>NC_091071.1:61630000-62845000 GCF_032405125.1 Capricornis sumatraensis | reverse complement strand
TCTGTACATTGCGGTTTACCTTCCTCTTTCTGCCTTTAAAAATACATGACCCTTTTCATCTAGAGCTTATGAAGCAGTTTCGTACTGCCTTGTACTTTTTTTAAAAATGCCATTTCTCTTTTTTAAGGGTGTCAATTTCATTTGTGATAGCTAAATTAATTTTTAAGCCAGCCATTTTCCTTAGCTGTCCTTTCTTTTAGAACCTCTGGTTCTGAATTGTTGAAAACTGTTTTCATAAGATCCAAGTGTAAATGGCTTATTCCATTTAACAATGTAGCTGTTAAGGAGTGTAACAAAATTAGTTATACACCCCTGTATGCAAATCCACACAAAAACCTGCATTGATATATGCATATGCATTAATCTTTATATCCGTACATATATCTCAACTCTTTAAAACTTTTTAAAGTTGGCAAGTATAGGATAGGTCAATTTTAGCCTTAGATTTCCTTCTTTTTACCCTAAAATTTAGTGTCCCAGTTAGCTGACAAAGCAGAGACTGTATTAGTTCTGTTTCTTAGAAAGTGTGGGCTTCCCTGATACTCAGTTGGTAGAGAATCTGCCTGTAATGCAGGAGACCCAGATTCGATTCCTGGGTCCAGAAGATCCCCCAGAGAAGGGGAAGCTATTCTTGGGCTTCCCTTGTGTCTCAGCTATAAAGAATCCGCCCGTAATGTGGGAGACCTGGGTTCAATCCCCGGATTGGGAAGATCCCCTGGAGAAGGGAACAGCTACCCACTCCAGTACTCTGACATGGAGAATTCCATGGACTGCATAGGGTTACAAAGAGCTGGATGTGACTGAGCGACTTTCACTTTTTAGAAAGTGTACTGGGCAAATTGACAGTCTTAGCTGAAAGTCTTTATGTCAGCACATACTTTCCTTTGAGAGATGCAGCTACTACTTATTAACTAGATTTTTAGGAATTTATAAATTTTATGTTAAATTAAAAATATGTTCATGTGCAGATGAACAGGACCATGCCAGTGTGCTTCATGTGCTTGCTTGCAGCTGCAGTGCTAGTTTGGTGAGCTGCATCCCAAATGGAGGTGTGAGGACTTTCAGTGTGAGGTACCTAGTCAGCTTTGCTCAGAAAGTCTTGTGATGCTTTGCTGTATACCTGAAACTAACAAAACACGATAAATCAACTATACACCAATAAAATCAAAATATTAAGGAAAACAAAGTCTTGTGATAAAAAGACCAAGACCTGAGTTAGTCCTAGTTCTGTTGTTACCAATTGTGTGATCTTGGGTTGGGCCTGTGATCTTTTCAGAACTTGGTTTCTTTGCCTAGAAAATCAGGAGGATGCCAGCAGCATTAAAATGATAAGGCTGAAAAAGCAGTAGTTAATTAAGACTAAATTCAAATTCAGCAAATCATTGTTGATTACTCCATTATGTGCAAACCTTGGTTCTAGCAATGAACAAAACAAGTATCTCTACTACTTCAGATAGTTTCATAACTACTCATGAATTTTTCAGTTTCTCCTTACAACTGCCAGTATTATAAAAGTTAGATTTTTACTCTTTTAAGCAAACCATCAAAAGCTTAGCAGGAAGCTACAGGGATTTCATGTCCCTGAATAGAAAATGTTCTTTTACAGAGGACTGGAGTTATACTGGTAGGATGTTTAACTTTTTAATCAATTTCTCAATAGGACCTGTTCACTGTTCAAGAAATACACTTAATGGAGATTTGGCATCAGCAACCATTCCTGAAGAAAGCAGATTTATGACCAAAAAAAAATCTGAATCAGAAGATCCTCTTCTATCCTTCTCTTCCTGAGGAAACAGAAGTGTTCATCTTCCGCCAAGTATTGCTATGCAAAAGCTGCTGTAATTAAACTATGTTATAGGGAGTAGTTTTTCCCTTAGGATTTCTCTGCACTTTATAGAATATTGTAAAACAAAAAAACAACCCACATACCTTTGAAGTGTATTTTATCTTTATATAGTTTATTTGCAAGAGTATTTTCCTAATAACTTCACAGTATGAATGTGCATCTTTTTTTTTTTTTTTTAAACAAATGATGGTGTAACATTTTGACATCCATAAGGACAAATGTAGATATTTTTCTAAAAAACTGTGAGGGACTGACAGCTTAGTCAGTGTGTATTGTAGCTTATAAACATGAAATCTTATAAACCTAAGGTTTCAGTTTGACAGAAGTGTGATAAATATATAACTTGTGCCATGGACCAAATGGTCACTTTACCCCAGCTGAAATGAGTTACGGTTGCAGCTTGATGGTGTTTGTATTATATTCCTTTAACCAAAAAGGAAACATTTAATATTTGAGATATTTTTACCCCAAATACTATGATATTGAGGATTTTTAAAAAACCAGACTGTGCTGTCCTTCGTATATGAAGTTGACACTACTGATTTATCAATACCAAATGTTGTGTTAAAGTATTTAATTTTTACTTATTTATTTTTCTGTTGCATCAAAAAAAAAAGATTGCATCCTAACTTTTATGACCTACCAAATTTAAGATGTGTGTGTATTGTTATTTACATTGTTCTAGAAAGAAGTTAATGTTGTAGTGACCTTGCTCACTTCACCAGAGAAATAAATGACTTGCAATGGAAGAGGATTTAGTGCTTTTTTTCCCAGAATAGACATTATTAAGCTACTGTTGTAAGGTATTGATATTTGCAGCTCTTTAGAATATCTAGACTTTTTTTATTTATGAGTATTTATAAAAAAAGGAATCTGTCAAGGCGACTGCCCTACGTAACTTGAGAATGGCATTATTTAAAGAACAAATAGCATTTTTTAGTAGTGCCTGTCCATGCCATCAGTGTTTGCCTTGTAAACTGTTTTTTCAGTTCACTTTGGAGTGACGGTTTTGTCCAAGGTTTTAGATGAGGAGCACTTTAAAACAAACTGGCTTGATGTTTTTAAGTTAATCATATGTTTAATAAATATGTGGTTTTTGCATTCAAACTCATCATATAATACATTGTATTTTTTACATTTATTGATAGTTTGTCTAATCTTTATCAAATGGTAATAATATTTTTTATTGGTTTGATTTTGTTTGTATATTTAGACCTCATAGTAAATACACAAGTAAGGCATATTTTTAGCTTTTTTGCCTGTGAGCTTAGAATGTTATGTCCTATTTCATTTTAAATTTCTCTTGTAAGTTTATGTGGGAATTGTTTTAAAAGATTTGTTTAAAATATTTTTTAAACAAATTAAAAAAATTTGTTATTTCCATATTAAAATAAGTCTGTAGTTATAGGCTTTCTTAAGTTTAAAATGGACATTAACAATCTATACACATTAATATACATTTAGATAAACTGTATGCTACTTAAAGTATTTGACATTTTAAATAGCACACGGGTCATTTGACTATATTAGGAGGACTCTTTTTCTGCTCATGTTGTACTTCATATGTCTAGTTTGAGAAAAAAGAAGGTTGATAATATAGTAAGTATTCATGTTGAGTGAGTTGTCAGGTTTTTGGCTTCTTTTTGTGTTTTTTGTAATAGGAATGAGTAGTGATAAGACCATGGAGATCAAGGTGCTACTACTGACTGTGGAAGTTTTTCTAGTAGTTTTTTTTTCTTTTTTTTTTAATCAATAGGTTTATAATGGAAACACTATAACAGAGCTTTTGAACTCATGGAAAATAAATCCATTTTATATTGCTTTATCCAAAAATATGAGTTCCGGAACAGTTTTCTGTAAATATTTTTAAAAATAAAATACAGTTATTTCTGGCTCATATCATTTTTTTCTCCTTGAAGTAGGTGCTTTGAACAAGTTCGCTATATTCCTAAATATGGATTTTATTGTGACTGGAATCACCTTTTTTCCCTTAGGAATCAACTCATTTGTGAAATCTTTTTTTCTTTTTTTTTTTAGGGAATGTCATTGTATCTGGAATTACATCTGGGTTTTGACCAGTGAGTTGATATCATGAAGCAAAGCTTCAGGGCACTTTGCATTTTGAGGAGCCCAGTATATTGTCAAGGGTGCCTGATTTTCTGAATCTTAAGAAAAAGATGAACCATATAAGAAAAATTTCATAAGGATTTTAGTTTGTTACAATTTTTGTAGTGTCTAATTATTGGTTGTTCTTGTTTTACTTTATCTAGGCCTTGGGGTTGAAAAATTGGGGACTCTTGGTATATCAGTGATCTTCTAAGCAGAACCAGTGCTTGCTTTCTGTTGTGTGGGAATCCAAGGCTTCTATGCTTAAAACAACTGATGAGAGTTAAGTGGACCAAATTTGAACTTTGTTATATTACACTGAATTATTGTGTTATCTTCAGTCAGGACAAGTCCAGAAATGAATGCTATTTAAACTTAAATTCCAAAGCAAGAGATAAAGTATCTTCATTTTGACAATCTCCATGGAACCTTTCACCTTGAATTGTAGGTTTTCTCTGTATGTTATTATAATTAGTGTTTAGAAGTTATCATAAGATCTCAGGAAATACAATCTTGTAATATGTGACTCCGTGCATGTCATAGTATTATTAATTTGGACTCTACCAATTCTTGACTTATTACATGAAGTGCCTCTGGGTCTGTCCTTTGAACCTTGCTCCTACCACTTGGTGCAGAGGGTATATACTGGCCTGTAAAAAAGCCTGGTTAGGCTGCAGGAGCTCCTTGGAGGAGGTCTCTCTGAATAGCCCTGATCAGGTAAGTAATTGGAGCTGGTAGATAGGGCTTCCTTCTCATGCTTTTCACTTCCACAATCCTCCTTTCTTTGAATTCATACTGAGTTTGTAAATTTGAATTATTTTTTTAAATTAGCTTTTTCGTTTTTTAAGTAATTCATGCAGATAGTTAAAAAAAATCAAATAGAAGCTAGAAGGCTTATAGTAAAAAGAAGTAATTCCTCCTCTTAGTGCCCTAGAGGCAAGAACTTCTAGCTCTCAGTGGTTGGTTCTAGTATTTACCTTCCTATTTTAAAATACATTTTATTACTCTTGATTTGTCGATTTTTGAAATTTTTTAAAAATTCCTTTTATGGCAGGCAGGCAGGATTACTTTGCTTATATCCTCACCTCCCCTATACCCCCAGTGTAGATTAATCACAACTATTTGTTAAATTGATAGATATAAATATTGTTTATTGATCATTGTTAATTTTTCCTATCATTACTTACTTTCTACTCAGTTCAGTTCAGTTGCTCAGTTGTGTCTGACTGTTTGCTATCCCATGGACTGTAGCACGCCAGGCCTCCCTGTCCATCACCAACTCCCAGAGTTTACTCAAACTCATGTCCATTAAGTCAGTGATGCCATCTAACCAAATCTTATCTTCTGTCGTCCCCTTCTTCTGCCTTCAATCTTTCCCAGCATCAGGGTCTTTTCAAATGAGTCAGCTCTTCACATGAGGTGGCCAAAGTATTGAAGTTTCAGCTTTAGCATCAGTCCTTCCAATGAATATTCAGGACTGATCTCCTTTAGGATGGACTGGTTGAATCTCCTTGCTGTCCAAGGGATTCTCAAGAGTCTTCTCCAACACCACAGTTCAAAAGCATCAATTCTTCGGCGCTCAGCTTTCTTTATAGTTCAACTCTCACATCCATACATGACTACTGGAAAAACCAAAGCTTTAACTAGCCCGACATTTGTTGACAAAGTAATATCTCTGCTTTGTAATATGCCATCTAGGTTGGTCATAATTTTTCTTCCAAGGAGCAAGCGTCTTTTAATTCCCTGGCTGCAGTCACCATCTGCAGTGATTTTGGAGCCCAAGAAAATAAAGTCTGTCACTGTTTCCATTGTTTCCCCATCTATTTGCCATGAAGTGATGGGACCAGATGCCATTATCTTCATTTTCTGAATGTTGAGCTTTAAGCCAACTTTTTCACTCTCCTCTTTCACTTTCATCAAGAGGTTTTTTAGCTCCTCTTCACTTTCTGCCATGAGGGTGGTGTCATCTGCATATCTGAGGTTATTGATATTTCTCCTGGCAGTCTTGATTCCAGCTTGTGCTTCATCCAGCCCAGCATTTCACATTATGTACTCTGCATATAAGTTAAATAAACAGGGTGACAATATACAGCCTTGATGTACTTCTTTCTTTATTTGGAAGCAGTGTGTAGTTCCATGTCCAGTTTTAACTGTTGCTTCTTGACCTGGATACAGATTTCTCAGGAGGCAGGTCAGGTGGTCTGGTATTCCCATCTCTTTCAGAATTTTCCACGGTTTGTTGTGATCCACACAGTCAGATGCTTTGGCATAGTCAATAAAGCAGAAGTAGGTGTTTTTTTGGAACTCTCTTGCTTTTTCAATGATCCAGCAGATGTTGGCAATTTGATCTCTGGTTCCTTTCTACTGGAATCTTTTTTTGTTCTTTAATTAATAATTGACTGCTTTTAAAATTTTCTGTTTTTTAATGTATCTGTTACAGTGATTATCCAAAGACTTAAATGCTAAAAAAAAAAGATGATCTGTCAATTCCTTTTTTTCTTTTCCCTATGGGGACATTTTTTTCCACAGTCCTTCATCTTCTACCATCTAGACAATTGCCCTCCAGACCTGTGCATGACTTGGTGGTCATTCTGGGGTCATTTTGTTTTTCAGTC
This sequence comes from Capricornis sumatraensis, assembly GCF_032405125.1. NCBI lineage: Eukaryota > Metazoa > Chordata > Mammalia > Artiodactyla > Bovidae > Capricornis > Capricornis sumatraensis. The sequence continues at coordinate 62,838,433 of NC_091071.1, read as the reverse complement.
TTATGTTGGATCTCTTGTTTATTGGATCTTTATTAAGATTTGCTTTACATTTTTGTCAAAGCATATCCACTACCAAAGCTTCCTGGGAAAAGCTGGATGAGAAGCAAAGATTTTGAGGCTTTACAGGTCTGAAAATGTCTCTTCTCTTGATTGATTGGTAGTTTGGAGTCTCTGTTGAAAATAAATTTTCGTTTAGAGTGTTGAAGGCAGTGCTCCATTTTCTTAAAGCCTTCAATGTGCCTGTGAAAATTCTCGTACCATTCTCTTATTCAGGACCTGTTTTTACACTCTGGAAGCTTTTAAGAGTGTCTTTTTAACCCCCACATTTCATGAGGATGCACTGATCTTTATTCATTCTTTTGATGGGTACTTCCTCTATAGTACTTAATTTTAAATTTATAGACTTGTCGACTTCATTTCTGGAGGGAAGTTTTTTCTGTTATCTTTTTGATAATTTTAATTTTTAGTAGAATTCCTGTTATTTGAATGTTGAACCTCCCAGACTGATCCTTTAATTTTAAAAATCTTTCCTCAGTTGTATTGTGATTGTCCTTTCTCTATGCATCTAGCTGTGTCTTGTAATTTCTAAGGTAGCTTTCTTGTCTGCTCCATTTTCATGAGGATGATTATGGTTTTTCCCCTCATGTCTCATTTCCTGCATCGTTTCCTGTTGCATCCATTTGTTTTGGATTGTGTCTTCCATTCTGAAGGCTCTCAGAAAGTTGGAAGAGTCATCCATTATTATTAAGAATTCTTACTAAGGTACTAAAAAGCTAACTTCATGTTTCTCAATGTGTGGGCTGGGTTTATCAGTTGTCTGCTTTTAGGAGAGAGCTGGCCTTTTTTTCTTGGAGTTCCTTAAATTTCAGAGTAGGTCTTTTCTTTGGAGCTGTTCATTTTCTCTAGGAAGGATTCCTGGTTTCTAGCAGCAGGATATGAAGAAAAGGCTGAGGACCTTACAGTTTGTATGGTGGTATTTACTTTAAAATCTTTCTATTTTTGGCCTTTCCATGCCCTGCCGTACCCCACTTCAGTCATCTTCTGTGTTTTGCGACCCTCAGGTTCAGTTTCTCCCTTGGATAGACTTTGGGGTGAGTGGGTTGTCGGGCTGTGGAGAGTGGGGAGAGGACTTAGGGTCCAGTTGCTCTTTTTAACAGATGTCTAGTCCTGATTTCAGCCCTAAACCTAACGCCCTTTTTCTGTAGTAGCTGTTACTTCCAAGTCCTGAGCTTGTTAGGTGTTTGGTTGAGTGTGTTTGTTGGCTGCTTCCTTGTGGGTACATAAGGTTTTAACCTCCTCTACTCTGCTTGGTTAGTTATCACACCCCTCCTGATTTTTATTTTTTATCAAACTTTGTTGAAATCTCATACCTATGTAGTCTGTTCTGACAAGTTGATCAGTCTGCCATATTTAACTGGAAGTCTCAGCTGAAATCATAGTCATGTGTAGAGAGTGAAATTTCTTTAGTGTTATTCTGTAGTTCTTCCCACACCCTAATGATTTTCAGTTGACATGGTTTTACTGTACGACCTACCTCATAGGGTTGTTATGAGGATTAGAACAGTCAGTACATATGAAGTGCTTAGAATAGTGCCTGACACACGGTGTATGTTAATAAGTATCAGCTATTAATATTGTCACCATTATTATGTCACTCTTAAGTCAATAATCCGTTTAGAGTTGAATAAAGATGTTTTCACCAAAGGAAAAATTATTGATCAATGGGAAAATCTAGTGTTTGATGTTACCCTACATTTAACTAGACTTCATATGAAATGTTCAAGTATTAAATGTTATCTAAGACACATTAAAGCCTTAAAAATTCAATCAGTAATAGTTAGTTTTTAAAACATAATAGCAATTTTGATGTGCTTTTTAAGCTTTATTGGTATTGTGTTGTGTTGTTTTTTTTTTGCTACACTGTGCAGCATGTGGAATCTTAGTTCCCTGACCAGGGATTGAAGCCAAACCCCCTGCATTGGAAACATGGAGTCTTAACCTCTGATCTGTGAGGGAAATCCCTGTATTGTGTTTTATTTTAGATATCTAAATATGAAGTATAGAAAACAAAACTATGGAGATGATGTTTATATTCCTTATGGCCGGTAGATGAGACACTCTTTGAATGTATATAGAAATAAACAGTGGACTCTAGTCACCGCACCTATGAACTAGTGAATATTTATATACTTTTCAGAAAATGTTATGGACTTAGATGAAGCAGATTATCTGCATTTACTCAATTACTGTAAGTACTGCCTTTGTGTCTGGATTAAGAGTGTATATGATAAAACTGAATTCTAATTCTTAGAGGTGAAACGTGAGGAGGTGCTCACATTATTCTTCTTATGGATAGTGAGTTGCCTATATTGGGGAAGGGAATTTTTTTTGTAAGGAGGTTTGCATTCTCTCTCACTAAAGTAGAGTCTCATGGTTGAGACAAATGGCTGTAACTATCAATACCACTAGAGATGCTAGAAATTTTTCTACAAAAAGAGTGGTCAGTTGCTGAGTGTGAGTAAACCTCTTTACATATATTACCAGGATGACTTTGGTAGGATAGATGAAACAGGCAGCCATGGGCAGTGTCAAACAGTGCCTGCTGTTACAGCGTGATGCTGGCATTTCCCCATCCCCAGATGTGAAGATCATTTCCTGATTGTGTCCCTTATTATTTGCTTTGATATTTCATCTCTGGAACTTTAATGTCGACATCTTTAGAGCCCTTGTGCTCCCTCTTTTCCAAATGCAGCAACTCCTCTAGTGTATTTTCACAGGATGGCATTTCCCCTTTGTGTCCTGCACTGTGCTCCTTCCCTCTAATAGTCTGCTGGTGGCCTCTGAGAATGAAACGCTTAACCTGCGCCAGTAGCTTTACCTCATTTTCACTTCATAACACAGATGTTAAAGTACAAGGGTACAGGAGCAACCAGGAGAAACAGAACCAGGATTAACTCACATGGGATTGACTGGAATTACCTCTTCATTTAGTATTTTAGTTCATATGCTGCTGGACTAAGGTTAGTTGCTGAACAGATAACTAATCCAGAATTTATGGAAGGGAGGATTACATTTTGATTAATTTTGATAAAACAAAGGAATTAATGCCCAGAAATAGTAACAAGTTTAGCAATTCCTTTAACATCAGTGGTTATTTAGTCCTTAAGTCATGTCCGAGTCTTTTGCAACCTGGTGGACTGTAGCCCACCAGGCTCCTCTGTCCATAGGATTTCCCAGGAGAGAATACTGGGGTGGGTTGCCATTTCCTTTTCCAGGTGATCTTCCGGACCCAGGGATTGAACTCCCATCTTCTGCTTGGCAGGTGGATTGTTTACCACTGAGCCAACATCAGTAAGGGGTACTATTTTCAGAACACCAAAGATGAATAAAATGTGTGACTGTAATGAATTTCCTTGCTAGTGTCCAGAGTGAGAAGAGGATATTGTTGATAGCTGTGCTTTTGAAAGCTGTCACAAAAACTGTTTCACTCACTGAGTCTCAGTGTAAAGTGTGCTGCCAGAGTTGGGGACAGTTAGGAACAGAGGAGAGAGAGCAGTGTGGTGAAAAGGATCAGTAGCTGTCAGGAGCTGTGCCCACACACTCTTCTTTCCCACCCTCTCTTGGTGTTAGTAGACGGAGGTGGTCATTTTGGATGAGATGCCGCAGTTTAGGAATGAAGATAATGAAGAACACTTACGTGTAATGAAAAGGAGGGCTTCTAGGAAGACACTTCAGTCCCCCTCAGCGCTTCATTTCTCTCTCCCAGCACTCTGAGCTTCAGACTCAGAGAGCTGTGTTATTTCCCCCTTTATCTCATTCATTTTAAAGTAGTACCTGAATATATTTACTTTATTTAAATATTCAGTTACTGTGACTATATATAAAGTAATTATTTAGACTGTGAATAAAGTGAAAGCTTGCCTTGACACCCCCTGCTCTCCCAGGGATAACCACTCTTCCAGTGTGTGTCCTCCAGACCTCTCCTCTGTACATTGACTTTTGTGTAAGTGACTTTAAGGCAGTCGTTCAGATCAGCTCATTGAGAGCAAGGTGGTTAAGTAAATGGTGGCACATGTGTGTGGTACAGCTGGCAATAGAGGAGGAGGTGACTCTACTTATCTTGTTAAGTATTTCTTGTGTATGACAGAATAATTCTGACCTCTGCCCTTTTTGACCTGACATTCTAATCCCTTTATTTACTTTTTAATCATTCTGTGCAAAGAATTGGTTTTCTGTGCAGTTGGAATGAGGCCATTTCCTTTTGAAAGACCATCCTGGGGTTTCTAGTGCTGTTCTTTAATCCTGTGTGTGTGTATACAGTTCTGTATGCATGGTTTTTTGCTTGTGGACAGTGCAACTTGGAACCATTTTTTTTGAGATGTTTATGTTTAGTTTTACAATAGATTATATAAGTTGAGTTACAAAGAATATAGTAAGTTTGCACTAGGAGCTACCATGACTCAGTCTAAAAAGAGTTGTGTTCTTTGTTTGGCAGCAGTCAAAAGTGTGACATAGAGACGGTAAGAGTTAAACATCCAGATTTCTGTCTTGGAATGTATATGTGATTTAAAATCATTTGACAAGTTTATATGGTAAATGAGCACACAACAGATACGTTTTAAGTCTTACCTGAGAATCAGACTGCGTACTTAAATAGGAAACTTCTATGCTTGCCCTTTCCCTTGGTGTCTGTGGATACTAGGTTATACAAGTGTTTCGGCATGCCTGCAGAACTGGCTTACCCAGCCGATGTTCAGAGCACCTTGCTGTGACACCCCATTTTGGATGATGCCTTGGAATGTAAGTCATATGTACAAGGGTAATTTGACTTTATTATTTGTTTTTCTTGTTTTGTGGTTGTGGACCAGAGGGAAGTGAGTGGCAGCAAACACCTATTATTTAATGTGCCTGACACTGGCATACTGTCTTTTTGTTGTTTTCCTTCTGTGCCAGTTCTGTTCCAGTCAGTTGTGGCTTCTGAATTTGAGGCTAGGATCAGCAGAGAGTGACCTGCTTGTGGTGGGCTTGGTGGGGAAAGTGCAGGAATGGTAACAAGGATATTCTGTTGTCCAGAATATAGGGCAATGCTTATAGTCTGACTTTGCGGAAATTTGCTAGATTACTTTTTTAATCACTCACAATACATAAAGTTGAACAACTCATAATTGATTCCCTGTTTTCAGGTTCCACTATCACACAGGGTGAATTTAATCTAATGTATATATTTTTAAATGGAAACAAAAATAACTGTCATCCCCCTCTTCAGGCCAGGTGTTTAGGTGTGCATGAACAATGCACACCATTAACTTACTAGCACGCCTTTGTGAATTTGGGGACCTTTGCAACCTTGATACGGTGCTTGGGGGAAAATGAAAAAAACAGTGCCCTACTTAAAAATTTTTTTTAAAGTACGAGTTTAGGAAGTGGAATTCTGTAGCATGCCCGTGCTTTTTCACCTGTCACCATTTGTGTTTAAATCACCCTTAGCCATCACTTGAGAGAAGAGTTTGAGTTCATTTGTGATTTTGCATAAGTAACAAACCTCCTTTGACAAATTGCCCTTCTTTTTCTTTGCTGTGTTTTAAAAATGCAGGCTGTGACTTTTGGGGGGAAAATGTACAGGTTGTAAGTTTTCTTTCTTGCTTTTGCAAATCAGGCTATGTTGTCCACACAGTGTCCTTAATCGGCATGAATCATGAAGCCTAGCAAAATGTACCGACCAATGACCTATTGTTTTTTGTCTTCGTAACAGTCTCTGAGGGGACACGTGGCTTCCTTGGCTGTAATGTTTGCACCTGTCACTTTCAGATTTAACACCTGCAGGTGTTTTTCTTTCTTCTGGACGGGGAGAATGGGGAAAGAGAGTAGGGGCATGGATATAATATTTTAGATGGTATTTTTAAGTTCAGGTTCATTGCTAGCTTGCTCTAGAGATAGTAAAAGACTCATTATGCGAGGTTTTTTTTTTTCCATCTGTCGAAATTCTATATATTACCTCAGCCTTTCCTTTTAACTGGCTCTGAAGAAATCATGGCTATATGTTATAAAAGCCATGGTTGAGTGTTATTAAAATTATGGTTGAATGTTACAAGTAAGTTTCTAAGAACTTTCCAGTATTATCTATGATTAGCCAAAGAGAAAATCATGTGAACTTTTCTAATTCTAACTTTCCTATTTTGTTTTGTTTTTTTTTTTGAATTCACTTTTTTCCTCTCTTTTTTTAATGGCTCAAACAAAACAGAAAACTTTTTTTTAGGCGTAATTGATGTATATAGCATCAGTTAGTGGCAGGTGTACAATAGGAGTCAATATTTGTAATTTTTCGATTGATGTTATATTAGGTTGGTGCAAAGAAATTGCGGTTTCAGACCATGAATTTTAAATAATTATGACTAGACTCAAACACATCTTTATTAATCAGAATAGGAACCATTACAATCAACACATTTTTGCCAGTGAGAAATAAGTTTGTTTATTCTTGTAGTGTAAAAATCTGTGCCTCAGGATTTGATGAACTCTTGGAAAGCATTTTCTGTATCCTGTCTGTTGTGGAAGCATTTTCCACACAAAAAGTTGGTGAGATAATTGAAGAAGTGGTAGTCATTTGGCAAGAAGTCAGGTAAATATGGCAGATGAGGCAAAACTTCCTAGCCCAATTCGTTCAACTTTTGAACCTTTTTTTGGGCAAAATGCAGTCAGGCGTTCTCGTGCAGAACTGAGCCCATTCTGTTGACCAGTGCTGGCTACAGGTGTTACAGTTTTTGGTGCATCTTATTAATTTCCTGAGCATACTTCTCAGATGTAACGGCTTCCCTGGGATTCAGAAAACTGTAGTGGATCAGGCCAACAGCAGGTCACCAGACTGTGATCATGACCTTATTCTGGTACAAGTTTGGCTTTGGGAAATGCTTTGGAGCTTCTTTTCGGTCCAAGCACTGAGCTGGTCATCACCGGTTGTTGTATACAGTCCACTTTTTGTCACACATCACGATCCTATTGAGAAATGGTTCATTGCTGTTTTGTAGAATAAGATGACACTTCAAAATGACAGTTTCTTTGGATTTGCTTTAATGTCACTTCCCTAGTCTAAAATAAATATAAAATAAGCAGCAAGTAATAAGTCATTAGCAAAGAAAGATAAAGTGAGAAACACAATTAAAATTATATAACCACATTTATTTAAGATATTACAATATCAAACAGCAAAAGTCAACAATGCAAAGATCGTAATTATTTTTGCACCAACCTAACAGAGCCACCCTCCTCCCTCCCCCAAATAGCCTCCTCAGTATATTTGGTGGACTGTTTTGGAAAATGAATCATTTTGAAAGTGTGGAAAATTATAGTGGGCAGATAGGTCATATGTTTATTCACCTCTTCAAAAAATTTTATTCGGTCAGTATTTTCTAGTTACTGAGTTCTATGTTGCTAGTATTCATTTTTGCTTTCTAATTATCCAGTGTACTTAAAATTCACTGTTTTATTTTTAATAGTTTAGATAAATTGACTATCTTAATTAACTATAGTTGGATTTCCTTAAATTTTCACTTTTTTAGTTAACTAGTTGAATGTTATTAATTATTCACATTTGCACACTAACATAAATAAGCAAGCATTGGAAAATATGATTGTTTTAAAATAGCTTTTTCTTTGTGTGTATAAATACTGAAAACAAACACTTTTTTTTAACTTTTAAAATGTCTTTATTTTTGGTTAGTTTTAACTAATACATATGCTTCTTTCAACAAGAGTTTATGGGTATTTAAATGAATAGTTTGTAAATTTAGAAGTTAAATAAATGGAAATATTAAAATTGATAGAACAGTTAGTCTGTAAATAAACCTAGTAACCTAATAACAGAACTTTTAGATTGATAAAACTAAGCACTTTATTTATTTATTTATTTTTTAAGCACTTTAATTTTGAAACATTTTCAGAATAGGATTTTTATTCCCAGGGGAAAAATAAATTTCATTTAAAAATATATAATTATTTTGTGAGTATTCTTTTTTCCTTCCAAATGCCAAAAGGTGTACTCTATATTTTTTAATGAAAATCCTGCTTGTTTAAAGCATTGTAGCAATTTTATGAATCAGTAAAACTGAGCTATGTCAACGGTGTGGGAGAAAATGTTTAATAAATTTGCCATGACACTAAGAAAAATTTTGAAAGATTAAGGAAGGGTAACCTTTGCTTTTTTTAAGAAAAAGACAACTGGTTTGCTGCACACTTAGATGTAAAATCTGATTGTCCAATAGTGCTGTGATTATGAGGAAAGATGTCAGGAGAATAACAGTTAACCTTTAAGTGAAAACTTTGTTTGATCTGGGGTTGCTCACCTTGGCTACACATTAGAAACCTCCAGGAGCATTTAAACTTCCAGATGCCCAGGTTGCCCAAGAATAATTATAGCAGAATCTCTGGGAGATTATCAGTATTTTTAAAGTCCCTCAGTAGTTCCAATGGGTAGCCAGGATTGAAGACCACTGAGCTACCTGACTTGAGTTTAAGAAGAGGTGTATAGGGAGCATTAAAGTTTGGGGCCATCATCTAACAGACGGAAAGGCCAAACATTTTTCTGTATCATTCTTATCATGGTCTGAGGATCATCAGCACTGTCTTCACTTGGGAGCATGTTAGAAATGCAGACCCTCAGGTCCCCATCCCAGGTCTGCCTTTGAACAAGTGCAGGTAATCCCTATGCACTTCAGAGATTGAGAAGCTCTGTTGGAGGCGGCTTTAGGGCAAAGGTTGATCTTGATGTACCTGCGGTTTTATTCCATCTCTGTTTTTCTGTCAAGACATTTTCACACAGGGTTGGAAAATGAAATTAGTACTGTGTGCTCATGTCAGCAGGTTGATAAGTAGAGATGATTTTCTGATCAAGAGCACATGTGAAGGAAACAGCCATCACTATCACCATCACCATCAAATTCTCCTCTCTTTACTGTGGGAAAAGAGAAAGGAGCTCAAAAAATGGTCACCAGGCCGAAGGCCATGATATCCTGGGTCAGAAAATCACCCTATTTCCTAGCTATGTTGCAAATGCCAATAAAAGGTTGAGCGTTTTTGGCTTTAGCTTTCTGAGAATAGAAATGGACTATGTGGGGAGTGACCTGAAAGGATTTTGTTGTCTACCCCGCCCTGGAAGAACCCTCTTCTTAAACACTTTGTCTTGCTGTCTCACTCTCCAGCAGTTTTGATTTTTGCAGCTGTGAAGCAGTGGGAAGACCACAGTGATACATGGAAACCTGAATCCAGGTCTGCTACTAGCTGTGTGAATTTGGGCATGTTATTCAAAGCCCCTGGATCTCAGGTGTCTTCCCTTTCTTCTTTCCTATTGGTGGATCTCCCCAGGAGGCCTCATTCTCTTCCTTGTGGTGGTCCTCCTACTTATCAGGAGAGGGCTTCTTGCTCTCCCTCTTGGCCTTGGCCTGAAAGCTTTGCTTCAGCTTCTTTGGGTTGTTTGAGGCAGGGAAGTGGGAGTAGAGTGGGGGCAGCCAGCCTCCTTTATAGACGTGGACCAGGGTTCTCAGCACATAGGGGAGCAAGGAGGCAGGTGTCCTGACTAAAAATCCCCCAAACCAGTTGCAGTAATGTCAGATATCTGGCAGCTGTTAACAAGCTGACTTCATTCATGTGTTACAATTGCAGCAAAGAATTCTGCACCCATGTTCTTGCTGAAGCTGGGGCTGGTGTCAGACCAGCTTCCCTCAACATCTCTCAGATTTCCCCTATAAACTCAGGGAATTTCTGTGGTGATTATTCCTTAGCAAGGAGCATTTGTCTCTGCTGGTTGAGGAGCACTTTTAGGTAAGTGCGATCGGCCTTCTATATCCACAGGTTCCATATTTGGTTTCAATTTCAACCCACAATAGGTAGAAAATATTTGAAAAAAATTCCAGAAAATTCCAAAAAGCAAAACTTGAATTTATTTCATTGGCAACTATTTACATAGAACTACTTTGTATTTACAACAATTTACATAGTATTTACATTCTGTTAGGCATTACATGTAATCTAGAGATAGAGATGACAATTTCCCCCACGATATCTACAATAATATCTAACAGCATCTTGAGAAAGAGTTTGGAAAATACTGATCCAGACATACCAAAAGGCATAAAACTATTTTTATAATCTTAGAATAAAAATCAACAGGACAATCTATTTTCAAAAGTTCTTATATATACCTAGCAGACACTGTTTTCTCCTATTACAAGGGAACTGAATTTTCTGTGCCTGAATTTTTCAAAATTATATTTGGAGTAGAATAAACAAATACAAATTACTTTCTCTTCCTGGAGCATAATCATAAAACATTATTCTTCAAGAATAATGTCTCACCACGGAGACTGTCAGTGTAACCTGTTATTTCACTGACTGTTTCTGATTTACCTCCCTCCCTACCTCTACATGATGCTTCCCAGATGGTACTAGTGGTAAAGAACCCACCTATCAATGCAGGAGGTGTTTGGAAAGAGGTGTGGGTTCCATCCCTGGTCAGGAAGATCCCCTGGAAGAGAGCCTGGCAACCCACTCCAGTATTCTTGCCCGGAGAATCCCATGGAAAGAGGCCTGGTGGGCTACAGTCCTTGGGGTTGCAAAGAGTTGGGTACGACTGAGCGACTAACACTTCACTACCTCTCCGTAAGCTTCCCTGGTGGCTCAGACGGTAAAGAATCCGTCTGCAATGTGGGAGACCCATGTTCCATTCCTGGGTTGGGAAGATCCCCTGGAGAAGGGAATGGCTACCCACTCCAGTATTCTTGCCTGGAGAATTCCATGGACAGAGGAGCCTGGTTGGCTATAATCCATGAGGTTGCAGAGTCAGATATGACTGAGCAACTTTCACTTTTACTATGTCTACATGATTCATCTATATAATTGGCTATTGTGGGCTATATATAATAAATTCATCTTTTGAGAAGCTCCATCAAAACACTTTTAAAGAAGTGTTCTCTCCAGAGTGCTCAGGGCTGGTGTGCTGGGATGACCCTGAGGGATGGGATGGGGAGGGAGGTGGGGGGTAAGGGAGGGAGGGTCAGGATGGGGAACACATGCACACCCATGGCTGATTCATGTCAATGTGTGGCAAAACCCACCACAATATTGTAAAGTAATAGCCTCCAATTAAAATTTTAAAAAAATGTTAAAAAAAAAAAGATGTGTTCTCTCATGCCAGTCGTGTATCGGTTGAACTGTGTACCCCTTCCCACAGATATATTGAAGTCCTGAATCCCAGTACCTCAGGATGTGACCTTCTTTGGAGACAGTCTTTATACAGATAATAAAGTTAAACAAAGGTAAAATTAGGGTAACCCTAACTCAGTATGGGGCTTCCATGGTGGCTCAGTGGTAAAGAATCCATCTGCAGTGCAGGAGTCGTAGGAGACACAGGTTCAGTCCCTGGGTTGGTAAGATCCCCCGGCAGAGGGAATGACAACCCACTCCATTATTCTTGCCTGGAGAATCCCACGGACAGAGGAGCCTGGTAGGCTGCAGTCCATGGGGTCGCTAAGAGTCGAGGCCGACTGAACGACTTCACTTTCACTTTTCACTTTCATGCATTGGAGAAGTCAGTGGCAACCCACTTCAATACTCTTCAGTGGAGAATCCCAGGGACGGAGGAGCCTAGTGGGCTGTTGTCTATGGGGTCGCACAGAGTCGGACACGACTGAAGCGACTTAGCAGCAGCAGCAGCAGCAGCAGCCGCCTTTGATTACTGCCCTCCCCTCACCCCCCTCAACTCCTGCCCCAGGGTTGTGTTACATTGTTTCAGCAGCCCTAGTAAAGTACAACACCTAGTGATCATAAGTGAGGTCTGTGTTGCTGCTGCTGCTAAGTTGCTTCCCCACCCAGGGATTGAACCCAGGTCTCTAACGCTGCAGGCAGATTCTTTATCATCTGAGCTACCAGCAAAGCCCACAGATATCTTGGGTCTTCCCATCTCTTTCAGAATTTTCTGCAGTTTGTTGTCATCTGCACAAAGACTTTAGCATAGTCAATGAAGCAGAGTAGGTATTTCTCTGAAATTCTCTTGTTTTTTCCTATGACCCAAGGAATACTGGCAATTTGATCTTTGGTTCCTCTGCCTTTTCTAAGTCCAGCTTGCATATCTGGAAGTTCTCGGTTCGTGTATTGCTAAAGCCTAGCTTGAAGGATTCGGAGCATAACCTTGCCTGCATGTGAAATGAGAGCAATTATATGGTAATTTGAAAATTCTTTGGCATTGCCCTTCTTTGGGATTGGAATAAAACTGACCTTTTCCAGTCCTGTGGCCACTGATGAGTTTCCCAAATTTGCTGGCACATTGAGTGCAGCACTTTAACAGCATCACCTTTTAGGATTTAAATAGCTCAGCTGGAAGATACCGCCACTATCTTTGTTGTAATGCTTCCTAAGGCCCTCTTGACTTCAGGATGTCTGGCTCTAAAAGAGTGACCACATAATTTTGCTTATCTGGGTCATTGAGACCTATTTTTCTGTGTTCTTCTGTGTATTGTTGCCACCTCTTCTTAATCTCTTCTGCTTCTGTTAGGTGCTTACCGTTTCTCCATAGTGACTGTACCAGTTTACATTCCTGGCAATAATGTAGGAGGGTTCCCTTTTCTCTACAATCTCTTCAGCATTTATTGTTCACAGATTTTTTTTTGATGATGGCCATTCTGACTGGTGGGGTTCCCAGGTGGTGCAGTGCTAAAGAATCCTCTTGCCAGTGCAGGAGATGCAAGAGATGGGGGTTTGATTCCTGAGTCAGCAAGATCCTCTGGAGTAGGAAATGGCTACCCACTCCAGGGTTCCTGTGTGGAGAATTCCATGGACAGAAGAGGCTGGCAGGGTACCGTTCATGGGATCCAAGGAGCAGGACACGGCTGAGCACAGCACGGGCGGCACATTCCGACTGGTGTGAGGTAGTGCCTCCCATTAGTTTTGATTTGCATTTATCTAATGAGTGATGTTCAGCATCTTTTCATGTGCTTTTTGGTCATCTACATGTCTTTGGAGAAATGTCTATTTAGATCTTCTGCCTAATTTTTAATTGGGTTGTTTGGATTTTTTTTTTATATAGAGCTGTTTATAGATTTTGGAGATTAATCCCTTGTCAGTTGCTTGCAAATATTTTCTCCCATTCCATGGGTTGTCTTTTTGTTTATGATTTCCTTTGCTGTGCAGAAGTTTTTGAGTTTAATTAAGTCTCATTTGTCTGTTTTTGTTTTTATTTTAATTATTCTAGAAGGTAGATCTATAAAGATCTTGCTTTGGTTTATGTCAAAGACTGTTTGTCTATGTTTTCTTCTAAGAGGTTTACAGTGTCCAACCTTACATTTATGTCTTTGATCCATTTTGAATTTATCCTTGTGCATGCTGTTAGGGAGTGTTCTAATTTCATTGTTTTACATGTAGCTGTTCAGTTTTCCCAGCACCACTTATTGAAGATGCTGTCTTTTCTCTGTTGTATATTCTTGCCTCCTTTGTTATAGATTAGGTGGCCCTGTGTGGGTTTATCTCTATACCATCTATCTTTGTTCCATTAATGTATATATATTTCTGTTTTTGTGCCAGTATACTTTTTTTTTTTAGTGAATTGAGTCCCTTCTTTTTTTTTTTTTTAGTTTTCTTTTTCTTTTTCTTTCTTTTACTTTACAATACTGTATTGGTTTTGCCATACATCAACATGAATCCGCCATGGGTGTACATGAGTTCCCAATCCTGAACCCCACTCCCACCTCCCTTCCTATACCATCTCTCTGGGTCATCCCAGTGCACCAGCCCCAAGCATCCTGTATCCTGCATCAAACCTAGACTGGCGATTCGTTTCTTACATGATATTATACAGGTTTCAATGCCATTCTCCCAAATCATCCCACCCTCTCCTGTTTTTGTGCCAGTATACTGTTTTGATTACTGTGGCTTTGTGGTATATTCTGAAGTCAAGGAGCCTGATTCCTCTGGCTCCGTTCTTTCTCAAGATTGCTTTTGCTATTTGGGATCTTTTGTTTGTCTATACGAAGTGTAAAATTTTTTGTTCTAATTCTGGAGAAAATGCCATTGGTAATTTGATAGGGATTACCTTAAATCTATAAATTGCTTTGAGTATTACAGTCATTTTCACTGTACTGATTCTTCCAATCCAAGAACATGGTACATCTCTCTACCTGTTTGTATTATCTTTGATTTGTTTCACCAGTGTCTTAAAGTTTTCTGAGTATTGGTCTTTTGCCTCCATAGGTAGGTTTATTCGTAGCCATTTTATTCTTTTTGATGTGATGGTAAATGGGATTGTTTCCTTAATTTTTCTTTCCTATCTTTCATTATTAGTGTATAGAAATGCAAGATATTTCTCCGTATTAATTTTGTATCCTGCGGCTTTACTGAATTCATTGATGAACTCTAATAGTTTTCTGGCAGCATCTTTAAGATCTTCTATGTTTATTATGTAATCTGCAGGTGGTGACAATTTTACTTTTTCAATTTTGTTTCTTTTTTCTTCTTTGATTGCTATGTCTAGGCCTTCTGAAATTATATTGAATAAAAGTCATAAGAAAGGACATCCTTATTTTGTTCCTGAGCTTAGAGGAAATACTTTGTTTTCCACCATTGAGAACAATGTTTGCTGTGGGTTTGTCATATATGGCCTTTGTGATTTTAATATATATTCCCATTGTGCCCACTTTCTGGAGTTTTTTAAATTATAAATAGGTGTGGAATTTTGTCAAAAGATTTTTGCATCATTGAGGTGATTATATGGTTTTTATTCTTTAGTTTGTCAAGGTGGTGTATCACATTGATTTTACATATATTGAAGAATCTTTGCTTCCCTGGGATAAATCCCATTTGATCATGGTGTATCATCCTTTTAGTGTGTTGTTAGATTCAGTTTGCAAGTATTTTGTTGAATATTTTTATGTCTGTGTTAATCAGTGATATTGGCTTGTAGTTTTCTTTTGTTTTTGTGTGATATCTTTATCTGGTTTTAGTATCAGGATTATGATGGACTTGTAGAATGAGTTTGGGAGTATTCCTTCCTCTGCAGTTTTTGGGAAGGGTTTTAGAAGGATAGGTGCTAACTCTTCTCTAAATATCTGGTAAAATTTGCCTGTGAGGCCATCTGGTCTTGGACTTTTATTTGTTGGGAGCTTTTAAATCACAGTTTCAGTTTCAGTACTTGTGACTGGTCTGTTCATATTTCCCATTTCTTCCTGGTTCAGTCTTGAGAGATTGAACCTTTCTAAGAATTTGTTCATTTCTTCTTGGTTGTCTATTTTATTGGCATATAGTTACTTGTAGTCTCCTATGAACTTTTATGTCTGTGGTGTCATTGTAACTTTTTTTCATTTCTCATTTTATTGATTTGAGCCCTCTTCTTGTTTTTTTCTTGATGAGTCTTTCTAAAGGTTTATCAGTTTTGTTTATCTTCTCAAGGAAACAGCTTTTAGTTTCATGGGTCTTTACTATTGTTTTATTTATCTCTATTTCATTTATTTCTGTTCTGATCTTTATGATTTTTTTCCTTCTACTAACTTTAGGTTTTGTTTTGTTTTTCTTTCTGTAGTTGCTTTAGAAGTAAGGTTAGATTGTTTATTTGTGACTTGTGTTCTGAGGTAAGATTGTTTTGCTATTAACTTTCCTCTTAGAACTGCTTTTGTGTACTCAGTCACTTCAAGTATGTCCAACTCTTTCCAACCCTCTGGAGTGTAGCCCACCAGGCTCCTCTGTCCATGGATTCTCCAGGCAAGAATACTGGAGTGGGTTGCCATACACTCCTCCAGGGAATCTTCCTGACTCAGGGATCTAACCTGGGTTTCCTACCTCTCCTGCATTGCAGGCTGATTCTTTACCACTGAGCCACTAGACTTTTGATCATTGTGCTTTCATATTCATTTGTCTGTAGGTATTTTTTCATTTCCTCTTTGATTTCTTCAGTGAGCCATTGATTGTTTAGTAACATACTGTTTAGCCTCCACATATTTACAGTTTTGTTTCTGTGTAATTGATTTCTAATTTCATAGCTTTGTGGTCAGAAAAGATGCTTGATATGATTTCAATTTCTTATATTTACCAGGGGTTGCATTGTGTCCCAGCATGTGCTCTATCCTGGAGAACGTTTCATGTGTACTTGAGAAGAAAATATATTTTGTTTTCAGATGGAATGCCCTATAAATATCAATTAAGTCTGTCTGGTCTAGTGTGTATTTTAAGGTTTGTGTTTCCTAATTAATTTTCTGTCTGGATGATCTGTCCATTGATGAAAGTGGGGTGTTAAAATCCTCCGCTATTGTTTTGTTACTGTCAATTTCTCTTTTCATGGCTGCTAGCATTTGCCTTATATATTGTGGTGCTGGCTGTGTTTGATGCATATATATTTACAATTGCTGTATCTTTTCTTGGATTGATCACTTGATCATTATGTGGTGTCCTCCTTTGTCTCTTGCAACAGTCCTTATTTTAAAGTTTATTTGTCTGATAAGAGACTTATTACTCTGTTTCTTTTGATTTCCATTTTCCTTTTCCAGGAAGAAATGGAATGGAATGCCTTTTTCCATCCCCTCACTTTCAGTCTGTATGTGTCCCTAGGTCTGAAGTGGGTCTCTTGAAGACAGAGTATGTAAGGATCTTATTTTTGTATCCATGTAGCCTGTCTGTATCTTTTGGTTGGAGCATTTATTCCATTTACATTTAAGCTAATTATCAATATATATTGCCATCTTGTTAATTATTTTGGATTTGTTTTTGTAGATCTTTTTTCTTCCTCTTTCGTTGCCTTCACTTGTGATTTGATGGCTGTCTTTAGTGTCGTATTTGGATTGCTTTCTCTCTTTTGTGTCTGTATCTACTGTTTTTTGGTTTGCTTTTCCCATGAAGTTTTGATATAGCTGTCTCTCTATATACATATGGAGAAGGAAATGACAACCCACTCCAGTATTCTTGTCCATGGAGAATCTCCATGGACAGAGGTGTCTGGTGGGCTACAGTCCATGGGGTTGCAGAGTCAAACACAACTGAGTGACTAAGCACATATATACACAAGATATACACAACCTAAAAAATCTTAATTTGCTTAATTGCTGGCATCTTAATTTCAAATGCATTTCCAACATCCTGCATTTGTACTCTCCTCATAATGGCTGGTCTTGATCTATTTGTGTGTGGATGATTTCCTACCTTTTTTGTATGCTTGCTTTCCCAGGTGAGCTTTCCCATTCATAATTTTCTAGTTTCTGATTGTGGCCATTTCTTCTCCACCTAGAGATATTCCTTTAGCATTTGTTGTAAAAGCTGGTTTGGTGATGCTGAATTGTGTTAGCTGGGCTTCCCTGGTGGTGCAGAGGTTAAAGCGTCTGCCTGCAATGTGGGAGACCTAGGTTCGATCCCTGGGTCGGGAAGATCCCCTGGAGAAGGAAATGGCAACCCACTCCAGTATTCTTGCCTGGAGAATCCCATGGATGGAGGAGCTTGGTGGGCTACAGTCCACGGGTTGCAAAGAGTCAGACACGACTGAGTGACTTCACTTCTCTTCACTTGCCTGTTTACAAAGCTTTTGATTTCTCCATCAAATGACAGTTTGCTGAGTATACAGTATTCTTGGTTGAAGGCTTTCCCCTTTCATCACTTCAGAAATATTGTGCCACTCCCTTCTGGCCTACAGAGTTTCTGCTGAAAAATCAGCTGATAACCTTATGGGGATTCCCTTCTATGTTATGTTACTTTCCCTTGTTGCTTTTAATGTTTTTTCTTTGTTTTTAATTTTTGTCAGTTTGATTACTGTGTGTCTCAGTGTGTTCCTCCTTGGGATTTTCCTGTATGGAATGGGACTCTCAGCTTCCTGGACTGCATTGAATGTTTCCTTTGTCATGTTAGGGAATTTTTCTGCTATTATGTCTTCACATATTTTCTCAGGTTGTTTCTCTCTCTGTTCTCCTTGTGGAGCCTTATAATGTGAATGTTGATACGTTTAATGTTGTCCCAGAAGTCTCTTAGACTGTCCTCACCTTTCATTATTCTATTATTTCTTTATTTCACAGCAGTGATTCCCACTAATCTGTCTTCCAGGTCATTAATCTGTTCTTCTGCCTCCTTTTTTCCCCTGGTATTGATTCCTTCTAGTAAAATGGCAACCCACTCCAGTATTCTTGCCTGGAGAATCCCAGGGACAGAGGAGCCTAGTGGGCTGCTGTCTATGGGGTCTCACAGAGTCGGACACAACTGAAGCGACTTAGCAGTAGCAGCAGCAGCAGCAGCAGTGTATTTTCATTTCAGTTATTGTATCAGTTATCTCTATTTGTTCTCTAAAACTTCTAGCTCTTCATTAAACACTTCTTGGGTCCTCTTGGTCTGTGCCTCACTTCTTTCCCCAAGATCTTGGATAAGCTTTACTATCATTACTCTGACTTCTTTTGCAGGTAGATTTCCTGTCTCCCCTTCACTTAGTTATTCTTCTGGAGTTTTAACTTCTTCTTTTTTCTGGAACATATTCCTCTGCTGGCTCATTTTGTCTAACATTCTGTGTTTGTGTTCTCTGCTCCTTAAGTTGCAGGGTTGTAACTCTTCTTTTTGTTTGGAATCTGCCCCTGGTGGGTGAGGTTGGTCCAAGGGGACTGTGCAGGCTTCCTGGTAGAAGGATTGGTCCCTCCCACGGGTGGGTAGAACTGGATCTTGTCCCTCTGGTGGGCAGGGCCATGTCACAGAGTATGTTTGCAGGCAGCTGTTGGTTCAGAACAACTTTAGGCAGCCTGTCCACTGATGAGTGGGGCCATGTTCCCATCCTGTTGGTTGTTTGGCCTGAGGCATCCCAGGACTGGAGTCTGCAGCCAGTTGGTTGCAGCTAGGTCTTGGTGCCAAAATAGCAAGGGCATTCCCCTGGGCATCTGCCACCTGTATTCTTGTCCGTACAGTGAGACACAGCCAACTTCCACCTACCCAGGAGACCCTCTAAGACCCACACAGAGGTCTGGCACAGGTTCCTATGAGCTCACTGCTTTGCCCCAAGTCCCAGTACACATGAAACCTTCTGTGTACCCTTCTAAGAGTAAAGTCTTTGGTTTCCCCAGTTGTGGAGCTTCTGCTATCAAGCTCTTCTGGCCTGCAGAGCCAACTGTTCTGGGAGCTCCTCCTTCCAATGCCAGACCCACAGGCTGGGGAGCCTGTTGTGGAGTTCAGCACTCTCTCTCCTGTGGGAGAACCTCTGTGATATAATTATTTTCCAGTTTGTGGGTCACCTCCTTAGTGGGCATGGGATTTGATTATATTGCTAAAGCCCCCCTCCTACCATTTCATTGTGGCTTATTCTTAGTCTTTGAGTGTCGAATATTCTTTTTGGTAAATCTGAGTCTTTTTTTGTTTAAGTCTGTGTTTAGTGGTTAGTTGTGATTTTGATAGTTTTTTATGATAGGAGATGAGCTCAAGTCCTATTCCACCATCTTGACCAGAAATCCGATTCATTAATTCTTGTTTACTGCAGTCCTGCACAGTAAAATTGCCCCTTGATTTCCTTCATTACTCCCCATTTACAACCTGATACAAACAAGAGGGTCAGTCCTTTGGTCTTTTTGTATCTTGTTCATAATTTGCCCCAACTGTGCATGCACACGGTTATTTTTATTACCTTAGAGTTTCTCTGTATTTTGTTGCTTGAGGAGATGATTGGCCAGATATAAGCACTATATAAAAGTGCTCAGTCCCAGCCTGGCTCATTCCCCCTGAGAAATTCTACACCCCTTATTCTTAAGGGGTAAGGGGCTGAACATTTGCTCTTCTGTAACTTCTTCCTTCTGGACAAAAGCCACAGACCCTTGCCTACCCTAGAGGTGTAGAAGTCCCCTGTTGACTTTTCCAAGAATCTGTAGGGACCTGGGCCACTGTCTGCTGTAATGGGTGGGAATTCCTTGAGCCATCATGAGTCTTATTTGAAATTGTTGGAGCCTAGAAGACACGAAGTTAGCCAAAAGGTTGAACAAACAAGGGCCTAAAAGGAGAACAACAGCAGCCACTAATGGGCCTCGAAAGGGAAAGAACCAGGTTAACTTTAGGAGGACTCCCTTAAGTATTGATCAGACTGAAAATGACATCATCCTTGGCAAAACTGTGAAGTGACTCTTCCTGAGCATGTGTTTCCTTAATATTAACTTCTACCTGTCTTGTCACATTGATCCAGGTGCAGTAGGAACTATTAGTTATCACACAAACTCCACATTGTTCTGCCAGAAGGTTATCAAGAGTTAGATGATTGTCAAGAGCTATATTTGGAAAAGCCAGTGGCACCCCACTCCAGTACTCTTGCCTGGAAAATCCCACGGGTGGAAGAGCCTGGTGGGCTGCAGTCCGTGGGGTCGCTAAGAGTCGGACACGACTGAGGGACTTCACTTTCACTTTTCACTTTTATGCATTGGAGAAGGCAATGGCAACCCACTCCAGTGTTCTTGCCTGGAGAATCCCAGGGATGGGGGAGCCTGGTGGGCTACTGTCTATGGGGTCGCACAGAGTCAGACATGACTGAAGCGACTTAGCAGCAGCAGCAGCAGCAGCAAGAGCTATATTAGCCAAAGAAATGAGAGAAGTATTCAGTCCCTTTAAGGCTTGTCCCATCTGTTCCATCATATAACCAAGGTCTCTGGTGAGATTTCTCAATTTTGCTTCATGATAAGTAAAGCCTCCACATGGAGCTGTAGTCCTATGGCCAGCTCTGCCCCTCTTAAGATCATTCCTAGTGCTCTCCAGGTTTGGTGGTGAGCTGGAGTGATCCTGTTACAGATAAAAATCCTCTTATCCTGTAGTCCCTGTGGTGGACTACAGGGTGGGCTACTCTCCTATGAAGTGGACATTATCAGTACATTTATAGGCTATAGCTTGGTTCGAAAAGAACAGGGCCTGGCCATAATTCTATAACACATGGTTTGTGTGTCTGCAGAGGAAAACAGACCCTTCAGGTGTGCAGACCTAAATGTCTGTCTGACAGTTGTTAAGAATGGACACTCCTTGAGGGACATAACTGTTGTTAATAAACAATTAGGGGACAGCAGAACACTGTGTTGATAATTAAGCATATAAAGCTCTACAACATTAAAAAAATTTATGTATTTAATTTTATTTGGTATGCACCAGTATGACCTTCTGGTAATTGAAATCCAATATGGGATTTTTAAATTATTAGTCAACTCCACAGAGACAATATACTGCCTTGGAACACTGAAGGGGGAAAAAACTGAAATATTTATTTACAGTTCCCTATATTGTAAACATTTGATCTATACACTGTTAGTAACTTTTAATGAGAGCTTTACACAAAGAAACGATGCCCTGCATTTCTATTCATATTTGGCAAAGGCATATTAAATAGAATATCATATTTTCTTTTTCACTAGCATTATGCTTTCTTTAGATAATTATCTAAACTTTCAAAAGACCTAAATAAACTTTCAAAAGACCAAGTTCTATACAACTAAAAGTACTTGAGCCAAATATTTGGCTTATAATTTCATTTTTAGAATAAAGTGCTATAACCTGGCAATCAAAACTACCTTTAGACATTAATTTACAATACACAGTATTTATCTGGAAGGGCTTAAATTTCAGCACAAGGTCACTATCACGTGTATAACAGCAGGATTCTTTTTTATGTAAATGAAGCTTCAAAATTAACTGATGAATTATTGCCTTAATGCCTTATTATTGGTTTCCTACAAAAGAGGATAAGAACTACTGATATATCTTTTCTCTCCTTTGAGGTCACTTGACATTAATTTTCATATTCAGCAAGTCTACTGAGTTATAATATTCTCCTACAATCATTGTCCTTTTATAACAGCAAATACTAATGGTAATTAATAACATATACCACTCGAAAAAAACAAGTTGTTTTTTTTCCTTTTGAATAGGAACCTATATTTTGGGAGTTGTGCAACAAAGCTAAAACAAGAGGACTATAAAACAGGTTACCTGACACAACATGTTGACAAAACATGCATCTGTTTCATTGTTTTTGTAGTTATAATGCCCTGCTAAGCTACCCATATGTAAATAGTGTATTTTCTTTATATATTAAATCTAGTAGAATCATCAAGTTCTCATTCTCCTCTGTCCTTTTATAGCTCTTTATCAGATAACTGAATTATGAAAGCATATGCCCAGACCTGCAGACAATGTGCATTGTCATCTATTACAATCAGAATTTTCCTCAAATTACATGTTTATTAAAGTGAAATTGAACATACAGGCAAAATTAATAAAGAGGATGCTATAGTGTGGATTGAAGCTAGAACTCAGTGACCTAAGAAGTATGCATTGGTTTGGCATGTGTTTTTTCTTTCTAAGATTAACTAAGTTGAGCATGTCCAAAAGTCATTTGTGCCAACCTCACAGATACGGCAGTATCAAGTATTCATTCCCTTGATATCTTAAGTTAGATTACTTTAGTAAAAAAATCAGTATGGTTTAAAAAGTAATATACCACAATAGTTTCAACAGAAGAGCACCATCTAGTTTAGTTCAGTCACGTCAAACTCTTTGCGACCCCATGTACAGCAGCACGCCAGGCCTCCCTGTCCATCACCAACTCCCAGAGTTTACTCAGACTCATGTCCATTGAGTCGGTGATGCCATCCAACCATCTCATCCTCTGTCATCCCCTTCTTCTCCTGCCCTCAATCTTTTGCAGCATCAGGGTCTTTTCCAATGAGTCAGTTCTTCGCATCAGGTGGCCAGAGTATTGGAGTTTCAGCTTCAACATCAGTCCTTCCAGTGAACACCCAGGACTGATCTCCTTTAGGATGGACTGATTGGATCCTCTCAAGAGTCTTCTCCAACACCACAGTTCAAAGTATCAATTCTTCCACGCTCAGCTTTCTTTATAGTCCAACTCTCACATCCATATATGACCACTGGAAAAACCATAGCTTTGACTAGATGGACCTTTGTTGGCAAAGTAATGTCTGCTTTTTAATAAGCTATCTAGGTTGCTCATGATTTTCCTTCCAAGGAGCAAGCGTCTTTTAATTTCCTGGCTGTAGTCACCATCTGCAGTGATTTTGGAGTCCCCAAAATATAGTCTATCAGTGTTTCCCCATCTATTTGCCATGAAGTGATGGAACCAGATGCCATGATCTTAGTTTTCTGAATGTTGAGTTTTAAGCCAACTTTTTCACTCTCCTCTTTCACTTTCATCAAGAGGCTCTTTAGTTCTTCTTCACTTTCTGCCATAAGGGTGGTGTCATTTGCATATCTGAGGTTATTGATATTTCTCCTGGCAATCTTGATTCCTGCTTATGCTTCATCCAGCCCAGCATTTCACATGATGTAATGGCACCCCACTCCAGTACTCTTGCCTAGAAAATCCCATGGGCAGAGGAGCCTGGTAGGCTGCGGTCCATGGGGTTGCTAAGAGTCGGACATGACTGAGCGACTTCCCTTTCACTTTCACTTTCATGCACTGGAGAAGGAAATGGCAACCCACTCCAGTGTTCTTGCTTGGAGAATCCCAGGGACGGGGGAGCTTGGTGGGCTGCCGTCTATGGGGTTGCACAGAGTCGGACACGACTGAAGTGACTTAGCAATAGCAATAGCAACGCTGCATATAAGTTAAATAAACAGGGTGACAATATACAGCCTTGATGTACTCCTTTTTGGAACCATTCTGTTGTTCCATGTCCAGTTCTAACTGTTGCTTCTTGACCTGTATACAGATTTCTCAGGAGGCGGGTCAGGTGGTCTGGTATTCCCATCTCTTTCAGAATTTTCCACAGTTTGTTGTGATCCACACAGCTTTGGTATAGTCAATAAAACCGATGTTTTTCTGGAACTTTCTCTCTTTTTTGATGATCCAACAGATGTTTGCTATTTGATCTCTGCTTCCTCTGCCTTTTCTAAATCCAGCTTGAACATCTGGAAGTTTACGGTTCATGTACTATTGAAGCCTGGCTTGGAGAATTTTCAGCACTACTTTGCTAGCGTGTGAGAGGAGTACAATTGTGTGGTAGTTTGAACATTCTTTAGCATTGCCTTTCTTTGGGATTGGAATAAAAACCGACCTTTTCCAGTCCTGTGACCACTGCTGAGTTTTCCAAATTGTTGGCATACTGAGTTCAACACTTTGCACAGCATCATTTTTTAGGATTTGAAATAACTCAATTGGAATTCCATCACCTCCACTAGCTTTGTTCATAGTGATGCTTCCTAAGGCCCACTTGACTTCACATTCTAGGATGTCTGCCTCTAGATGAGTGATCACACCATTGTGATTACCTGGGTCATGAAGATCTTTTTTGTATAGTTCTGTGTATTCTTGCCACCTCTTCTTAATATCTTCTGCTTCTGTTAGGTACATACCATTTTTGTCCTTTATTGTGCCCATCTTTGCATGAAAAGTTCCTTGGTATTTCTAATTTGGTTGAAGAGATCTCTAGTCTTTCCCATTCTGTTGTTTTCCTCTATTTCTTTGCACTGATCACTGAGGAAGGCTGTCTTATCTCTCCTTGCTATTCTTTGGAACTCTACATTCAAATGGATATATCTTTCCTTTTCTCCTTTGCCTTTTGCTTCTGTTCTTTTCATAGCTGTTTGCAAGGCCTCCTCAGACAGTCATTTTGCCTTTTTCATTTCTTTTTCTTGGGGATGGTCTTGATCACTGCCCCCTGTACAATGTCACGAACCTCCATCCTTAGTTCATCAGCCACTCAATCTGTCAGATCTAGTCCCTTAAATCTGTTTCTCTCTTCCACTGTATAGTCATAATGGATTTAATTTAGGTCATAGCTGAATGGTCTAGTTGTTTTCCCTACTTTCTTCAATTTAAGTCTGAATTTGGCATAAGGAGTTCATGATCTGAGCTACAGTTAGCTCCTGATCTTGTTTTTGTTGACTTACACAGCTTCTCCATCTTTGGGTGCAAAGAATATAATCAATTTGATTCCCACATTGATCATCTGGTGATATCCATGTGTAGAGTCTTCTCTTGCGTTGTTGGAAGAGGGTGTGTGCTATGATCAGTGCATTCTCTTGGCAAAACTCTGTTAGCCTTTGCCCTGTTTCATTCTGTATTCCAAAGCCAAATTTCCCGTTACTGCAGGTATCGACTTTGTACTTTGGCATTCCACTCCCCTATGATGAAAAGGACATCTCTTTTTTTGGTGTTAGTTCTAGAAGGTCTTGTAAGTCTTCACAGAACCGTTCAACTTCAGCTTCTTCAGCATTACTGGTTGAGGCATAGACTTGGATTACTGTGATATTGAATGGTTTGCCTTGGAAATGAACAGAGATCATTCTGTCGTTTTTGAGATTGCATCCAAGTACTGCATTTCAGACTCTTGTTGACTATGATAGCTACTCCATTTCTTCTAAGGGATTCTTGCCCACAGTAGTAGATATAGTGGTCATCTGAGTTAAATTCACCTATTCCAGTCCATTTTAGTTCGCTGATTCCTAAAATGTTGATGTTCACTCTTGCCATCTCCTATTTGACCACTTCCAATTTGCCTTGATTCATGGACCTGACATTCCAAGTTCCTATGCAATATTGCTCTTTACAGCATC
Source organism: Capricornis sumatraensis (assembly GCF_032405125.1). Lineage (NCBI taxonomy): Eukaryota > Metazoa > Chordata > Mammalia > Artiodactyla > Bovidae > Capricornis > Capricornis sumatraensis. The sequence continues at coordinate 62,812,909 of NC_091071.1, read as the reverse complement.
GGACTTTACTTCCATCACAAGTCACATCCAGAACTCGGTATTGTTTTTGCTTTGGCTCCGTCTCTGCCTTCTTTCTGGAGTCAGTTCTCCACTGATCTCCAGTAGCATATTGGGCACCTACCGACATCAGGAAGCTTCCGTAAGCCTCTTATCCTTCTCCATCAGAGAGCAGACAGACTGAAAAACTAACCAATCTGGTCACATGGACCATAGCCTTGTCTAACTCAATAAAACTATGAGCCATGCTATGTAGGGCCACCCAAGATGGACAGGTCATGGTGGAGAGTTCAGACAAAATGTGATCCACTGGAGAAGCATTGACAGTTTACTTTTGTTTAAATCCTATTGCTTCCTCACAAGGAATACTTTTACTTTTCAATTTCTTCTTGGTGTAGTGAATTCTCATTCAGAGGAAAATCCTGGTTACCTTTTATGCCTACGCTTTGTTCTTTAGGATCTGATGTTTCTTGAAGATCTTCTGTAGCCTGATCTCCTTCCTTAGTGGCCCTTTCTAGATTATATAAGTCAGTTTTAAGAGAGTCCCCACTTCATTGGTAGTATGCACAGAATCAGACTTAAGTGATCAGGAGTACTAGCAGCCTCTGATATGACTGTCAAACATTCTGCTGCACTCTCATTGACAGTCTGCACAGACTCCATGCACCAGGTGATTTATCTTGCCACAGCTCACCTGAAGAAATAAGCTCCTCTTGTAAAGGAGAGAGTTCTGATTCCATCAACATCTTCAGGAAGAGATTCTTGGTGCTCCTAGGAGCAGTGCTGGCACTATCATTACCTGTATCACAGATTCTTGAGTCTATTTCATCAGTTTTACTTCTTGTCATTTTCTTTAAGTGGCAGAAGTCCCTTCCTGATGACTGATCTATCTCCATGAGTAAGGATTCCTTTATTTTGCCATCCAAAATTTCTTTGTGGATTGCAGATGTACAATTCCATTGACTACATGATGCCATATTCCTCATGGCCTTTCTCTTGAACCAAGGGGTCTGTTTTATGTGAATCAAACATTATGTTATTTGGTGTAACTAGCAACATACCAGAGAGTTCCAGAAAAACATCTATTTCTGCTTTACTGACTATGCCAAAGCCTTTGACTGTGTGGATAACAATAAATTGTGGAAACTTCTGAAAGAGATGGGACTACCAGACCACCTGACCTGCCTCTTGAGAAACCTATATGCAGGTCAGGAAGCAACAGTTAGAACTGGACGTGGAACAACAGACTGGTTCCAAATAGGAAAAGGAGTCTGTCAAGGCTGTATATTGTCACCCTGCTTACTTAACTTGTATGCAGAGTACATCATGAGAAACGCTGGGCTGGAAGAAGCACAAGCTGGACTCAAGATTGCCATGAGAAGTATCAATAACCTCAGTTATGCAGATGACACCACCCTTATGGCAGAAAGTGAGGAGGAAATAAAAAGCCTCTTGATGGTAGTGAAAGAGGAGAGGAGAAAAAGTTGGCTTAAAACTCAATATTCAGAAAACTAAGATCATGACATCTGGTCCCGTCACTTCATGGCAAATAGATGTGGAAACAGCGTCAGACTTTATTTTCTTGGGCTCCAAAATCACTGCAGATGGTGATTGCAGCCATGAAATTAAAAGATGCTTATTCCTTGGAAGGAAAGTTATGACCAACCTAGATAGCATATTCAAAAGCAGAGACATTACTTTGCCAACAAAGGTCCATCTAGTCAAGGCTATGGTTTTTCCAGTGGTCATTTATGGATGTGAGAGTTGGAGTGTGAAGAAAGCTGAGTGCCAAAGAATTGATGCTTTTGAACTGTGGTGTTGGAGAAGACTCTTGCGAGTCCCTTGGACACTGCAAGGAGATCCAACCAGTCCATCCTAAAGGAGATCAGTCCTAGGTGTTCGTTGGAAAGACTGATGGTGAAGCTGAAACTCAGTACTTTGGCCACCTCATGCAAAGAGTTGACTCATTGGAAAAGACCCTGATGCTGGGAGGGATTAGGGGCAGGAGAAGGGGACGACAGAGGATGAGATGATTGGATGGCATCATTGACTCAATGGACATGAGTTTGGGTAAACTCCAGGAGTTGGTGATGCACAAGGGAGGCCTGTCGTGCTGCGATTCATGGGGTCGCAAAGAGTCGGACATGACTGAGCGACTGAACTGAACTGAGCAACATACCACTGACTGTGCTCTTGCCACTGGTAGTATATCTGCAATTAATTTTAAGAAATGTCTCAGTAAGTGCTTCTTCCTCTTCAGAAGTGGAAGATACAACTCATGCAGGTCGAATACTAGTAAAAGCAGTAGAGGGAGTTGCTTCTTTTGAGTGGACTACATCAGGATTAGTAGTCTTATCTAATTCAGCCTCCAGATGATGTTTGTGACACAGTGCTTATGGGGCTTAGAGATGGAGGGTGCTCAACACTGGAGACTTATTCAGGATTGGGAACATTATAAAACCCGTCCATTAACAAGTGCTCGGGAGAATATTTAATTCAACAAGTTTGTTGAGCTTGTATCAAATTTCAGGGCTATACTATTCAAAGAATTCTTTGATTCAACAGTATATTCAATAGTCCCTTTGGGTTTCTGAAAAGGTATTCTTCTCTCATCTTTCTTGTGTAGAGTCTTTTTTTGGCCAGTGTCCTAGATAGGAACGCAAGTCCACCAGAATGCATGGTGGGTGGGAGCTGGAGTGTAGGAATTGGAGAGCAATCCCGGAGTGAGGACTACTTCTGACTGCAGAGAGATGGCCTGAGGAGACAGGAGGGAGGAGATCGTGGTGGGAAATGCTTTTGGAGGAAAGCCAGGCAGTGCCAGAGGCAGAGCACTACTGCTGAGTCGCGTGCAGAGTGTGGAGCCTTCACTGTAGCCTCTCTCCCTACTCTCTACAAAAATTTAAACTAGATGCTCATGCATGATCCTGCTGACTCCAGTTGGGGGTTGCATTCCATAGGCCTGATCACTGTCTGGAATCCCACACATGGGTTTACTTGGATTGACTGGGTGGATGGAATGTTTCCTTTCCATCACCTACATCCCCCTTCTGTGTTGTTTAGGGATGTGGGGCTGTAGTTTGAAACATGGCATCAGTGGGTAAGGTTGTAGGACATCTGGTGTATTATGCCTTGGAAGAGTTTTCAGGGCAAGTGAAACAAGTGCTGTTTGTACAGTTTAACGTAGCGTGCCCCACACCTTGGATCCAGTTGTACGCGGGAGTCAGGCTAAAGCATTGGAATAGTCCCCTGGAAGGTGTGTGTGTGTGTGACTAATAGAGGTGAAGGGGTGGCAGTTTTACTCCGTTTAGATTGTTAATTACCACTGGACCCAGCAGGTTCAGGGGAAATGCATGAGGAGAGTAATAGCCAGCTGGGGGTGTTGATGGCATATCCAGCATTCTTCTAAATGGCTTCTCTGGTAGCTCAGCTGGTAAAGAATCTGCCTGCAATGCAGGAGATCCCAGTTTAATTCCTGGGATGGGAAGATCTGGAGAAGGGATAGGCTACCCGCTCCAGTATTCTTGGGCTTCCCTGGTGACTCAGCTGGTAAAGAATCCCCCTACAATGTGGGAGACCTTTGTGGGGTTCCATCCCTGGGTTGGGAAGATCCCCTGGAGAAGGGAAAGGCTACTCACTCCAGTATTCTGGCCTGGAGAATTCCATGGACTGTATAGTCCTTGGGTTCGCAAAGAATTGGACACGACTCTTAAATGTTCCCCTTCAAATACGATTCTCGAATATCAGTAGTAATAGAAGGCCTTCCACAGATCATTTCAAATGCGCTAAGACTCAGAGCACTTCTGGGGTCTACATGGACCTTTAGTAGTGCAGTAAGAAGGAAGTTGGTCCAAGGTTCATGAGTTTCTTGGCAGAGCTTTGCTGTGGTTTTCTCTAAAGTGTGGTTCATTTTCTCTACCTTCCCTGAAGACTGGAGCAGCCAAGAGGTGTTTACTTTATAGTGTATCCCTAGGGGCCATAGTAAGTCCCTGTGTGATTTGGGCTATAACAGAGGGCCTGTTACTGTTCTGGAGGGACTTTGGAAGTCCAAATCAAGGGATTATTTCTTTTAAAAGGGACTTCTAGATTTCCATAGCCTTTTCAGATCAGGCAGAGAAGGCGTCAACCCATCCAGTGAAAAGTATCAGAAGATATTTATATCCTGATTGTGGGGGCATTTAAGTGAAATCTACCAGTCTCCCTCTCCGCACCACCCCAGATACGTCACTTGGCATTTGATTGGACTGAGTAATGATGAGGGTATTGAGTGGGTCTGTGGGTTATCTGGTCACATAAATCACAGGCAAGCATTACTTGTTTTTCTGTTCTTTTAAGCCCCTTCCCTGAGAAAGCCTTTTGTGTTAAGTCCCATAGTGCATCCCTCCCATAATGGGTGGCATCATGTAACTCTTAGTTTCCATTGTAGGGACTCAGGAATTGGAACCTTACCCTCCTTTTTATACCAGCCTGTGCTTCCCTTCTCATAGCCCTGTTTCTCAGCATTTTCTTGTTCTTTTGGAGAATACTGGGGAAGGCTACAGAGTTCAGGGTGATCAATCACTAGGGCCACAATTTGTTCAGGCTCTTGCAGTTGAGCTGCCTTTTTTGCAGTTTGATAAACTTTGCTGTCTCCTTGGCTCACAAGAGATCCATTCCTCTGATGGCCCCTACAGTGGCTACCCGGGTTGGGAGCTGCACCCCATCTAAAAAGCCCGAATCACATCTTTATGTTTTATAGAATTTCTGGTGGTTAACATTCCTCTTTCTTTCCAAATGGTAGTATGAGCATGTAGCATGTGGAACCTGTAGTTAGAGTCAGTAGAAGTATTTAATTTCTTATCCTTCCCTAGTTGCAAAGCTCCCATTAGTGAATTAGTTCCACATCTGTGCTGATGTCTGGGTTGGTGGGGCCTTCCCTTCTGTGACTTGATCTAGACTAGCAATGGCATGCCCTACCCTTCAGGTTCCCATTTCTATAAAACTGCTCCCATAAGTAAACCATTTGACCTCAGGGCTATCAAGAGATTCATCTAGAAGATCAGACCTGCTGGAGTAAGTTTGTTCTATGGTGTTTATACAATGACACAGCGAGTCCCCACTCTCAGCTACTGGAAGCAGAGTTGCTGGGTTCAGGGTTTGGGACACTTATAAAAGAATGTCGAGGGTCTCTGTTAGGAGGGCCTGATATCTTGTTAACCTTCCTCCAGTCAACCAATAATGATCTTTTACTTCCAGCACTGAGTGTACCTGATAAAGGGTTAACACATCTAAGTGTTGTCCCAGGGTAAGCTTGGAAACTTCATTAGCCAGCAAGGGTATGGCTGCTATTGCCAGCAGGCAGTTTGGTCATTCCAGGGCCACTGTGTCCAGTTGTTTTGAAAAATAAGCCACTGGTCTCTGATGTGGTCCCAGCTTTTGGGTCAGGACTCATAGTACTATCCCCGATCTCTTGTGAATGTATACGGTAAAGGGCTTGTCCACATTTGGAAGTCTCAGTGCTAATGCTCTGCTCAACAAAGTCTTTAGAGTCACTGGTGGTTGCTCTTTCAATGAAGGGATTCCCTTTCTTCTCCCTTTAGAGCCTCAAAGAGGGCTTTGGCTTTAAGGCTATAATTTGGAATCCAGATGTGACAGAACCCAGTCATCCTGAGCAAGCCTCGGCATTGCCTCTTTGTGGTTGGAGATTATAATCACCGGTTGCTCTTTTCTGACCTGTGGCCTTAGGGGTCAAAACAGATCCTAAATATTGAACCCATTGCTGTGATATTTGAGCCTTGGTTGATGAGATACATCCCTTTTTTACCAGAAAATTTAAGACCGTAACAGTATTTTGATCTGAATCTTGTTTGGTTTCAGTACTTATCAATCATCAACATATTGTAGCAGAGTTCCCTTTTCAAGGATCACGTGCCTTGCTAATGCATTTCCAAAAATAATGGGGGCTGTCCTGAGCACATGTGGAAGCACTGTCCACCCATGGGTAGACTCCAGGGTGTCAGAGTCCCTCCATACAAAGACAAAAAGATACTGGGAGTATGGATGGAGGGGAATACAGAAAAATGCATCTTTGAGGTACCAAACAGAGAAATACTGAGCGCTCCCCAGCATGTGGGTGACAAGGTGTGTGGGTTTAGCATCCGTGGGTGAACAGGGATGACTGCCTCCTTCACTGCTCTAAGTCTTACACAAACTGACGATACTCTCCATTAGGCTTCTGAATGGGGAGGATCAGGGTGTTGCAAGGGGATTGGCAGGGCCTAAAGAATCTGCATTTTAGAAATTTGGTGACCAGTGCTGGAGTCCCCTCAGGGCTTCTGACTTTCAAGGATATTCTCTCTGGATGTATTTCTGTAGAGGGGAACATGTTTTGCCCTGCTTGGCACTGAAGTATCTTAAACTGCTGTTATCTACTTGCTCTCTAATTTCTTGGGAGATGTCTTGGGAAATATTTTGATGACCAGCAGGTGGGTCATCTGGGGCTACCAACAGATGCATTCTCTGTTTGAATTCTCTGCCTCTTTGGACTTCACCCTGTCCTAAGAATATACTAGCTCCTAGCTTATTTAGCAAATCTCTCCCAAGGAAGGCATTCTGGCATATACAAAAAGGAGTGAGTAATACTAATGGACCTGACTTCATAGGCAAGGGGAGACATAAATTGCGAGGAACTGGGGCCCGTCAAGTTGCCCCTGGGGCATCCCATAGGAGGGCACTCAGGACGTTCCCCTTCCAGTGACCACCTTCTGACAAAAGGTACCCTGATCCGGGCCCAGGAAGCTTCTTGGCAGCCTGTCCAGCCTTCTCGGCCCTCTGGGGTCCCCTCAAGGTGGTGGGTGAGTCAGAGCAGCCAAAAGCTTGGTTTTCTTTATTAACCTCTTATCCTTAGTGGTCTTCTCTGTTCAGTCTTGGTTGTTATAGACCTTGAAGACCTCCTTTATCAAGGTTGACAATGAGGTTTGGGGGCCAACCTCGAGCTTTCGTATTTTTCTTCTGATGTTAGGAGTTGTTGCTGTTCAGTCGCTTGGTCGTGTCTGAATCTTTGCACCCCATGGACTGCAGCACGCCAGGCTTCCCTGTCCGTCACCAGCTCCGAGAGTTTACTCAGACTCATGTCCATTGAGTCAGTGATGCCATCCAACTATCTCATCCTCTGTTGTCCCCTTCTCCTCATGCCTTCAATCTTTCCCAGCATCACGGTCTTTTCCAATGAGTCGGCCCTTCCAATCAGGTGGCCAAAGTATTGGAGCTTCAACTTCAGTCCTTCCAATGAATATTTAGTATTGATTTCCTTTAGGACTGACTGGTTTGATCTCCTTGCTATCCGAGGGACTCTCAAGAGCCTTCTCCAACACCACAGTCCAAAAACATCAATTCTTTGGCACTCAGCCTTCTTTATGGTCCAGCTCTCATATCCATACAGGACTATTGGATAAACCATAGCTTTGACCAGGTGGTGTTTTGCTGACCTTTGTCAGCAAAGTAATGTCTCTGTTTTTTAGGTTTGTCATAAATTTTCTTCCAAGGAGCAAGCATACTTTAATTTCATGGCTGCAGTCACCATCTGCAGTGATTTTGGAGCCCAAGAAAATAAAGCCTGTCATTGTTTCTGTTTTTTCCCCATCTATTTGCCATGAAGTCATGGGACCAGATGCCATGATGTTAGTTTTCTGAATGTTGAGATTTAAGCCAGCTTTTTCTACTCTCCTCTTTCACTTTCATCAAGAGGCTCTTTAGTTCCTCTTTACTTTCTGCCATAAGGGTGGTGTCATCTACATATCTGAGGTTATTGATATTTCTCCTGGCAATGTTGATTCCAGCTTGTGCTTCATTCAGCCCTGCATTTCACGTGATGTACTCTGCATATAAGTTAAATAAGCAGTGTGACAATATACAGCCTTGACGTACTCCTTTCCCAATTTGGAACCAGTCCTTTGTTCCATGTCCAGTTCTAACTGTTGCTTCTTGACCTGCATACAGGTTTCTCAGGAGGCAGGTAAGATGGTCTGGTATTCCCATCTCTTTTAGAAATTTGACTTTTGTTATGATCCACACAGTCAAAGACTTTAGTGTAGTCAATAAAGCAGAAGCAAATGTTTTTCTGGAATTCTCTTGCTTTTTCTATGTTCCAATGAATGTTGGCAATTTGATCTCTGGTTCCTCTGCCTTTCCTAACTCCAGCTTGTACATCAGGAAGTTCTCAGTTCACATACTGTTGAAACCTGGCCTGGAGAATTTTGAGCATTACTTTGCTAGCGTGTGAAATGAGTGCAGTTGTGCAGTAGTCTGAACACTTCTTTGGCATTGTCTTTCTTTGGGATTGAATGAAAACTGACCTTTTGATTGAATGAAAACTCAGCCACTGCTGAGTTTTCCAAATTTGCTGGCATATTGAGTGTAGCACTTTCACAGCATCATCTTTCAGGATTTGAAATAGCTCAGCTGGAATTCCATCACATCCACTAGCTTTGCTCGTAGTGATGCTTCCTAAGGCTCACTTGACTTCACATTCCAGGATGTCTGGCTCTAGGTGAGTGATTATACCATTGTGGTTATCTAGGTGGTTAAGAATCTTATTTGTATAGTTCCTTGTGTATTCTTGCTACCTCTTCTTAATATCTTCTGCTTCTGTTAGGTCCATACCATTTCTGTCCTTTATTGTGCCCATCTTTGCATGAAATGTTCCCTTAGTATCTCTAATATTCTTTAAGAGATCTCTAGTCTTTCCCATTCTGTTGTTTTCCTCTGTTTTTTTTTTTTTTTGCATTGTTCTCTTTGAAAGGCTTTCTTATCTCTCTCTGCTATTCTTTGGAACTCTGAATTCAAATGGATGTATCTTTCCTTTTCTCCCTTGCCTTTCACGTCTCTTTTCTCAGCTATTTGTGAAGACTCCTTAGACAACCATTAGATAAAAGGCATGGCCAGTGGTGATCTCCCTTCTGTGGACTGAGGGTGTATATTCATGTGCTAGCTGGCTCAGGAAGATGGCAGCTTTCCACCTTTCTTCTCTGTAACCTCTTAGAACCTACCTAGTTTACAGGCTTTACCATACACTTTTTCATTCCTTCCGATAGACAAATAACATGTCTCATCCTAGTGTGGCCTACTTGATCTTCATAGTCCCAGCGTGGGTCATGTTCTGGGACTGCGTCCTCACTCCCCTGGTAAGTTTGCTGATGCGGGTTGGTGGCCAGTAGGCCATCTGCCTGTTCCCTGGCGTTTCTCAGTATATGCTCAGGTTGCAACAGGGGGCCTGAATAACTGTGATGTTCTGCCAGGTGAGAGTGTGTCAACCCCAGCCTGACAAATTTGTTCCTAAACTTGTCAGGGTTCTCTGAGGACCTGCCAAATCTCTGCTTACAGATTCCCAAGTCTCCCACTGAGAAGGGGACACTCATTCTAGCTACTTCCTGAAGGGGGTAAAGGCTTTGTGGGACAAAAGTGGGGGTTACCTTTGAACCTGATCAGAGCTCTGCTGGGAAAAGCACTGAGGGCACTGATTTGGGGGTTTCGATTTGTCAGGGCGGTAAGGTGGGAGTCCAGGAGCTGAAGGAGATGGTGAAGGGGAGGGAAAAGGAGCTCAAGAAGGAGGCTCAGTGGGCCAGTGACTAATTAAAAGACACTGGAAGGAAGCTCTGTGAGAAGGTCTGGCTCCCAGTCTTTGGGAACAACATAGGCATAGAGGCTCCACATACATGATAAAAATCCCTCAGGCCTGAGTCTCGATAAAGTATAAAGGCCTGCAAGCACGGGACCTTTCTCCATTTTGGGGACTGCTTACAAAAATAGATCCAGTAGTAAAATGGTATTTAAGAGATCCAATTGATCATTGGAGCTGGGTAATGGATACATAGGAGTTCATTATACCATTCTTTTTAAAAGATTTTTATTTTTTCTGTTGAAGTATAGTTGATTTGTAGCATTGCATTGATTTCTGCTGTACAGCAGGGTGGTTGAGTTGTACATGTATATATATTCTTTTTTGTATTCTTTTCCACTGTTGTTTTTCACAGAATATGGAGTGTGGCTCCTTGGGCTGCACACTGGGGCCTTGTTGTTTATCCATTCTTATTATACTATTCTGTTTATTTGTATACATTTGAACTTTTCCATGACAAAAGTGCTTTCCTTAAAAAAGCAAGCTGTGAGAGATGTACAATGTGGTATCATTTATATCAAACTTGAAAACATAAACAGAAAAATAGACTGTTTATAGATTTATGCTTTTGTGGTAAATGCTTAAAAAAACCCAAAACACACAGAAATCATAACAGCTGATTTGACTTTAGTGGTTACTATTGGATGGCAAGAAAAGAAGGATTCAAAAGCCTTTATAATATTCTGTGTATTTATTGGGGCTTCCCAGGTGGTTCAGTGGCAAAGAATCTGCCTGCAGGGTAGCAGACACAGGTTTGAGCCCTGTATTTTGGGAAGCTACCCTGGAGAATGAAATGGCAAACTATTTCAGTATCCTTGTCTGGGAAATCCCATGGACAGAGGAGCCTGGCGGGCTACAGTCCATGGGGTCACAAAAGAGTTGGACACAACTGAGCGACTCAACAACAATGTTTTCATTAAGTTATTCTCTGTTTAAAAATAAACCAAAACAACACAGTTAAGGGATCCATTCTGTGACCACTTCTCCTGGCCACCCTGTGCATATTGGCACCAGGCTGCACTGTAAAAGAAAATCAGTTCATTTGTTTTTAAACTGTCTCCAGTTGTTAAGAATGCAGAGATACCCTGGGCGTTTCTCGTATTTACATTAATCTGAAATATACTCGGGCGAGTTTCTTTTATATTTCTGAGAATGTACATAAGTGCTCAGTTTCCTTTAAGCCAATTAAATACAGCTCATTTACAAGTTAATTTTTATGTACAGACAGAACCAATAGCTTTCCCGTCAGAGTTTAAAAGTCCTCTTTTTTTTTTTTTCCTCTCTGGGGGACCATAGGTAGATCAGATAGTTCTTAGAGCCAGGCAGAACAGTTAACACTGGAGGCAGAGGGGAGAAAGGCAAGCTATTTTCTTTTCCCCCATTGGTGGTCTTTAAAGTCCTACTAAGCACCCTGAGCCTAGAGTCTCAGGCCATGTGGGCTGTTTTTGCATTTCAAGGCCTAGGTGCTCCACCAGGTCCACAATGTTGGCACAGACTTGCAGGACCAGTTGGACAGACAGAAATACATAAAACAAAGGCCCTTTTAAAAACACAGACAGTGACAGAAACTTAAAGACACAGAGTCTTCATGATGAAGGGCACAGGAGTGAAGGGCTGAGGACCACAGGAGAGGTAAAGGGAGGAGGGGGAGAAGAGAATGAAAGACAGACAGAAAGAGAATGCCGTTTCAACCTGCCCCCTGCAGGTGTCTATTGAGGCACCAAACCACCTGCCTCCAGAAAGGGCCGGTGATGGAGGGAGCACCCTGTCCACTGCCCACTGAGGTGATCAAGCCTGGAAACCAGCCAGTGGTGCATCATTTCTGGGTCCCATAGATGGGACTTCTACCCATGCGTCCACCAGTATATAGAAATCTGCCATTTCAGCCTGTTCCCAGTGGGACATCTCTTGGCAGCAGGAAAATAAAGGTGAGAATATTGTGAGGCGCTCAGACTTCCAGCCAGGTTTGAATCTCCTTTGCTCTTGTAAATCTCCGGTCAAGGAGAGCCTACTGGGCCAAGGTCTGTCTGCACGGCGTGAGGCAGGCCTCTCCCACCTGTTTTTCACTGGTCAAGGGGAGCTGTTGCTGGCCAGAGTGTCTCACGAGCCAAGAGGAGTGATGGAGCAGCTGCCCAATGGCCACTCTCTGGGAAGGATGGGGCACAAGTAAGAGGACAGAGAGGGGAGAAGTAGAGAGATTTCAGGAGAGGGAAAGGGACAAAGTTGGGGGGAGAGTGTTGCCTGAATGAGGGTCTGAGACCGCCAGCGGCCAGGAAGGCAGACGTATCAAACGTGGTGACACTGAAATGAGGTCCAGGCGAGTGGTCGTCGCCCAGGGGGAAGCCGCATTCGGCGGTCCCTGGCTGTGCTCAGATCCTCTCTTGGGACGGGGATAGCTGTCCCTTCACTGTGTTCCCAAAAAGTATGTTACTGACCAGAGTTCGTGGCCTCCTTAGTCAACAGAAATTGATACGAGGCTAGACAGGAAGTTCCAGCAAGCCTTTATTGGGGCCCCTGCTGCAACAGGAAGGAGCAGAAACAAGTGACAGTTTCCCTTGCTTGCTTCCTGGAGGGGAGCAGGGGTGAGCTGGTTCCTTACATGGGGTGAGGGTAGCAGTGGGTCCGGGGATGGCTTAGGTGGTCTGCCCACCTACCTGATGGTGCTGTGTGGGTTTTTGGTCTTTTCTGTATCTTGTTCATAATTTGCCCCAACTGCACAGGCATGCAGTTATTTTTAGTCCTTTGTAGTTTCTCTGTATTTTGTTGCTTGAGGAGACATTTGTCCAGGTGCAGGCACTACAGCAAACAGTCCCAGGTCCCAGTGTCTCAAGAATAGGTATTAAGTTGTTTGGTGGTGGTGTGGGTGCTGTCGGTACTGCCCAGAACCAGGTTATGCGTATCTGACCTGGTTTCGTGAGCATTGGTTGTTGAGCTGCCCTAGTCTGCAGAGAGCCGTCTGGCCAAGGGGTGCCCTTCACCCCAGAGATTATTTCCCTCACCCATCCCCACCCCCACAAGCTCACAGCATGTAGCCACTGATGAGGGGATCCAGATGGTCTGCGTTCCTGTTCCCAGGTGGAACCAACTATGGTACTTATGGGATGGGGCTGAAGCTCCTGCTGAGACCACATTCTTGCTTAGCTTTCTTCCCCTGCTCTGCTCCCCTCACTTACTTCTTTCTGAGAGCAGTCCCTCAAACAACTAGAGTCTGCTTTTAGGAAATCTGACTTAAAGAATTTGTTGCAGTTGTTTTTGTCTAATCGCTAAGTCGTGTCTGACTCTTGTGACCGCATGGACTGTATGTAGCCCACCAGGCTCCTCTGTCCATGGATTTCCCAGGCAAGAATACTGGAGCAGGTTGCCATTCCCTTCTCCAAGGGATCTTCCTGACCCAGGGATTGAACCCGAGTCTCCTGGATCAGCAGGCGAATTCTTTTACCGCTGAGCCACCAAGGAAGCTTTAAGAAAGAATATTTGCTGAATAAATTAATGCAGACCCAAGATCTTCTTTGGGGAGTAGGAACTGACTGTGCATTTGCTTCAACTTTGGCCACTTATATTTACATTTAGGGGGTAATTTAGGCAAAGAATCAACTTTATAGGTTTACAATTAGGATTATCTAATCAGATGGATAAATACAGATTTTTCTGGTGCTAGGTATTTTATTATTAAGTATAGAACAGTTGTTTTGAAAAGCATGGTAGGACTATATGATTTAAAATGAGTTCTTTAAAAAAAAAAAGTCTTTTAGCTTTGAAGACTGATTTGTTCTGTCTCAGTTTGGAGCTACAATAGTCAGTAATGGATTCAGTTGCACAATTGATCATTTTCCCGGAAGTGGTCATTTTCTCTTCTATATGATTCTTAAGGGACAGGGTCTATCTCATCTTGCTCATCTTTGCACAAAATATTGTGAATTTTTGATGTTCCTGTACCTTTGGATTTAGCTGAATCAGTCCCTATAAAAATATTTTTCTTGATAATATGTTTAGAAGATTTATTTTGGAGGATTTTTGTTAACTTCTGGGGATAAATTTATCCATGAGAATCATATCTGTGCTTTTAAAAAATTGTTGAATACATTCAACATGATAATTTAAATATTTGCTGTAGAGAACTTGAGTTGCTTTTTCTTCTCTATGATCATTTCTGTGATTTTCAAAGGCACATACCTCCCCAGCTGCAGAATTTCACAGAAAACAATCAGCCACACATTTTGAGGTGCAGATAGCTTGCTTTATTTTGTTGTTACTATCTCAAGGAGGTCCAACAATTATAACTAACAATTGAATTTAAACTTGCATGAAAAGAACTACATCAAATTGATATTTTGGGCAGTTAGTAATACTTTGTTGTTTTTAAATTTAACGACAGCTTTATTTTGTTCTTTATTTTTTGCTGTGGCTCATTGCTTAGTTGCCCCAGTTTCTGGTTTAAATTTAGAACTACCACATGAAGGCGTTGGCTGCACCCCTGAACCTCCAAGAGTTGACACTGCTCTGGCATAGGAATGCATGAATAACTTGGTTAACTGAGGGGATGGCCAGGTGATGTTACTTTTCCAAGCTACCCAGGCACTCTCTATGGTCAGAGACAGTGTGAAATGAGCGAACAAAGTGTTGGCCGTTACACTTTGTTCTGGTAATATTTAAGTCATGATAATTTTGAGTGTGACATCATCAGAGAAAATGTAAGACGTTAAAGTGTTGCTTACAGGAGGGTAAATGCAAACATCACCAATGCCTTACATTTCTGATTCCATATGTATCGGTGCATATCAGGTGACGTGCACAGCATTTTTCGGTGGATAGGACATCTTCAATGGGGAATTCCTCGACCCATTGAGGCATACTTAGACATCAACATTATGTTGAGGCACAAAGATTGATTAAGTGTTGAGCAGGGTATTCGTTCCATAAGAAACTTTCTCCTACCAACCGTTAGTTTCAATAGTTACAGTGTAAAATGTCATAAAATAAATGGTACAAAACTTTATAACCGTTAATTCGGCTATATACAGTATGTACATGTCACTAGAAAATGTGTAATCTTCTGAGGTCAACAATTATGAAAAGACTGAAATGTATTATTTTTGAACTTCGACTCATTTAGGTTGATACAAAACTACTCTTTTTTTAAGTATTTACAGATCAGAAAGATAGAAAGATTAGTCCATGTGAATCATTTGGGTAAGGTTAAGAATGAGTCTGAGTGTGAGAGCACAGGCCCTCTTAAATGGATCGAATATTTATATTCACAGTAGCAGAATCAGATCCAAATTCATTCCCTAAACTCAGGGTATACAGTCCACCATCTTGTTTCCGTACGTCCATGATGATCAGAGTCGTCAGGTCATCTGTGTTTTCAATGTGGAATCGCCCTTGCTGTTCTTGATCATGAATTGTTCTTCCACCACGGGACCATGTTATTTCCGGGGTAGGCTCACCCGTAAAAGCGCAGGCTACTGTTAAAACTTTTCCTTCATCAATGCTGATGTCAGGGGGAAGAGCTTCAATTTTAGGTGGAATTCCTTTATGGAACAACAACAAACTTTTAGAATCACTGAAAAAAAATAAAAACTTGCATTCTACTGAATTGTGTGTACTAAAGATTCTACCATGCTACTAGGCTTGTCTACCTCTACCGATAATTTGATTGCTCACCTCTTAGGCCTGCTTTAAGCATTCTACTAGTTGAACTCTCCAGATGTGTCATACTAGATTTTCCCATAAAACTGCTGGAACTCATTTCTACAAAGGACTCTTGCATGGAGGACATGCTTTGGGCAGACATGCTTGCAAATTTCATTTCAGTCATGCTGCTAGCACTGCTGCTGCTGAAACTGCTGAAGGAGGCCTCCTGCTTAGAGGCAGACATTTGGACTGACTGAGACGAGAAGCTTCCTTGCAAGCTCGTGTCACCACTTGTTCTCAATACTACCTCTCTGGGAGGTTCTTCAACTAGAGCTGTGGAGCATAGCAGATACACAGTGAACATCAATGACATCTGGTTAATTTGTGACATCTGACATTGACTTGCAGAAATGGAAACTTAGACACGCACACACAGAAACATAACCCAAATGATTTGCTGTGAAAGCATAAGCAAATACATACATACAGTTGTCAAGAGCTAGCCCAGTGTCTCCCAGAAATGAATCCTTATATTTATAGTATTACATTTCATGCAGGTGCTAGAATCACTAGGGAAAAAAATGGTTAGTCATAGAAATAGAAAATAATTTTTATATTGTGCATTCTGAAAATACATGTAACAGGACAGCTGGTAGCTTTGCTTTGAAAGTTAACTTATCCATATTTCTATCTAGCTATAAAGAAACATTGACTGTTAAGACTGAATTCACACAGGAAGCCTGTGTCTCTTACACATGGTATTCAAAGAGGCTCCTGAGAGTTTGCTGTGCTCAGAAAGACAAAAGCAAAAAGCAGAACCATACAATGGCCTTAAGCAAGTAACAAAAGTGGTAAAGATATACTTACGAAGGACTGTTAAGGAAGCAGTAGCTGAACACTGGCCACGGAAATTTTTGGCCTTAATTGTATACTTCCCACTGTCACTTACTGATGCATTTCGGATTTCAAGAGAATATACATTTCTGGAGCGACTTACACTGATATTTGAAGAAATAGAAATCTAAAAAAAAGAGAAAAAAAAAGTGTTTCTTTGAGCTCTTCAGGAGTAAAGTATTGAAAGTTCTCTTCAGTAACATTCATAATTAAACTTACTGGCAGGTTGTTTTTAAACCATTCGATTTCAGGCGATGGCTCACCACTGATTTCACAAGAAAAGAGAACGTTTTGTCCTTCATTAACATTTTGAGATCTGGGCTGTGAGATGAAGGCTGGAGCATCTGAGAGTTCTTTGCTTAGGGTCAGATCATACTGACACTTAATGATGCCTTGGCTGGTTTTGCCGATGCAGGTGAGGATCCCTTCATCTTTGTGACCAGCCTGCTTGATGGTCAGGGTATGGTCGCTGCCTGAGATGCCGTACCTATACTCATCAGAATTGCTGAGCTCCACCCCGTTCAGTACCCATTTCACATCAGTGGCACCAGCGATGTTGGCTTTCAGAGTCACTTTCTGACCATCAGTTATACTCATCTGAGTAGAAAATGCTTTGATCTCAGCATGAGTTCGGATGTCTTCCGATGCCTGTGATGTTTTAGTGATTTCCTCATGGACAACAGATTTTTCCAGGGAGGTGGCTTCTGATTTCTTGACTTTTTCGGAAATCAGAAGTGTGGAAGCTTCCTCCTTGAGAGCTAGTTTTTCGTGAGATTTTACCTCTGACGTCTTGATTTCTTCAGAAATGAGGGCTTTCTTGGAAATTTCCTCTTGGATAGATGCCTTCTTCTGGGACGTAATTTCGGAGGTCTTTTGTGCAGATACCTTCTGTATCTCAGTGTCTTTTACAACTGAAAAAGAAACCTCAGTAAAGCAAATTGAATGGAAAAGAGGTCCTACCCTTTTGTCTTGTGGATTCTGCAAGTAATATACAAAGAAAAAACACTGACTTACGCATGCAGTGTAGGTTAATACATGATACTTTCTCAGCCCCGATCTTGGAAAGTTGTCATGTGTGACTTTCGAGACCAGTGTAATGATTATTTAAACTAAACTAAATTGAAGAATGAATTCTGTGGCTTAAGGGGAAAAAAGTTTTGAATAGTTAAAGGATCTGGGAGATGGATGGATTTAGGAGATTTTGATTAATTAAAACAATTTAATTATGTTTTAGAAGATTCAGATGACGGCAAACTCATTTTAATTGGGAAAACTGATACAGCTTTGGACTGTTATCATTAACTTTCCACTGCTTTGGAAAATTAGCAAGAGTGAAGTTTTAGGGAAGAAGTACCATTTGGTACATTCATCTGACTATTCATTCTTAAACATTACAGGGAGCAGGCATCTTACATAATATCTGGGACTCTTATATAACACTACATACAATCATGCACTTAATAAATTATATTCTAACTTCAAATATGTGTATTTATACATTTGTGTACAAATGGTACTCTGTAACTTGGTAAAACAGTTTTTATTTTAATACTTTTTTGGTGTGTGTAAGCAAGCATGTTTAGAAATGTCTCCTTAATATAGTTTTCCGAAAATTGTTGGTAAGAATAAAAGCCAACTTACCTTTTATTGTTAATTTGCAGCTAGAGGACACAGATCCAGCTGAGTTTGTTATTGTACAAGTATAAAGTCCACTGTCAGAAGTATCAGTCTTATGAATTTCTAGGAAGAATGCTCCTTTGTCTTCAGAGAGTTTGTATTTACCTCCTTGTGTTATAGCCTGTGGAATGCAAGTGATTTGAATTTTAAAAAGTGAGTTACTCTTAAACTTTCTTTGGGAGTTGGGAAAAAGGGAAGAGGGTTAGTTTTCTTCCTTTTTTTTTTTTTTTTAAGAAAATAAGGTCATTTAAGAACCAGTTACCTTTCCATCCTTTGTCCAAATGACAGTCGGCTGGGGTTCTCCAGTAACTTTAACTGCAAATTTAGCAACAGCGTCTGAAGAAACAGTGGTATCCTGCAGACCAGTAACAATTACTGGTTTTGTGGAAATTGGCGCAGGAGCTTTGGGTTCAGTTTTCTTGGTTTCTGTTGACTCGGCAGTTTTCTGAGCTGCTTTCTTGGTTTCTGATATGCTTGACACCTGCTCATGGATACTCTTAAAGGCTTGTCCCACAAATTGGAAGTTAGTTTTGGAAGTTCCACCTTCACCAGAAACCTCACAAACGTATTCTCCACGATCGGATTCGGTGAGGTTGAGGATTTTGAGCTCATAGGTACCATCTGCAGAATAGTGAAACTGGAAATGCCCATTTTCCTTCAGTCTCCTGCCGTCTTTGTACCAGGTGACCTCTTTTGCACATAATGCACTGCTTTCAACCACACAGGTCAGCTTGGCTATGTCTTTAGAAGCTTCTGCTTTCAAGGACTGAATTATCTTAGGTGGGGCAGCAACTGGCAACTGCTGAACCTTTTCTGTTGGTGTAGGTTTTGTCTCTGTGGGTGGCACAGCTTTAGGGTGAGGAGTCACTGGTTCTGGGGATTTCACTCGTTTTGGAGACTTGGCTCCTTCTGGGGATTTTACCCGAGGCTCCGGGGACTTGACTCTCGGTGGTGCCGTCACAGCCTTTTCAGTAACCCTGGCCTTCTGAACAGTCAGAGTAAACTGCGCCTCTTGCCTCCCTTCGCTGTTCTCAACCACCACGCTGTAGCTGCCCTCATCTGAAGCCTGGACTGAAGAGATCTCAAAAGTTGACTTGTACTTCAAGGTGGTCACTTGGCGGCGGGCAGAAGTGCTTATGACTTGTCCCCCACGCAGCCATGTCACAGTTGGTACCGGCTCACCATCTGTATCGCAAGAGAACCTTGCAGACTCACCTTCGTAGACGGTTATGGACCTTGGCTTTGTGAGAATTCTTGCTGCCAAAGTCGTCTTGATCTTTCTGTGTGTGGACTTTTCTTCCAGCGACTTTTCTTCGATTGCAGCACTTTTCATTTCTGCGGACGCATGGTGTTCATAGGAGGAGAGACTTTCCCGGGTCTCCGTCATCAGTGATTTCATTTCCCTGACGGAAGAGGAAGCTTCCATCTCAGATGTTTTCTTAAAGGACGAAACTGCATATGCCTCTGTTCTTGTCAGCTCAGGGAAGACAGATCGGGGAACCTGTTCGTCTTTGCGCTGGGAAGCATAGGTAGTGTAATCCCCTCCTGTGACGTCCAAGGTCGCATAGTCAGAAGCCTCACCTTTGTAGTTGGTGCACACAACACGGTATGTTCCACTGTCATCAATGTGACAGTCCAGAATTTCTAGGGTCAGGACCCCACTGGTGTTGGTGTAATGAATCTTACTGCTCTCTTGGAGTTCTACACCATTGTGGTACCATTTGACCTCCGCAGTTGGTTTTGACTGAACGTTTAAGATAAAACTTGTATTTTGGCCGCAGGGAACCCGGTGGGAACGCATCCTCAGTGTGATTCGAGGCGCGTGGTCCAGTGTAAAAGGCTGCTGAGTCAAAACCTCATACTGCCTTTCCGATGTCTTCTGAGTCTTTAGAGCGGCTTTCATGGACTCATACCTGGAAAAGATATCAAATCGTGCCGACCTCTCAAATCTTGACAGTGATCGCTCACTAGACACAGGGCTGGGGGAACGTGGACGAGTCCTCTCTGGGGTAGGAGACCTTCTTTCTACATCTTCTTCATCTTCTTCATCTTCATATTCCTCAGCTGGCCGTGGCCGCGGCCGGATCAGCTCGGATACGGGCCTCATCAACTCGATGTAGGTGGGAGACAATGAGCGCCGGCGTCTCAGCAGCCTGGACACCGAGGAGGACGTCTCTCTCTGCGCGTGTTTGGAGATCTCATATTCTTCCTCGATTTCCGTTATTTCAGTCACTTCTCTCTGGCGTCTTGATTTCTTTCTAGACTTAGCTTCCTTCGCCAGGTGGTCCAGCTCGCTCTTGTATTCTGAGAGGCGCTGGGTGGTGGTGACGGGCCGCAGCAGCTCGTGGTCCTCTCTCTCGGCCATGATCCTCTGCCGCTGATGGGCCTGCCTGTGCGAGGCGCGGGCATGCCGCTCCCGCAGCTCTGCGTAGCTTGTGCTGCTCTCTTCCCTGGTTGGGATGTGATAGGTTGAGTATCTGAAGTCTCTTCTTGCTTCCTCCACCTTGACGTGAGCTTGTGGGGAAGAATAACGCAGACTTGAAAGCTCAAAACGAGGAGGGCTCCGGCTAGGGGGTGAGGCTGAAAAACCCAGTTCCAGCTCTTCTTCAAGACGCAGCCTCTCTTCCTCTGTTCTCTTCATTGCCAGGTAGTCATCAATGGGCAGGAGTAATTCTTCGTCGGAGATGTCACCAAGAGAACGTCTCCTGGGTCTGTAATAATAGTAGTAATCGGGAGAAGGTGTGCGCCGGCGGGCTGGTCTCACCATTTCAAGGTCATCTTGGGACAGTTTGGGAATCCGCCACTTAGGTCTGTATTGATCGGTGATGCGTGGGAGAGGCATCACATAGAACTGTTCCCATCTTGAAAGGCGGATGCGCTTGGGCCTCTTCTGTACAACTCTGTCAATCTTCCCAGGCATTTCAAATTGATCCCGTATCTTCTTATACCACTTCATGTCAGACATGGGCACAAACTGCTTAATGTGTTGGTCTTCTTCTATGGTGGTCTGTTTGTACTTGCGCGGCTCTGGGACTTCGTAAGGCATGCGGAGCTTCCTCTCCTCCTTCTTTTCTTCCGTCTCAAGCCGGTATTCTCCTTTCACAGTCTTGGTGCTGACGGCTGGTTTGTAGAGGATGGCAGCTTCTCTCAGCGCCTCCTGGGCGACCTGCGTTAGTGGCACAGCCTCAGTGCCAGAAAGAATTTCAGCCATTCTCAGGGTCTTGTCAATCTGCCTCTGCACATGTCGTTCGTGCTCCTCTTTTGTCTTGAATTCCTGTTTGACATACCTTAGGCGTTCCACTTGTAGGTGGGCCTGGCAGCTGGTGGATCCAGCTGTATTTGTGGCTGTGACCCTGTAATAACCAGTGTCTTCTGGCAAAGTATCCCTGATGTGAAGAGCGTAATAATCCAAGCCTTCATGGATAATTTCAATGTTAGGCCCAAGGGAGAGTGGCCGACCATCTTTCTCCCATTTTAACGTTGGTGGGGGGATGCCAGACACTCTGATCTCAAAGCAGACACTTTGGCCTTCTTGGCATTCTGCGTTTGCCAGTAGCCGTTTGAACATGGGTCTGAGGGTCGTATCTGATGGAGGTGGGTGTGGAGTTACAGTCAGCTTTGCTTTGCAGCTGTCCTCACCGTATTTGTTCCTTGCCACAACGGTATATTCGGCATCATCATCCATAGTTACGCTGTTGATTGTTAATTGGTAAAGACCTTTGTCCGACTCAAATATGTACTTCCTGTCATCATCACCTGGTTTGATTTTCTGACCTGATTTGTACCACGTTACTCGAGGCTCTGGGTGGACAGTTATGGTTACACCAAACCGGACATTTTCACCCACATAAGCTGTCTTGTTATAGAGAGGTAGGGTGAATTCAGGTGGTCTTTCCAGGAGTCTCATGGTATCTGTTCTGCGCTTAAGTTTCTTCACAGTTCTACGGCAATAATAGTCGTAAACTTCTCTCACACCTTTAACAAAGAGCTCTGCATAAGAACTGTCTTCACCATAGTCATTGACTACTTTGCATCTGTAGGTACCATCATCAAATTTGGTGATGTCTTTGACATACATGGTGGCCACTCCATCTTCATATGTGATTTCATATTTCTCACTGTTCTCCAGCTGTCTGACACCGAAGTACCAAGTCACCTGGGTTGACTGATCGTAATTTTCAATTCTGCATACATATTTGACATAGCCTCCTTCTTCTCCAACTGCATGCATTATCTGCCCAGAAACGGGGCCAATTTCAATGGATGCCACTTTAACTTTAGCAATGCTCACTCCCTTCTGAGATCGAATTGCACCACCACAGGAGATCCGGGCTGCAGACACAACCATGTTGAGGTCTTTCTTGACTAGGGTGTGGTAGTAGCGTCGGTGTTTCAATGTCCTGATCACTTTAGTACTGACTCTTTCTGTCTTCTGCTTCAGCCATGGATGCTGAAGGGCCTCAGATGCTGTCATGCGAGATTTTCTCTCTTTCACTAATAACCGGTCAACAAAGTCCATGGCTTCGAGGCTGATCTCTTGGAATGCTTCTTCATCAAAGGTGTATTCAGCATTCATGATGTTCTCAATGACCTGCTGGTTAGTTTCGGCCAGGAATGGATTGATGCCACTCAACAGCACGTACACCAGTGTTCCAAGAGACCACATGTCCGTGGCTGTGCTGACAACATCATGCTGGTGGACCTCAGGAGCATAGTATTCAGGGGCAGTGAACTGAAGCCTAAAGTTGTCCCCTGGCTTCAGCTGACGGGCTTGACCAAATTCTATGATTTTAATGGTGGAGCTCCTTCTTGTTTGGTAAATGATGTTGTCTGGTCTAATGTCAAAGTGTCCAATATTATGGCTGTGTAAGAACTCAAGTGCTTCGCACACCTGGCGAACATAGCTTACGATTTCTCTCTCATTAAGTTCAAAAGCACTTGTGTTAATGCGCTCAAATATGTCAAGTCCTGA
Organism: Capricornis sumatraensis; assembly: GCF_032405125.1. Lineage (NCBI taxonomy): Eukaryota > Metazoa > Chordata > Mammalia > Artiodactyla > Bovidae > Capricornis > Capricornis sumatraensis. The sequence goes on along the minus strand of NC_091071.1, from coordinate 62,790,083 downwards.
TAGGAACTCAAAGATCATAACTAATTCTTCCATGCTTTCAAATGATTCATGGAGGTATAACATGTTTCGGTGCCTAGCTATATTTAGAATGGAAATTTCTTTCTTTACCAAAACTTGATCAGTCCCTTTGACTTTCACAAATTTGGCCATGTACGTCTTCTTTGAGGATGTTTCAACACAACGGTGGACAATTCCAAACTGACCACGGCCAAGATCTTCAGCAATCATATATTTCTCATAAAGCTCCTTGGTTGAAGAGTGGGATGCTTTGGTCATAGAAACTTCCCTGGTTTCATCTACCTCTTCATCATAGTTCATAGCCCTGGTCTTGTCTTCTTTGGTTACTGTTGGTTCTGAAGGCTCAGAAGGTTTGCTTAGGCCAAATTTATTCTCTGCTATTATACGGAACTGGTAACTTGTTTTTCCAAATAAGTTGACCACGGTATAACGTGTTTCTCGGGCCTGTCCTACCCGGATCCATCTTTCTGCGGTGGTTGCACACTTTTCAACAATGTAGTTGGTGACTTTGCTGCCACCATCAGAAGCTGGCTCGGTCCATGTTAAGTTCACAGAATCTCGTGACACGTCACTAACTTTGACTCCTCTGGGGGGGTCGGGAACATCAGCCACATCCAGTTCAACTGTCTTCTGGTCAATTCCAAATCTGTTTTTAGCACAGACCACATAGAAACCAGCATCTTTTCTCTCCACTCCATTGGGGAAAACAAGTGATGTGAACGACCTTGTGACAATAACTTGGTAGTGGCCATTGTTGTCGATGAGATCTTGTCCTTTCTGCCAGGTGATCACTGGATCTGGTTTGCCACTGAATGGGATCTTGATGCTGATTACCTCACCTCGGAGAGCGTGGACTGCTCCCATGCCTTCAAGATTTTTAGGCAAGTGTATCTTGGCTGGAACTGTATCAGAACAAAAGAAGGAAGAATAAAATTTAACAACACCCAAAACTACATAAAAGTGCCCCACCCTATTAATAATATGTAATCTTGCACCAAAATGATGTCTACTGATGTGTTTTTTACCTTCTACGTCCAAGGAGGCAGTGCCAGACACAGACCCTCCTTGGTTGGTAGCTCTGACTTGGTAAACGGTGGCGTCATCATCTGTGACACTTGCAATAATGAGCTGGTGGTAGCCACCCTTAAACTCTTGAATCCTGTACTTTAATCCATCTGCGATGATTTCCTTGCCTTGTCTGTACCATTTCACAATTGGTTTCGGATGACCAGTCACTTTGCAGACCAAAGTAGCATTGCTCTGATATCTGACATTTAGATTTCTCAGTTCCTCTTTAAAGTGTGGTGCCTGAATTGGGACATCAGATTTGGGAGTGACAGGTTCTGATATTTCACTCCATTCGCTCTCCCCACCTAGGTTTTCACATTTCACACGGAACTCATATTCAAGACCTTCAATAAGGTTTTGTACTGAAAAGACGGTTTCTCGAATTTCATCTGTCGTCACAGCAATCCACTTGTTCTGCTTCTTCTCACGCTTCTCAAGGTAGTAATTTCTAATCTTTGCACCTCCATCGCTGGCAGGTGGCTTCCAGGCCACAACACAAGAGTCTTTTGTGACAGCAGTAATAGTTGGTTTGCCAGGGGCACCTGGCTTTTCTGTTTAAAACAAAGAAAAAGCATTTGACTCATCAGGTGAAACAGACAGCTTTATGAAGAGCTTATTTAAAAAAAAAATAAATTAAATGTTACGAACCCAAAGTTCTACTAATGATAGCTAATCCAGAAAAATGAAATTGGTTACTTTATGCTAAGAAACTTATCAAAATAGAAAGTTCCTTTTTAAAGAAGAAGGGGAGAGGGTATATATGTGCCCTTTTAGATCAGCAAAATTCAAGTGACATAAAAGACACTTTACTTTAGCTGAATCTTTGCTGTCTCCTTTCAAAAGTCATTTCTGTTGAAAAAAAAAAAGTTTTACATACAGATGGGATTTTGCTATAGGAAGACTGTCTGTAGAGGTTGTACTCACCAAATGGACTCTTAATGATCACAACTGAGGAGACTTCTAGAGGTTCACTTATGCCAAACATGTTCTGAGCCGAAACCCGGAAGTAATACCCAGCATTTTCTGTGAGGTTCACAATTCTACAGGTTGTCACTGAGATGGCTGAAGACACCAATTGCCATTCAGCCCCTTCCTTGGCCTCACATTTCTCCACCACATAATTGGTGATCCAAGAGCCTCCGTCATCTGCAGGTGGTTTCCAGCTGATCACCACAGAGTTCTTCAATAGAGCTTCAATCACAATTGGTCCTGTAGGTTTGTCTGGTTTATCTGTTGGGGGAAAATACAATTGTAGTGGTCTCTATAGTGTGCCTCCCAAGACCTTTCTTTTTTTTTTTTTTTTTTAAAGAAGAAAAACCACTGAAAAGGAAAACAAAATACCTTGTATTTCCACATCAAGCATGGCATCGACCGTTCCAAGGACATTGCTGAGCTGAACTTTGTATTTCCCAGCATGAGTCTTACGCTGGACGTTCTTCATGACAAGATGAGTATAGTGCTCTGTGTTTTCTATAGTAATGTTTTCTGAGTTTTGCAAAAGTTTCTGGCCATGGAACCAAGTGATGGCAGGTACTGGCCGGCCAATGTACATGACATGAAGTCGAAGCGTCGAACCCACAGCACCATAATACTTCTCTTTCAGCGGGTAACCAGGATGGAACTGTGGTGTTGCTTGCAGCAGAAGCTTACTGCTGGATTCTACTTCTCCAACCTCGTTGGTAGCTACGCAGGTATAAACACCTTCATCTTCCTGTTCCTCCGTCATTACTGTTAGAGTATGTGTGCGTCCATCTGAAGACATTTTGTACTTGCGGCTTTGTACGAGCTCCTTACCAAATCGGAACCACTTAATGTCAGGCAGAGGCCTTCCGACAATCTGGCATGAGAGTTGAGCAGCTTCGCCCAGTTTGGTGGTAACATCCTTCATTTCTTTGCGTACTCCTGGGGCTTCTCCAGCTAAAGGGTATGAAAGTGCATAATATTAGTGCATTATTGTCACTACTGGATCTGTAATCCACTGTCCTTGTGTATCAGGAATGAATTCATCGTACTGATTGATACTCTTATTAGACACCATGATTTACATGAGTCTAATTCTTAAGTCTTCACAGTGATTGGAGGATCATCTGGAAAGTAGAGATTCAATGAGAATATCATATTATTATGTAGAGTGACTTTTTTATGATTGGGAGGCATTAACTATGTATGGGGTTTGGGGGAAATGTGAGTTCTTTATAAACCCTTGTATCTTTGCCCTTAACTTAGGTTCAGTCAAGGGGGTACACTTGTTGACACTTTGTCTTATTAGGAGTATTAAAATCCATTGTATTCATGAGAGAAATTGCTCTAGGCATGTGCTCAGTTCAGTGCATCTAACGGTTTACTGCTGAGGCTTTGTGCTTGGAATGACTCCCTCTAGAATGTATCAACTGTTCCCTTTGTGCACATATGCCAAACTGAGTTCTTTCTTTCCAAACACTTGCTCTCTAATAAAGCTTTCTGGAGACCTACCTAGTATAGAGGCAGAATTAACCTTTACATGTTGCTTAGTTTGTAAATGAAAGCAGAGAACTAACGGCTACTTACACGTTAGTTTGGTCTTTACAGACATAGCGGTTCTTCGAGGTCTACTCAGCCCCGTCTCGTTCTCAGCGAAAACCCTGAATTCATACTCCGTAGCTTCCAGCAAACCTCCTATTGTGAACTGCCTGTCTTTGATGCGGTCCTTACTGCTCTTCTTCCAGGCACTGTCTCCAGATTGTCTGTATTCAACCCAGTATCCAAGGATTTCTTTGCCACCATCGCATTCGGGTTTCTCCCACTGCAGAGTGACGCTGTCTTTGGATATTGAAAGAATCTCGAGTTCTCCAGGTTGGCTTGGCTTATCTGAAATATTTGAAAACAGTTGTAATGGAAAGAGAGCAAAGATGGCTTGACGCTCTGATTCTAGCCCCTTCAGAAATTCTTTCCTTACCAAATGGATCTTTGCAAACAACTGGTTCAGATGCAGGGCTGGTCTCGCTTAGGCCAACGTCGTTCTGCGCAATGATGCGGAACTGATACTCGGCATCAGGAACGAGCCCGGTGACGGTGTACATTGTGGTGGTGATCTGAGTCTTGTTGTGTCTGACCCACTTGTCAGTTGAGGTCTCCTTGCGTTCAATGTAATAGCCCGTGACCCGAGAACCACCATCATCTTTAGGCCGGGACCAGGACAAGCTGACGGAACTCTTGGTCACATCGAGTATTTCTGGAGGATTGCTTGGAGGCTCGGGAGGGTCTAAGAATGTAAGTGGAAAACACACATGTTAGGGTACAGTTCCAACTCTTGTAAGCTGGTGATTTTCATTTTGAAACAAAAGAGTACTGAGAGGAAGTTTACAGTGTTGTGGTTGGAAGAGCACTTACTCAGTGGTGTTTTTGGTATGACGGGTTCCTCCGATTTCAAGGGTTTGCTTATACCAAACTGGTTTTCTGCTGAAACACGGAAATGGTATTCCACATTTTCTTTGAGGCCTTTTACCACCAGAGATGTACCTCGGACTCTGGAGTCAATGGTGTACCAGGCGGATTTAGGCACTTCGCGTCTCTCCAGGATGTACCCCAAGATGTCAGCACCACCGTCATCGGCAGGGGGTCTCCAGCTGACCCTCACAGAGCGAGCTTGTATGTCGTCATATTCAAGTGGCCCTTCTGGAGTGTTGGGATTTCCTATCACCCTGACCTTGATGTAGACAGCCTTCTTGCCACATTTGTTTTCCAGAACCAGGTCATAAGTGCCAGAGTCATCCCTGTCTGCTTCTTTGATTACAAGCTCAGTGTGAGTTTCAGAGGTTGCAATCATGGCACGCTTACTAACGTCTTGGCCTTCCTTGGTCCATTTACATATTGGGAATGGTTTTCCTTTGATTGGTATGGTAAGTCTGATGACTCCACCTTGTCTTACTAAGATACCTTCCTGGTATCTTTCATCAAGTTCACAGTCAGGATATTCTGGGGAGAAAGGTGAGGTTACGATTAGCATTTTGGGACACAGGCATAGGAAATAAGTCTAAAGGCAAATATAGCAAAAAGTAAGTGATCCCATCTCTTACCAAGCATTTCTGTGACTTTGACTGTTCCTGGTACCTCAGCAGGCTCCCCAGGTCCACCAGCGTTACAGGCTAGGACACGGAATCTGTATTCGGCACCCTGAGGTAGGTGTGTGAGAGTATACTCCCGAATTTTGGTTGGGGTGGTGTTGCATTTGGTCCATTCATGTTGATCGACTTTTTGCATTTCGATCAAGTAGCCTGTGACTTTAGATCCTCCTTCATCTTCTGGCACGCTCCAGGCCAGGGAGACCGATGTCCTTGTTGTGTCAGTAACTCTTGGGTTTTGTGGCTTTCCTGGAGGAGCTGGAAAATGAGAACAACAACATACTTGTTAAGTTTCTGCAAAGTTGAAAATCAGATGCTAAAAGCCTAATGATTTCAGTGAATTGTGGAGACATGGAATATAACATTAGGCTATTTTTCATTTTGTAAATATTTAATTCATTTTATCAGTTAAAACTACTTAAAACTCTTGCTTTTTCCTCTGTCTTCTATGTGCTTTATGATCACTAATACTATCTTCCATTTAACATCAGTCTTTAAACTGCTTTGAGAAATACTAACTTGCTTAAAAACTGTAACTGTGATATCATGAGTTCTATTTTAAAGAGGGAGAAGTAGATTCAAGAGAAGAATATAAGAAGTTACTTCTCCAACGCTGCTAAGAGTTGGGAGTGGGGAGAGGATTGATGACAAAGGACACAAATGAACTTTTTGGGCTGATGGAAATATTCTATAATTTGATTGTGGTGGTGGTTATACAACCATACATTTCCCCAAACTCACAGAATTCTACATTTCAGGAAGGTGAAAATTACTATATTAAATTATATCTCAATGAACTTTTATACAGAAGGTATTTACCAATTGGATCCATGGCAACGGTGGGTTTGGAAGGACGGCTTGGTTTTCCAGTTCCTCTCACATTAATGGCTGTGACACGGTGTTCATATTCTAAGCCTTCAATAAGGCCAGTGGAACGGTATCGTGTCATTGTCACTGGTACTTTATTTACACGGACCCACCGATCTGCTCTCACTTCTTTGCGTTCCACGATGTATCCAGTCACTTGGGAGCCACCGTCATCTTCTGGTGGGTACCAAGTAAGTGTCATGCCCTCACGGGAAACATCAAATATCTGTAATGTTTCTGGAGGTCCAGGAATGTCTGCAGCAAGACGGAGGTAAACACACCATGGCACCATGAATAAATTAGACTCATACATTGTGTGTCTCGGATATACCATTTTAAAAAGGTATGTAAGACTCTTATGACTATTTTTCTAATGTTTTCATTTTTGTACCTTTCTTGCTGTTCCTCATTTTCTTCAACTTCATAAACATTTTAAATGTGTATTCTGTATTTTTTCCTCACTGTAACAGCCAGTCTTCCCTCCCTCCTTCCTCTCCTTCTATCCATCCTTTCCTAACTCCCTCCTCTCTTTCTTTCATAAAAAAAAAACAAAACAAAAACCTTAACCATGTTGAAAACCCCTCCAAGAAAAGGAGGTATAGAAACCTTAGAATGACCCTGGGATTAATTTTGGACCTCTTTTTACTTACATAAGGGCATATTAAAAACAAATTCCTTCTTGTTAACATTTAGAGGTGAGGAGAATGGCAGAAGGGCCCAGGACTTACTGATGCTGCTGCGACATTCTATGACTTCAGACTGCAAGTAGGATCCAATCCCAAAGCGGTTGGTCGCAGCCACCCGGAACACATACTCGTTTCCTTCGATGAGTCTGGTAAACTTGAATGTTGATCTGGTCACTGACTCAGACACAGGCAGCCATCCAGGGCGGTGGGCATCACGTTGTTCTACTACATAGCCACTCAGCGGAGCGCCACCGTCCAGTTCGGGTGGTTCCCAGGAAATGGTCACTGAAGTAGCATCAATTTCATCAACCTTGATAGGCCCAGATGGTGGACCGGGCTTGTCTACAAAAGAAAAGCAAATTCCAGATATTAATTTTCACTTCAAATCAAAATTGGGTGACTGAGCATCAACAATTTGCTTGTGCCTTTTCCCATGTCCCTACCGAGAATGATGACTTTAATGGTCTCTGACGTAGTTCCAGTTACATTCTTCAGTTCAAGTACGTAGTCTCCAGTATCTTTGATAGTGGTTTCCCGGATGGTTAATTTAGCTACCTTAGTATGAGTTTCAACTGTGACACGCTCTGATTCTCTTAGTTTAGAACCAGCGAAGAACCAGGAAGCAGCAGGAGGTGGGCGACCAGCGATTGGTATCACCAGCTCTACTGGTTTGCCAGCTGGGACATGGATGGTCTTTTGAGGCATTGTAGAAAGATCAATTGTTGGCAACACTATGAGAAAGAAAGTAGGCATTTATTCTTAAGTATAATTTCTAATGACAGGATGTCATGAATTCTGAATGTTTCCTTCATTTTGCTTTACTATTATTGTTATCTTGGTGTTTTGGTACATACCTCTGAGGTCTTTTACAGTCACGGCTGTGACGATCTCTCTTGGTTCTGACACACCTTTCTCGTTTTGTGCCCTTACTCTAAATAAGTACTGTTCACCTTCATTTAAGGAAATAACAGTGTGCTCTAGGACTGTGGGTTTTAAGGTGACAACCTTCATCCATCTCTCAGTGCCAGCTTTGCAGGCCTCGAGAACATAGCCAGTGAGTCGGCTCCCACCGTCATAGAGTGGTTTCTCCCAGGCAAGGGAAACAGTGGATTTGGTGACATCGACCACTTCTAGCTTCGTAGGCACCAAAGGCACTTCTGAGACCAGAACTGCATCAGATGTTTCACAAGGCTCTCCAATGCCATAAATATTTTCTGGCAACACCCTGAAATAGTACATGGTTCCTTCTATAAGTCCAGAAATCCTGTAGAGTGTCTTGCTGCATTTGGTAGTTACTGTTTTGAATGCTCTCATGGCAGCTTCACGCTTTTCAATAATATAATTGTTGACAGGCGCTCCACCATCAATTGTGGGAACTTCCCAAGTGATGGTCACAGAATCTCTTGATACTTCCTTAACTCTCACTGAAGGACAGGGGCCAGGAGTATCTAAAAAAACAGAGAGAATGAAGGATCCATACTTCTTATTTGACAGATTAGTTGATAGATTCTGTGGGGAAGGGGTTAGGAAAATATACTTAACATAGTTCCTTCTAGAGAGGTGATCAATCAGAGGTCAAGGTGTTTGTTTCTAAAGAATCTACTCATTGCATATTATTAAGACCAATACTTACCGTATACTTTAACGAGGACGGTTGCTGATTTCTTGCCAGATTGGTTTTCAGCTTCAATGGTGTATTTTCCAGCATCGTACCGGTTAACTTTGTCCACAATAAGCAGAGAGTAACTCTCAGTGTTGTCGATGATCGCCCGACTTGCAAGGTCAATGCCCTTTTTGGTCCATGTGATGACGGGTGGTGGTCTTCCAGATACAGACACCATCAGCCGTAGTGAGGCCCCAGCTCTGATGGTCACGGTCTTCTTCAAGTCATCTGCAAGCTCCAGATCTGGTATTTCTGGAAAGTAAATGTCAAAGCTTAATTAATTTATGAACAAGTGTGATAAGAAAAATAATTCACCTAAAACCTTCAATTATAAATACCCAGTCTTTCCACAGGCTCAATTTCTGCAGTTGACTCGCTGTATTCGCTCATGCCCTTCACGTTCACAGCAGCAACTCTGAAGGAGTATTTCTGGCCCATTTTAAGGTCTGTCACAGTGAATTCGTTGTTTCTTATTGTGGCTTTGGTATGCACTCGGTACCACTGATCAGTGTCCTTCTCTTGCATTTCAAGAACATATCCTATGATGTCAGTGCCACCATCATACATGGGCTTGGTCCAGGCTAAACTGATGCTGTGCTTGGTGGTATCTACAACGCGTGGAGCAGAAGGTGGTCCAGGGGTATCTGTGGAAAGAAGGATATTATACACATAAGGAAGCTCTGAGATTTGTATTTTTGATTTGTAAGATTCACTCAGGCATTGATTGCTGTTCTTTGTCTACACTCACTGAGATGCTCTTTGTAACTAAGGTTTTCTGATATTACAAGATGGCACTGTGTGTTCTGGAGTTACTATTTTTATTATTTTAAGAGTTAAAAACTTCTTTAGAAAGGCAGATGTTTCTCCCTGGCCACCTTGGCTAGATACACTGTGTCCTACTAAGTTCATTGCTTACAGTACTCATTCTCAGGGACTTTTTTTTTTTCTCTTTTTGGCTGTGCCCAGTGGCATATAGGCAGAGAAGGCAATGGCAAGCCACTCCAGTACTCTTGCCTAGAAAACCCCAGGGATGGAGGAGCCTGGTGGGCTGCAGTCCATGGGGTCGCTACGAGTTGGACGCCACTGAGCGACTTCACTTTCACGCATTGGAGAAGGAAATGGCAACCCACTCCAGTGCTCTTGCCTGGAGAATCCCAGGGACGGGGGAGCCTGCTGGGCTGCCGTCTATGGGGTTGCACAGAATCAGACATGACTGAAGCGACTTAGCAGCAGCAGCAGTGGTATATAGGAACTTAGTGAACCTGTGCCCCTGCAGTGGAAGCACAGAATTTCAGCTTCTGGATCACTGGGGAAGTCCCAGGACCTTTCTTTGGGAGCTCAGCTTTCAACAAGGTCAATATTGTTGTCACCTCTACATTTCTAGTAAGTACAGGAATAAATATCTTCTACTTCCCCTGAGTCAATCCCAGTGATTTATTCCTTTTAGTTCTTAGGCTTAAACTTTTTGTATAAGGATTTGCCAACTTATTTTTGAGGCTCTTGTGACAATTATTTTGTTAGGTACTTATTAAGATAGTAGAAACTTTCTGTTCTGCTAAGCCTCTTAAAGGAGACATTGTCCTTTTTTTTCTCTTCAGTAGTTATTATCATTACAACAAAATTACCTCCATCCTTAGGAAGATTTGCAAGAGACATCCCTTTCATATTGCTAGTAGGAAAAAAATTTTTTTTTCACAGATTAGAAAATAACTGCAACGATTTCCAGCAATTTAACTAACTTATCAACAGAAGTATTTGTTGAAATATTTTCTGTCTTAGGCTGTAAAGTCCTTCTAACAAGCATATGCCTTTCTAGGCCAGTCATAGATTCTACAAGTTCTTGGAAACTGCATATTGGACAATTCTTTGTAATATGATTTTGATGGGCATTAGGAGTATGAATGAGTCTCGGAACTCACATGATGGTTCTCTGCAGGAGATAAAGTTGGAAGCTTCGCTGGGTTCGCTGTTACCAGCAGCGTTTACTGCAGTCACCCGGAACTGGTAATCACAACCTTCCATTAGGCCAGTCACCTTCAGCCTGGTATCATACACCACGTGGTCTTTGTTCACACGCGTCCAGCGCAGGCTCTTCTTCTCACGTTTGTCTACCAAGTAGTTGCTGATCTCATTGCCACCATCAGATTCAGGTTTCGTCCACTGAATGATGATATGCTCTTTGCCAGCCCCAACTTCTTCAGGTATGCCAGGTTGTGATGGAATAGCTGTTTATATTTTTATGAGAATAAAAGGTTGATCAGAATTGCACAAAATCACTATTTCTATGACTGTCTGCCCCCTGCCCACCCCATCCCCTGATCCCATGACGCTTCCACTGGTGAGTTGCTGAAGTGTTAATACTCACTGAAGGAGTTTCTGGCAACAATGGGCTCTGATTCAACAGGTACACCAGGGCCATATTTGTTTACTGCCCGCACTCGGAATATGTATTCGTTGTTCTTGATGAGTCTGGTAACCACATGGGATAGGGTGGGGCATTCGGCTTCCACAATCACCCAGTGGAGCCTGCTTGTCTCGCGTCTTTCCACGATGTAGTGAGTGATTTCTGCTCCTCCATCTTCCTGAGGAAGGCTCCAAGCTAAAGTGCACTTCTCCTCAGTTACTCTGCTGACGGTGAGCTTTCCACACGGGCCCGGGGAGTCTAAAACAGGTGTAGGAATGAGCAATGAGGAAGGTCCTTCTTTCTGCACACATTTGAGAAAGCTATGGAAATCAAAAATCATTTGACGCTCTTACCGAGAACTTTGACCAGGACAGACACAGCCTTCGTCCCACTGGCATTCTTCACTGTTAAAGTGTATTTTCCACTATCACTTCTGTCACAGAACTTGATCACAGCAGTTGCGCGTTTGCCAGTGTACTGCAGAGAGATTTTCTCACACATATCTAGTTCTTTGTCCCCTTTGGTCCAGATAATCTTGGGTTCAGGTTTGCCACCAACTGCAGCATCAAGAACAAGATCCGAGCCTGCTCTGATGGTGACCAGATCACCCTGTAATCTGGCATCCAGTTCAGCTCTGGGTGGAGCTGTCATAGACAAAATGTGAATGAATATATGATAGTCTGTTGTCACAGAAACTGTGATAATTTAAAAGGAGAACATGGATTATTATTATTATTTTTACCGTATTCATCTCGGCAAGTGACGGGGCCTGTGGATTCTGATCCTTTGCTAATTACGCCTGCTGCATTCTTGGCCAACACACGGAATTCGTAAGTGTCTCCTTCACTGAGAGCAGTAACGGTGAAGAAGTTGTCAGATACAATGGTGTAGTTGCACTTGAGCCAGCGACCGTCTCCAACTTCACTGACTGGCTTACGCTCTATGATGTAGCCCACAACCTTGCTGCCGCCATCATACACCGGGGCAGACCAGATCAGTGACACTGTCGATCGGGTGACATCCGTTACCTCTGGTCTTCCTGGTGCATCTGGAAGGGAGACAAAAGTGAGGTTAAATACAACTCTGAATTCTGCTAGTACTGATGATGATGATAAACAAATGTACCCTTAAATTCTGATACCTACCCACTGGGTTTTGAGCCATCACAGGTCTTGAAGCTTCGCTGGCTTTGCTAACGCCTGCGGCATTGAGTGCATATGTTCTGAACTGATACTCCAGTCCTTCTACCAAACCGGTCACTTTGTAGTTGCACTCTAAGCACGGTACTTTGTTTTCTTTCACCCAAAGAATGGTGTTACGTTCTTTCTTTTCAACCCAGTAGCCGATGACTTTACTGCCACCGTCATGGTAAGGTTCTTCCCAGCGAATAGACATGGCATTGGCAGACACATAGTAGACCTCAGGTCTGGTAGGTGCACTTGGTGGGACTAAATATAAACAAAGGTATCAAAATATAAATAGAGTTTCAAAATATAAATACAGAGTATAAATAACATTCAGGGGAAATATTTAATAACAGAGACTTGGTAATATGATTTTAATTTTCTTACCAAATGGATGCTCAGCCACGATTGGTGCTGACTCTACAGGCTTGCTGACACCAAATCTGTTCTCTGAACTGACACGGAAAGAATATTCCATATACTTTGTGAGATGAGTGACTTTAATCTGAGTGCGCTTGACACTGGAATTGACAAGCTGCCAAGCTGTTGTACCCGATTCCCGCTTTTCAACAATGTAATTGGTAATATCAGTGCCTCCATTGTCTTGAGGTTCCGCCCATGACAGGACACATGATTCAGATGAGATAGATGAGACTTCAATGGGGCCGGTTACGGGACCTGGCCTTCCGATGACCACAACTGTGATGGTAAATGTTTTAACACCAGCTGTATTTTCCAGGGTCAAGAAGTACCTTCCAGAGTCACCTCTCATGCTGTCCTTTACAGACAAGGTGGTTCTGTCTTTTGTCGTTGTGATACTCACTCGATCTGTCTCCTTAAGTCTCATTTCTTCAAGTTTCCATGTTACCTTGGGGGCGGGACGACCACTGATTGGCACGTCAATGGTAAATGTGCTTCCTGCTTTGCAGGTTATGAGCTGATTGGTGATTCCAGTGAGGTCAGCAGTGGGCTCAATCTGAGGCTCCTTGATGATGACAGAAGAGAAGGCTTCCCTGGGTTCACTGTAGCCAGCATCATTCTTGGCCTTCACACGGAATTCATATTCAGTGTTCTCAACGAGGCGCTCCACTGTGAAAGTCATCTGTTTGGTGTGACCAGCTTCAACCCAGAAGTCAGATCCCTTTTGTCTCATTTCAAGCAGGTAGCCAGTGATTCGGCTGCCTCCATCATGGTCAGGTTTAAGCCAAGCTAAGACTACAGAGGACTTGCTTGTGTCAACAATATCAAGTCTCCTAGGAGGAGCAGGTTGTTCTGTGGCTACCATTGGTTCTGGCATTTCATAGGGTTCACCAACACCATACTCATTTTCTGCAGAAACACGGAAATAGTATGGAACGCCTTCTAGCAGGTCACTGACCCTGAGGATCTGACGAATGCATTTTTCACTGACCACCTGCCAGCTACGGCGACTGGCTTCTCGTTTCTCTACCACGTAGTGATGAATTCGGGCACCTCCATCAAGGAGAGGGGCATCCCACATTAATGTAGCAGAGCCCCGGGTCACATCCTTGAAGGTAATCGGGCCAGGTGGTCCTGGAGAGTCCAGCACCTTTACGGTGAATGTGATTGACTTACTACCGCTGTTGTTTTCTACAGTAAGGGTATATTTCCCTGCGTCGCTTCTGTTGCACTTTTCCACAGTGAGGGTGCTGAAGGAATCTGTTGTGTGGATGTCAGCCCGAATGCTAAGGTTAGAGTCCGGTTTGCTCCATACAGCTGTCGGAGTTGGTCTACCCTGATAGGCAATGAAGAGGCGAATGCTGGCCCCAGCTCTCACAACATGAGTCTGCTTGAAGTTGGCATCGATGTCTAACTCAGGAGCTGATAATCGGTCAACTGCTTTAATGGTGCCAGTCACTTCACAGCTGTCTCCTTTTCCAGCAGCATTGACAGCACTGACCCGGAATTTGTATTCTTCACCTGCCTGCAGATCGGTGACTGTATATCTTGTTTTCACACATGCTTCTGCGTTCACCTTGTGCCAGTCTCCCAGGTCAGCTTTGCACATTTCAATAATATACCCAATTATCTCCAATCCTCCGTCAAACACTGGCTTAGACCATTCTAAGCTCACAGTTGTCTTTGATGTGTCTGTCACTTTGACCACAGCAGGCGCGCCTGGTGGGTTGACAGGCTCTCTGCATTTGATTAGTCGTGAGACGCCGCTTGCAGGTCCTACCCCTGCGGCATTTTCAGCCATGACGTGGAATTCATACTCGTTGCCTTCTGTCAGACCTGTGACTTTGAATCTTGTCTCACAGATGGGTCGTTTGCTGGTCACTTTCACCCATCGTGTGCTCTTCTTTTCTCTCCTTTCAAGGATGTACTGTTGAATTTCACTGCCACCGTCTGATTCTGGCCTGGCCCATGTTAGAGTAATGCTATTGCCTGTTACATTACTAGGTTCTGGAGTGCCAGGGGCATCAGGAATAGCTGTGAGGTGAAAACAAAGAAAGAAACCAATTAGACGTGTGTGCTTGGAAACTGACCTTATGACATAGTGCCTCTTGGTAAAAAAGGTCACTTACTGTACTGTATTTGAGCAACCACTGGGTCGGAATCCAGCGGCCGGCTAACACCAAACTTGTTAACTGCAGAAATACGGAATTGGTATTCATTGCCAGTTATTAGTTTTGTGGCTGTATAGCTGAGGCCTTCACAATTGTCCTCAATTAGTGCCCAAGCAAGTCTGCTGGTTTCCCGTTTTTCAATCAGGTAGTGAGATACGCGGGCACAGCCGTCATTGTGTGGCGCGTCCCACCACAGGGTCATCTTCTCGCCTGTTATATTGGTGAATCTTATTGGCCCAACTGGTTTTCCTGGTGTATCTGTAAGAAAAAGATTCTGGAGTTAGTTTCTTTTTGCTTGTCCATTAAAATGCAATTAGGCCTGTCTTTAATCCAAGTTCTGTACATTGTAAGATTAAGAAGCTATTTTAGAAGTTTACCTTGTACTCTCACTGTAATCTCTGCTTTTGTGGAGCCGGATGCGTTTTTGGCTTCCACTCTGTATACACCACGATGGTCCCGAGTAGCATCTCTAACAAAGAGGCTGGTGGATCCAAGGACATCGGTTATTTCCATGTTCATCTTCTTCTCAATTTCTACTCCATCTTTGAACCAGGTTACTCGAGGTACTGGTCGTCCTTGTACCAAAGCTTTAATTCTAAGGCTCTCTCCAGATTTAATAGTGATACCATCAAAGTACTCAGGGCCAAACTCTACAGTTGGTGCAACTGTAAAATAAATAGAATTATATACATTAATTCGGTTTAATAAAGACGTAAACAAACATGTTTTTCATTAGCACCATATCATAAAGCCTGGAAGGGTAATCCTTATACCAAAAGCTATTTTGAGAGTATGATTGACGGTTGAGAATTTAGACTCTAAGGTTAAACATGTGCATATTGTTATCTCCTTTGTTTGTCATGTTATTACTCTTGAATTTCCACTTGTAAAAAGAGGAATGACATATTTGTAGGTCATCTACTTCTTAATACTACTGCATATTCAAACGAGTTCCTGTTCCACGCCATCAGCTGCACTCAGGCAAGATATCTGTGCTGTTGAATTTGTGTGATTTCAATAGAAATGGACTGTTATTCTTGAGAACTTTATTCTTTATTATAAATGACTGAAATTACAAAGCTAAAAACCATCCCCATTTGCATGCTATTTATGTGGAAATGAAATAATAGATGCAGTAAAAAGTTGATGCTAATCACATCTTTTTCTTCTCTTCATCTGAGAGGTAGAAAAATCTAATTCATCTACCTAACAACCTTTGGTAATCTGTATGAAGCATTGGTTTTATTCTCATTTTACACACCAGGGACCAAAAACATATATATTTAAAAGCGTGGATGTTCTTAGTTACACTGGAAATCAGTTGTAAATGCTTACCATTTTCATCTCTGGTCATGATAACACCAGAAGACTGTGATGGTGGGCTTATGGTTCCAACAGCATTTCTTGCGATTATTCTGAACTCATATCGATCCCCAGGACTGAGTCCTGTTACTGTGTACTGACATTCACTGACGTCAGTAAAGTTGCATCTGGTCCATCGATCGCTCCCTTGCCGTTTCTCGATGCTGTAGGCCACTATCTTACTGCCTCCATCACGCAGTGGTGGGTTCCATTTCAGTGTGATGGTTTCCCGGGTGACATCAATGTAGTCAGGAGTGCCAGGTGGGTCTAAAAATTATATGAAAATTAAAGGTGTCGTTACTTCTGTAATCAACTTTTAATCTTCAATGGAAGGGGGAAAAATGAATAAATCCCCCAAACTCATTTTAGCCATTAATTGAAATTTTTTGGTATCAGAATCTTTAAAAACATTTTTAAAATTACTTTACTAGACTGATTTAAAATCATTCCCCTTGCTTTACCTGACCAACTCTAGTGTTAAGAAAATATGTGAGAAGGTGATATGTGGAAGAAAATTAGTGTTAGTAACACATTAGTTGCTGAATTAAATATACTGGAATAATCTTCAGTCACTTACCTACTGGGGAAACAGCTAAGGTAAATTTGCTTGGGTCGCTAGGTGAGCTTAGGCCAGCAGAATTTTCAGCGAATACACGGAACTGGTAATCCAGGCCTTCCATTAATCCAGTAGCTCTATATTCTCTTCCAGATATTGGTGACATATTAATTCTTTGCCAGAGGATGCTGTTTCTTTCTTTCTTTTCAACATGGTATCCAGTAACTTCTGAACCACCATCGTAAACTGGAGCATCCCAAGTGAGTGACATGCCATCAGAAGTCACATTGTATGTAACTGGCTTTCCTGGGGGGCCAGGAATCCTGAACTGGTGTTTGGCCAAAATGATGTTTGAGACAAGTGGTTGGCTGACTCCATATCTGTTTTCTGCCCTAACTCTAAACTGATATTCGGCATCTTTGACTAGATTAGGAACTTTGAATGTTGTCCGGGCAACGCTGGAACACACCATCTTCCAATTAGTTTGTGAAGCTTCTCGCTTCTCAATGCTGTAACAGGTAATTTCACCTCCTCCATCATCATCAGGCACATCCCAGGACATGATGACACTATTGGCCTTGATTTCCTCGAATCGAATGGGCCCTTTGGGCTTAGATGGCGGGCCAAGTGTGACGACTGTAATGGGATATGCGTTTCGACAGACTGCGTTATCGAGAATAATGGTGTATTTCCCTCCATTCTCCTTCTTCGCATTCTTTATACTCAAAGTAAGTTTGTTTTCGGTTTTACCCAAACGAACGTGTTCACTTTCTTTCAGTGGCAAGCCATCTTTCAACCAACTGATAGACGGCTTGGGTTTTCCTTTATAAGGTAACTCGAGGTGCATATTATGTCCGATTCTCACAGCGACTTGTGCCCCAGGGATTTCTGACAGGTTAACTTCAGGTGGAATTACAAGTTCTTTCACTGTAATTGGCCCAATAGTGACATCATCACTCAGCCCTTTCTCATTTCTGGCACACACTCTGAATTCCAGCTCTGACAGTTCCTTGAGCTGGCCAACCTCAATTTCACATGTCTTACTTATTCCAGCATGTGACCACGATGGTTCTCCTTTACCTTTCCTTTCCACAATATAATCTGTGATTACACTGCCACCATCAAAGTCGGGCTTGGTCCAGCTCAGCGTAACGGATGTCTTTGTTGAGTCTTTCACTGAGAGATCGCGTATAGGTGCTGGCACTTGGGCAGCCTTCACAGGCTCTGTGGTTTCACAGGGTTCCCCAATTCCAATTTCATTTACTGCAAAAACTCTGAAGAAGAACGGAGTTTTCTCCGACAAATCTGTTACTTTAAAGGACGTGCTAGAACATTTGTGTGACACAGAAGACCATGTTCTCTTGGTGGCATCTTTCTTCTCAATGATGTAATTAATTATAGGAGATCCTCCGTCAATGAGAGGAGGTTCCCAGAACAAAGTGACTGTGCCTTGAGAAACATGTTTAATCTGTAGTTTTTGGCAGGCGGCTGGTGTGTCAAGCACTTTAACACTCACAGTTGAAGACTTTGGTTGACCAACACCATTTTCTATTGTGAGAATATATTTGCCTGTATCATGGCGAGTGACTTGAGGGATAATGAGTAATGAAGATGAGTCAGTGTTTTGAATGCTGTAGCGGGCATCACTGCCAAGATTCTTCTCATCTTTTCTCCATGTGACGGTAGGTGGAGGTCTGCCTTTGAAGGGAATCAACACGTGTACATCTTCGCCAGCTTTAGCTATAATGGAGGTCCTAAAAGCCATGTCTAGGTCGATCTCTGGTTCCTCTGTAGACATAAAATGGACATATACAGTGAATTTTAAAGCAAGGAAATGAGTGATTTCCTGGAGGCACTCTATTAAAATAAAAGCCTAATCACATCAGTAGGTACGTACCCAGTATGTCTCTAGCTTGTGCGGGTTCAGTCATTGCTATGGGTTCACCTTGTCCGGCACAGTTTACAGCAGACACCTGGAAGTAGTAATTGACTCCGGGACTCAGGTTGGATACCACATATTCTGTAGTTCTGACTTCTCCTTTGGTAGAGACAACAGTCCATTCCTCTTCCTCTCCTTGTCTCATGGCAACAACATATCCAGTAACAGCACTGCCCCCATCATAGACAGGTTTACTCCATCCAAGAGTGATGGATGATTTAGTTGAATCTGCAATTCTTATCTTAGCCGGTGGGCCTGGTGGATCTGGAATGGACAGTCACAATACCATAATTATGCAACTGGGTACAACTGGGCGACGTGAAAGATGACACAGGTGAAGAGGCTGCACTTACCAATAGGATCAGCAGCTTTGTAGAAGTCAGATGGTTCAGAAAATGGACCCTGTCCAGCAGCATTTATAGCACAAACTCGGTATTGATAGTCACTGTGTTCCGTGAGTCCTGTCACTTTCTGTCTGGTGTCACGGATTGTCTCTTTTAGGACTTTAAACCATCCAAGACTCTTCTTGTCTCGTTTCTCAAGGATATAACCACTTATGTCACTGCCACCATCTGCAACCGGCCTGCTCCAGACAACAGTCATCGAATTCTTGTTAATCTTTGTCACCTCTGGCACGCTGGGAGGCCCAGGTGTGACTGTTTAAAAAGGAAGAGGAAAGTGAGTTAAAAGAGTCAACATGACTGATGGATTCTACTTTTTAGTCTTCAAGTCCTACTTAAGGATATTTGTCTTATTTATTATATTTTCCACCTGGTGAAAAGGATCATTATGAGAAGTGATATGATGAGCAAGAAAATAAGTCAATCAAGCTCTGGAAACTATTAATAGCTAGCAGAATAGTATTTGTTTACTTATGAATTTATTTATGGTCACATCACGCAGCTTGTGGGATCTTAGTTCTCCTGACCACGAACTGAACCCAGTCTCTGCCAGTGAAAGCATCAAGTCCTAACTGCTGGATTACCAGGGACATCTCAGTTTATTTTTAAATTTTCATGAATTTCACTCATTTCAGTGAGCAATGATAGAAATTTGAGAGATGAGATGCTATCTGAGCAAACAGACATTTGTAAATGGATTAGTAATGGCTGCATGACGTAGAAGAGTCTCGAAGATAATCTTAATCTAAGCCAACATTTACCAAACTTGCTGTTGGAGATACTATTTAGTGCCTTGACTTAAAACAAGGTCTCATTTATTTCAAAGCAATTACAACTAATACTCAAGGAATAAAATGATCACCTGGTAGAATTTGATACAATGAAAATAAGTAAGTAAATACATTTTCATGTATTTGATTTTAGTTTTCTAATGAAATCGTATCTCACCAAATGCATTCCTTGCTATCACTGGGTGAGATTCCAGCGCATCACCAATTCCATATTTGTTCACAGCGCGAACCCGGAAGATGTATTCATTTCCTTTGATGATTTTGGTGGTCTTAATGATGCACTCTTCCAAGTTTTCAGACACCATAGACCACACAACGCGGCTTGTCTCACGCTTTTCCACGATGTAGTGAGTGATTTTTGCACCACCATCATCTGCCGGAGGCTGCCAGAGAAGAGTTATCTTTTCAGCAGTGACAGTCTTAAATTCAATTGGTCCACCTGGAGGTCCTGGTTTGTCTGTCAATGAAAGAACGAAACGGTATATTAATAAATTTAGAAAAGTTTCTATTTTAAAATCATTAAATTTTAGGCAAATGAAATACGATGTTGGCCTGCATTCAGCACCTACCAAGGATCTGCAGTCTAATCGTGGCTGAGGCTGAGCCCATGGCATTCCTTAGTTTTAATTCATAGGTTCCACTATTAAGGCGAGTTGCATCTTTGATGAGTACAGATGCAAGGTCAGTGGTATTTTCGACACAGACCAGTGCATTGGTTTGTAATTCTTTGTCATCTTTATACCACTCAATTGTAGGCTCAGGTTTGCCAGAAATGCCAGCTCTGAGCTTCACAGATGTCCCTGCTCTGCATTTGACAACTTCTGTATATTCTAGAGGCAAATCAATTACAGGTCCACCTGTAAGAAAAACAGATCATGAATGTTTAAAAGATCACAAGGATGAAGAAAATAATCACAGCAACTTCAAAGTAAGCTCATTGGCCTTTATTAAATAATACATGTACCCACGGTAGTTCTAATCCCATTTATATTTTATATTTAATCTTATAAGCTACTCTTCTATCTCAGATGAGGGAGAAAGATGGTGAGCAAGCTCTGAACCCCAGTGACAGCACTAATTGCACAGGGATTTAAGTGCCTTTGAAATGTAAAGTCTAAAAAAAAAAAAAAAAAAGAAATGTAAAGTCTATTACGTGTTTTATTCCAGTAATGAAATGGGACACAGAACAATGATCTGGTTCTTTTTATTTCCCTTCCCAGTTCACTGGTATTCAAGTGGGGGCACTTTACAGCAGACCCTTAATGCTGAATTCTCTACGCACAGAGCTGTATACTCCCCTGGACTGGTTTTGTGCCAGGCTGCTTACAAGTTTTGAGAAACAGAATTAATTGACTTGCTTCACAGTCTCACAAATACTCACTCAGTGTCTACTAAGCCTGGTTCATAGAGAGAGGCCCGAGCAGTCTCATCATGAAGATGGAAGTGGGTACTTCTGCCCCGATACCACAGAGATACCTCTTGGAAATGGGGGATTTTTAGAAACGGCATCACTCGGTACCTAACTCTCATGAAATTTTAGTTTTTAAACTACTGTTGAGTTGAATGTGCTACTTATTTTCCAGTAGTGTATTTGGGGATGTGTATGTGTATTTCGGACAATGGCAATGTAGAGAGAATTCTGAAGTCTGTTTGAATTTCCCCTCTATCATTCATAAGCTGCTTTGATGTTGGGGAAGTTATGTACGCACTCTAAACCTCACTTTCTCTTCTGTAAAATGAGCTGATCTTAAGGCTGTTGGAACTAGGGGAGAGAACTCATGGAAGGTACACAGCAAATGTTAGCTACTGCTAATATTTATCATCATTAACACCTCTGTTTAGTTTTCACTTGTTTAAGAGGAATATTCTCTGAGCATCCAACCGTCGCTTTAATTATTGATGCTGAAAATTTTAAATAGAAATATGAAAGTACTAATTCATATAATCAAAGAATCATAAAAGACTGAAATCAGGAAGGCCTTTTGCTATCCTGTAGTCCAAATCTCATGTTTTACAGTTAAGCCAAAAGGCCTGGGGTGTTATGGAATTTTCCTAAGACCACCCACCACCCCCAGGTAATTCATAATTTCTCCTAAATATCTAACAAGGTACATGGTAAAACTTATCCTATAGATTAGGACCAGAAAAAGTAAGATAGAATATTGAGTTAAATTACTGCTGTGGTTCAAAGTACTAAAAATGCTTACCATAGGAATCAATGCACGTGATGGGGCCTACAACCTCGGATGGATTGCTGATGGACCCGACGGCATTTCTAGCAAAGACACGGAATTCATACTGGGCATTCTGAGTCAAGCCAGAGACAGTGAAGTGAGTCTCGGTAACGTTGGTAAAGCTGGCCTTGGTCCATCTGCCATCTGGAAGGTCTCGTCTCTCAACCATGTAGCCTGTAATCTTGCTTCCTCCATCAAAAGCGGGTTGTTGCCATGAAAGGTTGACAGAGTTCTTTGAAATGTCAGTGATACGGAGGTTTCTTGGGGGTTCTGTGAAAAGACAGAAAGTAGATTAGTGCACTTAGATCATTATTTTACTTTGCAGAAAGAAGGTTTGCATTGCTAAGTAGTCGGAACTGTCCTTCTTGTGACAAATACATACCGCAGGCATCAATGGCTAGGACTGGTTCTGAAGGATGGCTGGGTTTCCCAATCCCAGCAGCATTTTCTGCATACACCCTGAATTCATAGATTAATCCGGCACTAATTGTTGTGACTTTGAAGTGAGTTGTGCGGATGAGCATTTTGTTGGCTTTTTGCCATAAGATACTGTTTCTGTCTTTCATCTCCAGGTGATAGCCTATAACTGGACTGCCTCCATTGGACACTGGTTCATGCCAGCCCACGGTGATACTTTCTCGAGTGACATTGGTGACCCATGGTGTAGATGGTGGTCCAGGTGTTGCTATGAAAGACAGAAATCCCATGGTTAATATAGACATTTCAAACATTTTTGTATTTGGAACCGTGGGATCTTTGAGAAGTTTGACAACTTACTGTATGGTAGCTTGACAACCACACAAGCTGAATCTATGTGATCACTGATGCCAAAGCGGTTTTCTGCCTTGATGCGGAATTGGTATTCTTCTCCTGTGGTCAGTTTCATGACTTTAATCATGGTTCTGGCCACTGTTGCAGACACTTCCGTCCATACTGCAGTACTTGTCTCTCTCTTAAGTACGATGTAATTGGTAACCTGAGTTCCACCATCATACTTAGGTGGCTCCCATTTGAGAATCACACTGTCTTCAGTTATATCACTTATCACAACAGGGCCAGTTGGGGGACCAGGTCTGTCCAGTACCACGATGTTAATGAAAGCTTTGGTCGTTCCACTGGAGTTGGCAGCTGTGATCTCATATCTTCCAGCATCAGCGGCAACACTTTCTTTGAGATTGATGGTCAGGTTTTCAGCAGTAATCTCAGTATTAAACCTCATGGTTGCTTTCAGTGGGACACCATCTTTTGACAAGGTCACTTTGGGCAGTGGTTTTCCAGAAATCGGAATGTCAACTTTAAGGTTTGAACCAGCTCTAACGTAGACGGTATGGCTTGGGAAATTCTTCATGTCAATTTCAGGTGGTTCTGAAAAGTGAGAGTAGAGAAGATGAAGGTGAAAAGAGTGTTTTTTGCAAGTTGACTTAAATCAATGCAAATAATTTCAAATTTTGCTTCTACATAAAATTAAACACACCTAGCTGCTCCTTAACAAGGACAGGAAGCAGAAGCTCTCTTGGGTCACTCAGGCCAGCTTGATTTTCAGCAAACACCCGGAAAAAGTATTCAGAATTCTGCCTCAGACCAGAAACAGCATGGTGGGTTGACTTTACCACCGCACATCTAACCCAGGTCGTCTGTCCTTTTTCTAGTGCTTCAATGACATAATGCACAATTCTGCTTCCACCGTCATGCTCTGGCTTCAACCAGGCCAGGGAAACACTGTCTTTGGATACACTTGTTACTCCAAGTTTTTCAGGCGGGCTTGGCTTTTCTATGAAAGTAAAACATCAGAAGAAAGTGAAGATTATTGCAACATTTTTCCCCACATGTGTTCTTCCTGCCTTGTCAAAAGAAAAAATTTTAATGAAGGCGTACAATTACTTTGAGATTCCCTTACTTTTTATATGATCAGTTTAGCTTCTGAGTCAAGCAAAACTTTCCCAGGCTTTGTCATTTTATGTCACAGCATGTCATAGCATTCAGATCAAATAAGCATCAAATGACCCAATTAAATGATTAAATTTATCCCAAATTTATTATGGGTAAAAAATGAGGAATGAGATGAACAGTGTTATAAAATATCATGTAATTTCTGCACATACACGATATATATATGTACATATATGTGCAGTCAAGTTCAATTTACTTAAATTCAACATATATTATCTATTTTCGTCTATGTAAATTTCTACTTTTTTTGTAAATCAATGAAAAACTTTCTCTATTAGTAAGAATTCCTTTTGTGCCACAGTATGAATTGCTTGAGGTGTGAACCAAAAGCATTTAAACAGTAATTAAAATGATTCACACTATTCAAGGAAAATGAATATGGATATGTAGGTTTTCTTTGTTCTTAAAACATACCTGTTATCTTTACTCCTTCCTTCATTTCGGCTGGTACACCGACACCAAACTCGTTTTCTCCAGAGACTCTGAAGTAGTAAATTGCCCCTTCTTGTAAGTTGGTAATTTTGTAGGAGAGGCGGTTACAGTTGTTGGTCACAGAGACCCATGCTTTCTTACTGGCCTCCCGTTTTTCTATGTGGTAGTTCTTCACCGGTGCTCCACCATCATTTTCAGGAACATCCCAGGATAATACTGCAGACTCTTTGGTGATATCATGTACAGTAATGCTGGCTGGAGGACCAGGAGAATCTAAAACTTTGACGACCAAGGTCAGTGAGGCAGCATTCAAGATATTCTGAATCGTTAATGTGTATTTTCCAGAATCATTTCTGTTGGCATTTTCAATAGTCAGTGATGTTCGAGATTCTGTGGAATCAATATAAGCTCTAGTGCGGAGGTCAGTGTCGGGTTTACTCCAGGAGACACTGGGTACTGGTCTTCCTCGGAAAGGCACAGTCATGGTAAAGGAGGCACCGGCCTTGACAATCAAGGTCTTCCTCATTTCTGTGTCAAGATCAAATACAGGTTCTTCTTCTCTTTCCTTTGCTATCTGGGGATCGGAGCTATCACTGGGATCACTAGCACCGACCTTATTGATAGATCTTACTCTGAAAACATATTCGGCTCCTGTGGTTAGTCCACTTACTGTATATTCAGTGCCTCTTAAGTTCTGAATGGCAGTCTGCCAGTCAGTTTCATCAGATTTTTTGAATTCCACGGTGTATCCAGTTATTGGGGCCCCACCATCAAATAAGGGCTTAACCCAGCCAATAGTTATATTGGTCTTGCCTGAGTCCACAACATTGGGTTTGGATGGAGGAGATGGTAAGAACACAGGATCTTCTGCCCGAATTAGGGGAGAGGTTTCACTTGGAAGGCTCAGGCCTGCAGCGTTTTCTGCATATACCCGATATTCATATTCACACCCTTCACGAAGTCCTGTGGATTTCACTCTCAGATCATAAACTGGTTTTTTGTTTACACGTACCCATCGTAGGCTGTTTTTCTCTCGCCTCTCAATGATGTAACCAGAGATTTCGCTGCCTCCATCACTCTCTGGTCTGGACCAGCAAAGTGTCATGAATTCTTTGGTCACAGATGTAATTTCCAAAGATGTAGGTGGACTTGGAACTGTAAATGGATCAAGGGCCTTTACAGCCATGCTCTCCAGGGGCTCGCCAACACCGTATTTATTAACACCTGTTACTCTAAAGATGTATTCATTGCCCTTGAGTAGCTTGGTCACTTTACAAAATGTCGTCCTTAACTCTCCTTCACATATTGTCCAAGCAAGGCGAGTTGTCTCACGTTTTTCTACAATGTAATAGTCAATAGCTGCACCGCCATCTTCTTGGGGTGGTCCCCAGGAAAGAGAGCATTTCTCAGCAGTGAGGCCGGTTATTTCAAGTGGTCCTGCAGGTGGGCCAGGCTTATCAAGTACCTTGCAGTTAACTGCCATAGACCGAGTTCCGGCAACATTCTTCACTGTTAGCACATACTGCCCAGAGTCTCGTCGGACACAGTCTTTCACTGTTAGCAAAGTAGTGTAGTCTGTTGACACAATTTCTGTTCTTGCTCTTTCTTCAATTTCTACACCATCCTTGGCCCAGGAGATTATTGGTAGAGGTCGCCCTGCAACGTCTGCATTGATCTTAAGGACCTCTCCAGCTTTGACAACAATGACATCTCGGAATTTGACATCCATCATAATTCTTGGAGCCTCAACATCATCTTTAACTGTGATAGGTCCAGTGGATTCAGATGGCTCACTAATTGAGTCAGCAGCATTCCTTGCAAAAACCCGGAATTCATAACGTTGATCTTCAGTGAGTTCAGTTACTTCAAAGTACGTTTCTGGTACATTAGTAAAGTTGCATTTCAGCCACCGGCCGTCTGGTAATTCTCTACATTCAATGATGTAGCCGGTGATCTTAGCTCCACCATCATAATGTGGTTTTGACCACTTAAGTGACACTGATTTCCTTGTGATATTTGTGACTTCAGGTTGTCCAGGAGGGTCACAGGGGTCTCTTGCAGGGACTGGCTCACAAGATTTACTGCATTTGCCAATTCCAGCAATATTCTCAGCATATACACGATACTCATACATCAGTCCTTCATCAAGGCCGGAGACTTTCATTTGCGTATCAGCAATGAGGGTTTTATTTGCTTTTGACCAAAGAATGCTGCTTCTTTCTTTATACTCAAGGTGATAACCAAGTACTCGACTTCCTCCATCATTAACTGGCACTTGCCAGGTTACCAACATGGTGGATTTTGTGGCATGCACAACTTTAGGAGTACCAGGAGGACCTGGGGGGCTGAATGGATACTCAGCAACTACAGCAGAAGAGTTACTGTAGGAGCTCTTTCCAAAGCGGTTTTCTGCACAAACGCGGAACTGATACTCACTTCCTGTTACTAGACGAACTATTTTAATGGATGTTCTTGCAACTGCTTGTGAAACTACATGCCATGTTGTAGAAGTGGTTTCTCTCTTTTCAACGATGTAATTGCTAATCTGGCAGCCGCCATCATATTCTGGAGGATTCCAAGAAATGGTTATATTGTCGCAACTAACCTCATCAATATGTATAGGTCCGGGAGGTCCTGGTTTGTCAAGCACAATTACAGTAATAGGAACTGTTACGGATCCAGCGCTATTTGAAACACATAATTCATAAGTGCCAACATCTTCCCTTGCAGCTTCCTTAATTGTTAGTGATGTTACAGTCTTTGAAGAAGAAACATGGACCCTAGTCGTCTCTTTAAGGGTCTGACCATCTTTTTTCCAGCTTACAGTAGCTTGAGGTCTTCCTTTAAATGGAACATCAATCTTCAGTTGGTCCCTGGCCTTTACATTGAAAGTATTGAAAGGAAGCTCAACTGAAGGCTTTATTTCAATGTCCCTTGCAATTACTGGCACTCCAAGTTGTCTTGGATCACTTTTTCCTTTTTCATTAATTGCAGCTACCCTGAAGATATACTCCTCTCCAGCAGTTAGGCCTGATATAGTTGCTTCTAGAGTCTTCACCTGTGTGCAGATGCTCCATTTTTCACTGCCTTTAGTCTGCATTTCAACTACATAACCAGTAATTTTGCTGCCACCGTCACTGTCTGGCTTCTCCCACTTAATTGTAGCTGTGTTCTGGGTCACATCGACAAGAGTTACTCTTCCAGGTGGGAGGGGTGGTTCAGAAGCTTTAACAGGTTCAGTTGTTTCAGCGGGCAAACCAATTCCATATTCATTGGCAGCCAAGACTCGGAAGTAGTAAGAACACCCTTCTTGGAGATTTTCGATTTTAAAAGTGTTCTTTGTGCAGTTGTTTGTAACAGTAGCATATGCTTTCCGTGTTGTTTCTCGTTTTTCGACAATGTAGTTTGTAATCTTAGCTCCGCCATCGATAAGCGGTGGTTCCCAAGCCAGTATCACAGAGTCTTTCTTCACTTCTCTTACAGTCAGATTCACAGGGGCACTCGGTGAGTCAAGAACTCTGACGTTAACAAAAGCAGTTTTAGAGCCACTGTTGTTTTCTAGCGTCAGATTATACCGACCACTGTCGAATCTAGTAACATTATCAATTACCAGCATTGTGTATGAACTGGTCACCTCAATCTGGGCCCTGTCAGTGAGAACACCTTCAGCCTTTTCCCATTTCACTTCAGGTTCTGGGCGACCTTTGATAGTGACAAATAAGCGTAAAGTAGCACTTGCACGCAGAATGACCACTTTTCTGAGATCAGCATCCAGTTCTATTTCAGGTGGCTCTTGTCTCTCTTTAGCAGCAACTGAACCAGGTATAGTTGCAGGCTCACCTACGCCTTCAGAGTTGATGGCGCAGATACGGAAGTTATATTCAGTATTTTCTTTAAGATTGGTCACTGTGAACTGCTTTCCTTGTAGTCCTGTTGGTGGGGTACACGTTGTCCACTCATCAGCAGTGGCTTCTTTGACCTCAACAACATAGCCCTTAACAGGTGCACCACCATCATAAATTGGTTTATTCCATGCCAGGGAGACAGAAGATCTGGAAGTGTCTGTCACTTTTGGATTACTTGGTGGTCCTGGTGGATACAGAGCATCACATGCACGATAGAAAACAGAAGGCTCGCTGGGTTCACCCACACCAGCTGCGTTTTCAGCAGCAACTCGGAATTCATAGGAATGCCCTTCAGTAAGGCCAGTTACCCTGAATCGAAGATCTGTTAGTGTTTTCTTGTTGCACTTGGTCCATCTAATGCCTTCCTTGTCTCTTTTTTCAAGAATATAGCCCTCGATTTCAGCACCTCCATCATCTACTGGGCGTGCCCATGTTACGACCATAGAATCTTTGGTGATTGCTGAGGCTTCAGGTGGTGAAGGAGGACCTGGTGGTTTATAAGGATTACGGGCTATAACAGGCTCAGATTCCAGCGGCTCTCCAATCCCGTATTTATTCGCAGCCATGACACGGAAAATGTACTCATTACCAGGGAGAAGCTTAGTGACTTTGTAGTTAAGGGCCTGCACCTCAGTTGAAACCTGGGTCCAGGAGAGTCTGCTGGTCTCTCTCTTTTCAATGATGTAATGTGAAATACTAGCACCACCATCTTGTAAAGGTGGGTTCCAAGCCAGGTAACATTTTTCAGCAGTAACCCCAGAAACTTTCAGAGGCCCTTCAGGAGGCCCTGGCCTGTCAAGTACCTTTACAGTGATGGGTATAGTCTTGGTACCACCAACGTTGCTGAGTTTCAGGATATATTGTCCCCCGTCACTACGTATACAATCTTTGACAACAAGGGTTGTCCTCTGAATAGTAGACTTGATTTCCATTCTGGCAGCTGTTTCTTCAAGCTCTCTTCCATCTTTTGACCAAACAATATCAGGGATAGGTTTGCCACGGATATCCGCCTCCAGGACAAAAGTCTCTCCTGCGTGAACAACGATGACATCTTTATATTTGGGATCCAGTGAGGCATTTGGTGCGTCAATTTCATCTCTTGCAGTAATGGCGCCAGTACTCTCGGATGGTTCACTAAAGTTGCCGGCTGCGTTTCTTGCAATTACTCTAAATTCGTATCTTTGGTCTTCCACAAGTCCACTCACTGTAAATTCAGTTTCTAATACATTGGTAAAGCTGGCTTTCATCCAACGGCCATCAGGTAGATCTTTCTTTTCTACAATATAACCTGTTATTTTGCTGCCACCGTCGTAGGCGGGTTTCTTCCATTTCAGTGTGACATTGTTTCTCGTAATGACAATGGCTTCAGGGCGACCTGGTGGGTCACAAGGATCACGAGCAACAAAGCATTCCGACACTTTGCTTGGCTTGCCAATGCCGACAATATTTTCAGCAGAAACTTTGAACTCATACTCAAGGCCTTCATCAAGCCCAGTTGTTTTGAACTTGGTGTCTTGAATGGGAGTCTTATTTAATTTGACCCATAAAATGCTGTTCTTTTCTTTCTGTTCAAGATGGTAGCCAATAACTTTGCTGCCTCCATCATTAACTGGCTCGTGCCATTGCACAAGCATTTGATCTTTTGAGACTGATGTCACAAAAGGAGTGCCTGGTGGTCCAGGTTCTTTAAATGGATATTGTACAATAACAGGTTTAGAATCCAAGGGGGCACTTTTTCCATACCTGTTTTCTGCAAAAATCCTAAACTGGTACTCACTGCCCGTTTTCAGTTTGGTTATTTTAATTGTTGTTCTTGCCACCGTTGCTGATACCATGTGCCAAGTGGTGGTGGTTGTATCTCGCTTCTCTACTATGTAGTTGCTTATCTGGCAGCCACCAGTATAGGCTGGAGGTTCCCAAGATATGACCACAAAATCTGCACTAACTTCATCAAACCGAACTGGTCCAACTGGAGGTCCAGGCTTTTCTAAAACGATAACACTGAGATTTTCGGTTGCGGTACCTGCACTGTTTGTTGCTGTGACAGTGTATTTCCCAAAGTCATCTTTGTTACTTTCTTTAATGTGCAGAATAGTTGAAGTAGCTGTTTTCTCAACATTTACTCTTGTCGTCTGTTTAAGAGGCTCGCCATCTTTGACCCATGAAATTTCAGGTCTTGGCCGGCCAATAACAGGAATTTCGATTTTAAGATCTTCACCAGCTTGGACACTGTATGTGTTAAATGGTAACTTAAAACTAGGCTGTATAGTCAAGTCTTTGGCTATGACCGGAACACCAAGCACTCTTGGATCGCTTTGTCCTTTCTCGTTGTAAGCCTTGACACGGAAGTGATATTCTTGCCCAGAACTCAAACCAGTAACAACTGCATTACAGACTTTGGATTCAGCCACGACACTCCATTTTTCTGTTCCTTTGGGCTGCATTTCAACAACATACCCCAGAATTCGGCTCCCACCATCGTGTTCAGGTTTCTCCCACATCAGGGATGCGCTGGTCTGGGACACATCAGTCAGTGTGACCTTTCCCGGTGGGGACGGAGGCTCAGATGCTTTCACAGCATCAACAGTTTCCACTGGAGCACCAATTCCAAATTCATTTTCAGCCATTACTCTAAAGTAATAAGTGGCTCCTTCTGTAAGATTCTCAACTTTGAGGCTTGTTTTGCTGCATTTATTACTCACATTAGCATATGCTTTCCTGGTTGATTCGCGTTTGTCGATGACATAGTTCTTGACCTTTGCACCCCCATCAATTAAGGGTGGGTCCCACACCAGAAGGACAGAATCTTTTCTCACTTCTTTGACTGCCAAATTCTGTGGTGGTCCTGGAGTGTCAAGAACTTTCACAGTTACAAAAGCAGATTTAGACCCACTGCTGTTTTCCAGCTTGAGAAGATATTTTCCAGCATCATTTCTATCACAGTTATCTATTGATAGTTGGGTATAGTTTGCTGCTTTTTCAATTTGGACCTTATCTGTGAATTCACCTTCCTCTCGAGACCAGGTGATCTCGGGTGTTGGGCGACCTTTGAATGGAATGTGAATTCTGACGGATCCACCAGCTCTTACAACGATTCCTTTCCTTAATTCAGAGTCAAGGTCAAGTTCAGGTGCTTCAAGTTTATCTTCTGGTTTCACAGTACCAGGAACATCTGTAGCCTCACCTAAACCAACTTTATTGAGGGCACAGACCCGTACTTTATACTCTTGGTGTTCAGTGAGTTTTGAAATTTCAAATCGAGTAGCTTTCAGGCCAGTCTGGGGAGTAACTATTTGCCATTCTTCTTCATCTGCTTTACAGATTTCTACTACATATCCCAGAATTTCACTGCCACCATCGTAGATGGGTTTACCCCAGGCAAGTGTAATTGAATTTTTAGTGGTGTCTACAATGTGTGCATTGATGGGGGGGCCAGGTTTGAACACAGGATCACAGGCCTTATAATAAACTGTAGCTGGACTTGGTTCTCCAACTCCAGCCGCATTTTCTGCAGAGACTCTGAATTCGTACTCATGATCTTCTGTTAATCCTGTTACTCTTAGCCGTAAGTCTGTAATGCGGCGTTTATTACATTTTATCCACCTAATGCCACTTCTGTCTCTTTTCTCTACGATGTAACCAATAATCTCACTTCCACCATCACTGTCTGGACGGTTCCAACAGACGGTCATGGAGTCCTTGGCAATGTTGGTGACTTCCAAGTTCTTTGGTGGTCCAGGAAGCACGAATGGGTTTTTCATGAGTACTGGTGCAGATTCCAAAGGCTCGCCAACACCATATTTGTTGACAGCCATTATACGGAAGATATATTCATTCCCTTCTAAGAGTTTGGTAACTTTCAGAGAATTGGTTACAACCTCTGAAGCAACAACAGTCCAGGCAAGCCGACTTGTTTCTCTCTTCTCAACAACATAGTGAGAAATGTCACTGCCACCATCTTGAAGTGGTGGAGACCATGTTAATGTGCATTTTTCAGCAGTGACTCCAGTAACCTGGACTGGCCCTTCTGGAGGCCCTGGTCTGTCTAACACTTTTACATTTACTGGGAATGACTTAGAACCTGCAACGTTGGAAGCTCTTAAAATATACTGTCCGCCATCAATTCTAATGGCATCCTTTACAATAAGTAAAGCCTTGAAATCTGTGTTCTTTATTTCATATCTAGCAGATTCTTCAATCTCCTTATCTCCTCTTAACCACTCGATGGTAGGCAGGGGCTTTCCATGGACATCGGCTTCAAGCCTGAATGTTTCTCCAGCATTTACCACAATTGTGTCTCTAAATTTTGGATCCATTGAAATTCTTGGGAGTTCGACCTCATCCCTGGCAGTTATCGGTCCAGTACTATCAGAAGGTTTGCTTATTGCACCTGCTGCATTCTTTGCAATGACTCTGAATTCATATCTTTGATCTTCAGTAAGACCTGACACAGTAAACTGAGTTTCAATGACGTTTGTGAAGCTGGCTTTCATCCAGCGACCGTCAGGCAGATCACGCTTCTCTACAATGTAACCCGTAATCACACTTCCACCATCATATGCGGGTTTGGTCCATTGTAAAGTGATTTCATGTCTTTTAACAATTATTGCTTCTGGGGTTCCTGGTGGGTCACAGGGATCTCTGGCTACGTAGCATTCGGAATTCTTGCTTGCCTTGCCTATACCAACAATATTTTCAGCATACACTCTGAATTCATATTCAATGCCTTCTTCAAGATTGATTGCTTTAAACTGGGTATCATGAACAATAGTTTTGTTGACTTTTGTCCACAAAATACTGTTTCTCTCCTTTTTCTCAAGGTGGTAACCTATGATTGGGCTGCCACCATTATTGATTGGTTCATGCCACTGTATAACCATGGAATCTTTGGAAATGGCTGTGACAAACGGTGTACCTGGAGGGCCTGGTTCTTTGTAGGGATATTGAGCTACAATTGGCTCAGATTCCAAGGCAAAGCTTTGTCCATATCTGTTTTCAGCAAATATTCTGAATTGATATTCTGTACCAGTTTTCAGTTTGGTCACTTTGAGTGTCGTTCTGGCCACAGTAGCAGAAACAACCTCCCATACTGTGGTGGTTGTATCTCTTTTCTGAACTATGTAGTTGGTGATCTGGCAGCCCCCTGTATATGATGGAGGTTCCCAAGATAAGGTAATACTTTCAGCACTGACTTCGTCAAATTTAACAGGTCCTTTTGGAGGATCAGGCTTATCTAGGGTTATAATTTCAATGGATGCTGTCTTCTGACCAACCACATTAGCAACTGTGATTCCATAATGTCCACCATCATCCTTATGAGTCTCTTTAATACTGAGTACGGTGAGGTCAAGTGAATCAGTGACATTGATTCTTGTAGTCTGCTTCAGTGGAAGATCGTCTTTAGTCCAGGTAATAGTTGGCTTAGGACGTCCAGAAATGGGTACTTCTATTTTCAAATCTTGGCCAACCTGTACACTGTAACTGTTAAATGCAGGTCTGACATCTGGCTCAATGACCAGATCTTTGGCAACTATTGGAACTGCAAGAGACCTAGGATCACTTCTCCCCTTTTCATTTACAGCCACAACTCTAAAAAGGTACTCTTCTCCCTGAGTTAGGTTGGTAATTACGGCTTCAAGGGACTTGACTCGAGCACACTCTGACCATTTCTCACTGTGTTTAGCTTGCATCTCCACAATATACTGAATGATTTTACTGCCACCGTCATGTTCAGGCTTTGTCCAGCTCAAAGAGACACTGTTTCTGGTGACATCATCCACAGTGATTTTTCCTGGAGGTTGTGGGACTTCTGCAACCTTAACCGGATCATCAGTGTGGGCGGGAAGGCCAATACCATACTCGTTCTCAGCTGTGACTCTGAAGTAGTAACTACAGCCTTCTTGGAGCTGATCAATTTTCCAAGAATTCTTATGGCAGTTTGTCACAACGGCAGCATATGACTTCCTTGTGGCTTCACGTTTCTCAACAATGTAGTTTTTAATTTTGGATCCCCCATCCAGCAGAGGAGGCTCCCATGTAATTGACACTGAGTCTTTAGTGATTTCTGTGACTTTCAGATTAACAGGTGGACTTGGTGTGTCCAGAACTCTCACAGTCACAAAGGCAGACTTTGTCCCGCTGCTGTTTTCTAATGTGAGAGTGTATTTTCCACTATCATATCGGTTGACATTGTCAAGAACAAGGGAGGTGAAGCTGCTAGTGCTGTCGATTATAGCTGCATCTCGGATTTCACCATCCACTTTGCCCCATTTAACTTCTGGTGTAGGACGACCTCTAATAGGAACAAATAACCTTAAGGAGCCACCTGCCCTTATATTTAGAATTTTCCTCAGTTCCAGGTCAAGGTCAATGTCTGGTGCTTCCAACTTTTCTTCAACTATAACAGGTCCAGGGACATCAGCATGTTCTCCCACTCCAGCTTTGTTAACAGCACAGATACGGAAGTTGTATTCATGCTTTTCCAATAGCTTCTCCACTTCTATGTTTGTTTTATTGATTCCAGTAGGCGGAGTGCACATTGTCCATTCACCAACACTCACGTCACATTTTTCAACAATGTATCCTTGGATTTCACAGCCACCGTCATATATTGGTTTGCCCCAAGAAAGGAAGACAGAAGATCTCGTAATATCAGTGACTCTGGGGTTGTTTGGAGGTCCTGGTTTATAAATAGGGTCACAAGCCTTTTGATAAGCAGAAGGTGGGCTTGGCTCACTAAGTCCAGCAGCGTTCTCGGCTGAAACTCTGAACTCGTAATTGTGATTTTCTAAGAGTCCGGTTACTCTCAAGCGCAGCTCCCCAATCAGACGTTTGTGGCATCTTGTCCATCTGATGCCCTCTTTGTCGCGTTTTTCAAGAACATACCCAAGAATTTCACTGCCGCCATCAGATGCTGGTCTTTCCCATACAACAATCATTGAGTCCTTGGTCACTGCTGTGACTTCTGGAGCCTTTGGTGCATCTGGCACTACAAATGGGTTCTTGGCAGTTACTGGCTCAGATTCAAGAGGTTCGCCAACACCATATTTGTTGACAGCCATTACACGGAAAATATACTCATTGCCTTCAAGCAGCTTAGTAACCTTGCAGCCGAGAGTCTGTACGTTAGCATCAACCACAGTCCAAACCAAGCGGCTGGTCTCTCTCCTTTCCACAATATAATTTATGATATCGCTCCCACCATCTTGGAGTGGGGGTTTCCAAGCTAGTGTGCATTTTTCTGCTGTAACTCCTGATATAACAATAGGTCCTTCAGGTGGCCCTGGTCTGTCAAGAACTTTGACATTTACAGTGACTGACTTCTCTCCTGCGACGTTTTTGGCCTTTAGTATGTAGCTTCCACTGTCAATGCGTATTGCATCCTTGACACTGAGACTGGTGGCAAAGTCAGTGCTCTTAATTTCTAATCGAGCTGTACTGGAGAGCTCATGATCACCTTTTATCCACTGAGTGGTTGGTATCGGTTTGCCATGAATATCTGCATCAATCTTAAACAGCTCACCAGCATGCACCACAATTGTATCTTTGTATCTTGGATCCATGCGAATCTGTGGTGGTTCTACCTCGTCTCTTGCTGTTATTGCCCCTGAGCTCTCTGAAGGCTCGCTAAATACTCCTGCAGCATTTCGGGCTATAACCCGGAACTCGTATCTGTGGTCTTCTACTAGGCCAGTTACTTCAAACTGAGTGTCAATGACGTTGGTAAAACTAGCTTTCATCCAGCGGCCCTCGGGCAGTTCTTTCTTTTCAACAATGTAACCAGTGATCTTGCTTCCACCATCGTAAGTGGGTTTCTTCCACTGAAGAGTCACGGAATTTCTTGTGACAATGATTGGCTCTGGCTTTCCTGGTGGATCGCATGGATCACGGGCTACGTAGCTTTCGGACACTTTACTTGGCTTGCCGATGCCCACAATGTTCTCTGCAGAGACTCTGAATTCATATTCAACGCCTTCGTCGAGGCCAGTTGTTTTAAACTTGGTTTGAGGAATAGGTGTCTTATTCAACTTTACCCAGAGGATGCTGTTTCTTTCCTTGCGTTCCAAGTGATAGCCAATGACTTTGCTACCTCCGTCACTGACTGGCTCGTTCCAGTGTACTTCCATGCTGTCCTTGGAGGACAGTGTTACGAACGGCGTGCCAGGAGGACCAGGAACTTTGAATGGATACTGGGCTACAATAGGCTCTGAAGTGAGGTAGGTGCTCTTTCCATATCTGTTTTCAGCTGCAATCCTAAACTGATATTCACACCCAGTCTTTAACCTGCAAGCTTTTATTGTTGTCCTTGCAACAGTAGCTGACACAATCTGCCAGCTGGTTGTGGAAGTGTCCCGTTTTTCTACGATGTAATTGTTGATAGAACTTCCACCATCATACTTAGGTGGGCCCCAGGAGAAAGTAATACTGTCAGCTGTCACTTCCTCCATTTTAACTGGTCCTGTTGGAGGCCCTGGTTTGTCAAGAACGATAACATTAAGGGTTTCGGTAGCTTCACCAGCTGAGTTAGTCAGTTTAACGATGTAATGTCCAACATCCTCTCGGCACGCTTCCTTTATTGTCAGTAGTGAGTTATTTTCTGTGCTCTCGGCGTTTACTCTGGTTGTTTGCTTCAGTGGCACATCATCTTTATGCCAGGTTACGGCTGGCGTAGGGCGTCCAATGAATGGAACATCGACTTTTAGGTCTTCACCTGCCAGGACAGTGAAAGTAGTGAACAGGAGTTTGAAGGCTGGCGGAATGACAAGATCCTTGGCAATTACTGGCACGCTCAGTTGTCTCGGATCACTAATGCCCTTCTCGTTCTGAGCAGACACACGGAAAGAGTACTCTTCACCCTGAATTAATCCAGTAATAGTGGCTTCGGTGACTTTGACCGTGGCACACGTGACCCATTTGTCACTGCCTTTGCTCTGCATCTCTACGATGTAGCCTAGAATTCGGCTGCCTCCATCATGCTCGGGTTTCTCCCAGGAGAGTGACACACTGTTTCTTGTGACGTCCACCAACGTTATCTTTCCTGGAGGCAGAGGTCGTTCTGATACTTTCACAGATTCTGCGGTTTCAGCAGGCAGCCCGATGCCATATTCATTTTCGGCAAGAACCCTGAAGTAGTAACTGCAGCCTTCTTGAAGCTGGTCTACCTTCCAGGAAGTCTTGTGGCAATTTGTTGTAACAGTTGAATATGCTTTCCTTGTTGATTCCCGCTTTTCAACAATATAGTTATTTATTTTCGAACCTCCGTCAATAAGAGGCGGCTCCCATGTCAGTGTGACAGATGACTTTGTGACCTCCTTTACCTTCAGGTCCTGTGGAGGGCCTGGTGTGTCTAGGACTCTGACATTGACAAACGCAGACTTGCTGCCCGAGCTGTTTTCTATGGTTAGTATGTATTTGCCACTGTCGAATCTGTTTACGTTTCCAATAATAAGCAGGGTGTAAGAGCTTGTGGACTCGATGCTAGCTTTATCTAAAGATTCTCCGTGCTCTCTGGTCCACTTCACCTCAGGTGCTGGCCTTCCTTTGATGGGGACAAAAAGTCTCAGAGTACAGCAAGCTCTTATGGTGACAACTTTGCGCAGTTCAGCATCCAGTTCAATCTCTGGAGGCAGCATCCTCTCTTCAGCCTTTGGAGTTCCAGGAACAAGTGCAGGTTCCCCAATGCCTTCAGAATTCATGGCGTAGATGCGAATTTTATATTCCTGGTTCTCTGTGAGGTTGGTGATGGTGTAAGACGTTGCCTTGAGCCCAGCTGGTGGAGTGACGATCTTCCATTCATCTTCCTCTGGCAGGGCGATCTCAACCATATACCCAGTGATTTCGGAACCACCATCATAGATAGGCTTGTTCCAAGCAATCGAAATGGATGATCTGCTTGTATCTAGAACACGTGGGTTACCTGGTGGGCCGGGTTTAAACACAGCATCACAAGCTTTATAAAATGGACTGGTAGCGCTTGGTGCGCTGATTCCAGCCGCGTTCTCAGCCATGACCCGGAACTCATACTCATGTCCTTCTGTCAGCCCAGACACTTTGTATCTTAAATCAGTAAGGGTCTTTTTGTTGCATTTCACCCAGCGTTGGCCTGCTTTATCTCGCCGTTCCACAATGTAATTGATGATCTCACTGCCACCATCAGAGTCAGGATGGCCCCAGCAGACAACCATGGAATCTTTAGTGATGCTGGTAACTTCGGGGTTTTTAGGTGGATCAGGAGGTCCATAAGGATCCACTGCAAGCACAGGCTCTGAGTCCAGGGGCTCTCCAACGCCATATTTGTTTACAGCCATCACACGGAATATGTATTCATTGC
The DNA here is from genome assembly GCF_032405125.1 of Capricornis sumatraensis. Lineage (NCBI taxonomy): Eukaryota > Metazoa > Chordata > Mammalia > Artiodactyla > Bovidae > Capricornis > Capricornis sumatraensis. The sequence goes on along the minus strand of NC_091071.1, from coordinate 62,751,602 downwards.
CTTTCAAGAGTTTAGTGACCTTCAGTTTTGTTAGTTGGACATCTGAGGCTACGTTCGTCCATGCCAGTCTGCTGGTTTCACGTTTCTGAACGACATAATACTCAATTTTGGCACCTCCATCGTCCAGTGGAGGCAACCACGACAGTACACACTTTTCTGATGTCACTTCAGACACGGCTAAAGGTCCTTCTGGTGGGCCTGGTCTATCAAGAACTTTGACATGGAAGATGTGTTTGGCAAAACCACCAGGATTAGTTGCTGTAAGGGTATAGGCACCGCCATCCCTTCTCAGTGAATCCTTGTTTACCAGATTAGTAGAGAAATCTGCAATTTTAATTTCTAATTTTGCTGTGTTTTCAAGCTCCTTTCCATCTTTGGTCCATTCCATTGTTGGAGGTGGGCGACCTGAAACATCAGCTTCCAGCTTGAACGCTTCACCTGCTTTTAATGTAATTGTGTCCTTATATTTGACATCCACCATTATCCTTGGGGCTTCAATGTCGTCTCTGCATGTGATAGCATCTGATGGTTCAGATGGTGGGCTAATAGCACCGGCAGCATTTTTGGCAATGACACGGAACTCATATGCGGCATCTTCAGTTAGTCCACTGACTGTAAATTCATTCTCTAAAATGTTGCTGAAGTTGGCCTTTAGCCACCGTCCATTAGGAAGATCCCGCTTTTCAACTATATAACTAGTAATTTTAAAGCCTCCAGTATATTCAGGCTTAGCCCATTTAAGAGTCACTGTGTGTCTAGTAATATTGAGAGGAATTGGTTTCCCGGGTGGGTCAATGGGATCCAAAGCTAAAATAGGTTCGGATGGCTTGCTTGGCTTGCCTTTGCCAGCCATGTTTTCTGCAATCACTCGGAATTCATAAGCAATACCATCTGTTAGTCCACTTGATTTGAAAATGTTGCCAGGTACTAATGCTTTGCTCACAGTCTGCCAGAGAATACCGTTTCGTTCTTTTCTTTCAACGTGGTATCCTAAAATGGGGCTTCCACCATCAGAAAGAGGCTCATGCCAGCTGATTGTTATTGAGTCCTTAGTAACTGCAGCCACCTGAGGGGTACCAGGAGGCCCAGGGACCTTAAATGGATAGTTGGCAACTACAGGTGCTGACGTGATGCTGGGTCCCACTCCGTATCTGTTTTGAGCTTTTACCCGGAATTGGTACTCTACTCCGGTAGTAAGGCGAGTGGCTTTGTAGGTAGTGCGTATAACAGTAGTTGCTAGTTCAGCCCACGTGGTACTGTCAGTCTGCCGCATTTCTACCACATAGTTGCTTATGGGTACACCTCCATCGTTCTCAGGTGGCTCCCAAGAGAAGGTGACAAAATCAGATGAAACTTCATCAAATTTGATTGGTCCAGTAGGTGGCCCTGGGATGTCATGGACTTGAATGGTGATGACATCACCAACCTCTCCCACAATGTTCCTTGCTGTTAATGGGTAGGGCCCACTGTCACTTCTTACGCACTCGTTGATGTTTAAGATGGTGGAAGTTGCTGTGTTTTCAAAGTTAACTCTCTGTGTCTGTTTAAGGATCTGGTCTCCTTTCTTCCACGTAACCGTGGGCTTTGGTCGACCGAGCACTGGAATTTCAACTTTGATGTTGTCACCAGCTTTAGCGACGACTAATTTCTGATAAATGCCACGGAGATCCAGCTCTGGAAGCATGGTCTGCTCCTTGACAATGACGGGCCTGCTTTCTCTAGGGGCGCTTCTTCCTGCACTGTTCACTGCCATCACCTGGAAGGTGTACTCTTCCCCTTCGGTCAGATTCTTCACAACACATTCCAACCCCTTCACGGTTGTGATGTGGGTCCACTGGTCAGAGCCTTTTCTCTGGGCTTCAATCACATAGCCAGTGATCTTACTGCCCCCATCATGTTTGGGTTTAGGCCATGCCAAGCTGACTGTGCTCTTAGTTATGTCCATGATGTTAAGACTCTCTGGCGGTGATGGTGCTTCGGAGGCCTTTACAGGCTCTGTTGTTTCTGTCGGCTCACCGATTCCATACTCGTTTTCTGCCATCACTCTGAAGAAGTATTCACATCCTTCAGACAAGCCAGTGACTTTATAAGTGCATTTATGGCACTTTGTGGTGACCGTGGAGTAAGATTTCCGTGTTGCTTCTCGTTTCTCCACAATGTAGTTTGTGATGCGTGAGCCCCCGTCTATCAGAGGGAGGTCCCAGTGCAGGGTGACACTCTCCTTTGTGATGTCAGTAGGTCTCAGGTTGAGGACAGGCCCTGGTGTGTCCAAGACTCGGACGTTAACGAAGCCGCTCTTCTTCCCCGCGGGGTTTTCTATAGTCATCACAAACTTGCCGGTGTCATATCTGTTACATTCTGGGATGATCAGGAGCGTGAATGACTCTGTATTTTCAATGTTAGCTCGGTTCTTAAGGTTGATATCATCTTTGGTCCATGTCACTTCAGGGGCAGGTCGACCTTTAATGGGCACGAAGATTCTGATACTGAGTCCTGCTCTCACAACAAGAGTTCTTCGAAGCTCAGCATCTAGTTCGAAGTCAGGGGCCATCTCCCGTTCAACAATTTCAACATTTGGAATCACTGCTGGCTCCCCAACACCAGCATCATTGACGGCACTGATTCTAAAATTGTACTTTTCTTTAGTCTCGAGATCAGGGACCACAAACTCAGTGATTCTGAGGGCCGTTCCTGTTGTATCCTTTATCCAGCCCTCATCTCCTACTTTTTGATGCTCTACGACATAGCCAGTGATTTCAAGGCCACCGTCATAATGAGGCTTGCCCCAGGCCAAAGAAGCAGATTTCTTGGTAGTGTCAGTGACACGTGCGTTTGAAGGTGGTCCTGGGGGATCTGGAAAGGAAACAGGCACAAAAATGTTAAGGGTTTGGATTTGGTATAAATTAAATACCAGCACTCCCCAAAGAGCTGTGTTGAAAAAGATAAATACTCACAGGCAACATCTTTCATTAGAACAGGATCTGAAGCATTGCTAGGTGGACCAATTCCTGCTTTGTTCTCTGCACTGACTCGGAACTCGTAGGTGTTTCCTTCTTGCAGTCCTGTCACTTTGCATCTGAGATCAGAAACCGGAGTCTTTGTTGCTCTCACCCATCGCAAGCTTTTCTTCTCTCTCCTTTCTACATGATACCCTGTGATCTCGCTGCCACCGTCATCCACTGGTCTTTTCCAGCTGATAGTGGCAGTGTTTTTAGTGACATTGGAAACCTCTGGCTTTCCAGGGGGGCCAGGTGGACCTGAAAAGGAAGCAAATTTGTGAGAAATCTATGATTTCCTAAGCTCTGCTGCAAAGGTTTATGCATCAATTCCCTTATATGCTGTACTTACCAAATCTGTCTACCATTTTGACAGGTTCAGACTGTACTGGTTCTCCTTTGCCATACTGGTTTACAGCTGAGACCCGGAAGACATACTCATTTCCTTGGATAAGTTTGGTTGCCACGTGCCTGCAAGACTGAATATCTTCGGCAACCACTGTCCACAGAAGTCGGCTGGTTTCTCTCTTTTCCAGGACATAGGACTTAATTGGTGAGCCACCGTCTTCCAAGGGAGGTGTCCATGTGAGTGTTGCTTTTTCAGCAGAAACATTACTGATTTCGATGGGGCCTGGGGGACCAGGTACATCAAGCACTGTCACCTTCACATGTTCACTCTTTGTGCCAAAAGGATTAGTTGCAGTGATGGTGTATTCACCGGCATCTTTTCTAGTCGCATACTTGACAGCAAGCATGGAAGATGTTGGGGTTGAAGTTATCTGAACAATATCTGATGGTCGTATGTCTTTTCCTGCCCTGGACCAACTGGACTTTGGAAGAGGCTTGCCAAGAATGCTAATGGCACTCAGAATGATGGTATCTCCTGCTTTAACTGTTAGCCCATCTTTTATTGTGGGATCAAGAACAATGGTTGGTGCCTCTGCAAAGCAAACAAAAACAAACAAACATTGTAATCAGAAAAGGAAGGTGGCTTAATATACTGTTTTTTTTAATGTGCATAAAAAATAAAATAGACCTACCATATTCATCTTTGCAGATAATGGTTCCTGTACTTTCTGACGGAGCACTGATAGCACCTGCTGTATTCTTTGCTCTAATTCGGAATTCATATTTTCCACCCTCGACAAGGTCAGTAACAGTAAAGGCACAATCTGGGACATTAACATGGTTGGCTTTCGTCCAGGATTTAGAGGGAAGATCTCGCATCTCTACTATATACCCAGTCAGCTTATGGCCACCATCGTATTTAGGTTCAGTCCAGACGAGAGTCACTGAATTCCTTGTTACATTGATAACCTCCGGTTTGCCAGGAGGATCTAAAATAAAGCAACAAACGAACCAACCCAGTCAGCCACACACCGATGTTTTCTCCATGAGGAAATACAAAGAGACATCATACAAAGTCTCTGTATAATGACTTACCAATTGGATCAAGGGCCACAACTGGCTCTGATGGCAGGCTTGGTTTGCCTACTCCTGCTAAATTGATTGCCATAACTCGGAACTCATATTCCAGACCTTCAGTTAGTCCTGTCACTTTGAATTCTTTCATCCTAATAGGAGTCTTATTAGCTCTCTTCCACAAAAGGCTGTTTCTTTCCTTGAACTCGATGTGATACCCTATAAAAGACCCAGTGATGTGTCAGTTCCCAGAGAAAGCACAAATGTAGCCTGATTTTTAAATACACACATACACAGAACAAATAATCGTTCTTGTTGGTATCTACACTTTTATTATCTAGCCATAGGGATATTTTTAGCTCCTGGAATAGACTTACTTATGGCACCTTCTGTTGAAACATTTTAACGTATAAAAATAGATACTGTCATTTAGAAAGCCTTTATTAACTATTACATTAGGACTTTTTCATTCAAATGAAGTTAGCTTAATGAATTAGCTTACTTAATTCTTAATGTTCTGAATGCATGATGAACTGAAAAAAGGGACATATACTTTTGGATGTGCAGATAGTACTGTAAGAAGTAGCACAGATTCAGCTTGTTTTCGGGGAGGAAGATTAATGTAAATGCTCTAGGATAAGAGCCAACAAAATACCTGTAATTGGAGAGCCTCCAGTTTTCCTGGGGTCAGTCCATGTTAGAGATACGGAGTCATGTCTGACATCCACGATATTGGGAGGTGGGGGAGCATCAGGCACATCTAGGAAAAAGCAGATAATTCAAGATTTATAATCAGGAATGTATTCGAAATGAACTGGAACCACGTTCTGCTTTATGTTTTCTGACCTTGAGACACTTACCAAATGGGTGTCTGGCAACAATTGGCTCCGATTTCAGACCCTCTCCTACACCGTATTTATTCTCGGCACTGACCCGGAAGGTGTATTCCATCCCCTCGTGGAGTCTCATGACCCTGAATGTGGTTTTCTGGACGGCCGAGGCACAAGTCACCCACTTGTTGTTTACAGAATCTCTCTTCTCTAGGATGTAGTTGGTGATCTCAGAACCTCCATCGTCCTTCGGAGGACCCCACTTTAAGGTTACGGCTTCTGCTGTGACTTCTTCAAATTTGATCGGTCCAGTGGGGATGCCAGGCTTGCCGACAACTTTTATGGTGAGAGTCCCTTCCTTGGTGCCAGCCACATTCTTCAGTGTGATTGTGTATTTTCCAGCATCAGATTTTCGGCAATCATATACGACAAGAGTGGTGTTAACTGCAGACGATTCAACACTGACTCTTGTGTCTGTTGCTAGAGGGTCTTCCCCTTTCTTCCAGGTCACGGATGGAACTGGCTTGCCTTTTATGGGGATCTTAAGACGGAAATTGCTGTTTTCTTTGGCCAAGTAGCACAAATCAGGTAGGTCCTTTAAGTCAAGGTCAGGAGCCACTGTAAAACAGCAGAGATAAGTCATTTTTTAATGCCGGCAGTTAGTTTTTTCAGATCATTATAGTTTTTAGAGGGTTTTTATGTAAGCCAGGGAATAGGGCTCAAGAGCACTTTTAGTTTTTTATATGGAGCATTTTAAAAGTCTCTATTGAATTTGTTACAATGTTATTTCTGTTTTATGCTTTGGTTTTTTGGCCATTTAGCATGTAGGATCTTAACTCCCAGACCAGGGATCGAACTTGAGAACCCCATGTATTGGAAGGTGAAGTCTTAATCACTGGACTGCCAGGGAAGTCCCAAGAGTGCACTTTTGATGACAAAGGGGAAATGAAGATGATGGCTAAGGGCTTACCGACATCATCCTTCGCCACAGCAGTGATTTCACTTGGGGTGCCTTCTCCATTTTCATTCTCAGCGCTCACTCGGAAGGTATATTCCTTCCCTTCAGTCAAGTCTTTTGTGGTGTACTGTAAGCTTAATGATTTCATGACTCGTTGCCACTTATTTTCTTCAGTCAGGAAATCAACGACGTATCCAGTGATTCGACTTCCACCATCGCTGCGAGGCTTCTTCCAGCCTATGCTGCAAGATGACTTGGTGACAGAGGTCACCTTCAGGTCCACCACTGGTCCAGGGGTTTCTAGAGCAAAGGAGAAATGATGAGTCTAAGCCCCAGAAAACCGAGGTAAGGTGTCACTCAGAGTGATGGGGTGGTAGCCTCATTTGCTTACCGGAAGCTTTGACAGCATCACGTGTCTCACCGGGATCACCAATGCCATACTCGTTTTCAGCAAACACCCTGAAGAAGTAGGATTTTCCCTCCTCCAGGTTAGATACTCTGAAGCTTGTTTTTGAGCACTCTGTTGTTACAGTAGACCAGGACTTCCTCTCTGCATCACGCTTTTCTACCACATAGTTTATGATGGGGCTTCCACCATCAATAATGGGAGGATCCCAGGTAACATAAGCGGAATCTTTGGATATTTCTTTGACCGTCACATTGACGGGTGGCCCAGGAGTATCTGAATAAATAGTGGGTAAATAAGAAATGAATACCTAAAAAACACATTGGCTACATTTTAAACATATATATGATTGTTTTTCCATGTAGACTTACCAAGCACTTTCACTACAATGGTATATTCCTTTTTACCACAGCTGTTCTCCAGAGTCAAGATGTATTTTCCTGCATCATATTTGTTCACCTTTTCACAGCGCAAGAAGGTGTCAAAGTCAGTGGACTTTATGTCCAGTCCAACCCTTTCTCTTAGATTGACGTTTGGCTTAGACCAAGTTATCTTGGGAGGTGGACGTCCTTTCACTGGCACGTACAGTCTCATGGTAACTCCAGCACGCAATATGAGGGTCTTCCTCAAATCAGCATCAAGTTCTCCTTCAGGTGGAACTGTTTACCATTGGAGTGAAGAACGTTAGAGTAATGTGTATTTCCAAGGACTGGCCTGATAACTCCTAAAATATGTTTCTGATTTCTAGTTCTTAAAAAAATTCTTAATATAATCCTCAAAACTTTTACCAACTATCTTAAGACTCTGTAATAATTACTGACCTTTCTATTTTCTAGTATCCTATGGCCCAACCCACGTTTTCCCTGGAGGATCTGCATCTCCTTATCTCATGAACCTTACATACTCTTAAACTCTCTGTATTTTACAAGTAGATGACTGATTTTGGGCTTTCTTCCAGTGAAAGCACTCTGCTATACACTCTGACTTTCTTTATTTCATTGTAGGAAGAAAAGTACACAGTGGGTGAAGTGTAATTCAAAGTAGTAGGAGCATTGATTAGGGAGAATAAGTGAATAGAAGAAATGGTGGGAAAAGAAATTAAGATGGAGAGGGGTGGGTTAGAAGAGAAAATAAAAACCTAAGAATAATAAATAGCTCACTGCTGCTGCTGGTAAGTCGCTTCAGTCATGTCTGACTCTCTGCGACCCTATGGACAGCAGCCCACCAGGCTCCTCTGTCCCTGGCATTCTCCAGGCAAGAATACTGGAGTGGGTTGCCATTTCCTTCTCCAATGCATGCATGCATGCTAAGTCGCTTCAGTCGTGTCTGACTCTGTGTGATCCTATGGACAGCAGCCCACCAGGATCCTCTGTCCCTGGGATTCTCCAGGCAAGAGTACTGGAGAGAGTTGCCATTTCCTTCTACGAAATGGCTCACTACTTAGTTTTTTTAAAAAAACAACAACTTTTTATTCTCAATAAAATCCCTATATTCCATAATCTTTTGAAGATAGGAAATTCTCAGGTAAGTAAGAAAAACATTTCAAAACCACAAATCACCTTGCCTTCCATTTGGCTTGTTATACAGTACCATAAAGTACCAACCCAGCTCTCCTACAACATACTTCTAGAGTTACCAACCCTAAAACTTGTAAATAAATAAATCTACATAGAGGAGTTCTATATATTCCTTCTTACAGTATGACTGATGAAAAGAGTTCTGTATATTTCTCCTGGTAATACTTACTTAAAATGTCCTTGGGACAGTGTTTGTCGGGCACATCGCTGGGGTCACTGTATCCAATCTTATTAACGGCATACACACGGAACTGGTATTCTGTGTTTTCCATTAGGCCGGTAACCTCAAAGCGGGTTTTCTGGAGCTTCTGTGGTAAATTGCACCTCACCCAGTTATCCGAATCAGCTCGTTTTACTTCAACAAGGTAACCAATGATAGGACTGCCCCCGTCATAGGCTGGCTTGCCCCAAGACAGACTCACAGAGCTCCGGGTTGTGTCATATACTTTGGGGAAAGCTGGTGGTCCAGGAGGATCTGAGGATGATAATAGAAAAATTTCATTAAAACGTCATTCCTGGTTGTTGAATGCTGATTATCACACAGCTGTGGGACTCTTCCATGAAAACTTACACAGAGGATCTTGGGCATAAACAGCTTTGGAGGCATCACTGGGTTTGCCTGGTCCAGCCTTGTTGATGGCTATAACTCGGAACTCATATTCTGTGCCTTCTTGGAGACCTGTTGCTTTTATTGTTCTTTCTATCACAGGTTTTCTGTTGACTTTAGTCCAGTTAACTGCGTGGGTTTCCCGCTTTTCAACCAAATAGCCGGTGATGGGGGAGCCGCCGTCATCTGCTGGGGGCTTCCAGCTGACTGTCATGTGGTCCTTGGTTACGTTGCTAATAACAGGGGGGTCACAGCGTCCAGGAGGGTCTGCAGAGGTTAACCGACAGGTTTATGTCCCGGTCTAAAAGGTAATATTTAAAAAGCAGAATGAAAAACTGCAGGAAAACGTTCTTACCGTATGGGTTTTTGGCAATTGCTGGCTCAGTTAAGATCGGGTCGCCCACTCCGTATTTATTTTCAGCACAAATTCGGAACTGGTACTCGTGGCCCTCTATCAGTTTCTCCACACTGCAGCTGGTGATGGGCACAGTAGCAGAGACTTGAGCCCAGTTGGGTCTGCTCGTTTCACGTTTGTCAACAATGTAGTTGGTGATTTCTGAGCCTCCATCTTCAAGAGGAGGTTCCCAAGAAAGCATTGCACGATCCGAATACATTTTGTTGATTTTAACGGATGCTGGAGGACCTGGTTTATCTGAAAGGATAAGAAAGAAAAGGTAAGTCTTTCTCCCAAACATATGAAATAGGGGATGAACAGAGTGGAGGACTGGAGACCTGGGCTGCTGTCTTTATACTGTCATTAGCTTCCCATACGACCTTGCAAGTTACTTTTCTCCAGATCTTAATTTCCTCATATCTAAAATTAAGTATCTGGAATACGTGATCTCTAATGGTCTTTTCAGCTGTAAAACACTACTGTTCTGTGTTGAGAATAATTCCATGATGACAAAAGATACATCAAGTTAGGTATCTTTTCTCACATGGTATTTTGTAAATTCTATGACATCACATTAACCAAAGTAAAGCCTGAGAGTCTAGTGAAGTGTTTTAGTTACCTAATACTTTGAGCTTGATAGTAGCTGATTTGGAGCCACTTGGGTTTTCAGCAGTGATGGTGTAGTCCCCTGAGTCTCTCCGGGTCACACTGAACAGCTCCAGGGTGCACAGGTTCCGCTGCGTGGCCATCTTGATCCCTTCCGATGGTTTCAGCAGTGTGCCATCCTTCTTCCAAGAGACTGTGGGCTTCGGTTTGCCAAAGACAGTAGCATCCAGGCAAACGTTGGTTCCAGCTTTCACAGTAAGCAAAGATTTCATAGCCACACTCAGGTCTATCCTGGGAGGCACTGGAAAGAAGTAAGATAAAGGGATTTAATATATGCAAAGCTATATTATATAATGCTTATTTGTAAAAGTGAGAAATAAATAGGCTATCTTTTTCAAGATGGGATTTTCTTAAAGTAACTATTCATTATAAAAGAAATACAAGTTTAATGCCAAAATTTGATAATGCTGACAGTATAAAAAAAAGGAAAGATATTATCCACCATCCCAGCATCCTGAAAGCTTCACTCTTATCACTTTGGTGCATTTTTTGGGGGCATCTTTCTGTGCATGTGTATGGTTAAAAGTATGTGGTCTTCACGGTTTGCTATCTTTTTAGTTTAACATGTTATTAAGATTCTCTATAATCATAATTTTTAATGTCTGTATACAAAGTACCTATCATTTTATTTGTCCTTATTTTCATAGATGTAGATTTAGTTTTTTATTAGGGGAAACATGTATTATGAGTGATGTCTTCCTTTGCCTAGAATGTCCAACAGAATCTTACCACTTTCTGCCATGATAGTCACTGGATCGGAAGGTTCAGAAGGCTGGCTAATATTTACTGCGGTCTTGGCAATTGCTCTGAATTGATACTGAGCATTCTCTTCTAAGCCAGTCACTGTGAACTCTTCCTGGGGAATCTGGTGAGGTGAAGTATTACACCGTATCCACTTATCACCAGGAAGTTTGCAAGCTTCTACGAAATAGCCAATAATTTTGCTGCCTCCATCATGCTTAGGACGAGCCCAGACAAGAGATACAGTACTCTTGGAAATATCAATGACTTCAGGCTTGCCAGGAGGATCTAGAACCAAGAGAGATATTCTCAGCATTTGTCTTAACAGCAGAAATGTTCTTTTTCACTGTATCACCCAGAATATATTCCTGAATGGAAATAGTAACATTTAGAGATGCCAAGATTTAAATGTGCCCTCATAATACTTAAAAAAAATAATTACCAATTGGAGTTCTTGCAGTCACATATTCAGTTGGTTTGCTGGGTGGGCTGGATCCAGCTTTGTTTAGGGCATAGATTCTGAATGAATACTCAAGGCCTTCTACCAGGCCAGCACAGGGATATTCAGTTGACCGGACAGGAGTGTCATTGGCTTTCACCCAGAGCAAACTGTTTCTTTCTTTGCGTTCAATCAGGTAACCAGTGATGGGGCTGCCTCCGTCACTGTCGGGCCTGTCCCATGCCACGAAGATGCAGTCTTTGTTGACTTTAGTGACGCGTGCGTTCTTGGGTTCACTGGGAACACCTGGAGATGAAGACCAGGGAAATGTCAGTTTCCAGCCTACACAACAGATTAGAAAGAAAACAGTTCAGTTTTTCGTCCTGAAAGGAACATACCAAATGGGAACTTAGCCACCATCTTGGGAGACGTGAGAGGCTCTGAAATGCCAAATCGATTCTCGGCACGGACCCGGAAGATGTACTCTTGGCCTGGGATCAGTTTCCCAACCCTGCAGTTAGTTTTTGTCACTGACGCTAGCGCTGTCACCCAGTCACCTCGGCTCACGTCACACTTCTCCACGATGTAATTGGTGATGTTGCTGCCTCCATCCTCCAGAGGAATGTGCCAGGACAGGGAGCAGGCATCAGCGTCTATGTCAGAAATGTCAAATGGAGGCTGGGGGGGTCCAGGAGCGTCTGTGTGAACCAAGAGGAGAGAAAAGGTAAGGATAGGAATGGGACTGGAAAAAATGCTTCTGATCTTCACATGTGGATGGCTGTTTGTCTAATGCTGAACCTACCCATGACGATGACTTTGATTTTCTGAGTGTCTGTCCCAGAACTGTTCTCTGCAGTGAGGCTATAGTAACCGCTGTCTTTCCTAGTAACATCTTTTATGATCAGAATTGAAGAATTGTCTGCTTTATGCACAGCCAGGTGGCTGGAGGTAACAACGTCATCTTCTCCTTTTTTCCATTTACAGACCGGATTAGGCTTTCCATACACATGGGCTTCGATTCGGAGTTTCTTCCCAGCTTTGATAGTAATTTGCTCTGGCATGAGGATCTTGGGTGGCACTGAAAGTAAGATGAAGATACATTAATTTTGTGGGGAGGTTAAATTTCCTCTAATGAGAAACTATACTAGTGTTTTTCAAGTGGTGAATAACAACCCATTAGCAGGTTCCAGGGGATGTCTGCATCACTGCTAATACTTTTTTAAAAGAATGAGATTGAATTGAAAATACCAGAGTCTAGCATACATAATAAGGATGGGTGTTGCTCTAAGAAACTTCTTTTTAAAGTTATATATATATATGTATGTGTGTACTGTGTCATGATTTAAGTTGTTTTACCATGCGTGTGGGTGTAAATGTTTGAAAACCACTATTCTCTCCTATATTTCAGGTATTTCTGGAATTAGATTCTTCGGGGATAAATGTTTCCATGTCAAAAGAAAATTCTTGTAAACTATTATCACGTGATAAAAATGACTCAGTGTCCACTTACACAGCTGTTCTTTGGCTTCGTACACGCCTTCAGCTTCTCTCGGCAAACTGACTCCCACAGCATTTCTGGCCGCTACTCTAAATTTGTATTTCTTCCCTTCCTTGAGGCCAGTGACAACCAGGCTGAGGTCTTTCACCACTGAGTACTCTGTCCAGCGATCTGCAGGCTGCTCCTCTTCCCTGTAACTAACGATGTAGCCGTCGATTTTAGCGCCTCCATCACGCAGGGGCGGTAACCAGGCTAATACAGCGCTGTTCTTTGTCATTTCAGTAACCTCGAGTTTCCTGGGTGGATCTGGCTCACCTGGAAGAAAAACGTGATTAAGAAAAAACTGTCCAGGTCGCCAAATCCATCCCTTTGTAATATACATTAATGTTTTCATATGCCACCTGCTTCAAAGTATGTGGGAAATGTGGTTCGGGCTGTTGAAAGTAAAAAGTACTCTATGAGGCAGATCAAAAGTCTTCAGTGAGAGAGTTAGATATTCTTTTGTGCTGTGTAGGTTTCTACGAGTTAAAGCCCTTTAGGGTTTTGGTATCTGGTAACTGTTTGGTGTCTTGACTTGATTGAAGTTGGGGACTGGGGTTAAGAGAGGGGAGAAAGGATGTGACTTACTTAGAGGGTCCGTCGCAAGCACTGGTTTGGGGACATCTGTTGGGACACCAGGGCCATACTCATTGACAGCAGTCACTCTGAAGAAATATTCTGTCCCAGGGACAAGATTGGTGACATGGAAGCTTGTTTTCTTCACTTCTGGGGTGACTGTCGACCATGTCTTTCTCTCTGCCTCACGTTTCTCCACAATATAATGTGTCACCTGGCTCCCGCCATCATTCTCGGGAGGGCCCCAGGAAACGTGGCATGATGTTTTAGTGACATCTGAAACTTTTAAATCAGACACGGGCCCAGGGGTATCTGTAAAGAACCACAAGATTAGATATATGAGTTCCCTCAGCCTCCTGATTAACTAAGGAGATTTTTGAAGGGGAAGAAGACAGTTTTTCACCACCCACCTAATACTCTGACATTCACAAACACGGCCTTTTCTCCCGCTGGGTTCACAAGCGTCAAAGAGTATTTTCCTGAGTCGTCACGTGTAGAATTGGGGATGACAAGGAAGGCCATGGTGTCAACCAAATCAACCTGTCCCTTTCTGACCACATTATCAATACCCACTTTTCTCCAGGTGACCTTAGGGGCTGGTCGCCCTCTCACGATGGCAAATAGTCGGATGGGGCATCCTGCCCTCACAGTGACCAGTTTTCTCATGCTGGCATCCAAGTCAATCTCCGGAGGTTCTACAAATGACATGAAGGCCATTAGTTGACTTCAGAATGTGGGGAAGTCATGTGAGAAGTGAAACAATAAACCAAGTGATAACCTAGGGCCTCACCTAGGATTTCTTTAGGTTTAATAGCATCCTTTAGTTCTGCAGGGCGCCCGATGCCAACTTGGTTTTGGGCACAAACCCTGAACTCATATTCCTGGTTTTCATCCAAGCTGGTCACGGTGAATTCCATGCGGACAAGTTGCGCTGCAGCATTGCACCTTTTCCAGCCTTCATCCGGTGACATGTCTGCTTTTTTAGGTCTCATTTCCACAACATAGCCAATGATTGGTGCACCACCATCATACACTGGTTTTCCCCAACCAAGAGTTATGGAACTTTTGGTTGTATCAACCACTTTGAGATTGGTCGGTGGACCAGGTGGTTCTGAAAGTAAATTACGTAAGAATAAATTTACATTTGGTTAACCACTACTAGTGATATGTTAATGTATAATTTTATACAGTCTATTCTTAATTAACCACAGATAGTACATTCAATTTCTCAGTTGCTAACTAAGTCCTCCTTATTTTCCTTTGAAAATTTAGAATCTACCATTGTTCGTATATTTTAGGTGGTTTGGTAAAAGATCTATTTGGAAAAATACTGGCTAAGATAAAGTTTTGATGTTGTGGATTTAACTTGTCTAATACCTCTGCATTTGAGATTAAGAGTTGATATAATACCAGAGAAAAACAAGAACATCATACCTATGGGGTCTTTTGCTACCACTGGTCTTGATGGCAAGCTTGGTTCTCCAATTCCAACTTCATTTTCTGCCTTGACACGGAACTGATACTCATGTCCTGGAAGGAGATTCTGTACTTTCAGACGTCTCTCGGGAACTGCACTCTTGTTGACAGGGACCCATCGCACTGAATGTTTTTCCTTTTTCTCCAAATAGTATCCTGTGATGGACTTTCCACCATCATATTCAGGTGGCGTCCAAACCACGGTCATCTCTTCTTTGCTTACTTTAGTGACTTCTGGGGGATCAGGGCGACCAGGTTTATCATATTTGGTTTTCGCAATGATTGGCTTAGTTTCTGTTGGAGGCCCTGTGCCTATCTTATTTTCTGCACGGACTCTGAAGATATATTCATTTCCTTCTATGAGACGTGTTACTGTAGTACCAGGTGTTAAGATAGTAGAGGAAAAGGTGGACCAAACCATTCTCTTGCTCTCACATTTTTCTAAAATATAATTTTGGATCTCACAGCCACCATCATCCTCCGGTGGATCCCAGCGAAGAGAACACCTGTCACTACACACATCAGTAATTTTCAGATTTCTTACAGGGCCAGGCTTATCTAAAACATTCACAGTGGCAAAGGCCATGAAACTGCCAGCCGTGTTAGTTGCTGTAATTACGTATTTACCACCATCACTTCGCTTCGCTTTAGTGAGAGAAAATTTAGACGAATCACCACTGGTGTCAATCTTGACCCTTGGTGATCTTGTTAAGTCTGTAGCATCTTTGTCCTTGGTCCATGAAACTTCTGGAAACGGTTTGCCTCTAACACCGGCCTCAAGTCGAATGGTGTCTCCTGCTTTGACAGTGAGCACACCACTTAATTTCAGATCGAGTACTGGTTTCTGCAGGTCTTCCTTCACAACAACTTCCTCTGTCTTTACCCAGTCACTTTCCCCACCTTCATTCTTTGTTTGCACTCTGAACTCATAAATCTGGTTTTCAACACATTTGTCAACCATGTAGTGGGTTTCTTTAATGCTTCCTTTATGCACTCTTTCCCAATCAGGAGAGCCCTTCAGCCTCCTTTCAACGTGATATGATAGATTTGGGCTACCACCATCATAATCAGGCCGCCTCCATTTTAGATAGACAAATGTCTTTCCTTTATCTGCAATATGAAGGTTTTCGGGCTCCCCTGGTCTATCAATAGGGTTAATAGCCAGAATTGGAGTTTTGGTTTCAATGGTTGGCCCAACACCTACTTTATTCTCTGCACAAACTCGGAAATAGTATTCGTTGTTGGCTAAGAGGTTGGCCTTGATTAATCGCTTAGTGACATCTGAGGCGACAATTGACCAGCCTTTCTGATTTGGTTTGCGATATTCCACTATAAAGTTTGTTATTTCTGAGCCACCATTGTCTAGTGGGTTTTCCCAAGAAATTGTACAGTTCTCTTTGGTTACATTGGTGACCTTTAAATTCTGGCAAGGCCCGGGTCTGTCAAGGACATTAACGATAGCAAAACCCTGGGCGTGTCCACTGCTGTTCTTGGCCGAGATGATGTACTTGCCATGATCAGCTCTAACAGCTTCTTTAATTTGTAACTCAACACGAGGTAGGTCATGAATTATGTTAACCCGCTTATCTTGGACCACTGCTTTGCCTTCCTTGGACCAAGTTATGTCCGGTTCAGGTCTGCCTTTGACCCGAGCAAGAATGCGGATAGTCTGGCCTACTCTGACGGTGATGACATCACGACAGGTTACGTCAAGTTCTACTTCTGGAGGATGAAGGATGTCCTTTGCGATTACAGATTCTGCTAGTTCGCGTGGCTCTCCTTCTCCCACAATGTTAGCTGCCTTTATACGGAATCTGTATTCATTTCCTTCGATGAGTCCAGGTACCCTAAAGGCACACTGCCTAATGAGTTCATCTTTGTTAATCCTGTCCCACTGTGTTGTCCCAGCTTTCTGGCATTCTACAACATAGCCCAGAATGGGGCTGCCACCATCGCTGAGAGGCTTTGTCCACACCAGATCAGCTGATTCTCTGGTCTTGTCTTTCAGCTTAGGATTAATAGGTGGTCCAGGGGGTTTGATGGGCCGGCAAGCTTTTATTGGATCCGAACTTGGGGATGGATTGCTTAGTCCTGCAAGATTCTCAGCAAACACTCTAAACTCATATGTATTTCCCTCATAGAGTCCAGTCACTCTGAACTTCAGGTCCGCTAGAGGAGTTTTGTTGACTCGCACCCATTTGCCTGTTACTTCTCGACGCTCCAGATAGTAACCAGTTATTGGACTCCCGCCATCAGATTTTGGCAGGGTCCACGCCACTGTTGCAGCATTTTCCGTAATGTCAGTAACCACTGGTTTACCAGGAGGAGATGGAGGACTAAATTTATGTTTAGCAACAGTAGGTACAGAGTCAAGAGGAGGGCCGATACCAATCTTATTCTCTGCTTTCACTCGGAAGACATATTCATATCCCTTTTGCAGGTGTGGGACTTTCAACTTTGTCTTGCTGCTACCTGAAGATACCACACCCCATGTATCTTTCTTTGTGTCTTTTTTCTCAACGATGTAATTTATCACAGGGCTTCCTCCATCATCCTTAGGTGGCTGCCATGATATGGTCATATATTCAGGGGTAACTTCCAGGATATTAATAGGGCCTGTTGGTGGACCAGGAACATCAAGAACAGTAAGATGTACGGCTACTGTTTTGGTGCCGGCTGCATTGGACACTGTGATCTGATATTCCCCGGTATCTTTCCTTAAGCAGTTCTTAATGGTGAGTACTGACGAGAAGTTGTCAGTCTCAACTGTATAGTGTTCATCTGTTTTAATCTCATTCCCATCGGTTGTCCACTTTGCAGTAGGAATGGGCACGCCTCTTATAATGGCAGGGAATCTGACTGTAGTTCCGGCTTTTACCACAAGGCCTTCAATTAATTTCACATCCAGCTCCACAGATGGAGGCACTGGAAAGTAAACACGAGGAAATTAGATTTTGCTTTTGATGATATGGATAATATCACAATATAAATAATTTTAAAAAGAAAAAAATAGTGCCAATCTAAAATTTACCTAGTTTTTCTTGACATTCTATTGGGATAGTTGTGTCAGGGAGACCAAGACCCACAATGTTTTCAGCTTTTACCCGGAATCTATAGGTCTTTCCTTGTTGTAGTCCAGTAACAACACACTCTAAGTTTGTCACGGTCTTGAACTTAATCCAGTCTTCGGTGCCCTCTTCCTGATATTCTACCAAATATCCTGTGATTGGAGAGCCACCATCGCGGTCTGGCTTATTCCAAACAAGGGAGACTTCAGTCTTGTCAACATCCACATGGTGTAGGTTCTTGGGTGGCCCTGGGGGATCTTTTCAGAAGAAGTTATGATGAATAAACAATATTCTCAAAGACAGTCAAACAGTACTTTTGTATCCAAAGAGAGCAACTTACGTAGGGGATCCACAGCTTTGATGGGTTTAGGTGTTTCTACAAAGGGACCACGTCCATACTGGTTCTCAGCAGCGACTCGGAAGACATACTGATTGCCTTCATTAAGATGCTTAGCCAAGTGACTCTTTTTCTTTGATGTAGTTGAAAGAGGTGACCACTGGGCACTGGCAACATCTTTCCTCTCAACCACATAATTTGTAATAACAGAACCACCATCATCCAGGGGTTCCTTCCAAGTAAGGTAACAAGAATCTTTCCTTATTTCACTGACTTCCAGATCTCTAGGTGGCCCAGGCTTATCTGAAAAGTGTTAAATAACACAGTTATGTAAGTGATTTGATCCAGCTAAGAACTCAAAATGTATTGAGTTACATTTATATGTTATTGCATTAAGGACATCACGAGCACTAAAATTCTTACCTAATACGAGTACTTTTACTGAGACAGTTTTTGAACCAGCTGGATTCTCCACTGTTAAGGAGTAAATGCCACCATCTTCATGGGCAGCATTACGAATTTCAAGCTTGCTGCCAACTGGAGTAACATCAATTCTTGCTTTAGTTGGAGCCTCTCTGTCTTCCTTTTTCCAGGTTACTTTTGGGAATGGCACTCCTTTGATGATGGCACTAAGCCTTAGAGTATCACCAACCCTTATGTGTTGTTCTCTTGCCATGTTGGCATCAAGAATCAACTCGGGGGGTTCTAGAATAAAGAGAATGGTACTTTCAGATTTGCTTTGTTCATGTATTTTACAGTTAAGCATAGACAATGAAACCTGTCTTCCTTGCGGAGGCAACTGAGAATGTCTGTACTCACCGAGCCTGTCTTTTACTAGCACTGGCTCAGGAACATGAGCTGGATCTGACTCGCCAGCTGCATTAACTGCTATTACTCTGAACTTATAGGATTGACCATCCCGAAGACCGGTCACTTTATAGTTAGTTTCAGGACAAGACTCAGGAGTGTGATTGGCTCTTTTCCATTCTTCATCTCCAACTTTCTGGTACTCAACAATGTAACCCAGAATCTTGCTCCCACCATCACGACGTGGTGGTTGCCAGGTTAGATCAACTGAATTACATGTTGTATCTATTGCTTCAGGATTAACAGGTGGACTTGGTTTAGCTACATAACAAAAGAGAAGATCAAAACAGAGTTAGAATATAGCTGGAAACAAACTTAGATAAAATGAAAGCTGAAAGAATGCTTTAGTACTATACCAATTGGGTCTTTAGCAAAGACTGGTTTGGATGGTGGACTTGGGTCTCCAATACCAATTTCATTTTCTGCAGAAACTCGGAATTCATAGTGACACCCCTCTAGAAGATCAGGAACCCTAAATTTAGTGTGTGGATGGATAGGCTCTTTGGTAACTCTAGCCCATCGTTTGGACATAGTTTCCCTCTTTTCCAGGATGTAGTTTGTGATGGGCTTTCCTCCATCATGTGGCTGGTTCCAGGAGACTAATGCAGAGTCTTTGGTAACTTCTGTAACGACTGGCTGGTCAGGTGCATCAGGAACCCCTAAAACAAACATTAGCACAATGTGTTAGAGATTTAATTCTTCCTGTTAACAACAGCAAACAGTAAATCACTGAAAAGAAATACGATGCATACTGAAGCGATCTTTGGCTTTCATTGAATCAGACACCAGAGGATCACTTATTCCATACAGGTTTTCAGCATGTATCCGGAAAATATAATCTTTTCCTTCAAGCAGTTTAGAAACTTTGCATGTTGTTTTGGCACTTGCAGATGTCACAGGCATCCAAACGTCTTTGCCCACCTCCTTCTTCTCAATAATGTAATTGGTAATTTCACTGCCTCCATCATCTAAAGGTGGCTTCCAAGAGATAACCATGTAATCTTTTGTCACCTCATCAAAAATAACTGGTCCTACTGGTGGTCCAGGACGGTCTGAATACAAAAAAAAAAAAAAAAAAAAACACAGCACAAAATGTTATTTCCACTTCTGCTCCGGAAAGAACAGAATGTTTCTCATACTTGCTAAATAATACTTACCAACAACATTAACTTGACAGACACCCTTCCTGGAGCCTGTACTGTTCTCCACAACCACACAGTATTTGCCAGAATCTGAACGCTTGGCCTTGAGCTTCTCAAGAGCAAGCGTTGTCGGGGTGGTCTTTATATGAGTGCGGTCATCTTCCAGCACATCAGCTTCATCTTTGAACCAAGAAACTTTAGGCTTTGGTTTGCCTGAGTAACGGCCAGTGAGGGCGAACGCTTCACCAACTCGAACTGTGAGCTTATCTCTGAAGTCGAGGTCAAGCGTTGGAGGAGCTGAAATGTATAATGATAAAGGAAAATCAGTCTGACTGAGGTCTTACAGTAAATCTGCATGTGTACAAGTTTTCAGAGTGTAAGCTGCATTTGACACATACCCAGCTCATCCTTGCAAGTGATTGGCTTGGTGCAAAATGATGGTTTGCCTTGTCCAACAATATTGACAGCACTGACACGGTACTCATAGGTATCACCTTCTTTTAAGCCTTTCACAGTGTATTTCCGGCTCATCAAGTTGTCACTTGTAACTTTGTGGAACTTCTCAGTTCCAATGAGACGGCTTTCTAGGACATAGTTGATAATTTCAGATCCGCCATCATACTTAGGGGGATTCCAAGTCAATGTGACAGAGTCTTTGGTAACTTCTTTGACTTCCAGGTCTTCAGGACGCTCTGGTACAGCTACAGGTGTGGAGTGACAGTGAGACAAATGTTAAAAATGTAGGAGAATGTGGTAAATATTACTTTCTGAGGATTGCATTTAAACATTAAACTATTGGTAAGTGACGAAAGAGATCTCAACATAAAATGAGTAGCTAAAAGGGATCCAATACAGTCTGATTTCCAGATGACAAAATAGAGGTTAATTGAGACCAGGTAATTCAGGAAAGTTCTCCAGAGCTGGTAGTTTCAGAGTTAGGAAACTGCTTCATGTTTATGCCATTAAGTGAAAATTTTAAAAGTGCAGTATTATATGGAAGGATCTGAGGCATATGTATTCCCATAACCTCTTTCACAGTCACATTCAAATAGAACCAACATCAGATACTGAGTATTTGTCAAATGAAAGAAATGTTTGGCATTTATTTATACATCTATTTTGTCACTACAGTCTTTGATTAAATGAGTGAAGAAGTGATTAAGGATGAAATTGTTTTAAACTGTACTTACTGATTGGATCTCTTATGACAATAGCATCTGTAGTCTCAACAAATGGGCCCATGCCAATACTATTTTCAGCCGCAATTCGGAAAAAGTAGGCTTTTCCTTGAATGAGACCCTGGACAGTAGCATTGTGTCGGGTAACTGTGTATGTCACTGGGGTCCATGCCCTGCGGTCAGCTTCCCGCTTTTCAATGACATAATTGGTGATGGGAGAGCCTCCATCATCTTCTGGTGAGAACCATGTCAGCTTGCAGGAGTCATTGGTCAGGTTGTGAGCCAGGAATGGTATTCCAACAGGACCTGGTACATCTAGAAATAAGAGGGGAAGGTTTCTAGTTGTTTTACTTCAATGAACTATAGGGCTCAATATTTGTTACCTTCTGTTTTTAAAAGGGAGACAAAAATACTGTTATGAAAAAAATAAGATTTTGTGTTTATTTATTTATTTTTTTAATTTAAAAATCTTTAATTCTTACATGTGTTCCCAAACATGAACCCCCCTCTCACCTCCCTCCCCATAACATCTCAGTGGGTCATCCCCATGCACCAGCCCCAAGCATGCTGTATCCTGCGTCAGACATAGACTGGCATTCTATCATGTATACTATCATGTAAGAATTGAATCACCAGTCTATGTCTGACGCAGATTTTGTGTTTGTTAAGGTTTGTTTTTTCTTTCTTTTCTGATGTCTATATCCAACCATATTTTAAAATAAAGTAAGTTTGCGGTAGTTACTGATTGCCCCTGTTTTAACAGAGACTTATGGAACAGCTTTATATATACACACACACATATATAAAAATTTTTTAGTAATTTGTGAGTCAGATAAGAGGGTGATGTTGGGAGGAAAGTGCACAGAGGGAGACGGGAGAAGGGTGAGGAGCGGCATGACTATTTTTTGTGTTTAGTTTACTCTCCAGAAGGAAAAGGGGGAGAGAATTTTATCAGGGTGATCAGTGAACCTGAGTAGCACAGAAGACCCCAAATCTCAGAATGACCCGTGAGACAGATGGTTGCAGTTTAACCTGGAAATACACCAGTTTGTAAAGTAACAGCCATTGGACAGAAGAATTGCTCAATGAGATTGTTTCTTCATGCCATTTTCGTTAATAAAACAAACCAGTTTCATAATATGAATTATGCTCAATAGAGAACTGGTTATTTTAACATAAGAATTGGGTGTTTGGAGTATGGCTGAGCCTAGAGACATGCTGAGAGAGAGATCTGAGTGGGAAGGCTTCACTTTCTGAGCAAATCACTGGAAGAGAGCAGTCAGAGAGAGGTGGGAACAAGCCCTGCAGAGTTCGTCAGTATTCAGGGACTAGAAATGCAATATTGATAATCCAATATGATGCTTCTCTTTGATTAGAATGCGGACAGCTTCAAAGGGATTTTTGCATTATTATAATAAATAGCAGGTCCTATGATGTGAAAAATGGTCAGTCTTATTAGCAAACTGTTAAACATTCTTGGACATTTGCAGGAAAGTTGCTTTTATGAAGACTATATGATAATACAGTAAATGCTTATGGTAGCATGCTATATAAAAAAGGCAACATACAGGACTTCATAGTAGGAGTACAGCCATGTTAAAGTATATATTAGATAAATAGTAAGGAGGGAATTAAAAAAATGCTAATAATAGAGGTCAACGGGATTGTGGGTAATTTCTCTTATTTTCCAAAATATTTGTAATATAGTTTTCTTAATAGTACATCTTTCTTGTAGCTGAAATAAAATGTTATTTTTAAAAGATGTGTGGACAAACAGTTTTTACCTAATACATCAACGATAATTGTCTTCTTTCTTTCCCCTGCTGCATTTTTAGCAAGAAGAGAATAGACGCCTTGGTGGCTCCTCTGGCAATTCTTGATGACCATGGATGAGCTAATGGCTGTGCTCTCAATGGTGGCCTCTTGAGGTAAAGCTCTTTCATTCATGTTCCAGGTAACAGTTGGAGGAGGCTTTCCAGACACATAGGCGATAATCCGAATCACCCCTCCAGCATGGACTACAATTCTATCTCTGACGCTGGCATCTAACTGAAGGTCAGGTAATTCTGGAAAACAATTTAAAAATAGTAAGTGTGCTTTTCATTTCCAATCCAAAATGCAAACATTGATAAAATAATAGAAACGTCAGTAATTACCAAGTCTATCCTTCATTTCAATAGCATCTGTGACTTCTCCAGGTTCTCCAATGCCGGCAATGTTGACTGCTCTAACTCTAAATTTGTAGAATGCTCCTTCTTTCAATCCTGTCACAACAAGTTTTGTTCCTCTCACTTCTTTATCTTTAGCCTAGGGAAAAGTCACAGCCATTTTATAATTAGAATACAGTGTGTGACATGCGTGCTCAGTTATGTCTGACTTTTGGACTACCTTATGGACTGTAGCCTGCCAGGCTCCTCTGTCCATGGGATTTTCCAGGCAAGAATACTGGAGGGGGTTGCCTTTCCTCCTCCAGGGCCTCTTCCTAGCCTAAGGATCTAACCCATTGTCTCTTATGTCTCCTGCCTAGGAAGTGGGCTCTTTACCATTGTGCTACCTGGGAAGCCGCTAGAATACAGTAATGCTTTCTTATCTGTGGTTTTATTTACCACAGAATTCATTGGGAATCTGAAAATACTAAATGGAAAAAAGTTTCCATAAGTAAACAATTCATCAGTTTTAAACTGAGTTCCATTCTGAGCAATATAATGATATCTTGGGTCATCCTGCTCCATCTCTGCTTGGGAAGTGAACCATCTGGCTTCACTGGTGGCTCAGTGGTAAAGAATCCGCCTGCCAATGCAGGAGACGCAGGTGTGATCCCTGAGTCAGGAAGATCTGGAAAGAAAAAGGCAACCCCCTCCAGTATTCTTATCTGGGAAATCCCATGGAGAGAAGCCTGGTGGGCTACAGTCCATAGGCTCATAGAGTCGGACATGACTTAGCAATTAAACAACAGCCCCTAAACAACAATAACCTGCCCATTAGTATAAGAAAAACCATAGTATATAGAGAGAGCTCAATATAATTCTTGGTTTCAAGCATCCACTGGCGGTCTTAGAATGCATCCCTTGGGGATAGAAAGGGATTACTGTAGTTTTTTGATTTAATAGCTTTCCAAAGTGTAACAATAGCATATTTACTCTCTTTGGGAAAATTGTTAATTTCGGTTTAATGGATCAGATATTATAGGTAAATACTGAATGGAAGCAATTATGTTTTAAAATATTGTCAAATGATTGAAAAAACTGTACTGTACTTATTCCACTTTTTTAAGCTTTAGAGCCAAAAGGTTCATAATAATAAAACAAGTTTTTTATAATTAAATTTATTTTTAATTGAAGGATAATTGCTTTAAGGACAAATTTTGATTAAAATTTTGATATAAGATGTCTGGATTATCAGTTAAAATATTTTTATGATTTCTTAATTAAAAAAATACAGGTAAGAATGAATGGGATTGATAATAACTATACATGTTCAGTTTATTTACAGTATATTCCCATCATGCCATGTTTAGCTACCTTTTCCCATTCTTCTTTTCCTTCTTCTTTATATTCAACGATATATCCTGTTACTCTGGACCCACCATCTTTTAGTGGGGGAGACCACTCCAGATCTGCAGATGATTTAGTCCAGTCTGTAACTTTGGGAAATGGAGGGCCAGGAGGTGCTGGAAAGAACAAGTAGACATTATTCTTGACTTTTCCATGGTACTTTTGGGAAGGAAAAAGAAAAAGGAATGGTTTGAAGGCTTACCAATTGGGTCTCTAGCAGTCGTTGGGTCTGATGGCAGACTTGCTGGCCCCACACCGGCAGCATTGATGGCGTATACTCGGAATTGATAATCAGAACCTTCAATGAGACCAGTCACTTTGTAAGAAACACCCAAAGTCATGGCTTTGATAGGATCTCGGTTAACTCTCTTCCATCTCTTTGTAGTGGTGTCTTTCATTTCTAGCCAATATCCGGTCACAGGAGAGCCTCCATCGTATTCTGGCTCTTCCCAATTGACAGTCATGGAGTTTCGAGTCACACTGCTAACTGTTGGCTTATCTGGTGCTCCAGGGACAGCTGTGACAAAAATCACAGTGATTTATAAGAAATTATGAAAGACAAAGACAATAATGACTTTGAGTGTGAAATATGTGATACTTACAGAAGAGGTTTCTCGCTGTTTCAGGTTCGCTGTCAAGAGGCTCCCCAATGCCGTATTTATTCTGGGCCATGATTCGGAATACATACTCATGGCCTTCTAACAACTTGGGAATTGTGTACGTGCATTCTTTGGGCTCACTGGAGACACGCACCCATGTCTTCCTGTTAGCTTCTCTTTTCTCAATTACATAGTTTGTAATTTTAGACCCACCATCGTCTATAGGTGGAAGCCAAGATAATGTCATTTGGTCTGCTGAGATAGATTCGAACTTTATTGGTCCCACTGGAGGGCCAGGGCGACCTAAAATGGTTTTAAAAAAGAAAAGCTTTTAAGGGAAAGATCTTAAAACCAAATATTACGTTTATGAACAGAAAGTCATGTAGTTTTAAAAAAATCATGTCATTTTTACCAAGGACATTCAGTCTCATTTCCTTTGATGCTGTTCCCAGATTATTCACAGCTGTGATGGTGTATAAGGCAGTGTCACTCCTGCGAGACTGTGGGATCACTAGGGTGCAAGTATCATCCACCACCAGTTTGTTGACATGGGTATCATAGACAACAGGTTCTTTGTTATCAGGCTTCTTTGGAGGAGCTTTAAACCAGGTTAGTGTTGGAAATGGCACACCTTTAATTTTGGCCACAATGTTAACATCAGTTCCTTCTTCAACCTCCATGAATTCTTTTAGCTCAATTGCAGGTGGGCCTAGATTATTTAAAAAAAAAATTGTCATTAGAAACATAAAACACTAAAGGATCAGAAGTATTGAATAGAATTCATAAAGAACAGATCTGTCTTCAGCTAATTTGTACCAGTTTGGGGACAGGTATAGGTGGTCATCATCCTTTCTTCATTTCTATGTAGCTATGTATCAGCTATTGCCTCTCTCTTACCTGGCATCATTATGATTATAGATACTGAAAGAAGTGCAACTGTAGTAAGTAGCTTAGGCTTGGGAGTTATTTTATGATATTCCCTAATATTTATTCAGAGTAATGAGGGGGCCTATTTTGTTCTGAGATGAAGTCTCCTTTAAAGAAATATAACTGCTAGTAGAGGCAGAGCAATTTCCCCTTTTTCATGAATTTAGTATGAGGATGTGCAAAGTGGGTGGTGAGTACCACTTTCCTAAGTTTAGAAGAGAGAGCTAACAAATACACAGCAGCAGAGATGGTAACAGTAATTACAGGAAGAATTATTAGCGTATTTCTGTGGATATTTTATCTCTTAAAATGGATGTATCTCTTTTTCAAACAGAGAAAAATCAACATAGCTTTAATAAAACCCGTGTAATCTTTACTCAAGGACACTCAATGTCATTTCCTTTGATGTTGTTCTCAGATTATTCATGGTTATCATGATATGTAAACAAGTTTCTTTTTCTCAAGGAGAGAGAGAGAGACTTGACTGTGAATATAAACGGGCCCTGGCAGTTGCTAAGAAAATAACTGGTTACTTTTTGTCCCTTTTGAGGAGCATTCAGAGGAGCTGTTTTATCTTTTGGTAAGTAAAACAGCCTATTGTGGAGAAAAATCAGAGTAAGGAAATTCCACACAGTATCTCCTTTTAGTAAAGGAAAGGTAATCTGTAAGGAAATGCGATAATTCTGTGGGAGCTGAGTGATTAGGTAACAGGCCCGTGTCCAGACTCAACCCATGGGAGCTTCCAATGCACAGAGCCATCTTTTTTATTTTGGATTTTTGAGTATCTAGGAAGGCACCCATAAAGAGGACCTTCTCTGATCACGTGTTGGTACGTACATGTCTGGTCTCTGATGATCACGGGGCCAACAGTGGCTGAAGGTTTGCTGACTCCTGCCGCATTGACGGCTTTGACTCTGAATTCGTATTCCCCACCCTCGATGAGGTCTTCCACGGTAAATTCCAGTTCTTCCACATCACGCTTATTGCACTGTCTCCATGCTTCTTTCTTTTTCCCAGTAGGATCCCATGCAAGGCACTCAACAATATAGTGGGTGACAGGGGAGCCCCCATCATTCTTTGGGGGTTTCCATGACAGGTGTACGGTGTTCTTCGTTACAAGGCCAATCTTCAGTTTAATAGGGGGATCAGGAGGATCTTTAAAAACAAAGTATGAATCGTTTACAACAATACATTTCAAGTTTAGGAAGCTAATTTAATCTTTGACTTAAAAACTTACATATTGGGTCTCTGGCAGTGGTCCTCTGAATCGTTTCCGCGGGAGCACCAACACCGAAACGGTTTTCTGCCCGCACGCGGAAGAAATATTCCTGTCCAGAGATGAGGTCAGGGACGACAAATGAGGTGCTTCCACAGTTGGGATTGACTTTAGTCCAAGCTTTTCCGTCAATAGTCCTCTTCTCGATAACATAGCCTTTGATCCTGTCTCCTCCGTCATCATCCGGCATCTTCCATGAAAGTTTGCAACTGCCCCTTGTGATGTCACTGACTTTCAGATCTTTGGGTGGCCCTGGTACATCTGTTGGATCCAAATCACAATGTAAAAAGTGCTATCTTGTTTAAAATAATTTGTTCTTACTCCATAATAACTTTTAAAGCCTTTCTTACCCATGACTTTAACTCTGCAATTTGCTGTCTTTTGTCCGGCTTTATTCTTGGCTGTGATGCTGTATTTGCCTGAATGAGATCGTTTACACTCCGGAATAATAATTACTGATGAATTTTCAGCAGTCTCCAGCTGTACAAAGAAAGCAGTAGTCATACAATGAATGATCATGTTGATGTGTGGCAAAACCAATAAAATATTGTAAAGGAAAAAAAATAAATAAATAAAAAAGAAAGAAAGAACAGCAGTATTGAAGTCCATCAGATTCTGAAATCATTTCAATTTTCTTTTTCTTACCTGTGCATCTTCAGGTATATCATGAACCCCGTCCTATTAGAAAATAAGATAATCAGTTATAGTGTAAATATTCCTAAGAGTGATACAGTGGGAGATGCAGAGAATTATAATTTTCTTACCTTCATTGCCTTCTTTGCCTTTCCATCAAATTCCCAAGATGATTTTGGTGTTGGGCGTCCCTTAATGACGGCAGGAATCCTAATCTGTGTGCCAGCTTGACAAATCAGACAGTCTTGTGCTCCAATATCAATGAAAACTTCTGGTACCTCTGAAATACCATGGATAATATAACAGGATTTAGCTCACCTTTTTCAAAAAAGTAATTGGCACATCTTCAGTAAATGAATCAATTTCATAATAAGATCAAAAGATGAATACAAAAATGGATTAAGGATTAGTACCTTGAATATCAGTGGCAGGAATCTCTCCAGTTGTATCACTTGGTTCAGATTCACCGGCTTCATTGACAGCTTTCACTCTGAATCTGTACTTCCTGAGCTCTTTCAAGTTTGGCACCACACATTCACAGGTAGGTAGAAGTTTGTCTGGTTCATTTACGCTTTTCCAGTCTGTACTGCCTTCTTCTTGCATTTCTACAATGTATCCTTTGATTGGACTGCCACCATCTTTGGCTGGAGGTTTCCATGCTAGTGTGATGCTTGACTTTGTTTTATCTTTGACTTCTGGGCGAGAAGGTGCCCCAGGTGGATCTAAGTAAAAAAAAATCAAAATATGAAGCTGATGAGATGCTAGATTTATGTACTGTAAGAATATTTTACTATGCCTGATCATATTTTATTTTTAAAATATTAAAATAGGAATGCCAAAGGAATAAATTACCTTATAGAGAAGAGAAATATAAAAAAGTCTATTTTCATTTAGCATTAATGATAAAACAAAGAAAGCAAACAACTAACTGGGAATAGAAAGACTACTGGCTAGCTCTTGATAGATTATTATTCTATTTACCCATGATTGGTGAAAAGCTATTTTACTTTTGAGATCTCTTTGAAGAGATTCTGCAGTATTCTATACTAAAAACTTAATATAACCTACCATAAAATTAAAAAATGACTTCATCATTAGCTGTAAACTTTTGAACACAAACTGATTCTTAATGCCTTGTATTGTAGATATTGACCCTGTCCCTAATCACATAACAATCCATTATATTTCTGACAGTGCATTACAATTATGGAAATTCTTTTACTCTGTTCATCTTTTTAATGATAGGTCTTTCCAGTGCTTAAGACAGTTTTTTACACATAGCATATATTTAATACTAGCTTGCAGAATGAATGAATAATTCATTTTTTATATATGCTCCATATAGGACTTAGATTATTTTAAGTCTTTTTTACAAATAGCTGAATTTTTTCCACAGAAAATCCATACATTACAACATGTGGTATTATTCATTAAGGCCACAGTATTTTAATTTTTGAACTGATACACTTATAGGTCTTTCAGAATTGCTTTTTATTTGACAGACTTCACAGACTATGCTTGAAGATCTTACATCTTTGTTCATATGTATTATTGAAAATTTAACAAACTTTTTTTTTGTTACACTCCTACTGGAAGGTCTGTTTGGTGAGGGAGATATTTTCACAGTAGCTGATTAAAGAGGCAGAGGTTTATTTTAAGTATGGGAGCAAAGAGGAGCTATATAGTCCAGGGTCTTTATTACTGTGATTCCTCATTCAATACTAGGTTTAATCTAAGTGTTTATAAACCATATGAGTTTCTCTATGTGTGTGCATACACAGGTATATATAAATATTAGATATGTGTGCTTAGTGTGTGTATATGTGTATACCACATATATATATATACTTTTGACAGTCTATACAAGCATGAAATTTTTAATTTTAATAAATAAAATAACTTGGGATAGAATAAATACAAGAAATTTAAGAGCAGAATTTTCTATTTAGTGGCTTTGTCCTTGATATATTCCAGAGACGGAAGCCTACTTACATATGGGATCTCCTGCAACTTCTGGGTCTGATGGTTCACTGGGAGGGCCAACTCCTGCAGCGTTTATTGCCATTGCTCTGAACTGGTATTTAACACCTTCAATCAAACGGGGAACATTAAATTCCACGCCTTTCAAGCCCACTTTGGTTATTGGTGCTCGGCTAACACGTGACCAGTAGGCACCTCCCTCTTCTCTCTTCTCCAGCCAGTAACCAGTAATTGGAGAGCCGCCGTTGTCCAGAGGAGGAGTCCAGCTCACTAGCATCGACCCTTTGGTGCGCTCCAGAACTTTTGGTTTTCCCGGAGGTCCAGGAGTGCGGTAAGGATCTTGAATGACCACTTTATCTGATTTACATTCATCACTGGTTCCATATTTATTCACTGCCCTAACTCGGAACTCGTACTGACCATTGGGGATAAGTTTCCAGATCTAGAAATCAAATGAATAATAATTTCTTAAAAACCATATACTTATGTTGATTTTCACTTGATTTAAAATTCAAGTCATTTGGTAGGGGAAGACTGTAAAAAGAAATAAATCTATAAACGCAATTATCTGAGTACATACACTCACGTGGAGAAAGTCTTTTAAAATAAGAATGTGCACATTTATTGAACCTAATAATGTCTCTCAAGTAAAAGAGAATCTGTATATCAAACAGAAATTACTAAGGGGCCTTATGTGCAAGGTGCTAAAAACTAAGGATTTTTGTGTGGAGTTTTAAGTTTAATCATTAAATTCCAAGGTCATATTAGAATGGTGTTTATTCAGGCTCAGGTCCTTTTAATGTGCATAAGAAAATACTTAGAAGAGTTTACCCCGTATCTCCTCTCTACAGCAGTGTTGGTAACTTCTTCCCATTCAGCTTTCTTCCTGCTTGCATCACGCTTGTCAATGATGTAATGGGTGATCTCACTGCCACCATTGTCTAGAGGGGCATCCCATGTTAGGTAGCAAGATTCAGCTTTAATGTCAGTAACAGCAAGATTTCTTGGTGGGGACGGACGATCTGAAAAGGAACCAGTGGAGGAGATTGAGAAGGAAATTCTTAAACCGATGCTGGATTTCATTCTTTTATAAGAAAGAGTATCGCTTACCATATACTTCCACATGGACATTTCGGAACACTGAACCAAGGCGATTAGAAGCAGTCACCGTGTAAGTGCCTTTGTCCTCCCGGATTGCTTTGGGAATGCTAAGCTCAGTCTTTGCCTCACTTCGGGAAACTTCTTCCTTAGTTATCTTAAGTGCATCGGTGGGTTTCTCAATCACAGTTTCATTCTTGGACCACTCAATCTTAGGCATTGGAAGGCCTGTCACATCTGCGGGAATGTTAACAGGCTCTCCCGCCTTAACTTTGATGGTGTCTCCGCGAACAGCCAGGCGCAATTTAATAGTTGGAGGCACTGCAAAGAGAAGGGAAAGTGGGGGAAAAAAAATAGCACAGTCATAAGGATGTTTACACAACCTGTGAGATAAAGTGCATTCAAATGACCATTATGTTTGTATTCCACACCTTCATCATCCTGTATGACCACATTAAGAGGCAGGGATGGTTCACTTTCACCAATTTCATTGACGGCCTTGACACGGAACTCATACATTTGGTGTTCATCGAGATCTTCAACAAGAAAAGATGTGGTTGGGCAGAGGCGCTTGTTAACTCTTTCAAAGTCAGGTTTGTCATGACGCCGTTTTTCAATGATGTAGCCTTGGATGGGGCAGCCGCCATTACTGCGGGGCTCTTTCCAGTCAAGGGTGATGGTGGACTTGGTCCTTTCTGTATATGTGAGCCTCTCAGGAGATGTTGGAGGACCTTCAACCAGAGGTAGGTTGAAATGACAAGAATGAGACAAATATTCATGTATGAAATTACGTTTCACTTCAAATTACATGAAAAATAGGTTTCTATTGGCATAATGTTACATCTGTCTTTAAAATCCTCAAAATATCTCAATTACCAAAATTAAAGGCATTCATATAGGCAGAATTTTTTTTAGTAAACTTTATAGTCAAGATTATTGATTAAAAATAAATTGAGGTGCATGTATGCTTTTTTATATTTAGCATTTTAGATATTTTACTTCTGTCACTGAGAAAGCTAATTTTAATGACCTAGGAGGGCTGTCTGTGAAATTTTGATTGAATGACCAGCTGAGAGCAAAGTATTCCTGTCTCATTAACAGAAAATGGATATGTCTACTGAATACACTTTGAACCATGTTGCCTCAAGTGTTGGTTTAGGGGTGGAAAGAGAATTTAAGTGATGCTGCTATAGTTTTGTGTACTGAAGGATAAAATAGAAAGAATAAACTCAGAATGGTGAAACTAGACCCAATCTATTCTTGACTATTACTGCAACCAGAAGCCAAGCTTTACTGTCTTAAGTCTAACTGTGTTCTGTTTTTTTTCTGGCACAACCTGAGCTGCAGCAGACATTTTGAGATGGGCTGTTACAGTGAGAAGGTAATTTTGTTTCTTTTTTTGGGTGGTGGTGGAGGAGGAAGAATTCCTCTGTCTCTTGTGGAACCACAAAGACTTTGCTGTCTAGAATGGGACGTCAGCAGGCATTACCAGCTGTGTGCGGTATTAGGGCTTCATATTTGTTCATACCAGTCAAAGGAGATTTGCTTTGGTTGCTTTTTATTTGTGCTAAGCTCCAATGATTTAAGTTTTTCAGCACATAAAACCATGCCAAAAATTACATTGAAATTACAGTAAATATGGCATCCTTACAGTTGCTTGTAGTTATTTGGTTTTTACCTTTCTCATTACTCCAAATATAAATCTGGAGACTGTTGGGAGTTTAAAGCCATAAAACTCCATACATAAATGACATAACTACAAGCAATCAATACTCAGTTTATAAACAAAAACTTTCTCTTTTACCTAGTGGGTCAACTGCAAGAATTGGTCCTATTTCAACAGGAGGGCCACAGCCAAACTTGTTCTTGGCAATCACACGGAACATGTATTCTTGTCCCTCAAGGAGACCTGTGATGTCACATTTAGATCTCTCAGTCTCTATTGGTTGCCTCCAAGTGTGCATCTTAGCATCCTTTCTTTCAATAATGAAGCCTGTGATGTCACTTCCTCCATCATCTTCTGGATCAGACCAGTTAAGCAGGCACATTTTTCTGTTTGTTACAACAGGTTTCAAGTCAAGAACGGGGCCAGGAACATCTGAAAAATAAAACAGTAACAACAGAAAATCAATGTAGTAAGATAGTATTGCTTAGGGAAAACCCTATGGAAATCCATGTTAACATTTCTTACCAAAAACTTCTACCCGGGCTGCTGCAAATTTGGAACCACAGCTATTGGTAGCTGTAATCACATATCTGCCATGGTCTTTTCTCAATGCATTCTTGATAATTAATTCAGACTTGGTTCCAACATTCACTATTTCAACACGGTCTTTATCCAGCTCGCCTTCTTCGATGGTCCACACTTTTGTTGGCACTGGACGGCCAGTCACCACAGCTGGAATCCTGAGAGTCTTCCCAGCCATAATCTGTATTCCACCCTTGACAGAAACATCTAGTTCCACAGTTGGAGGCTCTGTTGAAAGAGAACAGTCATACATTAGCTCCAGAAAGACGGGGAGGAAAAAAATCTCATCCTGGGAAAATATCCATCACCTTATTCAGGTCCCTGGTTACGTACCTTGTGGTTCAGCCACAGTAACAGGTTCTGTTTCTCCAGGCGGCCCTTCACCTGCAGCGTTGACGGCACTCACTCGAAGTTTGTAATCGGCACCCTCTCGGATTTCTCTGACCGTGTACTCACGGGGCTTGATCATCTTCTCTGTGCAGCGGGACCATTCATTTGTGCCAACCAGCTGCTTATAGACATAGTAGCCAACAATTTCCCCACCACCATTGAAAGCTGGGGGTTCCCAGGCCAGTTCAATCGTCGTGGAACTTGTGTCAGCGACTCTGGGGACAGGTGGCCCAGGTGGAGCTGGAATGAATGCACACACAGAAATCAAAACTCACTGAGGGTTTGAAAATGTGCAGTAGCTTATGCGATCCCATTTCCCCCC
This sequence comes from Capricornis sumatraensis, assembly GCF_032405125.1. Taxonomy (NCBI): domain Eukaryota; kingdom Metazoa; phylum Chordata; class Mammalia; order Artiodactyla; family Bovidae; genus Capricornis; species Capricornis sumatraensis. The sequence continues at coordinate 62,717,358 of NC_091071.1, read as the reverse complement.
ACAGTATGTGACATGTAATATGGGTAAATATTGCTCTGTGAAACTTTTAAGGTATATATACGAATGTTCATAATTTTACACTGCAACCTCAACATATGTCTGTAGTTACTGCTAGTATTTAGTTTGTTTTCCAGCTTTGCGATATTACTGACATATGATGCATGTAAGTTTTAGGTGTACAACATGATGAGTTGATATAGGTATATATTACAGAATGATTACCTCAGAAATGTTAGTTAACACCACCATCCCCTCACATAATCACCACTTTTTGGTAGCATTTAGCATCTACTCTCTTAACAACTTTCAAGCATACAAAACTTGAAAACTAGAAATTACCAGTACTGTTAATTATAGTGACCACACGGTACCCTCTTTCTTCTTAAGGAATTACTTACCGATTGGATCGTGCGCTGTTTTGGGGTCTGAGGGGGGACTGAACTTTCCAGGTCCAGCTGCATTTTCAGCACATACTCTAAAGACATAGGTGAGTCCTTCTAATAGGCCGTCTACCTTGGTCTTCAAAGAATTCAGAAGGTTTCGGTTCACACGAGACCAGTGTGTGCTGTTCACCTCACGTTTTTCAAGCCAGTAACCCAAGATGGGGCTTCCATTATCTTTTGGTTCATTCCATGTCACTAGCATACTGTTACTGGTGACATCTTCCACAATGGGCTTATCAGGTGCATCAGGTGGTTCTGATTAAAATTTAAAAAGGCAAGTTTGAATTAATTCCCTAGTATGACATAAAAATTCAAGTTTATAAGCTGGGATAATGTATAGCAACATATGATAAAAAGGCAACGTTTAGATGCTAAAGAACCTTACCAAATGGATCTTTAGCCATAAATGGCTTTGAAACACATGGTGGTCCAGGTCCAAACCTATTTTCAGCTCTTACACGGAAGAGATACTCTTTTCCTTCAATCAGCTTTGTCACTGAATATTTGCAGTGCCTAAGCGTTGAGGTGACAACTATCCATTCCGAGTCAGGTTTTGTCTTGTCTTTCTTTTCCAAAGTGTAGTTTAAAATTTCACTGCCACCATCATCAAGGGGTGGCTCCCATTTACAGAGGACTGAAGTCTTTCTGATATCTTCAAATACAAAGTTGATTGGTGGTCCTGGTATATCTGATATTTTAAAAGACAGAAGTGGTTAAAAAGTTTTGTAGCACTGCTTGCAATGGAAAATGTAAATGTTGAATGTGCTTCAGTGACATCAACTTCTGTTTTTCCTACATCTGTCTTCATATCACATTAGCTAATGAATAACAGCGTCAGTTTTCTTTGACGTGGCCAGAAGAAAATGGGAATGAGGACACCTGACTGAAGCTATTTCCCACTTCTTTTAACTGCCCCCATGAACTCTTATATTAACTTCCTTCCATTGGAAAGTGTAGTTTCACCTACTTACCTAGCACACAGACGGTACATGGAGCTTTTGCAATACCATGGTCATTTTCAGCTTTGATCATAAATAGTCCATGATCGGGTCGGACAGAATCTCGGACACGGAGCTGAGATTCTCCTTTCTTACTATTGTCGATACTCAGACGCTGTGTCAGAGGCAGGACGAACGGTTGTTCTTCTTGAACTTCACCCTTCCTTCTCCTAACCAAGGGTTCTACCCGCTTCTTAATCTCCTCTGGTGTGATAATACTTTCATCCTTTAGCCATGTAATTGTTGGGTAAGGTGACCCAGAAATAATTGCATCAAGTGCTATTTCATCACCTCTTCTGACTTCTAGGCTTGATTTCATAATGACTTTCGGGGCATCTGTAATGATTAAAAGCAATCATTGTTTTCAGTTCTGATGAAAATGTCTGAAGTGAAGTGAAGTCGCTCAGTCGTGTCCGACTCTTTGCAACCCCATGGTCTGTAGCCTACCAGGGCTCCTCCGTCCATGGAATTTTCCAGGCAAGAGTACTGGAGTGGATTGCCATTTCCTTCTCCAGGGGATCTTCCTGATCTAGGGACCAAACCCGGGTCTCCTGCATTGCAGGCAGACACTTTACCATCTGAGCCACCTGGGAAGCCCTGTCTTACAGAACATTATTCTCATTTCTTTCATGATAGGAAGATGGCAAACCCATTAAACACGACTTACCAATAGGATCCACAGCTTTAGTTGGAGGAGTGGCCCGAGAGGGTTCGCTGATACCAGCAGCATTTTCTGCTCGCACACGGAATTGGTATTCCTTTCCCTCTTCAAGGCCTTTTGCTGTGTAGGTCAGGACTGGGACCAGGTGTTCGTTGCATCTCTTCCATCTCTCTTCACCTTTAGCTATCTTCTCTATGATGTAACCCATTATCTTGCTTCCTCCGTCATACAAAGGTGGCTTCCATGTAATAGTCATTGCCTCAGCTGTAGGATTATGTACCTCAACATCTACAGGCGGATCAGGGGGTTCTGGAGTACAAGAATAAAACCTGTTAATGTAGGGAAACTCATCTTAAAAAAAAAAAAAGCACAACTCCTAGCTTTATGATGTTCACACTTAAACTTACGCTTTGGATCTTGAGCAATGACTGGATTTTTCAGTTCAATATATTCGCCTCCACCAATCTTGTTGACAGCTTTAACACGGAAGAAGTATTCACCATTTGGTATGAGATCCTTGACAGTCCAAGACAGTTTGTTCTCACCAGACATGACTGGTATGTACGTTCTCCTCCCAGCTTCTCTGCGTTCCAGGACATAATGAAGAATTGGGCTTCCACCATCATTTTCTGGAGGTTCCCAAGTTAATTTACAAGAACTCTTGGTCACGTCACTTGCTTTAAGATCTCTGCATGGCCCAGGTAGGCCTATTAAAAATCAAAATGATAATAATTATTATAACCTGAAAAGGTTGGGTATTAAGAGCACACACTTTCTCTATGTAGGACACGGTAGGCTATTTAGAATCCTTGATTCTGAACTATTAAATGTCGGTAGTTCCTCCTTAGTTTTGTTCCAAGCAAAAGTGGCCCCCCAAATTTCCAAACACTATTCACCACCATGTGTGGGGGAAGGGGCAGAAAATGTTACCACCCCGGGTTGAGAACACTATGAAAACTTGAAAATACAATTAATAAATGAATATTGGTTATTTAAACATTCTTTGGGTATATCTCTTTTTCAAATTGCTATTTTCATATGCAAATAATTACAACAGAAGTAAACAAATGCAATCAGAATTTAGCAATTTCATTTTAGAATTGCTTTGCTTCTCATATGATAAGAAATAATCTGAAAGGACATTTAGTTTACAAATAGTCAACTCATGAAGCCATTTCTACTAGCACTGCAGAGTTAACCAATTTTCCCAACATGTAAAGCATAGCTGGTATTTCATCAAAGAATGATTACCTATGACTTTGACATTGATTGAGGCAGTTGCTGAGCCAAGCTTATTCTCTAGGGTAATGGTGTAAACGCCAGCATCGGCACGGACACTCTTGGGCACTTCGAGGTGTGCAGAGATGTGATCGTTCTTCATGGTTAATCTGTCACTTGCTTTAACTTCTTTGCCATCTTTATGCCAACTAACAGTTGGAACTGGGACAGCTCTGAAGGGAACAGGAATGCTTAACTTTTCACCTTCAATGACAACAATGTCGTGAGTCTCCAGATCAATTGTTGGCTTGCCTGTAATCCAAAAGGGGGAAAAAATCGTATGTCAAAATGCAATGCAGGAGTAAAGTTTGCTTTATTAATTGTAAAAAGAAACTGTGTTCTTACAGTCTGGGTCTTTGGCAACCACATTTTCAGAGATTTCAGATGGCTCACTGACTCCGACAGCATTGACAGCTCTCACTCTCAGCACATACTCCTTGTCGGGCACAACACCTTCTTCAACCTTGAATTTCAAGTCTTTTATTGGGCGAGAATTAACTCGCATCCATTTCTCAGTGCCTACTGGACACATTTCAACATGGTATCCTATAATAGGACTTCCACCATTTTTCTCTGGAGGTTTCCAAGCAATGGCAATGTGCTTTCTCCCAGCATCAGTAACATGCAGGTCAAGAGGAGGTGAAGGAGGACCTTAAAAGACAGTGAAATGTTTGCATCCATAATCTCATCATCAAACTCTGGACAATATCCTTTGTAAAATAAGCACTACTTACTTGTTGGATCTTCAATTTTCAGGATTTCTGTTGGTTCACTTGGGTGGCCAACTCCAGCCTCATTCTCTGCCCGAACCTGAAACTGGACCTCTGTTCCTTCAATGACATCAGTTACTCTAAAGTGACAGTCAGGTCCTGAGGTCTTTCCAGCTTTCACCCAACGGGTACCTAATTTTTCTTTCTTCTCAATGACATATCTATTGAAATAACAAGCATTTTGTTAACACTAATAAAGAATTTTCAGCCAGATGTAATTTTTTCTTTATGAGTTAACTAGGATTCTACCTCTGTATTGGTCTTCCACCATCATTTTTAGGTGGTTCCCACTTCAGGTCAATGTGTCCTTTCGTCACATCAACCACTGCCAGAGCATAGGGTGGTCCAGGCGTGGCTGAAAGCAAAATTTTCGTTGGTTAGAAACACCAGGGAGAAAAGTGACAATCTACTCTAAATGGTGGCACAAAAATGAAGTTAGAGAGCATACTAAAGGTGTCTTTGGCCAGGACAGAGTCCTCAACTTCACAGTAGTCACTCTGTCCTATGGCGTTTTCTGCAGCAACTCGAAACACGTATAATGAGCCCTCTGTCAGTGGGGTCACTGTGCACTTGGTGTCCTTTACAGTTGTGTCCACTGTTTGCCAGCCTTTCCGTCTCACGTCTCTCTTTTCCACAATGTAGTTGGTGATGGGCGACCCGCCATCTTTCTCAGGAACTGTCCACTTTAGGTCTGCTGTATTTTTTGTAATATTGATCACTTCAAGCCAGCGAGGTGGTGATGGGGGATCTGAAGGAAAAAAAATACTCAGTTTCTTATTGTCCAATATTCAGTCTGCACTCAATTTTCTAGTAGTCACTAAGAACCCAGATAGCAAAGATGAAATAATCAAAAGTGACTTACAGAGCTTCTCCCGGCAAAGCACAGGGTCGCTGGGCTCACTGGGCTCACTTTCCCCGGCCTTGTTCACAGCTCTAACTCGAAATGAGTATTCCTGCCCTTCCATGAGACCTGGGAGCAAATGCTGGGTGGTGGGAACCCCTTCAGCCACTCGGACCCAGTCCTCCGTGCCAGTCTTTAGCATTTCAATGACATAAGAATCTATCTTTGCCCCTCCATCATGTTCTGGCTTTGTCCAGTTCAGCATTAATGATGTTCTGCCTATATCTTTCACAACTGGTTTTCCAGGGGGCCATGGAGGGTCTGCAAGCCAATGAAATGAAATCATTATTTAGGTTTGTCAAAAGGAATTAATATAAGCTTCAAAACAATCAGAAAATAAATGAATCATACCTATGGCATCCTTTATTAAGATTGGCTCAGTTGATTTGCTTGGTTTTCCAGGTCCAGCAAGATTTTCAGCCAGCACACGGAATCGGTATTTTTTCTTATTTGTGAGACCTTTCACTCTGAGTTAGGAACAAAGTGTGAGTTGAATACCATGATGAAAAGCAGAAAATTCTATTTATTTCACATAGAAGAAGGTAATTTATTTAAAAATTGGTTTGGGAATTTAAATGAAAATATTTCAATATAAATTAAAAATTGCCTTTTCATGATCACACACAAGATTTGGTCACATGTACCAATCTAATTATAATATCTATAATAATAATCATTAATATACTGGAGGACCAAACACTTTGGAACTTCCATAAAGTTGATATTTTATGGTAAGAAATTAAATGTGTCCTTCAACGGAATTTATGTCTTTTTTGAAATTATGTGGTAATAGAAAAGTAAAAATAATTAAAAATTTTATAGTAATATATAATCAGATATATTCAAAAGGAATGCTAAAGAATGAAAATTTTATTTTAACATTGTGATGGAGAACTTGGGCGTACCTGTATGTGGTGTCCTTTATTGGCATCTTATTGCATCTAACCCATTTATCACTTTCAGGATCTAATCGTTCAACCCAGTATCCTGTGATGGGGCTGCCACCATCGTCATCTGGCTCACACCATGTGAGGGTCACTGCATCTTTAGTGATGTCAGAAGGTTCTAGGCGAGTTGGAGGTCCAGGCGGATCTACAGACAGGATAATTGTATGGGTTATATAGCCTTTATACAAATATGACAACTAAATATACATTTAACATAAGTATCCTTTATTTTTTCTTTAAACTAACTGATTACTGAGAAACTTACCAAACGGAAACTTGGCTGTTATTGGAGTGGCCTGGACTGGCTCACCAACACCATACATGTTTTCTGCAGCAACTCTAAAGATGTATTCTTTATTGGGTATTAGCTTGGTTGCCTTGAACTTGGTATCCTTGACAGTTGATGAGAGCTTGTGCCACATATCACTGTCAGTGGCTCTTCTCTCCACCACATAATTTGTGATTTTAGATCCACCATCATCACGTGGTGGGTTCCATGTGAGAAGACACGAATCGTTGGTCACGTCTGTGATGTCAAAAGCAGCTGGGGGTCCGGGTTTATCTGTGGATGGCATTACATACTCAGAAAAAACCACCTTTTAAAATCATGTTTTATTTTCAAAAGTAGCTAGAGTGAGTTTGCTCGTTTTTAAAATGAGCACCTCCCTCACCTAAGACGTTGACTTCCACCACGGCGGTGGCCCGCCCACAGACGTTCACAGCCTCTATGATGTACGTCCCAGTGTCACTTCTCTTACTATCCATGATCGTCACTGTGGACTTTTTAGGAACGTTTTCAATGGTGATTCTTTTGTCCTGTTTCAGAAGCATATCGGCCTTTGTCCAGGTTATTTTAGGTTCAGGTTTGCCGGTTACAGTGGCAGGAAGTTCAATCTTAGTTCCTGCTTTTACAGTGAGACCCGCGAGGAGCTTCACATCCAGGAAAATTTCTGGAGCCTCTAAATTGGAAAAGATTATTTAAGATGTTAGCAAGTTCAGGTGGAGTTAAAGTCAGAAGTCTTGACTAACAAAGCAAAAACCTAAAGTAAGTACCCTGTGTGTCTATAGCCTGGATTTCTTCTGTGGGTTTGCTTGGCTTGCTAGCTCCTAGCCTGTTCAAGGCCTTCACACGGTAGGCATACCACTGGCCTTCTTCAAGACCTGTCACTTCCATCCTGTCAGAAAATAAAGGAGGATATTTTACTTTAGTGCATTTCATCTGTCCCACTGTGTAGTATTCATAATATTTCCAAAATTAATACCCCTGGTATAATACTATCCTTTAATTCTGGATTGCTTTAATATTTTAATTAATAGAAATCTTGATTAAAGGGTAAGTTCAGCAGCACTTTAAAAAATTAGACAGGCACGCCAAAGAAGTTCTAAACTTAACATTTAGACTTTCCAAAATAAAGCTCATGTAGTAAGAGTAAATATTTACTCTTATGTCAAATAATTTAAAAACTTACTTTGTTTCTGCCACTGGTTCTCCACAGGCAACCCATCGATCAGAACCACGTGGACATTTTTCAACTATATATCCTTTGATGCGTGAGCCACCATCATGCTTAGGTGGATCCCATGTTAGGAAGATGCTCTTGGCTGTTCGATCTCTCCACTTAACATTCTCTGGTGGGTCAGGTACCGCTATAGCATTTTAAAGAGAGAGAGTCAGTCTTAGATAGACCATCTATGAAATCTCTATGTTGCCAACCTGTGTCTTTCCCCCATAACTTCAACTCCAGGTCTAAAGCAAAAACAGGTGTGAATTCCCTGGTGGTCCAGGGGTTAGGACTCCACATTTTTACTGCTATAACCTAGGTTCAATCCCATAAGCCACACAAGTGTGGCCAAAAAATAAATCAGTAAAAAATAAAAATAAAAACAGGTAACAAGAGGTTAGGTAAGAAATTATCAAGGATGTACTCACTTGCAGGAGCTGACATATTTACAGGTTCATCAACATATGCAGGTTCTCCGGGGCCACACTTGTTACGAGCACAGACTTTAAATAAATATTCTTTTCCTTGAAGAAGATCAGGAACTGTGAATTCTAGGTCAGTCACAGAGTCTGTAACCTGGGACAAACCAATACAATTAATTAGTTGTTTTCCAAAACTCTCTGCCCAAGTCAAAAGGTTTTTCCATGAACAGAGTTTTGAATGCTAAGGATGATTCTTGTGTTAATTTCATATAAAGGAAAAAGTTGCAAAGAAAGATACAAAATAATATTTGACCCTTAATATAAGGTGTAATTGTTTTATAATTTATATGTATTAATAAGTCAGCAAATAAGGTGTTGATTCTTTCTACAAGCTTGGTAAGTAGAAGTATGATAAATCAAGGTTAAAGGAAAGTAATGGTATAAACTGGGGAGAGAAAATGGCAGATTAGGCCAACTAAGGTTATCTAGTGGAGTGAGAAGTAAGACAACCAGTACTTAGTGTCCTTAGAATGGCTTATAGCCCTTTTAAAAGGACATACTGGATACTAAGCCGGTACTAAGTAAATAAGTAGGTTTTGCTTTATTTTTTTTCTTTACAAACTTAGTTGAAGATCTGGTAAAGCTCATAGAATGAGGCAATTACACCAAATCTTGGTTGAACTACCTCAGGAAGCATTAGCATCAATACATTTTAAAAAGATTGAGGCACTTTTTCAGCAGTGTAAAGGTAAAAACATTTAACTCTGCAAGGCATCTCAGGATTTCCCCCATTCTCTTTTCTGGAGTTGGTGCATTGCTGCTCAAAACTCACTTTGGTCCATGTTTTCCGGCTGACTTCACGCTTTTCAATAATATATCCAGTTAATGGACTTCCTCCATCGTCTTCTGGTGGTTCCCAAGTCAAATGTACTGAGTCCCTGGTTATATCACCAAATTTCAGTTCTTTGGGTGCACTTGGGCGAGCTGAAAAAAAATTCAGTCAGAATCATTAATAGCTTGAACCAATATTTGTTAGTACTGTCAAATCACCTGATATGGAAAAAGGTTAGTTCCTTACCAATTACATTGACATCAATCTCCCCAGAAATTGCTTTTGCACGATTTTCTAACTTCAGTGTATAAATGCCCTTGTCTGGACGTTCACTCGGAGAAATGACAAGCTCGGCGTAGGCAGACAGAGTTTTCATTTTCACCCGGTCCCCTGCTTCTAGTACTTTATCTCCAAAAGACCAGGTAGCAGTTGGCCTTGGATAGCCTGTACTTGGAACCAGGATCTTGATGGGATTTGGCACAATAACTTCCAGACCATCTTTAAATGCACTTAAATCCATTGTTGGTTCAGCTACCAAAGAGAAAAATTAATGACTTTCCAATACCGTATTTAAATCCCAATACCCCCAAAGAAGCTATGTGCTGTTCCCAAATCTAACAATGAAATATCCACTTACCGTCAGCATCATCAGCAGTTAGAGGACCAAGAATTTCAGACGGATCTGAAACACCAGCTTCATTTTCTGCAGATACGCGATATAAATACTTATTTCCTTTTTGTAATCCAGTAACCTAAAATTAGGATTCAATATTTGTAAAAATATATATATACATTTAAGTCCCCAGTCATATACTGTTTATTTTAGATACACATGCCCTACCTTGTAAGTCAGTTCAGGGACAAGTTTCTTATTGCAACGAATCCAATCGTCTTTTCCTTCTTCACATCGTTCAATTATATAGCCCAAAATTGGGCCTCCTCCATCTTTCAGAGGAGGTTCCCATGTGAGCTGAACTGAGGACTGAGTCTGATCGGAGGCATTTAGGTTCACAGGAGGACTTGGTCTCTCTGGATTGGAAGAAAGAATTGGAGCATGCCATTTAATTCTTTTACCACTAGTGCCACCTGGGAAGCCCCCATTTAATTCAGTGACAGATTTCTTAAGACAATGCAGTCATCATTTCGATTATCCCCATAGTCACTGGATAAAAGCAGGCACAGTCTGCAATTCTACAGTTTTGTTCAAATGTCTCTGATGTTCTTTGCATTAACTTTGATTTATTTTAATTGATAGGCTTAGTTTCTTGATTTAGCGGAGTACTTATTTCCCCTTTTTTGATGAACGTACCAATCGGATCAGCAACTTTGATGAAAGGTGTGGCTGCACTTGGTTTTCCAACTCCAATTCGGTTTTGAGCCCTGACCCGGAAGCTATACTCTTGTCCTTCCACCACATCAGTGACAGTTGCAGACAGGTCTTCGGCTCGCACTGTCATGGCAGTTTCCCATCTGATAGAAGTCTTGTCCCTTAACTCAATGACGTAGTTTGTGATCTCAGCACCTCCATCATACTCTGGTGGCTCCCATGTCAGTGAGACACCAAATCTGTTCACATCAGTGATCGTTACATTCAGAGGAGGGCCTGGAACATCTGCATTTCATCACAGAAGAAAACATGGGCTTTCAGTTATCTCAGGGATAAAAGCAGAGATAAGCTACTTTTCAATCGACTTAAAAAAGTCTTCTTACCATATTTACTCCTTGCTTCTACAGGACTGTCAGTTTCCACTGGCTCACCAGTGCCAACTCTGTTCCTTGCACTCACTCGGAACAGGTACTCAACTCCTCCTTTCTGTAGTCCAGTGACAGTAAACTCACAGCTGTCTGCACGGTCAGTGGCCAGAACCCACGTCTTTCTCTTGATGTCACGTCTTTCAACAACATAACCTATGATTTTGCTTCCACCATCGCTTAGTGGTTCTTCCCAAGCGAGGCTCACTTCACCATCAAATGTCTCCGTCACTTCTAAGTTACGTACTGGCCCGGGAACATCTGAAATTCACATATACATTTTTTTTTTAGTGTATTATCACATTTTTAGTTGTGCTTTGCCAGTAAAGTCCAAGTGACTCAAAGGCTTACCAATAACTTTTAAATTGATGAATCCTTCTGCTTTTCCATGTTTGTTCTGAAGCACAATTTTATACCTTCCTTTGTCTCCTTTCTTGGCTGCTAAAATTCTGAAGGAAGTTTGTTCAGCTGTGGTATCAACTGTTTTTGAAGAGAGGGGTTCATTTTCTTTAAACCACTCAGCTTCTGCTTTGGGGTAGGCATAGTAGGGCACCACCATCGTCAGAGGCTGGCCAACATCAACCACCAGGTCTTGGTCAGCCGTCTTGATTTTAGGTGCAGCTAGTGAGAAAAATCATATGTGAATGTTTTTGAGTGCTTTACTATAGTCCAGAGATGCCCTAGCTGTTTCACTATGGATTCGTCAGCAAATACTAGTTACATAACCTTGGAAGCATATCACAGTAACTTAACAGTGGAGAGAACACTAGCTGACTTCACGTTCTCAACAGCTTACTTGATAAATTATCAGACTCTGAAGAACAGAGGATTAAGGATGACATGAAACCATAAAACCTCCATTCTTTGCTGTTAATAACAGCCCTAAATATAGTGCATAAAACACGCTTTTTGTTTTATATAGAGTAGGCACCTCATACTCAGTTCAAGATCAATCAGACAAACTTGTTCTTATGTACAAGAGGTGTATTAATGGCTTTTTCAAAATGTCAACCTACAGGGATGTCTTAGAAGCCTGGGTCAGAATGAGAACAGACCTAAGGGGCCCCACAGGGACTTGGAAAGTAGAAAAGAACAGGGCTGGCTCTAGGCCTGGGTATGCTGGGGAGACTCACAGGCCAATAGGTTAATTCTAGGAGTTAATGAACAGCTGCCACACGCCAGGAACTGTGCTGGATTTTGGTAAGTAAAGAGCAAGACTCTTGGTGGTAAGAGGAATTCGAATAGTTAACATGTGGACAGGGCTTAATAGGAATAAAAGGGTCTCACAAACATTTTCTCATTAACTATGAAGTCTGAAACCAGCACAGTATCTGTAGTATTGTAAGGGTATCTGAAGATAAAAGAAAGGGACTTACCTGCCAGTTCAAGCTTAGCTCTGGCTTCTTTGTCTTTGGCAATAAACCTGTATTCACCCTGGTCACGGGGCTTGATATCGCAAATCTGTAGCCTGTGTATCTTTCCTTCACTCATCATCTGGTGTTTGTCACCCTGGACGATAATCATGTTGTTTTTGAGCCACTGGACTTCCACCTTATCTTTGTTGAGCTCAGCTAAAAAGACAACATCAGCACCAGGGGCTTCAAGGATGTCTTGGGGAGGTCTGATGATCTCAACAGGGATTTCTGAAAAGAAAATGTGAAATAAATACAAACATGTTTGTATTGGGATTAACAACATTTGAAGACTGGTACTAATATTAAAAATCATCCTTTCATGTAATATGTACCTTCCACAAAGAGTCTAGCTCGAGACTTCCTGTCTTCTACGCCACAAGCATATTCACACTCATCATCCAGCCTGCAGTCTTTTATAATGAGTCTATGTATGCTGCCATCTTTTTCAAATTTGTATCTAGAAGAAGAGATTGAATTATTGGTTAGCTTTCATAAGGACCACTAAATTGCCAAACATGTATATGTATATACAGCTAAGAAATAGAGATTGAGACGTTCTCACATACTTTTTGCCTTCTTTAATTTCTCTCCCATTTCTGTACCATTTTACATTTGCTTTCTCTCTGGAGAGCTGGCAGGAGAAGACGGCATCGTCAAACTCAGTGACTGTCTGGTCCTCAAGGTGTTCCACAAATTCTGTAGGGGCTTCTATGATGAGAAGCTCAGCAACAGATTTATCTTGTCCCGCAGTGACCACGTATTCACCCTCATCTGGGAAGCCACAATCTTTAATGATTAGAGAGTGCTTATATTTGTCAATTCTATATAAGACACGGTTGTCAAAAGCCACTTCTTCTCCATTTTTGGTCCACTTCAGTGTTACGTTGAGCCGGTTCACCTTACACCAGAATGTGACAGATTTCTTCTCCATTGTTTCAATATCTTTAAGAGGTTCAATGATCCTAAGATCTTCCTCTGTTGGAAAGAAGAAGAATGTGGATTTTAGTTGTTCTCATAATAGAAATGGATTTTTAAAATCTCTAATGTCAAATGAGTGACTTACCTTCTACTATTAGATTGGCTGCACTCTTAACATTTTCACCTCTGTGATTGGTCAGAGACACACTATAGTTGGCTTGATCATCTAATCGTGCATTTCTAATTCTGAGGGTGTAGACCAGGTCTTTTTGGAGAATAACGTATTTCGAACTATCAAATATGGCTTCGTCATTTCTGAACCATTTGGCTTTGGCACCTTCGGTGTTGACCTCACAGTTAAAGACGGCTTCTTGTTGTTCCTTCACACGGGTGTCCTTCAGAGGAACTATGATCCTGAGTTTTTCTGAAAGCAATCAGGAAGACTTTATAGTATGAAGGACCAAAGTGGTAGATGCAAATGTAAGTCAATCCAAGAAGCACAAACACACTTACCAATTACAGTCAAGTGAGCTGCTGCTCTGGCAGCCCCAACCATGACTACATAAGTGCCCATATCTTGTAATGTGGCGTCTTTCACAACTAGAACCCTCTTTTTGCCATCAGCGATGACATCATATTTATCTCCAGATTCAAGAGTCTTATCATCTCTCTTCCACTGGACTTCAAAGCTTTCCTTTGATATAGAGCAGACAAATTCAGCCTTTTCTCCTTCAAGTATTTCAAGGTTTTGAGGCTTTGAGATAAATTCAGCAGCAAGTTCTGGAAAGAAAAATTGCAAGATATTGAAAACTTAAGCATTTGTACCTTAAATGCAACAAGCATGATTTTCTTAAAATCATTGTAATTTTCATACCATGAACTTTGACTTTGCCATCGGTTCGAGAACTTGGGAGTCGGCAGTTGTAGTTGCCAGCATCTTCCAGGTGAGCATTCTGAATGATCAGGATTCTCTTTCGTCCATCAGTAAGTATTTCATATCTTCCTGTTTCAATGATCTCTTCATCTCCTTTGTACCAAGTTACTTCTGCTCCAGGCTTGGAGACCTCACAAACCAGTTTTACAGTGTCTGTTTCATTAACTTCAACGTTGGCAAGATTTTTTGTAAAGACAGCTTCTTCTTCTGCAAGAAGAATTTTTAAAAAAAATAAATTAAACTGGAGATTTTTTCCCCCCCCAACACATATACTTCTGCAGAGAAAGACTTCATTCTTACCCAGAACTGTCAGCATGCCAGAAGTTCTTGCTGTCCTTACTTCACAGGAATATTCTGCTTCATCATCCAGTAGACATTTGTTGATAACAAGAATGCGGACTGCTCCCTTAGATATGATGTCATATTTTTTGCCCTTTTTAATTTCAGCACCATCTTTAAACCAGTGAACCTTTATTTAAGATAAACAAATACCTTTATCAGTTTTCTTATTCCTTCACATATATATCCTTGAGAGGAACTATGATCCTAAGCTCTTCTAAAAGCAGTCAGTAAGACTTTATATTATTAAGAAGAACTAAAGTGATAAATATAACCAAACCCCCAAAAAACAAGAACAAACGTCTTAAATTATTAAGTGAACAGCTGTGATACTACTATCAGGTATTAAAAATAATGGGATCATATAAGTGTAGAGTCAGAGGGCTTTGGATTTCATGCAGACCAACTACTTTGTTTTCCAGATGTGTAAAACTGAGACTCAAAGTTGACTCTCCTATGGTAGTTAATGGCTACCAGGAGTATTTAGTTGAGAGATATGAAATTGCTGATATTTGGTTGTTTTTAACTTAAGAAAAATCTCTTTCCTATGGTTCAAATTAATAATATCTAAATCTCCTGATTGTAAATCCAGTGTTTTTCAAGTAATAGCAAGTGAATACTACTAACAAGAGAACAATTAACTCAGGTATGTCTTTCATACTAGAGTAAAACCATTAATCTAAAAATAAAATGATTAGAGATAGGTTTGGTTCACTTTTTTTCTCATTTTGGCTGACCAAAAGTAAACAAATTTATTGGAGAACACAAGTTAGCAACCGCACAATCACAGACCTTGGCGTTTTCTCGGGAAATTTCACACTCAAACCGAGCCATTTCTTTTTCTTTAACTCGAAGGTCAGTGAGTGGTCTTAAGAATTCCACATGAGGAGCTGTAAGAGAAGGTCAGAATTCAAAATGAGGTTTCTAGAAATTCATTATGACATTACTATAGTGCATATTAAGAAAAAGTGAGTCTTTTGCAGGCTTTTTCATATTAGGCTACCACTGATTTGGAAGTCACTTGGAGCTGCCATTCAGTTGTGATACTTTGCCTTTTATATATCTCTGTAGTTTTTATAAAATTATGTAGCATATTATATGCCCAACTAATTCTTCCTGTCTATCACCAGCTTAGTTCTTCTGAATGATGGCTGGAAGGAAAAATCTTCACTGATACTTCTCCAGAGTTGAAAGTTGATATTGTCAAAGGAAATACCAGTAGCAAAGAATCATCATCTTATTTAAGGCAGGCAGAATAATCTTTGAGAAATTAGAAGAATTCAATGGTAGTAGAGGTTGAAGGGCTATGGTCAATCTTGTCTACAGCTAAGAGGCATAAGTCTGCAATTGAAATCATATACGTTCAGCTTTTTTGGTGTGTGTCAGCTTCAAAGAAGTCCCATATAAGGCATAAAGTTCATTAAGCAACAAGCTTTGAATGGGAGGGGGTGATTCTTTTATATATATATATATATATAATTTTATTTATCTCCAGAATTAAGTTGGTAGATTTATAGGATTGAAGAGCTGCCAACATGTCCTTCCTTTTTTCAGAGCTCCTTGTGAGTCCTTCCCAAGATGACCTTTCTTGATCAGTGAGATTCTGGGACACACGTGATGGCTAATAGGCTTGAAGATATGCTCATTGTAGCTGAGCCTTCTCGGAGTGGAGACAAAGTAGAGGACAGAGGAGAAGGTGACCCAAGAAGCTATTCTGTCTTAAGTGAAAGTAGAGCAACCACAATGTGGAAAGAATAAAACCAACTAAGATGCATGGAAGCACAATCAAAGCCACTATGAGCTGTTAACAGATGGGAAGCAATTAAACCAAATAGCAAATGTATTCTTTTCTAATTCCACAAAAGAATTAAAAAATGGGCTTGATTCTTTAAAAATAAAACTTTTCCATGCTAGGGCAGGTACTACCCTAGTTTGCAGAGTGCAGAAGGTAAGCTTGATGGACTAGGCATGGTAGGGGTGTGTGTGTGTGGGGGTGCCCGAATATCTTAAGGTGAGTAAATAGCAAATACTGCACAAAAATAAAGACACTCTAAAAAAGTTATTGCTCGACCAATGCATGAGTGAAAAAAATGAGCTAGCATGTGGCATTTTGAAAACAGATGTTATATTTTCCACCAGAGGAAGAAATAAGGCTAAAAACCATTAGTGCTCTCTTCACTTATAGGGCTCAATCCAGGCTCCACTCCATCTTCTTTTCCATTCTTCTTTTCAGAGACAGCTTTATGTGAATGGGTTTTGTCATACTACAGCAGACCTCTGGGATGCGCCTTTTCAAACTGAAGTTTCATCCTTTTTCTAGTGGTTTCTCACACCTGAGAATTCATTTTCCTTCCAAGAGGAACTTGCTTTCATTTCCTTTCCTTTTTTTTTTTTCTGATTCCCTTCTTGTCTTTTTAAGTTTCAATTGTCCTCGTCTGTATTGAGATATTCCTGCAGTAGGCTTACCCCACATAGACAAAGAGCACATCCGCTCATTACTCTGTGAGAAGCATAGCAAAAAGTGATCACTCTGCCCTTCTCAGACCAGATGTAGCAGAAGGACAGTTCTTTTTTTAAACACACAAAAGATCATGTTATGTCAGTACCAATAATGTAAGTCTCCAAGAAATGCAGTTAGGCCAAGAAGAGCATGCAAAAAGTGGTTTTGTTGTTGTTATCAAAGAGTTACAAGTGAAAAGTCCTGTGTAAGAATACTTACGCACGACATTCAGGTTACAAGAAGTCTTAAAATCCTTAGCATCACAAGTGTATGTCTTAATATCCTCTGGGGTACAGCCATGTATAATAAGTTTTCTGACTCTGCCATCGGCAACAATCTCATACTTCTTGCTTTTGAGAATTTCTGTCCCGTTTTTGAACCATTTCACCTTAGCATTTTCTCGGGATACTTCACACTCCAATACTGCTGTGGCTTCCTCTTCGACCGTCTGGTCCTCAAGAGGCTTAGTGAATTCAACTGGGGGTTCTGAAAGAATCATACTAATTAGCCAAACTTCTGCAAGAGTTTCAGCACCTCCTCAATTCTCCTCTCGTATCTCAAGGGCTTTCCTGTTTTTAAGTTTTCCTTTGTAAGTTTGGATTCCACCTGGATGTTTTCCTCTAATAATGATGTTTCATCATTATTTTTATATACAGAGGAAAAGCAAAGAATATGAAACAACAAGGAAATAATAGCCAACTCTTGGTTAAGAGAATGATAGGTACCCATTGATAATGAGATTTCCTCCAACTGTTTACTGAATGCAATAAAAACAGTGAGAGGGAAAAATGAAGTGAGACCTATTCTAGCCAAAATTGGCTTTTTTTTTTAAGTTAAATTTTGGTCTAATTTTGTTAGGCCAAAAAGTAAAATTAGCCTTTCTGATATTCGGTGGATTTGAGAGATCTCTGGAGGAAAGTGAAGTGAAATCACTCAGTCATGTCTGACTCTTTGCAACCCCATGGATTGTACGTAGCCTCCCAGGCTCCTCCGTCCATGGAATTTTCCAGGCAAGAGTACTGGAGTGGGTTGCCATTTCCTCCTCGGGATCGAACCCAGGTCTCCCACATTGCAGGCAGACACTTTACTGTATGACCACCAGGTGGTACTTACCATATACAGATAGTTAAGAGTTGGCATTGTTTATGAAACTCTGTATTATACATGTTTTAAAAAAATAAGCTGTGTGATTATTACCTTTCACAAAGAGTTTGGCTTGTGTTTTGAAATCTTTTGCTACTAGTTGGACTTCTCCAGCATCTTCTAACTTTACATCCCTCAAAGTAAGTGTATGAACTCTTCCTTCTGAACGCGTAACCACCTAGTTTTTCAGAAAAAAGAAAAAGAAGTTCAGTTTAAGGATATATGAATGGTAACTAGATTTATCACAGTGATCATTTTGAAATCTATAGAAATAAGAATCACTATGTTATGTATCAGGAACAAATATAGTGTTATAGCTCAATTATAGTTCAAAAACAAAGACAAAAAAAACCCAACAAACTCATAGAAGAAGTGATCAGATCTTTGTTTACCTGGGTGGGGTGGTGGGGAGAGGCTAATTGGATGAACTGATCAAAAGGTAGAAAATTCTTGTTAAAGATAAATAAGTGCTAGGGATGTAATGTACTACTACAACATAACGGATATAATTAACACCGCTGTATGTTATATATGAAGGTTGTTAAGAAGGTAAATCCGAAGAGTTCTTAACCACAGGACAAAATTTTTTGCTTTATCTTTAATATGAGATAATGGGTGCTCACAAAACATTGTGGTAATCATTTCATGATACACATAAGCCAAATTATTATGCTGTACACTTTAAACTTATACAGTGCTGTATGTCAATTATTTATCAATAAAACTGGAAGAAAAAAAGAATATATGAAACAACATTCCTCTCTCTCTCTACACACACACACACACACACACACACACACACACACATATATATATGTAGGTGCATTTAGTTCATTCAGGTAAAGAGTTTGAAATAGTGCTTTCCAAAATGTTTTATAATAATCTGTACCATGTATATATATTTGAAAATAATTTAAACCAATAGTTTGGAATCTTGAGGAAATTTTAGGCTTTTATAGTTTGCAGTTACCTTTATATAATTACAGGGAGGACTTCCATGTTGAAATGCCTTGGTGAATTTATATGTGTATAAGTATTTATATGTATACATATATATTTGACTCCATTTTACTACTGAGTTAAGGAAGAACTTATAATAGCTAAATCATGAAAGGAAGGGAGAAAAATGATCATATATAGTTAGCTGAAAGTAAACCTTAGGTTCTAAATGCAAGATGTTTGCCTTGCAATGAACTAGAATTCTTCCATTTAGCAATTATTTTGCAAACCAGTTAAACATGTGATTAAAATAATTTGTACAGTCTCTTAATTTTGTTAGAAAACACAAATGAAGATGTTGGCTCTTCATTTCACACATGAAAGTCATGTAGTTGCACCTTATGACTGGGAAGAGCAGGTATCAGACAGAACTATGATTGTTCACAAAGCACAAATGGATAAAGAGACTTCAGAATGAGTGAAAGCAGGAGGCGGCTGCGATCTTGGAGTGTGAAGACAAAGGCTGCCACCACCGTTAGTATTTTGATTTATGTTAGTGTTGTAAATGCAATCTTAGATGGTTTGAAGGGGTATCACCTGTAGGAAAATGAATCATCAAAAAGAATACACTGGCTTGATATGGGCTGCAATTAGGTTGCGTAATTGGCTTGTGCCAACGGATAATCAGGCTACAGACAAAGCTATCCTCACAGTAAATTATAAGTCAAGTGGAGGTTCTTATAGTTCACCCATCCCAAATTCCTCAAGACATTGTGGCCTGTCATAGAGATTGATTTTGCTTAAGAGTTCACTTACAGTTAAGAATAATGTAAAATTTTTACCAGTAGAACTGTTTATTATGGTGGTGTAAAGAAGAGAGTTAGGAATAAAGTTTCATATGAAGGTTTTTTTCCTTAATGAAGAGCTGGGCTATTAAAATAACTACCTCAATAATTGGGAAAGCCAAAACAAAATAAGGGAAAATAAATAGGAGAAAGTAATTAAGATATGTTCTAGGAACACAGCTACTTATTCAAGGACATGGTGCTTGAATGGGAGAAAGATTGTTTCTGTGACGATGTTTCAATATAAATTGTGCATTTAAAAATTTGACTGTGATTTAGGGCTACTTTAAAAAGTATCTCCCATTCTAATCTACCAACAGATATTTGTTGACACATGGTTTTATCATTGAAATTTCACTGAGGTTACTCTAGAATATTCTATTACCAAGAACTAGGCTCAGTGGTTCTCAGGAAATATTGCTGTACACCTGAAACTAACACAACATTGTAAATCAACTATACTCCAAAAATTTTTTCAAAATGAAATAGTCTAGTTTTTACATTAGAACTAATAAGACTAATCTTTTAATTAAAAGCTCTTAATTTGAGCTAAAGATATTTAGTAGCGAAAGAGTAATATCATTTGTCTTTAAGCAATGTTCCTTTGGGACGTCCCTTGTGGCTCAGACAGTAAAGAATCTGCCTGTAGTGCAGGAGACCAGGTTTTAATCTTTGGGTCAGGAAGATCCCCTGGAGAAGGGAATGGCTACTCAGTCCGGTATTCTTGCCTGGACTATTCTATGGACAGAGGAGCCTGGCTGACTACAGTTCATGGGGTTACAAAGAGTCAGACACAGCTGAAGGGACTAACATTTTCAGTGTTCCTTTATTCAAATCATGAAAGGGTCTTGAAAAATCAACCAGTGCTCTGCCTTTAGACATGAAACAATTAAACCACACTTAACTGGACAAATGTGTATTTTGAAAGAGCAAACGTGAAGGTGGAGATGCCTCCATCACCCAGTTCAGTATACGCAGAAGACCTCACAGTGAGGACAGTTTCCTCATTTAACTTAATTCTTTTGCTGCAAATGGAATGTATGACTTTTCTATCCTTGGTAACAAAGGAGATCAACTCGTCATTACTGTCTGTATAGCAGGCAGATTTTATCTCCCAGATGAATGTTAACTGATTACCCTTTAATTCCTTTATTAAAATACTACTACTTTTGTTCAAGAATAGTTGTTCAAAGGCATTTTGCTTCTAATACTTTAATCAACTTTGTGGCTCTTAATTAAACCGAATCCCTTTTTAATTATATTCCTATAATTCTTAACAGTTTGATTTATATTGAAGACTTGATGCCACATTTGATACTATAAATATCAAATATCTAAAAATACCGAAGGGAAATAAAAAAGGACATAATGGCCTGTGCTTATTTCCAACACATGTTGGATGTTTTCTATATATTTTATTTCAAGAATTCAAAATTAATGGTGAGTTATCAAGATAATTTAAACACATGTTGTCTTAGGGAGGAGAATACATAGTTCAATTTGGGTATTGAGCTAGTTACTCAATACCCACCACAAGCTAGTTACTTCCTAAAACTTCTTAAAGTATATTTGTTCATACATGTGGATAATCACGGAGCCCTTCTTTCCTGCCACCACCATCGGCTGCATTTTAAATAGTCCATTTGCATTCCAGAATTTGCACAGCTCAAAGCACTTGAGGGTTAAAAATAGCTTTGGAGAAATGCTTGAAGAGCAGATCCACCCAGAAGTTATCTCAACTACTTGATCAACTGCCTGAAATGGAATTTCCATCCTCTCCTCTTAATCCCCTTATATGCAGAACACGAAATAGCATGGAGAGAATTCGCCATGAAACCTAATCTGTACCCTTGTACCGCACAGCAAATCAGAAAGCCTTTTTGATCCCTCCTGTCTTCAATGAATTAAACTATCACTGATCATTAATTAATGTTTGCCTTTTCTGCAAAGTCCTAAAACTTGATCGTACTTAAAATTTTAATTTCCATTTCAATAGAAATATCATCAGGTTAAACCCCACAAAAATGGGAAGAACCTGCTTTACAATGTCAACAGAAATCACGCTTGGGTGGGGGAAAAGGGAAGGGTAGACAAGGGACAGTAGGAAAGAACAAGGAGCATGCATGTGAAGATGAAAGAATTGAGGGAGAAAGAAGTGCAGGCAAGGCCACCACCCGTCTGCCTCTGACCTTGTCACTGGGCTCCAGTTTCTTCCCTCTGAGGTACCATTCCACTGGGATGTCCTCGTAGGACAGCTCGCAGTCGAAAGTGGCGGTCTCCCCCGCAGTCACCGTGACATCCTTCAGAGGCCTCAGGAGACCAATGACGCGGGCTGTGCGAGGGGAAGGAAACAGCTCCCGGTGACTCATTTTGTAATTCCAAAAGGATAAATACACATTTAGTTATTGATCGTCAAGGTTGGTTTTCTCGAGGAGGAAAGAGCCACAGGGCTGCCCGCTGTTCTCACTCCCATGTGAACATGGCCCCTTGGTGCCGAGAAGAGGAGAGCAGGTGGCCAGGGAGCGGGCATCTATCTGTAGGGGCCCTTTCGTTCTGATTTGCAAGGTCAGCGAGAAGTTTGTGCTGCATCTGTTGTTCTGCCAGGCATCGAGTTCCTCTTGCTACATAAGGTATGTGACTTCCAAAATAACTAAGACTCTGATTGGGAGAGGACAAGGGCCCCTCAACCACACAGCCTGTCCAATCCATAAACGCTTCTGCACCTTCCAAAACTGTTCGCCTGATGCTTCCCGCCTCCCTTCTTGAATCTGAAATGCCCACACAGCAGAGTTTTTCTTTTTTGTGTGAAAGTTGTATAGCCACTTGAAAATTTTCTTTAAGGGTCTTTAAGAGTTCTGAGTCAGACTCTTTT
This sequence comes from Capricornis sumatraensis, assembly GCF_032405125.1. Lineage (NCBI taxonomy): Eukaryota > Metazoa > Chordata > Mammalia > Artiodactyla > Bovidae > Capricornis > Capricornis sumatraensis. The sequence goes on along the minus strand of NC_091071.1, from coordinate 62,694,947 downwards.
TCTATGAATATTCTACTTTGAAAGAATTAGGGAGTGGGGGAGTGTGAGACTTAATTTTCTTTGGTTCAAACAGAATGGTTGATGAAATTTCCAAACTTTAGAATTTGAACCACAGGTGTATGAGGATGACAAAGAAGTAAATACCAGAAAGCTAGTTTCTATACTTTAATAATGTTTTCTAATTAACTAAATAAATCTAATTTCACTCACATCCCGTTGCTGTAGGAGTATACCATTCACTTTCAGCAGAAAGACATAACACTTACGTTTTACTCGGAGGTGGGCGCTAGATTTAACATTGGCAGCTTGGAAATCCACCCCCCCAGTCTGGTCCAGGCGGCAGTTGTGCAAAATAAGGAAGTGTGTTTTGCCTTCTTCCTTGATTTCACATTCCTGTGTCAAAAGAGAGGAAAGATTCCATAGGCAGTCATCTTTGGTATTTTGTTCTGAGGATAAAATTCCTTAATTAAAGGAATTTATGAGGAAAACTCTTGAGGTGACTATATAATTTTGAGTTTTGTGAAAGCAAGCTAACAAATATTATTCATGATGGCAATATTGATTTTAGCTGCTTCATTCTAAACCAAACAGCAGCATTTACAGAATATCTAGAACCTTGCACCAATGCTGGATCAAAAATAATGCAAGTGTGCCCATCTGAGCCCATTCATAGACCCTAATAGCTCTCATTGGCTTGAGTTCTGATGAACTTGATATCATGTTTTAAATGCCTTGTGTGCACTCTGACTTTTCTCCTGTCCTTTTCCTATTTCACACAGCTCCTCTGGGCATTGACAAGTTCAGAAATAGCCTTACAGGTGTTTGGAGCAGGGCCTCTCCCTTGAGTTTCCAGTTGGCGTGGATATCTTCTTCCGAGATTTCAGTTTCAAAGCGAGCCGTCTCAGTCTCCATCACCTCCACACTGTACAGGGGCCGCACCAGTTTAATTTCCCGATCTAGAAAAGTGCAGGGTCAGCATGTGTCATTAGCCTCTGGCAGAAATAACTCCAACAAGCTTCAAGAGTAAAGCTTGTGGAAATTTCCTTACCCTCAATGTCAAGCTTTCCTGAGGTCTTATCTGTCCCACAGTCACAGGTGTACTGTCCAATATCTGATTTCAAGGCTTTCTTTAGGATTAGCATGCGCTTCTTGCCATCTGCCTTAATAACAGCATTTTTAGATGGCTTTATTTCCTGTCCATCCTTAAACCATTTCACCGGTGCATCTGCTTTGCTAATTTCACACTGTAGAATCACTTCATCTTTCTCTACGCCAGTGTAATCTTGAAGCTTTCCTGTAAAGTATGGATCTCCCTCTGCAAGTAAAATATAAGTGAAAAAAATTCATTAACCACCTAAGGAGATAAAAATCTCTTGGAAAGTTTAAGGGGAAGCTCACAGAAGTCTGGGTGTATTTAGAAAGTGTACCATGCTTCCACTCATTTAACATGTATGTTCAAAAGTTCTCTAAAAGTTAGAAAAGGAATTGATGCCTGGGATTTATCAAGATCTAATCTATCTATATTATATTTTGAAGTATTTCATTAACAGTAGTATGAAAGACACAATGAAATTTAGCTTCAAATAATTATGTGTTCCTCCATCATTCAGCTAAATTTTGAATTTCTTAGCAAATCTCTTATGACTAGTTTACCTGTAAGCTTTCCAGTTCACATTATTAGTTTTTCTTCTATCAATTAATAGTTTGCCTTTAATGGTCACTATACATGTTAGACTTCGTATATAATCTGCCTGGCACTAGCAGCCCAGGAAAAACAATGAGCTTTATTAATGTAAGTTCTGTGTTTCTTAGGGACTTGAGAAACATTTTTCTGAAATAATTTTGATAAAGTGAAGAGAGAGGAAATATTTATATTCCTAATTTTAAATATGACAAGGCTCCATAATTAATTGAGTTTTAATTCTGATTTAAACTGGCTATTTTGTGAGCCTGAGTCTTTATTCCTTTTAAAATCCTCTTATTTTTTTGGTAAAAATATTTCAGACTCAACCCTAATAATGTATGTGGTCATTTCTTAAGGGCAGGAATTGCTTTCATGCAATATAACACTTGAAAGATTTTACATAGTAGATACTATATAAATTTCTGATGAATTGAATGCAATAAAATTAAATTTAAAAAAAAAGCACTTACCAAGCACAGTGAGTTTGGCTTCTGAACTTAACCCCATAGCTTCCACTTTAATTTGAGAGGTATCGTCAATAGAGAGGTTTCTGAATGTGATGGAATGGGTCTTCCCTTCATCATCCATTGAGACCCACTTGCTGGTGTGCAGGCGCTGGTCATTCTTGAACCAGCGAACGCGGATGTTGTCATGGGATAGCTCCACAGTAAACACAGCACTTTCCCTCTCTTTGGCTGTTACATCCTTGAGTGGGGTGAGGAATTTAAGTCGGATTCCTATCAGGAAAAAACAACAACAGCAATTTACTAATACCGATCCTTAAAGGAGGATATATAAAAGGAAAAATAAAAATAAAAGCATTTAAAGGTAGCCTATCTGATAAGAATGCTTACCTTCAATGATCAGTTTGCCACTTGTATGCTTATCTTCAGCTTCAAATATGTATTTGGCTTCATCTTCAAAAGCGGCAGATTTGATCACCAGTGAATGCTTAGTACCATCCTTGATAAGCTCAATTTTGTCATCACCTGTGATTTCCTGGGTTCCTTTCAGCCAACGGTATGTTTTGGGCTCCCTGGATACTTCACATTCAAACTTAGCTTCGTCTTTCTCAAAGACTTTAATGTCACTGAGAGGTGTGATGAAGATAAGTGGCAATTCTGAAAGAAAGAAAAGGGTGTGGATGAAGCCAGAATATGCTTCCAGGCATCAGTTCTGGGTCTCAAAAGGAAGCCTTGCAAAGAAAACACAAAAGGGTGGCTGGCAAGCAGAACGTACCTTTCACTTTCAGATTGGCTGTGGATTTAGCATTGGCAGCTTGGAAGGACACCTTGCCTGTCATATCCAGCTGGCAGTTATAAAGGACCAGAATATGCTTCTTCCCATCTTCAATGATCTCACAGTCCTGTTTGGAGTGAGGTGAGGAGGAAAGAGAAAGAAAAACATCATTTTCATAACTGGTTATTCCTACAAATAATCAAGAGATTTTGTACCAGAAATGTACCATCTTTCACCACTGAGCAAGCAAGCGCCCCACCCCTACCTATGTGATCAGATCATTGCAACTTACAGGGGATGCAGTTAAAGGCTCTCCTTTTAGCTTCCACTGGCCATGGACATCTGGTTCAGAAAGTTCAATTTCAAAGCGAGCTGTTTCACCCACAAACACTTCGACTCCATACAGAGGCTTCTCCACTTTTATTAGTCGGGCTGAAATTTACACAGAGTTTTGTAAGAAAGACTGGACAAAGCAATCGCAGATTCAGATGGGGCACCTCTAGAAATTCTGTGTGACTCACCCTCAACAGTGACGTTTGCTTTTGTCGTATCCGTGCCGCAGTCACACACATATTCGCCTTTGTCTTTCAGATCTGCCTTTTTGATTTTTAAGATGCGGTGCAGGCCATCTGCCTTGATGGAGTGTTTTGGTGAAGGTACAAGCTCTTCCCCATCTTTGAACCATTTCACTGGCACATCTTTGCTCACTTCACACTTGAGAACAATCTCGTCCTTCTCGACTCCTGTCTTGTCATGCAATTTCACAGTGAAGTAGGGATCGGCCTCTATAAGGGACATTTGGCAGATAATCAGAGAACATCAAAGTGAAATTAAAGAGTTACACATTGCAAAATGTTTAACTGTTACCCACTCCCACCATCCAAAAGTCAGCTCTCTGGTTATAGCTGGTCACATTTACCTAAGACCTTCAGGTTTGCTGTGGAGCTGAGGTCCTTAACCTGGGCTTTGATCTGGGAAATATCATCCATTGTCACTTCTCTCATTTCCAGCTTGTGAGTCTTGCCCTCTGAGGAGATGAGTACAGTCCTGCTCGTGTGGAGTTTGGCATCATTTTTGAACCAGACCACGTGCATTTTTTCATGAGAAAGTTCACAGACAAAAGTTGCTGTTTCACCTTCTTTCACTGTCTGATCTTCAAGAGGTGATATGAATTTCAGTCTTATGCCTGCAATACAAGGTAATATGCTCAGAAATACAATTTACCTTCAGAAATAGTCCACTCTGCCTGGTAAAAAGAATCTTTCACATGGCATTTATTGAGTCACCTTTTCAAAAGGATCTATCCTCCATTAAAAAAAAAAAATTAAGGGGGTTGTTTTGATGGCAATGTGAAAATAAAGTTGTGGGGCTGATGGTCACTTACAGCTATTAAAACTTGATGTTCCTTTTTTTCCTGATGATCTGTATGTAAAGTCAGATATTCATGTGCCTAACTACAGGATGGTAGAGTCAGAGCTCACCAGCTCTTACCTGTAACAAATAATCGTGCTGAGGTCTTCTTGCCCTCCACTTCAGCAGTATAGACTCCTTCGTCATCAAATTGAGAATTATTGATGACAAGAATGTGTTTCTTTCCATCAGTAATGATATCAAACTTGTCAGATGACTTGATTATATCAGGTCCTTTAGACCATATAACATTTGCTTCTCGAGTGAGGACACATTCAAATCGAGCCTGTCGCTTTTCTGGGACTGTGACATCCTTCAGGGGCACAGCAAAGTCAAGTTCGATTTCTGGAAAGCAAACATGAAGAATGAGGCTTTTCAGAATGCAGGGGGCTGTCAGATGAAGTTGAGCCCACTTCATGAGTTCTAGAGGCCCATACCTTTTACTGTCAGAATGGCAGTCGTAACTGCATTCAGTGCCTGGTAAAGAACTTCACCAGCTTGGTCCAGTTTGACTTTATGCAAAGTCAAGAAGCGTTTTCCACCTTCTGCCTTGATCTCACATGTCTGAAAAAGGATAGGTTTAGTTAGCATTTGAATGAGATAGATTGTTTCAGATACAGATGTCTATAGAGCCATAAAATAACTATAATACTACTAATAAAAATAAAGAATATTGTCATAAAATTTTTTTTAAATTGCTGAGCTGTCTACAAATAGTGCATCAAATTTCTTCTCCTCTTTGAGACTTTAGAAGCCAGAAATAATTCCATCTTTACTGAACCAAATCTGAGTGTCAGAATCAGTTATAGAATGTGGTCATATAGAATATGACTAACAACTTATTTTATTTTTTATTGATGTATATATAGTTGACTTACAATGTAGCGTTTATCACAAGATGTTGAATATAGTTCCCTGTGCTATATAGTAGGGTCTGTAGTTGACTCATTTTATACATAATAGTTTGTGTCTGCTAACCCTCAACTCCCACACCCCCTCTCTCCCTTGACAACCACTCGTCTCTTCTCTATGTCTGCGAGTCTGTCTCTGTTTTGTAGACAGGTTCATTTGCGTACATGATTAACAACTTAAAAGAAGAAATTACTCACAGGTGAGGGTCTTAGAAGTTCTCCCTTCAGTTTCCATTGTCCAGGAATATCTGCTTCCGAGATTTCTGCATCAAAGCTTGCACTTTCTTTCTCATAAATGGTAACATCCTCTATTGGCTTAAGCAATTCAACTTCACGGTCTGTATTGGTAAATGATGAAAAACCATCAGGCGTTAAACAGTGACACTTTTGTGAGTGTACCTGTGTATATTATTTTGCCTTAGGCACATACAAAACTTAAGAATAAATGGTAAGGTTTTTATACCTCCAAGTGTCAGCTTGGCAGGGTATCTTTTCCCTTCAATTTCCACTGCATATTCATCAATATCTTCTGGCATAGCATTCTTAACTTTGAGGTGTATATGATTTCCTTCTCTTACTATCTCAGTCTTATCAGTTGGTTCCCAGGGGATCTCATCATATCCTTTGTACCACTTAATGTTTGGAGTGTCCTTGGCTATGACACAGGTGAAAACAGCCGTCCCTTTGGGTTTCACGTGCTGATCTCGTATGGGTTTCACCAGCCAGTCTCTGATGACTTCTGTATGATGAAACAGGTCAGAAAAGATAATTAGCATCTGAATAAGCAGTACAAAACCTTCCTTAGCGAATTTCAGAAACAGCGAAAAATTCTCAAAACTGGACATAATTAATCTGCTCTGGGTTTGATATTCTCCCTGATAGGTAAGGTGTAAGACTGTTGATATTCTGATACTGGAAACTGAAGATCTCTCTTCTCTTTTCTGAACAGTAAGTAGAACTAATTTCCCAGTGAAGCACTGACCTACTACTTTCACGCAGGATGAGCACTCCAGGTTGTTGGCATTTTCCACAGTCACTGTGTACGTCCCAGCATCGGAGTCATCTGCATCATTGATGGTCAGCGCCCGCAACAAGCCAATGACGCCGGGCACAATTTTGCCGGGTTTCTCCACGACAATCTTGCCATCCTTCCTCCAGACCACGTCACGCTCTTTGTTTAACTCACAGCTCAAGTACAGCGGCTGTCCTCTGACCACTGTGACTTCCTCTTCAAGTGTTTTTACAAAACGCACAGGAAGTTCTATGGAGAATTGCGATATTAAAAAGTGGCAGAGACTTTTCAATACATACAATATTTTCAATGAGATAAAACTTGGGAATAAATTTTGTTTAAGGGACAATAAAAATTGCTACGGAGATTTACTGTGTTAACGTTCCATGGGGGCCATATTCAGAAGACTGGAAATTACCTTCAACAATCAGTTTAGCCGTGGAGGTCTTCTCCTTATTTCCCAGACGTAGAACACAGGTGTATTCGCCAGCATCAGAAAGTTGAACATCAATGATATGCAGCTTTCTGTCTTTGCCATCAGCGATGAATCTGTACTTTGGGCTCTCACGGATATTGCTACCATCTTTCATCCAGCTTGTAACTGCAGTGGACGGGGAAATTAAACACTCAAAGATTGCAGAAGAGCCAACTGACTCTGCTTCAGTCAAGACAATGTCTTTGATTTCTTTCACAAACTTCAATGGCACAGCCTTCAGCTGGTAGGTGAATGGGGCTTCGTCAGGCGGCTTCTCTCCACCACTTCCTGGTCTTAACTTTTTCCTTTCAGCTTCTATTGGTGAAGGAGTCTTTTTGGCTACACCTAATTCAAAATAAAATTAAAAGTTGAATTGGCATTTCCATAAGGGTCAGAAAGTGCATACCTGGCTGTCTGCTGGGTAAAACCAGTGATAGTGTGACCACGAGACAAGAGGGGAAACTTAGAGATGAGGCAACTAAAAGGCCAATTGAATTTATCCTGCTTTCTTTCAGAAAGAAAACGAGGAGGCAAAAGGAATCCACGGATAATAAACACTCTGCATTTTCTCAAGTTTGAAAGCCAAATGTATAATGTCCAGATTAATGTCTCATTATTTCATCTATCATGTATAAATACCATGTATATGGAGAATGAAGCTTGGCGCCTGTAGGGTTCGTTATCCTAAAGTGTGTATGTTACATATGTAATATCCAATTGAGTAATATGAGAGGTGTATTCATTGTGATATCAAAAGACATACTAGTGTTTGCAGAATCAATTAGAAATCATAAAGATTGATATAAATTTTGAAATCTTCCCCCTTGAACAGAAAACTGCCCTTGAAAGTAAAGTCTCCAAAGAATGAAAGGTTTTACAACTCAGGTACAGGGAAATGAATCTTACCTTTGATGGGACCTTTTGGCTTGGCAGCCTCTTCTTTCGGTGCTTTGGCTTCTGAAATAAAAATAAAACCCAGCATTTAAACAAATTTCAGACTTATTTCATGCTTAGTAGTAAACCATGTGGGCTGAATCATGCTCTTTATTATAAATATGAATGCATGAAGAAAAATTGGATTTTTTAATGTGACTTTTACTGAGAATATCTGGATATTTCCAGCAAGACATATTCTGAATGTTGTGACCAAGCTAAATTGCCAATGTTTCTAGGATTAAAAAATTACCTTCAGCAAGTAATTCCTCTCCCATTTCTGGAAGGCTTACTCTTACCTTGTGAGGAAGAGTTTTACGCTTACCTAGCTGTGTAAAATATTTTGTATGTTAATGTGTATGCTGGTTATGTGAATCAAGGAAATACCTTTTTTTATCAACAAGGAATCAATGTAGGCTAAAGGGAAATAACCCAGAAGTTACCAAAATTCTTTCTTTATTAAGCTGGGCAAATAAATCCAGGGAAGACTCCAGAAAGAGAAAGGGTCTATGTACTACAAACATACGAATTCTTTGAAGATCTCCCTTAATCAGATAATGAACTAAGGCAAAACCAAGACAGTTCCCACACTTAAGAGTTTAATTCAATTAATATGGGGCAGTATAAATTGTAGAACCAGTTCTTTAGTGTCAGACCTGGGGATGTGAGAAAAGCTGTACTTTTACACATACTTAATTATCTCAATGGCAGTTCTTGTCTTTTTCTGAACTAATAAAAGTATCACATAAAAATCATAAAAGTTTAAAAGAATAATGCCTAAACCGTGTCAGTGACAACATATGTTATATAATATTAAAATTAAACCATAGATGAAAGAACACAGTATATTCTCATGTTATTAAACATAATAAAAATCCAAACATTTCTCGTTATGTACCAAGCACTGTGCTAAAAGTTTTGCGTATAGTTAATCCTCATAATAGTTTTAATAAGTAGTTATTAAATATTCTGATTTTATAGACTAGGAAAGAAATTAAAGAAGTAGACAAAGATCAAACAGTTAGGACATGTGTTTATCAATGATCTATACATGTCAAATCATTTTGGTTTTGAGATTATCACCTAAGTGATTAATAATAGTTCAACTAATATGTGGAGAAGGCAATGGCACCCCACTCCAGTACTCTTGCCTGGAAAATCCCATGGACGGAGGAGCCTGGTAGGCTGCAGTCCATGGGGTCGCTAAGAGCTGGACACAACTGAGCGACTTCATTTTCACTTTTCACTTTCACGAGTTGGAGAAGGAAATGGCAACCCACTCCAGTGTTCTTGCCTGGAGAATCCCAGGGACGGGGGAGCCTGGTGGGCTGCGGTCTATGGGGTCGCACAGAGTCGGACACGACTGAAGCGACTTAGCAACTAATATGTATTTTAAGTTTGTACCTAAGATACCTATACCACTAAGTTAGTACACTGAAGAAAATTATTATTGATCTAAACTCTTATATAGATTTAAAAGCAGAACTATGCAGTCCTTTTTTTTCTTTTCATTGTGGTAAAATATACCTAACATAAAACTGACCAGTTTAACCATTTTTAGGTGTACAATTCAGTTGCATTAAATACTTCACAATATTATGCAACCATCAATTTCCAGAACTTTTTCTTTATTCTAAAATGCAGTCTTTTTAAAAAGTGAGAAATGATTTTTACAGGGCACGTGGGAAATTTGCATCTCCATAGGATTCCTATATGTATGTCCTTAGAGAGTATCTATATGTCTTAACTTTGAACATACTCATTAGTTCTCAAAAGCATATAAATAAACGATGTTTTGCAGAAATACACATTTCAATCAAAATTGCACATTTCAATTGCACAATATGCACCCATGGATGAGAAAGTAGGTTGGTACAGGGGAGCAGATAAAGAAAATTTAATCATGAATTTATAAGCTCCCACAACTGAAACGATGCTGTGTTTCAACAAAAAGAAAGCCTAATTTTTAACGAAGTTTTCATTAAGCCATCAAAACAAACAAGCAAAAAGAAAACAACAGAATAATTACCTGCTTTCTTTCCAACTACTGGCACCGTCACTGGGGCAGCAATGGGAGCTGGTGGGGGCTCCACAGGAGGTGGTTTGATTATTTTCACTTCTGCAAAAAGATGTTCATTGCATTAATGTATCCTTTGTCACTTCCTAAAGCCCATTTGCCTATTTGCCTTCCCTGGTGAATTTTAAAATCTAATAAACTGCTTTTCAAAGAACAATATATTCTAATTATAATAAAACCTATATACAATATAATACTATATTTGAACATATGTGACATTCTATTAAAATAGAACAGTGTAATCTAAGACATTGGGACGTTAGAAACCACCTGACGCACGCACACTTTCACTCCTCTTTTCTTATTAACTACACATTGTTTGTGTGAAACATGAAGGTATATGCTGTTGATATTGAGGATAAGCTTGCTTACCTGGTTCAGGCTTTGGTTTTGGTTCAGGGGCAGGGAGAGGTATTGCTGGCTTAATTTCAGGCACTAAAACGATTCATAGTAATAAGCAGGTTATCACAGTGTTTCTGAAGTTTTTCACAAAGTCAAACCAAAATTGCACAGGTTTAATGTATCTTGGAAGATACTAGAATTTATACACTAACAGTCACTAAGGGAAATACTTGATCCAAGTTTATTCTTACATTTAAACAAAGTACTTAGAAAATACAGCAAGTCAGTGTTATTGATTTTCTAATGTTATTATTCATCTCACTGCCCATAATACAATTTTGTTAGTTTTTAAAACTTAGTGATGTATTTAACAAATGGGTGGGCATGAGGCAACTGCACGTGAGAGTGAATTGTAAAGAAAATTAAGCTGGATGAGATGAGTCGAGGTCAGGTGTTCAAATCTTAATGCCAGTGTAATGATATTTTAATTGATGCATATTTGTATTTTTAGAGACAACTGGAAGTTTGTACCTTTTACTGGTTCTGGAATTTTCCTTTCCTTTTTGGTAACAGCTGGAGGAGCTTCAACCTCTTCCACAGCTTTTGGAGGTGGTTCTGGCACTTTAAGATAATAGGATAATTTTCTAGTGTTATTTTAGGATTTGAATCCCTAGAAATCAGCTAATCTGAAATAATTAGATCAAACTATTTTCTGAAGCTCTGTTGTTGACTTTAGAAAGAAAACCCTTATATTCTATCAATGAGTTTCTGTTTTCTCTTCTTGACTCTGCTTCAATTTATTTTTCTTTCTCTTATTTCACTTACTTGCCTCCCAACCCCATTAGTGAGCTCTCTCTTTCTAAATCACTTCTGAAATAGCAAATATACTGTTTGAGAATAGATAAAAATCAGCCCACTAAAAGCCCCAAATTTTATGAAACATTTCTGACACCTTCCCAAGAAATTATTTTGCAGCCAACTTGATTATTGCAGAAATAATAATAACAATAATGATGATGAAGTGCATGAAAATGCATGAATGGATTTGAGAACTATTAATACTATAAAAATGTTTAAACAGAAAGCAGACAATGGAAAACATAGACAGATGAAATATGAAGCTACATTTATATTTAACTCCATTTATGTTTACAAGATAAACCTTTTGTTAAATCTCAATTTTGTTAAAAGATAATTTCACAAATTTTTACTGAGATTCCTACCTGTAGGTTTTTTAATTTTTTCTACTTTTTTAGGTTCTACTTTAGGTTCTTCTTCTTCAGGTCTCTTTCTTAGAACTTAAAAGACAAAAAGGTTTATATGTAAACCAAGACAAACAAATGAAGATGCTGAATAAGCTTAATGAATGCAAATAATGTACAAAGCAAGGAAAGTGAACAGCATGAGCTCAAGTGTACCGGGAAACTGGCTTTTACACTAACAATGCTTTTAAGAAAAAGATCAAGTGTTGTTAAGGTAATTAAAATAGCACTCAGAGTCACTTTATATAGATAGGCTGTTCAGAGACAAATCCATGGCAGAAATATCCAAACACAAAATGAATAACCTGAAGAGCAAAAAATTCTAATAATTCAATGTTATAATTTAATGAGAAAAGAAGAATTTAAATAAGTACAAAGTTCACAGAAGTGGAGATGGCCAAAGAAATGTAGCCAAGAAATAAGTAATTCTATGTGGAGGGAAAGTCAGAATTTGAGTCTTCATTCAAATATCTTGTTTCTAATTCTTTAATATTTTATTAGTAGAAAGAAATACTCAGGTTTTAGAAAGTGTTATTTATTAGTTGTGGTAATCCTGTGTCACACTTTAAAACTGAATTTTGAGTTTAGGCTTAAATCATTTGGTGTAATTTAGAGTATTTAATAGGCTTAGTATATTTTACTACATAATTTGATTATGAAAATGGCAGCTATAGTCATTCTGATTAGTTTAGAATATTACCAATTTAGTCATGTCTATTAATGTTGTAAATTTCAAGATACTCTGAATGCTCACAAAATTTCTGTCTTTTTAAAAAGATATGGAAGTGATTATATTTAATTTTCAATGCAACTAGAAATGAATTTTGATAAATTAGGAATCTAATTAAGAGAAAACCAAGGAACAGAAATATTTTGTAAGCTTTCAAATTCTTTTTTGTTATTTGAAGCTGATACAATGTTTGAAAAATACTATACCGCTTTTGAGAACAACTTCTTCCCTTGGTTGAGGTTTAGGTTCAGGAAGTAATTTGCGAACTTTCTTTTCACCTCCAGCCACTTAAAAAAATATGATTTTAAATTTTGAAGTAAATTCATATAAAAAGTAAATTTCAACAAGAAACTGTCTCTTTCAAAACTAGTTAACCATGATGCATAAGTAATAATTCTTGTTGCATATAAATATCACAGAATTTAAAAGCAAGAACACACTTCAAGTTGTTTCCTCTGCATAGATCTATATAACCTTGTGATGAAATTCAATCGCATTAACTTCAGGCAAATATATTCATTCACCTTAAAAGGGTGTAGAAGATGTTATTCTATATTGACTTAATGAATTTTTCATTCAGTACAAGGTTCTTAACAGCATCTTTGCCCCAATATGCAATTGTAGATTGTTCAAACCTACACTGATATTCCCCTAACCATTAATTATAGTAGGCGTGAGTGACATTATTCAGATCTCCACTAACAAGAGAAGAAAGCCAAATAATATGGATTATGAACTTGGTTTGGGGAAAGGAGAAATACTTAAACAATCTGAATTTTTAGATATTTCTATAAAACTTCACATTTGGTGTTTTAAATAAGACATTTGCAACTTATCAAATAACTTTCATGTTATGTGATAAAGATAGACATGCTTAACTCTTACTTGAAATTTTAAACATACAGAGCAAATATGTAAATATTTCATTTTAAATATTTTTTCTGTCAAGTATTTTAAGTAAAAGTTCACAAATATTAAATATTTTATCCATGATAATTATTTTAGAGTTACCAATATTTGTAATGTAAACCATTTTCATTGATCAAGCTGGAGAGACGCCTATGCATTTAATTTCCATCAGTAATATAATTTACTTATCTAATGAATATAGTGAAAATGTATCTTTGTATCTGCTTTTCCATATTATTATTTCATTTCTAAGATCTTACGTATGAGACTCAGGTGTAGAACACACCATTGCAGTTATTTTTAAAGTCATTATATATTAATATGTCATTGCATGTTTGACATATTAATATGTCATTTAACGTTTGAGTGGCTTTGTAGAGGATTATTACATCCTCTGCATCCACAGTTAACATCCACAGCTAACATCCACAGCAACACTAATTTGTAATCTCTGTTTTATAAATGAGGATATATATATTCAGATGGGTGATTTTTCCAAAATCCCAGAGTGAATCAGGAATAGATTCAACTTAGGAGTCTGGATGTGTTAATTACTTAAATAGAACACTGTTCCCTACTATGCTCACTGGAAAAATTAACAATTTTATTTTCAATAGATGTTTTATAAACCTTTATTATTCATTTATACATCCCAAGCTTAGATAAGGAAAAATACTGTTTAAAGAGAAATATGTTTTGAAAAAATGACCTGCAGTGAGAAAGAAACTTCCCTACAACATGAGATCTGTATACCCAAAAGAATGTTTTGGAGTCCCTGAGAAGAGAGTGATAGGAAAGCCATAAGGAAATCCCTATGAATCATACTAATGGTATAGAAGGAGACAGGACTTATTTTTGGTGCTTATAACACTGGCTAAAATACTGTTGTTCAAGTGAAATCGCAAAGCTTTCTATTGCTAGCTCTCAGCATTTTAATCTAAGATGTGTCCTGATATTAATGTCAGCTAACCAGTAAAATTTGCTATTTTTTAGTTTAGGAAAATGCAAGAAGATATATGTAGATGAGACAAAGAAAACAACATCTATCCATGAATGCATGAAATTGATGAGAGACAATGAAAGCAACACTTATGAACCAGGACTATAAAAGCTACAAAAACACAAGAAATCAGTGAGACTACTCTGATTATTATATTTAAAAAAAAGGAAAAAAGAAGAAGAGAAAGAAGAACTTTGTAGAAAGCAGGAAGAGCAAGGAGTTAGACAAAGGGATACTGAATATGAGCATTTTCTAGACTGTTGAAATACCTTTCAGAGGTGTAAGCTCCACTTTTTCTGGAACCACAGGTTTCTCAGGAACTTTCTTCTTCGAAACAGCTTTAAAGAAGATGATCTTACTTTTATTATTTGTTTATTGAGACTGATCTGAAGCAAATTATGAAATCCCTGCTTTATTGTCTATACCCAAAAGCATTAGTAACAGCCAAGAACAGCCACTGAAGAACATACAGGAAGCGTTCAAACCATGAAAACAGATTCAAGTTTTACTCCAAAGTGGAGTAGTAAGTTAAAGCCTAGCTGGGACGAAAGATAAGTTTTACTCTTTGCAGGGGTAAGAAATCTTCCTTTGCATATAGATTTTACAAGAAGAGAAACATATTTAAGTGTGTGTGTCTTCATAAAATGTCAATCAACAGATGGGTAATCTTTTAAGAAGTGTTCGCTTTTTCTATGTCCGATTTAAAATGCCAAAGACCCTCCCTACAGGCCAGGAGTGTTGTAGAGAGGCAAGAAACAAGCTTTCCTATGGAAAACTCTGATTTTGTGTGCATGTGTAGGTAAGGGAAAAGCGCTCACCTAAGACTGTGTCTAGATTATTTTAGATTGGGAAATCTCATGACACCACCAATAAGACAACATTTTGTTAAAATAGAAAGAATAATACAATTTTGCTAGTTTTCCAGCTTTTAAAGATGTTATTTTAAGAATTAAATAATATTGAATAAATTCAAAGTAAAAGTGAAAGTCACTCAGTCATGTCCGACACTTTGCGACCCCATGGACTATAGCCCATGGCATTCTCTAGGCCAGAATACTGGAGTGGGTAGCCTTTCCCTTTTCCAGGGGATCTTCCCAACCCAGGGATAGAACCCAGGTCTCCCGCATTGCAGGCAGATTCTTTACCAGCTGAGCCACAAGGAAAGCCCAAGAAAACTGAATTCAAAGAAAAATCTAAATGCAAAGAGAATGAAAGAAAGTTTAACAAGGGGAACAACCACAGAACACAGTTGGGTTTTTATCGAGTTGTTAAAAAAAAAAAAGTGGGGAAGCAGTGATAAGTTGTTCATATACCTTCTTTTCATGGTATATGAACACATCAGCTATTGGATCCCATAAAAATAAAGCCTATAGTATATTTTAAAGCATATGTTATTCTTTAAGGACAAAGTTTTGGCGTTTGTATAAATTAATTACTGCAATATTAAAAATATCCTGCTAAGTTTTCTTCTACATTTCACACGCACAAGATCCCAAAGACATGCACGGCAACCACACTTTGAAATCAGAAAACCCTTTCACCCCACTCTGCATTAGAAAGTTAGTTGGATAGCCCCTGCACCCAGATGGTCAGGATGAAGCTAACCATGGTGCACTTTCTGACACTTTGGGCAGCAAGCGTGGCCTGACAACGCCCCCAGGGCAGCATAAAACACGTCTCTATGAAATTCCCCAGCATGATCATGTCCAGAAGAACACATTTAAAAAATACATTTCTTGCAAGCACCACTTCAGATGTTTGGATGGAAGTTTGGAGCAGGTTAATAAAACTTTGGAAGTATCATTTTATACCTTTAAGCTGGAATATTTTCTCCTTGACATCTTCTTTAGGTGGAGCAGGAGGAGGAGCTGGGGGCCTTGGTTTGAGTTTTGGTTTCTCAATAACCTTCTTTTCAGGTTCAGGTTCTTAAAAGAGTATTTCAGGAGTATTAGTATATGAATACAATGACTGGTATGTGGACTTACAGTATATTCAGCAGAAATATGAGGATATTTATGTAAGAAGTAAGAAGCATATTTAAGTAAGAAGTTTGCTTTTTTGGATACATAATATTGGTATCCAACATAAAACATAAGAACGTTCAACATAAAACATAAGAATGTCAACACTGTACATAGATAACAAGTCCAGCACAAGCACTAATGAAAATGACGAAGGAAGCATCCATATAAGCCACACCGAGGCAAAATAAATAGTACAAACGACATGAATACAGACAAGATGCACATTTAAAACAGAATACCTTACATACAGGTGAAGAGAGACATACTGTACACATTAAACAACGTAAAACATATACATATATATCAAGAGGAAGAAGATGGTGATGAAGATTTAAGTCCAATTAACTGAATACCTTGTACTGGTGTTTCTTCTGGCTGTGGTTCAGGTTCTTCGGGTTCTTCAGGCTTAACATACTTTTCAATTTCACGTTCTTTAGAGAATGTTGACAAAGGATAAGAGGTTGTAATGTAAAGTTCTTCACAAGACTCATACAAATTTCACATAGATGCAAAGATGACAGTCGCAAAATTTCACATAGATGCAAAGATGACATATTCACTTACATAGAAAAAGGGGTTAATATTTCAATTTTCTTATATTCAAGCTTTCTACTGTTTGATGTATGTTGATGGCAAATGAAATGATTTTTAAAATCTGATGTTGGGTTATCATTGGAAGATCCAATGCAATGATTCCAGTTTTGCCTCAGTAAACTGTATCTTTTGGAATTTATAATTACAATCAAGAATAATCAAAGATTATACTTCAAAAGAAGTATAATGATTTGAAAAACGAAGAAGTCAAACATATGCTAAAATGCTTTTGCATGTAATTTCAAGAAGGAATGTTAGCCTATAAATACTTTTGTATTTCTAATAGGAGTTTTCAAGAGATTAAAAATTTTGTATTTATACATATATATACCTTCAACAGGGGGAGTCACTTTTCTACCAATGGTTATGGTTGCTCTTTCTTCATATATTATTTCCTCAGGCGACTCTTCAACTTAAAAAACACAGTGTTTTATTTTAGACTGAATTCAGAGTAGAATACTGCAACTGCTAAGTTTCAACGTATCAACTTAGTTACACACTATAACATATTCTTCAGAAGATTTCAAAATACCAATAACTTCACTACATAAGAGAGGCAACAGATAAACACAAAAGATCCATCTACAACCAAAGCAAGATGATGAGACGACTATCGTCTTTCCAAGATTCAGAGTGCAGCCAGGTACCTTGTACAGGTGGAGCTTCTGGTTCTTCAGGGACAGGAACTGACACTTTCTGTTCTGTGATGATTTCCTTGGGAACTTCAGGCGCTTTAAAGATATTGATTTTGTTTACTATTAAAAATTTAGAAGATGTACAAGAGCAAAGAGCAGACAAAGAATACATGGGTACGGTACTTCATCTTATAAGACTCTGTGGGGAAAATAGCTTTAGAGGCAAGGCACCCTTTTGGACATCCTAATTTAATAAATGAGTGCTTGCAGCCTTCTTCATTTATTTCTCATCCTCTGTGTGCCTTTAAACATAGAGGTTTTCCACTGGTCTAACTTTGATGATTTTAAAAATTGAATCTACATTTTTTGAGCAATTACTCCTGCACTCTCAACTCGTATTTCCCTGGTAATGACTTACGGATCAACATCTCTGGCCCCAATCTCTTTCCTAAGTTCCAGATGAATATTCTCAAATTCCATACTTGAAATGTAAAGGATATATTCACTGCCTTCTTTCTAATATTAGTTTGGGGGTTCAGTGAACCATTCTCATGGCCTAGCTCCAACTCTTATAATCATTTTGGGCTCATCTATTTCCCTCGTTACTTTGAGAATAGACACCCACTTAATCTCCACTTCTCTTAAATCCAATCCTTTCCATTTCTATCACTTACTCAATTTTTGAAGACCTTAAAAATTGCAACAGCTCTTTTCTATTATCTTCTTCTAAGAATTTGACCTGCTGCCAGTTATCTGAAGCTCGACTCCTGTTAATTTATATACCACTGAAGCTTCCTATTGCCCACAGACTAAAGTACATGCGTTATATTAGCATTCAAAGAACTCCAAAATATGACTGGCATCATTACATCCAGCCTTATCTTTCAGGATAAGCTATGTTTCTCCTGTTTGTCTGTCTTATTTTCTCTTTGCCTTCATTATTTCCCTCTGATTTTCTGTAAAACCTGTTCTTGCATAAACTTATACTTCATATTTTTGTTATAAGAACTACTATTAAGATGCTTAGCATTCAGAGAAATACATTCTTTCTTTCTTCATGGTAGATACCTTTTACTCGCTGGATTTCTGGTTTTTTGGTAACAGGCACAGGTTCTTTCTTTACTGGAACAAGTCTCTTGGGCAGCTCAGACACTTTGAAGATATTAGTTTTATTTTAGAAAGAGTATTTAAAGACATTGGAAAAAGTGTTAAGAATAAAGAACTTATAATTAAAGAGCAGCATTAAAATTAATGAAAGCAAAATAAGGACATTTTTGTCCCTAACACTGAAGACAACTTATTGGATTCCACTTGAAGATATCAGAATACTTAAAAAAAATTATAATGTCAATGATGATGTTAATACCTTTAATTTCTGGTGTTTCTGGCTTCTTAATAGTTGGGACTTTCTTCACTGGGACAACTTTCTTTGGCATCGCAGGTACTTTAAAGATATTAGTAGCATTTAATAATATAAAATTGCAAGATGCAATATGTACACATTAATTTGACAAGTCTGCTCAGAACTGTAACATACAGACGACAGTTCATAATACAGCACAATATAAAACAAGGAAAGAGTGCCAAATTTCTGACAACACACAAAAAAGAAGTAAATATTTATTTTACTGAAAGTACCTTTAGGAGGTGGAGGCTCTGGTTTTTTGATGACAGGAACTTTCTTCTCTGGAACAATCTTCTTGGGCTCTTCAGGCACTTGAAAGACAGGGATTTCTTTTAGAGTCAAATGATTACAATGAAAAGATTAATGCTATGAATGAATAAAAAAAGATCACACTTGGCTATGCTGCATTGTGTCTGTAGGACAAAAGCTGTATGTGTGCAACTGACTCTCGTTGTTGCCAATAAGGTCAAATGTTAAAGGAGGAGATAGAAGACTGAGATGTTTGCCTTAAACAAGATAAATAATAGACATAAAAAATTAAATGGTCTATTCTTCCATTCAGTGAATCTTGTCTTGTACCTGCTGGTGGTGGGGCTTCCGGTTCCACCTCTTCAACAACGGGAACAGGCTCTTCCTCTTCAACAACAGGAACGGGCTCTTCCTCTTCAACAACAGGAATGGGCTCTTCCTCTTCTACGATGGGAATGGGCTCTTCCTCTTCAGGAACAATTTCCACAGGTTCTTCATAAACTTTAAAGATATAGTTAATTTTAATTGAATGTGTGGAACAATATTCTAAAATGCACAAATGTGAAACACAATAAATAGTCTTGACTTCTTCCCTTGTTTCTATTAATATCATCACTTTTATTAAGATGAAATCCATCTTGTTTGACCGATTTCTGTTTCTATTGCTTTGAATGTTTGAAAAACCCCTTTGGTGTTTAATGTCATTTATAGTCATTAGTTCACCTGTACATTAGAGAAACTTTGTGTAACACAGCTTATGATGGCCAGTGTAGTTGCTGACTATGGACCTCAGATTTAAGATTGGAGCTAATTAAGAACAGTGAAGTAAGACAAATAATTAAAGGGCAGAAAATGACCAAGAGATACTGAATTAGAAGAGGAACAAGGCTTACATTAAAAACAGTCAAAAGTGGTAAGCTCATAAACAGCATTACGTGTACCTTCTGGAGGAGGAGACTCTACTTTCTCAGGAATAGGGATGGCTGGTTTCTCCTCCAAGACAGGTTTCTTTGGTACCTCTGGCACTTAAAAGAAAGAGTTAGTTTTACTTCTGGGTAGTTGAGAAGTACATGAAATTTATACCATATCTAGTTCAAATAACCCAGGGACAGATCCATGAACAAAATTCACAATGAGGCCAGTGATCTGTTCTTGGATCCACATGGTAGGAAGAAAACGAAGCCTAGTAACATTAACAAAACCATGTTAGAAAACTCTTCCAATACTTACAACAGATGTACCAGTCTTTTTTTTTTTTTTTAATTTAATTTTAAATCAATGATGCTATTTAAAAACATTTAAAACCCTAAACATCCAGTATAGTAGGTTTGTAGTTGTTAATATAAGATGTTTGACAAACAAAAGGCTTTCCTATTGGAAGTGACTTTCGAAACCAAGAGTGAGTACTTATCTGCTGGTTAGTGACATGTACCTTTAGCTGGTGGGACTTCGGGCTTTTTGGGAACAGCTACTTTCTTTTCTGGAACGACTTCTTTTGGAACTTCAGGCACTTTAAAGATATTAGTATTTTAACATTATGAAGAATCACTTGTAAACATTTACCACATTTACACAGTACAAAATGCTTTTCAAGAGCTAAAGGTTGTATCCACCTCTTTAGACAGTAGACAGTTACAAGTACCTTTAGCCGGCGGGACTTCTGGTTTCTTAGGAACCACTGGAGGCACTTTCTTTTCAGGAACAACTTCCTTGGGCACCTCAGGCACTTAAAAAGATATTAGTATTTAGCTCATCATTTCCATGACATACGGAAATCATTAAGCTGAGCAGCGAAACATAGCATTTTAGAGACAGACACTTTTCTGCAGGAAGCAGTGGCAGTGGGAAATACCTTTCACTGGTGGTGGTTCAGGTTTCTTGGCAACGACAGCAGGTGGTTTCTTTTCTGGGACAGGTTTCTTAGGTGGGACGGTCACTAAAGATATTACGATTTATGTTTTAGAATCAGTGAAGAAGAGTGAGAAACGAGAAAAGTCATAACGCCTAGAATCTGGGGGACAAGAAGGGCCAGGATTGGCTAAGGCTGCACAGCAGCTGGCCAGTACCTTTTGGAGGAGGAGCAGGAGCAGGTTCTGGCTCTTCGACTTCAACTGGAGGCTCCTCTGGGGCTATTTCCTCAGGCTCCTCATGCACTTTAAAGACACAAGCTTGTTTGAATGCTAGAACTGACTTAAACATACAAAACATTCTGTAAAATCATTTTTACAACACTCAGAAGAGAGTTTTTCTTTTCAAAAATACTAGTTTGGAGAGTTTCATCATTACCTGCAGGGGGAGGACTTTCCGGTTTGGGAGGAATAGCTTCAGGCACCTTCTTTTCTGGCACAGCTGCCTTTGGCACCTCGGGTACTTTAAAGAGATTAGTATTTTCAGCATTAGACTGAGTGAAGACAAACAGACATTGTCAAACACAGCAACATGCAGGCAGCTACCTTTGGCTGGTGGGACTTCTGGCTTTTTAGGAGGTGTCACGGGCACTTTCTTCTCAGGAACAACTTCCTTGGGAGCCTCAGGCACTTGAAAGATATTAGTAAAATTACATTTAGGAGTTATGAGATCATTGGAACAAATTATTTTCAAGAGCAGAGGAGTTATGTCTTTTAAGCCTAAGATCAGTGACAAATACCTTTAGCAGGTGGGACTTCTGGCTTTTTAGGAGGTGTTACGTGCACTTTCTTCTCAGGGACGACTTCCTTGGGAGCCTCTGGCACTTAAAAGATATTAGTAAAATTACATTTAGAAGTTGTGGGAGCACTAGAGCAAAATGTTTTTGAGAGCAGAAGAGTTTTATCTCCTTAAATCTAAGGTGAGTAACAGCTACCTGTAACAGGTGGGACTTCTGGCTTTTTAGGAGGCGTCACAGGTACTTTCTTTTCAGGGACAACTTCTTTTGGCACCTCAGGCACTTAAAAGATATTAGTAAAATTACATTTAGTAGTATGAGACCAATGGAGCAAATATTTTCAAGAACAGAAGAGTTATGTGCTTTAAAGCCTAAGTTTCATGACAAATACCTTTAGCAGGTGGGACTTCTGGCTTTTTAGGAGGCATCACAGGTACTTTCTTTTCAGGGACAACTTCTTTTGGAGCCTCAGGCACTTAAAAGATATTAGTAAATTTATGTTTAGTAGTTACGTGACCACTAGAGCAAAATATTTTCAAAGGCAGAAGAGTTTTATCTTCTTAAATCGAAGGTGAATGACAGGTACCTGTAATAGGTGGGGCCTCTGGCTTTTTAGCAGGTGCCATTGGTGCTTTCTTTTCAGGGACAATTTCTTGAGGAACTTCAGGCACTTAAAAGATAGTAGTTTTATGCTTAGGTTAAAGAGGTCAATGAATTAAAAGTACTTCCAAGAGCAGAGGAGGTGTTTCTTCTACAGAAAAAGTACTGGGGTGAAAAATACCTGAAACTGGTGGGACTTCAAGTTTTTTGGGTGGTGCTTTGGGAACTTTCTTTTCTGGAACAACGTCTTGGGGAACTTCAGGCACTTGAAAGATATTAGTATTTTATGGTTAGGTTAATGAAGAGCAAAGGACTTGAATCATTCTCAAGAACTGAAGAGACATTTCTTCTGCAGAATGAGGTCAGAACCAACATGTACCTGTGACAGGTGGAACTTCTGGTTTTTTGGCTGGTCCCGTGGGGACTTTCTTTTCTGGAACAACTTCTTGGGGAACTTCAGGCACTTGAAAGATATTAGTAGTTTTATGGTTAGGTTAATGAAGAGCAATGGACTAAAATCATCCTCAAAAACTGAAGACACATTTCTTCTGAAGAATGAGGTCAGAGATAAATTGTACCTGTGACAGCTGGGGCTTCTGGTGTTTTGGGTGGTGCCTTGGGAATTTTCTTTTCTGGAACAACGTCTTGTGGAACTTCAGGCACTTGAAAGATATTAGTATTTTATGGTTAGGTTAATGAAGAGCAAAGACTTGAATCATTCTCAAGAAATGAAGAGACATTTCTTCTGCAGAATGTTGTGGGTCAACATGTACCTGAGACAGGTGGGACTTCTGGTGTTTTGGCTGGTGCCTTGGGGACTTTCTTTTCTGGAACAACTTCTTGGGGAACTTCAGGCACTTGAAAGATATTAGTAGTTTTACGGTTAGGTTAATGAAGAGCAATGGACTAAAATCATCCTCAAAAATTGAAGAGACATTTCTTCTGCAGAATGTTGTGGGTCAACATGTACCTGAGACAGGTGGGACTTCCGGTTTTATGGGTGGTGCCTTGGGAACTTTCTTTTCTGGGACAACTTCCTTGGTAACCTCAGGCACTTGAAAGATATTAGTAGTTTTATGATTAGGTTAATGAATAGCACTGGGCTTAAATCATACTCAAATCCTGAAGAGACATTTCTTCTGAAGAATGAGATCAGAGCCAACATGTACCTGTGAGAGGTGGGACTTCTGGTGTTTTGGGTGGCACCTTGAGGACTTTCTTTTCTGGGACAACTTCTTGGGGAACTTCAGGCACTTGAAAGATATTAGTATTTTACGGTTAGGTTAATGAAGAGCAAAGGACTTGAATCATTCTCAAGAAATGAAGAGACATTTCTTCTGCAGAATGAGGTCAGAACCAACATGTACCTGTGACAGGTGGAACTTCTGGTGTTTTGGCTGGTGCCTTGGGGACTTTCTTTTCTGGAACAACTTCTTGGGGAACTTCAGGCACTTGAAAGATATTAGTAGTTTTACGGTTAGGTTAATGAAGAGCAATGGACTAAAATCATCCTCAAAAATTGAAGAGACATTTCTTCTGCAGAATGTTGTGGGTCAACATGTACCTGAGACAGGTGGGACTTCCGGTTTTATGGGTGGTCCCTTGGGGACTTTCTTTACTGGGACAACTTCTTGGGGAACTTCAGGCACTTGAAAGATATTATTAGTTTTATGGTTAGGTTAATGAAGAGCAATGGACTAAAATCATCCTCAAAAACTGAAGACACATTTCTTCTGAAGAATGAGGTCAGAGCTAGATTGTACCTGTGACAGGTGGGGCTTCCGGTGTTTTGTGTGGTACCTTGGGGACTTTCTTTTCTGGGACAACGTCTTGTGGAACTTCAGGCACTTGAAAGATATTAGTAGTTTTACAGTTAGGTTAATGAATAGCAATGGACTAAAATCATCCTTAAAAATTGAAAAGACATTTCTTCTGCAGAATGTTGTGGGTCAACATGTACCTGAGACAGGTGGGACTTCCGGTTTTTTGGATGGTACCTTGGGAACTTTCTTTTCTGGGACAACTTCGGTAACTTCAGGCACTTGAAAGATATTAGTAGTTTTATGATTAGGTTAATGAATAGCACTGGGCTTAAATCATACTCAAATCCTGAAGAGACATTTCTTCTGAAGAATGAGATCAGAGCTAACATGTACCTGTGAGAGGTGGGACTTCTGGTGTTTTGGGTGGCACCTTGAGAACTTTCTTTTCCGGGACAACTTCTTGGGGAGCTTCAGGCACTTGAAAGATATTAGTAGTTTTATGGTTAGGTTAATGAAGAGCAATGGACTAAAATCATCCTCAAAAACTGAAGACACATTTCTTCTTCAGAATGTTGTCTGGGTCAACATGTACCTGTGACAGGTGGGACTTCCGGTTTTTTGGATGGTGCCTTGGGAACTTTCTTTTCTGGAACAACTTCTTGGGGAACTTCAGGCACTTGAAAGATATTAGTAGTTTTATGGTTAGGTTAATGAAGAGCAATGGACTAAAATCATCCTCAAAAATTGAAGAAACATTTCTTCTTCAGAATGATATCTGGGTCAACATGTACCTGTGATAGGTGGGACTTCCGGTTTTTTGGATGGTGCCTTGGGAACTTTCTTTTCTGGGACAACTTCCTTGGTAACCTCGGGCACTTGAAAGATATTAGTAGTTTTATGGTTAGGTCAATGAATAGCAATGGGCTTAAATCATACTCAAAACCTGAAGAGATATTTTTTCTGAAGAATGAGATCAGAGCCAACATGTACCTGTGACAGATGGGACTCCTGATTTTTTAGGTGATGCCTTGGAAACTTTCTTTCCTGAGACAATTTCTTGGGGAACCTCGGGCACTTGAAAGATATTAGTAGTTTTACGGTTAGGTTAATGATGAGCAATGGGCTTAAGTTATTCTCAAAATCTGAAGAGCCATTTCTTCTGAAGAATGAGGTCAGAGCTAACATGTACCTGTGACAGGTGGGGGTTCCGGTGTTTTGGGTGGTGCCTTGGGAACTTTCTTTTCTGGGACAACTTCTTGGGGCACCTCAGGCACTTGAAAGATATTAGTAGTTTAAGAATTTGGGAAATTTGAAGGCATATGTTACAATGATTATGAAGAGACAAGACAATATACATTCTTAACACAGCAGTGGGAATAAATAGCTTTAGCAGGTAGGACTTCTGGTTTTTTGGGCACAGCCACTTTCTTTTCAGGTACAACTTCTTTAGGACCTTCAGGAACTTTGAAGATATTAGTATCTACTAGTTAGAAACTATGAAATGGGAATATTGACAACACACTTGCCCAAGCAAATACCATTTATAAAACTGATGGACACTTCTAAACGCCCTTTCCCCAGCCCCCAAAACAGGTGATCAACATGGAAAGATAAATACCTTTAGCTGGTGGAGCTTCTGGCTTTTTAGGAGGAGCCACAGGGACTTTCTTTTCAGGGATGACTTCCGGCGGCACCTCAGGCACTTAAAAAATATTTGTAATTTGTGTTTAGAAAGGTGGAAATAATGAATGACTATATCATGCAATTATACACCAAGATATTTTGGATAACTTCCAAACCCCTTTTTTCTTTAGAATTTTATTACCTTTATGTAGTGGGATATATACACATAATTTCTTCTAGCTAAAAGAGCAGTTATTTCCTTCCTGATATGTATAGTATTGCCATTACCTGCAGGGGGAGGACTTTCCGGTTTGGGAGGAATAGCTTCAGGCACCTTCTTTTCTGGCACAGCTGCCTTTGGCACCTCGGGTACTTTAAAGAGATTAGTATTTTCAGCATTAGACTGAGTGAAGACAAACAGACATTGTCAAACACAGCAACATGCAGGCAGCTACCTTTGGCTGGTGGGACTTCTGGCTTTTTAGGAGGTGTCACGGGCACTTTCTTCTCAGGAACAACTTCCTTGGGAGCCTCAGGCACTTGAAAGATATTAGTAAAATTACATTTAGGAGTTACGACAGCAGTGGAACAAATTATTTTCAAGAACAGAAGAGTTACAAGTACTTGTAACTGGTACTTTCTTTGCAGGGACAACTTCCTTGGGAGCTTCAGGCACTTAAATGATATTAGTAAAATTATATTTAGCAGCTATGCGGTTCACTGGAACAGATATTTTCCAGAGCAGAAGCATTATGTCTTTTTAAGATCAGTGACAAATACCTTTAGCAGGTGGGACTTCTGGCTTTTTAGGAGGTGTCACCGGTGGCTTCTTTTCAGGGACAACTTCCTTTGGAGCCTCAGGCACTTAAAAGAGATTAGTAAATTTATATTTAGGAGTTATAGGACCACTAGAACAAAATATTTTCAAGAGCAGATGAGTTTTATCTTCTTAAACCTAAGATCCAGGACAAGTACCTGTAACTGGTGGAGCTTCTGGCTCTTTAGGAGGTGCCACAGGCACTTTCTTTTCAGGGAAAACCTCTTTGGGAGCCTCAGGCACTTTGAAGATATTAGTAAATTTACATTTGAGTCACAAGGATCAACACAGACAAGAATCACGTTTACACAGCAACTTTAGAGGCTAGCAAGGCAGTTCTTTCCACAGCCCTCCCTATTCCCTCCTGAGGGGGTGTTAGGCTGTACCTTTGACAGATAAGACTTCAGGCTTTTGGAGAGGATGGACTTTTTCCCAGACAACTTCTATGGGCACCTCAGGCACTTCAAAGATATTAATATTTTCACATTTAGGAGTCACAAGAATCAATGCAAACAGGAAACACATTTATATAGGACATACATTTCCTATATAAACACATTTATATAGGAAACACATTTATATAGAAGATGTTTGGGACATTTTCCCCAAACATCTAAGCTTCCGGCAACATATACCTTCATCAGCAAGGACTTCAGCCTTTTCATGACGAACCACATATGTTTTCTTTTCAGGGACAATTTCTTGGAGAGTCTTGGGCACTTTAAGAAATCAGTATTTTAACATTTAGTGTTTCAAAGGTCAATAGGAACAGCAAAATATTTTCAAGACTACAAGTGCTATTTCTTCTTGAATCTGAGAGTGTGGAAACTTGTACCTTTAACTGACGGAGGCTCTCTTTTCTTGGAAGGCACTCTTTTTGCAGGAACACCTTCTTGAGCAGCTTCAGGCACTTTAAAGATATTAGTATTACACATTTAGGAGTTAAAATGACTAATGAAAACAGTAACCACACTAAGTTAGCAAAGGTAGTTTTCTAGACATCTCTTCTCTGCCTATTCTCCCCTTGCCCCACCAAGCATCTAAGTTGAATGGGATTAGTATTAATAGCCTCCTTGAGAAGATGGGCTCACCCTTCTCTAGCAACTAGTCGAGGTGCTACGACACTAGACTCTCCTTATGGAATATTTGTTCAATGAATATTTTTAATAAAAGCATTTCCTGTTTTGATAGGAATGGTCACACACATTTTCTTCCGAGAGGGAACTTCTTGTGGAGCTTCGAGTGCTTTAAAGATGGTATGTTTACACTTAGGAGTTAGGAAGAACATTAGAAAAACAGTTTTAAGAGCTGAGGGTGGACAATTTCTTCAGTATCTGTTCAGAGGTGATGTGTGCCTTTCATAGGTGGACATTCTGGCTCTTTAGGAACATTCTTAGATACTTTCATTTCAGGAGCAACTTCTTTCACAGCTTCAGCTACTTTGAAGATGTTAGTATTATACTTAGAGGTTAAGAGATCAGTGGGGACATTAATGACATTAACCAAAGTGACTTTATGACTCCAAGGGTGTCTCCTTCAAGAACTGGATGAGGTATAAAGTCCTAAAGAAAGGAGTGAAATCTTTTCCTTGTTATTTCCCATCTCCCTACCACCATACACATGGTGGGCATATGTTAAATAAATGAAGGAAGGATGATAGACTAAATGATACCTTTAGGGGATGGTGTTTCAATTTCAGGAGGACCAGCCATGAGTATTTCCTTTATAGGGACAACTTCAGGAGATGCAGGCACTTTAAAGATATTAATGCATTGTACTTCAGAGTGATGAAGAGCAGTGAAGACTTTTACTCATAACCCACCTACAGGAATGTTCCAGACTGGGTGACCTACTTGCTCCCTGAATCTGGTTCTTTGGTAATAGTATGACTGTTTGATTATCAGGAGCTGTTTTCTTAGTCACCTCAGACACTATCAATGCTAGTAATTTTATTTCTTTGAATGGTAGGCATATAGAAAATTAGATAATAAAAATTTACCTTTAGGTGAAAAAACTCTGAAATTTGAATAATTAACAATGTACCTTTTGCTATTAGTTTGGGGAAAATAAAAAAGCTCCTTTCTTATCTGAACTGGCTTTATGTTGTACCCTCACATTAGGTACTTTAAAAGGGTAATTGTTTTCAGGAGAACAATTAAAAATTTTAGACTGAAAAAATAGTGTCAAAGTGCTCAGATATTCTTCAAATTATAGAATATCGTGGGCATTTTGAAGAATTTGTCATTTTGGATGTTTTAAAACATTTTCACGTTTTAATTAACCTGACAATGTTCCAAATGGGAAAACTTAAGACTCTTTAGAAATAATAGACAAGGAGAGGAGCAAATAAATTATTCAGGGCAGGATTCTAACTTTAACTGGTTTTGGTTTTAACTGCCCTGGTTTCAGAGAGGATGTTACACACCGAACAGTTCCACAGTGAATTTAATATTTTATTTTCTTTAGGTCATGGTTTTCTGAAAGTATTTCTGATATTTAAATCCTAGAGGATATCAATTATTTCAAATTCATGTGCTTGTTTTTGGTGGTAAATTTAATAGAAAAGCAATTCCAATAGGTAGTTGTATCATATCCTGGAATTTCAATCCCATGGAGCATTTGAATTACTGACTCACAGTTACAGCCAAGAACCTCTGTCATTTGACAACACTGATTTTCACTTTAAAGAGGGGTGGGGTTAGACTCTTCAGTCCAGCTTCAGGGATATAAATGTTACAGGTGGTCTCTCATATAGATTTTTTTCTAGTACTCTGAATTTTACTTTTTAAGGCAACAGCAAAAGCTATTTCCTAGTGAAGAGACTACCTGGGTCACATCTGCATATCATATGGATATATATTTTTCCTAGAGGCCTCATAGATAAAATGTATAGCCCAAGCATCTCCCTGCGTATAAAGGTATGGACTTTTCCTACTTATGGCTCAGGGGCACATGTATAATACCCAGTCAAGCTGCTACTTTGGGGGACCCACTTTGAAGTGGCCTCCCTGGTAGCAACTAGAGCTTTTAAGATATTAGTACTTTCACACGTGTTAAGTACAACAACAATCAGGAGATAAGAAGGCCGACTTTCTTCTTGCTTGTACCTTCCGGTGGCGGTATTGTTCTTCTGGTAACAGGAGCTCGTCTCTCTGGAACACCTTCCTCGGAGACTTCCACCTCTTTAAAGATATTAGTATTTTCAAATTGAGAAAAGGCAAAGACAGGAAGACATGACTTACAAAGAAAGTTAGGCATATTAACAGACATTATAACTTTAAATTAGATTTTTTTTTGTTCTAATAGTTTATCATTACTTGTTGTATGAATGGGATTTGACTTTTTAGGGGCAAACCATAGACAGTTCCTTGTCTTGGGTACATTAGGGACTCTAAAGATATTAGTATTTTAGCATTCGAGATTGTGAAAATTGACATAAAACAGTGAACATATTTTGCAGACTGATGAGGAAAGATTTTCTTATTTAGATTTTCATAGCTAAGAATTATACCTTCGGTTGGAGGATGCTCTGGAATTTGGGGAATAGCCTCAGGTAACTCCACCTCTGGAAACACTTCTCTGGTTGTATCAGGTTCTTTAAAGATATCAGTAGGTTTATACTTAGAAGTTGTAAAAACAGTAAATTATGTAACATGCAATATTTGAGTCTTCAAGTCAAAGATATTCATCCAAGTTTGATGTTGTTGAAATGTACCTTTAGTTGCTGGTGTTTCTCTCTTTTTGGGAATAGTCACATATATTTTTTCCTCTGGAGCAACTTTCTCGGGTGGTTCAGGCACTTAAAAGATATGAGTACAGTTATGTTTGTTTATTAACAGTGAAGGAAAGTACTGAGTTTTTAAAATGAGCCAAAAGTAAATTTTCTTCACTGGGTTATTGGTATTATATACCTTTTGCTGGTTTGGGTTTTGTTTTTTGAGGATGAGTCACAAGTACTTTTTCTTCCAGAAATGATTCTTCAGATACTTCATAAACTTTAAAGATATTAGTATATATATAATTAGAGGCATTTCCAAGTGGATGAAGAATACCATTTAGAAAAATATGTTACATAATACACACTCATAACTCAAATTACAGTAGTACATAGACCCAAATTAGTGGCAATAACACACTGGCCTGGAAAAACTCTCTTTTCCAGTTTCATGGTATAGGACTGTCGCCACCTCTTTATAAGCATGATGGTAAAATTGAGGAATTCACTGGCCAGGGACCAGTATATGATTCTTCTACTTTGTCTGCAGAAAGCTACTGGTAAATTTTCCCTGTTAATTTTTATGGATTTTTTTTCTTAAAGAATGGGATTGATGTTGAGTTGCACATCAAGAATTCTAGAATATCTGACCTACTGGAAACTCATCTAAGTCCCTTCCTGTGCCAGGAACCTAGTTACTTATATTTAAAAAATATAAACCAAATCTAGTTTATGGCTTCATATTTAATATGAATGTGAAAACCATTTAGGGATTAGAAGAAAATAAAAATAAAAATGATTAAATATTCGGAAAAATTAGGCAACTAAAGAAATAAAGATTTCTCCAGCTTTAAGAAAGTAAGACTAGCTGATAATAATAATCAAATTCAAGTACACCAAGGGTATTCAAACAAGGGAGTCGTCATATATTTTTATCCCAACCTAGGTGACAAAAATGGGATATAAATTTTAGATTCAAGTAAGTGGAAACTGGCATTTTCACTCTTCAGATTATTAAATATCATTCTACTTAGAATATTTTATTACTCATATTATTTCACTGTTTAATCATAATTTTGCATAAAAGCAAAACCAAAAATGATTGAGGATTCTTTTGCAATTATAATAGGCCTTATAAATCTATGGGTATTTGAGCAGCACTGGCAAAATGTTTCCAACAGTTATTGCAAAAAGTAAAAAACAATAACGGTAAAGTATTTTGATTCTACAATATCTAAGTAAAATATTATTAAGAAGTTAAGGAAAGTTACCTTACGGTCTGAGAAAATGAATTGCTTAAAAAGAGAAGACATTTTTACAGAGACCACATTAACAAGACAACGATAAATTCAACAAGACAAATGACTTTCTAAAAATGGGCAATGGTATACATAAAGGACTATTTTTTTTTGACTATTTGTTTTTTAAATTGGCAAGGAAATATACCTTGTCTGAGGCAAACAGTCATTCAAACTATTTAATTTGAGCCAATATTTTGGGCATGTTGGGCTTTTTCAAGATATTAGTACATTTACTTTTAAAAGCTATGAAGACAGACTCAGACAAACCAAAGAGAACCACCAATTTTTCTACACTCACTGTAAGTTGTTGCATCTTCAGAAAGAACTATGCGTGATATTTCTTCTTGAATACTTTCCTTGGGCACCTCAGGAACTTCAAAGATATTAGTATATTAATTGTAATAAATAACTAATATAGCAAGAATATAAAGACACAAAATACAAATATATCACTCACACTCACTGTAAACCATGAATAATTAGACATAGTGTCATTTCCTGTTGTGATTAGCATCAATGTATACCTTTAGCTGGTGGAACTTCAGGCTTTTTAGGAACAGCTTCACGAACTTTTTCTTCTGGAACAATTTTCTTGGGTACTTCAGGAGCTTTAAAGATATGTGTTTGTTTTATTTTTAAGAATTGCATCATTGGGTATAAAATATCAAGACAAAAAGGGTCATCTAAGAAGGAGAATGTCAAAAATCCCCAAATTAGAAGTCATCCAAACATCTTTCTAGATTGCCTTGTCGATGAATCCTTGATTTGTCATATTAGAAAGACTTCGCCCTTTGAATATAGCATCATTTTCTATTGTCATTCAGAACACGTTTGTTTCTAAAGGTACTTGACAATAACTTCCAACATGAATTATTTTTGAAAAAGAGGTTGAGGGGTCAACGTTTAAATACTGCTTAAGAAGAGGTTCAGTACAGATAATAACAACATTTAGGCTTGGGTCTGTGTTCCCCGAAGGCTGTTACAAAAGGTAGGATTTACGTTATGGGACATAAGTTGAAATTTACATCATTCAGCCATTTTGTGGTGGTGAGGGGAGAATGATCTCTCTCATTCTTCATTGCAATAAGTGAATAAAAGGGAGTTTCGTGTTAGCAGTGAATCAGCAAAGGCAGATAGATACCTTTAGCTGGTGCAACTTTGGGCTCTTCAGGAACATGTACTTTTTCTTCTACCACGATTTTCTTGGGTACTTCAGGTACTTTAAAGATATAGCAATAATTTACTTTTGAACATTCATAAAGATTTTTAACAAGTAGAGTACACAAGAAATGTAAACACAGAACAGAACAACAGCCACAACATAAAATACAGACATCGCTTTATCAGATACATTACAGTAATTAATGAGTTGAATTTTGATAACATATACAATAATAAAAAAATCCAAGGGAATTTCTCATGTAAGAGTCATAAGAACTTGACAAGAAAAATGAGTAAGACACCTTCTCTGCTTTTTCGCCTGTTTTGTTGGAATAATTGGCATTTTCAGTGATAACATTCTTAAATGCTTCAGAGACTTTAAAGATATAAGTATATATTATTTATTAAATACTGTTTCTTATTTATGTTGTAAAATTCAAGAAGTTTAAAAACCTGAACAAAGCAAGGACATCAAACACAAAGTCATGATATATTTGTATCTAGTAGGTCATTTAAATTAATAATCAACAGAAAAACAGGGATTTATCAATAAGCATATTAGTGAATATAAGATCAAAGAGCACCAAAGGAGGAAAACTGGGTTCACTATTTGGTTAGTAGTGATATTCATTTTGAGTATTCTTAACAGTGACTGTTTTTTGATAGAACTTCCTTTAACCCCTCACCCACTTTAAAGATATTAGTTTGTTTTAGACATTCCAAAAACACAAAACACAGAAGAAAAACATCAGGTAGAATGCAAACTTGTAAAGCCGCCAAGGTGCTACTGCACGTAAAATTAGGTAAGCAATTTTTCACCAATAAAATACCTTTAGCTGGTGGCTCTTTTCGAGGAACAACTTTAGTGGGTGGTTTTTTTGGAGGGATGACTTTCTCAGATATCTCAGGCCCTTTAAAGATATTAGTGTTTTGGTTTAGAACCAACTTCTGAAGTGTAATTGTGCTCAATGACCAAAGTTAGTACAATGAGGGCTCATAAGATGCTTTCTCTGCTCATATTTTTAAAATTTACACCAGACCTACTTCCAAAAAAGACTTGATTTTGCTAACTTTCATCTAGGTTGTAAATTTACTATGTATACTAAGCACATACACATTCCTTCCTATTGAAAGTGAAAGTTGCTCAGCCATGTCCGACTCTTGATGATCCCAAGGACTATACAGTCCATGGAATTCTCCAGGCCAGAATACTGGAGTGGGTAGCCGCTCCTTTCTCCAGAGGATCTTCCCAACCTAGGGGTCAAACCTAGGTCTCCTGCATTGCTAGGAGTCCCACATTTACCAGCTGAGTCACAAGGGAAGCCCCTCCTTCCTATTACACACATATTATTAACTTGTTCAAGAACTGGAGTGGTCTTGTAGAGGAAGTATTTGTAAGTTCATTCTCAGAATATACTAGAATGCAGGTGTTGCTACCACACTTCATTTCCTTTCTTAATGTTGTTTCCCTTGAAAATATCATAAAATGGTGGAAGCTTTGGATAAGTAATTATCCGTGTGTGACGAGCTGGTTGAATTGCTAACAAAGCAATGGTTGTTTTGCCTCGACTGTAAATTCCTCAGTGCACTGAGGAGTTTCTTTTTATTCAACGGATGACACTGGCTAGTTATTTTGGAACCTGTAACAATCATGGAACGTTCTTTCTCGGAATTTAAAAAGAATCCACAAATTCATACAGTGCATTTTCTTATCTCTTCAGGCAAGTAGAGATCAGATATTAGTATCTAATTGCCTAAAACGATACTCTGGTTAATCTTTACTCTGTATCAATCATTGTTATCAAGTAAACTCATACTTCAAGTTATTTCATGCTTTTATCGAGGAAAATAAGTGAACTTCTAATGTCCAAACTGAACATGACATCTACTTAAAAAAAAAAACAAACAAGAATTAGGGCAACATATAACAGTTTGTAGTATCTGTACAATTCCTGATACCTTTAGGTGGAGCTTTGGGTTTTTCATATACTTCCTCTTCTTCCGCCTCTAAAACTTCTATTACCCTATGGACTTCTTCAGCTCTGTGTACTTCTTCTTCTGCTCTGTACTCTTCTGCTTGGAGGAACTGTTCCACCTCATGGAACTCTTCTTCTTC
The DNA here is from genome assembly GCF_032405125.1 of Capricornis sumatraensis. NCBI lineage: Eukaryota > Metazoa > Chordata > Mammalia > Artiodactyla > Bovidae > Capricornis > Capricornis sumatraensis. The sequence goes on along the minus strand of NC_091071.1, from coordinate 62,660,316 downwards.
AAAATACTCCTCAACCTCTTGGTACTCTTGTTCTTCAAGAGCCTCTTCCACCTGTGCTTCCACTATTTCTAATTCTGTTCTTTCTTTCACTACTTCCTCTTTGTGGAAAGCAACAGATACTTTTTCTTCACGGACAGCTCTCCCTGAAAGAGCATCTATTTTAAGAGACTTATTTGTTTAAGCACAGGAAAAATGAAGATGTAAATTCAAAATATAAAGAACAACCACCGAGAAGAGCTTTCATGCAACAATATAAAAGCATCAAAGATCTGCCCCAAAGTACCTTTAGCTGCGGGAACAGCTTCTTTTTTAGGCACAGGGACTTTCTTTTCTGGGATTTTCTTTTCTGGGACTTTCTTTGGCACTTCGGGCACTTTAAAGACATAGTTTTAATATTTAAGACTGTGAAGAGCAAGCTTTCATAAGCAAAAGACATCAAATACAATCAAGACACGTTGACACAAAACATAAAACTGTTAATGAAAAGAGATTATAAGAAAGTCGAGGTTAAAAAGAAAAGATGTACCTTTAGCTGGAGGGACCTCTTTTTTCTGAACAGGAACTGGTGGTTTTTCCTCAGGAACTTTCTTCGGCACTTTAAAGATATTAGGCATGTCAGTTAGCTGACAATACTCAATGATAAACGTGAAATAGAAACATCAGAAATAGCATCAATATTACAACAATCAAAGTTTAAGAAGTCACTCTGTACTGTAAAATTGGACACAAATTTTATAGGCAATAAAGATATCTTCACTCATTTGTGCTATTCATACCTTAGAAGGTATGTCCACAAGAAACCTGTGCCATCTTTTTGTTTTTAATAGCAGGGATTATCAATATTGAGCCCGATTCTACTATTTTTAATTTCATGAAGGCTTTTTTTTCAAGTGGTTATCCTCATGAAGTACTTAAGCCTCAATACAGATGTCACATTCTGCTGGGCACTATCATGTCTGCTGAGGCTATCTACTGTGATAGAGACAGCATAGCCTAAACAATTAGGAGGCTACTGAAGCATTAGCCTAATTAGGAAGCAAAGAGAAAGAGATGCTTTGTAATAACCTTGAATACTCTGGTCAGATATCACAGAAGGAACACTAGGCTCTTTAAAATAATTATTATCTAAGTATTAGGATAGATATCCCCCATAAAAAATACAGCAGATATAATTACTGTAATAATTATATGAGAAAATTCTACTTATATAATGTAATAAAATCTAGGAATGGAATGTTGAGAATAAAGATCCCCTGTAATGTGTCTAAGTATAGAGAGATGTACTATTAACATTAAAATTCCCAGCTATTTAAAATAAGAATCTTCTGGAATAATTCACACACACACACATACATACATATAATCATTCATTAACATTCCAAAATGTTAAAACAATCGAATGAATTATATTGTTACAGGTTTTTAATTAATTTCATAAGCTCTCTATTTAAATGACTCTAAGAACGCAGTGAAAGAAGATACTTTTGTTTTTTAAAAGAAGATGGATAAGAATTTAAAGATATTATCTTTAGTAAAAGGATCTGCTATACCTTTAGCTGGTGGTGCCTCCACTTTTTTAGGAACAGGAGTAGGTGCTTCAGGTACTGCTTTCTTAACCACTTCAGGCACTTAAAAGATATTTAATAGACGTTTTGAAAAATGACATACAATAAACAGAACTACCATAAACAAAAAAAATCCAAACACAAAACATTGATTTATTTTACAAAAGATATTAGCAACCTAAATGGTAATTACACATATGAAGTACTGACTCTAAAGGTGAGAGGAATATTACTTGGAAATCCTATAAGCAAACAAAGGTTTGCATAAACTACGCAAAGGACTGTCATAGTCTTTAGCAACGAAAGCATAAGAATTATTCTCAAGGGCGAACACCATAGAAATAGGTTTTCCCCACTTTCCTACTGAAGAAAAACACTAAGGATTGAAAACTAGGAGAAAGTATTACAATAGCAGCTGACCAGAAAAAATCAAGGTGTCAATAACATAAAATTCTCTCTCTCATTCTAATTGTACTGCAAATGCAGTGGAACAAGTTGGGTAAAGAAAAGGGACACAAAGTTTCAGGTGCTTATCATAAATAATCTTCAATTTATCATTGATATGATGTAAGTAAAGTATACTGGTGAATATTAGGTTTAGATGACTTCTGGGAAAGATATCGAATGAATGGCCAATCCATAAAATCAGCTGTACCTCTAGGTGGCGCCACCTCCTCAACCTCCTCTACGATAGGTGGTTCCTCTGGGATCTCCTCTTCTGGAATAGGCTCTTCAGGCTCCTCAAACACTTTAAAAAGATTATTACTTTGTAAATTATTTTTATAATACATTTGGATATTAGACTAAAATGATACATCTGAAAACTGAGGTTGTGTGATCAGCACAGGTAACTCAGCCTTCTAAATACATGTGAAAACTCACTCATCCTTGAAAAAAGCCTTACTGAGTCTTCAAAATACATTAGGCCCTTCCTAGAATTTTATAACTGGAAAGGACTTCAGAAAGAATTCAATTTAAATTATTATTTTTAATTGAGGTGGATTTTTTTGAAGTCAAGCATTCACTTAGGAGTCAAAGTCAGACTTTCTGTACCAGTTACTCAGGTTTAACTAAGAACTCCCCTTGGAGAAGCTAATCCCACAATTACCAACCAAGTCATGTGATGAAAAGTTTCTCATGGCAAACAGTTTCCCTTCAAAGATCCTCATTAAAGTAAAACAAACAAACAACCAACAACCACACATGTAAGAAAAGAGATTCAAATGGTTTTGTTTTGCCTATCCAGTTTCTACTAGGTAAAGAATATTTTCTTGTAGACTCTGAGTATGTTTATTTTCTGGAGTGAAGTATGCATATACCTCTTGAAAATATTAGACAAAATAAGATAGCAATGCTTTTGAAAATGCTGTTTTCTTAGAAAGTCATCTACCTTCAACTGGTGGAACTTCCTCTTCTTCAGGGACAATGATGCGTTTTTCTTCCACCTTCTTAGGCACCTCAGGAACTTAAAAGATATTGATTGTTTTAGGCACTTAAAATGCAAGAACCAGGAGGAGCACATAAAGACCCAAGTTCCCCATTTTTCAACACAAGAAACTAATAACAGAATACACATGCACCAGATGAAACACTGATGTTTCACAGCATTGTTAACGAGACAAAAATCAAAGGTTGGTAGTTCAAGATAAACACCATTCTATCTTTTACCGCTGGGGGTACTTCAGGGACTGGTTTCTTAGTTATCTCAGGCTCTTTAAAGATATATAAGTTTAGTATTTTTATTCTATTTTTTTACAAACAACATACATAGACAGATCAACATAAAATACACAAACACAGAGTAGAAGAACTGACATAGAACAAATACGGGTGCAGCAGAGTTTCAAGGGATGGCTACACAACAGAGCACACAGTGCAAACGCTTATGTGGAACATCCGTCCCTACGTGAAGAGCGTCACAGTTCCACAGCGGAGGGCAGCAAACACACCCCTGTTGGGAGTGATGTACCTTTGGCAGGAGGAGGCGCTGCTTTCTTAAGACCGGGTGGAGGCACCTTCTTTTCTGGTTCAGGTTTCTTAGGCACCTCGGGCACTTCAAAGATATTATTTTGTAAGCTCAGTTTCATGAACACAGAGACAACGGACACCACAATATTGTAAGTTATGTTAACCAATACTGGGAAACGGGCCATTCTGGCATTTACAGGTGAAGAAAGAAATGGTAGTGTCTAATTTGCTTGGGAAGAGCAGTACCTTTGGCAGGAGGAACCTCCTCTTTCTTGGGAATGATCACTTTCTTCTCTGGCACTTTCTTCTTAACCTCAGGCACTTTAAAGACATCATTTAATGATAAGACTTTATTGTAAGGGACAAAAAAGAGGGAACACAAGAAGTTCACACAGAGAGAAACTAACATGCAACAGTCGCTCGGGACAGGGATGTAGTGTAAGTCGGGAGCCCACAGGTAAGGATAGAATTAGGTGTCTTAGAGGACGGGAGCAGCAACCTATTTGAATACCAGAGGACAGATGCTATCATTTCATCCACTTAAATTTCACTAGAAATTTATTAAATCATTATCTATAAAATACTTCTAAATTCTTACAATCCAATAAAGGACCAGCTTTACTGTTTTGCTGATTATAAGACTATTTAACCTAGTGGAAAGGTCATGCTCATTTTAAATAGTAATGTCATAAATTTTGCAGAAGATATTGAGCTTTAAGGCATACATATATATTGTCCCATACTATGCACTGATTGAATATGATAAATCTGGATACTATTCATTCAATCATAGAGTCCATCTATATACCATACTTTCTTTTATCCTCTCAGTACTATCTGAGCCCACTAGGACTGATATTAGTTTCCTCACTTTTTAGGCTTACATCAGCTAAAGGACTTGCTCAGGCTAACACACAAGATACATATCCAAGGCTAAAATCAAAACCTGCTGGGCTACCATTTATATGTATGTTTCAGAAGACATACGCTATTAATCAGTGTTTTCACAAACGTATTAATCTTTTATCTTTTCATCTTGATGCTCTAAAGACACTTTATATAAATGATTGAAGGATGATGTTTAGGAAGATTGGAACATCACATTTTTCAGGTGCTTTTGGCATTGATAATTTAGCCTTGTAAAATATCTATATGGAAAATATGATGTTTAATAAAATTATAGGGAATTGGGTAAAACTTTGGGGGAAATTTTAACACTTCTCTTCATCTTTGTTCCTGAATACTGCTTTATAGCCAGTGAAAAGTGGATATCAGAGTTCTTGAACATTTTCAGCAGTTAATGTGACCAGTTTATAAACGTAAAGTTTTCTAAATCCCAGTTCTGCTATCATTTTTCTGGCGAAACTATGGATAAAGAATGTGTATGTACTTGGGGGAGGTGTACCTTTAGGCGGTGGAGGTTCCACTTTTTTAGGAGCTGGAACAGGGACTTTCTTCTCTGGTACAGGTTTCTTTGGCACTTCAGGCACTTTAAAACATTCATTTTAAAACATTAAAAAATCACATGTACAGTACTGGATATGCAACGAAAAGACACGTGAGAATAGGACCACAAACAACGAGATAACATTCCATGCCATGAAATCTGAACAGACATTCAGATTACTTACAATAAACAGAGACACATAAGACAGACACAAAATAATAAGAGCACACATGTCTGGAATGTTCTCTAAGATTTAGATGGTAGGAAACATAAAGAGTATAGCATCATAGATAAAATTAGAGATGAACAACAGGGTGGAAAGGCAGAATTCAACACAAAAGAGGCCTGAGGACTTCAAGAAGAGCTGCTATACCTCGTGCAGGTACTGGCACTTTAGGCTTAATTTCTGGAAGAACTTCTTCTTTTTCGGGTACCACTTCTTCCTCAGGTACAAATTCTTCCTCCTCAGGAGGAATTTCCTCTTCTTCAGGAGGAACTTCCTCTTCCTCTGGAAGAATCTCCTCCTCCTCTAGCGGAACTTCTTCCTCAGGTGAAATTTCCTCTTCCTCTGGCGGAACTTCTTCCTCAAGGATAACTTCTTCTTCCTCATGGAGAAATTCCTCTTCAAGAACAATTTCTTCTTTATGTACAACTTTCTCTTCCCGGAGCAGAGCTACAGGAACTGGAACTGGAACTGGCTCACGTTTCTTTGGCACTTTAAAGATAGTTGTCAATCGGACAAGCATCACTTTTATGTACAATATTTAAAACAGTGGGACAACATGAAAAGCTAATATTCTGTAGTCAAAAAGCATCAACTGTTACCAACATAAGTCATTATAATTAGTGAGGCTGTAGAATGCCAGTTAGTTAGCCTTTTTGTTTTGGGTTTGTTAGAGATTAATGTACCTTTGGGTGGGGGAGCCTCCACTTTTTTCGGAATAGGTGTTGGCTTCTTTTCTTCTGGGAGGACCTTTTTGGGCACCTCTGGCACTTTAAAGATATTATTTTTTCTTTAAGAATGTGTTCATTTACGTGTCTTAGAGCAATAGACATAAAAAAGAATAACGAAATATCTGACTTAAATATTTCTAACAAGACAGACAATTGTTTAAACCACATAATGTTATGGGAGAATTTATATACGAATATATATATATAAATGTTGGACTTCCCCAGTGGCGCATGGTAAAGAATTCGCCTGCAATGCAGGAGACTTGGGTTTGATCTCTGGGTTGGGAAGATTCCATGGAGGAGGGCACGACAACCCACTCCAGTATTCTTGCCAGGAGAATCCCCATGAACAGAGGAGCCTGGCGGGCTTTAGTCTATGGGGTCGCAAAGAGTCGGACATACCTAAAGTGACTGAGCATGCATGCACGCATATGTAAATGTAAGGGTTTTTTTTTTTTTTGCCCCCCAAGGACTTTACATGATGAAGTGATGTACCTTTTGCTGGTGGAGCCTCTACTTTCTTAGGAGCAGGAACCGGCACCTTCTTCTCAGGCACAGGTTTCTTGGGCACTTCCGGCACTTTAAAGAAATGATTAGAGAAATAGTTGATCCAACCTAGAATTTTGAATCCAAGCATAGTCTCAAAAAGACTATGACAAGGTCATAAGAGTATGACCACATTATTTCAGGAAGCATTTTACTTTTAAAATAAAATCTTTTCTTTTCCATGAAGGAATACTAAAGCATTGCATCTCCAAGTAACACAGAGTTTAATTATTCACTCGTGAAAATTTGAAGTGTAAAAAATGTTTATGACATTGCAAGTTCATGTACCTTTGGCAGGCGGAGCTTCCACCTTTTTGGGAACTGGTACTGGCACTTTCTCCTCTGGTACTGGCACTTTCTCCTCTGGCACTGGCACTTTCTCCTCTGGCACAGGTTTCTTGGGTACTTCAGGAACTTTAAAGACATAAAATAGGGTTAGTGTTACATTTTTCACCCATAGGTAAGAATTTAGTAATTTCTGGTCTATTGAAGTATCATAGATATTTGAACAATTTCACTTGAAGATTGAAAATAATAATTATAATAGCCACAAAACAAAGGCCTGGAAATGCACAAAAATTAAGATAAAGAACACTGAATAAATGTAGACTGCTATTAAAGACAATACACAATGTCTGGTAAATGATGGTTTTGCCCATCTTCATATTACAATAAAAATGTATTTTATTCTAAGAACTTGACACTAAAGAGGAGGAAGTCAAACATCAATCACCAGTATGCTTTGATGGTAAAATTCAGAGATGAATACACAAAAAACTGCTCCAGTTACCAGCTGGGGGGGGGGTCTTTGTCTTGGCATTAATACTGTTAATATCATCATGGGGTAAGAACAGATGCGGCTCACCAAGTGATGCTACATGGGTAAATTATTACATTATTCCACCGATGTATTACAAAGAGATGTACCTTTAGCTGGTGGAGCCTTCTCTTTCTTAGGAATGGGCACAGGAACCTTCTCCTCAGGCTTCTTAGGAATCTCAGGCACTTTAAAGATATTGTTTATTGATAAGTTCTTGCTACCAGTAACGACATATCCACACAAAGGACAGTGAACAGACGACAGGACAGTTTCAAACAACAGAGAGTAACAACGCAAAGGTTTTGAACTCAGAAGATGGCTATCTAGATGCAGATTAAGCGGGGAAAGAATCCGCCTGCAATGCGGGAGACTAGGGTTCGATTCCTGGGTTAGGAAGATCCCCTGGAGAAAGGAATGGCAACCCACTCCAGGATTCTTGCCTGGAGAATTCGACGGACAGAGGAGCCTGGCAGGCTACAGTCCACTGGGTTGCCAAGAGTTGAACATGACCGAGCAACTAAGTTTTTTATACACTCATGGTATGAGTGGTGGTGTACCTTTTGCTGGTGGGGCTTCCTTCTTTTTGGGAACAGGAACAGGTTTCTTCTCTTCTGGAACAGGTTTCTTTGGTACCTCAGGCACTTTAGAGATATTATGAAGAATTTTGGAAATGTTGCAGAAAAAGATATAAAATGTGAAAAGCAACTGCAGAAATCATGCTTCAGCCCCTGTAAGTGTCTTTTCCTAATAACAAGCAGAATTGCGCATTGGTGCTAATATACCCCAGAATTTAACCAAACTGGACACTAAGGATGCTGCTGCTTATCCCTTGGTAGGGGATGCAATCTACCTTTGACTGGTACCACTTCTTCTTCAGTTATGAGCTCCTCTTCCTCATGAACGTACTCTTCTCCTTCTTCATAATATTCCTCTATGTGGGTTACACCCTCCTCTTCAAAGGCAATCTCTTCTGGTTCTTCTCTTTCAGGTACTTCAGGCACTTTAAAGACATTATTTTTAGGTTGGATAGTTTCCCAATTACTTGATAAAATGAAGATCCATTAGGAACATGGCCATTTGTAACAGAAGAAGGAATAGGCTTCCTCTTTCCCACAGAACTCTACACATAGAACTGAACATGAATTTCATACCAAAAAAGACAAACGACGCATTAAGAAGAGTTACATATAGGTACCTCTAACAGGTGCTGTTACTTCTTTTTTAGGAACAGGTACTTTTTCTTCTGTGACAACCCTCTTGGGCTTCATGGGCACTTGAAACAGTAAGTATAAGGAAATTTTATTTTCAGAAACAGGTCACCCAATTAATGCTTGCTCTACTGTACTTCAAGGATATACAATGATTTTGCTAGTGTTTCTCCTATAGTAGATATATGATTGTTCGACTAAAGAAACTTCATATTTTCCATGGAACAGATTCTGAACCTCACTGGAATAAAAACATACAAAAGTACTCAAGGAGGTCTGGGGTAACCCCAAGATTGTGAAGTAGTGCTTAGTGTCTGATATCTCTTCTTGTCTGAAACATCCTTTACCGAAAAGCTAAATTTACTCCTGGGTAAGTATACTGCCTGAAACTGCAGAGGAGCTGCTTAGTGAAAAGCAGGGGGAAATGGTTAGATACTGAGTTAACTCTTTCTTCAATCTTCAAAATGACTTTAGGGTCAACAAACAGATCTTAAACGGTGGTATATATTGTTATATCATTACATCAATTTAGATGAGTCAGGGATGTGCCAAATGGCCACTGATTTTAAACCCAAACATTGTATTTTATATTCATTGTAGCTGTGTGTTAGGACAGCCATTGCATAAGGAGTTATGGATATATTCTGCATGACTTTTCCTTTTAAGATAACATTATCTTTTCATTCTGCATTTATAGATTTTTCTATTCAATATCCATCTAGCAATTAATATAAAAGATACAAAACAGTGAGGGCAAAAAGCAAACCATAGCTGCTTAAGTTTTAAGAGAGACATGATAAAAGGCCACAATTGAGGAAGGAAAGTATACCTTTAGCAGCTGGTTCAGTCACCTGCTCTTTTTCACGTTTGGTAACTGAAATGTGTATTTTTTCCTCAACAACTTTCTTTGCTTCTTCAGGTGCTTTAAAGATATTAATCATTAAAGACCATTAAAACCAACCCACATGAATATCATGTAAATAAAAATTCATGAAACATGGAGAAAGGTAAGAATCAGCACCAAACAATACACTCAGTAAAAACAAAGAACATCAGACAAGGTAGCAAGACATGTTTATAGACTGTAAGTGACGAAGGTGTTTCTGGTAGTTATTTTGCTGCCTGTACCTTTGGGAGGTGGAGGTTTGAGTTTCTTAGGAATGAGCACTGGCGCTTTTGCTTCAGGGACCACTTTCTTCGGCACTTGAAAATATCAACATTAACAGATTTAAAAACCCGATCCAGACTTTTTAAGAGCAGTAAGAAAAAAAATAAAGAAACACGACGTGCAACATAGGGATCCCCCCCACACACACGATTGGCACACTGCCACTTCAACACGGATTTGTAGCTGGACAGACATGGAAGAACCACAGGTCTCATCACTAATAATGTTTTTCTGACTCTACCTTTAGCTGGTGGAGCCTTTGGTTTTGTGGGAACTGGTTCTTCATGGATAGGCTTTACTGGGACGGGCTTCTCGGGTTCTTTAAAAAATATATACAGGGTATTTAATGTTAGACATTTTTATGTTAGGACATAAAAAATGATATTTCTTCAATGGACACAAAGAACTAAAATAATATATCTTATCTACAGCATAGCCATAGCCTTGAGAGGTGAGTAAGAATTAGAGGTTCAGGTAGAATAAGGTATAAAAGACTTAAACAAGCTTTTATCGCTATTTCTTCCTTGCTAATTTAATTTACTTCAACTAAGTAACTGTGACTCTTTTACATATTATCATTTCACTTGAGGTAGACAACATCATGGTTAAACTCCTTTCCATATAATATTTGTTTTTAATTCTATTTGTAAAACTATATAGAACATTCTCAAAGTTAGGCTATGAAACACCAAAAATTGAATAAATGAAATAATATTGATGCATTCTGAAATCCAACAGAATCTTATTCCTACAAATTTGATCTGCACAATGATAAAACACAATAGTTTGTGTTGGACTTCCCTGTCTTTATTTTTGAAGGAATCTTTGTTATATTTAATGAAGGGAACTCCAAGGGTAGGATGTTTTCTCAATAGGCTATCCTGTTTGATAATAACAAGCTTCAGGATGAAAGAAGTTCAGAAATTTTTGGTCATGTATTGGAACGATCAAGGGTATTTGCAGACAGACTCAGCCTTTTGGAGAAAGAAATTTACTTTCATTTGTTTGATATCAGTAAAAGCAAAAAGGAGAGGGAAAACAGATTATGCCCAGAACCAAACTCTAACAGTAACTTTACAGGTTATAGAGAATTTTTTTTTCCTAAAAGTTATCCAAGAAAGAAAATTCTGAGTTTCCCAAACAAAACAAAGTTCTTTTGAAATTTCTTTGGGTATTCAAAACTTTATCCTGTCCTAATGTCATTTGCATATATTTAATGTGGTGTCAGGTGTAGAGTTCTGCTCATACCTGTGACGTACGCTTCACGTTCTCTATACTCTTCATAATGTTCGAATTCCCGTTCCTCATACTCTTCATACTGGTCATATTCTTCTGTTGGCTCATATTCCTCAAATTCTTTATAATCATATTCTTCATATTCCTCATATTCTTCTTCCCGTTCTACTGAAACAGTTTCTTCCTCTTTGGTGTAAGCCCATTCTTTCTCTGCTGTTACAGTAACTTCTGGAACAATATTGACAACAGCAGCATTTTACTTGAAGCCCATAGGGACCATAGTGACAATGTGCTATGATTTCATTTCCTGGTAATGGTCTCATGCACTAGTTATAGGAGACCTTGACTGTCCTTCACTGGCCAAGATATTACAGAGTGTACAGTTGCTATTTACAGATTCAAACGTTAGATTCCCTGCCTTTAGTCAACAACCAGAAGGATGAGACTCAAATTAGAAACGAACAGGCCAAGAGCTGTATAGCCATGCTTCATTTTATTATTTAGTCAAAGCACAATATACCTTTAGCAGCCGGAGGTTCTCTTTTTGCAACTTCAATGGATACCTTTTCTTCTTTAACAGCTCTTTTCCTGAGTTCAGTCACTTTAAAAAGAGTAATTATTGAAAGTGAATCACAAGATTCAAAACAATGCGTGTTAAGAGAACTTGTATGTGCACAATCCCATGACAAAGATAACCATAGCCATGTTCCTTGTTTAAATGTTTCCTTTAAGCGGTAAGAAAACTCTATGGCCTAAGAAATAAACATGGTCTAACATATATATGAATGCTTTTTTCTAAGCTACTTAATTAAAAGACTTTGAATAACTTTAGGAAGATCAAGTAGTAATTATAAGAGAACTAAAAAAAGATAACTGGACAGCATAAACAATGATATCAAGCAACCATTAGACAGAAACTTATGTTACATGAATAGTTTCTTCATTTTAATTCTGAGGTATTTCCATAACTTCTTACCACCACAATGTAGAAGATTGAGGATTTAATTTTTTTTTTTAAATTTCATCCAACGTTGCCACACAAAACAAGCATTTCAGCAAAGGAAATCAGTATATAGACGAAAAAACATTAAAAGACAAGTCCATTTTAAGGGAAAGTATCTACACATGTGTGGGTGAGGTTTCATTTTTTGTTTTTGTTTTTTTGAGGAGAGAGAGATTTGAGTACATTTTCTGGTATCAGAAATGTTTAGTTTTGAGATGATATGGAGTAGCATATGTATATTAATTACTTTGTAATACATAAATTATTTTGTCTAGGGATTTCAGTTCCACTAGGAGAGTTTCAATGCTTATAAGCTTATTTTGATTTTTGGAAAAGTTGGTGTACCTTTTGCTGGTGGTTCTTCCTCTTTTCTAGGCTTGAGTTTTGGAAATTTCTCTTCTGGAACAGCTCTCTTGGGTTCCTCAGGCACTTTAAAGACAGATTTCACTTTAAAGAATTGTTTTCCTCATTCAAACCACAAAATGGTAGTTGTGTAACAGCAATTCAAACATAAAAGACTTGACATTTTTGTGATTTCAAACAGAAAACAATGATAACAATGACAACAAAAAACCAACACCCATAACTAGTGTATTTGGTAAAGAGAAGAGGGTAGGCAGAACATTCTGGGTATCAAAAGACCCCATGTACCTTTTGGTCTTGGAGGCTCCACTTTTTTAGTAACAGCAACATGAACTTTTTCTTCCTGGGTAATTTGCATGTGCCTCTCAGTCACTTGAAAGATAATTTTAGGATTATGGAGTTGTATTACTTAAAGTGGAATTTTAAAAAGTGTATTAAGTATATTCAGTTCAGTTCAGTCGCTCAGTCAGGTCTGACTGTTTGCGACCCCATGGACTACAGGACGCCAGGCCTCCCTGTCCATCACCAACTCCCAGAGTTTACTCAAACTCATGTCCATTGAGTCAGTGATGCCATCCAACCATCTCATCCTCTGTTGTTCCCTTCTCCTCCCACCTTCAATCTTTCCCAGCATCAGGGTCTTTTCAAATGCATCAGTTCTTCGCATCAGGTGGCCAAAGTATTGGAGTTTCAGCTTCAGCATCAGTTATATTAAGTATATTTGCCAGAGGCTTATGTGATTTTAGAATATAATTTTACAAGATACACACAAATAAGCTTCACAACAAGTGAGTAATAATCCACCATAGACAAGGCAATAATACATCAATCCTTGTGACCAACATACACCAATAACCTCCATATAGAAGGTGAGACCAGAGGACAGCAGTGAGAGGACGAAAGACAAGACATGTTTCTAGTCGCCGTGCTGGGGGACTTCATTTACCTTTGGTGGGAGGAGGTTCTTCTATCTTTGCCACTTTGGGAGGAGCCCTTTTTTCAGGAACTGGTTTCTTTGGTTCTTCTGGCACTTAAAAGACATTGCACGACACGGTCAGACACAACACAAGTGTGAAAAACACTAAACACAGGCACACTTATTTCTTGCTAATGTCAAAAAAATTTGAAGAATGTATCGATTTAAGATTTAAACACAGGCATTATTTAAGAATAAACGAAAACCCAATATACCTTTGGCGGGCGGCACTTTTTCCTTTTTGGGAACTGCAGCAGGAATTTTCTTTTCTGGCACAATTTTCTTCGGTGCTTCAGGAACTTTAGAAATATGAGGTTTAAGAATATTAGTCTGCATTGCAGAAGAAGTGCCATTCTTTTGCGGCAAAGAGCTCACTTTATGAAAGATCACACATTTACACAAACATTAATGACTACAGTCAGTTAAAATGTTTACACGTAAGTTGGCAAAACTGAGGCAGTTACTCAAACTAAAAGCATTATCACAGCTATGAAGACAAATGCGTCTCATTTCTCTGAGACAGAATTGTACCTTTAGCTGGTGGAGGCTCCTCTACTTTAGCAGGAATTTTCGGTTTGGGTACGATTTTCTTCTCAGGCACTTGAAAAGATTATAAAATATATTTGTAGAAATGTCCAGATTTCTTTTTAATAAAAAGTTAAGGAACTTTTAAATTAAACACATTTACTGACGTTTGCAATACAGGCAATGAATTAGCTATAAGAGAACATTTAGAATGGGACAAGTCCAACACACACAGGGGCTAGAGTTTATCTAAGAGTTGGTCTACCTTCAGCTGGTTCAGCTTCCACTTCCTCAGAAATAAAGTGCTCCTCTTCTTCTACAATGTATTCCTCAGGCTCCTCCATCACTTTAAAGATATCAATTTGAAATAAGATAAGCCTGTAGTGTTCAAATTTAGCTGTACTTTATTAAGTCAAAGAATAAGTAAAATAGTGAACGTTTAACACCTGCCAAATCCCTGGTTGCTCTCATTTATAATACCCAAAGAATAAGACTTTCATCAAAGCATATGCCTTAATAAGGAGTACAGAAACTGTTTCAGTAACTTAATTTTTAAGTGTATCATAAAGATGACAATGCTTGTATTCACAGGAAGAACAGGACAAGCACAAGACATAAGAACAATTCTAGTGGCTAAATTAACAAGAACACAGGAATTTGAAGACAAGTATTAAAAATACGATGACACTAGATTTGAAGGCGCAGGGCAGAAATATATACTTGAAGAATTGTAAGTAGGTTTATAAGAAAGAAAAGACCTGTACTACATAGGGAAAACCTGCTGAGAACTTGGAATCAGAACTCCCCACTGCCCCAGTTTTACAAGAGTAGGTATGGTGAACAAGGTTAACAGTCTTCCTGTGATTTTTGAGTCTGTGTGTATAAGGTTAATTATAGAATAGAGAGATCTAGTTATGAACATTAGGGGTAAACTTAACAGGCTACCTATCTTTTCCTTAAATCTTTTGGACTTCATGAAAGCATAAGAATATCCTGCAGTGTCTTTCCTTTTAATTAGAGTCTATAGTATTAAAAGAAATTTATAATGCATACTGTCAAAGGCTGAAGTTAGATTCATGCAATGAGAACTTTCCTTGTGTACATGTTAAGCTTTCCCAAACATTTCTAGAAGGGATAGGACCCTTGGGATCCATCAGATTCCTGACTTGTGCCTGACATCTCGGCCTTTCCCAGGAAGCACAACAGAACTGGAGGGCTTCCTCCAGGGAGTCAAGTCTTCTCTGTTCTAAGGCTTTCCATCAAGATTGCACATCTGGATTTCACATGGTGTCTCCTTCCAAGTGGGGAAGAGTCAGGACACATATTTCAAGGGCATCTGACTGTACAGTTCTATTCACCGCTTCATTAGGAAGACAGTACATTTATTAAGAAACTTACTGATTAATCTTTAAATCAGAGGTACATTAAAACTTTCATAGTAAAGTTCTTTCAGATATACTGCTTTAGCAGAGTGCTGAACTTTAGCAGCAAACCTAGGGCTGTCTTAATTCACTAAAAAGCTTGAAATAAAGCTTGTTGCTCAGTCCTTAAACCATAGAGAACTAACATTATAGGCACGCGAACATCTGAATAACAGGCTGATCTAATAAAAGATATTTCACGATTGCTCTCTCCATACATGGAACACCGGAAAGGCCTACGTGCTCAGGGCTTCACTCTCAAGCCTGGCCAACAAGGTTATCTAATTCCTTGTTCATTTAAAATATGTGAGTCAGGCTACATTATTGAGTTGTGCTATCAACACTGTTTTGGGTTACCTATGTTTTAGACATTAGACTACATTCAGCTCACCATACTGAAACCAAGTCCCATCTACCGAAAGGGTAACTGTATATGAAGATACCTGCACCTTTAGTTACCTGCTTAGTTAAATATGAAGCCCTGTCTCCTATATAGCCAAGTTAAGAGAGGGTGGACAATAAATACACTGGATGTTTAATTAATGCTCCTGAATCTTGTGGCTTGATCAAAAGACACATCAAATAAGGCCAGGAGATGTTCGCTGAATTTGTATCACTTTCATTAATCTGAGTACACAATCTGGGGAGGAAAACAGCTTATCAAGACTCCAGGTCACCACTAGCTTTATTTGCATTTTTTACCTTCATATTCTGTAACCTCTACTTCTTCCTCCTCCTCTCTTTCCTCTTCTCTATAAACTGACACGGATATTCTTTCCTCTTCTTCTGAATAACTCCATCCCTTCTCTGCAGATATTTTAAAAGATGAGATTTAATTTAAATTCCACCTGAAGAGTCCGTTGAAGTTCGGATAATAGCCATGTGTTCCCTACGGGAGGATAATGTCCTTCTATCTGCTTAGGGGTGGAGCGTCATAGGACTTCCTCATTGCAACAAGGAAGAGAGCTGGTTTCAGAAGAGGGCATGGTAGAGCCCACAACCAAGAAGAATATTCAACTTATGCCCAAGTGTGGCCCCGTTCACGTTTATCCCACATTCACCATCCCATTCACTCTCTTAGAAGATTCAGGACCAATGCAGACACAAAACATTCAGTCTCAGAGACTACAGTAGACAGACAATACTCAGCATAACTTCTAAAGTAAACGATGCGGCAAGAAGAAAAGACTCGTAGGGAACACACGCAAACTCATTTCTCCCCTCACGCCTGATTATATACCTTCGTGTCGCATGACCTCCACTCTCTGAGGAACTGTGACGGATACTTTTTCTTCGGCAGCAAATCTTTTTTCTTCCATGACCATTTTCTTAGAAACTTCGGCTTTAAGAAAGCATTAAAATTAAAGCTTAAAAAGCAAGAGTCTTAATCAAGAGTCTCCCTAAAGTTAGGGGAAGATTTGCCCAGTATACCACTCTCCCTAACAAAGTGGAAAACAAGTTACATATCACAAGTATATGCACACAGAAATTCTATCCAAAGAGAGACAAGGGGTCAGTACAAGAAGACATCAGGTAGGAAAAAGAATTCACTGGCTCAAAGATTTTTGTCAGAGGCATGAAACAAATCCTACCTCGAGGAGGAGGGGCTTTCTTAGCGACTGGAACTGGCACGGGAACTTTCTCCTCCGGGACAGGTTTCTTAGGCACCGCTGGTACTTTAAAAACATGGTCCACTTTCAGAACTTCAGTGTTATTTCACTGAAGCTCAACACCAAACACAGATACACACTCACGATGCACACATATCACAGAACTCACAAAATCATCATTTGCCTTGGAACATAAAATTGTAAAGAGGGTTCTTGGAGAGAGAGAGAGAGACAATACCTTTCAGTGGTGGAACTTCTTCCTCTTTCCGAGGGACAGGTCTTTTTTCTTCGGGAAGTTTCTTCTTTGGTATTTCTGGCACTTAAAGGATAGTATTTGATTTTACATTCTCAGAAAGGCAAAGAAAATGAGCAACATAGAACTGGCAGGCTCACTAAAGAAGACATGCAACTAAAGAAGCCTGAAGAGGAGACACGTTTATTTCATGGAGATGGATGAGGTACCTGCTGGTGGTGGAGACTCCTCTCTTTCAGTGACAATGGTTATTTTTTCTTCTGTGACAACCCTCTTCTGTACTTCAGGAACTTGAAAAGACATTAATTTTTAGAGTTGCCTTTTGTATTTTCCAAAGTAGCTTATGCACAGTTATTTTGTAAGAAAGTAGGCAGGTAGACAGACAATTTTGTTGAATTCTTATACCATAAAACATTCATTTTGAATTAAACTAAATTAACAGATAATTAGACACAAAATGTTTTACACTCAAGACATAAAGATAGGGCTTCCTTACTAAGTAAGTCATTGTACCTTTAGCTGGTGGAGCTTCCCTCTTCTTTGCAACGGGAACAGGAACCTTTTCTTCAGGAACAGGTTTTTTGGGCACCTCTGGAACTTAAAGGTGTTAAAATACAATGTTAGTTCAGATGTATATCACTTTCATGAATGGATATAAGCATAAACACAAATCTTTATGTAGTTCATTAATGCTGTTATAGATTTTTTTATGTATAGGCAAAATAATGCAAAAAATTAAAATACAGTGTTCTAAAGGCCACGATACAGTGTTCCAAAGGCCATGGTAAATGTCTTATGTGTATTACAGAGACATTTAGGCAACTAAAAAGGAGAGTTATATACACAGAAGTATGGATACACAATTTGCTGCTACTACTGCTATACTTCTGATAAAAATCAGTAATTACAGAAACAGTGTAGAGTATGGATACAGTATTCAGAAAAATCTCTTTATGCTTTGTATTGCGAACAGGAATCTGTAACAACATATATATTTTGGGTATATTTTACCCAAGACTATCTTAGACTTGGAGAAGGGCATGGCAACCCACTCCAACATTCTTGCCTGGAGAATTCCACGGACAGAGGAGCCTGGCAGGTTACAGTCCATGGGGTTGCATGACTGAGTGACTAACATTTTCACATCTTAGACCAATAAGTCATTAGAATGGTTGTATATATATCGTTATTATTTTTTTCTATTTCTCTTCTGGGTTTTTTTGTTTGCTTGTGCCCCTGTAGTGTTTACAAAACTCAGGAAACACTCTTGTGCTAGGCTAGCCCTCTCAATATGACACTGAAGTGTTCATTTGGTTTAAAAAGAAAAGACTATAAAGAAACAAACATACTATCTTGAAAAGATACATGCCCCTCAATGTTTATAGCAGGATTATTTATAATGCTAAGATATCAAAACAATTTAAGTGTCCATCTATAGATGAATGAATAAAGATGTGGTATATTTTTAAGAATGGAATGGTACTCAGCCATAAAAGAAAGAATGAAATGTTGCCATTTAAACACTTGGATGAACTTGGAGGGTATTATGCCAAATGAAACATCAGAGAGCAACAAGTACTGTATGATATCACTTACATGTAGAGTCTTATGAAGGATATAGGATGCTTGGGGCTGGTGCACTGGGATGACCCAGAGGGATGGTATGGGGAGGGAGGTGGGAGGGGGGTTCAGGATGGGGAACACGTGTACACCCATGGCAGATTCATGTTGATAAATGGCAAAAACCAATACAATATTGTAAAGTAATTAGCCTCCAATTAAAATAAATTTAAATTTAAAAATAAATAAATAAATAACAAAATAGTGAACATAACAAAAAAGAGACAGACTCACAGATATAGAGAACAAGTTAGTGGTTACCAGTCGGGGCGAGGGAAGAAGGGAGGGGCAATACAGGGGTAGGGATTAAGAGATACAGACTATTATATATAAAATAAGCTACAAGGATACAGTGCACAACCCAGGGAATACAGCCAATATTCCAAAACAATTACAAATGGAGTATAACCTTTAAGCGTTGTGAACCACTATATAGTACACCTGTACGGTATAGAGTATTGTGTATCAACTATACTTCAATTAAAAAAAAGAATACCTCTCCTCCCCCTGGGATTCTGAAACAGCCAAGAGTTTGAGAAACAGAAGCAGACTTGACTCAGGAAGAAAATGGAAAATTGAGAAGTCAGGCGAAAGAGAACACTACATAAAATGTATGAGCCTGCTTTCTTCCAAGCTGGATGGCACTGGATCTCCATAACCGACCAGATGTGTGCAGTTTTGTTGCTTCATCACCTCCATAAAGTAGTGTCTTGCTATCACTAAAACCCCCCAAACCAACCAAATCCAAAATCAAAGCCAGAATGAACACAGTTGAATCCAAACACACCTGTATGCAAGATCCCTTCACTCACTAATCAGATAACTGCAACATTTGTGGCAAGTGCCTATGCTCAATTAATGTCTAGAGAAATATGGTGAAAGTCACTGCCAAAAGTTGCTGCTTCCAATTTTTTAAGAGTAGGCCTCATTGACTTTTCAGACGAGTGGCTGTTACCAGTAACACAGCAACATCTTTACCTAGTTAACATTCAGTTCTACCAAACTCCCTCCTATTAATCTTTATCTTGTCATAACTCATGAAAGTGTTTTTTTTTTTTTTAAATTAACAGATGGTCACATAGTTGAGGAGTGAAAGAGCGTTTCCTAGAAACATGCCCTGTAGAAAACGAATTTCACAAATGCTTTTTCTTTCTCTAAGGGAAGATATTAAAAATTTAAGACAGCAGTTTGATATAGTTACTTTTTAAAAGTGACTTCTGTTGTTCAGTATCATAAATAATGTATGTCAAGAGTAGAGCCCCAAAGCTGGAAAAACAAATGAAAAACACTAGGGACATAAAAGACACAAGATAGACAGCAGAGTAAGTATGAAGACTGTGTAAAACAAAGCACTGGCATTTGGAGCAAAGGGGCAGCCCGTGATCAGGTCTGGTGTACCTTTTGGGGGAGCAGCAGGCTCCTTCTTGGGCACGGGAACTGGCTTTTTCTCCTCTGGCACAGGTTTCTTGGGAACTTCAGGAACTTTAAAGACACCATTGTTGAAACAATATTGAGAACTCTAGTCTCCTTCTGAGACACTTAAGATTACGTTAAATCATAAATCCTCACTAAGAGTGAAAGAATTTAGGAAGTAATTTAATACTCTCTACCCGTGATGAAAATACACGCCAAGTACAATACCGTAGAGACATTATGCATATTACATGGAGTTGACAAAGACCAAATTAGCATGGTCTGGAGTCTAAAAGTGTTACTGACATTTGTATAACATATTACCACAAATTAATGAAATCAATATACACAGGATTAAACTATATTACAACCGGTTTACAGATGCTATCTCATTAACACATAGATCCAACAGAAAAACGTACAAGAAGACAGGCACTACAAATATTTTTCAAAAATATGATTCTACCTTTGGCTGGTGGGGGCTCCACCTTTTTAGGAACAGGAACGGGGACCACTTCTTCTGGTATCTTGGGTGGCTCAGGGACTTCAAAAAAAATGGGTTGTTTTTGAGAAACTGTGCATTTTGACAAGGCATATATTGTTGTAAGACTTAAAGAAAATATATTCTGGTTTTACACCAATTGAAGGCAACAAAATTAGGTGTTATAATCAAGGGTTAGGGGCAATGGGCTAGCGGCCAGTTAGAAAACGTGCCTGTCGTTCATTTTTACCTGTGGAATCTCTACTTTCCCAGAAACAGGTTGGAATGCCCCTTCCTCAGAGGTATGAGTGCCTGTTTCTCAGACACCAGTTTTAGAAACTTCACTTTTAAAGTCACTGCACTGGAACAATTGCATTCAAATGTCTTAAATAATGTTTGTATCCTAAATGTTTAACATCTCGCCTGGGCATAGGAGAGGGTCAGTGGTGGGGGGATGGGAGCCCTAATTTGTAGTCTCGATCAGTTTCCAAGTTCCAAATTCCATGGTGGTGCAAATACATGCATCCTGGCTACTGATCATGACGTCACTGTCATGGAGTTTGGAAGGGACAGGAAGTAGTGCAAAATGATCCAGTATTTTCACAACTCAGAGGCAATCCACACAACCTCGGAAACACAGTCATAGTAAAAGGGGGAACTAATGAGTTTTGAGCATTTATTACCATAGTTTTAATTTATTTATTAAATTTTATATAATTTTTAAATCATGGAGGTGTTAAATGCTGGGTAGCAAATTCCTGAAAACTTAACATCAGCTCTCGTGAGCTGGTAGGAGCTCTCTCCAGGACACTGTATTTCTGTTTCTAAATGGCTGGTCACTGGATCGTAAGCTCAGTGAAGTGGGAAACAGAGCTGCTGGGAATTGTCATTCTTTTCTCCAGTATCCTCCTCATAGGTCTTCTCACCTGCCTATGATTTCCTTTGTATATAGTGGCTGGAGGTCTGTGGACTGTGACTAAATCTATTATTTAATAGTAACAGATTCAGATATTTGGAACTTTTAAAAAATGTTATTTTGACACTTTTAAAGGATTTTAAACTTGGAATACATCACTAATACCTTTGGGTGGAGGTTCAATCTTTTTGGAAACAGCAACATGAATTTTCTCTTCGGTAACAGTTTTCTTTTGTACCTCAGGGACTTAAAAAAAAATGTACATTTTAGTTCCTGGTATGCCGTACTGTAGGTGATGTTGCAATTTACAAAGAATATTGAAATACGAATTAAAACAGACAACTGTAAAATGAAAAGATGACAAAGATTCACAAGGAGACAGAGATAGCTACAGGAACACAAATTAGATAAGAAGAGGGATAAAAATCCATCTGATGCCCTTCCAATTGAGCCCCATATTCAAATTTGCCTTGTACCTGTGACTGACACCTCCTCCTCCTCCTCTGTGTGAGTAGCAAAGAACATCTTTTCTTCTGAAATAACCATCTTCTTTGTATGTACAGCAGGTACTTGAAAGAGAGTATTTCACATTAGTATTTCTTTTTCCAGGAAAAGACATCAAATACATGGCGTGTACACTGTATTTAAGTTTTTAGTTGCAGAATGAGTGGGTTAATGTGATAGCTTAAGAACAAATTCAGTATTGACAAGGAAATAAATCGTGTTTTGATCTATAGGGACAAACAACCCATGCAGACTTTATCAAATATTATTAAATTGGAATCAAATAGAGACAACTTCTTCACATGTGATGCGGTGTTTTCCCAAATCCATTAGGGCTTATTTACATAAGTGAGAGGATGGGAATATTATATGTAACAGAAAACACTGCAAAGTAAAGTTAGAGAACTACTGATTAAACACAAATCCTTCCTTAATTAAAAAATTATGCAATTTTAGAGTGAAACTAAAAACAAAGTTATTATTTACATAAATTATATAAATGTGCAACATAAAATATATATTATATAATATATAATATGTCTTTATTTTGGTGATTTCATATTTGTGTATTGTTCAGTAATATATGTACACATATCCATACATGTAAATAGAAATGTTTAAAACTTGTAGCTGAAAGACAAAGATGTATACCTTTCACTTCAATAATTTCTTCCTGCACTGGAGTCCGAGAAGGTTTTTGTGGAACAATCTTCTTTGAAACTTCAGGTACTTAAAAAATATGTACAAATATATTTGTATTGTGAAGAATATTGTTTTGCACAAAATTTAAAAAATCTTAATTTAGATGACTACATAAATAACTAACATGTGACTATATATTAGTAAACAATTACTTGTGTACACGGTACTTGAAATGTTTTATTATCAGTTTTTTGAAATCAAATTCCTTCCAATTTACAGAGAAAGATTTTTTTTTGAAAAATAGATGTACATAATGGATATTCATTGAAAGGATTGATGCTGAAACTGAAGCTTCAATACTTTTGGCCACCTGATGCAAAGAGCCGACTCAGTGGAAAAGACCCTGATGCTGCAAAAGCAGAAGGGGGCAAGAGAGGAGTAAGTGGTTGGATGGCATCATCAACTCAATGGACATGAATCTGAGCAAACTCCAGGAGATAGTGAAGGACAGGGAAGCCTGGTGTGTTGCAGTTCATAGGTTCACAAAGAGTTGGACATGACTTAGTGACTGAACAACAACAATGGAATATTTGGAAGGTATAAAAAATATAATGTGGTGGGAAAAAAAAAAATCACCAATTCAGCTACTACCCAGAAGCATGAAATGTTTTAAATAATAATACCTTTGGTGACTTGAACTTTTTCTTCCTCCATTCTTCGAGAAGTCTTTTCAATTTTTTCAACTACAGGCTTCTTTACAACTGTAAGTATTTTAAAAAAATTGCAGCACTTTTAGAATTTCTATTAAAATAGTCTCTCTCTTTTTCTTTGATTTTTTAAAGAGAGAGATAAGTTTGTTGCACTGAACTTCAAGTACAAGCTTCTGTACTTCAAGTATTTTGGCTTTATTTTATGCTTACCAGAACACTTTTTATCATCTTTTTTATGTTTACATTAGATGAAGTAGGTAGATATTCTTAGAAAAAAATCATTGATACAATGAAGCTTCAAGAAGAAGTTGTGTCTATTGGATTAAACTTGTGATTCATACATCTTTGCCCAGCAAGCCATGATCATGTTGTTGATGATGTGATCTATTTAAATAATTCCAATTACATACCTTTAGGAGGTGGTACTTCTTTCTTTTCAGGTACTTTTGCTGGAATTTTCCTCTCACGTGATTCTTTAACAAAAACAGTAATGAAAAGGAGTGGTTGAATACGTAAATTCTAATAAATTGCATCAGTTTGCAAATGATGTAAATTAAGAATAATATGCAACTGTGTAAACTACAGTATTTGGGATCTTTATGGCTAACAGGATTACTCAAGCCCGATTTAGAAGCAAGATCAAGCAGAGATAGCAAGGTAGTAAGACTAAAACTTGAACTTCCACATTAGAAAAGAGCACTTGGAATTCAGTCTTAGTAACAGGACTAAATGATTCAATTTACAATAACAAAGCATGGAAGTAGCTCTGAAGAAAAGAATTCTCTTAAAGATTCTAAAGATTTCTAACTTAAAAAATGGAAACGGTCTTTTCATCTATTTCATATTCATTACGAATCAGGTTAATAACCTTGAAAATAGAACTGAGCAACAATGAGGACAAGAGAAAAAAAATCACCCATCTAATACATACCTTCATAAACCTCCTTCTGAACTTGGACGACTTCTCTCTCTCGGTAAGTCTCCTCCCACTCCTCCTCTCCTTCATCATAACCTTCTTCCCTTTCATAGTATTCTTGCCCTTCTTCAAAATCTTCTTCCCATTCCTCGTGAACTTCCCTCTTAGCTTCTACCTGGGCCTCTTCGTACTCTTCCTCTGGTTCCTCGTAATAAGGTTCTTCGTATGGCTCCGTGTACGGTTCCACCTCTAGCTCATCGTAAGGTTCTTCCAAAGATTCTATGTAAACTTTCTTCTCCTCGTAGACTGCTTGCTTTCTCTCATACACAGCTTCTTTTTCTTTCTGAACCTCTTTCTTTCTGGTTATGGTCGTTATTTTCACTTCTTCAGCCTTGGAGGATACATCAATAATTTCAGGTGCTAAAATAAATTTAAAAAGAAAAGATTAGCATATTAATTATATCCACACAATTACTTCACTAAGCAAGAGTCGGTGTCATCTAGCAATATCAGCATCTCGGATTTTAGCATCAATTTGATTATTTATGTTTTCTTTGTGTTGTGGTTCTGCTTAAATTTTTGTTGATTATGGAACAAAATCAAGAGGGACAAGAGACAGTCTACTCCTAATCTGAGGATTCTTCCCATGTGTACAAAATGGCATTCAGTAAATATTCTTAAATGAACACATCTTCCATTGTTTGGTGGGAGCTCCAATTTGTAAAACTCTTAGCTTTTTTCCCCATGGAATATCTTAATATTTGATCATTATATGGAATTTATATTTAATATTTCTGCAGCTACTTACAATTCCAATTCTTCTTTCAAAAACAGTACTAATTTTAAAGCTACATTTTTAAATATCGAATATAACTCTTTAGTCAGTTGAATAAAGATAATATTTGAAATTTTGTAACTAAATCAATTAGTTGCTTTTGTATGACAACTTTAAAAATACTAAGGCTAACATTATTCATATGATCGTTAACATCTGTGTTAGCTGCAGCTGAAATAATAAGAGCTGATCCCTCCTTTCTAGCCCTAACCATTTCTTTCCCTGTGTCCACTGTAGAGAGGCTACATAAACATCTGCCTAGGTTTCTTTCCTGGAATTTGACCAATATAAAGTAGCCATTATTTCTACTGCTAATTTTACTGTAGCAGAGGAGACTGCAATTTTATAATAAGTTGGAAGCCTAGTACATAAGAATACAATGTGCGGGAAAAAATCTCAGCAAGAAATAGAATATTTAATAATTTCATTTACCTTCTGCTGGAATTAAGGCAGTAGGACGTGGTGGCTTCTTGGGAACCTCTATAACTTTGAAAACATAAAATGCAAGTTTATTTTTAGATTATGCATTTTTAATGCTTACTAATCCTATATACCCTTGTTAGTCATTTGTATGATCTGTGAATACTATTTGTATACCAAATGCTTTTATAAGATGCAAATTTGCTCACCAGAAATGCTCTGCAGTGCCATGCAAATGAAACTATGGAAAGGGTAAAACTTTTTTTCTAGCTTAGGTTGATTTAAAACAATTTCTATTAGTATGAAACATAAAGAGAATATTCAGTATGTCTGATGCTAAAACATAATGCTAAAGGAAAATAATTTTTTTCAGGGATTAATGATAAAGTTCAGGAACTATCCATGGCTTTTGAGCTTCTCCTTATTCTATAACACTTGACCACTCAGAAAAAAGTCTCAGTGAAGGGGCACCCTGTGCTCCTGAATTTTCCTTCTTTTTAGGAGCTTGCTGTAATCTAATCTTAGCCAGATGGATAAAACCGTTTGCTTAAATTTAGCTATCTATTTTTCTTTCTAAAAATTTCCCAAGTTAACCACAAAAACTTAAAGTAGGTAAACTGATGCCCCGGTAAAAAGTATTTTTCTTCTGTGGGTATTGACATTTAGCTCAGCTGAACCCGGAAAGATGCTGAACTGGGCTGGAGCAACCACTCAAAACTAGCACCAGCCCTTTAAAACACTCTATTTGAGTGACTAGGTTTAAGACCATAAGTTGGACCAGAGGGCAGTGCCTTCTTTAAATCACCATTCAGAGATAATAAGAACTCTCTGGTGTGGCCATAGGGTGTCATGGGCAGACACAGGCAAAGGAGGACAGGGGAGAAAAAAAGTGGGAAAATAAAGCTGAGAAAGAGAAAGTGAGGACTGAGTCAAGGAACAGTGCGAGAGTGAGTAAATGAACAGGTAGTCTTATAAAGCCACACTCTCAGTCTTCCTCTGTCCTTCTCTGTCTGGATTTAAATTCTTTTAACTAAGAGAAAAGCAGTAAGACTGAATTTCGGGGGGTGGGGTTGGGTGGTGCTGTGCAGCCAGCAGGATCTTACTTTCCTGACCAGGGGTTGAACCTGGCCCACAGCAGTGAAAGTGCCAAGCACTAACTACTGGACTGCCAGGGGATTCTTGGAATTTTGATAAATCATAATACCTTTAGGTGCTGCCTCTTCCTTGGGCTTTGCGACAACCTTTTTAGCATCTTTCTTCACAGCTTTTTTGGTCACTAAAAAATAAGATGTCAGATGTAAATTTTACTAAAATGTTTTCAGGAAACTGAGAAGTATATTGAAATTCATTTTTTCCATGTGGTTTGAATGATAACAAGAGACTCTGTACATTATTGTAAGATGCCTGTTTCAGAAAGATCTTGGACTAGAAAGTAGAAAAATTTGGGGGGAAGGAGAAAGAATATGTAAGTGAAAGTGAAAGTCATGTCTGATTGTGATCCCATGAACTGTAGCCCACCAGGCTTTTCTGTCCATGGAATACTCCAGGCAAGAGTAATCGAGTGGGTTGCCAATTCCTTCTCCAGAGGATCTTCCCCCTGAAGATCTTCCCAGCCCAGGGATTGAACCTGGGTCTCCTGCATTGCAGGCAGATTCTTTACCATTTGAGCCACCAGGGAAGCCCACACTGATTTTATGCCTGCTTCAAGTTTTTGAAACATCCAGGGCAAACCCATGTGATATCATGTATAGAAAAGGTACACTATTTCATCTTTGTTTCACTTAGGTAAGACTGCTTTAAATTTGTCAGGAATAAGAATAACAAGTGAATTAGTAAAATTAAAGTTCCACCTATGTTATATTGTGGAAATGTTCTTTTGTTAAAGCTAACGTATACCTTGAACCTGGCCCCAGATCATAACTTGATTATGCCTCCTAGTATTCATGAATAATGACAGTGTTTAAAATTTTTTAAATGTGATTTAATTTCTCAAGTTTCCCAGTGGGTACTTAGTCATGTTGACAGTAGTGCTCAAAGCATAAATCACTCATTAAGATGAATTATTATTCCTGACAACAAATATAAGCAGAAATCTATTTTTTGGTATTTGATTCTTGCTCATTTTTACTATCAGAAGTAGATGAAATATAGTTAACTATGTTTATGTAAGTTATAAAAATACTTATCTTTGTTACTGAGATAGTTTAATCATAAAACTAGAAGTGTTTTTTATTTTTTTGTCTTTTACTAGATTTCCCCTAAGGCTAGCTGAAAATTTTCTCAAGCTTTAGACACCAATTGTAATGGCTATTAGGGGATTAGCCTGGAGGCTACTACTGTAATGGTGGCTTGGCTTTGGGAAATTGTGACCTTGACATGCAGAATTTTTTCCTGATGTTGCTGGGAGAATTTCCGATAACAGTTCTAAACTCCCCAGGACTCTAGAAAAGTCCAGGCAGTCTGTTGATTAATTAGTTGAGAAGGTTCCGGGCACAAACAGTACAACTTATCTACTGAACTATTTAAGAGGGACAATTCCCTGATACACTCAAAAGTTTATTGGAGAGCTCTTTCCTTAGCTTTAGAAAAAAAAAAAATCAAAGATATTCTAACTCATATTTTTATAATGAAATAGTGAATTTTAAGGAGTAGTTAACTGTAGTTGAGAAAAAACACAAACTAAAATTTTAAACCTGACTATACACTAGCATTTTTTATAAGTTTCACTAGGATTTGATTTTATTATTTTATTGCTAAATGGAAGTGAAGTGGAATTGCTCAGCTGTGTCTGACTCAGCTTGCTATTAATGCTTAAGTGATTTTTTTTAAAAATATTTTTTTTTCTAATGATTTTCAGACTTTTAGGCACATGTCCAACACATTTAATTAATACTAAAATCATGTTAACTTACATTTTGAAAGGCAATTCAATCTGCTGACCACTAGAGGGCCAACATGTTGCACTAAACAACATTTTCCAAGTCTGTATACTCAATTATTAAATCCTATATTTTGGCATTTAGGTAGCTAACATATAATACCTTCAACACGTTTTGCTGGTGGTTTCTTTTCTTCAGGTAATGGTAGCAGAAGAGGGATGGGAGGAACAGCCGTAGGAGGAATTTCTAAAAAACATAAATGCCATCATGAGTAACATGGTTTGGTTTCTCATTTTATGTGAAATACAATGAAAAGTCTCATGCATTTCTTTCAGTTCTTCATAGTAGCAGATCAATAGTCAGACCACATAAAAATAGCATCTATTTATAATTGCAACTACTCTTTTGCTTTGATTTTTAATTACACCGTGAAGAAGATAAAGTGGGAGGATACTATGGTTTGGCACTGGCAACTTTCTAGTGGTAGGTAGTATATTGCTTGTTTTTTGTTTGTCTCATGCTAAGTCGTGTCTGACTGTTGGGGCCCTGTGGACTGTAGCCCGCCAGGCTCCTCTGTTCATGCGATTCTCCAGGCAAGAATACTGGGATGGATTGCCATTCTCTCCTCCGGGAAGTATTCCCAACCCAGGGATCAAACCTGCATCTCCTGCATTGCAGGCGGATTCCGCTGAGCCACAGGGAAGCCCGGGGGTAGCATATTGCTGCTACCATATTCAAGACCGGGGCTGGGGCTGTGGTGGTGGTGCTGGGCCTTTCTTACCTTCTGGTGGTATTGCTCTGATTGGCATGGTTGGAATTGGAACTCTGGAGTCAGGAATATCTGAAAAGAGACATTTAATAATGATAAGCACTGAAAGACTGAAAGCTCAGATATTTATTAGACAACTAAGATGTGTTTGGTTGTTAGGCATTTTCAACAGCAGAATCTAAAATATAGATATGAAGATATTAATATTCTTCTGTAAGCAGCCACACATGCAAATTCATTCCCTGTGACAATCTGTTTTATTCTATGGCCACACTGTTTGACCTGATCCTAAAAGTCAGCTGAATGTGACCTCATTACCTCTCATTTCCTAAACTCATAAAGCCTAACATTGGTATTATTTTCCTGATGATAATTTTACTGAATAATATTTTATATTAGTTTGGCTTCTATCACTTACAAATTACACTGAATGTATTGTAAGCAAGGATTTTTTTTTTTTAACTTACCAGGAGGCTTCATCTCAAGTTTGATTTCTGCAAAATAAAAAACAATGATATTTTAAAAAATTTAATAGAATTGTCTTGGCAGGTTACTTTGTCGCCAGAATCGCAGTGTGATTTGAATGGGGTGTTTTCTGACCTTTGGTTGTCAAATACAGCTCTGCGGTGCTTCTCGCTTCGCCTCTGGGCTCCAGTCGAGCAATTACTGAATAGACACCTAAGGGAAAAAGATCATGAAACCTCTGCGTTCTGATATGTTTGAAAACAACACTTATTTATTTAAACATAGTATTCATTTATATTTTTCTTTCCTAGGAAACTAACCTAGATAGAGTCATAGAGTATAAGCATAAACTAGAGAATACATACATAAAACAGGAAAAGCCTAAATTATATATTCACAGGGACATTGTCCATTAAGGTACCTTCATCATCTGGGGTCACGTTGTGGATGGTCATATAATGGCAGCGACCATCGTTCCTAAAGTTGTATTTCTGGCTCTCGGTCAGTTCTGTTGGGCCTTTGTACCAAGTTACAATGGCGTCATCGAAGGAGACTTCACATTCGAAGGTGGCAGACTGGTGCTCACTCACAACAATGTTCTGTATGCGCCTTGTAAACTGAATTGGTTCAGCTGTTTAAATACAAAAAGAGTCCACATTTAGTTTGTATGGGAGGAATTTCTTTCACTGTGCTTTTCCCTCAGATGTTCAAAGTCTCTATCTTTTTATCTGATTGGAGAATAGCAGAAAAGGGCTGAAAATATAAAACAAGAAGAAAGTACACTTCTTCGCATCAGTACCAAAAAATTATCTCAATACTTAAGTGTACTCCTGCTAAGATTAATGTGGAAACGTTTAAAGAAATCCTGCAAGTCCTTATAATATTCACATGAAGAAAATAATCAAGGTACTTATAATCCAGAATAAAACTTTAAAAATGTTAGTGAAATGGGGGCTTCAAAAGAAAGGGAACATAAACTTCATCTTACTATATACTTTATTCGCTTTTGAAATTCTTTCCTCTGTAAAATAATTCTGTCTTTCAGGTTCTAGAACTGTTTATTATGTGACCTTCATAACTTTCCTTGTGAAATTATTTTAAACTCAGTAGGAAATCTGCTCTTCTAAACTACACAGGATTCATTTTGAAGAGTTCTGAAACCTGCTTTGCAAGCACCAGTGGGCAGGCATGGAGTCACCCCTTGCAAATGGCAAGGTGTACAGGAGGAGATGGGGCTGGAGTGGAGATCCTCCTGCAAAACTTCATCTAGAATTCAATGTGTCACAGCATTGTGAGCAGCTTAGATATCATACATAGTCTAGTGAGCTTTTTTATTTTTTTTAAGGAGCATATAAAAAATAGGCAATTATTTAAAAAATAAGTGGTTTCAACTGGATCCTTTAAATTGAAAACTATTAAAAATTTCTGGATTTTAAAATACAACCAGACCTTGGTATCAATTGTAGAGCAAGTCAGAGATTTTGAAATGCTTATATAAATAAGAAGGCACATAAGTTATTATTTCAGCAGCTATAAATGGGTAGCAATGCCTGGAAGTAGAGCCCATCATTAGAGCCAAATGTTGCTGAATACAGTCCAAAGGTGTAGGTCTTTAGGAAAACAAACGTTGCTTCTAAATCTTGACATTGCATTTCATTTCAGAGACTCAGAAGGTTGGAATGTGATCTTCATATGAAATAATTGTTTTTGAAAAATAGGTGCTAATCACATATCACATATATTATTAATTCTCTCTATACAGTTTCATACAGATACAGTCAAACTGATTTCTATAAACAAAATGTCATCTCCTAACCAAGACATATAGCCATGAAATCTGGTCCTTTCTCTAAGATTTATTTCTAGGATTCAAAATCAGAGATGTGAGATTTATGGCATTTAGTAGAATTGCAATAAATTATTGCACTTAGAAGAAATCATGAAATTTATCAGAAATCACTGTTAGAAAGGCATATCATAGTTTAGATTGAAATCTACTGGTCAAAAGAACTATAAAAATGAATCAGCACTTATGGCAACACTTTTGATTTTGTATAGATTTTGAGACATGAGTGAATGGACTGCTATGAGTGTGTTGGGAAATGAGATCGCACAAGCACTTTCGATACATGCAAAGGCAAGGGTGCAGGGGTTGTGCACAGTATTTGCCTCTGACTGACGCTGTGATAACTCCAGCCATACTCTTTCACCCACCTTCAATTCTGAGCTCTGCTGAAGTTTCGAGGTCTTCGTGTTTGCAGGTGTATCGACCCTGGTCCTCTGCTCGAACATCTGCAATGGTCAGCTTATGGACTTTGTGCTCCACTTCCGTTTTGTATCTACCTTGGGGTTTAAGGATTCTGCCATTTCTGAACCATCCAGATTTTACGTTTGGCACTGAAAACTGGCAGGTCATGGTACAAGTCTGGCCTTCTTTCAAAGTTACATCCTGAAGGTGCCGTTCCCAGGCAGGCTCTGTGGGTATAATACAGTACATATTTTGTTTGATATCACATGTGATGTATTCAAAAGTAAATTCATCTCATAAGTTTTTTTTTTTAATAATAAAATTCTTTTTACTTACCAATTACAGTTAGTTTAGCACTAGCAATGTGTGGACCACACACCAATCTGTAATTGCCCTGATCCTTAAGTTGACAGTTTTTGACTCTGAGTGTATGTCGATCACCATCAATGCTTATTTCAAACTTATCACTGGGTTCCAGTTTTTCAGTCCCTTTGTACCATGAAAGCTTGATTTCTGGATAATTAATCTTAATGTCAATTTCAAACACAGCATCATTATCTTTCAAAACTGTCTGATTTTCAATGTCCTTGATCAGAGTGACAGGCTAGGAGAATAAACAATTAAAATGCATTAGTCACTCCTTCCCTTGTAATTTCCAATAATTTGTTCATTTTGTGATCAGCATGATTCATTTTACCTCTGTCTGTGACAGCCTTTGCTGAATAAATGATACAAGTTCCTCAAATTCCTTCTCTTCCTTCTCTGACTTCTCGATTTCTTCAATTTCCTAAGGAGAAAAAAAGTAGAATTATTACATATGGAAAAGATTTTGAATTAAAAGATGGATGATTATATTCAGCTTCCATTCTTGATGGTGCTTAGGTTATATTAGGATATTATACAACTGTAGGGTCTGGAAATTCAAAAGGCGTAAGCTAGATGTTTCAAGTGTGGATTTTTAGAGTTTATACTATACACAAAAGAGCATACCAATCTGTGTGTCTCTTCTCCTTGACTTTCCTTTAGCAGTTCAAATGCTTGAAGAAGACCCCGGAAATCAGTGATTCCATACATGCGGGCATATTTTTCGTATTCTTTTGGATCAACATTTTTGAGAAGTTCCATGATATCAATTTCCTCTTCTTCCCCAGCTCCTTTCTTTAAGACTGGAGTCCTAAATGAAATAAGAAATCAACATGAATTACCTCTCTTCTACTTATTCTGAATTGTCTATCATCATTCAAAGATTATAATTAAATTTTTTTCACAAAGTTATAGTCCTGTGTTCTTTATTTAATAACTACTAGTTTTACCATGTTAAACAAACAAACAAAACTGTGAAACAAACAAACAAAAAATGTGGGTTTGGAGACGGAGTGGATTAAGATTGGACCATAGTGCCAAGTACAGGGACTGATCAAAGAGTTTAAGAAAGGAAAGAAAACAAGTATTTTTGTAAATTTTACAACAAAATAGGCTACTGAAAGAATAAGGAAAAATGATAACAATCATGGAAGATATTAATACAGAACACATATATATCATGGGAAATGTGTAGAAATTAAATGTTGATTGATTAATCATGATGAAACATAACTGGTATTGATATTACTGGTAATTATGAAAAATGTTTAAAACAGTTGATCTAGAAAGCCATTCAGAGTAAGGAAAATTACATGTAGAGCCAAAAATTTTATGTCTAGACACAAATTTATCTATAGGCCATTTCCTTTGTTCAAAGTTTTAGTAAAAATTTACTTCATTCTCAAAGCTTTCTGATGATTATTTAGAAATTGACATTAAGGTACCACTAACTTCCACTCAAATTCTATATATTTCCTCATCTGTTAAAATGTCTATGTGCTTATTTTCTTTCCCAATCTGAATCTTGGAGGGGACAGTCCACGAAGGGAATATTACCAAAACCGATGTTTCACGGAACTTACTTTTTCAGCATTGCTCTAAGATCTCCTTCAATTTTCTCTTGTTTCTTCCTTTCATCCACCTGTAGATTAACATTACTTTCAATTTCACCATGTTTATTAAATGCAACACATCGGTATAAGCCAGAATCGGTTTTTGTGGTGTCTCTAATTTCCAGTTTTGCTTCATCGCCTTTTTGGTGGATCAGTATTCGACCTCCTTGGTTCAGCTGTCTCCATTTGCCTTTTGTCCACTTAACATTTGGAATTGGGTCACCTCCAACTTTTGCAATGAATGTTGCAGTGGTTTCTAAGGAACAATGAAAACAATTCAATAAAAATTTAATCTTCCAAAACCAGTTTTTCTGAAATTAAATCGGTAGTAAAATGTACAAGATAGATGAAGATGTACTTTTCACGAAGTACTTACTTTCTACAACTCTGATACTCTGAGGTTCTGATATGAAGAAGAGCTTTCCATCTACTGCTGCTTTCTTAGCTGCTGGGATGGCAGCTGGTTTGTCTAAAAAAAAACACATGTACATGTTTTGTTATCACAATTACCTTAAAATTGCAATAAATAATTTTCTTTGAAAAGCAGACTTTAAGAGTTTGGCAATGTCACAAATATTATGAACTCTATATGAGTGGATTGCAGAAGATAATGCAATTTCACAGACATTTAAAACCAGTTACAGCTACTGCAAGCAGACTGAACTACAATCACATCAACAGCATCAAGTTTTATACCTCTAGACTTGGTTTCATTACATAGATTTCCTTTAGGGATATAATATCAGGCTATCTGACATTATTAGTTAGCATTGCAACTTGACATGAATTTGAACAAACTCTGGGAGACAGTGGAAGACAAAGCAGCCTGGTGTGCAGCAGTCCGTGGAGTTGCAAAGAGTTGGACATGACTTAATGACTTAAATATAACAACAACAAGTCAGGCTACCTTATGTCACATTATTAAACAGGATCATTTTTGGAACTCCATTTAGTCATGGTTTTGGATATGGTGGAAAAAAGTGTCAAGAAATGCGATGGTGAACTTGGGTACTTTCAGAAAAATGGAAATTACTGTCATGACATGATCTAGTATTTCAACTACAGGGAAGAGGCTATAAATTGCAAATGAGCAATAACTGATGTTTCTAAAAATCTAATTTCACTCTTGAATTGTAATCAGCAAACATAAGCAGTTAATCTGAACAGTAGTGTCAAGAAATCTGTACCTTTAATGGTCACTTTTGATCTGGAAGTGTCACTTCCAGCCACATTGGAAGCTTTACACACATAATCTCCTGCATCTGCTTTAGTCACATCCTTCAGTTCCAGCACCGCGGTCCCATTAGCAAAGCTGAAGCTGCATCTGTCCGAGGGCTTTATTTCTCTGCCAGCCCTCAACCACTGGATCCTGATGGGTTCTGATCCCCAGACATGGCAGCTGAGTTGTACAAATTCTCCTTCACTTGCTGTTACTGGGGTAAGGTGCTGATCAAACACAGGTGGCTTCTTAGGTTCTAGAATTAAAAAAGGTATTTTCATGAGGAACATAAAAACAAAACAGTATTAAATTCCAGAAAAGAACGTTTTGCCTCTAACAGGTAGCACTGATTGCTATAGTAGAATTGAATCACGTGCCTTTATTTCTGAAAACACTGGTTACACGTGTTGGATTTTAAAAACAGAAAAAGGTTTAAAAACAAGCAAAGAACAGATGCCATGCTGCCCATGAATTACCCAAGTGACGGTGTCCTGATTAAACACTACGAACACTGCACCGGCAGTTACTATAAACTTCGGTGTCACATGGTCTACTACTGATTCTCTCAAACTTGTGGGCAGCTGTATTTTCACTGAACCCTAAAATCTAA
The DNA here is from genome assembly GCF_032405125.1 of Capricornis sumatraensis. NCBI lineage: Eukaryota > Metazoa > Chordata > Mammalia > Artiodactyla > Bovidae > Capricornis > Capricornis sumatraensis. The sequence goes on along the minus strand of NC_091071.1, from coordinate 62,624,630 downwards.
GAGCCTGTTGGAGAATTCTGCTCATGATACGTAATGCTTGCCATCCTTTGGGAAAGAAAGCCAACACTTGAGTAATCCATGAACCCACATATTAATATGTGATTTTCCTTGATGTTCAGATTTAGTTATTATATGTAGCTACAGTAGCATTTAAAAACCCAATCTTTGCCCAAAGGAATGAGGAGTTGAAGCTCAGTGCTCAAGTGAAAACCGATGAAGAAGACATCAGTAACATGATAGGAAGGCTTTGTACAGCTCAGTGTTATGTAATGATTTTACTGAATGGTTCTGAGACCTACATTTAAGAAGAATAAGGCAACATTTATGATCGCACAGATGAAAACTTTTGATGCCTTACTCTTTAAAATTCTATGTGTTAAAAAGCCTCAGAAGTCTATAGAAAGTATTTATCTATCTACTCAGTGGCAAAACCATCATGAATGTAAACCATGAATAAAAGCCACCACTAAGCACATATTCTTCATCTTACTAAATGTGTTTAAATGCATTTAAGTCCTATTAAGTGAATGACAAAATCTGAATTACAAGTTAATTCAATGATATTACCTTATTAGTAATATTAATCTATTGATGATATTAGCCTATTGTCTGGGCACCCTGAAATGGCCAGCTAGATGATCAGAGCTGGTAATTAACTCCCAGCTGTTCAATGAAGTTAGGTTGCAAAGTGATTTTGATGAACTGCCTCATAATCATCTGGATGAAGCCATTACAGTTAGAAGATCAGATTGAAACAATCTCCTTAAACAATACAGTCTATTTCTTTGCCTCAAGCTATGACTGTATATTTATAATGATATACATCTTTCTACCCATTTTTTCTCTTAGAGTAAATTTCATCCTTTTGCATGAGATTAATATTCATTTACAGGATAAAAGCTTTGGGCAATATATGTCAGACATAATGCTTTAGAAATATCCTTAGAAAAAGAGTATGCTTCAGAATGTGATAGACTTCATAATAAGCAAAGCTAATACAGTATTCAATGACGAAAATTTTTCAAAATTTAAAAACAAGTGTGCTTCATAAAAATTTGTATGTCACTTATGCATGAATTTCAAAGTAGCCTTAGACTTCTAACTACCTGACAACATTTTGGGATGTGATTTACAAGCTAAGATATATAGTCTATAATATGACACCTACTTTGCTGGGCCAAATAATACATATATATATTACAAATAGACATATAATACATACATATACATATATACAAATAATTACAAATAATACATATATATATATATCTTAGTAAACATAAGTGAGATTGTAGCAAGCCAATTAAATAATATATATCTGGAATCCAGAAGTAGGTTTAGATGTCAGAAGAAACACACATGGCTGTCTAATGGGCAGTAAGGAAAAACGCATCACGCTGGGGCAGTCAAGGAGACTCACCTTTGATGATGATCGAAGATGTACACAGAGCAGAGCCTGCATCATTCGACACTTTGCAGGTGTACAAACCGGCATCGTTCATGCCTGCCCTCTTGATTTGCAGCAGAAGTGTGTTGTTCTTGAATGTGATTTCACAGTTAGACGTTGGATGGATCTCTATGTTATTTTTGTACCAAGCAACAGAGATGGGTTGGGAACCAGCAACACGGCCCTCAAGTTTGAAAGAATTCCCTTCTGTTTCTTCCACTGTCTCTGAGAGTTTTTTCGTGAAACTTGGTGGGATCAGCCGCTCTGTAAGAAAGTTCAAGGACATATGAAGTGGAATCCAGAAGTAGGTTATTAATAGGAGGCTTTTCAAGAGAGAGAAGCCATATTTTAGTTTAAAATCAATGCTGACCAACTAAATACAGCATATTAGTGTAATGTTCCTAAATATTTTGCCTCCCTCCACAAGTTTATTGTATTTATTTTTATTTTTAAATTAAAAAATTTACTTTATATCAGAATATAGCTGATTAACAGTGTTGTATGTTTCAGTTTTAACAAGTTTATTTTAAACTGTTCTCTGATTTATAGGATGGATGATAAGAATAACTTATGGCCAGTTACAGAACCAGAGATTTGTGAAAAGTAAAAGCAGGGAGAGAGAAACTTTAGAGAAATGCAGATTTTAAAAGATCATTTTTTTTTCTAGAGAAACTTATTTCTTCTGAAACATCTTTTTTTTTAATGTCAGTGGTTCAAAAATGTCCTAAATGAAAAAGAAATCCTAAATATTATCTGTTCTAACAAAACTGCACACTTAGGCCATGATATGCAAAGATACCTTTTATATTGAGCTGAGCTGTAGAGGAGTCCCTCCCCACTTCATTGACAGCATAGCAGGTGTACTGTCCAGAGTCTCCTTTGTCCACTTTTAGGATGGTCAGGTGGGCACTGTTTTCCACATAACTAATCTGGTAGTTTCCACCACTTCGGATCTCTCTGTTGTCTTTAGCCCAGGCGACCTTTATTGGCTGTGTCCCAGTCACATGGCACTCAAAGTCCGCACTCTCTCCCACCACAGCATCCACAGGGGCCAGAGGGATGTCAAAGAAGGGGGGGTTCTTCCCCTCTGGGAGGACAGCAGAAAGACAAGGTTTCAGGCTCCATACCTGACGATCCTAGGTCACACAAATTGCCCTCCCCTAATTTCAAATTTAGTTCTAACAATTTTACTTACAGAAACAGAAGCTTAGGAATTCACGCACCTGTGAGAATGAGTCTGGCACTGGAAGAAGCCGATCCTATAGGATTTGTAGCTGTGCAAGAATATTGGCCTGCAAAACTCCGATTGGTTTGAAAAATGTTTAGAGTGGCCACATTATCTAAAAATGATGCTTGTACGTTGGGGCTGTCTTTCACTGGCCTGCCATCTTTAAACCAAGACACTGAGATAGGTTCTGATCCGCTGATGGCGCACTCAAAAACAACTGGCAGCCCAACAGTTTCCTGAATGTCTCGCAACTGTCGAGAAAATGATGGTGGAAGCTTTTGCTCTGTAGGAAGAGAATTAAAGTAATGAATACTTCTGGACATTTTGAATTTACTGAATATTCTTCTCACAATTATTGTTACCTAGATATGGAATTTCTATAAAAATATCAGGATATCAGGAGGTATTCACAACTCTTGAATTAATTTGGATTCAGGGAAAAGCAGGGAAATTTTTGGAGCAAAAGTTTTAATTTGATGGCATGCTGATGCATGGTATGGAGAAGGGAATGGCAACCCACTCCCTGGAGTGGAGAATCCCATGGACAGAGGAGCCTGGTGGACTACAGTTCGTGGGGTTGCAAAGAGTCAGACACGACTGAGTGACTGACACTGATGCATGGTAGGTATAAAAATATCTAAGCCAACAGAAAACCTGATTAGTTAAGGTATATTTCTGGCATGTAGCAGATTCTCTTCCTTTTTAAGACTGCCTTCCAGCAATCTGAATGAGACACTCAGGGAGTAGGGATTTTAAAATATGGTTATTTGTTTTTCTTAAAGATTTAATTATAGAGGCAAATGATGGCATGATCCTTCTAACTGAAGATTTAGTCATTTTATTTCTCTCTGTAAAGGTGATCGAAAAAGATAATCTGCTAATTTGTAGGTAGAACTACTTAAGCAGAAAACTTTGCATTTAGAAAGATTTTCCCAAAAAGAAAACCCTCACCAGATATTTTAAAAGAAACACATTCATTCACTTTAAAAATATTGCAATCACCTTGAACAGTCAGGAAAGTTGATGAAGAAACTTCTCCCACACTGTTTTCAGCTCTGCAGATATATTCTCCGCTGTCATTACTATCAACCTGGTTGAAAACCAGTGTAGCAACGTTGTTCCTAAAATGCATCTTGTAGGTAGCCGTAGGTCTCAATTTTGTATCTCCTTTAAACCAGGACACTGCAATTTCAGGGGTCCCACCAAGCTGGCATTGTAAAGAGGCAGAATCTCCAACAGTCACCTTCACAGGCTCCAACTGCTTGACAAAATATGGTGGTTCTACAGCCAAGAGAGAGAATCAGTCATGAAGGAGGCATGCCAGGATGGCTCTATGTATGCAAAGATGGGAAAGTGCAATCACAACGAACCTAGTATCAGGATCTGTGCTGAACAGGAGTCTTTTCCAGAAGTGTTCTCAATGTAACAGTTGTACTGTCCTGCGTCCTCCACTGTGCTGCTTGGGATTTCCAGGATCGCAGATTTTTCAGTTGTGGTTATGTTACACCTCTGAGATGGAGTTACGTTTATGCCATTTTTCTTCCATGTCACGGAAATGGGAGGCGTTCCAGTGAATGTACCCTCTAGGATCAGAGGTTTTCCTTTCTCTATGCTGTAATCATTGAGCTTCTTTACAAATCTGGCTGGGGCTGTAGCAGACAAATAGAAAATATGATATCAAACACATACACACATAGATATGGGGATATCTAGTACTTCACCTATGTTAACTGTAAAAATGCAGAATAGCAGTCAAACAAACCTTTTACGTAGAGATGTGTTGTACAAGAAACTTTGCCAGCTTCATTAGTAACGATGCAGGTATACTCCCCGCTCTGTGATGTATCTACATCAAACAACTCCAGTTCAGCAACTGAATCCTCCAAAGACACATTACATCTGTCCCCTGGTACTAGTTCAGTGCTGCCTTTGAACCAGCTAACACTGAAAGGGGGTGTTCCTTTTACAATGCTTGTGAAGGTTACGTTGGTTCCAGTTAAAACATCCATGGGGTCAGGTTTCTGAACAAAAGATGGTGGTTCTAAACAAAAAAGCACATATCAGAAAAAGGTTAACAATTTTGAATTTTGATTATAAAAATGTTTAATGCATAATGAAATGTAATTATATTTTACTGTATTTTTGACTGACCTCTCACAGTCAAAGGAGCACTGCACTCATCAGAACCGGCCACATTAGTAGCTATACACGTGTAGTTGCCAGCATCTGATTCTTCCAGCATGTTCACAGTTAAAGCACATGTGTTATCCGTCAGGGTGGTCTGGTATTTCCTTCCAGTGCTAATCTCGTTTCCTTCATGGAACCAGGAGACACAGATTGGAGGTGATCCATAGACTTTACACTCCATTACCACCGAGGAACCAGACAGACCATTTGTCTCTTTCAATCTTCTTGTGAATGAAGGAGGAACAGTTCGGTCTGAATGTGATAAAAATCAAACAAACAAGGGACCTCAGTTATAAAATGATTTGAAGAGAGAATTATTGTCTTTTTGATGGAATATTCCTAGGTCCATCTGGCTCTTTTCTGGGGGTATCAAAGAACTGCCTGAGGCTTCACACAATGGAAAGCCTTGAGAATCAATGGGCAAGATGTATTAGTTGACTTAGGAATTTTGGTCTCTCTTTGCTGTGTATCATTATGTGGAGAATTATTCCAGCATAACTGACAGTAAAAACCACAGTATCCTTATTCCTTACTCAGGAATTAAGTTTTATTCCTACCACCCTGAATCGTGGTAATTCCTCCAAGAGACAGGAACAGAACTTTTGGGCTTGCTTTTCTCCTATCTCTATAATGAGATGGCTGGATGGCATATTTGATTCAATAGACATGAGTTTGAGGAAGCTCTGGGAGATAGTGAATGACAGGGAAGCCTGGCATGCAGGAGATAGTGAATGACAGGGTAGCCGGGTATGCTACAATCCATGGGGCTGCAAAGAGTCAGACATGGCTCAGCAACTGAACAACAATAGAATAGGCATATTACCTCTAATTTTGCTGTCCCAGAATGTGAGACTCATGTCACACTGTAGAATATGGAGCGTCTCATACACATATATGTAAAGCAGGAGCTATACTATGCTAACACTGAAACAAAAACCCAACCAACCAACCTGAAACTTGCACTGAGGCCGTGCAGCTGTCTTTGCCCACAGGGTTCTGCACCTCAAAACTGTACACCCCACTGTCACTGGGGGCCGCATTAATGATCTTAAGGCCAGACACTTTGTTGAAGAAGCTTATTTTGTATTTGTTGTCACTTGTCAGCTCTTTTCCATCCTTAAACCACCTGGTCGTGAGCTCGGGTGTGCCGGTGACCGAGCACTCCAAAGTGCACGTGTCTCCTGTGGTCACTTTTATGGATTCCGGCTTTTCCACAATTGCTGCAGGCTCTGGAATGAGATATAAATTGCATTCAAGTGTTAAAATCCCATGGAAAAACTAAGAAGACACAGGTACTGGTAAATGCATGCCTTCTATTCATGATGACATTCTCTCTGCACTAACCGAGGATGGACACTGTGGCAAAACACTCTTGCATTCCGGCATCGTTTTTGATCTGACAGGTGTATTTCCCAGCGTTGGCTGTTTCTGCTCTTGAAAACTGGAGGGTTGCAGTGTTTTCTGAATAAGAGATCCATATGTTGTCACTTTCTCTGACGATCTCCCCCTTGTCTTTGAACCACACCACGGAAATGGGCTCAGCGCCTTCAAGAGTAGCCTGAAGCTGAACTTCTTCACCAACGATGGTAGAAACATCACTGGGCTTTGTCACAAACCTTGGTGGTGCTGATGAAAAGGGGGCAAAAAAAAAAAAGAGATTTAAAAGGTGTGGGGCTAAGAGTATTTCCCTCAAAGCCATCAATGCCAGGAATCAAACTAGTGATCACGCACTCTTTCCATTTCTTAAAGAGGCATTTCTGGTGAGTGGGAGCAAGAATGCATCAGAATTTTGTACTTTTCTGGCCTTGCCACAAGGCTTGTGGGATCTCAATCTCCTGACCAGGAACTGAATCCTGGGCCACCAAGTGAAAGTGTCGTGTCCTAACCACTAGACCACCAGGGAACCCTCCTAGAATTTGTGTTAAGCAGAAGGAGTTGAAGACCTTTGTCTGTCTAGCTTTCTAATCCAATCAAAATCTATTGGGAAAACTGTTTAAAAGGGTACTTAGTAGGATTTGAAATGCACACTAAACATAAAAAGATTTAGGAAATGAGAAAGGGGGAAAGTAGAAGACACACTAGAGGAAAAGGATGGAGCAAGAGCTGAGGGGTCAACAGAGTATTAAAGTTAGAAGGAAAATACCAGTAAGCACAAGAGGCTGAAGTGACTCTAACCTTTCAGAGTGATGGAACCAACACAGGTGTCACTCCCCACATCATTCGTGGCTTTACACTGATACTCCCCAATGTCCGCAGCGTCGACGCTCAGAATGTGAATACTCGTCAGGAAGTTCTCAGACATGATCTTGTACTTCTTGCCACTTCTAAGTTCTCTCTTGTCTTTATGCCATGAAACTTGGAATGGGGGAGTGCCCTGAAGTTCACATTCAAGGTGAACATCAGCTCCTTTCAGTGTTTCAATGGGATGAGGCTTTTTGCGGAAAATGGGTGGTTCTAAAGTTGGAAGAAAATCAAGTTAGAAAGATAGGGAAATTAGGCTGTATTCTCTAAGTACATATTTACAAGTAAAAATCGGTTGTCTATTCCAACATAGAGAGTATCACATCTAATTTTCTATCATATCCTTTAAAACTTTTAGAACCTCGATGGAGAGTCCAACAGGGAATTGAGAGGACAGCTAGGATGTGCAAGACATAAAAGATGGGTAAATGCTACTCTCCCAGTTTGTCCCAGATAGCTAGTGGGAAGCTGCTGTATAGCTCAGGGAACTCAACTAGGTGCTCTGGGATGACCTAGAGGGCTGGGATGAGGAATGGGGCTCAGAAAGGAGGGGATACTTGTATACTTATAGCTGATTCACACTGTTGTGCAGCAGAAACAAACACGACATTGTAAAGCAGTTATATCCCAATTTACAAGACAGAGAGATAAGAGCTGACCTTTAACTTTCAAGGAGGTGGTGCTGCTTGCACTGCCGGCGGCATTGGAGGCCTCACAGGTGTAATCTCCACTGTCTTCCACACTAAGCCCGTGCATTTCCAACACTGCCACTGAGTCCACGAACGACATTCGGAATTTACTGCTCTCTTGAATTTCAGTCTCGCCCTTGTACCATAAAACTTTGATTTCTGGAGACCCTCCTATTTTACATTCGTATCTTGTAGATTCATCTTGTTTCACGATTCTTGAAGGTTCTAGCTTCTTAATGAACCTGGGCGGTTCTATGGAAGCAAGAAAGAAAACACAAGGGAAGAGATGGGAAAGACACGTATAATTCAGGATGAAGGGAAAACTCAAACAGAGAGGTCTTTAGCGCTGGAAAACATATTTACTTGCTACAGTTCAAGAAAGAATAGGTAGGTGAAATCTAAATCCTCAAGTAAAATGCGTTTACTTTTGTAAGGACCCACATCAAATATAATTGCAAAAGGAAGGAAGAAGAGACATTAATCCTTGTGCAATCCTCCTACCAGCAAAAGAATCACTTCTTTGTGCAAGATCAGAGGCAGAGTGTGTATCTGTTGGTGAAAGCATTCTGTGGTTTACAGGGATTAAGAGCATCTGATTACTTTCTTGTATGTGAACCAGTACAGGTCTGTCATTTCCTATGGCTGCAGAGATATCAGTTATGTGCCAGGAAGAGTCAGAGTAGCAAAACTGGGTCAGATATCTTAATATTTTAAAGTGCTATTTCCTCCTATAGGACTTTAATAGATATTTCTTCAACCTCTATGACAGCCCTTTGAAGTGGGGAGAGCAATACTTTCTTCATTAACTGACTCAGCAAATTCAAGTTTAGGGAGATAAAATAATTAGCAATATGTCACAGGGCACATGGGCTACTGAATATAACTCTATTTAAATTTCAAGTTATTTATAAACTATCACCACAAAAAGTCTTTAAAAATGCTCTCATGAGTTAGACCAGCAGCTCACTGAGTTAATTTCTGACCACAGCAGACAGGAATTGTTTTTGCTACATTGAGACATGGTTGCCTTCCATGATGTAAGATATTAATGTACTCTCCAGTCCCCTGACTTCCACTATCATTTAAGTGAGGCTAACAGAAGAGAAGAATTTGACACAATCTGACTCTTCTTGAAGGGCTTTATAGTTTGAGGTGAGGAACAAAACTATTAATTTACAAACTACTGTGGAAAAATATATCATTCGAGACAACTTCCTTTTATTGTCCAAAGATAGTTTCTTTCAAACTTGGATTATCTTACAATTCTGTGAAAAGTTCCTGTTCTCTCTCTAGTCTCTATTTTCAGCCATTGTACATGGGCCCTCAGTCCATGTTTGACCAGTTTTTTAAATACATATATATATATAATTTTTTAATTAAAAACTTGCTCCCATTTAGAAGACCCTATATTTGCTGAATCACTTCCAATTCCCAAACCCTAGTCCTAAACACATCTTTCAAGTACACACTTCCTCCTATAGTGTCAGAAGTTGAAATGAGCCCTTGCTACTTCGCTCCAACAAGTACCTTGTACACCCAGATGAGCAGAACAAGAGTCTTTTCCGGCGACATTGCTTGCATAGCAGGTGTACTGCCCAGCATCGCCTTTGCCTATTTTGAGAACCGTCAGAGTGGCAGTATTTTCAACCAAAGTCATCTTGTAGTTGCCTCCAGGACGAATCTCTCGGTTATCTTTAGCCCAAGTGATTTTGATTGGTGCAGTTCCAGTTACGTGACATTTGAAAGAACCACTTTCTCCAAGAGCCAGGTCTACTGACACAGGCTTGAGATCAAAGAAAGGAGGTACTTCATGCTCTGGAGAGAATAAAGAGCAACACGGTGACTTCAGTTTTCATGCTCTCAGACGTGGAGCAGACACCAAGTCGCACCAGTCCTTGCTGGTTGGGTGCAGTGAAACTGCTTTATAATGAAGAGGTCATGTGATGAGTTACTCACCTAAGAGGATGAGCTTCGCACTGGATGAGGCAGTCCCAAGGGGATTTGAAGCTGAGCAATTGTACTGACCAACGTGACTCTGGTCAGTTTGCAAAATCTGAAGAGTTGCTACATTGTGAACAAAAGATGTTTGCAGATTAGCATCATCTTTCAAAAGTACCCCGTCCTTGTACCAAGACACTTGGAGAGGTTCTGAGCCATTGATGCGGCATTCAAATGCAACTGGAAAGCCAAGAGTCTCCTGAACATCCCTCAGTTTTCTTGCAAAGGAAGGTGGAAGTTTGCGCTCTGTAAAGAAGTTATAGACAATCCTTATTTACAAGAGAGAAAACAACCATGGCGTATTTCAACCCATTAACATTGTGAGGTTTTTAAGAAAATGGATCTGTCAACACACAGTGAGGCTTGTAGAGAAAACCCTCATCACCTTTGATAACAAGCACGGACGAAGAAGCCACTGCTCCCACAATGTTTTCTGCCTTGCAGGTATATTCTCCCACGTCACTGTGATCCACTTTGTTGATCACCAAGGAGGCAACGTTATTTTTGAATTGCATTTTATATGCAGGAGCTGATCGTAGCTTTGTGTGTTCTTTATACCAAGAAATTCTGATTTCTGGGGTTCCATCCACTTTACACTGTAAAGTTATCGGTTCTCCGATGACTGCTTCCACGTGTTCCAGAGGCTCAATGAAATAAGGCGGTTCTGAGGTAGAAAGGATGATAATCAGTCACTCTAACTAAAAGAGGATGTTTGGAAAGAAAGAAAAGAGAGCAATAAGAGGAGGTAACTGTCAACACACCTAGGACAGACACCACAGCATCACAAATATCTTGACCGGCCTCATTTTCTATTAGGCAACTGTATTGTGCATAATCCTCTATTGTGCTATCGAGGATTTCCAGGATGGTAGATTTTTCTGTCATGGTGATACTACAATTCTGAGACTGTGTAAGGGCAAACTCATTCTTCATCCAGCTCACCGAGATGGGAGGTGTACCCGTAAACGTGGCCTCAAGAACGATGGGATTTCCTGTCTCGACACTGAAATCGGCCAATCTTTTCACAAAGGTGGCCGGTTCTACGAGGAGAAAACACAGAGGCAGCATTGACATCTTCAAGTAAAGAATCAGAAAAAATGTTAAAGATACGTGCTTTAGGAGGAAAGAGCAAACCTTTCACAAAAAGATGTGCGGTACAGGACGCACTGCCAGCATCGTTAGTCACGAGGCAGGAGTAATCCCCGCTCTGCAAGGGCTCCACCTCAAATAACTCCAGTTCCGTGACGAAATCTTCCAGAGAGATGCTGCACGACTCCCCGGACACCAGCTCCCTGCTGCCTTTAAACCATTTGACCTTGAAAGGCGGGGTGCCTCTGATGACACTGGTGAATGTGAGGCTCGTTCCAGGGAGAACTTCCACAGAGTCAGGGGTTTGTTCAAAAGAAGGTGGTTCTAGAGACCCCAGAGGAGGGGAAAGATCGAGAGAAAAAAGGAATCCAAGTAAGCAGTGCTTTTTGCTACCTGAAGAAAAAGGAACTAAGACTACACACGAAGACAAAATACAGAAATCCCCCACAAGGCAGGCACTAAGCCACGTGGTGGAGGCGCTGGAGAAGCAGCGGTCTGGGCCCTGAACACTGACCTTGGATAGTCAGGACCGCCGAGCATTCATCTGACCCAGCCACGTTGGCAGCCACACACGTGTATGTGCCTGTATCAGAGGGCTCCAAGAAGCTCAGATTCAAAGTGCAAACGTTTTCCGAAAAGCGGGACTGGCATTTAGGCCCACTGACGATCTCATTGCCATCCTGAAACCAGCCCACGGAGATGGGGGCGGAGCCAGAGACTCTGCACTCCAAAACCACTGAAGCCCCGACGATGGCATTGATGTCCTTCAGCTTGCGGATGAAGGAAGGAGCCACAACCCGATCTATGTGGATGGAGAAGCGGAGTTTTCCATTGAAAGAGAAGCTTTATTTTTTTGCCCCAGGGAAAATGATATATTCACGAAAACCTCATACTACTCACCAGAAACGTGGACAGAAACAGTGCAGTTACTTTTACCAACACTGTTCTTCACTTCAAAGCTGTATAACCCCTTGTCACTCATTTCTGCACAAGGGATTTTAAGGGAAGCCACTTTGTTGATGAATGTGATGTGATGTTTGCTGTCTGCAGCTATTTCTCTCCCATCTTTGAACCACTTGGTGGAAAGTTCTGGTGTTCCAGTCACTACACATTCTAATGCGAAAGGATTTCCAGTAGTGACAGTCATGGGTTCTGGTTTCTCAATGATTCTGGCTGGTTCTAAAAGAAGAAGTATATTGCATTGAACACAAAGTCATCTTTCAAACCAAGAATATACTCAGTATATTACTGGGTAAGAATAATATTTGCAGGCGATGTCATAGGTCAATCAAATGGACATTTTCCCCCTCAGTCTGCACTCTGTTACTAACCTAGGACAGTCAAGATTGCTGAGCACTCTCTCATTCCGGCATCATTTTTGATTTGACACACATATTTTCCAGAGTTAGATGCCTCTGGGCTCCCAAGTTGGAGGGTTGCAACATTATCAACAAATGAAATCCTAGTGTTTTCACTCTCTCTGATGACTTCACCTTTATCTTTCAACCAGACGACAGAAATGGGCTGGAAGCCTTCCACTACAGCCTGCAACTCAACAGCATGCCCAACAAGGGTTGAGGTGTCACTGAGCTTTTTCACAAATCGTGGGGGTTCTAATGAAAGAAATTTGAGGTTAGAGAAGAAAGATGAGAATCACAGCCAAATACATTACTGGTCAAGCAAGAAAGGATGAAAGCAAGAGGCATATGTTTTTGGGCCCATGGATACAAACCTTTGAACTTGACAGTGCAAACACATGTGTCACTTCCCACCTCGTTAGTAGCTTTGCAGTGATATTCTCCTACATCGGCGGCTTCCAGGTTAAGGATATGAAGACTTGCATCAAAATTTTTTGAGGTGATTTTAAACTTCTTGCTGCTTCGAACTTGCTTTCGATCTTTAACCCACACCACTTCAAATGGGGGAGTTCCCGAAATTTCACATTGGAAGACAACATCAGAACCTTTAAGGGCTCCTATTGGAGAAGGCTTCTGGGTGAAAACAGGAGGTGCTACCAGAAGAAAAGAAGATAAACAATGAGAGCAGTTGCCTAAGACAAGGGAAAAATATGTTAGCGTCTGAATCATTCAGTGCCTGGTGTGACCGTATGACAGTACACGAACATAAGAAAGGACAAGTCATAAATGCTAGTTTAAGAACTGCAAGCAAATCCCCTTCACTGGCCTTTTTGTTTTGGAGCTCAGAACACTGCTGAGAAAGAATCCAGATCAGAGGAGAAGGAAGAGAGCAAGGGACTTAGTGTATCTAACCTTTGACGGTCAGGGCTGTGCTGCAGCTGGCGTCCCCAACACCGTTATGGGCTTCACAGATGTAGTCCCCACTGTCCTCCGTGCTGGCTTCATTGATGGTGAGCACTGCCACTGAGTCCACAAAGGACATGTTGTACTTCCAGCTCTCATGAAGTTCATTGTCATTTCGGAACCATGAAACTTTGATTTCTGGAGAACCACTTATTTTGCATTCCAGGTGGATGGATTCTCCCTGCTTTGCAACTTTTGAAGCTTCTAATTTCTTAACAAACTTTGGAGGTTCTAGTAAGTCAAAGGAAGAAACATCTTATGTTTGTAGCTTAAGATTTTATAAATACCTAATTTAATCTTGTTTATTATTAAGAATATATGTACATTCTGAGAATTTCATGATAAAATATATATGTTTTTCTTTTAAATAAGCTTTTACTATTTTTAATAGAGAATTTACTTGACAAGTTAATCTTGTAGTCTGGATATAGAAACTAAAACATGTAAGTTAAGGTATTATAGAAGTATTTGATCAAAATGATAATTCAGAATGCCATATGACAGGAAAAGAGGGAAAAAAAGAGAGGAAATGACATTTAACAAATTTTATATAAACAACACTCTGATAAGATTATACTTAGAGATACACTAATTTAAAAAACAAAGTAAAAAGGAAAATAGAACTTTGATTAAGGTTGCCTCCAACACTGATATACAAATTCTAATATGATCTAGTTAGTTCATCTCAAACATTTAAAAAATAAAGAAACTTTTCTGAAGAAAATTATGCAACATGGGAGAGAACAAGTATCGGTCAGTGCCATGTAGAGATACCTTTTACACTGAGTTGAGCTGAGCACATGTCTTTGCCAACATCATTGGTTGCTTGGCAAGTATATTGACCAGAGTCTCCTTTGCCTACTTTAAGAATTCTCAAATGGGGAGTGTTTCCCACACATGTAATTGTGTAGTTTCCTCCAGGACGGATCTCTTTATTATCTTTTGACCAAGTAATTCGCATTGGTTGAGCACCAGTAACGTGACATTCAAAGTCAGCACTTTCCCCAGCAATAACATCTATAGATACAGGCTTGATGTCAAAGAAGGGAGATTTCTTAGGTTCTGGAAGATGAGAAGAAAAATCAACATACTTTTTGCTGTTGTTCTTTACTGGCTACTTCTACTTTGACAATGAATAGGAAGTCATGGTTTGCAAAGAGAAAAAGAGTAACATGGGAACAAACCTCTTGCTGTCAGTCTAGCACTGGAAGACGCTGTTCCAAGTGGATTAGAAGCTGAACAAGAGTACTGGCCAGAGTGACTCAAGTCTGTTTGCAAAATTTTTAAAGTTGCCACATTATCTACAAACGATGTCTGTAGATTTTCATCATCTCGTAAAAGTACCCCATCTCTGTACCAGCTCACTTGGATGGGTGCGGAGCCATTCAGTCGACAAGTGAGGGTAACTGGTAACCCAACAGTTTGTTCAATGTCCTTTAATTGTCTTGCAAAGGAAGGTGGGAGCTGGCGCTCTGCAGGAAGACAAGTAATACTTGAGGCATTAGTACGTGAAACAAAAGTTTCCCCATAAAGTTAAATGTGAAGATAAGGAAGAAGAAATTCCTTAATTTGTAAAATAAAATCATCACCTTGAATTCTGAAGACAGTCTTAGAAGAGGCAGTTCCAATACTGTTTTCTGCTTTACATGTGTACTCTCCACTGTCATTGATGTTCACTTTATTAAAAACAAGTGTGGCCACATTGTTTGTAAAGTAAGTCCTGTATTCAGGAGTCGGCCGTAACTTGGTATCGCCTTTGTACCAGGACACTGTAATTTCTGGGGTCCCAGCAACTTGGCATTGTAAAGAAACTGAATCTCCCACTGATGCCTCCAGAGGCTCCAGTTCCGTAACAAAATAAGGTGGTTCTAAAGAGGAAAGGTTCACGATCAGCAACTGGGATTAGAGAAAACCACACAAACCATGCCTCACATTAGACAAATGCCAATCATTTGAGAATAACACACCTAATGTAGACACCAGAGCTTCACAAACATCCCTTCCCGCCTCGTTTTCAATCTCGCAGGAATACTGTCCTGCATCTCGTTTTGTGCTGTTCAGAATTTCCAGGATGCAGGTCTTCTCTGTTGTGACTATGCTGCATTTTTCAGAGGGTGTTATGGTGAAACCATCCTTTTTCCACATAACAGAAATGGGGAGTGTTCCCTTGTAGGTACTTTCCAAAATGATGGATTTCCCTGGTTCTACAAAGTGATCGCTCAGTTTCTTCACAAACACAGCTGGTTCTGGGGAGTGACAAAGCATAGCCGTTAAACACAGTGAAAACAAGAATGAAGACGCCACTTAAAAAGCAGGAAGCACAATGCACGGGAGCAAACCTTTTACAAAGAGACGGGTAGTGCAGGACGTTTGGCCAGCGTTGTTAGAAACCACGCAGGTGTATTCCCCACTCTGAGAGATGTCAACATTAAATAATTCCAGTTCCGCCACAGTGTCTTCAAAATAGATGTTGCACCTGTCTCCTTTCACCAGTTCTCTGGCACCTCTGAACCAGCCGACCTTAAATGGAGGGGTTCCTCTAATAACACTTGTGAAGGTGATGTTTTTGCCTGGTAGTACTTCCAAAGGTTCAGGTTCCTTCACGAAAGAGGGTGGTTCTATACAAGCAAGGAGGACAATGAAAAGATCCTGTCAGTTTCAGATTTAGTCACAATTTTTATCAAAAAGAAGACGCCTTTTGAATGTGTCAGCAGGGATGGCCACCCAAAGAAGAACTTGTAAGAAAGGATGTGAGTGTCTGACACTGACCTTGTACAGCCAACACTGCTCGGCACTCATCAGACCCAGCGACATTAGCAGCCACACATGTGTAACTGCCCATATCTGATGAGTCCAGAGAATTGAGCTGCAATGTGCAGACGTTATCTGAAAAGGTAGTTTGGTACTTCGCTCCACTGACAATCTTGGTTTTCTCATGAAACCAGGCAACAGAGATTGGTGATGATCCGGCTACTTTGCACTCCAAGATGCAAGATGTACCCAGCACTCCAATGGTATCTCTCAGTCTTCGTGTGAAAGAGGGAGGAACCATTCGGTCTACGGGAGGAGAGGTAAGAGACTTGAGGTTTGAAAGAGCAGAAGAGACTCGAGGGAAGAAAGCTTGTGAAAGGAATTTGCTGAGCAATGGGAAGAACACGTCGCAACTAACCTGAAACATCGACCACGGCTGTGCAGCTGCTTTTTCCAACATTATTTTGAACCTGGAAAGTGTATGTGCCTGCATCCTGTTTTTCAACAGAGAGAATCTTTAAGGAAGAGATTTTGTTGTAGAAGCTAAATTTGTGTTTTTGGCTGCTGGTCAACAGCTTTCCATCCTTGTACCATTCAACTGAGAGTTCGGGAGTGCCAGCCACCTTACACTCCAGAGTGCACGTTTCTCCTACAGTGACCGTCATCGAACCTACTTTCTCGACAATGATGGCAGGTTCTGAAATAAAATGTGATAGCCATCTGTTAAAGCCTGTTAGCTTCACCTTGTCTCTATTATCAAATTCATTAACACTGTTTCTTTCAATGATATGGATATCTTCAGGCCCTCTTTCTCTAGACCTTAAAATGAGAATCCATAATTACATGCTGTCATGAAATTATGAATTATTAAGAAATATGTTTTCGCATTATTCAACTTCTGAAATAATTCACTGTCATATATTGATTTGTACTTGACCCTCTCTAGAACAAAGCCCACATGTTGCTATGAATTGCTCAGTATTGTTGCTCTACTTTAAGGTGCTAAAGACAGCTTTTTGAAAGTTGTTATTCAAACAACTGCAAAATTAAAAATGAATATGCCCAAAGATGAAAGTGTGAGTCATTCTTATCAAACTTTGATCTTTGGAGTTTTTGTCAGCTTAAACACTAATTCTTGAGAAAAAAAAAATCTCCTTGTAGCATACGTTGGACTCTCATTTTTCTCATGGTTAAACAAAAGACAGTCATGATTTTCTCTGCTAATTCATCAAGAAAACAATAAAAATGGTTAATTTTTGTTAGGATCACAGACACAGAAAAGAGTGCTTGAAAGGTCCTTTTCCATAAAACCTCTGAAATAGGTGAGGATCGATATAGTTCTGAAATTAAAAAAAGGGAAATTCTACCACTATCTCTTAGTAAGTCATCTCAGTGTTTGGTACCTCCTTATATCAGAGAACTACTGCACCATATTGTACCAACCTAAAACAGTCAACGTGGCCATGTTCTCCCTCATTCCACCGTCATTCTTGATTTGGCAGATATACTTCCCAGCATTAGCTGGTTCTGCTTTTGAAAACTGTAGAGTGGCAACATTCTCCACAAATGTAATTCTGATGTTTTCACTTTCTCTAACCACTTCTTCCTTCTCTTTAAGCCACTGGACAGAAATAGGCTGGGTGCCTTCTATGGATGCTTGTAACTCAGCAGGCTCACCAGCTACAACAGTGAGGCTGTTCAGCTTGGAGACAAATCTTGGTGGTTCTGAACAGGGAAAGATGGATGGAGATTGTTGGAAAGATTGTCCAGATAATGAAAAAGAGAAAACAAATAACCATTTCGCACGTTCCTGCCATTTCTGCCATGTGCAGGAAATAATGCTTACCTTTTAGTTTTACAATACAAATGCAAGTATCACTTCCCACTTCGTTCTGTGCTTTGCAGTGGTATTCACCAATGTCTGAAGTGTCAACACTGAGAATGTGAATACTTGCATGGAAATTTTTGGATGCAATCTTGTATTTCTTGCTACTTCGGAGCTGTCGCTTATCTTTGTACCAAACCACCTCAAATGGTGGTGTTCCCGAAAGTTCACATTCAATGCTAACTTCAGCATTTTTAAGGGTTTCTACCACAGGAGGGAAGCTGCTAAAAACAGGTGGTTCTGTAAAACACAAGAATTCCTCATGAACTAGGCTACTTAACTCCATATAATGTTTTTATTTCTTTGTTTAAAAATTGGAAGAAAGAGTCAAAATACTAACACAGGTTTGGCACTATCACTTTAGTGTTGAAGAATAATAGCTTCAGAGAAGCAATAGGGCCTTTACAGAATCACTTGGCTTCACTGGCTGAGGACCCAGACTAGACCCCAGACAACCTTACTGAGCAGCTCAACATTCTGTCTACACCACTTTACTAATTTAGTAAAGATTGATGTGAAATTGTAAAACAAAACAAAAACCAAACACACCTCTAAACCCAAGTGTAAGGATTAATATGATCTGCATGAGGTATGGGGTCCTGACTTCAGGGATGAAATATTTTTGTATGTGCTTTACTGTTGGGATACTTGGAAGTTATCACAACATCTGTGCTCGAAGTCTTCCACATCAACAAATGGTTTTTGCAATAATTGCCTCACAATATGACAAATTTAGATTCTGTGACAAACACTGTGGAAAATGCTAGTACTATTTACAACAAGGTATGGTGATCTTATTTTAAAAAGTAGAAACTAGTTTGGGAGAGAGAAAAAATATATAGAATTATCCTGTTGTAAATGTAAGGTTAAAACCTCTATTGCTTGAACCTTGGGATATATGTAGTAAGCAGTTTTTGTTTTAAATAAAAGATAAAGATCATGCTGAGGATGATGATATATTTATAAGTTGACTGAAGGCAAAAGTTGATTTTAATTTTAAAATGCCTTCCTTTCTTGAGTGTTTGAAACATCAAATTTGAACTGCTTGGCTAATATGTTGAGGTGATCACAATTATGGCATTGGCATAACAAGAAAAATATCTCAGAATGATTATCTATATGTAAGCAAATCTTAAGAAAAACATGTAAAAACAGAAATGATACTATTTGGAAAAATGTCCTGTGATCTCAAATGGAAGCTAAAAATGACAGTAGAACCATGAAGAACTCTGATAGCCAGAAGAGAAGAAGGTGGGCTTCGGGTAATGAGGAAGAGAAGAGGTTTCTACCTTTTACAATAACCTTGGTACTACAGCTTGTGCTGCCAGCAAGATTCTGAGCCTCACAAATGAAGTCCCCAGTGTCCTCGGTACCAAGATTATTCATCTGTAAGACGGCCACTGAGTCGATGAAAGCCATTCTGTATTTATCGCTGGCTGGGAGTTCATGTTCATTTCTGTACCACACAACTCTGATGTCTGGGGACCCAGTTATCTTGCATTCAAGTCGTGCTGAGTCACCTGCTTTCACTATTTTGGTTGCTTCTAGTTTCTTTACAAACTTTGGTGGTTCTAGAGAGCGAAGAAAAGAGGCGATTATGAGGGAACATAACAGATATAAATAACACAAGTTCAATTATGTAGTACAAGAAAGAGAAAAACATGAAACATGAACAATGCCCGGCAAATAGGAGGGTATTTTCTTGACTGGGTAGATGAATTGCAAAACATTAGAGAAAGGACCAGAGCCACAGGTCAGACAGAAACATAAGACAATCAAACTTGCACACCTGTCACAAGCAACACTGTGGTACAAGAGTCGCTACCAACATCATTGGTAACTTGGCAAGTATATTGTCCAGTCTTGGAAGCATCCACTGAGTAGAGATTTAAGAAGCTAGTTGACCCTTCCAAGCCAATGAAACATTTAGGTCCAGAGGCAAGTTCCACATCATCCTTAAACCACTTGATTTTAAATGGTGGTGTTCCTTTTAGCACAGCTTTAAATTCCACCGTAGAGTCAGGTATGGCTTGTTGTCGCTCAGGTTTCACTAAGAAGCTTGGAGGTTCTACAGATTTTAAGAGAAATGCATATGATTAAATGCCTTGTAGTTGGGTTATTTCAACAGTTTTAAGGACATGTAAGAAAACATTACTGAAAAGAGGTAATGACTGAATATTTCTTGAACTCAATATAGATGTATCTAAAGAAACAGAATTATGGTGATTTTTAGTTTTAAAGGACACCAGGAAAGAGTGTTACATTTAAAAGCAACCAGAGAGAAGAGCCAGGAAGAGGTTAAGAAATTCTAACCTTTTACAGTCAAGATGCCGCTGCATGCCGCATCCCCTGCTACGTTGGATACTCGGCATGTGTAATTTGCAGTGTCTTCTAATTCCAGATTGTTAACATCCAGTGACACAGTGTTCTCATGACAGATGAGTCTGTATTTTGCACTTGTAGATATTTCTTTTCCATCCTTAAACCACTGAGCACTAATAGGAAGTGAGCCAGAAACTTTGCACTCCATGTGAATGGAAGAGCCTAGAACTTTATCCATTTTGGTTAACTTTTTGGTGAATGATGGAGGAATATTTTGATCTGTCCAATGCAAACAATAAAACACATCCATTAATTGTTGCCACTTGTTTATCAAGGACATATATACATAAGGGAGACTGACGGGGGCCAAGAGTACAAACCTAGTACTCTCAGGTAGGCATCACAGCTACTGCTTCCAAAGTCATTTTCCACCTTGAAAGTATACTCGCCGCTGTCTTGCTTCATTACTGACTGAATCCTAAAACTGGCCACGTTGTTTTCAAAACTCATCGAAAAATATCTACTAGGCACAATCTGTTTCCCATCTTTAAGCCACTTGACTTCGAGTTCTGGCGTTCCGGCCACAACACACTCCAAGGTCACTGGGTCTTTCTCAGTTACATCGACAGATTTAGCTTTCTCTATGATCTGAGCGGGTTCTGTAGTAAGAATGAAAACATGGATGAGTCGCACTCATAATTCCATGGAAGAAAGGTATTGCTTGTGAAATTGTCTCCAGAGAAGAATTCTGAGAGGGGCTTACACACCTTGTACTAAAAGGAAAGCATAGCACCTTTCAACTCCTGACTCATTCTTGGCTTGACACGTGTACCTCCCACTGTGTCCATTATCCACAGATCTGATTTGAAGTGTGGCCACGTTGTTCACAAAGTAGATGTGAACATTATCATCTTCATCCAGAATCTGATCATCCTTGAGCCAGGTGACATAAATGGGAGGAGAGCCTGCCACAGTGCTCTGAAAGGTGGCAGAACTTTTCAAAACAGTAGTGATGTTTTCTATCTTCTTTATGAACGAGGGTGGCTCTGTGATTAAAGTAGACAGTATGAGAAGAGGAGGTTTATCTAACTCCTACCCATCATCACAAGATGAAAACTTTACAGAATTTGTATTGGGCAGCCAGCTCCCTTGCATCCAACTGACCTTTCAGAGATACTCGAGCGCTGCAAGAGCAGCTGCCGCCTTCATTGGATACGATGCACTGGTAATCACCAGTGTCTGAAGGGTCACATCTGTTTATGTTGAGATTAAACACTGACACTCTGTCAGTCAAGGTATATTTTTTGCTGCTCCGAATTTCCTTGTTATTCCTCAGCCAAGTGACTTGGAATGGAGATGTTCCCATAACTTCACACTCCAGCTCCACATCACTGTCTTTGACTACCTCCACAGGTTTCAGCTCTCTGATAAAGGTGGGAGGTTCTAAAGATTTAAAAAGGAGACAGAGAACCGCTTACTCCAGGAAGACCCAAGGACCAGCCAGGAGCATAGCCAGAGTGGGAAGGAGAAGCAGTAACACACCTTTCACTTTTAACTCAACGCTGCAGCTTGCAGTCCCTGCATCGTTTCGAGCTTCACAGACGTAAGTCCCACTATTTTCCACCCTGGCCCCAGATATCTGGAAAGTGGCTAAACCATCAATGAAGGAAATGCCATGCTTCTCAACGGCTGTTATTTCGTTCCCATCCAGATACCAAGAAACTCTGATTTCAGGCGTGCCTGTTATCTGGCATTCAAACGTCGTGGATTGTCCATTCCTCAGCACTAGCACTGGGCTGGGCTTCTTAATGAATTGAGGAGGTTCTAAAGATGGGGAAAAACATGTGATGGTGACCATTTTTTATACTAAAGAGCAATGAGCAAAACTGTTTTCTCAAGCCCGCTCCCCTGAAGAAAATCTAGGCAAGCAAGACAGTGAGAAGATACAGAGACCAGACCTTTCACAAAGAGAGAGGCTTTAGTGGTTGCTATGCCAACATCATTGCTCAGTTGGCAAATGTAGGTCCCCGAATCGGCAGCTTTGGCTGAAAAGAGCTCCAGGATGGTGGAGGTGTCATCCTTCCAGACTGAGCGAGCCGCTCCGGAATGCAACTCTTTGTTATCTTTAAACCACTTTATAGTCATGGGTGCAGTGCCACCCACAAGTGCCTTTAACTGAACCCTTGTATTGGGATTGACATCTTGAGACTGTGGCTTTTCCAGGAAGTAAGGGGGTTCTGGGGTGAAAGAAGAAGAAGCGAAAGGGGAAAGGAAGGTTTATTTTAGAACTGATCAGTCAAGGAAAGAATTAAGAAATGAGAGAGCAGTAAGTTCTCGAGAGGCAGAGACAACATTTGCCAACCTTTGACTGTCAGATGGCCGCTGCACTGGTTGTGCCCTGCCTTGTTAGTGGCAGAACAAGTGTAGGTGCCGCTGTCTGAACCTTCCAGCTGACTGATTTCCAAGAAGGCAGTGTTGTCATGAAAAGAGAACTTGTATTTTTCACTAGCTGTTATTTCTTGGTCATCTTTGAACCACTGGATGCTTATTGGATGCGACCCGGCCACTATACATTCTAAGTCGATGGAAGACCCTTTAATGCTGTCCATTTTCTTCAGCTTTTTGGTGAATGACGGAGGTATGATAAGATCTATGCAATGAAAAATAAATTAAAAAAGTCAATCTACTGATTTATACTTTTTTTTCTAAAATTGAAAGAGATGAAAGAGCATAGAAATGCCCAGTCCCTCGCCATAAAAGAGCTGTACCAACCTAAGACGTTAATGCTAGCCTTGCAGCTGCTCCTCCCGACGTCATTTTGGACTTCAAAAGTATATTCACCACTATCTCTCTTTTCGGTAGAAATAATCTTCAGTATAGAGACAGTGTCAGTGACACTGATTTTATATTTTTGGCCCAGGGTCAGTTCTTGGCCATCTTTAAACCATTTGGCTGTAATCTCCTTAGTCCCTGAAAATTTAACCTGCAAAGTGGCAGGGTCTCCTTGGGTGACATCTATAGACACAGCCTCCTCAATGATTGTTGCAGGTTCTATGGAAAACAAAGGGACAGGTGTGGGTTGTGAATGGCTCTGGTTAAAGGCTTATATCTGCATTTTTTCCCTAGAACCCACAGTGAGCTTTCTGAACCAACCTTTTACTGAGAGTACTGCGGAACACCTTTGTATTCCTGCATCGTTTTTGGCCTGGCAAACATACTTCCCATCGTGCTTGACTTCAATGCCACTGAGGTACAGACTTGCCACATTGTTCTCAAAGGTCATTCTTATGTTATCGTCTTCAGTGATTTCCTCGTTGTCTTTTAGCCAAGTCACCGTGATGGGCAGGGAGCCCTTCAGCATGGCCTGGAAGGCAGCGGTGCCTCCTCTAAGGGAGCTGGTGCTCTCGATCTTCTTTACAAAGGTTGGGGGTTCTAGTGGAAGAACGAATTCTCAATCAATACTGACTCTAGAGCAAAACCAGCTTAACAAAAAGCATCGACTCCAAAGAAAAGCCAGTCCGTCATCAGCACTGACACTGACCTCTTAAAGTCACCCTGGCACTGCAGGTGCTGCTGCCCACCTCATTGGTGACCCGACAGTGGTATTCACCCGCGTCCGCAGCTACAAACTTGAGGATCTGCAGGCTAACCAGCTGATCCTGAATGAAGGTTTTGTACTTCCTGCCACTTCGTAGTACGGTGTTACCTTTGAACCAAGTGATCTCAAAGGGAGGCGTGCCTGCCACCTCAGCCAGCAACATGACATCATATTCCTTCAACACTTCAATGGGCTTAAATTCCTTGGTAAAGTAAGGTGACTCTATAGTGCAAAGGAATTATTTTGAGTTAGTGGGAGTGGAGTCTGTGCCCCGGGCCATAACTTTGGTAACACAAGGGACAATGTGAACACAAACCTTTCACGATCAGAATGCTACTGCAGTGGTCACTCCCAGCTTCATTTTGAGCCTCACACATATATTCACCACTGTCTTCGACAGCAATATCTGTAAGTCTTAGAACCGCAGTGGACTCCACAAAAGACATTTTGTGTTTGCTGCTCTCCTTAATTTCTCTATCATTTGCAAACCACGTTATTTTAATGGGAGGGGTGCCCGTGACTTTGCAGGCTAGCTGGGTGGTGTCTCCCTTCTTTAACAGCTGGGATGGCTCTAACCTTTCAACAAATGTGGCAGGTTCTGTGGAAGGAAGTCATTCAGAGACGTGAGAAAGAGGCAAGGACTAACAAGGGGAGCTCAAAGATGTCAAGGAAATTCTGCAAACCTTTCACAAATAAGTTTGCACTGCACTCCACAGCTCCAGCCACGTTGCTGACTTTACAGGTATATGTGCCTGAATCAGTGGTTTTTACTGCATATAGTTCCAGGGAACTTTCTAAAGCTTCTTTGTTGATATAGCAGCTTCCACCAGAAACCAGCTCTTTGTCACCCTTAAACCATCTGATTGTGAAAGGGGTAGACCCTTGGAAGGTGCTCTTCAGGCACACAGCCGAGCCAGGCAGGACATCCTTTGATGCAGGTTTAGTTACAAAACTGGGTGGTTCTAAAGGAGTATAAAGAAATAATTTCAAAGAGTTAAGAGGCGCCATTGAAAGGAAGATAGCTTAATTTGAACATCATTTACATAAGAGTGAAAGGCACAGTCTCCAGCCAACCTTGCACAATCAGGGCTCCGCTGCAGTCTTTGCTTCCCACAGAATTTGTGGCTCGACAGGTGAAATTCCCGGCATCACTCATGTCTACTCTGCTTATTTCCAAAGAGGCTGTGCCTTCCACAAAGGCTATTCTGTATCTGTCAGAGGAGGCTATTTCTTTACCATCCTTAAACCAGGACACCCTCATGGGGAGGGAGCCAGCAATTTTGCAGTCCAGCCTGCAGGTGCCACTAACCACACTGTCCACGTTTCGAAGGGGTTTGGTGAAGAATGGAGCAATGTCTCGATCTGTTCATGGCACAAGAAAAGAAGAAAGAACAATGTGGAAAAGGGCACAGTGATTTTAGTGTTGGTTGTCAGTTGGCTTTCAGGAATATGGGAGCACAGGTTTCTACGGATACTAACCTAAGACAGTGAAGGTTGTCTCACAGGAGCTGCTGCCCACTTCATTGGAAATCTCAAATGTGTACTGGCCACTATCGTGTAGTTCAGCTGAATAAAATTTGAGTTGGGCAACATTGTTTTTGAAACTTATCCTATACTTTTTACTGGCGACCAACGGTCTCCCATCTTTGTACCATTTTGGCTTGAGTTCTGGGGTGCCTGTGACTGTGTACTCCAGCGTGGCTGGGTCTCCTGCGGTCACTTGGATCAGCTCTGCTCTCTCAATGATTTTAGCCGGTTCTACAATGGTATTAAATAGTTAGAATTCTGCAGTGTTGATTAAGGTTTCATTTTTAAAGGAAATATCAATTCAAAACGTTTCTCCACGAACCTTTAACTATTAATTCCCCAACAGACGTTTGGCTTCCGGCTTCATTTTCAGCCAGGCATGTGTATTTATCACCCAAACTAATCTGCACATCAGGGATTATCAAGACTGCCACACCATTGACAAAGCTCATTTTGATCTTTCCATCTTCTTTAATGATCTCCTGTCCTTTCATCCATGTGACAGAAATGGGTTCTGACCCTCTCACGGCAGCTTGTAAGGTGACCGTCTGTCCTGCCAGTGCAGTAAAGTCATCTACCTTCTTTACAAAGGTTGGTGGTTCTAGTTAAAGAAAGACAGCACATAAAATTGATCATTTCCAAACACTTTGACACCATGTGCATTCAAGAATTTTATGTCAATTACATTTATCTAGTCCATACTGTTGGTTGATTAGAAAAAGAAATCCAGTTTAAGAGGTATTACAATTCCATGCAAGAAGAAGATGCAAAGATACACGGTTATCAGCTGACAAAATCGCTTATTGCATCATTCACTTTTGTAGACCCGGGTTCAATTCCTGGGTCTGAAAGATCCCCTGGAGAAGGAAACAGCAACCCACTCCAGTATTCTTGCCTGGAAAATCCCCTGGACAGAGGAGCCTTGTGGGCGAGAGTCCATGGGGTCGCAAGAGTCGAATACAACTTAGCAACTAAACCACCACCACCACGAGAGACTCAATATTTACACTGGCCTCAAGATAAAGACTGCATTGTCCCCAGGGTCCTAGGTCAAACTGAAGGCAAAACGTATTTTCAAAAATTAGGAGAAGAGGAGAGTGTACCCATTTTACTTCCTTGAGCTAAGAAAGCTATTTTGACAGTTTATTAAAGAGATAACAAATTTTCAAGCACTAACCTTTTAGTAAGTGGGTTGCAACACAGCCACACTTCCCAACTTCATTAGCAACCACACACTCATAGTCACCAACGTCCGCACTATTAAAAGAAAAGATCTCCAGGGACACAGTGGACTTCTGAGAAAACAACCTGTACTTTTTACTACTTCGAATTTGCTTCTTATCCTTGAACCAGCTAATTTCAAATGGTCCAGTGCCTGCGATTTCACACTGAAGGAGGGCATTTGTTCCTCTCACTACGTCTGCAGGCTCAAGAGTTTTGATGAAAGAAGGAGGTTCTACAAAAGCATGAAAGTATTGTATAAGTTACGTGTTACAAACAGTTAAAAAGAAAATCTTTTCTCAAAAACCAATGGACTATGACCAAGTCAACAAACCTTTGATAACTATTTCAGCACTGCAACTGTCACTGCCAACGTCATTCACTGCTTCACACGAGTAAGTCCCGCTGTCTTCTACTTTTACATCCGTAATATCAAGGACAGCCTCAGAATTGACAAAAGACATTCTGATTGTGTTACTCTCAGTAAGTTCTTTGTTATTTTTAAACCAAGTAACCTGGATCACAGGTGAGCCTTTCAGCTTGCAATGGAGGCGTGCTGATTCACCTGGGAGCATTAAGTAAGAAGGATCCACCTTCTTCACAAAGGATGGTGGCTCTATATGAAGTTAACAAAAGAGAAAAGGAAAAGATATCTGAAGCATAAAGCACACACAAAGTAGACATCACACAATAAAAAGACACACAACACACATACAAAATATCTTCATGAAATTCCTGAACAGGTTGTGGTGTACTTAATAGCTTTCCACATTTCTATGATTCCAAAATGTTTTCCCAGAGTTTTGATTTAAAAAATAAACAAACAAAAACAAAACTAAACAAATTCTACTTAGACAAAGAGCAATTTTATGAAAGAAGAGATTTAAGGATTGCTTAGACACTCAAAGTTCTTAGAAGTAGTTTTAAGCAAGGTATGTTAACGGCAGACAGCTTGAAACAAACAAGAGTAAGTGAATTCTGGAAAAGACTAAAAAAATAAAATCAAACAATTTCAGGATTTTCCCAAACCAAAACAATTGCTGAGATGAAATCATTTTCATCATAAAATGCGCCGACTGCAGTGTGTCAACAATTTGTCTATTGAGGCATCCCTGCAGAGAAGGGAGTGAAGTGAAACATTGTTCACACACTTCTTACCTCTGATAGTTACTGTCGCTGAAGTGGAGCTGCTTCCAGCCTCATTGGAAGCTGTACAAACATAGGTTCCTGAATCTTTGAGTTTGGCCAGAGGGATCTCAAGTGATGCTATTTTATCTTCAAAATAGATCTTATAATCTTTCCCAGGGGGGAGCTTCTGCCCATTTTTGCTCCATGTAATTGCGACTTTTCTGTCTTCATCTACTTGGGCCTCAAGGTGGATCTTCTTATTGATAGCTGATTGTACAGGCTCCAGTTCTTTAATGAAATGTGGTTTGTCAATTATGTCCAACTCAGCTTGGCAGGTGTCGGCTCCAAACTTGTTAGAAGCCTTACAGGAGTAAACTCCTCTATCGTGAACTGTAAGATTTGAGAGCTCTAAAATGTGTTTGTTGTCTACATCTGAAATCTTGCAGGTAGGGGAAGGTGAGAGGGCCATGCCATCTTTCTGCCAAATGGTTTCAATCACGGGAGTGCCTGTCACTGTGCAGAGAAACTTGGCTGCCTTACCCACAAAAGTCGTTATGGACTTAGGTCTGGAGAAGAAGGTTGGTGGATACGCCTCTGTAAGAGAAATGTTTTCAGTGTTATATTTTGTCCCCACAAAGCTACTGCTGTAATGACATATTCCAAGAAAGAGAAGAGATGAGTTATAGCTTTAGATAGACATGAGACATTATTTAAAGTAGGGTAATGTATTAAGAAGATGAAAAGATGCATCAAAGGAAAGGGACGAGAATGTTTTTTTATAGTAGAGCAAGACAGCACTTTAAACGTTAAATATAAGAAGACTTGTTCTTCTTTTATTTCACAACATTAACTTACAATTGCTAAAGATCTGTCCATTTTATTAGCTGATTAATTGTTTGAACTATCTGATAAGCAATTCAACTGGTACTTTAATTCTGCAAATCAGAAGACTGTATAAGGAATATAAAGAAAATGTTCTTGACTTTTCTGAAGAGCAGGGATATTAAATGAGTAATAGAAAAAGTCTGAATAGTTTTGTAAAGTCTAACTCTCATGTTTCAACTATAAATGCATCTGCTAAACCATTTAAAACTTGTAAAAATACATGTGGCAGTAATTTTCTATGTCCATTCTGCATTTGGAAGAAAGCCTTTAGGAATCTCTCTTTCTGCTTAAAAAATAAAAATACTCCTCTTTCTTCTTTCCTCTGTGACCTGAAGCTCAAGTGTTAGTTCCATTACTGAGCAGGCCTATTTTGGATAAAGAAATTTCCCAAAGTGTCATTAAGAATAATGCCGTGCACTTGATGGCATAGATATTCTCTAATCACAAAGCAAAAGCCACTGAATGGGTCACTGTGGGCCTGGGGTGTGGAGTTTCCGACATGGAAGAGTTGTGGATGAGAGGAAGCTATGGGTAACCCCGTCTTTTTCAAGTCAATGACAGGTGCTGCATCTGTCTTTCCCTCCACGCTCTCATTGGAAGAGAAGATCAAGGTAATATGGCAATCTACTAAACTTCAAAAAGAAAAAGAAGAGCAAAGGACAGGCCCACCCGGGCGTTTAGTGCATGGCTTCTGTCAACAGCGCAAGTCATGGCTACCCCTGATCCCAAACCATAATTCACAAGCTCATTGTCACATTTTCCCATGGTAGAGAGAAAGCAAGAGAGACAGAGAGGCAAGGAAGGGAGAGAAAGGAAAGCGCTACTCATCTTTTTGGCTAATAAGGGAATTCAGACACTTGAGTGTAACCTACTTGACAGTCATTCTGTATGCTATTAGGAAACTAAGAACAGAATATTTGTGTAGTTATTCTTATTTTTGAATTAGTAATAAAGCCTAGGGTGAGAATCCTAGCTTGGAGTCCTATAATACCTCCCTGTCTCTTACTAGGACTTACTAGGATTTGTTTAACTTTAGTCTTATGCTCTGCCCTTTTTTTTTCCTGTTCTTAATTGGTTAGTTGATTCCAAGTTATGAAATATATTGGGACATCATTTATTTTTTAGCAGCACCAAAGTGTCCTGAAAATTTTTTCTACTAAGGGACGAGCCAGACTATTTAAAGAAAAGAAAGAGAACGAAACAAAAACCCAAACCAAACTATCAGGAGTCACTGCTTGTATGATTCCTCGACATCCTCTTGAAATAAAAAGCTATTTTTTTTCTTTAACTGTTGTCAGAAATAAGACTGTAAACAAGAATTTCTCATCTCTCATAGGCTCTGCAGGAGCCACTGTGTTACCACATTGGATACTGGTCTCTCCAGTTGGTAGAACACACACTTCCTGCACCTATATGAAAGTAAAATAGGCAATAATATGAAATGGAACGACATCTGTGTCAGCGTATGGCATTTACCTGTCACAGTCAGTGTGGCTGTGCAGCTGACACTGCCATACTCGTTGGAAGCTTTGCAGGTGTACTCGCCACAGTCAACAACCTGGGTTCTCAGGATTTCCAGGGTGGTGACATAATTTGCAGACCGAATAGAACACTTGTCACTTTCATAGATTTCTCGTCCAGCTTTGAACCACTGGAAGCGGACATTGGGGGCGCTGTGGATCTCACAGGTAAATTTGGCGAGGTGGCCCAGGGCTACTTCCAGGGGCTCAATTCTCCTCCTGATCACTGGAGCAGCTGCAAAGGGAAGCAGAGGCTGTTAGCAAGCCTCCTTACTAGGCACCTCACATTTTTCTTTTTCCTGCTAACTTTTGTTGCTGTTAATGGAGTAGAACAGTTGAAACTGGTGAGATGGATTGCAGCAGTTTAAGACAAGTGACTGGAAAATGAGAAAGATCATTGAAGGCAAAAGAAGACAATGAGCAGCTTTCAACATATTCACGTGTTATTTTCCAGCGAATTGTGAAAAATGTGATGCTTTATAAAACAGAAAAAAAATGTGATGCTTTGGCTTACATGCATAGCAACATGATACATTTGTTTAATATACCATGCCGACTAGGAAAACTCAGAATAACGTGAAAGAAACATGATCTACTAAATAAAGTGATGTAGTGAAACAATAGCAAAAAAAAAAAAGACGTCAAAGTGAGAAACACAAATAGACAATTAATCATGGTTATTTATAATTTAAGAATGAGCCTGATGATTTCAGGGTAACTAGGTGTTCACTGACAGCTTTTGATTACATATCATTAAACGGAAAACATTTGTCAGTTTTATGAAATATATGAAAATACATTTATTTTTTTAAAATAAATAGCAGTATAACTATAACGTACCACCCAGTAAGGCAGTAAGGGAAAAGGAGAAGAGTTAATAACCATGATTATGTCTGTGATTTCATTTTTACTCTAAATAAATTCTGGCAATGGCAGGTAAGTGAAAATTCAGTGATGAAACCTAAATCACTACAACCCAGTGAATGTTAGAGCTTGATCCACTGAATCCTTAAAAATCCAACCTCTTTTGACTACAGTGAGTTTTGCTGAAGTTGTTGCTTTTCCACGGTCATTCAAGGCCTCGCACGTATATTCCCCTTGATGTTCTTCTCTATTTACCTTGTCGATTACTAGCATATACGTATTTTGATCCTGTAAACACTTGAACTTTTCATCTGAAGGGACCCGTTTACTTTCAAAATACCAATTCACCTCTTTGGCGTTTGTTATGGATGACGTGAGGCTTATGATGTCACCTTCCTCGGCAGTTGTGTCCACCAAGGGCGTCTGTACAACAGGAGCATCCTCTCCGAGCTTCCTGTCTTCCTCATCCTCAGCTTCCTGTATCTCTACAGTACCAACCTCCTCAGTACCACCTTCAGAGACTTTCTCTTTTTCCTTTGATGGTTTTGGTATCTCATCCTGTTTTTCATCATGAACAGCAGCAGAAGCAGTTGTGGTACCCACAGCTTTGACCTGACTCTCCACCTTAAAATAACTGATCTCTTCCTTCGCGACAAGATACTTAGATTCAACTTCTGGTTCAGTGATTGCTTCAAGCTTCTGTGAACTGGAAAAAGAAACATCTTCCTGCAAGACTACTGTGGCTCCTTTCTCAATTCCAGGCTCCTCAGCTGTTAAAACGTTCATTTCCTCACATATAGAGCACAACGCCTCCTTCAGTTCAGTTTTCAAGTCAGCCATTTGAGGATCAATGCCTTTAATAGTGATGGTTAATTCTTCTGTCAGAGATTTCACTGAGGTAATCAGATAGGTGCACATAATGCAGTTGGGCTCTTGGGTAAAGTCTATGGCCTTGACCTCCACCTGTTCAATGTTTCTTAACCATTCAGAGAAAAGACTCAGTTGCTCGCTGGCCACTGCTGCTTGCAAAGCACTGCGGATCTGAGTTTTCAGGTTTAATCGCTGCTCTTCTGGAATACCAGAAAGCAAACTTTCCTTAAAAAGAAAATCACTTCCCTGCACCTCCTGCACACCATTTACTGCCATAGGCTCCTTTTTATACTCTGTGGTTTGGTTCAGGGGCAATGCCAAGGTGTCAGAATGCTCTTCCTTGAGCAGTATCTGCTTTTCTTCACATGCTAATGGAAACCTTAAGGACTGGCCTTCCTCAATTCTGGCTGCAAAATCTTGCCCTGCACTATCCAGTTGATCCACACTTTCCATCAAAATTTCATTTTCTGTGCACGTGTGTTCTGAAGGGACCCTGAAGACTGTGACGTCAGGACCCTGGAAACTTTGTGCATGTCCCTCAGTTAAGCTCTGATTCAGGAAGACAGCATTTTGTGACTCTTGCTTTTGAGAAGTTTCTCTTTGCCTTTTTTCCACTGCAGACACTGTCTTCTCTTTTGATAAAAGTACTTCCTCAGTCACAGAGGTTGGATATGAATGGGCTGGTATTTCTTTTATTGATGGCTGTGGATAACTCTCTTCAGGTTCAGCTAATAAAGTTTGCAGAGACTCAACTGCTGACGAACTAATTTCCTCTATGGACATGGCACTTGGGAAGATTTTTTCCATATCTGATAGAACTACCTGTGACTCAGGCTCTTGACACATCAGAGTATCTTCTCTGGGGAGGGTGTCCTGGGACTGGGTAATCTGCAGCTGTAAATTGGGAGGTAGTTCCTTGATAGGCTGGACATGAATAGTGCCACTGATGGAAAGTTCTCTGGTGCTTTCAGGAGTGGGCATATGGTGTTCCAACATGACTGTGGATTGCAGTTGCTCAGCTTTTAAAGTAACTTGACTGCTTAGTTCATTGGTTTTAACCACATGCTCATACGAAAACTGTTGTTTTTCTTCTGCAATTAAAGAAGCTTTCAAAATGGCATCTTTTACGAAAGTTACAACTTCTTGCTCTGAGTCAACCGTCTCAAGTGCAGGGTCCTTTAACGATGTGTGTGGAAAACCTTCCGGAGCCTCTGGTGTGGGCGCTGCTTTGCAGGCAGCATCAGTCGTGTCTGTGTCTTCCGGAAGCACAAACAGCTCTGCTGCACAGGCGGACTCACCCCACACATTCTCCGCTTTACAGACATAGAGACCACCATCTTCTTTCTGAGGATCGTTGACGATGAATGTCCCGGAACCATCAGGATTGTGAATGATAGTGTAATAAACATTGGTACAAAGTTGCTTGTTTTCTTTGAACCATAGAACAGTGGGTGCAGGCTCTCCGAGTACCATGTATTCAAAGATGGCAGGGAGGCCCGGCACACAGTGCACTGGTTTTAACTCCTTAAGGAAGGAAGGAGGACAAGGACCTTGGAGCTTTTCCAGAGACTTCTCCTCTGCCGACTCTGGTTCTTCATGGCCCTTGGCTTCAGAATTTATTTTCAGATATGCACTACACATTGCCTGCCCATATTCATTACTGGCAATACATGTATATTCTCCCTCATCCTCCAGTTTGGTGAACAGAATGATTAAGCTGTGATCATTACCGTCAAACACAAATTTGTAGTCAGCGGAAGGGGTTAACAATGCTCCATTAAAGAACCATTGTATCTGGGGTGTGGGAATGCCAATGACAGTAACAAACAGCTTTGCCACATCCCCTATGCTTATTTCAGCATTTGACACTTCTTTGATGAAAACTGGGGCACTGCCCTCCTTTTTGGAATCAAATTTAGGTGAATAAACTGAAGGTTCAGACAAAGGTTCGAGTGTTTCATTTCTATTAGATAACTGAAGGTCACAGCTAGAGGTTTGAGGTCCTTCTTCTTCGGCAGACAGAAGAGAAATAGAAAACTCTGCATGGGAAAAAATGATTATTATTTTACTATCAATTTTACTTGAATAAATGAAGTCAAAGAATTACACACCAATTGACAGTCTTCTTCTGCTTTATTCCTGAAATTGTTAATTATCATGAGATTAATTTATCAAAAAGCACATTTCTAAAATTTTAACCTTAGCTTATCATATCACATGATTGTAAATACTGTACTGATGCAACTTTCAATCCATTTCATTTGTGTTAGAGTTTATAAATTTTAAAGATGTTCTTATGAGTTTTTCTTTGTGATAGTCTCAGTTCTAAAGTTTGCAAAACTGCTGGCTAAATATTTATAATAAAAGAATTCTGGATCCAAATATTTTTCTTTAACTAAAACTTCTTTACCTAAAAATTCCAATAAATATTAAGTAACTAATATCATTTAATATTACTTAAATATTAAATAAAAAAGAATTGAGGACTATTTAAATAAATGGCTAAAAAGATCCATAATTATTTCTTACATTTAGAATTTTCTTGAGTTTAAGAATGATCTTCATTGTCAAATTAAGACTGTTTATTTCCAAAATAAAACATCTAGTTTTAGTTACTGCTTATAAACTGAAGCCATTATTAAAAATAAGTGGCTACAGAAAATGGTTGATCTGAATTTCTAAGAGAACCACTGTTTTCAGTTACTAGAAATGCAGGGCTTCTTTTGCCTGTGTAAACTGCCACATCACTTCAGCAAAGCTTTTATAATGAGGCTTATGCTAAGAAAATGGGAGAATCAGAAATGAGAGAAAACTCCAGCATTAAAAATTTGATTATATTTTATTGCACGAGAAATACCTATACGGTCTTATTGAACAGAAAAACAAGCGATGAATAACAGATATTCTTTAAAGGTTCATGAACAGAATGAAAGAAATGTAATTTGATAACAGGAGATTAGCTTTTCATTGAATTTGTTGGTATGTAGAACAACTCTGTTAATAACAGTTTTATTACTTTACCTAAAAGTAGTTTGACTATTGTATTAGTTCACTCCACTTGCATTACAGGGAACAGTCTTATGTCTTAACACAAATGTATAAACAGTAAAGAGCAAGACTCCAGTGTCTGTTGGCTATAAATATATTGATAAAAGTTATCTCTAAATACTCAATTATTTATCATTTCAATTAGTAAGTTGTAAAAACATTGATTAATTTCACATTCTAATGACCACTTAACTTCACATTTAATCTATAATGTTATCACTCATGTCAGCTTTCCCTTCATTTATACTCCCAAAATATCTGTAAAGGGAATGCATGTCAATATAGTGAAAATACCCTTACTCACTAACATGTTGAAATATTTTCAGTGTTTTCCCTTTCTTCTAAACGTGGTATAGTAACCATAAAAAGATACTAAATGAAATTCAAGAGTGCTGCAACATGAAAGGTGTAGTTAAAAATACATGCAATAGTAACAGCTAATAATTATGTCTAGATTCTACTATGCGTAGTACAATGAATTTTCTATCTAGCATAAGAGAAATTAATATCTCAGGCTTTTAAGTTATATGCCATTGAGCTGGAAAATAAAAAATTCCATTTAATTATCTGTAACAATAAGTAAGCCAAGTGTGGGCAAGGCTTAGTTTTCTTTACTCAGTCATTTCTATTTTGAATATCCAGTTCAATGCTCCGGAGACTAACAGAATTCTAATGAGCAAAATCAAATAAAGCCCACCTTTTTATAAGCATAAAAGTATAGTTTTCAGCTCTTTCTGCAATCCAAAAAGGCAATAAAACTTTTCTTCTTCTTTTTTAAGAACAAGTTTGAATTATTGTGATGCTGTATAATGTTTGGGTAAAGTGTGCTTGTTTGTCATAACTTGAATTTGTAACTTATTTAAACATCCATTGTGTGATTAAGACTAGAATAAATCCCCAAGTCTCTAAACTGTAGAATTACTTTTATTTCAGGGATTTATGACATATTACATCATCTCTATAATTACGACCACAGATATTGTGTGCTCATTGGTTGAAACAGAAATGATAGTTCCACAACAGTGTATCTATATTGATAAGTCATGGGTGACTCTAAGCAAGCAAAGCCAATGTTCTTCTGCGGGGCAGTGAGAAGGGTGGAGTGTAAGCCTGACTGCTCTGTCTAGATCCTATATATACTCCCAGGTTTCTTATTTAATTTGAAAGGCTTTTAGGGAATTCCCACTGTGGGAATAAAAAATGTGACAAATGAAAGAAACATAATAAACATAACTGGATATATGGATTCTTTTGAAAATTTAAATGACGAATGTTTTAGAATTCAATTAAAATTAGTATATTTAATATGATCATGGTATGTAAACACTGCTCAACTCCGGGTGGAAAACAGCCATAAGATAATAGTGAGTAATTTACAGAGCTGGAAGAAGAAAAGTTTCACAATCTAATTACTATATTCTATTATTCCTCTTGTCAACTGTGGCAAAGCTAAAATGCATTCTGAATTATATTAAGAGAAGTTACTACTGACTAGAATGACACACCATCAGAGTTGAATGATTGCCTCTGAGGTCTTTTGGGCTAACCGTTTGTTTTTATACAGGAAAACTAAATTTCTTTGTATTTATTATGTCTTATATGAGAGAAAATTTAGTTCACAGTGGCACCTAGGTATGTTAAGGATTTTGTGAATTTACTATAATTATAATTTTGAAAAACCAAAAGAGTCACTTTAGAAACATATATGTTGATATATCTTAAATTTGAATGCTTATTAATTTCTAGTTAGCTTTAAAAATAAAATTCAGGAAAATGACAGGAAAGCTAATTATCTTACTATTTATATATAATCTGAAATACAAATTACCATACTGCCTCAATATTAAAAGTATCCCACCTTCTTTTTCTAATTTTAAAGATCCTGAAATTGTACTACAGCTTAAAATTTATATGTAAATGAGATACAGTAGTCCTTTTCTCATCCCAGGCAAGTATCAAATTAATGTTGCATTTTTATACTTAGGCTTCCCTGGTAGCTTAGAGGTTAAAGCATCTGCCTGCAATGCAGGAGACCCAGGTTCAATCCCTGGGTTGGGAAGTTCCCCTGGAGAAGGAAATGGCAACCCACTCCAGGATTCTTGCCTGGAGAATCCCATGGACAGAGGAGCCTGGTGGGCTACAGTCCACGGGTTGCAAAGAGTCAGACACGACTGATCGACTTCACTTTTATACTTAATGTTATCTCAAAATTTGAGAAAATGAAGCAGTTTCAAAAGTGGAAAGATATTTGCATATTCTGCAAATGTCTAGGTGAATTTTATCCACCAAGAGAACATCATTGGTCCCTTCAACACCAGTAAGAGTTAACATGCTTAAGAGGAGGGATATTAATAAGGAAAATATTTTTTAAAGAGCTAAAAGTAAATATTAAGACTACAAGGTAAAACAAATTATAGAATTAGTTACCAACTGGGCAAAGCTGGTTTCTATTGCTGTTTGGTTTATTCTAAGTCTGAGTAAATAAGGGATGAAAAAGGGTTATTATCTCAAAAATGACTTCTACTCTGAGCAGAGAGATTTTACCTTACCCTTTGTCTGTGTGGTCATCTGACACGGTTTTCCAATTCACAGTTTACATAGACAGCTTATCTGCTAAAAGAGAATGCGTGCTGCTGACACTTTATGGAGGAGGAAGGGAGGTAAAGCAGAAGTGGCAACAAGTAGGTAGCCAAGGAGATGTTTAATAGTGCTGATGCTTCACAGCAGAATTGACACAGGTGATGATCCCACAGTTTAGATAACAGAATATTTACACGTGTTACAAACAAGAGATTTCCACATAGAGAAAGTGTTTCCCCAGGGCTTTTTCAAAGCAATGTGTTCAAATAGAGCAGATGTATTTGGAAACTTATCAGATCTACATAATTTGGAAAAAGTGAAAGCACTCATCAGCTCTCATCTTCATGGAGGCACTAACACATCGCATGGAGAACCTTAAACGAGGGTGAGCACAGCGCGGGCCTCAGCCATGCCCGATCTGTTCGTAGCTACACACCTGTACTCACCTTCGTCCTCTTTCGCTAAGCTTGTTATGAACAGGTTGTGGAATCCTATGCCACTTTCCTCGGCACTGAACCTTGCTCCTTGCACTAACTTCCCATCTTTGTACCAGTAAACCATGGGCCTTGGAGAGCCACGGACTAAACACTGGAAATAAGCCGCTGTACCTAACGGTGCAGAACAGTCAGAAATACCTTTGATAAACCTGGGAGGCCCTTCCACCACCTGAAATTCAAAAAAGCTGTCTGCATATTTGCTCTTTAAGACTAACTCTTCCCTCACACTGCTTAACGTCACTTTGCTTCTCTGTGACATCAGAGCCGACATTTCGGAGTCTCCCACGGTGAGGAATCCCCGGCAGATCGCCTCCCCTACGCTGTTCACAGCTCTGCACCTGTATGTCGCGCTGTCAGAAAGACAAACGTTGCGAATCTTCAGCGTGTGACTTCCCTTCTCCTCACTAATCACATATTTAAGGTCATCTGGCTCAATACACGTGTATTCTTTATACCATTTTACTTCGGGAGTTGGGACGCCTATGACTGAACATTTGAACACAGCATCTGAGTTTTCTGGAATCCTAAAATCACAAATAGGCATTACAAAACGAGGAGGCATTTCGAATACTTCTAAGTCGATTTTTAAATCTTTGTCCTCTGCCTCCCTTGAAGCCATACTTGGATCTGCTAAATTCAATGGGAGAACATCTAGGCTCACAACCATGCTTTTATGATCAGGAGTAAATTCAGGCACTGTGACTATTTTCACTTGCTTCTCAAATTCTTTAACATCTTTTTCACTTAATTCAACTTCCAGGACAATTTCCTGAGGAGAAGGGGTCCTTGACGCAGTGTTTTCCAGATCAAACTCCATGACATGCTGGTGTGTTACTGGAGGTGGGAGTGCCACTGCTCTCTTTTGCTGGGGCACAATGTCCACGTGTGCAAAGCTCTTTGCTTCCCCTATGATGTTCACAGCATGGCACATGTACTCTCCCCCATCTCCGTTTTGAATGCTAGCAATTTCCAAAGAGCACACATTACCCACCCTTTCTATTTTGATTCTTTCATCTGGCTCCAGCAAAGATTTATTTCGATACCATTTCACACCGGGAACTGGAAGGCCCTCAACTTCAACAATGAAGCCCAAGGTTGTGTTTTCATAGATCTTCCTTTTGGTCAGCGGCTCAATAAAAGATGGAGGCATTTCATTGTCTTTGGGTTCAACGGCTTCACTGGGTGTGCCAAAGGAATCAGAACGCCGTAATTCATAGGCTGAGCTTCTGTCTTCTGTAGGTGTATGGAAATGTTCACTTGACAGACTGTCCTCCCTACCTAGCTCGGATGGGTGCCTTTTAAAGTTTTCAGTGGGGTTTGGTCCTCCAGTAGGAATAGAGTATTGTTCAGCTGTTTTCCCTCCTAAAGGGGTGGAGTATCTCTCTAGGGTCTCTCCTGGGGGTGTGGAGTATCTCTCTAGGGTCTCTCCTGGGGGTGTGGAGTATCTCTCTAGGGTCTCTCCTGGGGGTGTGGAGTATCTCTCTAGGGTCTCTCCTGGGGGTGTGGAGTATCTCTCTAGGGTCTCTCCTGGGGGTGTAGAGTACCTCTCTAAGGCCTCCCCAGGAGGTGTGGAGTATCTCTCTAGTGTCTCTCCTGGGGGTGTGGAATATCTTTCTGCTACCTCGCCTTCAGAAGGTGTTGAGTACCTGTCAGTAGCTTCCTCTAGAGCTGTGGTTCTTTCAGTAGTCTTATCCTCAAAATCTCTTGAGGATTTTTTAGTTGTATCTAAAGGAGGAAAATACAAATCAGGAGACTTTGGAGTTTCAAAACGTTCAACAGAGGATGGTGGGGTATAAAACTGATCTAGCTCAGAGACTTCTTCACTGCTGATACTTCCCACATCAATGGAAATATCAGATTCAGGAGAAAATGGGCGTCCCAGGGACTCCTGTTGTTGGCTGTAATACTCATACACTGTGTTGAAAGTTACTTCTTCCACCTCCATTGATGTGACTGAGTCAGTCTGAACACGTTCTGCCTTGTGCCTGGTGTCTTTAGTCTCAGGAACTTCATGTTTCCCAGCAGCAAGTAAGTACTGTGTCAGGGAAGTCTCGGATTCCATCACCTCCGTGGTATGTGCCTCATCCAACTTAGGAGGGTTTTCAGAAAAACGAGTTTCTACCTTTTGTCTTTCAGTGGTGGAGAAAGAAGTTTCATCCTGTACTTGAATTTCTTCATCACATTTTTCTTTTTCAGGGGCATCCGTTTTTTCCCTCACTTGTTTGTGTGGATGCTGTTGTTCCTCAGTCACCAGGAAGGGAAAGCACTGACTTAAGGGCATTTTCCTGTGCAGTGTGTCTGCTTCCTGAACACCACCTGTGTGGTCTCCCAGAATTCCAGTGGCATAGGCCTCTGTCCCTCCATCTTGCTTTTGAAATGATGTCAACTCTGGTTCCAAGGTATGTTCTTCCTCCATTTCACAGATCTCTAAAAGCTTTTCCTCACTTGCAGCTTTTTTCAGATGTGAGATGAAACTCCCATCTCCATTTTTCTCAGATATATCAGTTTCTCCTGCATCAGCAGATGAGCTCTGAAGTAGGGCACATGATTCACTATAGATCTCTTCAGAAAAAGTTTTAAGAGAAACCTCAGTATTTAAAATTTCTAAATTTTGTTCCTGCGTATGTTTTTCCAAATAAAAGGCATTTTCATCACTGCCACTTTTCTCCCTCAGAGTCCTATCTGAAAACTCCTTACTGGAAGAAATCTCTGGATTTGCAAGCATGTTACTTTGCATGCTTTGAGAGGTATCCTGTGTATCAGACTGTATGGTTTCAGGGCTAGGAACTCCCTCTTTATATGGTGTTGCCTGCTCTTGACTAGGTTTTTGCTCTTGAAACTCCTTAGCTGTGTCTCCTAAATGAGAATATATTTGTTTCAGATCAAATACAAGGTTCTCAGCATCAGCTGCTTCAGAAGCAGGATGCTGGGTTTGAAAATAAGTTTCTTCTGGTTGATCACCATGGAATCTAACCTCTTGAAATTTTACATCTGCAGTTTCTATTTGAGCATGAAATTGCTTTAGGTCAAATGTAACAGGTGCTTCATATTCAGCCCTTTCAGAAGATGCAGATTGATCTGTAAGAGCTATTTCCTTCTGTTGTCCCCTTTCTTGTAATTCAGACTCCTTATGAGTTTGAGAAGAAAGTAGCTTTAAATTCATTACAACGTTAGACGAATCCTGTTCAGTGTTTGGAGACATTTCCTCATGCACATTTGTGTGTAGGTTACTTGGTCTTGATTTTCTTTGTCTTAATGGAAAGTCTTTGTCATCAAGCTTCTTTTGAGGAGGATTCACAAAAGATTTCTTTGTAGATCTTTCTTCTAGAACACCTTTTTCTACCTGCTGTAACTTTTCAAATGCGATGACTCTATGCCTCACGTTTTTTCCTGGGTAGTATCTCTCTTCACCAAAGGGTTCTTCGCATACAGTGATGGACGATTCTTTTGTATTGTAACTATCAGAAGTTCTTTCAGAGCGGATATTTGGTAAATAGTCAGTCTGGTCATATTCTTGCACATTTTCCCTCTCTGGTCCACTGAATTTTTCGGAATCATTTCTTGCCTCTTTTCTATTTTTAACTTCACTGAAATCATCACCAAATGGATAAACAGTCCCCTCTGCTCGGTGTGGCTTTGATTTTTCATTTACATGTTCCTCTTTCCCTTCATCTTGCCATTGTATGAGTTCAGCTCGGAGAGGCTTGTTGATTCTTAAGGGTCTAGAAGTGCACTGCATAAATCTGGGCACTTTTTCTCTAGAAGATGTACAAGAAACGTGGGCTTTCTGCTCTATCTGTTCAACTGTCTCAGGGCTTTGAAAATACTCTCTTACAAAACATTCTTTTATATTGGATTGGGGAGGAAAAGAACCAGTTGGATAATCATAAAAATGTGCCCTTACAGCTTCTCCCTGAATGTGTTGATCTTTGGAATATCTGGCATAAATTCCACCCATATTTTCTAATTGACTATATTCCCTGTCAGTGACAGGTTCCACTGTTAGGTCTGAAACACTCTCAACTGCGCCTGAATTGTTTTCAGCAACGCATCTATATTTCCCAGAATCTTGAGAATTAACATCATTAATATATAGCCTGTGGCAACAATTAATTTCTTCAAACTGGAACTTCTGGTTCTGCCTTAACAGGACTCCATTGTGGAACCATGTCACAGCTGGTTTAGGCTCTCCAGAGAGTAAACATTCAAGGACTATGGAATCCCCTTCTCTACACCTGGCATGTTGTGGCATTCCCTGTAACACTTCTGGTGGCTCGTTAGTAATGTCAGAAGAGAATACGAACTTGTGTTTTGGTGAGCGAGTTGCCTCATCCTGAGGCACTGCCTTAGGTTCCAACTCCTCCAGTTGAAACAAGTCTCTTGACTCTCTATCCTGTTCTGGGGTAGGAGTAGCTGCCGTTATCTGAATTTCTACAGGAAAGGAAAGCAATTCTGTGTCTGCAGAGGGAGGAACTGGTGGGTTAGTTTTTAACATATGGAGGTTTGTTTGGCCCTCTCGTCTTAGAGGAGGTATGCCTTTTGCTTGGTCAAACACCAACATCAGCTCCTCTTCCTCATCAGTATAGTCTTGCAACACTGGGACCCTATATGCTTCCAGAGCATGCCTTTGTTTTGACTTCACTTTAAGTACACTCGTTGTTTTTACTGTTCCGTATTGGTTAAATAGCACACAGGTAATGGAACCTTCATTTTGAGGAAGAACAGAAGAAAAGGTTAATATTGAATAGTTTTCAAAGGTCTGAGTGATAAAGCCTCGATTATGTGGGATTGGTAGATCATTGTTATACCAAGTCACTATGGGTTGAGGGTATCCTTGAAAATGACACACAAATTCACAGCTGTCACCTTCATCAACCTCTTGAGATTCTATTTCTTGAAGAAATGAAGGTGGGCAACGTTGCAGATGTTTTTGGAAAGGATTTTCAAAATATCTTGCAGCTTTTTCTTCCTGTTCAGTTTCAAATTCATCACCTTTAACAGAGGTGGAGTGTTGTAACTCTCTCACATCATCTTTTCTTATTTCAGTATCTAATGCTTCCCTTTCTTGGATATTTACAATTGAGCCAAAAGATTCACTGGTGTCTGGTGTAGTAACTTGAGACACCTTTTCAGGGGTCTCAAATATTTCCTCATTCTTACTTACATTCATGGTATCTTCAGATGACTCTACAATTTTGGTTTGGGTCATAATGGGTGCAAGTTGTTCTCCTGCTTGGGTAGTCTCATTTATTATAATCTTACTGTATAATTGGTCTCTTGATAGACTTTCTCTCAGAAATGCCTCTTGGCTCATCCTCATTTCAGTCTGGAGAATTTCCTCATTGACAGCAGTGTGCAAGGTTGTGGGAGCTTCTCCAGATTCCACATTTTGATCCATTAAATTAGGAAGGAACTGCAGATCCTGGACAATGCCCTCGGTTGAATTATCTACCTCTTCCCTATCGTCTGCTAGAGCAGGCATAGAACTGCTTTTTATTTCCTCTCTAGAGAACAGAACACCCTTATCACTATCTTCACTTCTCAGAGTTCTTGAACTTATTTCAGATGACGTGTCTAACAGAGATAATTTCTTTTTCTCCATCAACATTCTTCTAGCC
Organism: Capricornis sumatraensis; assembly: GCF_032405125.1. Taxonomy (NCBI): domain Eukaryota; kingdom Metazoa; phylum Chordata; class Mammalia; order Artiodactyla; family Bovidae; genus Capricornis; species Capricornis sumatraensis. The sequence continues at coordinate 62,581,116 of NC_091071.1, read as the reverse complement.
TCCCGTAAACGGTGCAACTTCATTTTGGTCTCCTCGTCCAAGAAACTTTCGCCTATGTTAAGCCATCCCCTTATGTCAGATTTACTTTCTAAATATTCTTCCTCATACATTAAATCTGTTTTCCTGCCAGGGCACACTGTTTTAAAGTGTATAGTTCGCATCATTCCCTGTTGTTCCACGTCCTGCTTCTTATTAAACGGAGAACCAGTAAACCTCAGGTCAACCTTCAACCTCCCTTCTCTCCTTTCAGCTAAAGCTGCCACATTTCCATGCGTCTGTTCTACCTTTTTCAGAAATTCTAAATATTTCTCATCTTGCCCTTTTTGAATTACGAGCAATGATGCAGTTGATTCAGCAGAGCCTTCACTATTAATTGCTAATAATCTGTAACTTCCAGAATCTCGGTCTTGAACACTTTTAACCTCTAAGCTGGAAGAGTGATGATGTAAATCACTCTCTGTTTTTATGACCCGTCGAAGCCCCGTTGCAATAGGTCGATTGTTTTGAAACCAAGTCATTTTTGGAGTTGGACAGGCAATTAATTTACACGTAAAAACAACAGGTTCACCCTCAAAAACATATTTAAATGTAAGTTTTTGGGTAAAAGAAGGCTTGAAATATTCTGGCCAGGAGCTTGTTGATGATATTCTACTTGCATATCTTTTAGCAGCCATGGAGCTGTGGTCTATGTCTTCAGAATCCGAGAAGGCATCTCGGGTCTCTCTTTCTGAATGCTCAGATTCTTCCTCAGAGGATGACTCTAAAAAAAAAGTTCAATTAGAAAGCATTTTACTATTTTCCGTAGCATTTGAAAAAGTTGAAAATAAATGAAATTGCGAAATAGAAAATGAAATAAAGTGCATGCTACAGATTCTCACAAATCCATAAAAAAAAATTCACTCACCATATTTGTTCGAATAAACGCAACACCATGCTCTGTTTAAAAGATTCTGACACGAAAATCGTTCGTTGTCTGGTCTTTTCTTCAAACTGCTGAAATTTCTTCTTGAACAAGCAAAAATGCATTTCAAAGTAACATGGTCCTGTACATATTTGTTTTGAGAGCAGGAAAACTTTGTTCTTTTGATGGCTAAGAGGAAAATCTTACCTGACTTGCAGAGAGTGGAATAAACGCCCTTTCTGATCCTTTTGATTATAGATTAAATTATTATATTTTTGGAGAATTAACTATTTAAGAAATATATATGAGAACTATGACCATAAATAATTAGCTAAAATAAAATAAAATGAGAAGGCGTTTATTCGAACTAATATAGCCATAAAGTCACGATGTTATGCAAAGAAAAGCAGGCAATAAGGATCACATAAGGCAGCTATCTGCAAGCCAGTGTAAGAGACATATCAATGTTAAAATGATGTATGTGCATGAAGTGTGAACCAGAATGGAGATGTAACATTTTCACACATCCTAAACAAAAAAGCATTTCAATTATGATTCATTCATGACATTGCATTCTGAGAATGACAGCTAGGTTATTGTCTATTGTTCAATTTAATTCACTGTGATTTTGAAAACAAACTTCTACTTATGATTTCATGCATTAAGATGAAAACCTTTTCTAATACACGCTTTTGAAAATGTCTGCAAACAAGAAGTTGAATATGGCTGATAAATTTTAAATACAAAAGTTTAAATTACCATAAAACAAATGACTGTGAAATGCATGTAACCATCAGCATATTAAACCAGGCATGCGACATAGTAATATATACTCTAAGAGATATATTTGTACATCTATGTCATTTTTCCTCAATAATACTAACAGAAGGAAGCTCAAGGATTTTATTAATCCTTCAGAATTTCTACTCAAATCTCACATTCAATGTAACAATACCTTTCATCTCCATCTCAATCTGCTCATGCAACATTGATTCAGGAGCTAGAATGGAAAAACAGGAGATTTTCATGATTAATTCCATATACTTTCTGCCTCAATTCATGATTCATATAATTACAATTTTCTCTTTATTATAATAATAGAAAACTACATACCCCAAATGCACCCCTCAAAATCCATGCCAAACAAATCAGTGAGCTGGTAAGGTACATGATGATGACAGAAAGATTTTAAAGCATTTTTATTTTAGGTTCTCTGGTGAAATTTCCACTTTTAGTTCCACAATTCCCCATGCCTTTTACATGCATTGAGAAAAGCAGTCCATAAACTATAGGACTATTTCTTTTAATTGTCTTATTGACTGAATAGTTGCTGAGACAAAAATCACATTTAGAAGAAACATGCATTTTCTAATTTGCCACTTTTAACTCAGCTTTCCCTAAAGAATTAAGTGTTTCCTGCTAGTAAAAACTCTTTTGACTTGAAATCACCTTTAAAACGTTATGCAAAAGGTCCGATTACACGTTAAAGAGCAAAACAGAGAGTTGTCAGCTCAAAGTTGCTTTTATTATATAAGGAAAAGTCACAGCCTTTAGACACAATCATCTCGGCGTGGCTTCTGGAGGAAGCAGATGTCCAGGTGCCACTCTCATTCTCCTCTCTGCGTGACACAAGTCAGCGGCTCCGCCGCCCTGGCGTCTCAGTTCCTTGAGGACTCTGGCATGAAGTTACTGACAAACTTGATGTTTTCTTTGATGACGCGCTCTTTACTTCATGGGTTGTTTTAATTTGGGACTCTTTGAGTGTTTTAATACTTTTAGTATCTGAACCAAGGGTAATTTTGTAAATGCTCGGATTTGCAATACTTTTGGCTAGGTAAGAATAAAGTTTGGGAAAAGAATAAATTAGCTGTGTTTGTAAAAGTATGCAGAATTTAGAGGAGATGGAACGTCGTCAGGATGAGAGAGAAAGCAGCATGTTAGTCTCAAAACTGATATTTACCTATGCTTACTATGCACATGAGAACTCTACCCAAACAGACTTACGGGGGTCCACATTCCTACCTGACTTTCGTGGCTAACTCAGTAGCCTACATAAAGTCATTAGGGCAAAACAGAAGAGGACCAGATAAACACTGGCGCATATTAGATAATCAGATAACTGTGCCTGATCCTTTATTCTTCATACACTTAAAGTAGCTTATCTCTTAATTTTCTTAAATAAGGCAGTCTGGACTTGTCAAGGGGAAAAAAAATGCTCATGTGCCAAGAACATTTTAATAATATAATCCGCTGGAACTGAGTGAATTGGAAATTCCAAGGCAAAAATGTCCAGTTCAAATCCACTCAGGGAACAGGGTGATCAAGCACTGTCCTAGGGCACTAAGTTCTTTAGGAAGTAAGCTGAAAGGCCTACATTGCTCACATCTCCAAAACACAACCAGCTCTCAATTATTTTACTGTAGGAATGGTCCCAGTTGTCACCTACATGGGTTATAGACAACACATCCCGGTAGATAGTTATCTGTCTGATGACTGTGCTAGCTAGCAGCCATGGTGAAACTGAGGGTTAACTTTCAGGATGGTGGAATTTTCCACCTAATTTTCATTTAATTTGCATAATTAGACCACAGTTCTTGACCTATTCTTTTCTTAGGCTTTGAAAATTAATCAGAAACAGCTGTAGACCAAAACTGTCAGATTAAGAAAAAAATCCTCCTTCTGATGAGTGAGGATTGCAGATACTTTAAGTGAGTTAATTAATCTGTTTCAAAATGCAGTGCAAAGATGGCCATGCACGTAGCACTGTGTTGGTGCTAGGTAAGAATAAAGTTTGAGAAAGGAATAAATTAGCTGTGTTTGTAAAATGTATGCATAATTTAGAGGAGATGGAACGTCGTCAGGATGAGAGAGAAAGCAGCATGTTAGTCTCAAAACTGATATTTACCTATGCTTACTATGCACATGAGAACTCTACCCAAACAGACTTACAGGGGTCCACATTGCACGTAGCACCCCTGTTCATTTCTAACCCCTCACAAATAGCATGGCTGGATCGGGGAAGAACTAAGGGCACAGCTCCACAGACTCCTGGAGATGCCCAAACTTCTTCCTCCTGCTTCCCCCCATGGGATTCAGTGAAGGTCCTTTGCCTGCAGACACACAGCACAGGATTCGAGTACATGAAGAACACTTTTCTCACTTCATTAATAGTGAAGAAGACAATCCAAGGATGAAAGGAAGACATTATCCTCTGCCCAGATAAATACATTCATGTCCTTCTAGACACAGTGGTGAGTCAAGGACAGTAACACCAAAAATAGTATCTTGCTATGAGATAATTCTACAATTCTGCAAGGAGCTGAGATTGTAAAGCAGCAACACTGGTTGAGAAATGTCTAAAGACTACTCATTTTGGTCCAGACAATGCCAGGCGCAATAATAAATACTAATAAAAACTCAATGATCTGTAACACCTTAAACTACTTTGGTACACTTCCTAGGTGGTACGTTTGGTAAACATTAGAAAAAAATGGCACATATGAAACAAACCTTAACTTCCTGAACTCTGATTTGAAAGTTAAGCTTCTGTGAATCTACAGTGGAAAGTTACATGTTCGTAAGTTTAGCCAATGAACTGGTTGACTTTCATGAGTCATTTATGAATAGAGTGCTAATTTAAGGATGTTTTAATTAATACATTCATTGATATAATTTGCATGATGGAAAAGCTGCATAAAGTGATGAGGATGAAATGAAGCAAGTCAGAACTAAAAATCCAATAACCACCTTCTAGTCTTAGCACTGCTGACATGGTCTTTTGTCCATACTCATTGTGTACAATGCAGCTATGTTATCCTTGGTCTACCAGCAGAACATTACATGCGGTAAGAGACTGAATATGTCTATTTTGTGACTGCTTCACTCTCTTATATTCCTCTCGCTTTACACCTTCAGAAATCCAGGTTATATCAACAGAAGACGCATCTTCTAAAACACAGAGGAATTGAGTTGCATCACTGCACTTTGCAGAGAGGTCCTGAAGATGCAGGAGAATCTTTGGCACTTCACCCGTTGTCTCTTCAGCACTTTTCTCAGATAACTCAGTGCTTTCCACAATTTGTGAAAGGAATGCAGCCTGGTGCAACTGTACATCTTCAACGGATACAGCTGTGTGGGTGGAACTTTGAGATACACTTTCAAAAACCTGTAATTCATATGCATATGATGATCCTTGAAATGACTTCATTTCGCTCTGCAATATTCTCCCAGTCCTGCTTTGTGAAAGAGGACTCTGCCACTGCCTGGGACTTGGTGGACACTTACATCTCTCCCAGAACTTTGCCTAGCTAGGGCTTGCACTGTATGCTAAGTGACAAGAAAAAGAAAAGGATATTAAGATCTAAGCTTTGTCACTTGGCTAGGTTAATAAAATAAAATGACATGGAAGATGAAGATGAAAGACATCACTGTCGCTCAAAAGCAGCCTGCCAGATGCAGTGTGCTCCAGGGTGTCAGGATTACACAAAAGAGAGTTCATTCCCAGTGACGCAGTGATGAATGGATGATGGAGGCTCATGCGGATGCTGTGAAGTATCTGCTTCCTTCCTTCGGTTGTCATTGCAGCTTCCCAGAGTGATAGAACCACTCTTTTTTCTTGACTCTATTTGGGATATCATTTGTCCTCCCTCCCCCATATACTTTATCAACAACAGGTAGCAAATAGATCATTAATGATGCAATGATGAGATGTTGCTTAGAAAAGTAAAAATGTTAGGCAAAATTGATGCCTGCATGCTAAACAGCTTCAGTCGTGTCCAACTCTGTGTGACCCTGTGCACTGCAGCCCACCAGGCTCCTCAGTCCATGGGATTCTCCGGGCAAGAATACTGGAGTGGGTTGCCATGCCATCCTCCAGGGGATCTTCCCAAAAAATAACTAGTGTAATGCCCTGAACACATACTTCAGTGAGATTTCAAGTATACTGGTTAAACCATAGCTGAGGACTTAGGGGGAACTGTTAGTAAATGATGGACCAGCCACCATAGGCACTGAGACACACAGCAGAGACTCTCATTAGTAACAGTGGGAGGAGCAGGGGTGCAGCAGGGCAAAGTCTTTGAAGCAAGCTGGGCTTCCTTTACCTTTTGGAGTCACTGTGAGTGTAGCTGCACAAGTGGCTTCCCCAGCGCAATTGGCTGCTTTGCAACAGTATTGCCCGGCATGCTCTGAGTAAGCATCAACTATAAGCATTAAAGCCAAGCCTGTGGACTCCTCAAAGTAGAAAACTACATCTTTTGTTGGCAGAATTGATTGTTGGTTATGAAACCACTGGATTTCTGGCTTGGGAATGCCAGAAACCCTGGCATGAAATCTGACTGTCTCCCCGCTGTGCACCCTGAGGCTGGATAGAGGCTGGATGAAGATGGGCTTTTGGCCAAGGGGCTCCTTCTTAAATGAAACTGATGAAGAGATATGCCATTGAGAGTTGGATGTGACTTCTTCAAGTGTGCTAAATCCTGAAAAGAAGCATGCCAGCCTTTAATGTCGTGCGTACCCTGCATTGAAACCAGAACTCATTAGGGCACAAATTTCAGTGGGGACTAGAATCCAATCCAATCTTGATGCCTTGTCAACATATGCCACAATTGATTCAAAATCACACAAGTTCCCTTCCATTCTCCAGACACGCTGGGGCATAAATAGTCTAAGGGGTTTCATACATTGCTCATGAAGGCAGTAGCAGAGTGTGCAATTCAGGTTAGATATTCTTGTTTTCTGTTATTTTTTCCCCTTCCAGTTGTAAGACCAGCTTTTATTTTTTGGTAAACCACATTACACTGATTACTAAGAAAACCTCTGGCTATCAAAATGAAGTTTTTAAAATTAAGGAAAAGAGTGAGAGCTGCCCTAACTCTTCATGTAGTTGTATATGTTAACTATTACAGAGACTAAGGACTTTCCTGGTGGTCCAGTGGTTAGGAGTCCGCCTTCCAGTGCAGGGGACCTGGCTTTAATCCCTGGTCAGGGAACTAAGGTCCCACATGCTGTGGGGCAACTAAGGCCACATGTCACAACCACAGGGCTGAAGCGCCACAACTAGAGAGAAGCCCTCATGCCTCAACAAAGATCCAGAGAGCCACAGCTAAGACCCAGTGCAGCCTAAAACAAATACATTTAAAAAATATTAGAGACTAAATTGCTCAGGAAAAATAGTCTGACTGTATAAAAATACTATCTCATTTTGAATCAAAGCGCCCTCCCTTACCCTGATACTGAGGAAGTGTTTCTGAATGCAATTTAAGAGCTCCAAGTAATAGAAGAATGTTAAACCATCTCACAACTGAGCCTCTCAATCCTCAAGCATTCTTTGAATGCTGGCAAGACAGATCCAGCTGATGTACAGACCTGAAATCATCCACAGTAGCTTCTGGGAAATCAGAATTTCGTCAATACCATGGTGGGATAGGAACACTCTTACACTGAAAAAATTCTTTTAAAAAATTTTCATGCTAACCAGATGAGAAAACAAATCTACCTAATTCTTTAGCATATGTTTCTCCCCATTCTGATACATGCTGCTCAGGAAGCATGAAAGCTGGTAATGAGAGCAATACATTACAAAATACTATGGAGACAAAGCAGGGCAAAATAAAAAATGATAAGCTCTGTGATTCATAATGAGAGGGGGTAACTGAAAAGCGAGAACATTGCATGTAACATGGAAATAATTAGTTGCATTAAGAGAAAAGTAGGACCAACGATGATTTACACAAAATCCTTAGTGATTGTTACCCACATTGTAAGATGAGGTCTATGTTTAAATGTGGCTCTTAAAACTGTTTTGCCATACCTTCCAGTCTCAGAGTGGCTGTGCTTGACACTTGACCTACAGCATTGCTGGCAACAAAAGTATAAATTCCTTCATCTTCTGGAAAAGCTTCAGCAATTTCCAACTGGTAAGTGTCTTCAAACTGAGTCATTTTAAAGAACCGAGATGGCTTGATTTTCTTGTCTTTGCTGTACCAAGACACTTTTAGATCTGTAATACAAAAGGAAAAGGATCTTTAAATTACCCAAAGTGGGTATTTTTATTTACCTGCAAACACAAAATGGACTATATAGCTGACTAATGTGATATTTATCTAAATAATATGATATTTTCTTTTGGGCATGCCACATCTGATCTTACATGATTTCTTGTCATTTTTAAGAAGGAAACATGATTTTAGAGAAATCCAGCTTATAGATGGGTTAGAATGTTTGAAAGTTTACAATTTTAGTCATACTCTTTGTAATCATTTGCATGTCGCACGATGGAAGCAAAGATGAGATTTTTACACATTCGGTGACTTTGAGAGAAAGCCTGTCCTGAGAAATAGTGACCTCTCAAGGTGACCGAGACTGTGGTTGCCTACTGAGACAGGAAATGAGGAAAATCTGCTTAGGGAGAAAGATCCATCAAAATTAGAGCTGAAACAATCAACACTCCATAAGGTCTAAAGAGATACCACTGAAGGCTGAAGAAAAAAACCTCTACTACTGTGTTACCAATGGGTAAGCACTGGAAGGTCTCAGCACATCAGAAAATAATTTTTAAAACTGAAAGAAAGATTCATGAAATTTGGGCATCTTAGATAAATTTGACTTTTTTTTCAAAGTAGCAGTAATAATAAATAATAATATAACTAGCTATTTTCACACAAGGATTTGAACCATCTTAAAATGATAGAAAATAAAAACCCAACCAAGGATAAAATAGTATATGCTGTTATAGTTTAAGGTGATGTGTACTTTTAAAATTAGTATCCTTTCATTAAAGCAATAACCCTGTAAGTCAAATGTAGATTCAAATTCAGTTACTTGTTTTAAAAGCCAAAATCAAAAGCATCTTCTTTCTGCAATGAGGTCATTATGTTACTTCTTTATCTCAATACGATCCATGGGGATCTTCCAACAGTCCAATCATTTAGTGTTTGCTTGCATTTTTGCCTAACTACTAGTTGATGATGGTTCCCCCACTTCCCACTATGGTAGTTGTTTATAAACAAGTGCCCCTTTTAAAGAAACAAATCTTTCCACTTCCTTAGGTAGCAAGGTAAGATAGGAAATGGAATCCTGACAATACAATATATCAGCCATGTGACCTTAGACATGTAAGCTAATCTCTTTGAATAAGTCTTCTCATTTGTAAAAGAAGAAGCATAACAACCCGTAGGCTATAAAACTGCTGTGTGAATTCCATGACACACAGAGGAAAGGGCTTTATAAACAATAGGCACAGTCAGTCATTAAAGCAAGAATAGCTAACCTCACAAGGGGTCAGCAATGCCTTCAACACCTTGCCAAAAAAACAGAGTCATAGGATACAAAAGTAATATTATCACACAGGACGTAAAAGTCATCCTACAAACACGGGATTGTTTGTTTAGTCTTCAACAGAAAGGGAAGGGTAGAGAGCATTAGTCTTCACAAGAAGGCCTATTACTTCCTGACAGCTTCTTCCTTTGGTGAACTGAGTGAAGCAGGACAGGCATGGGCTGCCTGTAAGAAATGAGCTAAAGGGCGAGATCTGTCTTGCTGGTGGACTTGGTGCCTCTTGCTGGACTTCCACTATCTGCGTCAGCCGCTGGCTTCCGGCTCCTGTGAGGCGGCCCCACAACCTCTCTGCTCCTACAGAGTACAACCCCCGCTACACCGCTGTATTTGGTCCCTGGGTCTCATCCATTCTACCTCCTGAACTCTTGCACAATGTACGCCTTCTTTCTTCTGACTCCCCTCATTGGCAACACTTCCCAAGCCAAGCCTTATGAAATGAAAGCATACCAGCCCCCCCGCTGGTTCCTCCCCTCCAGTCTCATCTCCCACAACTGTCCATTCCTCCTTTCGTTATCAGTGTTTCTTCTAAAATGAAAACCTGATCATGTTACTGAGGGGTTTAAAAATCTCTCAGTGATTCCTCAAAGGAAACAGGAGTCCTAACTAACCATAGAATACCAATACTTTATTGGTATCTGGCCCTTGCCTTCTTTTCTAGCCTCCCAGCTCCCTCATTACAAGACCATATTTAAACCACTTGTTGCCAGCATAAAATGTTCTGGCAAACCTTTACGACTCTGCAAATGCCGTTTTCTGTCTGAAGCACCACTGTGCTCAATAAGCCTATTAATTCTTCAGTGTGCCATCCATGCATCTTTCCCCAGCTGTCCCCCAGACAGCACTGAGTAGGTGGGCTGTTACAGCCCTCACAACCTTGGAATCCAGCCGTACATCTCCTCACCTACACACTGAGCTCCAGGAAGCCAGGGACAGGTGCGGCAGCCCTAGAACCTAGCATGATGTCTCAACAGCAGGACACAGATATTGGTGGAATAAAACAAAAGAGATGCTTAAATGAGCGATGGGCATTCCTCACTGCCTAACTAAGTATTTATCATTTCACTTAGCTAGTTGCCACACTGTAAGCCTCCACATGATACTGACTCATTACAGAATGAACAGTAGCAAAAAGCTAGATTTATTACGTTTTAAAATTCTACTTTTCCAAATTTTTATGCTACCAGTGGGTGGCACCAGAGACCTTCAGTAGACAACATTTTCACTCAAAAGCACCACCAGATACCTCAGACCACATTCTGTGCTTTGCTAAGTGTTGATTTCCCATAACATAAGACTGGGGCTTCTGCCCCAGTTTGTAGAAAGTAGAGCTGCATTTACTTTCTTAAGACAAGCTGTGTAAATATTTTCAGTCCGAGTGGCACAAAACAACGTGATTCAGTAAGCTTTTATTTTAAAAAGGCATTTTATTCAATGAATTTAATTTTTGTTACACAGAAAATACATTTATGACAGGATGCTAAAACCTCTGTGTATATCTAAATATTACCACACAGAGAGTTAATGATCACATGAATTTATAAAGTCCGTTCAAACATTTAAAGACATTGCCCATATAGAAAAGATATTTTTCTTTTGCTATCCCAATTGAGGTCTGGTAAAGATTAGACTGTATTTTTACAACATCCTAAAGGCAAACTATAAAATGACTTACCTAAACAAGCACTATATAAACATAGCTAAGACTACTACTTTAGATAATCCATATTTACCTATAATCAAAATAGTCCTCTAAAAACTCAAAAAATAGATAAATTATTTAGTGTGACTTTGGTGAATTTAAAATTAAAATTATTTTCTCTTTCTTGTGTTAGTAAGGTATTACCCACTCAATTCTCATTTCTTAATATTTAGGGTTTCTCAAACACTATGCTCTGAAGTAATACAGTCTATAGTATTTTTCTATGTTGGTCCCCCATTACCAGATTTTTATGTTTCTATAATTCCTTCCAGTGGTTGTAATAAAATTAATATATTGAGTACCAGCTACTTGTCAGCCACGTCATGCCTATACGTGCTTTATATACTTTGTATCCTTTAATCATGCTCATAAAATCAAATGGGTCTATTTGGTTTCTAGATCAGCATCTCCAAATCAGAGGAGGAAATCACTAGGTGAAAGAAGCATGGTAGAAACACTAACTTGCTCAGGAAAATGGCTTCTGGCAAGGTAGAGACTGGGTCATAAACTGATGGGAGAAGCACCATAAACAGAACAAACTCACTAGGAGTTCTATGAGACGCCCATGCTGGGAGAATTTCCCTTTGTGGTGGCATATAGAAGCAAGGAAATGAGAGAAGGATTTTCATCTGGGATAAAGTTGGCTTACCCTGTCAGTCTAAAATCATCATTGGGTAAAAATGGCTCCAAACATTCTTTCCTACTCTACTGAGGTCAGACTCCTGGGGGAATGGGAGGGACTGATGGTCTTTGGGAAACATGCAGCAATTAAAAAAATCATAACAGCTAACAGACTGAGGCATTACTTTTGGATGGGCACTGTGCTACGTGCTAATGTGGGCTATCTAACACAATCATGATGAGTGATCTGAAGCAGTGGATATCAGCCATTTAACAAGCATGCTGTTGTCCAGTCAACAATTACTGAGCATCGACTAACATCCAGAGCTGTTCTAGCACAAGGATCTACCCTTGCTTTCACAGAGCTTTCCTTCTAGTAGCTACTGCTTTTCAGGCACCAGGTTTTCGGTATTAAGAATCCCTGCTCTCATGAAATGTAGATTTTATGACGGCAATATTATCCTCACTTTATTCATGAGGGAAAGAGAACCAGAGGAATCACGTCTTTGCCGAAGGTCATACAGTGGAGCTAAGATTCAAATTCAACCTCTCCGATCATCAGGCCCCCACTTTTGTCCAGTACCAGACGCTGCCGTCTAAATGGATGTGCCTTTTTCCACAAGCACTGTCCAGAGATTGAACGTCTTACACACAGACTCTTCTTTCAAAACACATGTAGATGCTATTATAATTATTTAATAATGATTGTAGGTTTTGTTGTATTTTTTCAAGAGATAACAAAAGTCTAACTACAACCATAAAGAAAATATGACATTTTTGTAAGTTTAAAACACTGAAGAACACTGAATTTTTCTTTTAAACACATAGCATGCAATTTATCATCTTCACTATTGTCAGGTGTATAGTCCTAAAAATAGTAGTGGAAAACACTGATCTAATTCTTAATTCAGTAATTCAAGTAAATGTTCTGCAACATGGCCATAAAACTTCAAATTATGAATGAGAACTGTTTGTAAGGGAGGAAGGGGTGAGAAAACCTTTTCTTCACTTACATCCTTCTTTTTAAATATTAGCAGTTCTGCCCTTCCTGGTAAACCTACCTGTTCCAGAAACTCTGCATTGAAAGTGGGCTGGCCGTCCCTCAGAAGTGACAGCGTCCTGAAGTGGGCTGACGATAGCAGGAGGATAAACTGGCATTTCCTGATCAGGAGACACAACTTCCGGAACTAAAGAAAGGGACCACAAGACTCGTCAGGACTAAGTCACCCTACAGACCTCCCGGAATGAAGCATGCCAATTTCTCTTAATTTATCTGGCCATGGAGCCCTTTCAAAGTTTCTAAGTTGTATAGCAATCTACTTTTAGGACCCCAAAGCTGTATTTTTAAAAATTTACTGGGAGAATGCAAAAACGAGTTTCGTAGGTTTCAGTTTAAGCTGAGAAGTAGCAAGGCATTTCTACCTTCCACAGAGAGTGATGCTGAGGTGGTGGCAACTCCGTAGTCATTCCTGGCTTCACAGGTGTAGACGGCAGCGTCCTCTGGGAAGGCTTCAATGAGCAAAAGTGTATATTCTTGCCCATCGTGAAGGAATTTGCACTTGAAACCAGTGGAAAGCAGCTGCTCTTCCTTATACCAGGAAATTTTGGGCTGTGGTCTGCCGGATATCACAGCACAGAAGCGGGCAGGCTTGCCAGACTGCACGGTTATAGGCTGGAGTTCCTGCAGAATCTGGGGTGGCTCTGGGGCTGGGGAGAAAAGCAGACAGATAGCCCATGAAAACATGGGAAAGCACTGGAAAATCCACATTAGTTCACTGCCATGTGGTTATGTACCCTGAAACAGAAGTTTGGAATTGTGGTATCTTTAATTGTCTCAGAATCTTAGAATATTCTTCATGCTAACAAGGAAAAAAAAAAAAAAAGGAATTCTGTCCATAAGTACAGGGAATAGCTTTAGAAAAATACTTTTGATATTTGAGGGATAGGTAGGTAGGTGCTTCAAGTGCTGAGTTTCTCAGCATAATATCACCCTGCCTTTCCTGGCTGGGGTCTGAATTGAGGCGGAGGAGCAGTGGACAGTCCCCTAAAGAATACTGGAACACTTCCACACACTACCTATTTTTAACAGTCATTGGGCAAATCCCGTGGTGAGCTAGCTTATCCCATTCAGGTCTGTTTTGCAAGTATTTGTGTACGTGTCCTAGTCATTTTTAAGATACTGATGCCAATGAAGTACAATCTTTATGAGTGAATGAATGTCATTTTAGATCTAAAGGCAATAGGCCATTTTTTTAAAAATCAGTTTTCCTGTTAGGCTAATCAGAACATATTCTTGGTGTCATGATGACTGAGGGAAACTGAGAGGCTCATGAGCCAAGAAATGACTTCTGTGAGGCTGGTTTCTGACACAGTCATGTGGGAAGACCTTTATTACCCTGTGCTCAGATTCTCTACCACTAACACAGAAATAGTAATAACCGAATCATGACTGTTTGGTCCTCCAGGGCCCGAGGGAATATGGGCAGTATGGTTCATTTTTATGAAACTTGAGATTTCTCTTAGCGTTCCTTCAACTGTCTCAGGAGTATTTGTTCAGACAGATAGGACTCATGGTCAGGACACGAACAGAGGAACTTTTCTCTGTGTATGGAGGCTAGCCTCAGAACTAGACCCTCCTCATTCAGCTCAAAGGTTCCTCCTAAGAAAAGCTGGGGGTTTAATGGTGCTCCTCTGATTTGGCAGCGTGTGAAATTCCCCTCTAAAGTCAGAGCCCCTGGAACTCCCCTGTGGCTCTCTAGATTCTCCCCGGCATGCCCTACTAGATGTGGAAATGCCCCACTGCTTGGTAGTGCTACAAGTGCTCAAGTAGTTAGGGCCAAGGGCAGAGAACCAGAACACTGATTGCTCTATGGAGAGACCCACTCGGGGTCTAGAATAACTGACATGCAGAGCAGGTTTGACAGTGTTGACTGACCGAACAAGAATTTAGCCATTTAGTGCTTTCTAGAAATGACATTTCAGTCCTTTTTAAAGCTGCCATCCCTTTCCCACAGGCATAACATGAAAATACATGTAGCTCCAAGCATATGAGCACCATGGATTCTTGAGAAATTGCCCAGGAACTACCAGAAGTTTAGTAAATTGAAGTAGGGTGATCACTACAGATGGATGAACAGACATATTAACATCTCTACCTACCATTGACATAGAGAGTAACGGAACTCCTGTTCCTTCCTGCTACGAAGGTGTATTCACCGGCATCACTGTGCCTGGTCTCAGAGATAAACATCCGGTGGATTCTTCTCTCCACCACATACTGGTGCCGTTCCTGAACTTGGAAATTGATTTCGATGCCATCTTTATACCAGTGGGCATCAACGTCATCTTCATTGACCTCAAACTCAACAACAGCACGCTGTTTCTCAATAACCTTTGGATGGAGCAACAGAGAAAGAACACTGAAGCCCTGGTTTCCTTGTGGTTTTAACCTGTTTCTAAACCAGCTCATTTGAAGAGCATGCCAAGCCCACACATGATGATATAGGAAGCTGACTTGTTACAGCACCCTCTCAATTTTCCCTCCCTGTCCTTGGACAAATGGAGCCCACACTTCTTTTGCAGAGAATTGTGCTTATGCCTTCACAGAGACAATGATTTCATCCTTAAATGTTCCCTTCCTAGTTTATCATAACAGAAATGATGACACTTTACATCTGAGGGCTATTATCACTGACAAAGCCCTTTTAAGTTACTACTCAATTTGATTTCATATGATGTAAACAATGATCTTGTGACTTAGGCAGGAACTATTATCCTCATTTTTTAAAGTGAGGAAATAAAGGCTCAGAATGGGACAGCAGATGAGGATGGACATATCTAGGTCATCTGAGCCTTCACTGAAGGCTTCTTCACTATGGACTAAGGCCTGTGACGCCTGGCTCTTAGTGGATGAGCAGTATCGTAAATGTGAACTCAAGTACTGCTTATCTTCACACATTACCCACATTATACCATGTCAGAAGACTGGCACTCCCGAGGACAAGCTCTACACATGCAGTCGAGAGCGAAGGTGTTTTCTCAGCATCCCTGCTAGGAATCCAGCTTTGCTCAGAGGGTGTGTTCCCAGCCAAGTCCCTAAACAGCTGCCTTTCCCACAGTAGAAGGCTTATAGAAAAAGCCACCTTGTTCTGAAGTCCCTAAATTCCAGTTGCTGTGCAAACACCACAATTTAAATTTCAGTTCTTTTCGAGTTGGTGCTGCTTGGCAAGTGTCCACTTATTAGACAGTGAAGTTTCTGCAGCTGCTTTCATTAAAGTATTTGGACAGCTGTGAAGGACACACTTATCCCCTAAGTGAGAGGAAACTGTGACTAAGTTGATTTCAGTATAAGAGCGTTAAGCCAGTAGGGATAAGCTGATTTCATTTATTTTAGAAGACAGTGGTTGGAAAATTTTAAAGTCAAAAAGTTTGACAAAATGATAGATTAGGTGCTATTGATGATACCTCTAAAAACTCAGCATGTGGACAATTACCTGAACCTCCCTTTTAATGCTTCGGATGCGAACATCTCTGCCCTCGACAAAGAGGTTGGCACTGGACATGTTGCCTCCAGCCACCACTGTGTACTTCCCGGCGTCGGACATCCGCGTGGACGGGATCAGCAGGCGGTGGACGTACTTCTCCTTCTGTATCTTTATTCTGTGGAGGAAATGGAAATTGGGCTTTAATGTATGATGACTCAAAGAAACTGGGAGTCACTGGGGGTGGCAAAACACACCAACGGACCTGTCCACTAGAGGCAGCTCCTGGCCATCTTTCATCCACTGCACGGTGATGTCAGGTTCAGAAACTTCACATTCAAACATGGCTCGCTTCTTCTCGAGAACCTTAATGTCCTTAATGTGTTTCCTAAATTCTATATGACGAGCTGGAGAATAGCATGTAAAAGAATTAACCTTTCTAACAGCTTTGCCAAGATATGATTACATACTATACAGTTCACTCACTGAAAGCATACAACGTCAGGGGCTTTCAGTATATTTAGAATTGTATAGCCATCACCATAATCAATTTCAAGGCATTCTCATTACCCCCCAAAGAAACCACTTATCCCTTAGCCATAACCTTCCAGACCCTATGCACTGTTCTTCCTAGAGACTTAGGCACAAATCTATGTCTCTATTGATTTGCACATTCTGAACTTTTCCTGTAACTGGATTCATATAATATGTGGTTCTTTATAACTAGCTTCTTTCACTTGGTATAAGGTTAAGGTTCATCCATGTTGTAATACTTATCAGTACGTCCTTATTATTACTAAGTAATATTTCATTGCATAGATATACTTTATTCATTCATTAGCTGAGGCACTAACATTTTATGTAGTGTGTTTGACATTTCTTTTTATGGATATGACATTTATGAAACCATACCTTCCACATAAAGAGTGGCTGTTGAGGTAGCTTTTCCAGCCACAAAGGTGTACTCAGCGGCGTCCCCAAAGTGGACATTCCTGATGTTCAGCGAGTGGGTGAGCTTTTTGGTTCTCATCTGGCACCTGTCAGTTGATTTGATTTCCACACCATTCTTTAACCATTTGTAAGAGATGCCTTCATAGTTCACTGTCACCTCAAAGGTAATGGTGTCTTTTTCTTCAGCATTGATGTCCTTCAGCATGGATGTGATCATGATTGCTGCAAAAGGGGAAGCAAATATACCCAAGGAGATTTCGTGTCAATATGACATGGGTTATAACAGGCACAGAGCAAAACCTTGGAATGTCTTGAATATATCTGTTCAAGTGATCACAGTTCAGAGAGGTATTGCTCTACAGGATTATGCCAAGTGACAGGGGAACAGAAAAAGCAAGCGATAGACACTGGAGCATCTTTGTAGACAGTCTTTGAATGCTATTCTAATCAAAACTTTTATCCAGATACCTAACTCAGTGTGAACACAGCAGATGAGGAAGAAAATGTGTAGGCTATGGGGCGATGGGTCTACTGGGTATTCTATATACATGTGTATTTACTTACGGGTCACTTTGAGGGTGGCGCTGACTTGGTCATTGCCACAGACAAACGTGTATTCTGCTGAGTCCTCCGTGCTGGTGTTCATGATGACTAGCTGGTGGAGTTTTCCCTGTACCACAATCTTGAACTTTTCACTCATCTCAATCTCCACGCCATTCTTCAGCCACATGGAAGGTACATTGAAGTGGGAGACCTCACACTCAAAGGAGGCAGTTTTGGTCTCAGGCACCTCGATGTTTTTCATGGTTTTTGTAATATGTAATGCTTGGGAAAAATCAGAGAGCACTCTGGTTTATATATACATATAAATATATATATATATATATATTTTTTTTTAAAGATGAAGCAAACAAATAAGACCAGCTAGCAATGCTGCCAGGGCTGTCTCATACTTACTCTCCACAAACAGTTTTGCTTTGCATTCCAGTTGCCCCACCACAGCTGTGTATTCCCCAGCATCCGAGGGGGAAATATGCTGCAACATCAGTTTGTGGACCTTCCGTTCTGAGACCAGCCTGTGTTTGTCACTCGGCTTAATCTCCACATTCTTGTGGAACCATTTTACTGGCACTGTGTCATGGGAAACGCTAACTTCAAAGGAAACGGTGGCATTTTCCAAGGCAGTCACGTCCTTTGGCTTCTTAATGATCTTGACGGCTGATGGGGAAAGATGAAGCCATTTAGTGATACGCTTCACTTCATGGTAACCATGAGGTGGCGACTTGTAAAGTGCTTTTAAGTCAACTTACTCTCAACGTGCAGTCTGGCGCTGGCTCCCAGCTTTCCAAGCTTGAAGCCATAAACAGATTCATCCACCACGGCACAGTTTTTAATTCTCAGAGAGTAAACTGTTCCTTTGACTGAGATAGTGTACTTGTCATTGGATTCCAGCACAACCCCGTTTCTGATCCACTGGACACCTTTTACGTTAGGGTGTGTGAGCTCCACCGTGAAAACAGCATCCTGTGTCTCTGTCACCGTGAGGTTCTTCAGAGTCTTCTTAATTTTGACAGCTGAGGACAAATTTATGATTGGTTTAGGAAATAAAGATGATACCATCAAGTAAGAGAATTCCTGAATAAGACTGTTACCTGGCCATCTTGCAAATAAATGGTTATCAACAATTTTTGTAGTGAAGCAGCATCTCTAGAGTTTTTAAAAGACACTTTGTGATTACTTCGGAAAACCTAGGACCCAGTTTGAAAAGTACATTGTACAATGATTTTGCTATACTTGAATGAGATGAAGTTTGTTTAGCTGTATACTGGGCTTCCTGGTGGCTTGATGGTAAAGAGTCTGCCTGCAGTGTGGGAAACCTGGGTTCAATCCCTGGGTCAGGAATGTCCCCTGAATAAGGAAATGGTAACCCACTCCAGTATTCCTGCTTGGAAAATCCCATGCGCAGAGAAGCCTGGCAGGCTACAGTCCATGGGGTCACAAAGAGTAGGACACGACTGACCAGCTTCACTTAGCTGTATACCAGTAACTTAATCAACGGATTGGAGAGGGATGAAAGAAGACTAGAGAATAAGAGCATCAAATTTGCTGTCTCATAGAGTTGGAACCTAAGACATGGCTTCTTCACATAAACTCAGAAGCAATTTTGCACCTGTGGTATATGGCTCAGAAAGTTCAAGAGTCTGTAACGATTTTATGAAATGAGGATTTATGGCACCCAAAATCATTAAACTGTTTGACTTCTAGGATAACTGTCAAAAATACAATATGATTTGAAATGGATCACTCTGTTGTTATATCACTGACCTTCAACTTTGAGTTTGGCAGATGTTTTGGAAGTGGCCACCTTGTAGGTGTATTCTCCAATGTCATCTAGTTTGGTGGCAGCAATGATAAGTCTCCTTTTGCGGCCATCAGATTCACTTCTGATGGTTTTACTCAGCGGTAGGTGTTTGCCATCCTTCAACCATTCGCCTTCAGAATCTGGGTTGGCAACTTCACACTCAAACACAGCTTCCTGGGACTCAGCTACAGTCTGATCTGTGAGTGGCTTAGAGATGGCGCCCCCTTTGGAACAAGAGAAATATAAGTGTGAGTCTTTAAAAAACATTTTAACAATAAAGAGATCTTTGCACAATTAAATAACAAGTTTTAAAACATAATTTTGCACATCATTAAAATTTCTAATAAAATTATTTTTAGCCACACTGAGAAGATATCATAGAAACCTCTCATTCTAAGTATGTATGTAGTCTAGGTATGTACCCAGGGAAACTACTAGAATCAGGAAGGGTTTGCAAATGGAAAAGCAACTGTTAACTTATACAGAATTCTGAGAACTCCAATGTGAAGCACACTTCACGGATGGCCTGTAACCCAGTTTATTCTTCAAAAGCATTCTGTTTAGTCTCTTAAGGACAATTTCCTTAAAATATGTCTAATATTTGACTGGAAAAAAAGATCTGCTCAACAAAATTATAGTCATCAATGTCTCTAGCAGATTGGGAACACCCATATACTGAAAGTCACTGTCATCTCTTCCATGAAGCTCCATTGTCTCCAATGCCGTCAGCTACTGGCAGAAATAATTACTCCTTCAGCAAGTCAGTTGCTAATGTATCTGTCCCTCTCTGAATTGTGAATTCCTCAAAAGAAATATCATGCCTTATTCATTTCTGTATCCTGAGTTCCTAGCAGCATCTGGCCTGTGGCAGTTACTTTAAAAATGTTGGGTAAGATCACATATAGGCTCAGAGTTTTTTCTTGTTTTCACACATTTAAAAACATGTAATTTATATTAAATATATCAAAGTACAGAATCTGAAATTTCGTTTCAGAAGTTTTCATGGTCAAATCTCTGAGGAAATCATATGATGTGATAAAGTATAAACCATAAAATTTTTATACCAAAGAAGACACACTATTTCCATTTGACTTGCTTACATACCAGATGCCATGAACTGTATAATTTAATCTCAATGTCATATTCCAACTTCTCAAAACATAAACTGTAATGCACCAAATTAATGATGACTTCTAGTTTTTTCTTGACAGTTGGTTTAGACTTTTGATTCCTTATTTTAAACATAGTGACTTCTGCTGAGAATGGTTTACTTCATGTTATAGGAAAAAGACACATAGATACACCCACTGAGGTATATTTTTAAAATACTCATTGGGCCCAGAAATAGTGTGAAGGGAACAAAAATGAAGGAAGCAGGGCAATAAAAAAATGAATACATCTTTACAGTAAGAAAGTTTAAATAAAGTTTGATTCAACAAACAAAACATGTATTCATCAATCTATCATGTACGACGTATTGGATTATATGAAGATGAGAAAGAAGCAGTTCCAGACTTTGGAGGTATCTGCTCAAGTGCGGGAGGAAGAAATGGAGAATAAAACAAGTATATGAGTACGGGTCATGAAAGAAACACACACAGAGCGATACTGTGGCTGGCGGAGTAAGATCTACAAATGAGAAGATCAAGGAAGGCTGTACAGAGGAGACGGCATTTGAGTTATGACTTCCTGGGAGAGTATTTCGAATTTAGGCTGATAGAAACAGTGTTGAAGGTATTACTGGT
The DNA here is from genome assembly GCF_032405125.1 of Capricornis sumatraensis. Taxonomy (NCBI): domain Eukaryota; kingdom Metazoa; phylum Chordata; class Mammalia; order Artiodactyla; family Bovidae; genus Capricornis; species Capricornis sumatraensis. The sequence continues at coordinate 62,560,019 of NC_091071.1, read as the reverse complement.
TGACAACAACACAAGCAGGAAACTGGGGGGAATAAGGAAGGAAACGGGTAATGATTTAAGTTAAAACAACTGTTCCATTTAAGAACCTATAATTTATAAATGTGCTAACCTGCCACGGTAAGTTTTCCAGATGTCCTATTTTCTCCAGCATAAAATGTATATTCTCCTTCATCATCTTTCATCATATTTAGAACGGTCAACTTATATATTTTCCCATGAGCTTCAATTTTATATTTAGAACTGGGTTTGATTTCCTTGTCCTTAAAATTCCACAAGACATCAATTCCTGAGTGGGACAGTTCAACTTCCAAGACCACATTTTGGGTCTCTGTACAGGTAAGGTCACGAAGACCTCTGATAATTTTAATTTCTGGGGGAAAAATATAATCATCACTTGGTTACTATTACAGTGGGAAAATAGAATGCTTTAGACACTATTAAGTGAGATGGAAGAATTCTTACTTTCGACAGAGAGATCACAGCTGGTTTCAACTCTGCCAACCACCAGCTTATAAGGTCCTTCATCTGAAGCATGGGTCCGGTTAATCACAAGTCGCTGCTTCGTGCCTTTGACAATGGCGTGCACGCGATCATCAGGCTTGATTTGTTCATCATTTAAGTACCATTTAACAGAAGTCACATCAGGGACTGAGACCTTACATTCCAGCACAGCCTTGGTGCCCTCAAGCACATTAACATCTTTTAAAGGTGTTATCACATCAACACCTGCAAAACCGCACACACGGAAGATTTGTGAATACAAATTTTTGTTGGAAATACATGCTCACTTGACAGCATAGATATAAGACTGTGCAAATCGCACTCACTGTAGACAGAGACGCGCCCACGGGTTGACAGTCCAAGGGAAGGAATGGTGAAGGAGTAATGGCCGGCGTCCTCCTTAGTCATGTCTTCAATAAGCAGCATGTGTGACTGCTTGTCTATCACAATGTGCACCCGGTCCCCCGGCTGCACTTCCTCGCCATCTTTCATCCAGACACCTTCCACATTCTCTAAGGAGACTTTAACTTCAAGCTGAACAATGTCACCCTCGCAGACTTTTTGATCACTGAGTCCTTGTAGGATAGCGATGGGGCGGGCTGTGAAAATATGGGAAGAGAAAAGAACGTTATGACGATTCATTATCAATAAACCATAACGATGCTTGCTATAGGCTGAAAAGGAGGAGGAGGCTTACGTTTCATCTTTAGTCTACAGGTGGTCTTTTTCCCATCGACAACAAAGCTGTATTCTCCCTGGTCCTCTTTGGTCACATCCTTGACGGTGAGGTTCTGACGTCCACGGCGAGATGTAATTGTGTACTTGCCATTGGATTTAAGCTCCACACCCTTATGATACCATTTGCCTTCTATATTTTCCGGAGTTATAATGCATTCTAACTCCCCTGAAAATGATTCTGGAACCTCTATGTCCTGAAGTTCTTTCACAAACTCAACAACTGCACCTGAATTATGAGATAAGGAGAAGTTAATTACTCTGGAGAGTTACGTATCTAGACTTAGATGAAAAATTAAATTGTCTGTAAATCTCTTATCTCCCCCATCCTATCAGGAATATTCTTAATATCTAACTTCTGGACTGAGAAATAAATTGTCAATGAAGTTAAGTGAAGTGAAGTTGTTCAGTCATGTCTGACTCTTTGTGACCCGTGGACTGTAGACCTCACTTTAAAATAACCTAACTTTAAAAATATCCCAATTGTCAATATTCTTAATAAGTATTATACAGTCATGATTCTTGGTATGAAGCTTATATTAATTCATAGGTAATGCAGATGAAACCACCCTTATGGCAGAAAGTGAAGAAGAAAGAGCCTCTTGATGAAAGTGAAAGAGGAGAGTGAAAAAGTTGGCTTAAAGATCAACATTCAGAAAACTAAGATCATGGCATCCAGTCCCATCACTTCACATCAAATAGATGGGGAAACAGTTGAAACAATGACAGACTTTACTTTTGGAGGCTCCAAAATCACTGCAGATGGTGACTGCAGCCATGAAATTAAAAGATGCTTACTCCTTGGAAAGAAAGTTATGACCAACCGAGACAGCATATTCAAAAGCAGAGACATTTCTTTGCCAGCAAAGATCCATCTAGTCAAGGCTATGGTTTTTCCAGTGGTCATGTATGGATGTGAGAGTTGAACTATAAAGAAAAGCTGAGTGCTGAAGAATTGATGCTTTTGAACTGTGGTGTTAGAGAAGACTCTTAAAAGTCCCTTGGACTGCAAGAAGATCCAACCAGTCCATCCTAAAAGAGATCAGTCCTGGGTGTTCATTGGAAGGACTGAGGTTGAAGCTGAAACTCCAGTACTTTGGCCACCTGATGTGAAGAGCTGACTCACTGGAAAAGACCCTGATGCTGGGAAAGATTGAGGGCAGGAGGAGAAGGGGACGACAGAGGATAAGATGGTTGGATGGCATCACTGACTCAATGGACATAAGTTTGGGTAAACTCTGGGAGTTGGTGATGGACAGGGAGGCCTGCTGGGCTGCGGTTCATGGAGTCGCAGAGTCAGACACGACTGAGCGACTGAACTGAACTGAATTCTTTTTAGGGGGTGAAAATTGCATAGCTAATTTTATCACATAATAAAAGTAACTCTAAAACTTGACTAAACAACAAAAGCATTATTTACTACCTTCGACGATAAGTTTGGCTGTTGTTTTCACATTTTCGTCTTCCACAAGTACACAACTATAGTCTTCAGCATCAGATGTGTCGATCGTCAGCACGGAGAGGAAGTGAACTTTCCTGTCAGAGTGCATCCTATATTTATCTCCTGTGTGAATCTCCACACCATCTTTATACCATTTCACTTTGACAAATGGCTCTGAGGTTTCACATTCGAAGGTTGCCATGGTGTCTTTTTCCTTAGCAACAACATCTTGTAATTCCTGTGTAAAAGTGATCAATTGCTTGGCTACAAGAGAAAAAGGGTTGGGGTGGGGGGGGATAAAGCACATTAAATTGAATACACAATTTGGATAATGGAAAAGAAAATTAAGAGAATACATTATTAGATTTTCACAGATAAATAAAAATAGATCCATCAAATGAAAGAAATTCAAATTACCCTGGACGAGTAAGAATGCGTGGCTTGAGGTTTCCCCAGCAATATTGATGGCTTTCACCATGATGCTGGCAGAGTCCTCAGCAGTCACATCTCTTATGACCAGCTCACAAACATTGTCTTCGGGCCAATACCAGTAGATTCGGTCAGAGCGCTCAATCTTCACACCGTTTTTGTACCACTCACATTCAGGATCAGGTTTTCCCACCACTCTGACCCGGAAGTGTGCATCAGAGCCCTGGCCCACTGTTTGGCTTTGGATTCTTTCGAATATTTTGGGGGCCTCCATACTAGGACTTAATTCAATTTTGTCAGGCTTAAAAGTTGGAATAGTGATTTTGCCTTCTTCAGCAAGGGCTTTCTTCTCCTCTTCTGTCAGCTCCTTGGTCCAGTGGAGAAGTTCTTCCTTTGTCTTCCTTAGAAGCTCTTCATAGGATTCATCCTTCTTACGAGACTTGAGCTCCACAGCTGTAATGGCTTCATAATAGCCCTCCTCAGTCCTGCGCTTGAACTTGCTACGCAGCTCTTCTGACTCTTCAGACACTTTTTCATGGGTGATTCTTTCAGCCCTTTTCAGCCTCACAATTTCCTTGGTTTCAGTGGTGTCAACAGGTCTGTCTACTTTTTGCACTTCAAACTGAAGTTTTCCGGGTTCATGGACGTGAAACTCGGGCTTTGGCTCAGGGGCTCGCCTAAGGACAGACCTAAAATCTTCCCTCTGTTGGATCTCAAGCTTTACTTTATGCTCTATCACACCTTCAGGGTTTTCTGCGGTGACCTTGACTTCCCCTGTATCATAAGACTTGCAGTCCACGATGTCCAGATAATGAATGCCATCATAGCGGACTCTGAACCGTTTGCTTTTGCGGATGAGCTGCCCATTAAGGTACCAGTTGAGTTTGGGCTGAGGGTAGCCTGTTACCCGGCAACGGAATCTGGCGGTCTCCCCTTCCAGGACTCTCACTGGCTCTGGGAACAAGACAATGTCTGGCTTTTGCTTCTCTTTCTGATCGGTTGTCACACCAGTAAGGGCACCTTCATGAGCCATTCGCTCTAATTCTTCAATTCTCTGCAAGCCTTTCCTCCCCTCAGGCAGTTGAGATTCCTCCACAAGACTCTTCTCATCTTTGACGATAAGGGTAGCAGATGTGTGATCTGTTCCGTATTTGTTAGTAGCTCTGCAAGTAATGACACCACTGTCTCTGGAATACGCCACTGCGTAATCAAGGCTACAATATCCAAATTCATTGATCATGCGGAGCCTGTTGGCAGCTTCCAGTGGCTTTCCATCGTGGAGCCACTCCACCACCATCGTTGGGTCACCAATTGGTGTCAGCCTGCATTCAAAGTGGGCAGGCCCAAAGCGCTTGAGTCTTAAGGAAGTGAGTTTTTTCTTGAAAAATGGTTTCTGTTGCTTTTCCTTGTCATAGAGGTCGCCTTCTTCCCACTGCTCTTGGCCATATCGCAAATGGAGAGGCTCCAGTTCTGGGGCTGCAATCTCCTTCGCTCTATACGTGCCTCGGGGGATGACTAATCTTCTCTCTGGCTCAGGCTCTGCAAACTCAACTTCAACATTTACTTTGCATCGTGTCGTGTCTCGGCCAGCCTTATTAATAGCGGTTGCAGTGTACCAGGCAGAGTCTTGGCTGACAGTGGAATCGATTTTAAGGGCGGCTTCTCCCTTGGTTCCTTCAATTCTATAAAAAGTGGAAAATAAATCATCAATACAGAAGTAATTGTCACTTCCTTGAGTACTGGATTTGTGTAATGAGCTTAATTATTTTTCAAGCCAACTTACCTGATTTTGGGATATTTATGAGGTACAATGATTTCACTGTTTTTCAACCATACAATGTCAGGATTGGGGTTGCCCGTAGCTCTGACTTTCATTTCAAGCCGGGAACCTTCCTTTATGTTGAGATTCCTCAGTTTTTCCACAAACACTGGTTTCACCTGATGTTCCACAGCTGAAAGAGAAAGGTTGTGATTCTGAGTGAGTAGGGCTGTACTACCTGTTTAAAACCCAAGTGATAAGGTTATTTATTTTGAGTCTTCAGAGCAAATACCTTCCACAGTTAAAATCACTGAAATTGAAGATTTCCCTGCCCTGTTTTGGGCAACCACCGTCCATTCCCCAGAATCACTGGGTGTTGCAGGGACAATAAGCAGTGATTGGGTACCATCTTCTTTAACGACTACCTTATGGGTATAGTCATTGACAATTTGCTGGCCTATTAGAAAAATAAGCAAAAAAGGAATCACGTTAAAACAGTTGTTTTTAAAAGTTGTTAGACACACAGATAAGGTTATTTTTGTGTTGAATAATTTATTCGTGAAAACTTACACTTACCATCATGAAACCAGAAGGTCTCAGGCATGGGTCGACCCACAACCTTTAAGTCAAATCTGGCAGTCTGTCCTTCTACACACTTGAAAGAAGTAGGTTTCAACACAAAGACTGGCTTATACAGTCTCTCAAGTTGTGACTCATCCGTTTCCTCCAGCCTGCGTCCAGGGGACATCCGTGCAGGGGACATCCGTGCAGGGGACATGCGTATTGGAGATCTGCTTACTGAACGTGGAGAGATGGATCTGAAAAACAAAATGCAAAAAAGAATATTTTCATGAGGCATAGAGAAAACTCACCACAATAAATCTCTTTCTTAACATTATTTTAGAATTTACTTTGTGTATTAAAAGGTACCTCAAACTCATTGGGATCCAAAACAGAATACATTATTATTGCTCCCAAAACTATATTGTTCATATACCATCAATCCCAGTCAGGAATTATTCAACACAGCCAGAAACCCATCCTCAAAATCTTAGACTGGTCCTTAATACTGTCTCTCCCTCACCAACTGGGTTTAATGAGTTACTGAATCTTTTTGATTCAACTACCAAAATATTTCAATAAATGTTGGTTGGTTAAATACCACCCACATAAATATGGAAAAAGAAAAATAACTTACATATCCGAGAAGAGGAAAAACAAATAAAAGATATTTGAAAAAAGTCCCAGACTCTACCTATACATTGTAGCCAGATTGGCTTGGATTGATTTCAAGTGCTGGCACCACCACACAGGCTGGGTGAACTAAGGCAATTTTCACAGGGTCATGGACATTTAGTGTTCTCACTCCCAAAATAGCAACAATAATCCCTCCATTGCACGGTTGTTGCATAAATTAGTGATGTGTGCTTGTGTTAAGTCGCTTCAGTCGTGTCCGACTCTGTGCGACCCTATGGACTGTAGCGCACCAGGCTCCTCTGTCCATGGGATTCTCCAGGCAAGAATACTGGAGTGGGTTGCCACGCATGCATGCTTGCATGCTAAGTCGCTTCAGTCGTGTCCGACTCTGTGCGACCCCATGGACGGGCTGCCATGCCTTCTTCATAAACTAGGGATAACATGTAAAATCAGATGTTAAACAACTCTTTATAGCCTTCACTGTATCAGCTATGGCACTGGCAAAACAGATAATGTGATACCTGATGAAAGATGCTTTGCTCATTCTACACAGGGGTAAGAACTTAAAATTGGGCAATTGCCAGCACAGAGAACGGTATACTTCTGGGTTTTTTCAGCCTTCATACCCCCCACTACATGACAGTAATTTGCTACTGAGATATTTGGTGTTTTAAACAATTTAAATACTGATCAACCTGAACTAGTATGAGCCTCACCTGATTCTGCTCACTGGCTCTGGTGTGGGTATGTAAGTCGGGGCACTGAGAGGTGCCGCAGGCTCCACATACAACTTCCCTGAGCAAATCGCGTTTCCTTTCATATTGCTGGCAAATGCAGTATAGATGCCTTCATCTTCCGGAAGGACAACAGGTATTCGCAGACTAGCTCTGCCATCTTGTAGAAAGTCCATATGGTATCTCTCTCCATGTTTGATGCGCTTGCCATCTTTATACCATGCAATCTGCGAATAATATCATGCACATGTAAATAAGATTTACATAAAGGAGTTACACTATAACCTATGTGTGTCTTTACTGTAGCATGGAGGTATGGTCAATGCTTATATTTTACCTTGGGTAATGGATACCCAGACATCTTGCAATGAAATGTAACACCCATCCCTTCAAGAATTCTATAATTCTTGACTCTTAAATCAAATCCTGCTTCAATAGCTTCAGATTCAGAAATATCAACTGCCATCTTTTCTTCTCCATCTTCTTCAAGAAGTTCTTCTAATGTAGTCTTTATTATTCTGTATTCAATTTCTTTGATAAGTCTCTCTTCAAAGGAAGAAATGTGGAATTCCTATGTAGTAAAAAAGATGACAGTCTGTTAAAAAGATATCTGCTGACTGATAGAAATTCTTTAAGAGTATTTGTTTTCAGAAATAAGGTTTGATTAAAATTTTTAACAGGAGGAAACATCTAGAAGAGTTTAATTTTGCTTTTTTATCTGTTTTTCAGTGAGAATTAGATGAGTCATTATTTTTTAATCTGCCTTCCAGTCATCTTTGGAAGGTCATGCTGTGGTGTCTTGGACAATGGTATTCTAAGAGTATGGGTTATACATGTGATGTCTATCCTACTGATGAAAAAATGTCGGCAGTAATGAACTTTGTTGTTTTAGTAATTGTTTTTCCTGCTTACGTGTAATCTTTATTTCCAAAGTCATATGTGCAACATATTAATATTATGAAGATTAAGGAAGCTCATCAGCAGTGAACCTGGATCTGCTTATAGTAGTATAACTCTGGCCCAGCACTCGAAAATGAACATATCAAACAAAAACAGGGGCACTGCAGGAGGAAAGAATAATGTGTGAAGTGATTTACTTGGTCATTATTGTTACCTACCTGGTCTTCCACAAAAGTTCTGACCATTACAGTATCTTTGGCCATTTTCTTCCTAATTAAGGCTTGTTCTTTTTCATACTCTTTTTCATACTCAGGGTATACATATCCAGGCGCTATTTCTCCAACTTTAGGTTCTTGCACAAATGCAGTCACTTGTGTTTGGTAAAGCATTTCTTGCTGGGATTTCATCAGTGACTCATAATCAGCTAGGGGTTAAGAACATGAGTTAATTTTTAATGTTCTTATGAAAAAGCTTTCATGCCACTGTTCATTCAAGCAAGTCCTACCCCACGGAGAGTTGATAAACAAAAGCCAGATTTTCCAAATTTTACTATCAAAGTGCTCAGGATAGACTAAGTAGATTGAATTTCAAACCCAAACTTACATTAATAAGTCAAAGCAGCCACTACTATTATAGAAAAAAATTTAATATTAGCAGTCAGTCCTTTGGGATCAACCCTAGAGGTCTTCCTAATTTGTCATGTGACTTCTGGCAATTCATTTATCTTCCTTGGTCTTGGGTGCTTCATCTGCAAAATGGGGACAACATCCTAATCCTAAGGGGTTTTGTACAGAACATAGGATGGTCCACTATAAATGTGAACATCTTGGCAAAGATAATGGAGACCCACAGGTACGTTTTAATTTAAATGCTATTACCCTTTTTTCCCCCAAATTACTTATGAATATTGAAAATCCTGATTTCTAGCTTAAAAAAAAAAATTGGAAGCTCTAGCAACATTGAGCCTGGTATGTGTGTGCCTGGCAACAACATACTGGAGGTGGGGCGCTACTGACCCCTTGGGGCAGGGCATATACTCTCCAATTTCTCCACTGTCTTCATTGCACTCGCTAATATCTGTCTGGATCTAGAGGGCCATGGGATTTAGAATCCTTACATTTTCATTTTTTAATTTAATGTAATCGTTTTGGCCGAACCACATGGCATGTGGGATCTTAGTTCCCTGACTAGGGACTGAACCTGCACTCCCTGCATTGGAAGGCAGAGTGTTAACCACTGAACTGCTGGGGAAGTTCCTCCTGCATTTTCAAAGTCAATATATACTTAGACATGAACGCACCAAAACCAAACTATTGTCAGAACCTTTGAAGTTTAGTACTGGTACGGGTTTTGAGGCCATGTGGTCTAAAACATTTCCTATGCAGCTGAGGCCAAGAGGAGGGCGGATGTGGACAGAGCCAGTATCAAAACTGGAATGCTGCAGCAGGACTTCTGACAATCACACAGCGCTGCTTGTCCCTGCATTTCCATTCTTATCATGCACATGGAACTACTTAGAGTTGCACTCACCTTCTTCAAGCAAGGAGGCAGAAGCAGAAGTTTCTCCATGCTTATTACGAATAACAATAGTGTATTCTCCAGCATCATCAGCAAAAGTCATTGAAATCACCAGTCTGCACTCTCCCGTTTGTTTGTTGTAACTCACTTTGTATCTTTATGGAAATGAACAAACGAAAGAGCTCATAAATAACCCTTATGTGAGTAAAATAAGCCTTATGTGGATCTGTGGTATAAAATTCAATGATCCTAAACATGGGACTAAGCTCCATCATAGAATATAAGATTGCTAACAATTGAGGGAAATGCACGCACATGAGTAATGAAGGCCAAACAAGTTAAAATTTTCATTTTAAATAATAGTCATATATTCTTCAAAATAAATAATAGACTATAATACTACTAGAATCAACTGTATGGAAATAAGAGACTTCAGTGTTTATGTTAGCAAATGATGAGGTCATTTAAATACTAAGATACTTCTCTTTGCTCATTATTTTGTTCCCTGTATTATGTGAAGCTCAAATGAATAATGAAAACAATAAACTCCTTTAAACATTTCAATATTAAGTCTTTGGTACACTACATTTCTTCTTATTAAGATATGATGGATACATTTTCAGATTAAGTTGCAGGAAATTCAAAGCTGAATTTTATATTCAATTGCAAATTTATTAGCATAGATTTCCACAAATAACCAGCTTTCTTCAAAAATTACCCTTTTTCTTTTATCTTTTAGTGACTTAATTATTATGCCTTTTTATTGAAAGTTGTTTTAGATCCTTGGTAGAAAAATATGTTCTGTGTGTGTAAAAATTCCACAGCATTTTCCCTATTTCACCAGCCCTGTAAGTGAATCAAACCAGAATATAATATATATATCTTCCATCCACTTGGCTCACATAACTCTGTTTCTCAATAAGACTTTGTGTGAAAACACGAAAACACCTCAAAGCACACTATGAAGGCTCTATAACAAAAGACCCTACCTCTGAGGGTGGGGTAGGTATATTCTATTCTCTCTTGGCTTCATAGACCTATCAGACAAATCACAGAAAACTCCATCACTCAACCATGAAAATACCTGTATCCTGTGGTTAGAGGAACACCGGACTTTTTCCAGTAGACATGGGGCTTCGGGTTGCCACCAACCTGGCATTCAAATACAATGCTCCCACCTTCCACCAGTTTCTGCACCACTGGTTTTGTAATAAAGAAAGGAGCGGCAGGTTCTCCCGGCCCTGCTGGTTCCTCTGGGATGCTAGTATCAGTCATTACCACATCTCTTGATTCGACGAAGCTGGAAAGAGAATGCCCCTCATGTGAGCTTCTGGACTGCCATTCGCCAGTATGAAAGGGACTAACCAAGCAAAACTGTACTACAGTGAAAGTCATTAGCAAAAGAAGGTGTTACCGTTTCTCTTCTGTGGTAATTTTCTCAGCCACAGCTGTTGTTTCCTTTTCAAATTCTTCCGATGCTAGAAGAAGACAGACATTTCTCTGGTTAAAGTCAGGTGTTTAGTTCGCTTCACTACTGACCTCTCCTTAGCATGCCAGTTAAGTTGACCCCATAATTAACCCCTTGATTCTAAAAGGGGACTCCATTACCAGGTATGTAGAAAGAAGTGTCAGGTGGCAGTGAGGAGTGTGTGGGAGGTCCGTGGGGGTGTGACCACTGACCTTGCACAGCTAGATAGCAGGATGTGCTGACGGTCCCAGCCTCATTCACAGCAGTGCAAGTGAACCGCCCGCTGTCTTCTGCAAAGGCTTCACGAATCAGAAGGCGAGCAATTCCACTCTGGAAGGTTATCTGGAAATCAATGGAACTTTCTATCTGGTAGTCTTCCCTGTACCATGTCACTTTGGGGGATGGGTATCCAGAGATGTGGCACTCTAAGGTGACAGATTCACCTTCAATAACAGTCACGTTCTTCAAGCCCTAAAGAAAGAAGAAATGCGAAGTATTAATACGTGTGCAGATGCATCAGTCATCTCTGTATGTTGTACCAAATGTGGGGGTTTGACCTTGTGCCTTCGAATTGTCATAAAATGCTTTCTTAACATCAAGACTGCAGAACTATCTGTAAAGAAACTCCTCTGGAAATTGGAATACTCCCAATTTGAAATAAATGTAAAGTGTTTCCAACTTCATAAGGTGGAACTGTACTGATGCCACATAATAGGGCACCCCTGTACCCTCTGTTGTTTACACATATTCAAATCCTAACAAAGCTTGAAAGCTCAGCAGCGAACGTTGCCTCTTAAGCAAAACGTCCCATGCTATCCTCAACTGGAAGTAATCAAACTTTCCTTTGCACCCTCCCTCTACTGAAGTGCTTATCACCTTTTATATTTTATTATGCTTATTTAGGTACATTTTTTTCAGATAGTAAGACAGATTTCAGAGAGGGCTAGACTAGTCTTGCAATCATGCCTTACACATAACAGAAACTCATCAAACCTGCTGGCTATGTGACTGAGGCTGTCACACAGAATTCCCCCTCTCCATGCCTAATAGTAGATGGTTTTAAAAAAATACTTGCAGACGCACTCATGGAATTTTCAAGTTTGAGAAGCTGATGTTTGCATGTATGAACATTATTTGACTAGATATGCATGTGATCCAACACTATCAACTTTACTCACCGAGACTAAAGTGGGTGGAGTAACAGGGATTTCAACAGGCGCAGGTACTCTTGCTGTTTCTGTTATCTACAATTTTGACAAAGGATGTTACAAAATGCTCAGGAAATTAGGGGAAGTTTCAAACTCTTAGCACATGCAAAATTATAAAAATAATTCGAGAAGAGGTCTGACCCACACCATGCTCGATAAAATGAAGTCTGAGCAATGGAGAAAGGCAGGACAACGGATTGGCCTAGTGCCTGGTCCTGCTCCCCGGGAATGGATTAAGAGAGAGCAGGGGCTCCAGTGACCACCAACCTTGGTTTCGCGCTCACGCAGTGCTTCGAAGCGCTCTTCACGGACTGCAACACCAGTGATGCTCACCCCAACCTCCTTTTTCACCTCAATGCCAGCTTGACTCTTAAAAGTCTCTGGTGTGTCCGCAAAGGGGAACTGGGGTGAAGGAGTGGGCTCCGCTCTCACTCTAGCCTCAGCAGGCTTCACAGTAGGTGCCTTCACAGATTTGGTGACCTTCTGAGCAGAAGGTGTGGCTGACAACTCTTTTTGTAATGTGGCAATAGCGGTACCGGCTATTGATGCCTAAATAAAAACAGAGTCAGAAAACAGTCACTTAACTGCCATCCCAGTCGCCTCCCAGAAGTCCTTCACCACCAGCACTCTTGTGGCAAGTCTGAGTCAATTTTCTATGTGGTTCCCTTTTTAATGTTCTCATTATCACTTTTATAGTTAATGAAAAGTCAGAGATAAGCCAGTTATAAAGCTCACTGTCATTCCTGCCAGCTTCTAAAATACATTTGAAAGTCTCCCTAATAGAGTTGTATTTAGAACTTATTTTATGCTCTTATCATAAACGGACTGAAGGTCTTCTAAAACTTGGTCATGAATTTTCACTTAAATCATGCCAAGGAAGCTGTGTTTGAAAATGCAACAGTGGGAAATTCAAAAATAATAACAATTTAAACTACTTGGTTAATTCCTAAGAACTACTTTAAAATAGAACATTTAGGCTTTGGCCACAAATCTGTATGAGAGGTGAAAGTGAGAAAGCTTAGAAGAATATTTTACGAGTTTCCTTGCTCTTTTTATTCTGTTGCTCTCTGGGTATTTGAGATTATCCTAAATGCAGGTATTAAATATACCTTATAATTCTCTGAAGCATATAGTTTGGATTCTATGACTCGGGTGTGTAACATAAGAATGTGTGCCTGCTAAGTCACTTCAGTCATGTTTGATTCTTTGTGACCCCATGGACTGTGGCCCACCAGACTCCTCTGATCATGGAATTCACCAGACCAGAATACTGGAGTGGGTTGCCATGCCCTCCTCCAGGGGATCTTCCCAACCCAGGGATTGAATCCCTGTCTCTTATGTCTCCTGCATTGGCAGGTGGGTTTTTACCCCTAGCGCCGCTTGGGAAACCTCAAAGTAAGAACAGTTGTGACTAATACTGAGGATTATTAGATCTTATCAACTTACTAAGGTTTTCACTTGTACTAACTTGTTCCTGATGACAGAGCTAATAAGGGGCAGAGTTAGGGTGCTAATCCAGGCCTGTGTGATCCCACAGTCCAGCCCAACCCCCACACGGTAACACGTCTCCATCTTGTTATCCTGAGTATACAAACACATGACTTCTCAGTGTCTGTCTTTGGTATCGGTATCAATTCTCATTTATGTCATTCTGAAATATCTCACAGCATAAGGAAAACTGAACTGAACCTTTTACAGAATGTGAAACAGAGAGAAGCTGGTATGGATTTGTGTCTTCTCAGAGGTGTCAGAAAACTATCTGATAGTCTAGGCTCTCTCTGCTGGGCAAGTTCCAGTAATTGAATTTTAGGGGCTTCTGAGTCTACATGAGTCTACAGACATTGCCAAAAACTAGCCTGTATTGCCTTCACCAAAAATGCTCCATATCACACAACCTACTTTCTTCCTTTAAGCCTAACATTTCTTTGTCATGCTCTTTAAATTCTTACCTCATATCCATGTTCTGTCTTAGGAACAGAAATTTTTGAAACAGTAAAGTGAGGGCTTGCTGTGCGGGGGCGTTTATCCACATGGACTAATCTTTCGCTTGTTAGATCTGTAGTTTTCTTGATCTGCATGGAAATGGAACTCAGTGAAACCCTTGCTCACCAGATGAGCACAGCAGTTATGTTTGCTTTCCCAGAAACAGGCAGTGGGTCCAAACTCACCTGTGTTGATATGTGCATTCCCATTTGATCAGTAGTTGTGATATGAGTCTCAGAAGGAGCATGAATCACTACAGGTTTGACTGCTTTAGGGACAACGTGGGGCTCTGAGGCTGGACGTGGGGGCTGCTCAGCTACCTTTGTGGCGGAAATGTGCTCCTTATATCCATACTCCAAAGTGGTCTTCTGAGCGTATGATTCTTCAACATGCCCGGGTTCTCTGGGCTCTCGAACTCGGGCCTGGTCGACTGCAGCAACCACTGTCGCTACAGCTTCCGCCTTTTTCCCAACGCCCACCTGCAGACAACGTTCCAGAATTAACACTCAGTAATGTCAAAGTCAGGTTGGGACTTTTCCTCCTGGGATAGTCACCGAGAAAAGACAAATGCCTCTAAGGCGTGATGGACAGATGGTGCCCATGTTACACAACTATGTTAATGTCTCCAGAAATGTGACTTAGAATTGCATTTAGGAACTTAATGTTTCACTGATCATTATAATGTGTAGACGTCTAGTTAGATACACTCTATGAAGCCTGGCTTAATTAGACATTAAATCACACAAACACAACACAGGACAACACAATATGTGTATAAAATGGTAAAGAAGATTTGAGTTTGTCCAGTACTTTGTCCATGGCAGACAGACAGCACTTGTGAAGTCAGAACTTTGGGGCTAATCATTCAGTCTGGTGTAGGTGCAATGACAGTGATGACAAAAATGCCCTCAAATATTGTCACAGTCCCATCCAGAAAACATCAGCTGCTGCAGCGTTGTCTACTCACATGCAAATCTGAGATAACAAGAAAGCTTGTGAACACACAGGGAACATGTTAATTTACTTATGATTCCCTAGGGATAAGAAATTTTTAATTTATTAGAAAATATCTTTCTGAAAACACATGAATGAAGATGCTGTGATGCAAATCAAAGTGTTATCCTATTTGGATTCAAGAAAACAACCTTTCACAGCAAAGTTCAATTTACTGTCATTACCACTGAAAGTTAAAGTGAAGAAGGAAAACGAAATGTTGTTTTCTCATTTCCATGAATATGATTATCGTAAATGGGAACACAGTTTGCAAAGGAGTTTCTCTTTTATAGAAAGCAAGCCAGTTGATATGGCTCATGTATTATGATTTTGTGCAATTCTTGGAAACAGCATATTGCAAACATCACATCACCATGTCCATCAGTGCTGTTTAAAAGAATGCTGGAATATTTTATTAATGTCCAGTTTTCTGCTGCTGTGAGTAGAACCTAGATTGCATCTGAAATGTTTTTGAAGTGTACTACCTCTATATATCTGTTCAAATGGTAAATGATCTGAACCATTTAATATATAAATGAGGTATTTTTGAGATGAAATTGGGCCTTTAGTGATCACAGGGTTCATCCAGCTCTCCTTCCAGGAAGCCACAAACAATCTAATCTGCCTTGAAGAAGGATAGATACCATTTCACTTTAGATTGCATCTTAAACTGTAAGATACATGTGAGGATTAGGCGGTTTAAGTTAATTCATCTGGCTGTTTCTTTTTTTAAACCACATGGGCCATAAGTTGACTTTAATTTTTGAGATGTTTTAAAATGTTACCATCTTCAACAGATTTATATTTGTTTATATAAATAAATAACTTTGCCTGTAAAATGATTACATTTACATTATATCTCATTTGAATGTTTCAACCAGTCTATGAAATAAATTGTTCTATTTTAATAATGAGAAACCTTAGTTTCAAAGAAACTGTCACTCACCAATTGACATAGACGAATGTCATTCTTAGTTTATGTTGATGTATGGCAAAACCAATACAATATTATAAAGTGATTAGCCTCCAATTAAAATAAATTTAAATTAAAAGTAAATAAAATAAAACTTACGCAAAAAAAGAATCTTAACTATGGTAAGATATTTTAAATTGGGAAAGCATTTATACGTTTTTTCCTGAGTTAACATCTATCAACTCTATATACATATGCTGGTGGACATTTTTAATTTAAAACTTATGGAAAAAAAGAATCAACTATGGTAAGATATTTTAAATTAAGGAAGCATTTATATGTTTTTTCCTGAGTTAACACATATCAACTCTATATATATATGCTGGTGGACCCATACCCTCATTTTGGTGGACAATCACAAATGAGTTTTCTAGGCTGATAGCCACTTTTATTTATTTATTTCTGACTCTAATATCCCTCATATTTTTCTAAACTAGATAATCAGGAAGATTTGGACTAGAATTGGAGAGCTCAATTCCTACCAATTTAAGCTGAGAATAATTAGAAAAGTGTTATTTAATCTGACTTTTCACAACTAGAAATGCTGTTCCACTGAAAGTACTGGACTGAATCTAATTGTCTCTAATGTTGTGTTGATCAGTCAAGCAATTAAATGGAACAGCAGGAGCACAGTGACTCAGGATGGATGAAAAGTTAGGAGAACTCGTGATGAAATGGGATGAAACAATGCTTTTCACCTCCACTGCATCAGTTTTCATCTCCTTATGAGAAAGATGCATCTGTTCCTGCTTAATAGCAAATCCTTTTCTAGTTCTTGGCAGTGTGGCTGATTCAGTAGATTTTGCACTAGTAACTATTATTTTGGGTGTAGACATTTTCTTAGTGTCCATTCTTAGGTAATTTTAAATAACACAAATAAGATAGTCAAATTTGTGGGATTCAGAACAAACAAAATAATGAGATTATGTTACATACTGGAATTTCTGATGTCAATGAGACTTTGAAAAGGTTGATACACCATTCAAGATTAGACTTGAATGTGGAGTAAAAGTCATTCAGTCATGGATGACTCTTTGTGACCCCATGGACTATACATACAGTCCATGGAATTTTCCAGGCCAGAATACTGGAGTCAGTAGCCTTTCCCTTCTCCAGAGGATCTTCCAAACCCAGGGACTGAACCCAGGTCTCCCACATTGCAGGGCAGATTCTTTACCAGCTGAGCCGCCCGGAAAGGCCAAGAATACTGGAGTGGGTAGCCTATCCCCTTTCTAGCAGATCTTCCCAACCCAGGAATCAAACTGGGGTCTCCTGCACTACAGGCAGATTCTTTTCCGACTGAGCTATGAGGGAAGCCCAATATTAGACTTTGGTAATGTTTAACAGCTGATCCTAAATCGTGTCTTAGGAAAAAACCCGAAGATGTAGACGTAGAGAACAGGACTGAGGGAAATACAGAAAGGAATGTTATGATACTAAAGAGATTGAAAAATTTTAGTTGCTAATATCCAGTTACTATATTAGCAATGAAGAATAAAATTAGGTGAATAGTTTACTCAGTACCCGAGGCATAGATTCATAGGAAGTAGGTTAATTCATGGAAATTTCATAGCCACAAATAGATGCTACAAACAACATTTTCATAGTTTGTGTGTATTTATTCTGGTTGGATAATTGCTTCTCAAGATTTTAATATTGCATCTTGTTCAGTGTTAGTGAGAGCGACTATAGCAGGCACTATGATTTCCTCAGCTTCTTTTCTCATCTGATATTTGCAGAGAGAAAAAAGATAAAGTTTCACATAATGAAAATTATAGGTTATTTCTTAAAATAACCCCATACTATACAACATAAGATATCAAACTTATGAACCCCTCAAAATCTTTATCTTCTTGACAGTAAAAGTCATTATTTACACATATATATATTTTTAAATGTCCATGGCATTTCTTAAAATTAGCCTGCATGCAATTTCTTTTTTTTCCCCATTTCCCATGATTTCATGTTTTATTGTGGTAAGTACCCTTAACATAATGTCTACTCTTTAAACGCACAATATAGTATTGTTAACTCTAGGCGTGATGTTGTTCAATAGATCTCTAGAACTTACTCAACTTGCATAACTGAAACTTCATACCCATAAAATCAAGAAATTAACACATTTAAAAGTGAAAAAAATATATGCATAAATTGACTACCTTAATGAAACCCCTGCTTTTAGTTTTGAATGATCCATGTGTATAAGTCTAAAGATAAAAATACTATAATTTTATACAGCCTGCATGCAATTTCCATCATCAACTTCTGGAGAATTCCAGACATTAATAATAAAAAATGGAAAATAATAGTAAAGCTGTCAGTGAGGAAAGGATTATGTAGTAATATTAACAATAATAAATACTTTGTTATTTAATTTTCCAGTTGTATAACTAAAAATAAATTAGGTTAATAAGAGTCTCATAAGAAATTCTCAGACTTGGTATTAAAGTATTATAATAGAGGATTTCACATGAGATTTAGTATCAGTGTATTATAATAGGGGATTTCACACTGGAATAGCAATAGTCACCTTTTCATGAGTAACTTGGGTTTGTTCTTGTCTAGTAGCCATTTCTTCTCTAGTTCTCAGTATTGTTTCTTGTTCTTTGGCTTTAGCAGTTGCAACTGCTATTGTAGACAAGGCAGTTTTCTCAGCTTCCTTTCTCATCTGATTATCACAGTAAAATCGAGTTTAAATTGCACAGGGCTTTAGACGAATATGGAATGACCCTTCCCCCCTCTTAGTGGGGATGCAAGACGAAGTTATTCAGGGTTAACTACACAAGAGAAGTTAACTTTCACTGGGGCAGTGTGTGCACACACTGACTGGGAATCACAAACCTTAGAAATGTTAACTAGAAAAAAAAAAATCTCCAGATGATTCCATATATTGCTTTCTAGAAATCAGGCTAATCTTCATGCAAAGGATAATGGTGAATAAAATGAATTACAAATGTTACAGATGAATGAAAATCAAAGGTGCAGATAATGAGAAAAAGTCATACATTCACCATGTGGTTTTTAGTTGGGGATTCAAAAAGGAAAATACAGATTAATAATTCATAACACATCGCAGTTAATGGTTTACTCGAAATTAGTTCAAAGATAAACTTTTCCCATCTTGAATATCTGTATTCACCTTTTCGTGAGTTACTTGAACTTGCTCTCTTTTGGTAGTGATGCCTTCTCTAGTTCTTGACACTACATCTTGTTCTTTGACTTTAGGTGTGGCAACTATGACTTTAGGTACCACTGTTTTCCTAGTTTCTTTCAATATCTGGTCATATGATTTAAAAAAAAGGTGAGAAAATGGTCATTAAATTTCATTCAGCTCTAATTAAAAAAAAAGGTAAGTCAAAGTTGAGAAAGTAAGAACATTTCTTCCTACTCAAGGACATTTTGTCATTTGGGTTGCTTTGATCATCAGTATTGTTTCATTAGTAGCAATATCAAAGTAAGTTCAGTCTAAAACAAAAAAATGTGACGAGCAATAAAAGGATGCATTTTCCACATTATTCTCATAATTTATGGGAAATGCAAATAGAGCCATCAATAACACATAATTTTGCATTATATCAATTGACTTGTACACTGGAATCCTCAATAGAAACATGTTAAATATTAAAATGAATTATAGTATTATATTAGTAATAATCCAAAGGAAATATGAAAGTTAGGAATGAAAAGTGGTGGTGAAAGCTAGACAGATAGCAAAAGGTTCTTGAGAGATCGTGAAGCTTCCTGTATGAGTTATAAGAAGAGGAGAAGGTGAAAAAGTGATCATTTTAAGACCCAGGATGAAAATGTAGGTGGCTTGTAGATGGAATGAAACAAGAGTGAATTTCACACCAGCAAGAACTGTCACCTTTTCATGAGTTATGTGCATTTGATCTTGTTGTGTGACAATTTCTTCTTGGGCTCCCAGAATTGTTTCTAGTTGTATGGGCTTGGCAGTTTCAACTACCACCGTGGACACAGCAGCTGTCTCAGCTTTCTGTATTATCTGATTTTCAGAGTAAAGTAAAGGTTTGAGTTTCAAAAGGCATAGGAGAAATTGCGAGTTAACTTTGTAACATTCAGGAGGATATAGAATGCTTAGTGGTGAGAGAGGAAATACCACAGTTCTGTTTTAAGGGCCTACACTTGTGTTTAACACCCAGAAATGGACTTCTTTTCTGCCTACCTGCCCCCTAGTAAATTGTTTTAAAAACTGAAAAGTCCTCATCTTTGAGATATATTGACACATTAGGGAACTTAGTGAGTACTCACTGGCAAATGGCTAAACAGCTATGGTTATTGAACTTGTCAGTTATCAGCCTTGCAATGGCAACAAGGATTTCTATGCTCTTGATTATGCAACTTAGGTTCTTGTGCATTCAAACTCTCCCACTCACTGTAAGGAGAGAAAAGTTCATCCAATGGCCTCTGACCAGCTTTTAAGTCTGAGTTGCACCTTTTAAAAAAGTAGTTCTGAGATCAACAAAGAGCTTGAGATTAAGAGAGGCTGGCCAAGCTGGAACAACCTCAATGTCACTGAAATCTACTTGAACATGAAAGAATCTACTTGAACAAGAAAGGGCCTCTTCCTAGACCCTTTAAAGCTTGATTCAATACATGGGAGAGAAGTTGATTTTGGTGACATTGAGGTTGTTCCAACTTGGCTCTATGGCATAAAACCAGCAAACACTTCTGGGTCACTGTTGATCAACCAGGAATTCACTTTTTTTCACAAGTACTGGTTTTCCCTAATGTTGAAATTCCTCACTTTCACTTGATATTTAGTTGAAGTGTTCATGGCTAGTGTATGTGTGTATGGGGGCAGGGGTGGACATACATGCGTATCTTACACTATGTAAAGTTTGTGTGTTACAGTTTAAGCTATGCATGGAAAAACTGATTGTACCAGTGGGTAACTAGGCTGGAGTGATCACTATCTTCTAGTTAAGTGTGCTCTAGAAATGTCATTGACGTGCCCCAAACTATTCTAGTCGATAATCTTCTTGAAACTGATCAGTTGAGTGGAAAATTATGCAATGAGAGCAGAATTTCTATCATGAAAGAATTTCAATACTAGACATAGAGAAACAACAAAAAGAAAATATACACAGAAGACTCCTCCACTTAGAGGTTTTGGTTAGAGGGAACATGTAGCTGTCTGAGATGTGATATTTCTCAACAGATTACAAGGCATTTACAAAACTGGACTTACTGTTTCTTGAGTTATTTGTTTTTGTTCTTGTTTTGCAGTAATTTCTCCAGTTATTCTAGTTTCTTTTTCTTTGGCTTTAGCTGCGGAAATTACGACTTTAGGTACAAATGCTTTTTCAGTTTCTTTTCTTATCTGAAATCAACAATAAAAACAAACCTTATTGTCTGCTGATCTCTAATGAAAGCTGACATAATGTTTAATAAATATAACAAAGTAGGAAATCAAAGAAGTCCTTTTCCAGAGAGTCCACTAAATAAAATGATCTCATTTTCATTAATAGTGCCATGCTCTTTGTCTAAACCATAAGTTACGCTGATTAGAGAAAAATAAATGCATTCAACACCCTTTGCTTTGAATTAGAGAGTGTAGTCTTCTTTAAAAAGACTTCCAATTTTTATAAATGCGTATACGGCAGTATTATTCTGTGCCACTCTGTCATCTAAAGGAAATCCTAGAGCATAGGCTATTGGAATGGAAGACTTTACAAGTAATACTGATTCTTTAATTTTATAAATGAAAACTCAAACACAGATGATTTGTAATCCATATTTATACAATATTTTTGCATTTGCTTTGAAAAATCCTAAATATTATGAAGGTTTGGAATATCAAGACTTAACCTTTCTAAAACTGAGACATGGGGAGAACATTTTTGTCCATATCCTAGGTAAAATGTTTTCCAAACCCTTGTGAGTTAAGTTGTTTCAGTCGTGTCCAGCGTTTTGCAACCCTATGGACTATAGCCTGCCAGGTTCCTCAGTCCGTGGGATTTTCCAGGCAAGAATACTGAAGTGTGTTGCCATTTCCTTCTCCAGGGGATCTTCCTGACCCAGGGATCAAACACACATCTCTTAAGTCTCCTGCACTGGCAAGCGGGTTCTTTACCATTAGTGCCACCTGGGAAGCCCAGAAAATACTGTGTTTGGATCTGGACAGCTAAGGTGTATGCGAGGGGAAAGTACTGGGGGAGGGGCAGTTTTCCTCATTTTCCTCTTGGTCATTCTCAGCATCATCACTGAAATTCAGGATCTCAGGGTTAAAAGAGGCTTGGAAGTCATCTTCCCAAACCAGCCAACTGACAACTGGCAGCACTGGCCAACAGCCCCATCAGGTGGTCTTAGCTAATCTGCTCCTGAATGCCTCCAATCACGAGGCTGTCTTCTTCACTTTTTTCCCGGTCATTTGACCTGAGCGGGCCAGATTCTCCACCTCATTTCAAATCCATGCTCAACTGTTTCTCCAAAAACTCAGGAAGCAGTTGCGAAGCTATTTTCAAAAGCATGGTGGGTTCGATGTCCTTTACCGCTCTTCCCAGTTCTTGCCTCAGCATCTGCTTCTCTCTCATAGTCTCAGAGGTGGTCGGTGCATCTCCATGTCAGTGTAGAAGAGAGCCCTGTTTCTACTTCCAGTGTGTGTTCCCAGAGCCCTCTTTTGTCTACACAAGGGAAGCATTTGGGGACTCTAAGAGACTTTGGTATCTAGTACCCAGGGACACAAAACAACATGTTGCCCACAAAACAACACCTTTCCTTGTAAACAGCACTATCTGGGTTGACACTGATAACAGCAACAACAATTTCATATCAAAAACCATTTTCACCTGTTCATGAGTTATGTGCACCTGCTCTTGTTTTGTCGTAATTACTTCTCTGGTTCTGGCTTTTAATTCTTCTTCTTTGGCTTTATCGGCGGCCACTACCACCTTAGTTACAGCAGTCTTCTCTGCCTCCTTTCTTATCTGATTTTCATAGGGGAGACAAAAGTAACACTGTAATGGGCCTTATATAAAAAGGTACAAAGATAAATCAGGATAAAGCCATAAATGTCACACAGAAGAGGATAAGGAGGAAAGCTAGAGTGATTTTAAACTATAACAGAAAATCTATTCAAATACGAGGTGGGAAATTATCTTGGATTTATAACACCTTCCAGCTATGAATCAAATGTCACATAGGTTTTGAGGAAAGTAAAAGCAAAGCTCTTTAGGGAAAGCTTAGAGAAACGTAACGGCAGCCCTCAAATAATGGTTTCCCGGCCTGGATCCTGGAAAGACTGAGCTCTGGATGGACCGTTTTGGAACTACAGCTGCAAGTGCATGTACCTTGTTTGCTCAGCTTAACTTCTCAGCCACCCTTTACTTGTCATAACTCAGGACTGCCCCTTGTCTGACCTCCTGAGAGGTACCTCTTACCTGCCAAGCTGCCTGACAGAGACCGGACCCAGTATGTTCATACCCTGAACACCTCTGGTCTCAGACCACCAGGTTAGAATGTCCTAAAAGTCTAGCCATGGAGGGCTCAGCCCTCAAAACCATCTGAACCCTCGTTCAACCCGGGAGATCTGCACACAGAGCTCAGTCTGCACGGCCCCACGCCCACCTGTTCGTGAGCAGGTTGGATGTGCACGGCAGTCGTGGTTGTCCTCTGAGCAGTCTGCTCTACAGCGCTGATAACTGGTTCTCTCACTCTGGCCATATCAACAGCAGCGACAACGGTGGCAACAGCTGCGCTCTTGTCAGTTTCTTGTTTCACCTGGATTGGCAATGAGCAAGCATATTACTTTCCGAAATGACATGCCCAGTAGAAAATGCAAAGCACGGTGGAAACAAAGTCATCAAGAGTAAAACAGACATGTGCATAAGCATCTATTACCGCTAAGAGAGATATGGTATGCATTGCTAAAATCCACATTTATAAACATCTCACAGAGCACAGCTTTTGTGGAGCTTCCCAGGTGTCCCTGGTGGTAAACTGCCCGCCTGCCAATGCAGGAGACATAAGAGAACTAGGTTCGATCCCTGGGTCGGGATGATTCCCTGGACGAGGGCATGCTAACCCACTCCAGTATTCTTGTCTGAATAATCCCATGGACAGAGGAGCCTGGTGGGCTACAGACCATAGGGACGCAAAGGGTGAGACATGACTGAAGTGACTTAGCATGCATGCACGCAGAGCATTTTCATAGAGCATGAGCCAAATTCGGTTTTCACTTTCTGTTGCATTCTTATGTTCGTACGCATCTTCCTTCAACCTATACAGACTGTGTTTCATGGCAGGATTCTGGTGGGAGAAAGCAGAACAGGAAAGGAAGGAGGAAGCTCCAGCAGTACCTCTGCAGCCGCAGCGGCGACAGCTCCTGCTGCGAAGGTAGTGCTGGCGGCGGCGCCTGCAGCTCCGCTGATGGTCACTTGCTCCTGGATCCCATATCTCCCTTCCCATCTCTCCTCTGTCCTGATCTGAGTAGCACTGGTCACCGTGGTTTCTCGCATCTCAGCCTCAGATGAAGCCACGTAGCCCTCTTGCTTCCAAGGGGGAGGCACTTCAGGGCCTGTGGGCATGGTGGGTGTCTGAGCCTTCCGGACGAGTAAGGGAGACTTGACGGATCTGATGGGGGATGTGGAGATCCTCCCCGCCGGAGACACGGACCTGAAAGTCAAATGGCAGAGGTCAAAGAGTGCCAAGGCAAGGAACTACTCTTTGGGTCATTAGATTTGAATGAAGGAAGAAAAGCCTGGAAGTGTTCAAGGCAGGGTTTCAAAATCCATGGCTCCGCATTGAGCCATGTACGGATCTTAACCTATACAGAGACAAGTAATTTACTAAAAAGTAATTTGTTTTAAATCTCAGTGAGTCTTATTCTCATCTGCTGTAACTCTGTATGAGAATCAGATCTAATCCTAAAGAATTCCCTTGTCCTGCCCTACTGTTTCATGTTTAGAAAAGTCAAGACACCAGAAGGTATTTCCCCAAAATACAGTCAAAGAGAGGGCATTGAAAATATGGAAACATAACTTTAAATTTCTCTGTGGTCCCAATTCTGGGGGGCAGGGCGATGTCAAATAGGTGTTGAAGGAAGCAAGATTTCTGTAATCAACATGCTTGTGCAACTTGAGGTTAACAGAAGGTAAACTTTTCTCATTTTCCTGAAAGACTTCCCACAGCCTTCATCATGCCCATATGCTTTGTGAATTGCAAGGCTTTCTCATTAGTCATTTTGCAGAATTCTAGGGGTATAGCTGTGCTTTGGAAACTGTTCTGGTCCAAGTGTGGTGCACTGCTGTTTTAAGTATCTTCTGTATTTGTTTACCCTCACATCCTCATTGTATTGTACTCTGAACCTCTTTTAAATATCCTTATAGTGGATAATTTCAAACCTAAGGATTCCATAATTCCTAGGTGGCTCAGTGGTAAAGAATCCGTCTGCCAATTCAGGAGACTCGGGTTCAATCCCTGGGTTGAGAAGATCCCCTGGAAAAGGAAATGGCAACCCATTCCAGCATTCCTGCCTGAGAAATCCCACAGACAGAGGAGCCTGGCTGGCTACAGTCCATGGGGTCGCATAGAGTCGGACATGACTTAGTGACTAAAATAAGGATTATATAGTTTTTGGTTTAACTGATAGTTTCTTCCAAAACAGTTTTCATCATTTTTTCTTTGTGTTCAAAATACAACAGCATCAGCTCAAGAATCTGGGTACTGAATAAAGCTATCTACAGTCAAAAAAAAAAAGACAGCTTCTAATTGACAATAATAATTCCAGGCATCAGTCAACTATTTTAAGATGAAATTGTCCATAATTTAATTTTTAATTGATAGGGTTTAAATACACTTTTCCCTCTAGGTGGCAGTATTGCCTTATCATTGCATTTAACTACTTCTGCATACAGGAAAAATGTTTATACATGTATTCTGACATTACATAGGGTATTTAACTTACATCGATCATAAATAAAACAATTATTCTAATTAAGGCTCAAGGTACAGTTGGTATCTACTCTAAATTGTAGAGTAAATTAACAGTACATTACAATATTGACCAATTTCATGAAGAAATGCTTAATCATTTTCTTGAAGAAGGGTTTCTTTGGGTGAAAATCAATTTACATTTTATAAATGGAGTTGTAATCAACAAAAGGGAGATCTAGGGGAACATGTCTCTATTTCGAAAGTGACTGCCTTTGAACATAACAAAGACCAGTTTAGAATAATGTAGCGTTTGCACTAATTGAAGAAAAGCAAAGTGACACGTATTTACAATTTTCGACATATGTCTTGTTCTTGCTGTCCTAGTAAAATGGGTCTAATTCAAATAGACTTAAAGACATGATTAGCATGACATAAATGATTAGCAGCAGGTTGCAGGTAAGCCTGTAACTGTGAAAATCAATGTAATTTGAGTCATTATAGGAAAGTGCTCATTTCTGCTCTTACAATAAAAAAAAAGTCATCTGGTCACAGCGAGATATAATGCACCTTATTCAGTGAACTATGTTTGCCTTACTTTACAACAAAAATCAAGATTCAGGAAATTGTCCATCCTGGATAACTATTATTTTCTCCAGAAATTGACATTTTAATTTCTTAATCATTTTAAAGTAAATTTGGGGCGCTAAATAATTGGAATTGCTATTAATGAATTCTCAGTACTTCTAGGACAGTCAAAATGCTCCACAGAATCAAGGAAACTCTGTAATTCTAAATGACTCTTGGGCTTGGATTAAATATATGGTGAGGTTGTCACCTCCCTCAGAAATCACGTTTGGCCTGTCTTGCGATTTTGTGGTGTGCAAACTTGGAGTTAGCCCGAAACAGAACACTTTTAAAACTTGATAGCCAGACACATTTTTAAAACTGAGCTTTTAGGCCAAGGTTTCATATTAGTATTTATCAGTATCTTTAATTTTTAAAGTGGGCACTATAATAAAGACTGCAAAATACCTAGTACTTTCCCATATATTTGCTGGACATTGACATTGCCTCTGGTATGAAATACTTGTTATTTTATACTTTTTTCACTTGTGTTGCTTGTTTTTTCTTTAATGATTAATGTGTTGAAGTTCTTGATACATCTGGTATATTAGAGCTTTGCCATGAAATGTTGCAAATATTTCCGCCAAGGTCTACTGCTTGCATTTGCTTGTTTCTTATGGGGTCTTAGCCAGCACCAACATGCTCAGTTGTATAGGCTATGCATGGTTTCTAGACTTTTACTATTCACACTGCAGGCATTGTATGTTTGCTTTAATATTTTATGGCAGAGGCAATGACACATCTTGAGGAAGAGGTACCCTTAGATTTTTTTTTTTAACAAATGCACTATTTGGTGTAGCAATGATTTTGCTTTTGCCATGTTCAAATTTTTGTTTTTATGTATTTGAATCTGTAAATCTATTTTTTAAAGCTCTGCCCAACAAATGTTTTCTCAAATTTTCTTCTCATTTTTCTTGTTTTTTAATTTTTTAAAAATTTAGCTCTGTGGTCAACATGAAACTTATTTTGTAAATGGTGAGAGATACAGGTTTACATTTGTTTCCTCCCAAGTGGATAGCTGACTGGGCCAGCATTCTTCATAGCACAAAATATTCTTTTCCCCACTGAACTGAAAAGTCACTTGGATTAAAAATTGAATTTCCTGGGTATCTGGATTAATTTTTGGATCCTTTGTTCTGCTTCCAATGTATATCCTATTTATTTACCAATATCACATTTTTTGATGACAGTAATGTCACAATAAGTTTGAATATTTTTTAAATCAACTATTAACTTATTCTTCTTTTAAATTTTTTCTTGGCAGGGGAACTTTCTCTACATTAAAAAAATTTTTAATTGGTCAAGAAACACTGTTTAAAAAAAAGAACACAAATTTCCCTTTCTACTAGTTTATCATATTAAAAAAAAAAAAAAACCTCAGCATGTTAAAGCTAAATCCCCCAAATTCAAATTTGCTATGGATAGTTTACACTTGCTTATACAGTTTCTGAGTTCTGATGATACATGCTTACTTTCTAAAATACCTCCATATTAACTAAGCAAAGAAATCCAGCTTATATTCTAGATAAAATAACATAAGCACATGCAAAATATTTAGAAGGTTTTACTTGCTATTAGAGCATAAGACAATGGCACCCCACTCCAGTACTCTTGCCTGGAAAATCTCATGGATGGAGGGGCCTGGAAGGCTACAGTCCATGGGGTCGCTAAGAGTCAGACACGACTGATCGACTTCACTTTCACTTTTCACTTTCATGCATTGGAGAAGGAAATGGCAACCCACTCCAGTGTTATTGCCTGGAGAATCTCAGGGACGGGCGAGCCTGGTGGGCTGCCGTCTATGGGGTTGCACAGAGTCGGACACGACTGAAGCGACTTAGCAGCAGCAGAGCATAAGAACATTTGTATAACTCATATTTAGAAGATACCTTCAACTAATTATCTCATTGAATCCTCACATCTTGAGATCATTCTTACTATGATTCTCTATAATTTACAAATGACATGACTAAGACCTTCAGCAATTTAACTTCTTTAAACTTCTTTAACTTCTGGTCACCTATTTAAAAAATTAGGGGTGATACTTCTTAGAGGTTGCTATGATTATTTAATGAGATAATATACACAGAGTGCAACTGAATGTCTGACAGAGAAACTGGTCAATATATATTAATATTTTATTATTACAACTATTCTGTAAGTCACATTTTAGCCAGTGATCAAGAAGACTGAACACAGGGCTTCCAACCTTAAATTCTGTGCTCTTCTCATCTCACTGTGCTTTCTCTTAGCTCCTAGAGCAGATATTGAATGGCATACAAATAAGAATGTAGAATTAGAGCTCAGAAAGTTTTCCAATTTACCCGTGGACAGTAAAGATTTGTGAAAATCATATCTTTTTGGTTTAACTCTTTTTATCAGACACAACATTCCTTATTCCTTCCTTTTATATCTCTTCTTATCAGATTAAACCTAATTTTAAAATGTGATCTCTTTTAAAAAGCTTTACCTGACAGGAGATGGAGTCGGTGCCCGCACATGTCTGACAGGGGAAGGGGAGTGTCTTATCGGTGATGGGGACTGCTGTCGAGCCAACTGTGCTTTGGCAGCAATGGATGGTGGTGTGGGAGACCTTGATTTTGGTTTAGGAGGTATCCTGGGAGGTGTTTTATGCGGCAGCTGTTGCCCAGCGGCACCATCTATGACCATCTCAACTGCTGCAATTGATCTGGCATCAAAGTGGGCCTCAATCTTCTGCAAAGAGAAAAACAAAGACCATGGTGAGAAGAAATAGTTGGTGAAGCAACAATTTAAAAGGCAGTATATACAGTATATATTTCAAGAAAACCTTTTCAATTCGAGTTTGTCGTGTTTCTGAAATCTGAGCAGTCGAAACAATTGTCTTTGTCCTTTTAGCGGGTACTACTTCTTCACCTGTAGGGAGGGAAAGACAAGTATTTAGGAGGGAGCACAAGCACCCAGTTTTAAAGGGGTTCTGTTAATTCTGACTACAAAGTCAATAGGATTTTCTAGGTATCCCAATGGGGACAACTGCAGTAAGATTTGGATTTTGTATAAATAGAAATTAGGTTTAAACAAAGAAAATATTTATTATTATTTATTTGAAAATATTTATTATTTATTATGAGTTTACTTAGAATCCTTTTTAAAAATTCATTATTTGCCAATAATTTGAAAATGTAGATGACTTAATTGAAATACTTTCCAATTTCTAGTGGCATTAAAAATTACAGATTGGGAGCTCGTATACACCTGTGGTGGATTCATGTCAATGTATGGCAAAACCAATACAGTACTTTAAAGTAAAATAAAGTAAAAAATAAAATTAAAAAAAAATTACTGATTGCTTCTAAACTCCTCCTTTTCATGGGTGTTGAAAGCCAGCTTTGATTTCAGCTCACGGTATTCCATGACCTCAGAGGGAAGGCAGGTGGACCCCTGGTCCCACTCAGTCCTAAGTGTCCCCTCTCCCGCCTCCTGCTCCTCAACCTCCAGGGCATACCTTGAACCAGTAATTCGGCAGTGGAAGTAGCTCTTCCAACGCTATTGGTTGCATTTACTGAATAGGTGCCAGAGTCTTCTGGGTATGCTTCTGCAATCAGTAAGCTGTAGAGTTCGCCTTCTTGTGAAATTTGAAAATCAAGGGAGCTCTGGATTTCGGCTCCATCCCGGTAGAACTTCACCACAGGTGTAGGGATTCCAGTCACTCTCACTTGGAGTCGCACTTGGCTTCCTTGTCTCACAGTCATGCTCTGCAGCCGTTGAGTGAAGTTGGGTGGTGCTGTCTCCGCTGCAGCAGAAGGGAAGAAAGTCAGGACCAGTGCCAGTCGGGGTACTCCCAACAAGCTATTTTTAAGTAATCACAGCTCTGTTTCCGAAACCAGGTCATGACTCGCTGACTCAAACATCCTTGACTGTCCTTGAGCCCAGCTCATCCATCAGATGACAGCAAGAGCGGAGCCAGGAGGTGGCAGAGGGCACCCACCACCATACTTTATTGCTTTGTTTTGTTTAGCTATTCTAGGTCACCACATTTTTTAAATGTTATCATGTTATAGCATTTTTAGAGAATTTTTCCATCAGTTACTCCCAACTTCACATCTAGCACTTTTTAATATGTTAAGGTAAATTTACATATGTCAGTAGGTTGCATTAAAATAAACTCCAATGGTTGGTTTGCTGGATATACCTATAACTTACAGAACCATTACATTTTAATTTAAATATAAAATCCTAAATTGGTTCCAACTTAATCAATATTCAAATAACTCAAATATTTACTTGCATTTAAAATGTTAATCCAAATAATGACATGCTTTAATGTTAGTTATGCTACAGAAAGCAGATTTTTAAAATTATGTTGGAAGTTTTTAATAAAATAAATGTGAATGGTGAGTGGGATTAATTTTGACATGTTTTTGAGTAATAAACAATAGCAGATGCTGTCAACCTTGTGCATTGTCCCTTCTGAATTTCCTGGATAAAAGTTAAAGTTCATACCTGATGTTCCTTCTG
This sequence comes from Capricornis sumatraensis, assembly GCF_032405125.1. Taxonomy (NCBI): domain Eukaryota; kingdom Metazoa; phylum Chordata; class Mammalia; order Artiodactyla; family Bovidae; genus Capricornis; species Capricornis sumatraensis. The sequence continues at coordinate 62,529,165 of NC_091071.1, read as the reverse complement.
TTTTGGTTAATGAGAGCCCTATCCTTAAACAGTGCTAAATACATAGTGTATTGGATAGACATATGTAATGTTATGCAGTTCAAGAAAGATATTGTTCTGTAAGATGTAAAGTAATGTGATGTTCTGTGTATTAATATCTTACAAAGTAAAGGATGGAGAAAAATGACAGAGGCCGTAAAGATTGGGTGGTAACTTTTATGGGGAAACTGTGTCATGCACTTGAATAATAAATTTGCCCCTTTTCTATGCTTACAGTGCAATTTTTTTAGAAATAGAAAGTAAATGAAGAATTATTAATCATCATAGCGTAGAGCAGTACTTCTTAAATGGGTGGTCTGTGGACCACTAGCATCAGAATCATAGGTGCCTGTTAAAGTGGGAATTCTTGGAGATAGTCATATTTCCTTAGAAAGGTGCATACACAAGGCTCCAAGCCTTTCTCCTTGCTCAGAAGCACAATTTTTAACATCTCCTTAGTATACTTTTAGGTGCTTGATACATGCATAAAGGAAGTAGTTCTCAGCCACTTTTTGAGACAAGACAAACAACTTTGCTGTCAATGCAGCGTCCAGTGAGCCCTTCTCTGGATTCCAGCTGCTCGTGCTCACTAGTTCTTGGTGGACAAGCCCCACCCCAGATCCTGGAGTTGCCTTCTGGGTCCCCTCCTGCCTACCTGTCACGAGAAGCTCAGCAGTACTAGTTGCTTGTCCAGATCCATTGGTGGCTCTCAGGGAGTATCGTCCACTGTTGGCTTTTGTCACGGCGGGGATCGTCAGTCTAGCGCGGCCATCGCTAAAGGAGATCTGCACGCCGGGCAGAGTGGAAGTAGAAATCACCTGGCCATCCCTAAACCAGCTCACCTCAGGAACTGGGAAACCTAGGAAACAAAGAATTCATCTTTATGTTTGGGGCACTGCCAAGCCCTCTATTCTGTCCCGTTATGTTCACTCCCTTATCTTAAACCATAAAAGCTATCCAGAGCGTTATGCTATTCAATGACAGTGAAAATTTGACAGCTCTGTGATAAAAGCACAAAGTTGCAGACCATTAGGAAGGTCTGTGGGTTCACACAGAGGCCAGCACCTTCATTTCACAGGGGAGGAAACTGAGGCCAAAAAAATCTCAGTAATTTTTTCAAGGTCCCTCAGCGAGCAGTGGCCCACAGAGGGCTAGAACTGCCATCACCTGCCCTCCTGCCCAAGGGTCTATCTAAGGCGATTTAATAGACATCATTAAAATCACAAAAGAGATTTATTAAAGTGAAGAGCCAAGGAAATTCTGAGAAAAAAAGTGACTGCTGTCCTCTTCAAAAACAAATAAAGAACAAAAGCAGCAAAGGGATCTGAAAGTTCAGCCTAACAGGCACAAGAGGACACGCCCATCTCTTTACCCCCTCTGTGCTTACGGGGACACAGTTTGCCTGACCTCTCCCGACTTTCAAATGCACTTCAGTAAAAATGTCATGCTCATACAGTAAGAGATGAAGCGGAACTCAGTCTTTCAGAACAACATGGATACTAGGAGTCGCAGGTAGAAAAGTACAATTCTCTTCACCCACCATGGATTGTGGCACTAGGGACTACATGTACGCGGTTGGATGTTTTAAATATACTAAAATTCTGCATTCAGAAGCATGAGGCAAATTCAGAGCATGGTTTATTCTGCCTTCAGCCTGAAGGCAGGTGATCTAACTCAACTGAGGAAGTGAAGACGAGCAAGAGAAAGTTTATTTTGTTGTCTTTACATTAGTCAGTCTCCCACTGTGGCCGAGTGAATAGTTTATTTGACGAATTCATGGGTGTCAAATATTTTCAGTGGTGTTTTCCTAAGAATTCTGTTAGCATGAAGTGTGAAGGAACAAGAAGCTTATGAGGAAGCCAGATTCCATTAGTCCACAAGCAGGTGAACTTCCCAGTGAAGCTATCTATATGTGATCTGCTTGTTCAAGAGTTACTGAGTGGTACAAGATGACTAAGTAAATTATTCGGAAGTCAGTCAGAGTTTGTCATGTATGAGAATAATTGAATGGGTCTCTATATACATATACAATAGAAACTGAAGAATGATTATGATATTTATGTCAAATCATATGATATGTCAAAATATCACACGTGATATTTATGCACGATAAAATAGTGTTACCCAGTTATGAATAAGATCGGCACATAAAATAGAAAACAAAATGTGGAAAGAGAAAGGAAAAGGAAATCTTATTTTATATCTTTATTATAAGCCATAAAGTTAAAAAAAGAAAAAGAACCATGCACCATGGAGGTGCATCAGGCATCAACTTTTAATTAATTCATATAATCTTACATAACCAATTATAATACTACAAAAGGAGAAAATGTTGATTAAATAATTTTCAGATTATTTACAATATGATTCATAGACTACCGCTATTTTGTTACATGATGACAGGTCCCAGAAATCTTCCATTTTCAAAATCATCCTCTAACTGAGTTATAAAGAAGAAAAAGAAGGGGAAAAAAATGAGACAAAAGAACTTTCTATTAAATATAATTCTAGGGTTAGCATTTGTTTCTTTTTAATATGTGACACGAGTGGCATATATTATTTTGGAGTGTTATTTCAAAATGACTGGGAAATCTTTTCACTGACTAGAGTCACTTAAAGATTGAGAATAAAAGAATGAAATACTTAGGAGTTAGCTCATCATTGAAAGTTCTGCCTTTGAGAGGAGTCAGTTGTCTTGTGATTTTCCATGTGAAACCACAGAGGCTCAGGCACACGGAACAGTCAGCACCAGGCTACTCGCCCAGTAGCTCCATGACCGGCCCCTATCACTCTGGAGTACTTGGCTTCCAGTCTGGCTCTGCAGCTGAATCCAAATATAGAATGACCAAATTTGGTCCTACTCAGAAGCTGGATTCTGACAACAGTTTTAATCCAATGCTAATTATTTTGCTTTGTGGAATTATAAATATGAATAAAACATTTTCAAACCATTATATTGTCCGATTTTGTCAGCACTCTGGGAATGCTATACTCTTATAATGACCCTTCCATTGAGCTGGGCCAATTTCACAAAGTGAAAGCAGGACTTAGGCTTAATGTTGAGTCCTCCAAACAAGTTAACAGAGAGGAGGCACAGAAGACAGAGGAACATGTGAATGTGTGAGCTTACCACTAATGTGAGCCTCAAAGGTTGCGGTACTACCCTCCAGTACCACAACGCTTTGTAACGGCTGCGTAAACGTCGGTGCTTGAGTTGTCATCTTTTCAGGCACTCTGGAAAGGAAGAGAAAAGAAGTTAGAGGGTCACAACTGAGCTACTCTGTCGACAGCAGAAACACACATTTCCAAATAGGTTGCTTCTCAGATCATCTGTGGGCCCAGAGTGTTCTCTCTGGTGGCTTGAATTTGGCTTCTGAGTTGATTTGCAGCTTAACAGAGTAAGCAAGTCTAAGGGGAGATGGAGGAAAAAAATTGAAGCAAGCAGAGCAAGGAATGTATGCTAGTGGTCAGAGAGCAATTCAGTCTTACGAAAGGTGGGAAACCTGGGAAAGAGTCAGGAGAAAGAGAAAGCTGGAGGAAACTAGGGATCATGACAAATAATAAAAGCAAACATGTGAAAAGTGCAAAATGAATCTTTGCATCCCATCAATGTCTGAAGGAATTATTTTAAAATGTCCTTCCTCCCAGTATTTTTCACTCACTGTTATTTACAAAGTTGACATAGATTCAGGCATTATGAATTTAAGTAATCCAGGTGAATGTTTAAAATCATAACCAAAACTAAAAGTTTAAACTTTATAATTTCTTTCCTTATTTGAGAAGTTTTAGAAAGCTTTGTCAACTAAGCACAAACCCTCTGTAGACAGCACACAGTGCTTTTTATTTCTTAATATTTCTTCATATTGTAATTGCTCACTAAATGTTGCTACTGCTGAAGTAAATATTCACAAAGTTTAAATTTAACTGGGTAGGCCAAAATTTATTACAGATCTTAAAAAATACTGACTTGAGTTCTTAGTAAAGAATAAATGTCCAGAATGCAAAAATGGAAGGCTGGTGTGACGTGCAGCTGAAGTGAAAGCACCTATGCTTTTATAGCACAAATATTAAAAAAAAAATCAAAGAAAATAACATGAAACTGGCAGTTAAGATCTTTTGTTAAGTGCAAGAAAGTATTTTGCCTATTAGTTTTAGATCATGAGAAGCATTTTCTGATGTATAAATACCTTCTTATTCAACGTCACTATTCCACTATTCTGACATAAAAAGCAGATTCTCAGCTGTCAACTGTTTCACTACTAGTGTTCATACAATTCTGTATTAATTAAAAGCTTATGGAGCAATAATTTTTCTAGTCACAATTACTGTCTGTGTAACTTTCTACTTATGTTAAAAAGAAAATAAAACTAGAATTCTGAGACAATAGCATTTATATTTGAAAGATTCTGATAATATCCAAAAGGTTTTTTTTCTTTTTAAAAACTGTTGCCAAGAATTCCTTAGTGTAGCATATTATCTTTAGGACACAAAAACAATTATTTTTGGCTAACTTTTTCTGTTTCCAAGTGAGTGCATCTTCTAAAAATAGCTGTATTCTTGTACCATTTATATACCTATGTATTTATAGGCATTTACAGTTAGTCATCTAATTTCAGGAAGATGAGAAATCAAGGCATAATTTGAAATAAGTCTCTAAAACACTACTTCTTGCCCTTAACATCAACATTTATTTAATATCATATAATTTGATGAGTTAAATTAAAACACATAATGAAATTCTAAGTGGTTTAGAAAACAATTATATAGCTTGTTTTCAAAATTTATAAATATATTGCAATTAACTGGCCTAAATGGATCTTCTATTCTCATCATTTAGGTAAATTGGTGGCTTTAGCACTTGGTCTTGAGAGACCTTTGTCTAATTAGGGCTGAAGGTATGCATCTAAAATGTCATGTTCCCAAAATAAACTCTTCAGCAGATGACTGACAGCAGGCAAGTGTTCTGTCGCCGTCCTGCAACTGATACCTCAGCAGTTGATTCCCTTAAAAAGTCATCAGGGTGTAGCTGATACCACATGCATTTTATCAGAGCTATTCTTGGTGTGTCTCACTTTATCACTGAGTAATATAACCTTGAACATTCTCAACAACAACAAAAAAGTCTATAAAGAAGCAAACATTTTACATCATTTCAGACCTCAACTTTTCATAGTTTTAGAATTAAATGCTTTTAAACAATTTGAATCACTAACTGCTGATATGCTAAAACATTGAACTTTTTAAAGAAAAGCGTTCACATATTTTAAAACAGAAGTTAAAAAGCAGAGTGGATCAGAACCAGTACCAAATAGTCCGACAAACACCTTTACAGGCATTGAGCACACAAAGCTAGTAGGGAACTAGAAACTAATAAGGACGGGACTCTACTAATAAGAAAGAAAAGATGCTGCTCACCTGATTTCTCAGGAGTGCCCAAAAAGGGTGGGACTAAGCCCAAGGTTGCTTCTGAAACGACGTCCTATTTAGAGTTGGTTTTTTCGACCATCTCCAACATGAATCGGTGAGCCTCTAACTTAAAAACAAAACTACACAGTCAAGACTGTGTAGTTTTGCTTTTCTATGCAATCCCTACACCCGAGGCGAGGCTGGGAATGCACGACTGCTCAAGAGCCAGGGCCGGGTCGGGTCTTTTATTTGCCAGATCTGCTGACAGCCCCACGTCTCAGCGCAGGGCGCTGGCTGATTGGCTGTCCGAGGAAAGCATGATGGGAGCGGGGCCTATTTGGTAGTGGCGCAGACCACCTGTTCTTCTGATTGGCAGTGCTAAGTTTAGCACCTCAAAAGGGGCTTTACCAAGGAAACAACCGTGCTTAAAGAATAACTCTGTTGAGGCCTGGGGAAGAGCCCTTGTCGCCCATGCTACTATCTGAAAATACGAGTCTGAGGAGAATTTTTAACAATAGAAAACACTTGTGGGCAATTATACAAAACAGTTCCAAACCTGAGGGCTCTGCCCTGAGTCAGGTCTGATGCCTGTTCCCTCCCCCCTTACAATCAACCAAATGGACCTGTCAATCATCACAAACAGATGACGGAGTTTATCTCATGCATGAGACTTCACCTTTTTTTTCTTTTTAAGAATCAGTGTCTAAAAACCTCAGCAATGAAGAGAGTTAATTTATGCTATCTATCTTCTCCAGAATCTACTTGTGCGTTGCAGAGTTAGGCCAGTGTTAATGAGCTTTGTGTTACAACCCTGCAAGAAATAACAGTTGAAAGACAAAATCTGAACCTGGCTTAAGCTTAGCCTGTACAGTGTAATGATTTCTTTTTTCAGATTCCTTTTTTTCCCCCCTGGCATTAATATTTACAAATATACAGGCACTGATCCTTACTGAGTAGCCAAGTGTTTTGTTTAAATCATCCATAGGGTTCTTTTTCAGGCACATGAAAGCTGCCTTACTAATCTCTGGAGTTTGCTGTTACTAATGGGAAGTAGTTAGGAGATGATATAGTTGCTATTTTAAGACTGAATTTAATTTCAAGCAAGAGATATTTCAAATACAAAAGAGCATACCAAAAGAGCTTTATAATAGTTCAGCTGAGAGATTTGTAAAGCTTCACTAAGAGGGAAGAAAATTGTCTTGTTGATAATAAAAAGAGATTTTTCTTAATAAAATAGACTAAAATTTTAAATTTTAAGTTAAGTTTATGTCTGTAATTAAAATGTCCCCTGCTGTGGAAGGCCATGCATTAGATTTTTCAACTTCCTGAGTTGTGATTAACTCATTAACAGGGCTTCTCTGGTGGCTCAGAAAGTAAAGAATCTGCCTGCATTGCAGGAGACCCAGGTTCAGTCTTTGGGCTGGGAAGATCCCCTGGAGAAGGGAATGGCTACCTACTCCAGTGTTCTTATCTGGAGAATTCCATGGAGAGAGGAGCCTGGAGGTCTGCAGTCCACGGGATCACAAAGAGTCGCACACGACTGAGTGACTAACACATTTGAACTTATTAACACAAAACAGCACTAAAATATATTGGACAACTTATGTAATATAGTTATATAGACAAGGTGACATATTTAAACATTTGTCTTATTTTCTTAAGTGGTGATATCCATATTGCCGGTATTACTTTTCCCACTATAGACGCTATCTGCCAAAATCCTATTTGACTGCTTTATTCAAAAACAACTAGTTTCATGTTACATATCATAAAAATAATTCCCAGTTACAGACTATGTTACATGCAACTGGCCAGTCATAAAGAAAAGCAAGACTAGAAATGTCATGTGATCTTTCTGATTTGCAGTGTTCACCAAGCTGGTTATCTATTTAAAATGTGTTTGTGCACGTGTGTGTATGGTGAGTCTGTGTATGTATATACGCTCTTAGATTCACTGACCTAATGTGAAGCATGTTAATGTGTTGTTAGGTTTGCTAGAACCAAAATCAAACCACTTTAATTCTTATGGGAATTAGAGTGAGTGAATAAATATAATCTTGAAGCTTATGTCATTTTGACCTAGTGCAAAACTGAGAGTTCAAGAGCAGGGAGGGTGGACCGTATATATTATAGACATAAGGTCAAGTGTTCTCCAAAGCTGCTTATCTATTCACTGTTGTTGGATGTTTTTAGACTTTGCAGCATTATCAAGATACTTGCCTTTTGGCATGTCCATCCTTATATGACATTCAGAACTAAGAAGGAAGGAAGAAAAGAAGGAAAGGAAAGGAAAGGAAGAAGAGACCAGTAGGTAAAGAGCTAATTTGCTACTCTGGCAAAAGGCCATGTTATTGGATTAGTGAACAACAGTGGACAATACATGGTATTATGGTAAGCATTAGTTTTAAAATTAAATCTTCCATAGTTGTAATATAGTAAGCTAACCCAGTGGAAACTAAATACTACTCAGATTGGGGGAGCTTGCTGATGCAGTAAGATCTTAATTTATCATCCTAACAGTGGAGAGGAGTCCCAAAGATAATCCAAAACAGCTGATAATTCAAATATAATGCCTACTTAGTTTTGGAATGCATGGGGTGATTCTCTTTTTGAACATTATAGTCAAGGTTATTCAATAAATAATTAAGTGTATGCTCAGTGCTGAATAATGTGCTAAATTATTGTAATTTGGGATTCTATATTGCTTATTTACTCAACAAACATTGCTTATTTGCCAGGCATTGTGCTAGACGATGGCTAAATAGTGGTGACCAACAGAAGTTCTGGTTCCTGTACTTTTGGAGATTATGGTCCATATAAACTACTAATAAATTCTCAGTATTCTACAACTGAAACCTAGACTAGAATGTGTGTAAAACTTAGGTAGTATCTCCATCTACACAACTGTGGTTGTTGTCAGACTTTATTTATACTCCATAGGACAAGTTACCAAAGGAAGGACTTCAGTTCACTTCAGTTCAGTCGCTCAGTCGTGTCCGACTCTCTGTGACCCCATGAATCGCAGCACGCCAGGCCTCCCTGTCCATCACCATCTCCGGAGTTCACTCAGACTCATGTCCATCGAGTCAGTGATGCCATCCAGCCATCTCACCCTCTGTCGTCCCCTTCTCCTCCTGCCCCCAATCCGTCCCAGCATTAGAGTCTTTTCCAATGAGTCAACTCTTTGCATGAGGTGGCCAAAGTACTGGAGCTTCAGCTTTAGCATCATTCCTTCCAAAGAAATCCCAGGGCTGATCTCCTGCAGAATGGACTGGTTGGATCTCTTTGCAGTCCAAGGGACTCTCAAGAGTCTTCTCCAACACCACAGTTCAAAAGCATCAATTCTTCGGCGCTCAGCTTTCCTCGCAGTCCAATTCTCACATCCATACATGACCACAGAAGGACTTACTGGGGGTTATTTGAGAAATGGGTACAGTTTTTAAGGCTAATGTAAGAGTCATTTCTGACAGGAAAGAGTAAAATTGATGTCTCTTATAATCCATTAAATTTGTGTGTGTGTGTTCTTACTGTATTAAACACAACTCAACCATTGTGATTATAGCGATACATGCGACAGCATCTCTGCTCTGAGTCTGCATTTTAGCAAGCAGTAATCTAGTAACAGGAGAACTATAAAGTCCTTTCCACTCATAAAGTGTTTCAAAGCTGAAATATTGGCTTATCATTGAGCTATTTTTACATAGGGAAGTAGAAAAGCAAATTCAGGAATTTCATAGGAAAGAATGTGCTGACCCAAACAACCCATTCTGATGGATTAAGATCTGTGGTCCTTGAATTACAAAGGCAGGCAAAGCTACAGCAGAGACATGGGAACAAGGAAGTGCTCCTTGAAATTCCAGATTTCTCTTTGTCCTACATGTTACTACCTCTAGTTACAATTGCTTTCGGAGAAGGCAATGGCACCCCACTCCAGTACTCTTGCCTGGAAAATCTCATGGGCGGAGGAGCCTCGTAGGCTGCAGTCCATGGGGTCGCTAAGAGTCAGACACGACTGAGTGACTTCACTTTCACTTTCCACTTTCATGCATTGGAGAAGGAAATGGTAACCCACTCCAGTGTTCTTGCCTGGAGAATCCCAGGGACGGGGGAGCCTGGTGGGCTGCCGTCTCTGGGGTTGCACAGAGTTGGACACGACTGAAGCGACTTAGCAGCAGCAGCAGCAGCAGCAGCAGCAGCAGCAGTTACAATTGCTTTAGGAGTAAGATTGAATTAACTGCTTTCTACAATTGTTCACAGGTATGCTAATAGTCACTCACACATTTAATGGCACCTTAAATACAAAAAGTTTATTTTACACACGTGTGACACTTCTATCAAAATAAGAAAGATCAAAAAGTTGTTCTTGTGTTTCTTGGGAGCCCTGACTCCAGGGACATGTGGCAGTTTACTTTCACCCTATGCAGGCTTAGGCAACTCACTTGAATCTCAGAGTCTCACATTTGTCAGTTGTAAATTGGGGATTATAATATCTACTTCAAAGGGTTTGAGGGGAAGATTAAATGACAGAATGAACATGACAGTGTCCGGGACAGTGAGAATGTGACAGATTATAAGCATTTAGTTTGTTCGCTGCTGCCAAACATGACATAAAAGAAAATCATTTCTGCGCTTGATAATATTAATTTAATCCATTATCTACCCAACTGAATATCCAAAATAGTGTTCTCCAAGGAATCTTTGCAAAATCTAAAAGTTAGCTCATAGAAACACATCATGTCTTTCCCTGAAGGACCTCAGAAGGTGACATGACATTTATATGTGGAATTAAAGCAAAACTCAAGAACTACTGGTATCTTAAAGAAGAAATAAGCTGTGTTTCTGGGACCTTGGCACAGGAAACCTTAAACCAGATCAAACCCAACCACAAGCAGATGCTCACAGGTGGTGATATTATTGTCAAATAATAAGCTTTACATACACCAAAAAGAGATAAGCTTATTTTATCCAGTAACTACTGCAGGCACAGACCTAAGGATTAAGGGCTCTTTTGGGGCCAAAAATGTCTTTGGAGATGAAAAATAAGTTTTGTTCCAAAAAACTTTGCAAAAATGAAAAATAATAGATGTTTATCACATGCCTACAAAAAACGAAAAAGACATGTTAGCTCTGCTGTTTACTAGTTAACATGTCTTTTTTTGTAGGCATGTGATCAGTTCAGTTCAGTCGCTTAGTCATCTCCGATTCTTTGCGACCCCATGAACCACAGCACGCCAGGCCTTCCTGTCCATCACCAACTCCCCGAGTCCGCCCAAACTCATGTCCATCAAGTCGGTGATGCCATCCAACCATCTCATCCTCTGTCGTCCCCTTCTCCTCCTGCCCTAAATCTTTCCCAGCATCAGGGTCTTTTCAAATGAGTCAGCTCTTTGCATCAGGTGGCCAAAGTATTGGAGTTTCAGCTTCAACATCAGTCCTTCCAATAAACACCCAGGACTGATCTCCTTTAGGATGGACTGGTTGGATCTCCTTGCAGTCCAAGCGAGTCTCAAGAGTCTTCTCCAACACTACAGTTCAAAAGCATCAATCCTTCTGCACTCAGCTTTCTTTATAGTCCAACTTTCACATCCATACATGACCACTGGAAAAACCATAGCCTTGACTAGATGGACCTTTGTTGGCAAACTAATGTTCCTGCTTTTTAATATGCTGTCTCAGTTCAGTCACTCAGTTCAGTTGTGTCCAACTCTTTGCGACCTCATGAACTGCAGAACGCCAGGCTTCCCTGTGCCTCACCAACTCCTGGAGCCCACCCAAACCCAAGTCCATCAAGTCGGTGATGCCATCCAACCATCTCATCCTCTGTCGTCCCCTTCTCCTCCTGCCCTCAATCTTTCCCAGCATCAGGGTCTTTTCAGATGAGTCAGCTCTTCACATCAGGTGGCCAAAGTACTGGAGTTTGAGCTTCAACATCAGTCCTTCCAGTGAACACCCAGGACTGATCTCCTTTAGGATGGACTGGTTGGATCTCCTTGCAGTCCAAGGGACTCTCAAGAGTCTTCTCCAACACCACAGTTCAAAAGCATCAATTCTTCGGCACTCAGCTTTCTTCACAGTCCAACTCTCATCCATACATGACCATAGCCTTGACTAGATGGGCCTTTGTTCACAAAGTAATGTCTCTGCTTTTAAATATGCTGTCTAGGTTGGTCATAACTTTCCTTCCAAGGAGTAAGAGTCTTTTAATTTCATGGCTGCAGTCACCATCTGCAGTGATTTTGGAGCCTAGAAAAATAAAGTCTGCCACTGTTTCCCCATCTATCTGCCATGAAGTGCTGGGACTGGATACCATGATCTTTGTTTTCTGAATGTTGAGCTTTAAGCCAATTTTTTAACCCTCCTCTTTCACTTTCATAAAAGGCTGTTTAGTTTTTCTTCATTTTCTGCCATAAGGGTGGTGTCATCTGCATATCTGAGGTTATCAATATTTCTCCCGGTAACCTTGATTCCAGCTTGTGCTTCTTCCAGCCCAGCGTTTCTCATGATGTACTTTGCATATATGTTAAATAACCAGGGTGACAATATACAGCCTTGATGTACTTCTTTTCCTATTTGGAACCAGTCTGTTGTTCCATGTCCAGTTCTAACTGGTGCTTCCTGACCTGCATACAGGTTTCTTAAGAAGCAGGTCAGGTGGTCTGGTATTCCCATCTCTTACAGAATTTTCCACAGTTTCTTGTGATCCATACAGTCAAAGGCTTTGGCATAGTCAATAAAGCTGAAATAGATGTTTTTCTGGAACTCTCTTGCTTTTTCAATGATCCAGCAGATGTTGGCAATTTGATCTCTGGTTCCTCTGCCTTTTCTAAAACCAGCTTGAACATCTGAAAGTTCACGGTTCATGTATTGCTGAAGCCTGGCTTGGAGAATTTTAAGCATTACTTTACTAGCATGTGAGATGAGTGCAATTGTGTGGTAGTTTGAGCATTCTTTGCCATTGCCTTTCTTTGGGGTTGGAATGAAAGCTGACCTTTTCCAGTCCTGTGGCCACTGCTGAGTTTTCCATATTTGCTGGCATATTGAGTGCAGCACTTTCACAGTGTCATCTTTCAGGATTTGAAAGAGCTCAACTGGAATTCCATCACCTCCACTAGCTTTGTTCGTAGTGATGCTTCTTAAGGTGAACTTGACTTCACATTCCAGGATGTCTGACTCTAGGTGAATGATCACACCATCATGATTATCTGGGTCATGAAGATCTTTTTTGTACAGTTCTTCCATGTATTCTTGCTACCTTGTCTTAATATCTTCTGCTTCTCTTAGGTCCCTATCATTTCTGTCCTTTATTGAACCCATCTTTCTATGAAATGTTCCCTCAGTATCTCTAATTTTCTTGAAGAGATCTCTAGTCTTTCCCATTCTATTGTTTCCCTCTATTTCTTTGCACTGATCACTGAGGAAGGCTTTCTTATCTCTCTTTGCTATTCTTTGGAAGTCTGCAATCAAATTGAGTATATCTTTCCTTTTCTCCTTTGCCTTTTGCTTCCCTTCTTTTCACACCTATTTTTAAGGCCTCCTCAGACAGCCATTTTGTTTTTTGCATTTTTTTTCTTGGGAATGATCTTGATTCTTGTCTCCTGTATAATGTCATGAACCTCCATCCATAGTTGATCAGGCACTCTATCAGATCTAGTCCCTTAAATCTATTTCTCACTTCCCAATGTATAGTTATAAGTGATTTGATTTAGGTCATACCTGAATGGTCTAGTGGTTTTCCCTACTTTCTTCAATTTAAGTCTGAATTTGGAAATAAGGAGTTCATGATTCGAGCCACAGTCAACTCCTGGTCGTGTTTTTGCTGACTGTATAGAGCTTCTCCATCTTTGACTGCAAAGAATATAATCTATCTGATTTTGGTGTCGACCATCTGGTGATGATCATGTGTAGAGTCTTCTCTTGTATTGTTGGAAGAGGGTGTCTGCTATGACCAGTGCGTTCTCTTGGCAGAACTCTTAGCCTTAGGCATGGGATAAACATCTATTAGTTTTCATTTTTTAACGTGGTTGATATTTAAGGGATGGATTCTCCAAAAGTAAAAGAACCTGTGTGGGACAAAAACCTAAAAATGACCCGGAAGGCATCTCTACTATCCCAAGGCTAAAAGTGAGCCTTGAAGTATTTTAAAGACCCTTTGAGCCTTAAATGATGATTTATGTTCTTTTGGAATTCTGAAGGGTTTGTGTGTCTGTTGAAGAGATGTAGGTTATTTTTTTTTTAACCTCTGCTTTACCCTATCTATTTTGAATTCTGAGTCAGATACCATCCCCTCCACCCACATTTCCTCACCTAATTATAAACATAGAATCCTTCTGAAGCAAGCCTTACTGTGAAAACAAAGGGCAGGATGCTGAATATACTTTGGCTGCCCGTGCATCCACTGCCTACCTCCTTCCATCCTATGGGATGTGTTGCGAGCGAAATGACACAAAGACAAAACACACGAGACACACAAGAGACAGACAATTCACACTCTGGCCAGAGGAACAGAACTGCGCAAACAATTTGCGGTTTATTATTATAAAAACCCCTAGGCAGAATTCCAGACTGCATGAATAAGCCTTTTCAGTACAGTGCAGGTGCATACATGTTATCGTACAGCAAGGGGAGTGAAATCCCTGTCTACTGCAGAGTCTGTCCAAAGCCCTATTTTCCTTCTTATCACAAGAAGGGAATGCTCCCTCGTTTGCAAGGGACCATTAAACTCAAGGCTGTGACCAGACTCCTTGGCAGAACGCCTCGTTTGCAAGCACGTTCAGCCCGAGCAGAGAGACCCGTTTGCAGGCACATCTCTGCTACCCTATTAACCCTTCAGGATGTACTGGCAGGAGAGTTTGGGGTATGTATTCCTTTGGATCCCTCCTCGTCTGGCTGTAGTTTGGCCTTGTCCGACTTGTGACTATGCTCTTACTGGGGACCCCTTTCCTACAGGTAAACTCTTTGGCTTCTGGTAACTGCTCCCTTCCCATGGGTTGTTAGCTGGGTTTTTCCCAGGGCTCTTCACTAGCCAAGGTTAGTGCTCACAAACCTGTCCACACCTTGTAATAGTCCCTTGACTCAACTCTCTTCACTTATGCTACAGAGTTGCATGTGCTTCCTGCCTGATTCTGACCTAACCTACTTGTATAGAGACAACAATAAAAATTTCTTACAAATACCATATGATATATGTGGAATCTAAAATATGACACAAATGACCTCTTTCTATGAAACAGAAAGAGACTCACAGACAGAGAGAACAGACTTGTGGTTGGCAAGGGAACAGTGGTTGGAAGAGGGATGGATTGGGAGTTTGGGATTAGCAAGTGCAAACTATTATATATCGAATGGATAAAGGACAGGTCCTACTGTATAGCATAGGGAACTATATTCAATATCCTATAACAAACCATAATGCAAAAGAATATGAAAAGTGTGTATGTATGACTGAATGATTTTGCTGTACAGCAGAAAGTAACACATTATATTATACTTAATAAAATAAATTAAAAAAATAAAAACTTCTCTTCCAACTTCAAGCTAAACCAACCAAGCCTTTACCTTATTACTAGATAATTGTTTCCATTTCCAATAGACTTATTCCTTAACCTGACAGGCTTAATGTATTTTTTACATTAACTTCAGAGTTTTATTCTGTTCTTTTTCTCTTCCTCCATTCTTCTCTCTCATATCTTTTCTTCTTAAGTTATTTTTGAGGGACTTCCATATACCAAGAACTTTGGAGGCTGTGGAAAGGGTAATATCCTTCCCTTACTAATTGGAAAGACAAGAGAGCTATGTAACAATTCAAGGAAAGACAGTGGAAGCGAAGAGCCTAAAATGACTGATAAAGATACTAAGTGCTCAGGAGCAATAAAGGCAGAAGTCTTCATGGAGAGGATAACTTGGGCCAGAAACTTTACATTTCATCACCCCCTCCCCCCCCCCCCCTGCCAATAGTTAAGGCATTTCAGCAAAATCAGGTAAAATATGACAAAAAAGAAACAGAAATGAAGAATGCCTTTCAGGGAAATAAAAACAGAGGAGAAAACTAAACCCATGTCAAGAAGAACACAAGCTCACATACCAACAAGGCAACTCTACTTGCTATAGACGATCTTCACATTTGATGGTGAGCTTCCTAAAAGTTGAAGAATAAAGAGACATGATTTTCAATCTAGAGAGGGAAGCACACCAATTCCTTGGGGAAGTGCAATTTTTTTAATGCTGAATTTTAAAAATTTATGAGGTACAACATTACAGAGAGCGTATTGAGTGATATATAGAACATGAAGTATTTAATAATATATCTTTTGCAGATGTAGGAACCGATTTATAAGTTGATATTTTTGGTAGAAGCTTTTAATGAAAGTCAAGGACATAACACTAAAAGGTAACTCACTAAATGCAACTGAAGGAGGGACAGAGAAGCTATAGGGCAAGTATAAAAAAAAAAAAGCATGGAAATGGGGCTCTACCTCTTGACCCATGAATAGGATTTATAATATTCAAAAGATCTTTGGTAACTATTAATATCACCTATTAGGTATTCCTTTGATATGCATTGAAACTGAAAGCTAGGAGTACTCTGGCTAGGATCCTGGTTGTCTGTGTGTTTGATTGACAAGTGGTTAACATTATTTTTTTTTAATTTATTTATTTTATTTTAATTGGAGGATAATTTTCTTTCTTTCTTTTTTTTTTTTTTTGCTTTTGCCCGAGCTCAATATTCTTTTTTTTTTTTAATTTTTATTTTTACTTTATTTTACTTTACAATACTGTATTGGTTTTGCCATACATTGACATGAATCCACCACAGGTGTACATGTGTTCTCAAACATGAACCCCCCTCCCACCCCCCTCCCCATAACATCTCTCTGGGTCATCCCCGTGCACCAGCCCCAAGCATGCTGTATCTTGCATCAGACATAGGCTGGCGATTCGATTCTTACATGATAGTATACAGGTTAACATTATTTTTAAGAGTATTTTTTTAAACACAGTTCACATTCCCTGTTGTAAAGTTTCCCACACTGTTTCATTGGCACTAACAACAATTACTACTTTACCAAATCATTTACATTTTTGTAAGCAAATCCAGTTCAATAATCATGCTCTTTGATTGCAGACTATTGGCGTAGAATAGTCCTTAGAGACGTTGAGTAGATCTTCTCTTTGTACATGTATAAGAGGCAAGCAAACACCCTGGGGAAGGTCAGCATGGAATGCAAATCTCTGTCTCCGAGTGAGAATCTGCTGCTGTAGGAGAAGGCTAAAGGTTCCAGCTACACATTGTTTTTCATGAGTTAGTGACACAAAAGGGCTTTGAAGATGAAGCCATGTCACATGTCAATATTAGAACCAGCCAAGTTGTCTGTCTCATACCACTGTTTCTAAGAGTTTTGTTTAAAGATTTTAGGGGTTAATATTTGGCAGTGGGTATGAGCAGGAATTACCACTGGAAAAAGATATTAAAGGGATTAGTCAGTTTAAGCATTTGATCCTTGAAATTCTAAGGGTCAGAAAGCTGTGCATACCAGTAAAATAAATCCAATGGGGCGAAAATTGTTTACGTAGGTTCATGACATTGAAGGTTTAACATTTGTGGGTTTGACACATTGTGAGTAACACTGCAGAATCATGGCAGTTAATTCTGGGAAAATGTGAATTTCAATTGTTTATAATACAGCTATGTATGACACTGTCTAATAAGTGGGCCATAGCAGGTCAGACACACATTAACGTGTGGCTTTTGTTCTCTATTTTTGCCACATAGAAATATATTAAATGATGGAAAAAAAACAGTTCTTTTAGAAATCTGTAGTAGGAAATATAAATAGAAAACTTATGTCTGCCAATAGGGAGTTTTTATACTGATACAGTAGACCGTTTGGTAGCTCTTGAAAAAGAAGAATGGTGAAAAGGGAAACTGCTTTATCAGAAATTAGACCTTACAATAAAACTGTAGCAAACTGCCAGGTATTGGCATAGCAATATAAAAATAAATTATTAAATAGAATAGAGTATCCAGAAATAGATCCAAGGAGATCTGAGGAATGAATCTATGATGGTTTAGTTCACCATGGTGCTGATATAATTGAATATTTGTTCAGAAGAAAGCACCTCATGCCATGTAATATAAATCTCAAATGGATTAAATATCTAAAAGTGAAAAGATCATAATAAACTAACTACACAAAGAAAAATACTTGTGGAACCTTTCAGGTTGGACAGACTCTTAAGCAACACTGGAAACTCAGAGGCCTGAATGAGTCACCAAGTAAATAATTGAATGGCACGATCTATCCTAGTCAAATTCTAAAGATGGAGGGAAATATTTGCATACATGTGTCAGTAAAGGGTCAAATGCTTCAAAATGTAGAGGTATGAGTATCAAGATGATTCGTTTAGCAATGTTTTAAGTGGAAAAATATTGGAAATAACCTGAACATCGATCAACACGGGAATGGTTGAATGCTAGATCATATAACCATGATAAGAAAATCATCCAGCAACTATAGATAGTGAGTTAGAACCATATTGCCCCACAAAGATGGCTAAGGCAGTAGATGAAAAGCAAGTTCCAAAATAATATAAAATGCATATTATTTTTGGCCATAGCAATCTTTATTTCAGTCATAGTTCTTATTTGCTTGTTGTTGTTTGTATGTTTTAATGTTTTTTAAATTTTCTTCTGATTCTTCCACTGGGCTATAATTTCTGTAAATTTATTTTAAGCAACAGAATCTGTTTAGTTGGCTTTTAAATCCCTGAATTCTGACCCAGTGCTGTACTAGGTAGAAGTTGCTCATTAAATATTTGTTTGATGAGAATCTATAGCAAACTTTTGGAATGATACTAAAAATCTGTTAAGAGCGGTTTCCTTTAGATAGTTGGGCCTCAGTTCAGTTCAGTCGCTCAGTCCTGTCTGACTCTTTGCAACCCCATGGACTGTAGCACACCAGGCCTCCCTGTCCATCACCAACTCCTAGAGCTTGCTAGAACTCATGTCTGTCAAGTTGGTGATGTCATCCAACCATACCATCCTCTGTTGTCCCCTTCTCCTCCTGCCTTCAATCTAGTCGTCCCAAAACAAGGATGAAAAACTTTCAGATTTTCCTTTACACCTGCCTGAAGTGTTTGTATTTTCACCATGAGCATTTATTACTTTTGTTTGAAAAAAAAAAAAAACCCTCTAATTACTATCATGGTAGTTTATCCAAAACCAGTTGTGAAATTAAAAAAATATAAAATCCAGTCAATAAAATTGAAACAGATAATAAACAAAAAACTTTCTCTGTGAAAAATACCCACTTAAACTGCTTTTCTATGTATGAAGGCCACCAAAAGCTGAAGAAGTCTAAACAAGGGAAATCACACCTATGCACGGGAAAAAAGAGGCAAAGAGGCCTTGTGTATTGAAGCATAAGCTATGTTATCTGGGTAGAGGGAGCCTGAATTACTTTTATAAACAGCAAAGAAAATTCAAACAATGACAAAAAGCTGTTTGGACCATCATCCCATAGCTGACATAAATAAGGCAGTTGAGTAGGAAATAACCCTTCTGGAAAAATCTTTCTTTGCTATTGGTGCTTTGTCTGTCTCTCTTGAATGGCTGTCTGGAACCTCCATTCCACTGTAAACATTCTGCATAATTGGTCTTTTCAGAGTGCTCTCTCACCTCCTTGCTATACCTGAAATGTGGGTCTCCCTGGAGGATGCTGCTTTCCTTGTGGGCTCACCTGGTAGCAACTGCTTGGTGTCCACTCAGCCGTGTTCTGGGTCTTCTCAGCTTCCCATCACCACCTCTACACATTACATTTTGACTCATGAACATAGTCTACTTTGCCGTTGAAGCTAAGTTTCTTGGACCACCTCTTTCTACTCTTCTCCAGACTTTCAGGTCCTTCTACCTTCATTAAGGACATTAGCACTACTTTGCTAAGCCCTGAGGCTGCCCCAAGGGACTCCAACCTCAATGTGTGATAACAGCGGAGGAAAGGATGGACAGAGCCCAGATTTTGGAGCAGACAGACTTCAACTCAAATCTCGCATGTGCAAGTTATTAGCAGAATGACCTTGAATTAATCACTGAAGCTTGGTTTCTTCTCTGTAAAATGAGAATACTCTCTTCTGCATAGTGAGGATTTTCATTTTACTGTTTATTAACTACACTTTGCCAACAAAGGTCCGTCTAGTCAAGGCTATGGTTTTTCCAGTGGTCATGTATGGATGTGAGAGCTGGACTATAATGAAAGCTGAGTGCTGAAGAATTGATGCTTTTGAACTGTGGTGCTGGAGAAGACTCTTGAGAGTCCTTTGGACTGCAAGGAGATCCAACCAGTCCATCCTAAAGGAGATCAGTCCTGGGTGTTCATTGGAAGGACTGATACTAAAGCTGAAACTCCAATATTTTGCCCACCTCATGCGAAGAGCTGACTCATTAGAAAAGACCCTGACACTGGTAGGGACTGAGGGCAGGAGGAAAAGGGGATGACAGAGGATGAGATGGCTGGATGGCATCACCGACTCGATGCACATGAGTTTGGGTGAACTCCAGGACTTGGTGATGGACAGGGAGGCCTGGTGTGCTGAGATTCATGGGGTCTCAAAGAGTCGGACACAACTGAGTGACTGAACTGAACTGAACTACACTTTAAAAGTTTTCATTTACATTTTAAATTTTATAGCTGGTTTTTAATTCATTATCATAGTCATTAAAGAGCCTTTGTTCACATCACAGAAGGCAATGGCACTCCACTCCAGTACTCTTGCCTGGAAAATCCCATAGACAGAGGAGCCTGGTAGGCTGCAGTCCATGGGGTTGCGAAGAGTCGGACACAACTAAGCAACTTTCACTTTCACTCACATCACAGAACATAGTATATTGGTTACTGTTATTATTTGGAAGGCCTTTTCCACACCTCAGCCACACAACCTCTGTCCACCAGGTCTTGAATGACATTCCTTCCTTTCCCACGCCAGCACTTTGACCCTATAGCTGTGCTTTGCGTCTTGCCCTCTCCAGGCCTCTTCTCTATGGTGTTGCTTCTTTTCTAATATCCACAGACAAGCTGAAGCTACACCCCTTATAAACACTGTCGTCAAGGGCAAAGCCCAAACATTTGTCCCATAAACATACATATACTTATCTTTGCTCCTCCAGGCTCACAGGGAAATAACCTCTTCCTCTTCATGTCTAGACAAATATTCTGGATCCTTCCCCTCCTGTCTCTGCTTATCCATATGATACATTTAACCATTTCTTTTTAGTAGCTTCTGCCTCTTAGCTGTTAAGTATATTATGGTCTTGTTTGTTTTAAAAACTAACAAATAATAAAGACACAGACTTTCCCATGACTCTGCAATGCCTTGTGGGTGCCAATCTCTTTTCCCTTCCAGTAACCACTCCAACTATAACAGCAATCTGCATTAATTGAAGATCTGTCCCTATTTTGTATCACTTCTGATAGTTAACACATTATATACATTTTCTCATCATTTAATTTATATCTGGGTTTATTGCTAGGTCCATTTCTTCATTTCCTATTCATTTCTTAACCTCATTAGCTGCCTTTCTTATCATTCTTCTGATGATACTGAAGTCAAAATATCTAGGTCATTTCTTATTTCTAAGTCCAAGGAGCATTTTTTACTTATATGTAACATTTTTGGTTGTCATGAGTTATTAATTCCTGATGCATCCCTGGCAGGTTGCAATGAGTACTTTAAAAAATAATATATTTTTATAATGTGCAGTAATATATGACGTATAGAACTTCAAATAAAATCCACTCAAAGGAAAACTATTTACGTCAAGTGACTGAAAAATCAATTAGTTCATAGCACTGACCTTGAACTGTTTCTCAGACTGTGTCTTCCTTTGGCCTCAGATTCTTTAACAGGACATTTTATCAATGAAGAACTAAGGTTTTCACGCATTCCATCACTTTCACCATTTCACCTATCAACGTTTGCACTTCCTCCTCTAAGAATCTCTCCAAACTTGGACTCCACGGTGCCCGTCTCTCTGGAGAATCTGCAACACACTCCTGCCTCGTTGAGCATTCTTCCTCCTGCCTCTCCTTCAGGGCTGATTCTTCTCACTTTCTGTCTCTTCTTACTCTTGTGCTTTCCTGTGTCAACTCATCCCCGTTCAAGGCTTCGGCTACATCTTGATGCCTTCAAAATGATGTCTCTGGCTCTCTCTCATCTCCACACAAACTGCACGTTCACATTTCACCATCTACTGGGTATCACCAATGTTGAACTCCTTATGCATCTATTTATCCTCTTAATTTTTCCATCTGAGTTAATCATGCCACAGTCTATCCAATCACCCAAGTTAGAGCGCTGGGAATTGTTTCCAATTCTTCTTTTTCCCTCATATCTGCTTCTGAGAGGTCAATATATTCCTTTAATTCTACCAGCTAAATACATCCTGAACCTTTACAGTTCTGTGGCCACTGCCGTCCTCAGCACCTTATTCCTCACCGTGCTATGGGATTAGCTCTTTAGTGCTCTTGTCTACCTCCAGTCTAAATTCCACACCAAAATCCAGATAATACAAATACACAGTACACATTTCACATCACTTCTTTGATGTCAATCTTCAGCAGCCCTTGGATGCCTTGCACCACTTGAGCCACTGACTGCTTCCTCCGCCTCTGCTCTCGACTTCCTGGCTCCTCTCCTGACTTTGACCAGCACAGGAGAGGGACACTGCCTGGGCCAGTGACATCATGGGCATCTGTTCCGAGCTGAACTGTGTGCCTCTCCCCTTCCTATGATGAAATCCTTACCCTGAGTACCTCCAAATGTGACTGTAGCTGGAGTCTTCCAGGAGGTAATGAAGTAATGGTGAGGCCATTAGGTATCTCGGTAAGAAGAGGAGACAGATACGCACACCGAGGAAAGACCATGTGAAGATCTGGGACGAAGACGAGAAGCCAAAGAGCAAGGCTTCAGAAGAAACCAGCACTGTGGACACTTGGTCTCAAATGTGTAGCCTCTAGGACTGTGGGAAAGTTGATTTCCATTAAGCCATGCAGTCTGCGGTGCTGTGTTACAGTCACCACAGCGAACGAATGCAGTATGCAGTGAACTATTTCTTGAAGGAATGAACAACTTTATCAGAGAAATACATTGATGACTATGTGGTGACTGACTTTCTCTGAAACCTGAGATTCATTTTAAGGAAATGAGGTTGTAGTGGGTCAGGAAGACAGACCACCCTGGCTCCCTACCAGGAGCAAAACATCTCCCAGGTTTTGACCCTCACTGTGGACCTTAGTGTTAAATGTTACGTGCATGCGTGCTCAGTTTTGTTCAACTCTTTGCAACCCTATGGACTGTAGCCAGACAGGCTCTTCTGTCCACGGAATTTTCCAGGCAAGAATGCTGGAGTGGGTTGCCATTTCCTACTTGAGGGGCTCTTCCCGACCAACAGATGGAACCCTTGTCTCCTGAAGTCTCCTATATTGACAGGCAGTTCTTTACCATTGCACCCCTTAGGCAAATGTTAATGACCCCATTTAAAAAACTAAAGCAGGGACTTCCCTGGCAATCCAGTGGTTAAGACTCCTTGCTTCCACTGCACAGGGCATGAGTTTGACCCCTAGTTGGTGAACTAAGATCCCATAAGCTGTGCAGTGAGGCCATAAAAAAAAAAAGACAACCCCCCCCAATATATCTATATTCTATAGAATAGAATACAATAAAAAGCTAAAGCATTAGCAGTTAAGTTTTATCTTTAGCAAGTTCTTTTCATCTTGGCCAGAATGAAAAAACACTATCAACTGCATATGAACCTTCATCTCCTTCCATCTATGTAGGTAGAGTGTGGTATGGGCTGCTTGTGGGAGCTGCAGGGAGGGAAACAGAATAATTAACCCTACAGAAACTATACTCATTAGAGGTTAAAGGAGTATCACATATAAAACCCTCAGTAAGGTTCAAAACTCTCTAAAGTTTGAAAGAGAAGAAAGCAGGCCCTGATAGCCAGAGACTGGCTGGGCACTCCCAGCTCAATCTGTGTCCTCCTGTTGAACGTAAACAAGATCACAGAACATTAACACAAACACTCTGGGACCATGATGGATCAAGACAACAACAAAACCACTCCATCACCTTGTCTGAACACAAGCATGAACGTTGTCCAAGCCACAAAAATGACCGAGAAATCTATCCTAGCTAATATGAGTGGGGCTTCTTTACCGGTTTGTAGCTTCTATCTCTATTCATGATTCCTGCCCTATAGGCAACATTTATTAACATACACAAACATAGATTTATCTTTGCCTCCAATCTACAGCAAGACCATATTTCCTTAAAATTCCTCAAGTCACCTAACATAAGCCCAAATCCTATCATAAGTGCCTTCAAACTCCCTGTTACTGAGATGCCCCGAGCTTCCCTCCCCTATGGTTATTGCAACAAGCAATAAGCCCAAAATGTTTAACTCTGGGTATGCTCTTGATGGTCTTTGGCCAGAGAGAATTGATGATCTATATGTTTATAGCTAGCTATAACACCTGTGTGTATATGTGTGTATGCATGCATGTACAGCAAAAAGCCTGGAAATATAAATACTAGAATGCTAATAATAATTGCCTTTGAGTGGCAGATTATGGGTTAATTTGATGTTCTTATCTTTTGCTTATCTATATTCTTTGCGTTTTCTACAGTAAAGATTATTGCTACATATAACAAAGGAAAAGCTATTTAAAATAGAGAAATACACATGAGTTTCTTATCTTTAGAAAAATGTTTCAAAAGTATTTGGAAAAATGAAACATTCATGTTCAGAAATCATAGACTTTACAATGGAATTAGATGAATCTAAATTTATTTAAATCATAATCCAAATCAGAATGAATAGAGAGTTTTATAATGGAATATAACTAGATTTTACTGATTTAACTATAGACACTGAAAAAAAAAGCAATAAAAATAGGAGGTGATGGCTCACAATAATTAATATCTTTTAATTCAACTTGTTCTCTGATTATTCCTTCCCCTGCTGTGTCCTTTGAAAGCTTTATTCAGGTTGATTAATTCATCAGATTCCATCATTCCACATCTTTATTCTGCAAGTAGTATCTTATAAATATACAGAAACTAATGCCATGTCTCCACTTTTTTACTTAACATTACCTCATATAGAATGTTCCAGGTCTAACTTGATAGTTTTTTCCTCCTTAGTCATTCTATATTCAATGATTCCAGGTCAGTGACCCAATTAAGAATAGAAACATGCAATAATATTAAAATAGGAGCTGAGGGGTAAAGAACAGTTCACCCTATTGTTTTATTGCCTTGAAATTCCTATAAATAGTTGTTACTTCCTATAATACCTCCTCTACTAAGTGATTTTTTTTTTACAGTAGACATTTAAGAGAAATAAACTTTTACTAAGGTAAGAATAAGATTAATATATTTGCAGTTCCAAATTAATAAAGCCAACAATTTAAGTTAAATAGTTCACCATAACTTCAGAAGTAGTGTGGATTCAATTCTACTTGCTGGATAGACTGGCTATGAGATGTGGGTATGAGCAGAAGTCACTCTTCTGGGACAGTCAGACACATACAGACTTGGCTTCGACTCAGGAATATTCAGAACTGAGAAATCTTTAAGTATGCCCTATACTTTAGCTGTGCCAAAGATGGACCATCTTCCCACTGTCCCAAATATAATGTCCCTTCTGTGAATATAATCAATGTCTTTAAACTTCTCTTCCCTTGTGAAAGGAGTCTGTATGATATTCAAGAAGTTGGATCTAAGAGCATGTTGGGACAGTTGGAGCGTGACATCCTGCTGGAAGAGGGGAAGGAGAGATGAATGGGGGTAGGGAAGAGATCCTTCTTTTCTGGCTAAAACAGAGGAAAATCCCCAGCCAGAGACATGGCATAGCTGGAAGTTATGAAGTCTGGGTTCTACGCTAGTTTAATTTCTATCCAGTTCTGTCATAACCCCTCTGGGTCTGTATCTCCCAAGGAGGGGCAAGAATGACCCTCTTTGAGGAGCAGGTGGGCCAGGTAGGGAGGCTGTCTCACCAGGCCAGAGCATGATGGTGTCAGTGAAGATAAAAGAAGAGATCAGAGTCAAGACTTTTGAGTTGTTAAGAATTAGAGAACTCAGAGTGAGAAAAACACATGTAAGGATGATGCCAAGACTTCTGGCTTAAACAAGTGGGTTGGCAATAATGCGCTTTAAGGAGAGAAGCAGGCTTGCCTTGAGAAAAAAGTTAGAATATAGGCACAATGGAGGGGCTGATGGGAGATTCAGCTGAAGGTGCAGAGTACATGTTAGAATCTGGAGCTTATAATAGGAGTCTGGACTGGAAATAAACCTTCAGCATCTCTCAACTCAGTTGGTTGGCACCTGAAACTTTGGGAGTGGACGATCTGTCACTCAGGAGAACAGGGAGGCCTGAAAGTGAAAAGAACAAGGATGGATAACTGAGGAAGTGCAACAGTTAGGAGGAGGAGATACATCGAAAGATTAAGAAGGATGAATAAGAGAAAATCCAGTTGAAAATGGTAGCACAAAAGCCAAAGGAAATGAATTCTTTAAGAATAAGGAAGATGTTCCAAATGTTGCTGGAATATGCCATTTGGATCCAGTGTCATTTTAACACTAGGGAGTTGTTGTGTCCACGAAGTAGTAGGAGATAGAAGTGTGTAACCTTTGTCAAAATTTTTCTTTTTTGAAGGGGAAGAAAAAACAGAAGGGTAGGTGGAGAGTTTTTCATAGGAAATAGGAATTGCACCAACTTTTTCCAGAGATGTGTGAAAAATCAGCATCTACATCTATGATGAGTTCATTTACTTCTGTTTCAGGTATTTAGCTCAGTTTCTGTATAGAATGTCAGGGGTGCACCACCCCAAAGTACAGGACATGTGGATGCTTTAATACATAGTTCAGTTCAATTCAGTCGCTCAGTCGTGTCTGACTCTTTGCTACCCCATGAATCGCAGCACGCCAGGCCTCCCTATCCATCACCAACTCCCGGAGTTCACTCTGACTCACATCCATCGAGTCCGTGATGCCACCCAGCCATCTCATCCTCTGTCGTCTCCTTCTCCTCCTGCCCCCAATCCCTCCCAGCATCAGAGTCTTTTCCAGTGAGTCAACTCTTCGCATGAGGTGGCCAAAGTACTGGAGCTTCAGCTTTAGCATCATTCCTTCCAAAGAAATCCCAGGGCTGATCTCCTTCAGAATGGACTGGCTGGATCTCCTTGCAGTCCAAGGGACTCTCAAGAGTCTTCTCCAACACCACAGTTTAAAAGCATCAGTTCTTCGGTGCTAAGCCTTCTTCACAGTCCCACTCTCACATCCATATATAGGACATGTATTATTCCAGTTCCAACAGCTGGAATAGTGTCACGTCACAGTGGCTACTGTTTGTAGACAATCAACGTTTTAATTGGGTTTTTGACACAGAATGAGAAATGACTGAATATATGTTGGCTCATTAAAGACCTCCACTGAGAGTGAGAGGGAGAGGGTGGCAGTGTGTGTTAGGCATAAAGGTGACATTGAGGCAGACCCCAGAACTTAAAAATCAGGGAAGCAGGGCTGCTATTAGGAAACAGAGTTAAGCGGTAGACCAGTCCTGTTTGGTAGATAGATTTTCAGTTACCTTAATGAGAATGGCTTTCAGGCTATAAGAGAATGCAAAGGAAAAAAAGACTTTTAATAAGTCAAGAACACATTGTTCATTAATGCAGTGCAGTAGAGGGGTTAACAGGGGAAGCGGGGGCTCTCCTCATGACTTCCAGCACCACCTTGAAAGAAGGCAGGCAGTCCCCACACATTCACAGAACCCGCATCGTCTTGTGAGGATAGCATGTCAGACCATCTGAATCAAATGATAATGAATTCAAACTTACCTTTCTAACTCCATGCTCACCAAACAACCTTTTCAACGGTCATTCTTCCCTTGTAGCTTGCTGTAAAACTATATTCACATTATAAGTGGTGATTAGTTTCAACAATATGTCATCTGGAACATTAACAAATGCTGGTAAGTATAATTTTATTAGATTTGTTTCTCTCTGGTTTGTGGTTTTCTGTTTCCTAGTTTTATAAACATAAAGGATTTATATTTAGTTTAATATTTGCATAAACTTAAATTATCAAGTATTAAAAAATTATGTTAATCAAAATTCTTGAGACCTGCAATATTTTTCTGTTACTAGGTTTGTTTATTTTTAAAGTGTCACAACTGAAAAAGCTAATGCTTAAGACAATCACTCCATCTTATACCTAAGAACCACAATTTGATTAGGTTTCATTTTTTATCTCTTCAAAAATTAGTGTTTTTTTCCCTTTTCCTGCTGCATGCTCAGTTGCTAAGTGGTGTCTGACCCTTTGCAACCTTATGAACTATAGCCTGCCAGGCTCCTCTGTCCATGGGATTTCTCAGGCAAGGATACTGGAATGGGTTGCCATTTCCTTCTCCAGGGGATCTTCCTGACCCAGGTATTGAACCTGATTCTCCTGCTTGGCAGGCGGATTCTTTACAACTGAGCCTCTAGGAAAGCACTTTTTCTTTTCTGAGCCATTTAAAATTTGAATAGACTTTTCTAAAAGAGAAGTTTTAGGTTTACAGAAATATTAAGAGGAAAGAATTGAGAGTTCCCATATACTCCCTCACCATGCACATCTTGCCTTACTGTTATATACGTTTGTCACACTGATAAGCCAATATTCCAGGCACTAGTGTGGAATTAGATCTCCTTCCTGGAGGTAGGCAGGTTCAACACTTCCTAGAGATGCTGGAATTTTTGTCTAGTACTAAAAAATACAAAGATATTTGCAGTTGCTGACAGAAGCCACACACGTGCAATATTTTAAATGTGTTCATTTTCAGAAGCATTTATAAACAACATCGATTTTCTTTTTAGTGCAGTTTCTAATATCTAGCAGCCACCAATAGGTTTCCTGAATGAAAAATCGAAAGCAAAAGTAAAACAAAACAAAACAAAACCCTATAAAAGTGACTTTATGTCAATACACTTGACTATAGTCATCTTGTCAAATTCTGTTTTCTTCACATAGAAGGGTGAGAGAACGAACTGTCAAAAAACAAATTTTTTTTGACAAGCTACAAATTTTGATACTTTATGGTGGATTTAAGGGTTTACAGACTAAAAAGTCACATCCTTAGAGACTATACTATAGGCACAGACTTAAACAGAATTATATTGATGACATTTAGAAGTGTGCATGTAAACCTTGATGGCAAATGGACACCCACTAACTTCTTTACCAAAAAATTATATTCTCCACTTTTTTTCCCTCTCAAATCCCAGAGGATGTGGGACTTTAATCTGATGAATTTTGTGGGCTTCTACGTGGCATATTTGACTAAACATAATCATTATACTGGGAGCGGGGTGATACGTTGGAAATTTCAGCTCTCGTAACAAATTTGTTAAAGAAAAACATTATTAATCTATTCAAGATAGTAGTAATCCACTTAAGAAACAAAAAATGATTAAAGAAAAGGTGAGATAAAGATATTTCAGTAAAATTATTGTGTGAAGGCCATGTTAATTGCTGGATTTTATTTTCTAAATTTTGCTAACAAAGCACCATAGTTTGATCCTAACTTGTGCTTTAGACCAGTGGTTCCCAGCTGAGGATGATAGAATGCTAAGCATATTTGGCAATATTTGGAGACATTTTGGTTGTCACAACTGCGGGTGGGTGTGGTAGTGGTGTCTAGTGTGTAGAAGCTGGGGATGCTGCTGAACATTCTATGGTGCACAAGACTGTCCCAACAAAGATGTATCTGGCCCCAAATGTTTTTAATGCCAAGGCTGAGAAACTCAGTCCTAGAGAAATATTCCATGAAACCACATTCCCTTATCTTTAAGGAACTTCAGTAACAATATAGACATGCTATGGAACACTCTTCTTAAAACCCAAGAAAAATGCAGTTTCCACATAGAACATGTTCCAGTCAATGTACATACGAGTTTTTTTTTAATGTTTTCTATTAAATTAAAAAACACAGTAGAATATATTTATTGCATCTGTTTATGAAGCATCTGCATAAAGCATATTCACCAAGTAAAGTGCACTAATGATACTCCCCCCTCCCCACCTCGTTTATGGGATACATAACAGGACACCAAGTCACGATTTACAACAGTTTATGTTCTATCACAGGGCAACTGATTAGAAAGTTGAAGACATTTGTGTTTGAAAATATAGCTATTGCTCTGTCTACTGGCTCACTTTGAAAACTGGTGCTTCTGAAAGCTTAATGTGCTATTTTTATTCTTCTTATTTGGCTCTGACTTGTGTGATTATGTGCTTGCTCCTCATTCTCCACGTTTGGTCACACTGGTCACACTGGTGAGTGAGTGTGTCTGTGTGTGTGTGTGGTCCTGTTTGTGATGGGGGGGTGGGGTCGCAGACAATGCTCAGATAATTTCTTTGTCAGGATTATCTTTCCTCTGAAAATCAGAATGTATAATTTCACAAAATCAGATTTTCCTTTTAGATATGTACTCTTAACTAAACATATAATTTCTTCCTGTGAAACTTAAAAAATAAAGAAAATCATATCTGAACATGTTGAGCACTTGAAAATATTTATGTCCAGGCTTTAGTTCAATTTCTCTTAACTTCCATGATAGCTCAGTTGATAAAGAATCTGCCTGCAATGCAGAAGACCTGGTTCAATTCCTGGGTTGGGAAGATTCCCTGGAGAAGGGATAGGTTACTTACTCCAGTATTCTTGGGCTTCCCTGTGACTCAGCTGGTAAAGAATCTGCCTGCAATGAGGGAGACCTGGGTTCGATCTCTGGGTTGGGAAGATCCCCAGAGAAAGGAAAGGCTTCCCATTCTAGTATTCTGGCCTGGAGAATTCCATGGACTCAGTCCATGGGTGGCAGAGTTGGATATGACTGAGCGACTTTCACTTTCACT
Source organism: Capricornis sumatraensis (assembly GCF_032405125.1). Taxonomy (NCBI): domain Eukaryota; kingdom Metazoa; phylum Chordata; class Mammalia; order Artiodactyla; family Bovidae; genus Capricornis; species Capricornis sumatraensis. The sequence goes on along the minus strand of NC_091071.1, from coordinate 62,498,799 downwards.
TAGTTCTATTTAGAATAAAATTATGAAATGTTCTAGTTGTAATTACTCTAAATGCAATAAAAAGATATTGTCTAAAAAAATGACTGTAACAGAGTTGCTTTTCCCTGAGAATGAGAGCTAAAATAGATCAAAGTGAAATCAAATGATACATTAAAAAAATATATGAACCATTTAGAAGAAAACATTAGATATATATAAAGTGTGAAGTAAAAGTCACTCAGTCATGTCTGACTTTTTGTGACCCCATGGACTGTATGGTCCATGGAATTCTCTAGGCCATAATACTGGAGTGGGTAGCCTTTCTCTTCTTCAGGGGATCTTCCCAACCCAGGGATCAAACCCAGGTCTCCCGCATTGCAGGCAGATTCTTACCAGCTGAGCCACAAAGGAAGCCCAAGAATACTGGAGTGGGTAGCCTATCCCTTCTCCAGGGGATCTTCCCGACCCAGAATTGAACCGGGGTCTCCTGCACTGCAGGCAGATTCTTTACCAACTGAGCTATCAGGGAAGCCAAGCTTATTTCAAAAGAGATGATAGAAAAATAATTTGATTCATTTCAATATAATAAAAGCCAAAATTTTGTAAGTGTCTGAAACTGACATGGACCTTTCCTTGAAAGCAGGTATTGTGTGAGTGGACATACTGATAACCCTGTTTTGAGTGCTACAATCTTCTGAGGTTACCTATCTATGTATGTTAAGATTCCACATGCTAAACATGTCCAAATGACTTTTTATGTTCTATTATGCTACTATTCGGTTTCATATTCACTCCATACAAAGATGATGGCCATATAAGGTTGCATTTTTCCAGAAAATTGACAACATCTATGCCAATTAACTTTCTCTTCTCTAACATAGGGATAATTTGTCAATAGTTACTATGTGCTATGTTCTCAATTATTTTATCATTCAGCTGAGTCATAGATTGCTAACAGCATTTCTGCATTAGAGGGCATTAAGGCTGGGACTTATAGGGACTGAATAGGAGCCTGTTTTTTAACCGTGTTTTTAACTGACTCTATTTGGAGTCTTGCTGTAATTTCTTTTCTTTTCTTCTCTGTTGAATAAAGAGAATATTTTATGACTTTAAATATAGACTATTCCCAGCAAAGAAAGTTCTTATTTGCCTTCTGCATCCCAGAAAATTTTTCTTGAAATTTTATTCTAAAACTTGGCTGGCCTCTTGATCATTTGGCCCCCACCAATCAAGTGCTTGGTAATATCATCTGTCTGTTCTAATGAGAAAACCAAGGATGCACTTGTGTGTTTAATACACCTTAGAGATCAGTGAGAGCTGGAAGCACTTTTAGAGAAGGTTTAATTTATACCATCATTATTCACAGGCAAAGAACATCAGGGACAGAGATTTTTAGTTGCCTAAATCCTCAGAGCTCTTCTGTAGCAGAGCTAGGATTAGAATTTAGGTCTTTGGCACTACAAAGCAGTAACATTTGAGAAGAGTAATTCAGAATAGCCCATATCTTTAAAACAAGTGCTTTAAAACATTTCTACTTCTATCTGAATGCAAGATGATTAAAACAGGCTCAAATGCATGCTATATTTTATAAAATCAGTGTTACACTATTTTAATAAGCACCATTCAAAGATTTCAATTAACTTGGTAAGAAAATACATGACAACCTCAACAAAAAGCCTATGTTTATCGAATTAAAAAAAGATTCTGATGCCTCTAGTTTCCTCAGAGCAACATCAAAAGATGGGCTGAATTTTATCTCATCTACTTTATCTACAACATGAGTTTTATCATCTACTTTTATCTCATCTAGTATATCCACATATCGAATCTAGTATTTCATACTGTTCATACTGTTATGGGGTTCTCAAGGCAAGAATACTGAAGTGGTTTGCCATTCCCTTCATGACCCAGATGATCACGATGGTGTGATCACTCATCTAGAGCCAGACATCCTAGAATGTGAAGTCAAGTGGACCTTAAGAAGCATCACTACGAACAAAGCTAGTGGAGAAGTGATGGCATTCCAGCGGAGCTATTTCAAATCCTGAAAGATGACACTGTGAAAGTGTTGCACTCAATATGCCAGCAAATTTGGAGAAGTCAGCAGTGGCCACAGGACTGGAAAAGGTCAGTTTTCATTCCAATCCCAAAGAAAGGCAATGCCAAAGAATGCCCAAACTACTTCACGATTGCACTCATCTCACACGCTAGTAAAGTAATGCTCAAAATTCTCCAAGCCAGGCTTCAACAGTATGTGAACCATGAACTTCCATATGTTCAAGCTGGATTTAGAAAAGGCAGAGGAACCAGAGATCAAATTACCAATATCTTCTGGATCATCAAAAAAGCAAGGGAGTGTCAGAAAAACATCTATTTCAGCTTTCTTGACTATGCCAAAGCCTTTGACTGTGTGGATCACATTAAACTGCGGAAAATTCTGAAAGAGATGGGAATACCAGACCACCTGACCTGCCTCTTGAGAAATCTGTATGTAGGTCAGGAAGTAACAGTTAGAACAGGACATGGAACAACAGACTGGTTCCTAATAGGAAAAGGAGTACATCAAGGCTGTATATTGTCACCCTGCTTATTTAAATTCTATGCAGAGTACATAGTGAGAAACGCTGGGCTGGAAGAAGCACAAGCTGGAATCAAGATTGCCGGGAGAAATATCAATCACCTCAGATATGCAGATGACACCACCCTTATGGCAGAAAGTGAAGAGGAGCTAAAAAGCCTCTTAATGAAAGTGAAAGAGAAGAGTGAAAAAGTTGGCTTAAAGCTCAACATTCAGAAAACAAAGATCATGGCTTCCGGTCCCATCACTTCATGGCAAACAGATGGGGAAACAGTGGCTGACTTTATTTTTTGGGCTCCAAAATCACTGCAGATGGTGACTGCAGCCATGAACTAGAAAGCATATTTAAAAGCAGAGACATCACTTTGCCAACAAAGGTCCATCTAGTCAGGGCTATGGTTTTTCCAGTGGTCATGTATGGATGTGAGAGTTGGACTATAAAGAAAGCTGAGTGCAGAAGGATTGATGCTTTTGAACTGTGGTGTTGGAGAAGACTCCTGAAAGTCCCTTGGACTGCAAGGAGATCCAACCAGTCCATCCTAAAGGAGATCAGTCCTGGGTGTTCATTGGAAGGACTGATGTTGAAGCTGAAACTCCAATATTTTGGCCACCTGATGCAACGGCTGACTCATTTGAAAAGACCCTGATGCTGGCAGGGATTGGGGGCAGGAGGAGAAGGGGACAACAGAGGATGAGATGGTTGGATGGCATCACCAACTCGATGGATATGGGTTTGGGTGGACTCCGGGAGTTGGTGATGGACAGGAAGGCCTGGCGTGCTGTGGTTCATGGGGTCGCAAAGAGTCGGATATGACTGAGCAACTGAACTGAACTGAACTTGCCATTCCCTTCTCCAGTGGGCCACATTTTGTCAGAATTCTCCACCATGACCAGTCTGTCTTGGGTGCTCCTACAGGGCACGGTACATAGTTTCATTGAGTTAGACAAAGCTGTGGTCCAAGTGATTAGATCGGTTAGTTTTCTGCGATTGTGGTTTTCAGTCTGTCTGCCCTCTGATGGAGAATGATAAGAGGCTTATGGGAGCTTCCTGATGGGACAGACTGACTGAGGGGGAAACTGGGTCTTGTTTGATTGTGAACCATGCTCGGTAAATCATTAATCCAATTTTCTGTTGATGGGTGGAGCTGTGTTTTCTCCCTGCTATTTACTTGGGGCCAGATTATGGAGGTAATGAAGATAATGCTGACCAACCTCCAAAGATCCCATTCATGTAGTGCTATATTCAGTGCCAACCCTGCAGTAGGTCACCACTGACCCACGCCTCCACCAGACGCTCCTGGACACACACAGGAGAGTCTGGGGCAGTCTCCTGTGGGGTCACTGCTCCTTTCTTCTGGGTCCTGGTGCACAAGGTTCTCTTGTGCCTTCCGAGAGTCTACTTCCCAGTCCTGTGTAAGTTCTGGCAGCTGTATGGTGGGGTTAATAGCAACCTCCTCCAAGAGGGCTTTATGCCATACCCAAGACAGCTTCATATCACGTATGAAAAGGCAAAAAGATAGGACACTGAAAAATGAACTCCCCAGGTCGGTAGGTGCCCAATATGCTCCTGGAGATCAGTGGAGAAATAACTTCAGAAAGAAGGTAGAGATAGAGCCAAAGCAAAAACAACACCCAGTTGTGGATGTGACTGGTGATGGAAGCAAGGTCCGATGCTGTAAAGAGCAATATTGCATAGGAACCTGGAATGTCAGGTCCATGAATCAAGGCAAATTGGAAGTGGTCAAACTGGAGAAGGCAAGAGTGAACACTGACATTTTAGGAATCAGCAAATTAAAATGGACTGGAATGGGTGAATTTAACTCAGATGACCATTATATCTACTGCTGTGGGCAGGAACCCCTTAGAAGAAATGGAGTAGCCATCATGGTCAACAAAAGAGTCGAAAATGCAGTATTTGGATGCAGTTTCAAAAATGACAGAATGATCTCTGTTAATTTCCAAGGCAAACCATTCAATATCATGGTAATCTAAGCCTATGCCCTGACCAGTAACGCTGAAGAAGCTGAAGTTAAACAGTTCTATAAAAACTTACAAGACCTTCTAGAACTAACACCCAAAAAAGATGTCCTTTTCATTATAGGGGACTGGAATGCAAAAGTAGGAAGTCAAGAAACACTTGGAGTAACAGGAAACTTTGGCCATTGAGTACAGAATGAAGCAGGACAAAGGCTAATAGAGTTCTGCCAAGAGAACACACTGGCCATAGCAAACACCCTCTTCTAACAATACACGAGAAGACTCTACACATGGACATCACCAGATGGTCAACACCGAAATCAGATTGATTATATTCTTTGCAGCCAAAGATGGAGAAGCTCTATACAGTCAGCAAAAACAAGACCAGGAGCTGACTGTGGTTCAGATCATGAACTCCTTATTGCCAAATTCAGACATAAATTGAAGAAAGTAGGGAAAACCACTAGACCATTCAAGATGACCTAAATCAAATCCCTAACGATTATACAGTAGAAGAGAGAAATAGATTTAAGGGACTAGATCTGATAGATAGAGTGCCTGATGAACTATGGAATGAGGTTCGTGACATTGTACAGGAAATAGGGAGGAAGACAATCCCCAAGAAAAAGAAATGCAAAAAAGCAAAATGGCTGTCTGAGGAGGCCTTACAAATAGCTGTGAAAAGAAGAGAAGCAAAAAGCAAAGGAGAAAAGGAAAGATATACCCATTTGAATGCAGGTTTCCAAAGAATAGCAAGGAGAGATAAGAAAGACTTCCTCAGTAATCAGTGCAGAGAAATAGAGGAAAGCAATAGAATGGGAAAGACTAGAGATCTCTTCAACAAAATTAGAGATACCAAGGGAACATTTCATACAAAGATGGGCTCAATAAAGGAAAGAAATGGTAGGGACCTAACAGAAGCAGAAGATATTAAGAAGAGGTGGCATGAATACACAGAACTATACAAAAAATTTCTTCATGACCCAGATAATCACGATGGTGTGATCACTCACCTAGAGCCAGACATCCTGGAATGTGAAGTCAAGTGGACATTAAGAAGGATCACTATGAACAAAGCTAGTGGAGGTGATGGAATTCCAGTTGAGCTCTTTCAAATCCTGAAAGATGACACTGTGAAAGTGTTGCACTCAATATGCCAGCAAATGTGGAAAAGTCAGCAGTGGCCACAGGACTGGAAAAGGTCAGTTTTCATTCCAATCCCTAAGAAAGGCAATGCCAAAGAATGCCCAAACTATGGCATAACTGCACTCATCTCACACACTAGCAAAGTAATGCTCAAAATTCTCCAAGCCAGGCTTCCACAACATGTGAACCGTGAACTTCCAGATGTTCAAGCTGGATTTAGAAAAGGAAGTGGAACAAGAGATCAAATTGCCAACATCTGCTGGATCATCAAAAAATCAAGGGAATTCCAGAAAAACATCTATTACTGCTTTACTGAATGTGCCAAAGCCTTTGACTGGGTGGATGACAACAAACAGTGGAAAATTCTGAGATATGGGAATACCAGACCACCTGACCTGCCTCTTGAGAAACCTGTATGCAGGTCAGGAAGCAACAGTTAGAACTGGACATGGAAGAACTGACTGGTTCCAAATAGGAAAAGGAGTACGTCAAGGCTGCATATCGTCACCCTGCTTATTTAACTTCTATGCAGAGTACATCATGAGAAATGCTGGGCTGGAGGAAGCACAAGCTGGAATCAAGATTGCTGGGAGGAATATCAATAATCTCAGATATGCAGATGACACCACCCTTAATGGCAGAAAGTGAAGAACTAAAGAGCCTCTCAATGAAAGTGAAAGAGGAGAGTGAAAGAGTTGGCTTAAAGCTCAACATTCAGAAAACTAAGATCATGGCATCCGGTCCCATCACTTCATGGCAAATATATGGGAAAACAGTGGAAACAGAGTCAGACTTTATTTTCCTGGGCTCCAAAATCACTGCAGATGGTGACTGCAGCCATGAAATTAAAAGACACTTGCTTCTTGGGAGATAAGTTATGACCACAAACACAGCATATTGAAAAGCAGAGACATTACTGTGCCAACAAAGGTCCGTCTAGTCAAAGCTATGTTTTTTTTCAGTAGTCTTGTGTGGATTTGAGAGTTAGACTATAAAGAAAACTGAGCACCAAGGAATTGATGCTTTTGAACTGTGGTGTTGGAGAAGACTCCTGAGAGTCCCTTGGACTGCAAGGAGATCCAACCAGTCCATCCTAAAGGAGAACAGTCCTGAATATTCATTGGAAGGACTGATGTTGAAGCTGAAACTCCTATACTTTGGCCACCTGATGCAAAGAGCGGACTCATTTGGAAAGACCCTGATGCTGGGAAAGATTGAATGTGGGAGGAGAAGGGGACGACAGAGGATGAGATGGTTGGATGGCATCAGCAACGCAATGGACATGAGTTTGAGTAAACGCTGGGAGTTGGCAATGGACTGGGAGGCAGGATGTGCTGCAGTCCATGGGCTCTCAATGATTCGGACACGACTGACGACTGAACTGAACTGAATCTAGAATTGCCAAATGGCAATTTCAGATTAGATATGGAAAGTCATATCTATCACCAAATAGTTAAAATGAGAATGAACTTCAGTTATAATTTGCTTAGTTTTGACAATGCAGTATACAGCCAAGGTCTTATAATTTAAATATCAATAATGCCAAATTTTAATATATTTGTCAATGTTATTAAAATAGTCATATTAACTTCGTACTGTGTTTGGCATCAAAAATATACCTTAATTCTTATAACATGAATAGCAAAATTTCCTTGTTAATGCCTGATTGTAAAAATGGCAGCAATAAATGTTAACAATCTACTAAGACTTAGATTACTTTTACTGCAAAACATTTAAGTGATCCCACTATAACTGAAGTTTTTAGGTCACTTGAAATATTATGCCCTGAGAATTCATTGCTAAATTTTCCAAAGGGCATTTAATGTTGGCATTGACTTGTTGGCTATTTATGCTCATTGGTGGGGCATACAACTCTGAATATAATTGCAAATGGTTTCTGATTTCCTGCACCCACCCCCCACCAAAAGAAGTTCTAAATGCTGAGAGTATTTTATCCATTCTGAGTAAATATTTGGCATATTTTCAAATAGACAAGTACTGGCCTTGTCTAATAATTTGCCTGACCTATTATGACCCTCAAGGACTTTACTGACTAGCACTGTGGGCTTTAGAACAAAGAATAGAACATATCTTTTGGGATCTATTTTGCAGAGTTCTTGGTGGCATTGCCTAAACCACACATATTGTCAAAACTCTCTGATTAAACATGTAAGTCCTCAACCTAAATTAATTTTCAAACAGGATTCTACAGATTCCAGGATGGTCCTTACCACTCTAACTCCTTTTACTGTTTATACTATAGAAATCAATCAAGCTATCTCAGTATTCCTATGACAGTTTTGAATTTTTCCATTTTGAATATTATAAATTTGAAGCACAGATTTCACCAACATGAAGTTGACTGCATACAAGGCTTGAAGGTGTTAAAAAACAAAATATTCTCTAAAACAATGTTCTTCAAGCTTTAATATGCATAAAAAAGACCTGAGAGTCTTGCTAAGATGTAGATTCCGATTCAGTAGGTCTGGGGTGGAATCTGAGGCTCTTCATTTTCAACAAGGTACTGGGTGATGCTGATGCTGCTGGTCCTCTATCAGTTCAATTCAGTTCCGTTGCTCAGTTGTGTCCGATTCTTTGCGACCTCATGGACTGCAGCACGCCAGGCCTGTTGTCCATCACCAACTCCCAGAGTTTATTCAGACTTATGTCCATTGCATTGCTGATGCCATCCAACCATCTCATCCTCTGTCATCCCCTTCTCCTCCTGCCCTCAATCTTTCCCAGCATCAGGGTCTTTTCCAATGAGTCAGCTCTTCGCATCAGGTGGCCAAAGTATAGGAGTTTCAACTTCAACATCAGTCCTTCCAATGAATATTCAGGACTGTTCTCCTTTAGGATGGACTGGTCGGATCTCCTTGCAGTCCGAGGGACTCTCAAGAGTATTCTCCAGCACTACAGTTCAAAAGCATCAATTCTTTGGTGCTCAGCTTTCTTTATAGTCCAACTCTCACATCCATACATGACTACTGGAAAAACCATAATTTGACTAGACGGACCTTTGTTGGCAAAGTAATGTCTCTGCTTTTTAATATGCTGTGTTCGTGGTCGTAACTTATCTCCCAAGGAGCAAGCGTCTTTTTATTTCATGGCTGCAGTCACCATCTGCAGTGATTTTGGAGCCCAGGAAAATAAAGTCTGACACTGTTTCCACTGTTTCCCTATCTGTTTGCCAGGAAGTAATGGGACCGGATGCTATGATCTTAGTTTTCTGAATGTTGAGCTATAACCCAGCTTTTTCACTCTCCTCTTTCACTTTCATTGAGAGGCTCTTTAGTTCTTCACTTTCTGCCATAAGAGTGGTGTCATCTGCATATCTGAGATTATTGATATTCCTCCCAGCAATCTTGATTCCAGCTTGTGCTTCCTCCAGCCCAGCATTTCTCATGATGTACTCTGCATAGAAGTTAAATAAGCAGGGTGACGATATGCAGCCTTGACGTACTCCTTTTCCTATTTGGAACCAGTCTGTTCTTCCATGTCCAGTTCTAACTGTTGCTTCCTGACCTGCATACAGGTTTCTCAAGAGGCAGGTCAGGTGGTCTGGTATTCCCATATCTCAGAATTTTCCACTGTTTGTTGTCATCCACCCAGTCAAAGGCTTTGGCACATTCAGTAAAGCAGTAATAGATGTTTTTCTGGAATTCCCTTGATTTTTTGATGATCCAGCAGATGTTGGCAATTTGATCTCTTGTTCCACTTCCTTTTCTAAATCCAGCTTGAACATCTGGAAGTTCACGGTTCACATGTTGTGGAAGCCTGGCTTGGAGAATTTTGAGCATTACTTTGCTAGTGTGTGAGATGAGTGCAATTATGCCGTAGTTTGGGCATTCTTTGGCATTGCCTTTCTTAGGGATTGGAATGAAAACTGACCTTTTCCAGTCCTGTGGCCACTGCTGACTTTTCCACATTTGCTGGCATATTGAGTGCAGCACTTTCACAGCATCATCTTTCAGGATTTGAAATAGCTCAACTGGAATTCCATCACCTCCTTTAGCTTTATTCATAGTAATGCTTTTTAAGGTCCACTTGACTTCACATTCCAGGATGTCTGGTTCTAGGTGAGTGATCACACCATCGTGATTATCTGGGTCATGAAGAAATTTTTGTATAGTTCTGTGTATTCATGCCACCTCTTCTTAATATCTTCTGTTTCTGTTAGGTCCCTACCATTTCTTTCCTTTTTTGAGAACATGTTTGCATGGAATGTTCCCTTGGTATCTCTAATTTTGTTGAAGAGATCTCTAGTCTTTCCCATTCTATTGTTTTCCTCTGTTTCTTTGCATTGATCACTGAAGAAGTCTTTCTTATCTCTCCTTGCTATTCTTTGCAATTCTGCATTCAAATGGGTATGTCTATAGCAAGGCTCTAAAAGACACACCAGATAATCCCACCCTCGTCCTCTCCCACAGAGTCCAAAAGACTGTTCTATACATCTATGTCTCTTTTGCTGTCTTGCATACAAGGGTGAGGGTGGGATGATGTGAGACAATGGCATTGAAACATGTGTAATATCATATATGAGATGAATCGCCAGTCCAGATTCGATGCATGATACTGGATGCTTGGGGCTGGTGCACTGAGATGACCCAGAGGGATGGTACGGGGAGGGAGAAGGGAGGGGGGGTTCAGGATGAGGAACACGTGTATACCTGTGGCGGATTCATGTTGATGTATGGCAAAACCGATACAATATTATAAAGTAATTAACCTCCAATTAAAATTAATAAATTAAAAAAAAAGACACACCAGATAAAATCAAGTGATGACTTATGGTAACTTATTCTTTCAGATTCTCCCCCTAGTTTATGTTAACTCTTCACTTAAAAAGAATTGAATATGAAGGGGAGGGGCTGCCAAGTGTGCACACACAACGGAGAAATACGACTCTTTTCTACCCATCTTTAAGTTTGCAGGTCAGCTCAAAGAGGCTAAACCTTAGATGTTTACATGACAGGGTCTGTGTGCTATGCTGGAGTTTTTCCCGATGCTAGCCCGTGAGTCTCAGGGTGAGTTCAGTTCTGATGGAATGGTCATATGGAAAGAGATGAGGGTGCCTGGGATGACTTTCTACACCAACTTTTTGTAAGATTTTCAGAAGACACTTGTTATGAGTACAGATGCAATTAGATCCTTTTGTATACAAGTTTGTAGATATATATGGATCTGTGTCCATAGGTACATTTATGTGGTTCACTCCAATTTAGAAGAAAGGAGGAAGATACAGTTTTTTTCCAACTAACATCACAGAGAAGAACATTAATATATAATCATAACTGAGTTTGTATCTCTGTCAGTTTTCCATCCTCCATTCCATCTGTCATTTCACCATATTGTTATAGCTATTATTTGACATCTTGTCTTTATCATCTCATCTATCAATAAATAGGCAATATCTTCTTAGACAATACTCCCTGTTGGTGTCTAACATGGAATTCAATTTCCATGAACTTCACAGTTCTGTGAACCTGAAAAATATTTAATATGACTATTGAGTTAAATTATCTATGCCATATATAATCAGTTACTTAGTGATAGGCAAACAAATTCTTTATTATATCATATCTTCCAAATTGTTTCCCATTAAAATTAATGACATGGTGAGAAAGTATAGGAGAAATGAATTCAATAGCTAGTTTCTTTTTCATGGCAAAGACTATACCATAGAGACCAGTACATTTGACCTTAGAAAACTGTCTTCATTTAATTTGGTCACTGTCCTGTTACAAACAGATCACTATTCTGCAATGGGATATTAAATAGAAGTATATTCCCTATCAAATATTAAATACAATGAAAATTTTCTCTCTTTAAATTAGAGCAACTGCATTCCTTAAAAGCATTTATGAATCAATATTCATATGATAATGAATATCCCCTACCTGCAAAAGGTGAATGAGAAAATCATATTAAAATTATTACCTTTACAAGAATTTAATGTTAAATTACATTTCAAAGAACTCCTAGTGGAGCTGAGAAACAGGCAAGTAAATTCTATACTGTTTCCAGGTACTTAGTAGACATGTATCTGCATGTGTAAACCATTAGGGATAAAAAAGATATGAATACACAAAACATTAGTTCCTGCAGTAATGATACATGCTTTAATAACCTTGAGGAATAAGCCAGAAAAATCCATCTATAAGAACTCACATTCAGCACTTTATACAGAAGACACAAATATAATAGACAATGGATTAAAAAAAAACCCTGCTGCTTCTCAAGCATGACTAATGATATTGTTATTACATTTAAATTAAAGTAACTTCTAAGTTCTATTTAGAAATAAGTCTCTGCATTGCTATCTAGGAGGAATTTAAATGGATTTATATTTGGAGTTCATATGTTTATATATAAAGAAGAATATTTCTCCTTGTTTATCAGTAATCTGGGAATCGTGTTTGGAAACATTGGTTTTTCATCATATATTTTAAAAATTGCAGTTGTGCTGAGTATTTTTTGTTGTATCATGCACATAAATATAACTTGCCTGGTGGCTCACATGGTAAAGCATCTGACTACAATGTGGGAGACCCAGGTTCTATCCCTGGGTTGGGAAGATCCCCATAGAAGGAAAAGGCAGCCCATTCCAGTATTCTTGCCTGGAAAATCCCATGGACGGAGAAGCATGGTAGGCTATAGTCCATGGGTCCTTAGTAGACAACAAAAATGCACATAAATATATGTCTGTATTATACAACCATTAAAATAAGAAATGCCTATTTTAACTCTTGGTCATCAGTTCCTCATGGCACTGGTTCCACTAACAAGAGGTATTTTCCTAACCTGATTATATCATACCTCATCTGGGAATTTACATATTACCTAATTCATATGGATAAGAACCCATACCAAGACTCTTGAAAAGGTTTTTATTAATTCACAATGACATTAGCAACATGTGACACACTGAGCTATGAAACCGTGATTAAGCCAGCTAAAAATTTCTTATATTTAGAGAAAGCACATATATTTTCCTAATTATGAAGTTCTCTGTGAGGTGGTACCATCCTGTTAGCCTATTGAATTTTTACCTAGGATGGTTTAGAGTCAGAGCCCAGAAGAATGGGACTCATGTGTCAGGAAAACCAGCCTGTAGCCTTAGACTGTTGTCATGATGGGCACATGTACATTCTGTGATGCCTGGGTCATTGGTCATAATTTGTGATCCATTTTTAACTGTAATAGTAAATCAGTGTGTGCAATTACATAATATGCTGCCATAGATTTGAACAAAAACTGAGTGGTTTGCTTGCATATCCATTTACAAGTCCTGAGTAGACACACAACAGTGCTTCACTGTTTTTAATATGATTAAATTTATAAAGAATTTGATAAAATACAGTTTAACATTTGGCCTTTGTGGTACATCAGTACATTTTCTTTTAAATGATAAGGTATAATACCAATTATATTTTTTTAAATTTATTTGTTTTAATTGGATGCTAATTATTTTGCAATATTGTAGTGGTTTTTGCCACACATTGACATGAATCCTCCATGGGTGTGACATGTATCCCCCATCCTAAAACCCCTCTCCCACCTCGCTCCCCATCCCACCTCTCAGAGTCATAAAAATATGGAACGCTTCACGAATTTGCATGTCATCCTTGGGCAGGGGCCATGCTAATCTTCTCTATATCGTTATAATTTTAGTATATGTGCTGCAGAAGTGAGCAACCAATTGCATTTTTAGACAAGTGATATATATGACCGAAAATTACCTTCCAGAACATAGACATGAAGAAAGTACTTACAGTTATCATTGAGAAAGTACAAAATGATTAGTTGTGTTGAAGTTTCTAGTTAGATGTAGGTGCCAAAGTAGTCAATTGTATTCCATCTTTTTATTAATTGACCAAGATGTGGCATTATGAAACTGATTACTTTTAAAAGTATAATATAATGGCTGACATATTTTATCTCCAATTTCTATCAAGAATTCTTCGAAACATGCTATCATGAATCCATCCTTGCTGATAGGAAAAGTACTTATCCAGGAATGAGCAATACATTCACTCTTGCAGTGCATCAGAGTACCAACTGATACATCAACCACTCTGGGATTTGATGTCAGAGGGTAAAAGGAATGCTTTTGTTCTAATATTAGTATGTTATTGTTGGAGAAAGCTCAGCTCTACAACACTATGATTACAATGTCTATTTTTCTTTCTCTGATAATGACAATGGCAGAAAATGATAAAGTTTGATATATGGTCCACATCAAATATTCCCTTGTTCTATTGATCACTGCCTACTTCAAATAATTTACTTCTCTCCAAAGCCCCCAAAGTAATGCAGGAAGCTGCAAGAAAAATAAAGTGTGAGATGTTGCAACTAGATTTTGAGTATCCATGATGTCTGTAATTAATTTTTGGAAAAGAGACAAGTTCAGATTGCCCACATTTTGTCTTGATCTCTAAAGATGCCTGATTCAATGTGATTCATTTCTTGTTAATTCCTTGCCTTTCTCCTGGATACCACTGGTGCAGGCCTTCTGCACAATGGTTTTGGTGAACTTGCTATATTCATTTAATATTTATTCAAAATCATGTTTTCTATAAACAAAAACATATTATTTCTTCTTTTCCAATCTACAGAACTTTTATTTCCTTTTCTTGTCTTATGTACTAGGTAGGACTTCCAGGATAATGTTGGATGAGAGTTGTGAGAGAGGACGTTCTTATCTTCTTCCCAGGGTGGGGGGAAGCGGAGGAGTTTCTCACCATTAAATATGATGTTAGTTAGATGTTTTTTGTAGATGTTCTTTATCAAGTTGATGAAACTTCTTCTGTTACTAGTTTTCTTGAGAGTTTTTAAAAAATTATCATAAACATGTATTAAATTTTCTCCAGTGTTATTCCTGAAGTAATTGATATAATCATATGATTTTTATTTTCTTGCCTGTAGATGTGGTGGATTATACTGATTGATTTTTGAGTACTGGATCAGCTTTGTATATCTGGGGAAAAAATCCCATTGTATGTGAAAGTCTATCCATTCACTGTTGGATTCAATTTGTTGGTATTGTGTTGAGAATTTTTGTGTTTATGTTTATGAGGAATATTGGTTTGTAGCTTTATGTTAAAACATTGGTCTGGTTTTAGTACACTGCGGTGTATCTAGGGGACAGTGTTCATTTAGAGTTGACTGAAATATACCAAGGTGATCCCCAGATCAAGAAGAGAACTGAGGCTTTCCATCACAACCTGGGAGTGCTTAGTGGAAACGCTAGTTATGTCTATTAGTGAGTATTCTCAGAGAAAAACTTGAATGGATTTTTCTAAGACATTTTGTATTGGTTTCCTGGGGTTGCTGTAACAAAGAACAGTTGGGGGCCCTCGGTAGCTGCTGATGCATCATCTCCTGCTGATAAAGGAAGGTCCCAAGGTACAATGCTATTTTACATAAGGGATTCAGCATTTGGTATCTGTGGAAGAAAGACGTGTCCTGGAACCAATCCCCAAGTATACTGAAGGAGGACAATACCACAAACTGGATGCCTTAAAAACAACAGAAATTTATTCTTTCTCGGTTCTGAAGGCTAGAAGTTCAGAATGAAGGCATTGGGAGGATCGGGCTCTCTCCGAAGGCTCTAGGGAAGAACCTCTCATCGCTCCTCCCCTTCAGGTGGGGCCCACCTCTGGTGTAGGGCTTGCCAGCAGCTGCACCACAGCAACCAGCTTCCGTCACCACTCGCCACCATTTTCCACGTGGCTCCTCTGTCTCTCGTCTGCCATGGCCTTCTTGAGAGCATTAGTTGTGGACTGAGCGCTCACCCTGACACTACCGCCAATACAGTTACTCTAGTCCAGTAACTAAAAACATCACGCAGACACATTTCATCGGGGCCTCTAACTTCCTCTGAAGGAGGTCCCCACGTAAATTTCCTAGATCCCCAGGAAATTCATCCTGAGAGAGAGGATGAAATCCAAAGCTTACTCAGTTTTCCCATCCTGATGTTTGGTTTCTTCTTCCCTCTGGTCCTCTAATTCCCCACACTTAGTGACAGCAGATAAGGTTTTTATATACCCCATTTCCTCACAAGAATTTTTTTTTTTTTTTTGGTGGTGGAAACATTCTTATTTAATCTGATAACCCAGACCAGGATGTGATGAGAAATTCTACTACTCCTTTAAAATGAACAGAAATGAATAAATGCACATTTAAGAGGCATCTTCGAGAGCTGCATTAACTTGCATCAGAAGTAGACCTTTGAGGGTCAGCATGGCAATGGCTGCTAGAAAAGACCCTTTGGAGCAGATGGGCATTTAGCTTTCTGATCCTGCCAGGTACCTTGTTTCCTACTTTGCACTTCCAGCTGCCCTGCTTGCCAACAGCCTGTGTGTATGGAGGTCTGCATAATATTTGTTACAAAGAAAGGTAGCCTTCTGCCTTTATTAGAATAATAAGAGTTACAGATTATTTGCCATTGGATAAGCTTCCTTTTTATTTTATCTTTTGAATTTTTATCTTCAAAAAATTTCATTATATTTTAATGCTAATATAAGAAAATACCATTTTGTAATTGTTTGAATCAATAACGTTTTTGGAAAATAACAGTTGTTGAATGACAAAGGGAAAAGGTTGTTTCATTAGCCAGTTCTGGAGCTATTATTTTACAAGTATTGATATTTAAGTGGGTTCTAAATGGGAAAAGAGCCATAGCAGGAATCCATCAGAATTCAAACTGAAAACTTCCAATTATGTACTTATTGTTTTAGTTTAAAAAAAATGCATCAATTTTTCCAACTATACCTATGTTTAAAATATGTTTTAATTTCACCAGATTTTTTTTTGTGCTAATTGGAAATATATGCACACAAACATCTACGTCTATACAATTTTTTCTGTTCCCTTGTCCTTTGAGGAGGATAGGGTATTAATTTTATGGCATTAAAAAAGAGAATCCAAAAAATTGGATTTACCAAGTCCTGGCTTAAACAAATGAAATTTCTATTGAACAGAAGGTAGAGCTATCCGGCCAAACACTCAAACTCCAGAATCAAAGACTTGGTCATCTGGAAGAGTGTCATGCATCCAACTCCCACCCCCAATGCTTGGGTGGTTCGTTATGTTATATAAACTCTCACCCACACAAGGAATAGCGGTGTGGAGATTCTTGGGGAAAAGCCAAATTCAGCAGCTTTGTGCTTTCCATATTGAGGCTGAATTCATACACAGCTGATAACATTCAAATCTCATCTCATGAGAAGAGAGTGGAGAAAATGAATTGCTGTTGCTTTGAGCAGGACACTGTTTCATTTAGGGAATGCAAATCTTTTGGCTCTTTGATGCAGCTCAAGATTCTGCTTATTATAAATGGAAAGCAGTCTGTCATGCTCTGGCATTTGCACTGACACACACAATATCAGAGTGTACTAGGAGGAGATATTTCATTTTGTTTCAGCTAACTTATTTCATGGACACACTTAAAATACTGTGCCTACCACAGGAATGTCAAAAGCTTCAGATGGCAATTTCTAGGAAGGAATGGTCATGAATAAAAATAAATATCGTGGAACAAGATGCAGTATTTTTTCCTTCCTTCATTTGGAATTCAAATAATCTAAATGTTTGCATTTGGCTTTTTTTTTAAGATTTACATTTATGAATGAAATGTCAGTTTTAATTTAGATCTGTTCACAATCAGATTATTGAGCCCCAGCCACAATAAAATACTGATAATTTGGGCAGTGTAACTGTTAAGATGTACCTAAATCCTGGTTTTGGCAATTTGGACTTAGTCACTGTGAGGTGAGACACCCACTTCTCCACTTAACACCTAATGATGATTTACACCTGATTATATCTGCTTTGGGCTTCCCTAGTGGCTCAGAGGGAAGGCAATGGCATCCCACTCCAGTACTCTTGCCTGGAAAATCTCATGGACGGAGGAGCCTGGAAGGCTGCAGTCCATGGGGTCGCTGAGGGTTGGACACAACTGAGCGACTTCACTTTCACTTTTCACTTTCATGCATTGGAGAAGGAAATGGCAACCCACTCCAGTGTTCTTGCCTGGAGAATCCCAGGGACGGGGGAGCCTGGTGGGCTGCTGTCTATGGGGTCGCACAGAGTCGGACACGACTGAAGCGACTTAGCAGCAGCAGCAGTGGCTCAGAGGGTGAAGCGTCTACCTGCAATGTGAGAGAACTGGGTTCAATCCCCAGGTCGGGATCATGCTCTGGAAAATGAAATGGCATCCCACTCCAGTACTCTTGCCTGGAAAATTCCATGGACTGAGAAGCCTGCCTGGCCAAAGGCCATTGGAAAACAAAGCATTGCCAGCAAAGGTCCATCTAGTCAAAGCTAGATGTTTTTCCAGTGGTCATGTATGTATATGAGAGTTGGACTATAAAGAAACTGAGCATTGAAGAATTGATGCTTTTGAACTGTGCTGCTGGAGAAGACTCTTGAGAGTCTCTTGGACTGCAAGGAGATCCAACCAGTCCATCCTGAAAGAAATCAGTCCTGAGTATACATTGGAAGGACTGATGCTGAAGCTGAAACTCCAATACTTTGGCTACCTGATGTGAAGAACTGACTCATTGGAAGGGACCCTGATTCTGGGAAAGACTGAAAGCAGGAGAAGGGGATGACAGAGGATGAGATGGTTGGCTGGCATCACCAACTCGATGGACATGAGTTTGAGTAAGCTCCAGGAGTTGGTGATGGACAGGGAAGCCTGGCATTGTTGCAGTCCTTGGGGTCACAAGGAGTCAGACATGACTGAACGACTGAACTGACTGATACCTACTTTAAAATGCTGGGAAAATGATCCTGGATTTTATCTCCTCAATATTATTTTGACTACTAGAGCCATCACAGATTTTTAAGTTTAAAGTTTCAATTTGGGTGTAGTCCAGATGATCTGAAGCTGTGCTGTGCTTAGTTGCTGTCATGTCCAACTCTTTGCAACCCCATGGACAATGGCCCACCAGACTCTTCTGTCCATGGAAATCTCCAGGCAAGAGTATTGGAGTGGGTTGCCATGCCCTGCTCGAAGGGATCTTCCCAACCCAGGGATAGAGCCCAAGTCTCCACATTGCAGGCGGATTCTTCACTGTCTGAACCACCAGAGAAGCCAAAGAATACTGGAGTGGGTAAGTATCCCTTCTCCAGGGCATCTTCCCGACCCAGGAATCAAACCCAAGTCTCCTGCATTGCAGGCAGATTCTTTACCAGCTGAGCTACTAGGAAAGCCCAATGATCTGAAGGGTTCTCTCTTAAGTTTCATAGGTTAGGTGAGAGTGTTTTATGTATACTTCACAGTTAGAATCTGATTCTAAGTGGTTGATTTCCATAACAGGAAATAATAATCAGGCAAACAAATAACATCTTTGTGTTTTTACATTCTCCCATCCATCTCTCCAAAAGAAAAAGAAAAAAACAAGCTAGGCTTATCTTTTTTTTTTTACCTCTGAGAACAATTTAAAAAATATCGAGTGTGACTATGCCTTAGGTGCTGAGAACATGATGATGAACAGGGCTGTCACAGATCCTGCTGATAAGCATCTCTCACTCTAGCCAGGAGACAGATGCTCACGCATGCAATTCCGATGCGGCTGCTAAGGGACATGACAAGGGCAGCTTGGATGATGGCAGGGCACATGGCAGGAGCATCTGTACTGGACTTGATGGGTCAGAAGGCTTCCTGGGGAGGTTGTGTCTCAAAAGAATCTGGAAGGATAAGCAGGAATTAAGCCACATGAAGCTGGGTGGACCACAGTAAGGCAGCTCTGGGAAGGAGGAGCGAAGAGAAGAGCATGACAGGACACAGCTTGAAGTTAGGTAGCACTTGGTGTTGATCAGAAGGGATGGAACAGAGGCTAGGAATGGAAACATAGGTTCTGAAGGGCTTTGTGTGACACTGGAAGAAATTTAAACTTGGATGAAGTGGTTAGAGAGTTCTTGCAATAATTTATTTTAAGCCTGTGTCTTGCTTTTAAGTGATCGTTAGCATTATTGAATGAAACAGCTAAATGTTCTTGCTTCTTTCTCCAAGTGTTTTAGATATTATAGAATATGCAAAGATTCAAATATGAGGATTCCTATGGTAAATGTGTCCTGGAATTGAATGTAAAAAACAAAAAACTTTACCATCAGATGTTTATACATCCTTTTGTTAGGAAATAAAAACAGGAAAAAATGATTTTGCCTTATCAGAAGCTCAAAACACATTTTGCATTGCATTCCTTCAAGGTATCAAGTATAGGTTATTTAAAATTTTTTTGGTCATTTTCATTTTCTTATTGAAAATTGTCTTGATATTGCTAACTGTCCAGAATTTAGAAGTAAATAGGTATAAATCATATATATATATATATATATATATCTCAAAATAGAAAGATCATGTCCATTTCCCAAGCTTTTCTCAACTTTTAACCAATAATTTTGGTTCACACTTTCATAAGGGGAATTTTTCATCAAGACAAAAATTTTAACTAAAAGAATAATCACACTTAAGTATTTGAAATTAAAATATAGCCTGAAGAATAACTGAACAGCAAGCTATTCTTCACTGCTGTGGGGATTACTAGGTACTGAGTAACCCGGAAAAATATGTAGGTAGGTAAGTGGGTAGATAGATAAACATTAATAAATAGATGGATGGATGAATAGATAATAGATAAAAGGATAGACAGACACACAGCTACTGGAACTATAACAAGACTATCAGCATAATGCTCTATTTCAACAGTTGAGCTCTATGTATATATGTATAAAAATATGTGAGATATATATATATATATATAAAGCTTATATATAGATAGATACACCTTGTGTTTGATAGATAAATCAAATATACCAGGGACTTCATATGCCTTATTTGGTCATGCACCATAGCTAGATATATATCCCATTCTGCTCCTCAAAGGATAAGCAATCACTAGCATGCAACAGGTAAAGCAAACCAGTGATTCCCAGGCCCTTACAACCTCAAACCAAAATTTCAACCAAGCTGGCATCAGTTAGTTTTTCTGGGTCTGTCTGATGTACAAATGTTATTAAACTTTTGTTTGATTTTCTCCTATTAAAAAAATTCAACCAAACTGACAAAATGGGATGGGAGATCCCACTAAATTAACAAGATAGAGATAGAGTAAGATAAGAATTTATTACCTGGGTCTGCCAGCCCTCTTTGGACATAAGTAGGTTTTACTCTCTAGCTTCAAGTGAGAATAGCAATTGGGCAAGATATTCACAACACTTGAAACTGGACAAGAAGGATCCATAGGTGAGTTAAGAGACTATGAATTCCCTGGGATTCTGCATATATGTCTTTAATAGGTTTCTGTCAAAATTTTTAAGAAAATTAAGGGATTAAATTTTTAAATTAAACTGAATACACAGCACAAGAAAATATATGCCACACATATATTTTTACTTAGCCACACATTTCACATCTTCAGATAACATCCAGTAACTTTTTAATATCAACTTGAATATATTAAATTTAAATATTTTTATTTGCAGACAGTCTTTACAGCAACATAATTAATTCCTCCCATCTATCAAACATGTATAATGAATATTCTTTCAACTATAGATTTTACCCTAACATGATAAGACTACATTTAAAATCTAAAAACAAATGCTTCTCCTATACATGCTTATTTTTTTTTTAATGAACTACAATGATGATCCTTTTTTCTGAATAATATGTTTCAGAAAGGCACAGAACATTCTTCAGTATTACAGGGATACTTATAAGAAAAGGATAGACTTCATCTTATATCATCCTATTATATACTTTTTCTCTCTGAGATAATATTAAATATATCCCCCTGAGTTTAATTTCACATCTTTGAAAAGAAGTCTTAAGAAATTGGAAAGGGTTTAAGTTTCAATTCAGAAAACATCATTTTCCTACAAGGAAACAGTTCAAAATCACATACTAACTCCACTCTCCTCATGTTTAAGATTCTAAAGAAACAAATGTCTGAAGGAGAAACAGTGGGCAGGAGGCAGTCGGATGGCAGATTACATGAGAGAATGTTATTGTCCTTGGCCTTCATAGAGTACTCGCCATTTCCCAGATCTTTACAAGACATGACGTTAAAGCCATCAGTTGCCCAAGAGGTAGACTATGAACCCATCTCCAAATGGGAAAATGAGCACTGCGATGCCTTACCACTCTGCTGCTGCTAAGTCACTTCAGTCGTGTCCAGCTCTGTGCGACCCCATAGACGGCAGCCCCCCAGGCTCCCTGGCTTACCACTCTACTGGCTATAAAAATGGTTAGCAGCAGGACAAGACTAGAAGCAGGAGGAGCTGGCTACAACTGTATACACATGGCTGCCCGAAACACGTCAGTGGAAGGACAGGGGTACTGCTGGTCCACCTCTGCAGCTATGCTGCACCTTGCTCTGTGACACACACAGCTGATGGAAGTTTCCGTCTCCATTTAAAGCTGACAGCACATCTATTCTCCAAAGTCAAACCCATGAGAGCAATATGGGGAATGACTGCAGTGCCATCCTCAGACTCAGGAATGTAGGCTACGTTGAAACTACATAGAACATATTTCAAGAAATGGGATCAAAACAGGAAAAGCAGAATTGAAAGACATCTTGTGCAATAATGAAAGTAACAATTTTAGTTCAACGTTTCTACTCTTATTCTACAAAGAGATGTTTATGCGTACAATTGAAAACAGATTATCAAACAACTGGATTTGAAATAAAACTCACATCTGCACGTCTATGTAAGCCTTGGTTTGCATGCTCTTAAATTAGGAGGGAATAAAGATAGTATAATTTGACTGGGTTTTATATTGAACACATCTCTTTCTAGAATTCAAAGATGTATCCTGATTCACTGCTAATCATTTACCAAGCTCTTCAAATACATTAAAGCACTAAAGAAATTTTGATTATTTCACAGAGCTGTGGCATTAGCCAAAAAAGCAATATGGCTAGACTGGAAATGCACTTGGTGGGGGATGCTAAATGGGAGATGCAGGAAAATAAGCAGCTGTATTGCTGCCCTTTAGGCTCATGGGAAAGACATCCATGGGTGCCAACCCTGCATTACTGTGTGAGTAGCCAGTACATAAGGGACACAGTAACATAGATGACACACAGCATGATCCAGTTTATCCTCGTGATGAGCGGCTTGCAGTTACCTGTCACGTGGAGGATGACACTGGAAGAGAGAATGCCGCTAGGGTTTTGGGCCCGCGCCACATAGAGGCCTGCATCTGCCTCGCATGCCTTCGGAATGAAGACCAAGTGTCTTGTCTCCTTGTGTAAAACCTGCAAATGCCCATCTGCAGACAGTTTCTGGCCCTTCTTGTACCTGAAGCAGAGAGTCAATTTTTAAAGTCAGGATCATGGTTTATTCACATCATTTCCAAGTTCTAATAAACACTACCATTGGGCCCATTGCTACTGCAATATTTTCTAGCATTAGCAGGAACTCTGCAGCAACCACAAACCCAGTGGAGCTGTTTATCTTTCAAGCAGTGGTTGGCAGCTGGTGGCCAAGGAAGTATTTGATGGACTCAGATTGTGTTTTTTAAACACTGAATTTTTTGACATTTAATTAGAACACTGCATATGAAAATTCAGATATCCAACTCCTCTTTACAAAACCAGGCCATCTGGTCACACTGGGCCACCATTTTCTCCTGGCAACAATTACCCCAAGAGGGATATGGCACCTTCTATTTGACCTGTGTCCTTCTTTCAGCTGCTATGAAACAGCAGCTTGTGACTTCTTAGAGTCTACTGAAGCAAGACTCTTTCTTCCCCATCAAACTCGTCCTGCAAGATCCCTGGAGAATACCAATATGCCACTTTAGAAGAAGGTACAGATATAGCACTTGCTAGCAAGATGAGCTCATGTAATTTTTGTGAATTAATTTCATTAGAAGAAAATGATTTCTAATTAAAAAGGACATTCATGCAATTGGATTGTTACTGTTAATGACACATTTCTAAAAGTTTCTTATGAATATGAGCACTTAGCTGCAGCATTATATAAAGCAAATAATTTGTTTATTTTGCACACTCTAGATTCTTGCTTATTTATTTCTCCCCATGTTGTTCCATCCAACTAGTGGTGACAAACCTGAATCACTTTCTATTCCCAGTGCCTGAGTGATGATTTTGCATTTTTCTGAGTGTCCTAAGACTGATTCCCTGACAGCTTGCCAGTTGTTAACTGAGAAAAATTGTTGTAAATTCAAGGGCAAGATATTTTTTTCACAATATCACAGTAGTTCTTCAACAATAAATGCTAACCAAGCCATCTTTTGTGTGGACAAAAACAAGAAACACTTCAGACAACATTTTTTTTTTTTGAGTGAAACTAATATTTAATAATGAATTAAATAATGATATTAAATAATGAATTTACTGATATTAAATTCATAAATATGAAATTTCTGATCTGTAAAAAACATGCGATTATAAAGACAACAAAATAAGACAAAAAGCATAAATGGCTACACTGTAATCCAAGTGCAATTTCATTTAATAATCTGAGAGACCAACATTTTTTCATAAATTATTTAGCTAACTGATCCACACTTCAAGTACCATCAATGGGCAAACACAGTAATTGAAACGGTTATTGTCTACTGAACATTATGATAAACAAATGCTATTTTACTTAGTTTATAAGTATAAACTTGTGCTCATGTTTTAGTAACTTTGTCCTCAAAGAAATATATTTAAGGTTGAAAAGTTTCTAAATGTTGAAAAGTTCTAAATGTTTAAAAGTAACCCACATGTTAAGGAAGTTAGAACTGCTTTTATAACAACAATGATTTAAAACCTGTATTCTGTGTTGTACTTTTATTAAAATAAATAGGCTAAAAATAATGATGTCTCTAGAGTAAAACCACATTGTTCACAGCTCAGTCATTATGCCACCTTTCAAAAAGGGGCTTATTGCCTATCATAGAAGCAACTATGAAGGGAATATTTTTATTCCATCTTCAACACTGAAGAAATTTATAAAAAGAAATCTTAGTGAAATAAATGATGTTAGAAAAGTAGCATGTGTGACTCTTGCGAGAGGGAAAAGATGAAGCAGGTAAATGACAGAAAAGGGAAATACCCAAAAGCTTTTTTTTTCACCGAATGCAGGTTATTAAACCAAGAAAATTTCATGCTTGTGTAGAAATAAACAGTAGGAAAGAAGTTCAAGCCCAATCTTTAGAAATGTGGAATGTCAAACCGATACCAAAAAATGGCGCAACTAAGTTGCAGTGCTTTTGGACTTGGTTAAACTACTATTTTATATGGTTATTTTTTAGGGGTGTTAGCCATGTGGCTACTAAAATGAGAGTTGGGGGTTGGATGTGAGATTGAAACATGCACAGCTGCAGTGATGTAGAACATTAACCAGCTTCGCCTAGGCTTTAAAGTTAGTGCACACAGAATGATTTGCTGAGAGAAGAGATTCAGTTCGTTTCTGTTTATGGCTTGTCATTATAGGCTACCCACCATGTCAGTGTAGGCTCTGGAAATCCTGTTACTTCAACTTCCAAAGTCACTGGAGAACCTTCCATGACAGTTACGTTAGACAGGAGCCTGGAGAAATTAGGGCCCTGGCCAGCTAGGCTGACCATGCTGGTCTTAGCTGCTGTACTTATCATCTCTTCTCGGGGAACCATTTGCCTCTGACAGGCCTGGCTGGGCCCTGGGTGAAACCCGAGGCCCGAGAATGCATCCTGGGAAGCATGCAGCCTATTTCGGGTTTTAGTGACGTTATTATCAGCATGCATTTTCTCTGGTGTTTCTAGCAAATGCCCCTGAACCTGAGGGTGCTGTTGCGAAGCTCTGTCATGCACTTCACTGCACATGCTCTCTGGAAGTTGAGCACTGATTTTGTGGAAGGCAGTACTCTTTTCCAGAAATCCTTGGGATGTTAATGGGGGCTCAGGTTGGACCTGAGGGGAAGGCTTCTCAAAATGACTTGAAAACGTTTCTCTCTTATTGCAAGCATCAGCAAAAGCAGCAGGTGGAGGAAAGCCAGATTCCGGGGCCTCTCCTGGACCGCTGGCCCCCATCTGCATCTGGTGGCTGCTTAGGTGATGGCGGGGGAACGGGCTGACACGCGCCTCCAGCTCCATGTCAGACGGAGTGAGGAGAGAATCAGGGCTTCCTGGGACTGGAGGCAGGGAGATGTCGTCGGGTGAAACACACTCATATTCTTCTCCTGAAAGCACGTCCACAGGCAGAAGCAGGCCTTGGGCACTCTCTTTGCTGGGGACCAGCTGCTTCATGCCCTGTGGAAGCTGACCCTTTCGTGCTCCATTGACGGCCAAGGTGGCTGCTGGCTGGGCCTGCTCCTTCAAAATGGAAAAGCCAAAGTTTCAAGTTAATGTTGACAAAGCCATCTTGAGAAACAACTTGAGAAGACCTGCAATGAGTGACAGCTGGGGGCCCTGGCCCCAGCCGCACAGAACCTGAAACCATTTGTCCACTGAACCTGAGTGTAAACGGTCCCATGACTAAGGAATGGGTAAACTGACCTGCAGCCACTAAGTGAGAGGTGACAGGTCTTGCGAAATAGAGGAGAGAAAGCCCTGGTTCTCATCTCTCATGATGGGGTGGGACTGGATCCATGTTTCTCAAATCATGGTCTAAGGAGTGTTCTCCCACTAGCAAATTCTGCTTTGGTTTACTTATCTGTCTGCACGTCTTAGAACGTGGTTCCTAAACATCAGAGGCTTCTTTTTAGGTGATCCTCACATCCTTCAAGAATAACTCTGCCTTTTTCTCAGAAAAGCCACTCATTTTTTAAAAAATTATAAAAAAAAACTATTTAAAAAAATTAATATTTACCATTTTAACCATTTTTAAGTGTACAGTTCAGTGGCATTAGGGACATTCATGTCATGCAAACATCTCCATTATCCATCTCCAGAAACTTTTCCTCTTTACAAATTGAAATTCTGTACCAATAAAACACTAACCTCCCATTCTTCCCTTCTCAGCCCCTTCTATTTCCTGTCTCTATGAATTTGACAACTGTAGATAACTCATATAGACAAAGCCATTTTTTAATGACTGGTTTATTTTCTAAAAGACCCTTAGTTTTATTCTTACAATGAAAAATATCTACTGAGCACCTATTATATTCTGGCTTCTGTACTAGACATGGGAGAGATAAATGGTGAGTAAAACTAGGTAGAATCCTTCCCTCTTGGAG
Organism: Capricornis sumatraensis; assembly: GCF_032405125.1. Lineage (NCBI taxonomy): Eukaryota > Metazoa > Chordata > Mammalia > Artiodactyla > Bovidae > Capricornis > Capricornis sumatraensis. The sequence continues at coordinate 62,471,933 of NC_091071.1, read as the reverse complement.
ATGCCAGCCTAGTGGGGAAGTAGATACTAAGGGAACAATCACACATTGCGGCCTTTTGCTGGAGAACGCACCAAGACACAGTGGAGGGACGCTTGCCCCTTGTCTTTCTGCCCCATGTGGAACATAGGCCATGCTAGCAGACTGAGAAAGCAGTGATCCATTTCAGTTACTCTATTCTAGGATTTCTCTCCACTTATCCATGTCCATCTCTGGTTTGATGAGAGGTTCAAATATCCTTTCTGGCATGGACTCAAAAGAATATTGAAGCTGAAAGAGATCTAATCTATCCCAACCTGCTTGTTCTATATCCACTTCTTTCTTTGCCTTTCCACAGCATTTGGGGTGCATTTTCACTTAATTTAACAGTTACTGGGTTTTGTCCTGTTATTACCACTTGCACACGACAAAGCTGTGTTTTGTTCTGAGTTTGAGTTCTTCATTTTAGCCCATAGTTCTACTCCTGACATATACAAGTGAGTTTTGAGAAATAAATGTTTTCAGGTTGAAGATTAAAAGCAAAACAATGTGCCTTCTACTATTCTACAGATATGACTTATCTTCAGAGAAAGCATAAACCCAGTTAAGAAAAAGTGGTTTCCTTCAGCCATTTAGTAGAAATTTAAATCCTGAGTCTAAAGCCAGAAGCTCTGAAAAGCTTTTCTCTTAAAAAAAAAATTACTAGTGGGATAAAATATTTGTAAACAATATGACAAACCAAATCTCATACAACTAAGCAACAAATAAAATATGGGCAAAGGATAAATAGAGATTTCTCCAAAGAAGACATACAGATGGCCAACAGGCACAGGAAAAGATGTTCAACATCGCTAATTATTAGAGAAATGCAAATGAAAACTACAAAGAGTTATCACCTTCCACTAGTCAGAATGGCCACTGTTAAGAAATCTATAAAAATAAATGCTGGAGAGGATGTGGAGAAAAGGGAGTTCTCCTACACTGTTGGTGGGAATGTAAGGTGGTGCAGCTACTGTGGGAAACGGGATGGAGGTACCTCAGGAAACTAAAGATAGAATTACCATATCATTCAGCAATCCCATTCCTCGGCATATATTCAGACAAAACTCTAATTTAAAAAGGTGCACACACTCCTATGTACACAGCAGCACTAGTCACAATAGCAAAGACATGGAAATAGCAAAGAGCTGGAAACAACCTAAGTGTCCATCAACAGAGGAGTGGATAAAGATGTGGTACATACGTACACAACAGAAGAGTAATCAGCTATTAAAAAAGAGAGAGAGAGTGAAATAATGCCATCCGAAACAACGCGGATGGACCTAGAAACTTTGCCATACTAAGTGAAATAAATCAGAAACAGAAAGACAAATACCATGCAGTATCACTTGTATGTGGAATCTAAAATATGGCACAAATGAAACAGAAAGAGACTCACAGACATAGAGAACAGACTTGTGGTTTCCACGGCAGGGGGAAGTTAGGGGAGAGATGGACTGGGAGGGGGTTTATCAGATGTAAGCTATTACAGAGAACCAATAAACGGTAAGGTACTGCTGTATATGGGAAACGATATTCTCTGTCCTACGATAAACCATAATGGAAGTGATACATGTATATATATGTATAACTGAATCACTTGGTTGTGCAGCAGAAATTAACACAGCATTGTAAATCAACTCTGCTTCAATTAAAAAGTTACTAAATAAACACATATTTCATAGGGAGTGTCCCTCCTCCTTTTGGTTTTCCCACCACAGCTTTGCTCTTTCTTTCCACCTCTTCCTGAAAGTGGAGTGCTTATTTTCCTTTTCACAGTGACTTTGATCCAAAAATAGTCTAAGAATCTCCTGTATGCCATTCTGAGAGCCCCTGTTTGAATATTTTTTCCTGAAACAGAGCTTTCCTGGAAAAGAATTTGATACTTGATTCGTGTTAAGAATAACTTCATGGGATAGCAAGCACATTTGTTAATCTGAGGGTCATGCAGAGGGCGGGCAACTTCTCACTGACTTCTTTTGGGCAGCCTATGCAACAGGCTGAGGAGAAAAATTTGGGTAAAACTCCAGGCTAATCCCCCTACTCCATACTCCCCCTAGGAAGGAACTGACTTATGCAGCTGTGGGTTTGGAAGAAGAGACTAGGCATGGTCAGCTCTGTCTCTCTGAGGCTCTCTCTTTTGGATCTGCCTTCCACCAAGTAGGTGCATCCACATTAGTTCTAAGGTTTGAAAACCTCTGCATGGGAAGCCTGTGTTCTTCAGCTGTGCACCCAAGTGACTGGGAAGCCAAGTCTGTCCCATCACAGATGAAATTTTGGGAAACCCACTAGGAACGTCCCACCCATGACTTCCAATCCACCTTAACTGATTACTAATTCCTGACTCAAGTGTCTCACTTTCAGACGGTGATAGACTCAAGAAGGGAATCCAAGGAGATATATATATATATATACTCCCTATAATTCCTGAAGTAGAAAAATACTTTCCATTAAAAATAACAATACCATTTCTACTGACAATAAGAGAGAGTTCTCTCAAATCTTTTTCCAGAACCATTTCAAATAATTAATGTTAGCCTCCAAATATGCTTATTTCTGGGACTTACTTCCTTTCCAGGTAGAAAGTAATGGGTGGAATCATCATTTCTTTGATCTATATGCTATGTTTTTATGAAAGGGACTTTACTAGTTCTTCTTTTGTTTTTATGAGAATCATGCAGGACTATTGATTTGCAATTTTGATTCTCAAAATTCTCCAAGCTAGGCTTCAACATTATGTGAACTGAAAACGTCATGTTCAAGCTGGATTTAGAAAAATCAGAGAAACCAGAGATCAAATTTCCAGCATCTACTGGATCATAGAAAATGCAAGAGAATTCCAGAAAAAAATCTACTTCTGCTTCATTGACTACATGAAAGCTTTTGACTGTGTAGATCACAACAAACTGTGGAAAATTCTGAAAGAGATGGGGATACCAGACTATCTTACTTGCCTTCTGAAAAACCTGCATGCAGGTCAAGAAGCAACAGTTAGAACTGGACATGGAAGAACAGACCGGTTCCAAACTGGGAAAGGAGTATGTCAAGGCTGTATATTGTCACACTGCTTATTTCACTTATATACAGAGTGCATCATGCGAAATGCCAGTATGGATGAATCACAAGCTGAGATCAAGACTGCAGGGAGAAATGTCAGTAACCTCAGATATGCAGATGATACCACCCTTATGGCAGAAGAGGAACTAAAGAGCCTCTTGATGAAAGTGAAAGAGGAGAGTGAAAAACCTGGCTTAAAACTCAACATTCAAAAAACTAAGATCATGGCATTTGGTCACATCACTTCATGACAAATAGATGGGGAAACAATGGAAACAGTGAGAGACTATTTTCTTGGACTCCAAAATCACTGCCAATGGTGACTGCAGCCATGAAATTAAAAGATGCTTGCTCCTTGGGAGAAAAGCTGTGATAAGCCTAGACAGCGTATTAAGAAGCAGAGACATTATTTTGCCAATGATGGTCTGCAGAGTCAAAACTAAGGTTTTTCCAGTGGTATGTATGGATGTGGGAGTTGGACCATAAAGATGGTTGAATGCCAAAGAATTGATGCTTTTGAACTGTGGTGTTGGAGAAGACTTCTTGAGAGTTCCTTGGACTGCAAGGAGATCAAACCAGTCAATTCTAAAAGAAAACAATCCTGAATATTCATTGGAAGGACTAATGCTGAAGCTTAAGCTCCAATACTTTGGCCACCTGATGCAAAGAATTAATTCACTGGAAAAGACCCTGATATTGGGAAAGATTGAAGGCAGGAGGAGGAGACCACAGAGGATGAGATGGTTGGATGGAATCACTGACCCAACGGACGTGAGTTTGAGCAACCTCCGGCAGTTGGTGATCGATAGAGAAGCCTGGTATGCTGCAGTCCATGGGGTTATGAAGAGTCGGACATGACTGAGTGACTAAACTGAACTGAACTATTGATAAAAGTGTTGAACACTGCAGAGTTTAGTACAAAGCTAGTTGTCTCCCCAGGGCAAGGCAAACTGTCTTCCAGGTTGATACTGATGAAATACTTAACACTCTTGGACACAACTATAACCTTACTGAATGCCCGTCCAGTTCACATTTCTCCACTTAAGAGAGTTATTGTGAATGTGCTAATTAAATGACTTCCTGAAATCACAATAAATTTTGTCTATGGCACAAACCTAGAATTTTCTATTAAATAATCATCTCAGAAAGCAAAATACGGTGAGTTTAACACAAATTTTTCTGCATAAATCATGTTAGCTTTTGGCACTTCTGTCTTTATTTTCAAATGGAAACAAGCTTTCAGTTTTAAAGTCATTATGCAATTTTATAAAAATCCATTTTAGAACTCAATGAGCTATTTTTCCTGGGTCTACTAGTTTTCCTTTATAAAAATGGTTTTCAAACATTCACAGATACCAGCTATTTTTAACATTTATCCACCATAAAGCCATGTTTTGCCATTAGTAGAAAAGAAAAGTGAAAGTGTAGTCACTCAGTCATGTCCAACTCTTCGAAATCCCATGGCTCCTAGCCCACCAGGCTTCTCCACTCGTGGGATTCTCCAGGCAAGAATACTGGAGTGCGTTGCCATTCCCTTTTCCAGGGGATCTTCCCAACCCAGGGATCGAACCCGAGTTTCTGGCATTGTGGGCAAATTCTTTACTACCTAAGCCATTAGGGATCCACTGCCATTAGTAGAAAGAGGTAGATAAATCCATGTATCTCAGCACAGACAGGATATATTTGCATTAATCTGATGAGCTCTGGCAAAGTGGCTGAGAAACTCTGATTTACTGCATCAAAACACAGCTCATTCTCAATTTTGTCTTTGTTGATTCCATTTTTCCTTATCTTCTACATATATGAATGATTGTGATCTTGTCTTTAAGTTCTCTAATTTTCTCTCTATACTCTTCCCCTCAAAGATCTCACCACACTTTCATATTTAATGAGCAATTAACTTTTTTGTGTGTGTGTGCCCAAATGGTCTTTTTATTTTTTTATCTATAGCCTCCTATATTATCTCTGTCAGGATTTCTGAACTTTCATTTTCACTGATAGACATTATCACTTGACTTTATAATCACTACCATGTGGCAACCCACTCCAGTACTCTTGCCTGGAAAATCCCAAGGATGGAGGAGCCTGGTAGGCTACAGTCCATGGGGTCCCAAAGAGTTGGACACGACTGAGCAACTTCACTTCACTTCATCATGTAGGCAAACAAAATGAGCATCTTGGAAGAGAGAAAATAGGGATATACTATATCCGTTGAACTACATGTATAGCACCAATTGTCCAAGTCCGTAGAGTGGGGAGCCATCCAGGAGGGAAATTTAAGTGATCACCACAAGACTTTATCTTCTAAAATATCTCCACAAATAGATAATCTTCTCTTGGGACAAATCGGATTTAAGGAAGGTAAGTGGGAAGTGGATAAAGAAAGATATTGAACACTGGGCTTGGGCTATGAAAGGTATTTCTGGGAAAGGCCTTTGGAAGGGGATTTGGGCAGTCAGGGGGTAACTTGGTACCTTTGAGAATTTGGGGAGGACAAGTAAGAGAGAACAGAAAGGTGGTGAAGAACACTTTTGCCCTTTCCATTTTTTTTGCCAAAGCAAATGCCTCAAGAACATCTTACTCCTCCAACCAGGTGATCAGGATTAGTGGATGAAGGCCCAGGGGCTGTCCTCGCTCACTTTGATAAAAGCACTCCCCTGAATTTTGTGCTACGAAAGTACTTCCATGCTACTCCTTTTTTAATCATCGTGTAACAGATGAATGGCAAGCGGGAAAAATTTGGCATGGAAATCTACAGCATCATTACATAATAACATTATATTTGTATGCAGCAGTTTCTTAGAACTCCCTTTTGGTCTTGTGGAAAAAGTTACATGGCTGAAATTCAGGAGAACTGGGCTGCCAGCCAGCCCAGTTCTGACACTACTTTCTGTGATTTCTGGAGGGCAAAATATTTCATCTCTTTTGGCCTCAGTTTCCTCAACTGCAAAATGAGATTTGATCAGATAATTGTTAAATTCCTTCTAGTACTAGAATTCTGTAACCGTAAATGCAAGTCTTGGATAGCTCTGTGATTTTAGGCAAGGCTATTCTACTCTGTGCCTCTGCCTAACCTTAGGGGTTTTCAGATATTCCTGTGGATTTAGCTTCAGTGCTCACCTTAGGGAATAAAACACCACCACTGATCTGTTAGCAGTACAGTGGGCACTGCATTTACTGAATGACCCAATTTCACCAGCTGCATTTTTGTAGTCAGAAAGATGAGAAGCGCTTTACTATCTCCAGGAAAAAAAAATCTTGTGATGAATACATTCTTGTAATAGTTTGGTGGAATTGTTCTTTCTGACTCAAATAATGTTTTGGAGAAAAATAACATTGTGTAAGGGTATTAGAATTGAATGCAGTGACTTCCAGATAAGTTTTTTATTTGGTGCTTCTGGTTATCTTCCCACATGGCATTTTAGGAACTCATTACATTGGACTTATAATGCAAATGATACAGACAATAACAGGGTAAATATGATTGAACTGTTTAACAGAGAAAATAAACTGCCACCCTTTCACTTTGCCAGTTGTGCCAGAATGCATATGTAAAATGAGGTCAATGAGAGATCTTGACAGTTGTAATCATGGATTTTCACTTTTATCCTAAATAGCTGATGATCTATCATGTCTTTTAATTTATATTAAAATAAAAGTGATTTCTCAATGAAAATAAATCTCAGTGAAAATAAAAGGAATCTGTTCCTTTGATTTTTTTTCCAAGAAAAGCAAGAAAAGGCATTTTTACCAAGTATAAATGAGTGTGTTTCAGTAGTAACAGCTTTTGTTTCTAATTTTAGCAGATATATGTTGTTGACAATGTAAATCTAAAAAAAAAAATCATATGATGTTGAATTTAGTATCTCTTGCAACTTAGTTAAGAAAATGTGATGCGTCTAATGTTATTCTTTATTATTTCGACTAGTTGGTCTCAATCAAAGTTGATTTTGCTCCCTCAGGGACTTTGGTAATTTCTATAGACAATTTTTGGTTGTCACAAATGGTTGGAGAGTGAGTACTGCTGGCATCTAGTCCACAGAGGCCGGGGATGCTCTTAAACACCCTACAATGCACCCAGACAGCTTCCATAACAAAGAATTCTTAGGGTCAAAATGTCAATCGTACTGAGGTTGAGAAAACCTGATTTAGACAATCAGAGTAACCAAAGATCATCTGATACAAAACTGAAGTCCAGCTAAGGTTTGGCAGCTGTCCTTTGCCTCAGAGAGGAGTCAGGGTTTAAATGCTACAAGGCCATCCCGCCAAAAAAAAGTCAGTTTACTTAATATGGTACTTGCTGCCTGGTGGTTGTATAATTGCATGAGACCTTGACATAGATTTAACCTGCATAAAAGGGCCTATAAGGAAGTTCTAAATACCATATTTAGTTTAAGAAAAGATGTCTTTCTCCATGAGATGACGGCAATAAGTAGGGAGATTTTTTAAACTCTCGTGCCGCAAAAGGTATATTTTATTTTATTTGGGAGCAGTTGAGAATAATGTTGACTCTTCTGTCCCTTCAGTTCCTTGGGAAAGAGACAAACACTGGGAAAAAACTTGGCAATGCATAAAATCAAGAGCTAATTATAGTCCGGGAGCTATGAATAGATAGTGAACAACTTATACTGAAATTCCATAATGATGCAATTTAAATAATGCTTTTGAAATGTATTTGCATTTTGTGAGCATTTGCAGTTTTTGCTACATGCTTAATTTATATGCATTGCATAGACTTTAAAATAATTTAACATTTCTATAAATACTTTAGTGTTTATCTTTCAGTTGCATTCTATGTTTTAGTACATATTCCTAGAAATATCATGTTAGAAGTAGATTCTATGGGAATGAGATACAATCTAATTTCATGTATTAAGGTTTTCCAATGGGTAGTGTAAAACAACAGAATCATAGCTTGGTGGTATGATAAAGAGGGAGAAGTAAAATTTGAAGTTGGGATTGAAAGGTCAACAAGAAAGGCAGTTAAAGATGGGAGAAACAAAAGTTTGGGCAATAGTGTGGTGTTTGACTACTGTCCCAATGCCACTGTGAAATGCTATGGTTCCAGTATTCAGTGGGAGAGACTGTGAGGTAAAAGCACAGGTGAGAGAAGAAAGACTAAGTAATGAGTAGAAAAGAAGGGAAAAGGACATTCACTTGCATCCACACTGGACGTTTCAGAGAGATAATAAGGCTTCAATTCATTTTTTGTTCAATGCACAATGATGCTAAACGAAAGAAGTGAAAGTAACTAATATCTGAGGATACATGGATTTCTTTACCTTATTGTGTTCATCATTGAATATAGTCTGCTCATTTCTCGCTGGTTCTTTTAGTAGGTCAATGCAGTCATCATGGAAGTCTTCCAAATTCAGATTCAACTTTAAAACATCTCCCTGCTGTACAAAGTGAAGATTAGTGAGAGTCTGGGCCAGTAAAGTTGGCAGTCTTTCAGCAAATGTGTCCCACAAGAGGCTAGCATACGCCCATGAAGTGATTTATACAGTTATTTCAAGGTTTCATTCCCCTTTCTACCTCCTCTGTTGATAAAAGTTCACTGCCAATCAAAACTGGTTGTTCAAAGGTCCAGTAGGAAGAAGGTTCTTGTTATAATAGGGGAATACCAGATACCTTACCTGCCTCCTGAGAAAGCTGTATGCAGGTCAAGAAGCAACAGTTAGAATTGGACATGGAACAACAGACTGGTTCCAAATAGGAAAAGGAGTACGTCAAGGCTGTATATTGTCACCCTGTTTATTTAACTTATATGCAGAGTACATCATGAGAAACACTGGGCTAGAAGAAGCACAAGCTGGAATCAAGATGGCCAGGAGAAATATCAACAACCTCAGATATGCAGATGATACCACTCTAATGGCAGAAAGTGAAGAGAAACTAAAGAGCCTCTTGATGAAAGTGAAAGGGGAGAATGAAAAACCTGGCTTAAAACTCAACATTCAGAAAACTAAGATCATGGCATCCTGTCCCATCACTTCATGGCAAACAGATGGGGAACCAATGGAAACAGTGACAGACATTATTTTCTTGGACTCCAGAATCACTGTGGACAATGAGTGCAGCCATGAAATTAAAAGACACTTGCTCCTTGGAAGAAAAGCTATGACCAACCTAGACAGTGTATTAAAAAGCAGAGACATCATTTTGCCAACAAAGGTCCATTTAGTCAAAGCTATGATTTTTCCAGTAGTCATGTATGGATGTGAGAGTTGGACTATAAAGAAGGCTGAGCACCAAAAAATTGATGGTTTTGAACTGTGGTGCTGGAGAAGACTCCAGAGAGTCCCTTGAACTTCAAGATCAAACTACTAAATCTTTAAAAGAAATCAATCCTGAATATTCATTGGAAGGACTGATGCTGAAGCTGAAGCACCAATACTTTGGCCACCTGATGTGAAGAGCCAATTCACTGGAAAAGATCCTGATTCTGGGAGAGATTGAGGGCAAGATGAGAAGCAGGTGGCAGAGAATGAAATGGTTGGGTGGCATCACTGACTCAATGGACATGAGTTTGAGCAAACTCCAGGAGATAGTGAAGGACAGGGAATCCTGGTGTGCTGTAGTTAACAGTGTTAAAAAGAGAGGGATGTGACTTAGCTACTGAACAAAAATATGGCAACAGAAGATATTCTATACTACCTGGAACATGGGCATTAGGCCTTAAAGAAACAGGCATACTTCTCAAAGTGTACATGTTACATCAACTCAAAGGATTTGGGCAGACATTTACTGGGGAGATTCAGCTCTTACTTCTAACTCTAAAACTTACACTGGTTTATGTTATTTGATAAATTACTCTGCTTTGGTATATACTCTATACCTAATTCCAAAGTGGGATGCAAATTAGTACAACCACTATGGAGAACAGTATGGAGGGTTCTTAAAAAACTAAAAATAGAAATATCAATTGATCCAGCAATCCCACTCCTGGGCACATAACCAAAGAAAACCATAATTCAAAAAGATACATGCACTCCAACATTCATTACAGAACTATTTACAATAGCCAAGACAAGGAAGCAACCTAAATGACCCCTGACAAATGAATGAATAAATAAGACGTGGTACATATATGCAGTGGAACGTTAGCCACAAAAAGAATGAAATCATGCCATTTGCAGCAACATGGATGGACCTACAGATTATCATAGTAAGTGAAGTAAACCAGACAGAGAAAGACAAATATCATATGATATCATTTATATGTGGAATATGAAAAAAATTATATAAATGAACTTATTTACAAAACAGAAAGAGGTTTACAAACATGCAAAGCAAACTTATGGTTAATTACTATACATAAAATCAATAAGTAACACAGACCTGTTATATGGCACAGGGAACTATACTCAATAGTTTGTACCAACCTATAAGGAAAAAGAATCTCAAAAGGAATACATATGTGTGTGTGTGTATATATCTGAATCACTGTGCCACCTGAAAATAACATGATATTGTAAAACAACTGTACTTTAACAAAAAATACAATAAAGTGACAGTTGTGGAAGGAATACTAGATTTTGAATTATAACTAAAGTCCTACTCCAGAGCCACCACTACTGAGTGTGAGTCCTCAAATAAAGCATTGTTACCCTCTCTGATTTTTTAAACAAAGAAAACAACATCTACCTTATTACCATCATAAGGTTATTTGGAAAACACTGAGGTAATATTTATGAAAATCCTCTGTAAATATCAAAATTCTACACAAAGAGAAAGGAGTTTTATCACTATTTTAACCTTGACAGGGATTTCCAGGCCTGCTTTTTTCATGAACTCCTGCAAAAGAGAGCCATAGAGTCAACCTATGTCCGATGCAGGATACAGCATGCCTAGGGCTGGTGCATGGGGATGACCCAGAGAGATGTTATGGGGAGGGAGGTGGGAGGGGGTTACAAGTTTGGGAACGCATGTACACCCGTGGTGGATTCATGTCAATGTATGGCAAAACCAACACAGTATTGTAAAGTAAAATAAAGTAAAAATAAAAATAAAAAAAAAAAAACTCAGACATTTCTGTTCTCATAGAAACATCTGTAAAGTGTTAGCATCCTTTGGCAGGATTTTCTTCAAGCTGTAACTCCTAAGGGCAATGCTGATGCCTGTTTCTCTTGCCATAGAGGCCCTTCCTCATTTCTATATCCACCCAAATCAAACTTTTCTGAGCTACTGAATGACTTTTTTCTTTTTCTGCACCAATCCTTTGGGTGTTTACTATAAATGGAAAACCTGTTTTAGGACAAGCATATTGTTAAATGTTGTGTGGGATGCTGAACTGAACGGGGTTCCCTCATCATAATCTAGGAGAGTGGCTGGATGAGCATGGTAGATCTACGTGATGATTACGGTAGGAAGGGGCACTGGTGCTACAGCAGATCAGAGAGGGAGTGACGCAGCTAAGGGAGGACTTGTGCAGGAGGTGACGTTTGGGTTTGGCCTTGAGAGAACAATATAGATAAGAGAGATGGAAGGTCATGTACGTGAAGTCCAGTGCTCCGCCTTTATGCGTAGAAGATACATTCCAAGACCCACAGCGGATGCCTGAAACTGCAGAAAATACTACGTATATGTTACTACATTTTTTTTCCAGTACATATATATCCATGATAGAGTTTAATTTATAAATTAGGTAGCTGCTGTTGCTAAGTCACTTCAGTCGTGTCCGACTCTGTGCGACCCCATAGACGGCAGCCCACCAGGCTCCTCCATCCCTGGGATTCTCCAGACAAGAACACTGGAGTGAGGTGCCATTGCCTTCTCTGAAATTAGGTAGGGTAAGTGATTAATAACAGTGATCATAAAACATAACAAGCATAGCAATATATTGTAATAAAAGTTATGTGAATATGGCCTCTCGTAATTTAAAACATCAAAAATATTTACTTTTAGAGTTTTTCATTTAATATTTTCTGATTGAGGTTGACTTCAGGTACCCCAAACTGAGGAAAGCAAAACTGTGGATATGAGGGACAACTGTAAAATTTAGAAGCAGACCTGGGAGTGTGGGGTAGGAGACCACTGAGGTAGGAACCAATAATGCCTGGAGAAGCACAATGGTTTGGAAAGACAATCAGTTCCAGAACACTGGAAAACCTTCAGTCTGAACTTCATTTGGTAAGCAAAGAAGAGTTTGTAGGGAGGTGTTTTGAATTAAAAAATGGAACTAGCAGTATCATCTAGCAGGAGTCAATAAGTAGGGGGCTCCTGACTAGCAAAAGATAATCCAGTGGAAGGTTGGGAATGAGAAAGAGAGGGTACAACTCTGACTCCAGGGGTTGTGGGAGGAAGGGGGACAGTGGAAGGAGGCTGAGAGTGGAAACAGCTTTCAGGAAGAATAGCATGAAGTTGAAAAGCTGGAAAGGGGTATCTCTTTAAGAGAGCATATGTTTTAAGTGGAGCTCACTTGGAGATGTACAACGTAAAGAGAAAGATGCTATAGACGGCAGCAAAGAGTGAAAAAGAGCAATGATTTTTGGGGCTGTGTTTCAAAAGTCAGAAGAGATACATCCTCACGGGTTGGGATAAAGGTGAGGAGGAAATGAAAAATTTTGAAGATAGTATAAAATGTAAGGTGCATTCATACATTACTGGTGGCATTATAATTGCAAAACATTTATGGAAAGCAAAGAATTTTTGTGTAATAATAATACAATAATAAAAAAGAAAGAAAAAAGTTTCATATACAAAGATGTTCACTATAGTGTTATTTAAAATGGTAAAAATGGAAAAATCTAGATTCTCAACCAAAGAAAAAAACAACAATTTGATTGGATGCCCACTGAATTAAAAGCTTAGCAAACTATTTTGAACAGAATGTTACTCAAATCTCTGACATGGCAATTCATACAGAAAAAATACTTGCTGAAAATAAATATAATTCTGCTCCAAACTGCAAGAGCACCATTATGTCTCCATACCAACAGAAATCCCACCAATAATCATAGGTGTCTTCACATTCAGTACTCAGAGCTACCCTGTGATTAGCTTCCTCTATTTCCTGCATTTTACGGATCAGGAAACAGAGACTCAGGGTCATTAAGAAATATACCCTTAATAGATTAAATCCCCATTCACAAATACAATAATTTGGAGAGCTGATATTCCTAGGTGGCTGTGTTTTACCCTAGAGTCTGTGCTCTTAATTACCTTACCACTGTTTCAATCCTAAATAACTGGTTCTTTCAGTCAGTTATGAAAAGAGCACTATGAAATCAGCTTGGAAATGACAAAGAAAAAAAAATACATATGTGTGTATACATACATCATGTATATACATACATTTCTGTATTTTAGCTGGATTTTACCTAGACAAATCATAAACATATTTCCTATTTTTACCATCAACTTTATTATTCCATGAAAGATGCTAATGGTTAGTTTAATTTTTCCATGAAGCTAAATGTTCAATGACTATAATACCTGAAGATTAGTTTTATTTTTCTCTGGGGCCACAATTTGGAAGAGAATAAAATAACTTATGTTCATTCTTTATGAGTGAAAACATAAGGATACTGACTAAGCAACTTAACAACAATATAGACTTTGATTTTAATGGAACACATTTATCCAGTAGGATATGATCCATGAAAATGTAAATGAGACACCTTAATTGTGCTTAACTCTCATTCTCAGCAATATTTTTGTCCACAGTGATGGGAAAGAAACAGAATTAACTATTAAAAACGACCAAGTAATTATGTTAGAAAGCTGTGAAACAATGTGCACATTATGTCCCTTGAGAATTTGCGTTAGAACGTCTTTGCACCAGAAGACACTCAATCCACACATTTTAATTTATATCTTTTAAACATACATATTCTGGTAAGAAGAAATTACCTTCAGCTTTTCTTCAAGCTCTGTGAGAGAGCTACATAATTCAGTGACAGATTCAAGAACTTCTTTGTGTTTGGCCACTATTTTCTCAGCATATTTCTGCCCTTCTTCAAAACCTGGGGAAAAGAAGGGTTAAAACCATTTTTAAAGGTCAAATCCTTAGCAGAAAAAAAATCCCAGGCTAAATCCCATAAATTAATCCCATTAATTTATCCCAGTGTCTGACACTGGGCCTATAGATAGTAAGCACTTACTTAATACTTGTTGAATAGACAAAAGCATCATTGGAAAAACCAAGTATTCTAGAAAAATGGTTACATTTGCTGTACCACGTCCCTCTTATGTAACCTAAATAGTGTTGCTATATTAATATTCATAAAGCTCCACTCTAACCTCTTTTCTCCTTTTCAAAACATTCATCTGTTCTTCACTACCTGGAAAGTACACAGTCAAGGCCCTCTGTGATATAGTTTCGACCCGCCTCTCTCAAAAATATATCTTCCTAATTCCTTCACATACTTAATATCTGACCAAACTGAAATAAAAACTTTTCTCTCAAACTCCCCACAACCACTGACTATTCTTTCCTGTATGGGGAAAGAATACCCATACCCCTGTCTCTGTTGGGATAAATCCTACTCACTCTTCAAGGTCTACCTCCAATGTCAAGATCTTTGTGGAAATATTCTTCATCTTTCCCAACTGGATTTTCCTCTCCCTACTGGAGTAATAATACAAATATCTATTGTGTAGTGAGTGCATCTTATTTGCCTGTGGCTAGGCACTTTATATGCATTAGCTAACAAAATCTTCTCCTAGAAGGTTCTACTGCATTGTCCAAATGAAGAATCCCAGGCTCAAAAGAGCCTCTTCAGGTAACCCAGACAATAATTGAAAGAGCAGAGATTTAATTGGACTACTGGACTCCACAGCTCAGACTAAAATGGTATTATACATTGTTATAGACTGAATTGCGTCTCACCTAAAATTCATATATTAAAAACTCAACCTCCAGTATCTCAGAATGTAACATTATTTGGAGATGAGGTCTTTAAAGGTAGATAAAGTTAAAAAGAGGCCATGAGGGTGGGGTGCCAATTCATTATGACTGGTGTCCTTAAGAGAAGATCAGAGAACCTGGGGTGCTTGTGCACAGAGGGATGCCTACGTGAAGAGGGAGCAAGAAAAGAGAAGCCTTGGTAAAAACCAACTCATTGAGCCCCTTGATCTTAGACTTCCAGCCTCTAGAACTTGGAAGAAATTAATTTTTGTGATTTAAGCTACCCAGTATATGATATTTTGTTATGGCAGTTCTAGCAAACACACATTTTAGACCTTTCTCACTGCATTTACCATATTGTGACTTCTAGGCACAGACTGTGGATTTCTGAATGATGAAAATGGGTGTATAGGTCTTTATATCAATCACAGCTCCATAATATCACCTAATGGCAGAAAGTGAAGAGGAACTAAAGAACCTCTTGATAAAGGTGAAAGAGGAGAGTGAAAAAGCTGCCTTAAAACTCGACATTCAAAAAACTAAGATCATGGCATCCAGTCCCATCACTTTATGGTAAATTGATGGGGAAAAATGGAAACAGTGGCAAACTTCATTTTCTTGGGCTCCAAAATCACTGCAGACAGTGACTGCAGCCTTGAAATTAAAAGACATTTGCTCCTTGGAAGAAAAGCTGTGACAAACCTAGACAGCATATCAAAAAGCAGAGACATCACTTTGCTGACAAGGTCTGTATAGTGAAAGCTATGGTTTTTTCAGTGGTCATGTACAGATGTGAGAGCTGGACCATAAAGAAGGCTGAGCATCAAAGAATTGAAGCTTTTGAACTGTGGTGCTGGAGAAGATTCTTGAGTGTCCATTTGTACAGAAAGGAGATAAAATCAGTCAATCCTAAAGGAAATCAACCCTGAATATTCATTGGAAGGACTGTTGCTGAAGCTGAAGCTCCAATACTTTGGCCACCTGATGTGAAGAACTAACTCACTGGAAAAGACCCTGAATGAGGGCAGGAGGAGAAGTGGATGACAGAGGATGAGATGGTTGGATGGCATCACTGACTCAATAGACATGAGTTTGAGGAAACTCCAGGAGATAGTGAACAAAAGGGAAGCTTGGTGTGCTGCAGTCCACAGGGTCGCAAAGAGTCAGACATGGCTTGGTGACAGAACAAAGTACGTAATAGGTACTGAAAAAATTTTTTGAGATAAATTTATTTGTATTAAAATTCTAGGTTCAATAATGATGCAAGATGCTATACTATTCCTTAAGTATCTTACCTGATGCAAATTCTAAAAAATGCATAGCTTCCAAACGGAACAGATGAAAACTCATGCTGTTCATTTATTCATTCAGTGATCATTTAGTCATCAAATAATTGTTAAGCACTTAGTATGTACCATGAAGCAGTGAATTAACAGGCAAAATCCCTTTTCTCAAGGAACTTATACTTCAGTAAGGAGAGCCAGGTGACCACATATAACCATACAATATGTCAGTTGGTGATAAGGCCAAGCATACACACAAGGCAGAAAATGGGATTTTGCAAGACAGGAGGATAATCGAAACTTTTATGGGATCTTTGTGCTGAACTTCAATAGGCACTTAAACCTAGTGATAAAATATATTTCTCTTACCCTCAAGGAGCTTATGCTCAGTTGAGAAGACAGACAAATGAAAAGGTAATTATGCTACAGTGTAAAAAAATATAATACCTGAAGAAAACATAAACCACTTCACGGGAATGGAGTGGCTCCAAAATTTTTTAGTACACTTATACAGTAGGAATGAAACATAACGTTAGTTTTCTTTAAGTTTTCAATTCATATTTTATTATTTCTATGTATTTACCATTTCCTTTGGAAAATTATTACCAATTCATTCTCATTTAATTTAGTATTAGCTAATGCAATAGATGCTGTTCTAGAAAATTTTTATGGCTATCCATGGAGAGTGAGTGCTTCATGTAACAAGACAGACTATCCACCAGGCAGCAGCTGTGGGCAGCCACATGAAGCACTGTTGCTCCATCTTTGGGGGCTATGTTTGCTCTGCCACTAGGAATTACTCATGTTAATTACCTTGTAGTTAACAGTGTCAAGGAATTCATGAAATTATTCTTCTTGCACCCTCAAGGACTGTCACCCTCAAATGAGCATTTTAAATGGGGGCCCTCTTCACATGGAAAGGCTTGTCAGACCAACAGTCATGGAGAAGAGGAAAGCACAATCCGTGAGATGATGATTTGAATTCTCCCATTTATTCCACAGGGCTTCCCAGGTGGCTCAGTGGTAAAGAATCTGCCTACAATGCAGGAGACACCAGAGATATGGGTTTGATCCCTGCATCGGGAAGATCCCCTGGAGGAGGTAATGGCAACCCACTCCAGTATTTTTGCCTGGAGAATCCCATGGGCAGAGGAGCCTGGTTGGCTACAGTTCATAGGGTTGCAAAGAGTCAGACATGACTTAGCACACAAGCATTATTTATTCCACAAATGAGAGGAAGACAAGGGAAGACCCTCCAGCCCTTTCTTACATCCACAAACCTTAATCCTCATAGAAACATGAGGGCTGTAGACCTTAGTCTTAGCTTTCTCCCTACTTCAAGGACTATGGGAGTTGTGTATAGTTTTGAGGACTCACTCTAATCGAAATTAGATTTCATTTTTGTCTACATAAGCTGAGTACTATTCTGGTTTTAATGGGGGAGAAAGGGAAGAGAGAAGGAAGGCCTACAAATGGTCATCAAAAGTCCACATGCTTTCATCTCCTGCAGCCAGGAGTTCCTTCCTCTATTCCCTATACATTCACTTTTGTTCTTATCTCGAACCTTTTCCCAGAATAGGCTGCCGTAGTGAGGACCCTGAGGGCTTGCCATGCTCTGCTGTCTGCTAGGTTCACTAGAAATTTGTCCAGTGGTGAATCAATGGGTATCTTAAAAGAGACTTCACCGTATAAGCGCTGAGCGAGGTCACTGATCTCCTGAATCCTTTCTTCTTGCTGAGGCACTGAGGGTGTGATAAACTTTTTGAATTGCTGGTGGAGGATCTCCACTGCTTCCTTGGTCTTGCACTCTGTGGAATACTTTCCAACTCTTACAACTGTGGCGCTTGCATCTTCATACCAAAAGTGACACTAAATGAAAATGGGAGAAAGCACAGATTAAAGAGACACCATCCTCCCAAATCTCTTCATTTTGCCCACTGAAGTAATTAATGTGAACTCTTTTTAAGTCCTAAGAAATGAAACATCACAGCATAATCATATACTTTTGCAGTTGGAAATTAGAGTCAGATAAGAAAGTATGGAAATCAATTTGATTTGTCTGCTTTCTTAGATTTGTCTGAAATATAATTCCTAAGAGAAAAGTGTCAGACTTATAAGAACTTACATTCTAAAAAAAAGCATATGGCACTAAAAAGAATCCAAATATCAGCTAAAGGTAAGAAAAAGCTCAAACACAGAAAATCCAGCCTATTTAATTGAAATCATTAACAATATATGGATAAAGTATTGCCCAAATCACACTCCAACAAATAAATTCTTTTAGGAATAAGATTTAGTCTGTAGATGGAGGAAATATCATTTGAAGAATAGCATTTGACCTTTTCTTGATAGAAAATAGTCATATTTTCAAAGCAGAGGGGAGAATTGAGACAGTTTCTCACTAAAAATAAATAACTGTGATGAAAGAAATGTGTCTGACCAAGGCCAGAAGCACTTATGCTGAGTGAGAAATAGAAACACATGACTCTGTTAGGAGTTGGCTTTAAATAAGTGCCATAGAAGTACAGCAAACCTATACATCAGATATGGAAGAATGATCATTCCAATCCTCCTAATGTGGTGTTAAATCTAAAAGCTCTATTGCATTAGTGGGAAAGAGAGATGTTTTGTAACTCAGAATTATGGTCTACAAAAAATGCTCAAGATCTTCAAGTGTAGAGTTTCTTCACTATGAAGTGTGCAAATAATGACTTTAACTTGCCAATTGCATATAATTTATGTATACTTTGCCATTTATCCTCTTGATAAAAATGAAATAATACCAATAAGAATTTTTATACCTGAAAAATCCAATCAGCAATTTTCTTCCTAAACATTCTCAAATTCTGTGAAATAAGTCATTATTGATTTTTAGCAGATACTCAACAGTGAATATAATTAGCTCCATGATGATTAAACACCTTGAGTTGACGAGGTTTTGGAGAAATGAGAATTTCTCGTATGTTGCTGGTAAGAAGAGTTAAATTAGTAAAATCTTTCCAAAGAGCAACTGGACAATACAATCAAAACCGTGTAACATGATCCCTTTGGTACAGCAATTCTGCATTAGGAAATTATCCTAAGGATATAATCATGAAAAGCAGCAAGATGCACAAATTTAATGACAGTAATAGCTAATGCAGCGTTGTTCTAAGCAACAGAGAAATTTAAAAAATAATTACAATACAGATAACATGACAACAAGAAGAGAATACCTCTTCTATCAACTCCTGGAGATGCTCGGTCAGGTCCAAATTCTTCCTGTAATCTGTTACAACTTTGTCAAATTCATCTACATGCTTCTGCAAATCCCTCATGGCTTCCAAAAGGATATTCATGTTATTATTTGGATAATTTAAGAAAGAAGTTTTATTCTCAACTTTTTCCATTTTCCTTTTCAAAACCTGGGCAAAAAAAATTTTTTAATGACAGCCAGTTTTTATTTACTCAGCTAGTTAATAATTAAATACTGAGGAAAAAACTTTGAAAATTTTTTATAGCATCCTTCATTTAATATGTTAAAATTATAATTATTAAAACACATTTTGGAAAGAATAGGTTTCCTTTCAGATAGTTTATTGATTCAGCATTCAGCAAATATAGAGAAAATTTACTCTACACCAGGATCTATTCCATAGTTTGAGAATGCTGATTGTTTAAAAAAGACAAAGACCATAAAATCAAATATTTTATTGTACTCAGCTCACTGTCTCCTGAGAAAGCAATCAAATTAGCCAGCATAAGCAATGATCAGGAAAGGTATTAGGGCCTGCAGGAACAGTGGAAGAAGCTCCTGATATAGGTGGGAGCAAGGAAAGAAAAAGGGATGTATAGGAGGTGTGTGTGTGTGTATTTGTGTGTGTGTAGCAGGGAGAATGGGAGCAATAAGGCTGGATAGGTTTGGCAGAGATCATTCTAGAGCTGCTTCAAGAGATAAATCAATAAATTATGTATTTTACTTGAAGCACCCAATTGTTAGAAAAACTAAAAACTATCTTTTCAGTTCTAATGGTATAAAAAAAGCCTAAGGGTTAGGCATTTAGAATTGAAATGCAAAATAATTTTGCAATAATTGTAGCATACACAGACACACACATATACAAGTATCTTCTCATTACCTGTAGTTTTTCAGCATATATATCCACTTGTTGAATTTGATATTTGAGAGCTTTTAGATTTCGAGCTTTTTCATTTTTCTTAGTGTAATTAAACTTCAAATTGTTGAATTTCTTTTTTATTTCCTTGAATGATTCTTTGAGCTACAGTTCAATAAAAAGAAACCGGTGATTTCCTTAAAATGAGAACATTGATATTCATTTGCAATAAATCAAGATATCTGTACTTCAAAATCTTCATAACCTTTGAAATGTATTCAAAGTGATTTTAAATAGAAAGCAAGTCTGCTAAGTGAATATATAATGTGAATTTAAACATATTCCCCAAGTATGCTGCTGCTGCTGCTAAGTTGCTTCAGTCATGTCTGACTCTGTGCGACCCCAGAGACGGCAGCCCACCAGGCTCTGCCGTCCCTGGGATTCTCCAGGCAAGAACACTGGAGTGGGTTGCCATTTCCTTCTCCAATGCATGAAAGTGAAAGTGAAAGTGAAGTTGCTCAGTCGTATCCGACCCTCAGCGACCCCATGGACCACAGCTCCTCCGTCCATAGGATTTTCCAGGCAAGAGTACTGGAGTGGGTGCCATTGCCTTCTCTGTTCCCCAAGTATAGGTAATTATAAATTGTTCTTAGTATTTTTTGATTTGTAATTTATAATTAGGATTACAGTTATACAACATTCTTTGGCCTTCAAACAAGAATGATGTTAATATGTGATAGATTTTTAACAACTCTAATTTTATTTGTATTTATCTGACATTATTTTACAACTCATTCTAGTCTCTCTGTGCTAATATTTGTCTCAGATCCTTCCATATTCCAGTGCTCTTACAGTTATCATGAATAAACTTATTAAGTCTCCCAGGAGGTGTTCATGTTGCAGATGTCAATGGTGTGTTAACATTTAGCCCAGCGAGGACATTAATGAGGTAGAAGAGGGGACCCAGTATGAGAGTCAGTAGGAAAAGGGCTGTATTTGTTCAAATCCAATTAAAAATCATTTTTCACGGACAGTTTCCAGAAGAGATTTACTTCTTAGAAATAAATCATTAACTTCAGAGAGCCTTCATAAATGGAATGTAAAGTGACAGTTGTTGCCCATGGTGGCGATGCTAACTTGTGCATGAACAGAGTGCGTGGCCATACACTGAAAACAGGGCATAGATGATGACTTTCTCAAAAACAAACAGTTCAGCTCTATCAGTGAAGCAAAATTCTAAGCAGTCTAGTTCAATTAACCACACTGCTTTCTGTGCCCTTCTGCAGATTCAAGAAGGATAAACACATTGACAGGAAACTCACTCTATAATGTCAGCAAAGAGGAGTACAGAGAAAATATAAAGCATCTCAGATTATATGGGAGCACTGAACAGCCAAGAATGAACAATGTCATGGTTGATAAATTTGAGCTATGACAAGAAGTCAGGAAACCATTAAACTTCTTTTCAATGACAGCAAGTAAATTATTTGGGAGGGAATAACAGTTGTGCACTTGCTGGATTTTAGGTTTAAAATGCAGAAAAACTATCTGCCCGGAGAAAACACTCATCTTTTCAATTCTTATTTCAAATTCTGCATATTATAAAGACAAAACCTTGATATTTAACACTTTCTGAAAACTGCTGCTGCTGCTAAGTCGCTTCAGTCGTGTCCGACTCTGTGCGACCCCATAGTCAGCAGCCCACCAGGCTCCTCTGTCCATGGGATTTTCCAGGCAAGAGTACTAGGGTGGGTTGCCATTGCCTTTTCCACTTTCTGAAAAGAACAATCGATAAAGCCCTAACTGCATACATGGAAATTATTATATTGATTCAGTTTTTGCATTTGCTCTACCTACACTTCATCAGTGTTGTTTATATGATAAATAAAAGTATTGAGCATTAGCTTTAAATTACAAGCACAGAGACCACATAAAATATTCCAATGGATAAATCAATAATATTATTAAGGAGTGGAAAGAATTATAACTTCAAAACTTGAAAATTATTCCTCCATTAGAACTCAGAAAAAATATTTAAAAGATAATATTTTTACTGATATGTTTTAGCTGATATGTTTACAAAATAAACAATTCATATTTAAATTTTTTGACAGTGGATGTATTAAAATGTGTGTGTTTGACATTAGTGGGAAACCACAAATGAGGACAATTTTATGAGGTTAAGATATGAAGACATAGTAGTACAACAATGTGAATGCCCTAAAATCACTTATGAATGAATGAATGAATGAAGTCGCTCAGTCGTGTCCAACTCTTTGCGACCCCGTGGACTGTAGCCTATCAGGCTCCTCTGTCCATGGGATTTTCCAGGCAATAGTACTGGAGTGGATTGCCATTTCCTTCTACAGCAGATCACTTATATGTACTCCTAAAAGGGTTAAGATGGTAAACTTTATGTTATGTGTCATTCACTACAGTTAAAAACACAATTTTTATTTTAAATAACAATAAATAAAGTAAAATAAAAAGAAAGGAAAAATATGTACAGTCACTAACATGTATCCATTGGAAAACAAAATTTTATATTCTTTTTTTCCCGATGACTGTACCATAACATATATTATAAACTTCAGTCTGGACAAAGGAAGAGGGACTCTGTTATCAACCTGATAACCACTGAGTTATGCCCACTTGTTTAAATGGGAAAAAAATCAACATCTATTTGAAAACTATGTGATAAATGAAGAAAGGCTGGGCCTTAACCTTTTAATTCTAAGTGATGACATTTAAAGTTTACCTTGGATTAAGACATTTGTGGCTGATAAATGATAAGTGTAATTTTATTTCTGTTTGCCTCAGAATGTATGTACTTTCACTGAAGATGACTTACAAGGCCAAAGAATGTTCATGGTGCTATGGGTATGTGAAACAGGATCAGTTTCTTTCTGACTTATGATCTCCTTTGACAAACTTGCTGGCACTTCTCTCTTTTGGTCCCACTGGAAATCCACTTAAATCCTGCACCTTTCCCAGCTCAAATTCAGGACTATTGCAGATACAAGTTGAAGGCAGCAAGCATGAATTACCTTCAGCAACCAGATTTTCAGAAAAAATCTAGCCATGTCTAATTTTCTTACCTGCGCATTCTAATATGAAAACTTAACTTCCCATCCAATATCCATATAACTTGTTTATATGTATTAAAAAAAAAAAAACAGTGCCATGGTTGCTCGGCTATGGTATCATTGTTCATGCATATAGCTGTTTTAAACTTTATTAGGTGATCAGCAAGGGGAATGGTGGAGATGGCCAAGACAACTGCTCAACCAGAGCACAGAAAGAAGGAAAACCACCCAAACCTTGGCAAGGATAAGTTTACCCTATTCAAAATCTTTAAATGTTTTTATAATTTGTATTGATAAAAATTTCTGAAAGTCTTAAGAAAATCAGGAGAAAGATACTTTTGCAAATGCACAGTGTGATTTTCCTATCTTTCCACTTGTTCAGCTCCTCCATAGTTGCTGTGGAATATAGCTGTAATTAGAAAAAAAATCATTGAGACTTAAAACTGCAGTTCTTTTGAAACTAACATAATGAGCATCTTCACCAAATTTCCCAGGGAGCAGTAAACTTCTCTCAGGGTTAGACATAAATAAAACTTCTTAGGGAAGAAGCAAAGGGGAACAAAATGGGTAACAAAGAGGCTGGCTTGCTATTTTAGTCTTGACGAAGCTGGCTGAGGCAACTTTGGCACAAGGATGCATTATTTGTGAGACTGTTGTTGGCAAGGCCAATTTACATGTGTGACATGGGACATTTTAAAACTAAGACAATGTCTTTAAAATAAAAGGCTTTCATTAGAACTATGGCACATGATTGGCCAGAAGCAAAAATACAAAACAAGTAGTCCATTTCTCTTAATGTCCATTTCATGAGCTTTATTTTTTGCCCACCATTTTGCCTACTCCAGAAAAAGAAAAAAAAAAGGTTTTCTGATGCTCATTCTCAGTAACAGAAAGAAGGCTATAATGTTATAACACCCCAGGGATGCTTCATTTGAAATGAAGTGGCCCCAAACTCCTAATTTAACCTGAGTGACTTGCTACAATTATTAATGGTAACTTTAGCTTTAGTTCTGGAGAGACTTCAGGACCAGACTTTCTTGGCCTCCTCCTGTTCAGCAACCACATGACTGTCTTCCTGCGCTTATGACCAGTCTTATAGAAGCAGAAAGTGGGGCAGCTTGGAAAGAGAAAACAATTGCTTCATTTTAAATTGCAGGTGGCAGCATATCTCAGTAATAGCTATTCATCCACTCTGCAAGTTTTGTGTGTTCACAATATATTTACATTTTATTTTCTGAACACGATAACCATGATTTGAAAAGTTCAGCTTTTTATCTTCTATGGTAAGAAGAGTAATTTTGCAGCTGTTAAACACCAAACTCCAACAGATTTTAACCCAATGGAATGGACATTTCAAAACAAATTATAGTCTTTTCTATCCTCTTATAAATACTAACTAAATGGACTCACACTGGGGCCTAGTGATGAGCAGTTGTGATTGTGAAGGCCCTTGGGCTTTAAGTTGCCCTAAACTATTAGTTTCCTAAGGACTGTTGTGTTCTATGGCTTGGCAGACAGTAGTCACATAGTAATATTAGTTGAATGATGATAATTTAGCTTTTCCTTATAATGATGAATTAAGATCATCAAACTGAAAAATAGTAATTAACTGCACTATTCCATAGTGCTGCCTCATCTATGCCCTCTTTTTCTGTTTCCTTTCCTGCCAGTTGGTGGCTGTCCATAGTCATTTGTCAAAAGCAAAAACCATACAATGTCAGAGGGTTTCCCTGGTGGCTCAGTGGTAATAAGAACCCGCCTGCCAATGGAGGAGATGTGGGTTTGATCCCTGGCTCAGGAAGATCGCCTGAAGAAGGAAAGAGCACCCCACTCTAGTATTCTTGCCTGGGAAATCCCATGGACAGAGAACGCTGGTGGGCTACAGACCATAGGGACACACAGAGTCCGACATGACTTAGCAACTAAACAACAACAATGCAAGGAAAGGAGAACACCAAGGCTGTGTATTGTCACCATGCTTATTTAACTTATATGCAGAGTTCGGTTCAATTCAGTTCAGTCGCTCAGTCGTGTCCGACTCTGCGACCCCATGAACCACAATATGCCAGGCCTCCCTGTCCATCACCAACTCCCAGAGTTTACCCACACTCACGTCCATTGAGTTGGTGATGCCATCTAACCATCTCATCCTCTGTCGTTCCCTTATACTCCTGCCTTCAATCTTTCCCAACATCAGGGTTTTTCCAAATGAGTCGGCTCTTCGCATCAGGTGGCCAAAATATTGGAGTTTCAGGTTCAACATCAGTCCTTCCAATGAACAACCAGGACTGAGTTCCTTTAGGATGGACTGGTACATCTCATGATGTACTCTGCATATAAGTTAAATAAGCAGGGTGACAATATACAGCCCTGACATACTCCTTTTCCTATTTGGAACCAGTCTGTTGTTCCATGTTCAGTTCTAACTGTTGCTTCCTGACCTGCATACATACAGGTTTCTCAAAAGGCAGGTCAGGCAGGTCAGATGTATGCAGAGTATATCACGAGAAATGCTGGGCTGGATGAAGCACAAGCTGGAATCAAGATTGCTGGGAGAAATATCAATAACCTCAGATATGCAGATGATACCACCCTTATGGCAGAAAGCAAAGAAGAACTAAAGAGCCTCTTGATGAAAGTGAAAGAGGAGAGTGAAAAAGTTGGCATAAAGCTCAACATTCAGAAAACTAAGATCTTGGCATCTGGTCCCATCACTTCATGGCAAATAGATGGGAAACAGTGTCAGACTTTATTTTTCTGGGCTCCAAAATCATGGCAGATGGTGATTTCAGCCATGAAATTAAAAGACACTTACTCCTTGGCAGGAAAGTTATGACCAACCTAGACAGCATATTAAAAAGCAGAGACATTACTTTGCCAACAAAGGTCGATCTAGTCAAGGTTATGGTTTGACCAGTAGTCATGTATGGATATGAGAGCTGGACTATAAAGAAAGCTGAGCACCAGGGAATTGATGCTTTTGAACTGTGGTGTTGGAGAAGACTCTTGAGAGTCCTTTGGATTGCAAGGAGACCCAACAAGTCCATCTTAAAGAAGATCAGTCCTGAATATTCATTGGAAGGACTGATGTTGAAGCTGAAACTCCAGTACTTTGGCCACCTGATGCGAAGAGCTGACTCATTTGAAAAGACCCTGATGCTGGGAAAGATTGAAGGGGGGAGGAGAAGGGGACGACAGAGGATGAGATGGTTGGATGGCATCACTGACTCAGTAGACATGAGTTTGGGTGAACTCTGTGAGTTGGTGATGGACAGGGAGGCCTGGCATGCTGCAGTCCATGGAGTAGCAAAGAGTCAGACACAACTGAGCGACTGAACTGAACTGAGTGTTATTCATTGTGTATGTATCTATGGCAGCAGCATTCCTGTATTCTAACTTATTGCTGCTAATGTGCCTTATCTCCTTGGAACTAAATGACAGAAGAATAAAAGAATCTGTGTTACTGGAACAGGAAACTATGACATATGGAATACATACAAACATACATACATATATATTAATATATATGTGTGTGTATATATATATATATTCCATTTCTTTCCTGATGGGTAAGATGTTGGTTCAGTGTAAAAACTTCAGGCTGAAGTAACATAATTATATGAAAACTTCTGTTTGCAAAATTTACTTTGAGAAAATGAATACCAACCCAATTCTGTCATTACTCTTCTTCTCTGCAGGGTAATTGTTTGTGACCCATAATGAGATTCCAGTGACAAATTTCCATTAACATAATGTAAATGTAAAGGAAATTTTTTGGTCAGGTTGCAAGAAGAAAACATGCTTAATATTAAGTTATTAAATTTCTAGAGAAGTGTAAAGAATAAGGAACTGATGATGTTCTGTCATGTAATAAGGCAAAGAACATCTATAATGCTTTGTGTATTAACAACTTATTTATACTGCCAGGCAAGAAAATGTATAGTGAGATTTAACATTCATGCATACCAATATATCTTTGTGTGAAATGAGTGGAAAAAACCTCCACAAAATCTGGCAGTATGAAGGTTGTGTTTTTTAGTAGACAGTTCAAAGTCAGTGAACCTTCAAGAAGCACTTTAAATGCATTGGAAGCAAAATACTGAGTTTCAAAATTAACTCAAAAAATCAAATGCTTGGCCTACTTCTCTGATGGGGTACCTGACTATATTTTTTATGTAAAAAAAATTATTGTAATATATTGATTTATGGTAAATCATTTGCCTGTGGTGCAGGAGACCTGGGTTTGATCCCTGGGTTGGGAAGGTCCCCTGGAGAAGGAAATGGCAACCCACTCCAGTACTCTTACCTGGAAAATTCCATGGACTGTGGAGCCTGGTAGGCTACAGTCCATGGGGTTGCAAAGAGTCAGACACAACTGAGCGACTTCATTTTCACCTTCACTTTTCACTAAATAATATTACTACTAATAATGAAAAATTTTAAGTATCAAATATTATTACAGCTCAGAGTTTGGTTCTGACATTCACAATACAAACTAAGCCACACATATCCTTATTTTGCTAATTAATATCTCCAATAGGCACAACAAAATCCAGGTTATGCAGTCTTTGTGGTGCTGCAAAGACTATAAAGTGCCTCATTTCAGCAGCTGAGGAAGGTTTCTTCCTACAGGTGACTAATGAAGAAGTGGTCAACCACAGAGTCTTCAAAAAATAAGAAATTCTGTACCATCTGAAAGCAGTTCTTGTGGGTGTCTTTATTTTTCAAAGCACTCTTTAAGATTAAAGGGAAACAGATGAATTCTTAGAAAAGTATATCCTTCCAAAACTGAACCAGGAAGAAATAGAAAATCTTAACAGACCAATCACAAGCATGGAAATAGAAGCTGCAATCAAAAATCTTCCAACAAACAAAAGCCCAGGACCAGATGTCTTCACAGGTGAACTCTACCAAAAATTTAGAGAAGAGTCAACACCTATCCTACTCAAACTCTCCCAGAAAATTGCAGAGGAAGGTAAATTCCCAAAATCATTCTATGAGGCCACTATCACCCCAATACCAAAACCAAACAAGGAATTCACACAAAAAAGAAAACTACAGGCCAATATCACTGATGAACATAGATACAAAAATCCTCAACAAAATTCTAGCAAACAGAATCCAATAACATATAAAAATGATCATATATCATGACCAAGTGGACTTTATCCCAGGAATGCAAGGATTCTTCAATATTCACAAATCAATCTAGGGGATACACCATGTTAACAAACTGAAAGATAAAAACTACATGATTACCTCCATAGATGCAGGCCTTTGAAAAATTCAACACCCATTTATAATGAAAACTCTCCAGAAAGCAGGCATAGAAGGAATATACCTCAACATAATAAAAGCCATATATGATAAACTCACAGCAAACACTATCCTCAAGTGTAAAAAATTGAGAGCATTTCCCCTAAAGTCAGGAACAAGACAAGGGTGCCCACTGTCACCATTACTATTCAACATAGTTTTGGAAGTGTTAGCCACAGCAATCAGAGAAGAAAAAGAAATAAAAGGAATCTGGATTGGAAAAGAAGAAGTAAAACTCTCACTGTTTGCTGATGACATGATCCTCTACATAGAAAACCCTAAAGACACCAGAAAACTACTAGAGCTAATCAGTGAATATAGTAAAGTTGCAGGATCTAAAATTAATACACAGAAATCCCTTGTATCCCTATATACTAACAATGAGAAAACAAAAAGAGAAATTAAGGAAACAATCCCATTCATCATTGCATTGCAATGAAAAGAATAAAATACTTAGGAATAAAATTTTACCTAAAGAAACAAAAGACCTATACATAGAAAATGATAAAACACTGATGAAAGAAATCAATGATGACACAAATAGATGGAGAAATATACCATGTTCATGGGTTGGAAGAATTAATATAGTGAAAATGAATATACTGCCCAAAGCAATCCATAGATTCAATGCAATCCCTATCAAGCTACCATTGATATTTTTCACAGAACTAGGAAAAATAACTTCACAATTTGTATGGAAACACAAAGAAACCTTGAATAGCCAAAGCAATCTTGAGAAAGAAGAATGGAACTGGAGGAATCAATCTGCCTGACTTCAGACTATAGTACAAAGCTACAGTCATCAAGGCAGTATGGCACTGGCACAAGACAGAAATATAGATCAAGAGAACAAAATAGAAAGCCCAGAGATAAATCCATGCACCTATGGACACCTTATCTTTGACAAAGGAGACAAAAATACACAATGGAGAAAAGACAATCTCTTTAACAAGTGGTGCTGGGAAAATTGGTCAACCACCTGTACAAGAATGAAACTAGAACACTTTCTAACACCATACACAAAACTAAACTCAAAATGTATTAAAGATCTAAATTTAATACCAGACACAATTAAACTCCTAGAGGAAAACAGTCAGAACACTCTCTGACATAAATCACAGCAAGACCCTCTATGACCCAGCTCCCAGAGTAAGTGAAAATAAAAGCAAAAATAAATGGGACCTAATTAAACTTAAAAGCTTTTGCACAGTGAAGGAAACTAAAAGCAAGGTGAAAAGACAGACTTCAGAATGGGAGAAAATAATATCAAATGAAGCAATTGACAAATAATTAATCTTAAAAATATACAAGCAGCTCATGCAGCTCAATACCAGAAAAATAAATGACCCAATCAAAAAAAAAAAAAAAAAAAGGCCAAAGAACTAATTTCTCCAAAAAACACATACAGATGGCTAATAAATCACATGAAAAGATGATCAACATCACTCATTATCAGAGAAGTCGAGTTGCTCAGTCGTGTCTGACTCTTTGCTACCCAATGGACTGTAGCTTACAAGGCTCCTCTGTCCATGGAATTTTCCAGGCAAGAGTACTGGAGTGGGT
Organism: Capricornis sumatraensis; assembly: GCF_032405125.1. NCBI lineage: Eukaryota > Metazoa > Chordata > Mammalia > Artiodactyla > Bovidae > Capricornis > Capricornis sumatraensis. Next base: position 62,441,668 of record NC_091071.1, on the reverse strand, counting down.
TGCGATTTCATCCTCCAGGAGATCTTCCCCACCCAGGGATTGAACCCAGGTCTCCTGCATTGCAGGCAGACACTTTACCATTTGAGCCACCAGGGAAGAGATAATGCAAATCAAAACCAAAATGAGGTACCATCTCAGACCAGTCTACACACAATAAATGCTGGAGAGGGTGTGGAGAAAAGGGAACCCTCTGACACTGTTGGTGAAAGTGAAGTCGCTCAGTCGTATCTGGCTGTTTGCAACCCGTGGACTGTAGCCCACCAAGCCTTTCCATCCATGGGATTCTCTAGGCAAGAATACTAGAGTGGGTTGCCATTTCCTTCACCAGTTGGTAGGAATGCAAACTAGTACAGCCACTACGGAGATTTCTTTAAAAACTGGAAATAGAACTGCCATATGACCCAACAATCCCACTGCTGGGCATATGCACAAAGGAAACCAGAATTGAAAAAGACACGTGTACCCCAGTGTTAATTGCAGCACTGTTTACAATAGCCAGGACATGGAAGCAACCTAGATGTCCATTGACAGAAGAACGGATAAAAAAGTTGTGGTACATATACACAATGGAATATTACTCAGCTATTAAAAAGAATGCATTTGAGTCAGTTCTAATGAGGTAGATGAAACTGGAGCCTATTATACAGAGTGAAGTAAGCCAGAAAGAAAAACACCAATACAGTATGCTGCTTCTGCTGCTGCTAAGTCGCTTCAGTTGTGTCCAATTCTGTGCGACCTCATAGATGGCAGCCCACCAGGCTCCCCCGTTCCTGGGATTCTCTAGGCAAGAACACTGGAGTGGGTTGCCATTTCCTTCTCCAATGCATGAAAGTGAAAAGGGAAAGTGAAGCTGCTCAGTCATGTCTGACTCTTTGCGACCCCATGGACTGCAGCCTACCAGGCTCCTCTGTCCATGGGGTTTTCCAGGCAAGAGTACTGGAGTGGGTTGCCATTACCTTCTCCTCAATATAGTATATTAACGCATATATATGAAATCTAGAAAGATGGTAATGATGACCCTATATACAAGACAGCAAAAGAGACACAGATATAAAGAACAGACTTTTGGACTCTGTGGGAGAAGGAGAGGGTGGGATGATGTGACAGAATAGCACTGAAACATGTATATCACCATCTGTGAATAGATGGCCAGTCTAAGTTCGAGGCATGAAACAGGGCACTCAAAGCTGGTGCACTGGGACAACTCAGAGGGATGGGATGGGGAGGGAGGGGGGAGTGGTGTTCGGAACTGGGGGAACACATGTACACCCGTGGCTGATTCATGTCAATGTCTGGCAAAATCCACCACAATATTGTAAAGTAATGGCCTCTAATTAAAATAAACAAATTAATCAATAAGAAATAATCATAGAGGTTGGGCTAAAGTATTCTCATCTCAAAGTTGTATCTGACTTATAACAAATTTTTATATAAATATTTCAACATATTAATATTTCCTGAATAAGAACCTACAGTATAGCACTGGGAACTTTCCTTAACACTCTTTAATGACCTATAGTGGAACATAATCTAAAAAAAGAGTGGATATATGTATATGTATAACTGATTCAGTTAGTACAGCAGAAACTAACACAACATTGTAAATCAACTATACTTCAATAAAAATTAATTTTGGATGCCATCACTGACTCGATGCACATGAGTCTGGGTGAACTCTGGGAGTTGGTGATGGACAGGGAGGCCTGGCGTGCTGCAGTTCATGGGGTTGCAAAGGGTTGGACACGACTGAGTGACTGAACTGAAACGGAAATGATCTCTGATAAAATAAAAACTTCATTTAGTACAGTTTCATAAAATAATTATAAATTGAATATTGTTTGCAAAGAAATAACATCAAATCAGCCAGAGAGATAAATACATCATGTTTTGAATTAGGTTTTGTGAGTAGACAGATTAAAATTCTATTTTAAATATAAAGTTTGTTAAAATAAATGCTTTTGTACTCAATAGAGAAAAAAAGAAAAGAAAGGAAAGAGGCCAAAACTTTTTAAGATCCTTTAAATATGAAACTGTAACTAGTATCAAGCATGAGTTGGATGTGAAGTAGAAGCAAATGAGAAGAATCACTCTGTTAATATTTAAGAACATGTTGTAGGGATATCTGATTCCTAAATCAAACCCACACATATCTGGTTTCTCGTTCTTGTTCTGGTACAGACAATCCCAGGCGTCCCTGCTATGACTGGAAGGGCCATCTGTCTTCCCAGCCCGCTGGCTTCCAGCACAGGGTCATGACGAGGCAGCCTGTAAACAGAACCACTATGGGAAGGGCCTGAACCACTGTGGGGAGACCCAGGTCCACAAAGGCCACGGTGCTTCAGGAAGAGGGATGCTGAGCTGCAGGCAGCCAGGAATAACCTTTAGCTTGCTCTCTTCTGCTTTCAATAAAATAGGGCTGAACATCACAGTAGAGACAGATTTTCAGCAAGAAAAGTTTACAATTTTTTTTTTTTTTTAAGGAAGAGGAGGAAGATGTAAGCGAATAAAGAAAACAATTTCAGGAAAAGGTAGTAAAAAAAATATTTCCATGACTACTAATCTAAATTTTGCAGCCTTGGGGAGAATCAATGTTGTTTTTCTTAACAAGATCTGGCTGAAGTGTTGCTAACTGCAGGACATGACCTGGAAGAGGCCATTCTACACAGAGGACAGGGTACACCAGGTGTTTAACTCTGAGTGAATAAAGTCTCTGGCCCACAGTGGCTCCTGGAACACATACCGGGAGCAGAAACTCCACAGTCTTGTGGCACATTGCTCTGCTGAAAATCTGGGGATGCTAGTTTCCCTCCTGCTGAATGGGATCCAAGCGCCCCCTCCTGCTCTCTCCCCCTCTTTCTTTCCTTCCAGTCCTGCTCCTTTCTTGCACTTGCCTTTGGCCAAAAAGGGCTTGATGACCACCCAGGTTTACTCATACTTCAGTCTATGCTCTGATGTTGATAACAGTTGATACTCACTGGGCTGAAATTGTGTAACTGGGGCATAAGCAGAACAATCGAGAAGTTTTACTACTTCTTTCCCCCTCCACTCACTTTCCTCATGGGCTTGAGATTAGTGGACTTAATGTCTTGCTTTCAAAAGAGATAAGTCTAGAATTATGGTACCTTCTGTCCTGTTGTCAGTTCCAGTAAGGAACCAGGGCCCATGCTATCCTTTATTTTTCTCCTAAAACAAGTACACCTTTGCATGGAAAGTTTCACTAGGGGAGGGTGGCGCTGTAGTTCAGTGTGTGTCTTAGGGAGGGAGGTGGGTAGAGTTGAGAGAGAGGCAGTGGAATTAAGGAGATGTATGAGAAGACTCTGATGCTGGGAGGGACTGGGGGCAGGAGGAGAAGGGGACGACAGAGGATGAGATGGCTGGATGGCATCACCGACTCGATGGACGTGAGTCTGAGTGAACTCTGGGAGATGGGGATGGACAGGGAGGCCTGGCGTGCTGCGATTCATGGGGCCGCAAAGAGTTGGACACGACTGAGTGACTGAACTGGGCTGAACTGAACTGATGGAGAGAGGAACATGGAAACTTATAACACCATATGTAAAACAGATAGCCGATGGGAATTTGCTGTATGACTCAGGGAACTTAAACAAGGGCTTTGTGACAATCTAGAAAGGTGGGATGGGAGGGAGGTTCAGGAGGGAGGGGACACGGGTGTACCTATGGCTCAATCTTGTTGATGTATGACAGAAAACCACAAAATTCTGTAAAACAAATATCCTTCAGTTAAAAAAATAAAGTGGCAAACAATAAAAAACAATAAAAAATGAAGATACCTCTCACCCGTTATTTCTTTTTCTCTAGGAGTTGCTTTGCCAGAGAAGCCACATGGTTTTGAGTAAATATGAAACCAGCCATTTGACTTTAGTGATAATACTTTGTAACCTCTGAGACAACAAGCTTGCTCCCCTGACCCTTCATCATGAGTCAGTGTAACTTAAATAGCCTCTCAGCAGGGTGGAGCTGGCTGCACCAGGAAGGTGTCACCCTTCTGCCCTGATGAGCTATATCCACTTAAGCAAAACTACTGCTATAAGGGTTTGGGGTGGGTGCGGAGGAGCAAGCAAAGAACCGTAATACTACATTCCAGGTTCTATACACTGACAACATACTGACGTCAATAGTTTTGGGAGTTTAAAGTGTACTCTATACTCAACCTTGCTGAGCCCTGAGGCCACTGTTTGGTAGATTAAAAGGTCAAGGGTAAAAAGAAAGTCTCCTGATTTACTGTGTGTGTGTGTGTGTGCATATGTGTGTGTGTGTGTGTGTGTGTGTGTGTGTGTGTGTGTGTCTGCTTCTGTGTGTGTGTTCCCACCTCGCCTATCTCATCCCTTGTAATGCAGAACTCCAGGCTGCGGGTCAGGGCCCGCTCATGGTCCTCGGTCTGGGCACGCCAGGTCAGACAGTCCCCTTCAAGCATGTCCAGCTGTTCCTGCAGATTCTTTGCAGAAACGTTAGAGCAGTTCTGAAAATGAAAGAGAAGTGAAAGTGATGAAGGGAATGGGCAAAATGGCAATGAGAGCAATACGCTATTTACCTGCATTGTGAAACTCATAAATGACAATAAAGAAAATAAGCTACTGATTTATTTTACCTTAAATTTCTTTGATGTCAGAAGGAAGCCAGACACCAGCATCCAATGTTGTGAAAGACAAACTTAGATTTTTAGTCTCAAAACTTCAGTATTCAAGAGTTGCTCATCATACCCAGTGCCTCAGAGACACCATTCAATGTAAGGTATAATTTTTACTTCAAAAGGCATAAAATATGCATTAGAAACATTTGGCTTCTACACTGTAATTTTCTTGTCAACTTGAGGTTAGCCTCAGGTTCATTATGCAAGCGCTCCCATCTCTACTCAGCGCAGGGGGCTCCCGAAGCCAAAGCCAGATGTGAATTTGAGAACAATTTATACTATTTGTGCAAAGTGAGATGTCTTCCTTGCTCTTTTCTTTTAAAAATAAATATACTAATGACACAAAACGCTTTAAAAGAACGTTCCTTCTTGGGAAAAATCGAGTCTATTAACAGTGACAGAAATTTTGTATTTCTTTCAGATTAAAAAACGTACTTTAGATTTACTGCACTCCATATAGTTTGGGAGATCAAACCAGTCCATCCTAAAGAAAGTCAACTCTGACTATTCATTGGAAGGACTGATGCTGAAGCTGAAGCCCCAGTACTCTGGCCACCTCATGTGAAGAGTCGACTCATTGGAAAAACCCTGATTCTGGGAAAGACTGAAGGCAGGAGAAGGGGATGACAGAGGACAAGATGACTGGATGGCATCACCGAATCAATGCTCATGAGTTTGAGCAAAGTCCAGGAGATAGTGAAGGACAGGGAAGCCTAGAGTGTTGTAGTCCATGAGGTCACAAAGAATCGGACACGAATGAGCGACCGAACAACAACCACAACGTAGTTTCGTAGATATCTTAAGTGAACTTTGAAATAAAATTAGCCATTATGATTTTTATTGTTATACATATTGGATAGTATTAACGTAGTCTTTTCTTCCCTCAAATCCTCAAATTAAGAATTTGAAGAAGGAGTTTTTGTTTCACTTTTATATCAGAACCCAATGTGTTATTTAGGAAAATTTAATCTGGAATTATTCCCATCTCTTTTAAGCTCCTTTGGTAAGGTCAGTCCAGTGGAGAAAGCAGATCCAATGACTGATGCCCAGAGGCCTGGGTGGAGCCAAGGTGCCTGGGCTCCTCTCCTCTGGGCTTTTGTAGATAAAGTAACTTTTCTGGGATCAGACTCTTCATCTGAAGATGAGGATCCTGGGTCTGACTGTCTCAAGGCTACGTTTCAGATCTGACATGCGAAAGCAGCATTGTCCAACAAAAATACAACATGAGCCACATGAATAATTTTAAATTTTCCAGCAGTCATATTAAAAAGAAACTGGTGAAGTTAATTTTTACAATATAGCTTGTTTAACCAAATATAAAAAACACTAATAAGGTTTTCTTTGTCTTATTAAGTCTTTGAAATCAAGTGTATATCTCAAACTTAGACTAAATTTCAATTATTGTTAAATTTGTATCTTAAAAACTTGCTCTGTAGTTAAAGCTCATAGACTTTAGTAGATTCACATACCAAGTCACTCCAAATATACTTAAAAGGTTTACAATTTTGGGTATCAATTTAAAATAAATAAAATTAAAAGTTTAGTTCCTCTTTATCTCAAATGTGAAAAACCAACTGCCATTATAGATAGCAATTCTATAACTTTTAAAGTAGCATGAGAATAGATGTATTAAACTTTTAAAATGAGATTTTTTTTTCCCTTAAAAAAATTTTTAGACATGGTAGAAACTTACCACAAATAAGTATCCCAATGGCTTAATGTAGTTTTTAATTGAATGTATACCAGGCAGTCTGCCTGGTTTCTTTCATATTACAGCCCAACTCCCAGCCATATTAGGTAAAAATGACAGTGTGTAAGTTGCTTACAGGCTGCTGCACTGATGAGATGACATCCACCCCCAAGGAGAGGGCCAGTTTATGGAGATGGCCTACGTGCACCTGCTTTGCCCGAGAGCGTCTGAGGAGGACCTGGGCATTGCGAGCATCATTCATTTCCTTTGCCTGTTCTGGAAACTCCAGTTCTCTTGACTTGAAGAGTCTTCCCAGCTGGAATTTAGGCCATTAACAATTAACCTGGGTTTCACATTTTTATGAAAACAGTTTTTTTTTAAATAGAGGTATAGTTAGTTGATGTATGATATTATGTAAATGACAGTTGTATGATACAGTGATTCACAATTTTTAAAGGTTATACTCCATTTATAGTTATTATAAAATATTGGCTACATTCCCTAAATTGTACAATATATCCTTGTAGCTTATTTTATACCTAAATGTTTGTACCTCTTAATACCCTAGCTCTGTACTGCCCCTCCGCACCTCCCTCTCCCCACTGGTAACCACTGATTCTCTATATACTTGAGGCTGCTTCTTTTTTGTTATATTCACTATTTTATTGTACATTTTAGATTCCACATGTGATATCATAAGTATCTTTGTCTTTCTCAAAGATAGATTTTTAAAAACTGCTTATTTCCTATAACATATTTAACTAGCTAGTCCACTGCTGACAAGCCCATCTAAAATTAATATTACAGACAAATAAATGTTATAATGATGCAAGTCAATAGAGTAAAATTAAGGGACTAACATTGTCAGGTCTATTAAAGAAGAAAACACTGTTTGTTCATAGCCTAAAACTTTAGCAAGATGTAGGCCTGTGATTTGACTAGATTCAGAGGCTATTTTCAAGGCTTTTCAATACATCTCTATTTTCTGTTGTGTGTATGTGCTCAGTGGTATTTTCTGTTAAGAGAGGCCAATATCTATGAAGTTCTACTGACACTTCAATTATAAAATTTTTTTTCTTCCCTTTAGTTGCTTATACCCTACCTTTTTTTGCTTACATACACCCCAAGTTACTTTTACCCTAACTTTTGTTAGGGGAACAAAAGTAATTAAGAATCAATATATTAAAAAAGACAGATATGTGAAATAAACAGTGAGAGTTCGAGGAATTTAGAAGAGAAGAGAAATCACTCCGGGGAGGTAGGGTTGTTAGATGGAGGGACAAGTTTTAAGTGGTATAGAGGAGAGAGAAGGACCTGACAGGTAAAGGCAGCTCAAGAGTCAGGGCTTGGAATAAGGAATGTGGGTGCCATCTTTGAGGGACCAAGGAAAGCTCTGTTTGGCTGGTAGATTGGGGAGGATGGGGCTCAGTGCAAGCAAAGTCTGGAGCCAGATTGCAGAAAGCTTCTAGTATCAGAAAAAGCAACCTGGCCTTTATTTATTACATAATCATTTATTTTTAATTTCATAGTTTAAAACTGAGAGTCTTCCAGACATCCATGGTAAGTCTTACCTCTTCTCTGACTTGGTGGAACTGGATAATCTTATATAGGATGTCCTCGTAATCTCGGATTCTCTGTTTCAGGTTTTGATGGAAGTGAATAAGGTCCTTCAGCTGTTGAGACTTTTCTTTCACAGGTGCTCCTTTGCCATTTAACTCTTCTGACTCTTTTATAATATACTGAACCTCATCATTCAGTTGCTGAAGAGTTGAAAGCAATAAAATGAGCTTCTAGAGAGCTTTTTACTTTACAACTGACATATGAAGATCGCAATAACAAATCAGTCTCTTACTTGTTAACAAATACTTATTGTGAAGCTCAGCCCTATCCCTGCAAATCCAGGCATTGTGTGTGATGCTAGGGATACATTATTCCATCCTAATCTCAGATATATTTTTTAAAATTTAAATTAACATTACATTAAAAATTTTTTTAAAAATACACAAAAAAATCTGTTTCAAAGTTAGAGGGCAAAATGGAAAGTCATATATTTTTATGACATAGCATAGAGTCATCTGCTGCTGCTGCTGCTAAGTCGCTTCAGTCGTGTCCGACTCTGAGCGACCCATAGATGGCAGCCCACTAGGCTTCTCTGTCCCTGGGATTCTCCAGGCAAGAATACTGGAGTGGGCTGCCATTTCCTTCTCCAATGCATGAAAGTGAAAATTAAAAGTGAAGTCGCTCAGTCGTGCCTGACTCTTAGCGATCACATGGACTGCAGCCTACCAGGCTCCTCCGTCCATGGGATTTCCAGGCAAGAGTACTGGAGTGGGGTGCCATTGCCTTCTCCAGAGTCATCTAGTCATCTGCTAAGCAAATATATTCTAGATACTCTATAAGGCCATGACCATCTGTGATATTTAATAAAACTAGAATCAGGTGGTATGATAAGAACACCACAAGAAGACAAGTATAAAAGTACATTGGGTGAATTATCTGTCCTTTGGGATAAAAGAATGATCAGAATGAACCACCAGCTGAGCACCACAGTAGCTATGCTGCTTTAAAAGCAGTCATTCCCCCCCTCAAAAAAAAAGGCAGTCATCCCAGAATCCACAAATAGCCACCACTTGTAGGGAGGGACAAACCACCTTCTTTCTACCCAGCGCTGCTCAGATAGCCCTTATAGGAATCTAGATCCCGGTGGACAGTTCAAAGAGGAAGCCACGATAATTTCAGACGAGATTGGGCATGTTCAGGGTGGTATGGCCATTAACTATGATTTCAGGGTTGGATTTTATATCAAGGATAAAAGTAATGGAAATGATTTAAGCTAAGGAGACAATTTGCAGAAGAGCGGCCTGGTAAGGGTATTCAAGTTGAAATCAAGTGCATGGGTATCAAATATATACACATCACGGTGACAGAGCTAAAGAATCTTGATAACAGTTCCTGATTTAGAGGAATTTATACACACACACACACTTGCTTATGTGCAGGGGCGTGTGCACACATGAAATGCAGATACATATGACACAGACTATAACAGAAACAGATAGGCTAGTAGAATTTTCTAGGAGTTTGGAGGAAAGAGCTCACTGTGGGCTACAACGGTATGTGTGTGTGTGTGTGTGTTGGGGGGGTGGTTATGTAGTACATCACTTTTGTCTTGTGTGTGTGCGCACACGTGTGTGCATGTACATAGTCGACTCCTTGTGACCCCATGGACTGTAGTCGGCCAGGGTCCTCTGTCCATGGAATTTTCCAGGAAAGAATACTGGAGTGGGTTGTCATTTCCTACTCCCAGGGATCTTCCCAACCCAGGGATCAAACCCACGTCTCCTGCATCTCCTGAACTGGCAAGGGATTCTTTACCACTGTGCCACCCAAGAAGCCCCCAGCTTTGTCTTAAAGGAACATAAATTAGGCATTCCCTAAAGGAATCTTCAAACTTCCAGTCCTGGGATTCTTTACATCCAACACTTGCAAAATAGTGACAAACAGAAACACAGGTATCAACTTTGCAGCAAAGAACAGAACCCAGATAGGAGGATGAAATGACTGGCAAACTTTTCCAGCAATTGTGTCAGGCTCAGGAGTGGCAGGAAGCGGGGGTTAAGGAGTGCAGAAGCTATCAGGGCCTGGGAATATGACTCATGGTTTTTTCTCTCACACCCTGAGGGCTCTCAGAGGGAGAATGGGAGAGCACAACAAAATTCTTGGGATGGTGGCAGAAGGCTGGGGTGCCAGTGGGTGGGGACAATGACATCACAGGGATAATTTCAGTGACAGAGGACAGCAGAACCTCTGTGTCAAAGAGGGTCTAGCCTTGTCTTGAGATCTCTGAATCAAAAACATATCTATACCTTTTAGGAAAAAATTAGAAGAAATATATGATAAATATATTAATAAGGAAATAATTTAAATTAAAATAATCTAAGGTAAGAATATGTTAAAGACCTTTTGTAGCCCGAATGTTTGCATATCATCAAATATAGCACATTGCATTTAAAAAGGAAGAAAAATGTGTCTGACACATGGACTTTTAGAAAAGCAACTCTTTTGTTTTTGAAAAAATTGTAATTCATCAGACGGTTAACATTAATTAGGTGAGCTTCAACTGAACAGCTTTTCATTCTTTTTCATTCACCCAAGGTCATCAGTTTGCTTCTTCACCTGGAACTGAGGCTTCATTTCATTCCATTTTTTCCGTAGACCTAAAATGGTCTGGAGACTCCCTCCAAGGTCAAGTGCAGACACAGGCATAAGTGCTTCCTGAAGAAGTTTTAAGTTGTGTGTGGTCTGAAATAGACATTAGATAGTTATGCATATGTTTTCTTTGTTACCACCAGCAAATACATCATAATCATTCCAGTGATGACATGGTGTGTCATCAAATTTTGCAACTGCCATGAAAACACTCACTACCTAGAGTGAGCTTCTGGTTCTAAACCACCAATGAATAAAAGCACAAGCCCTCTTTTCACTGTGGTAAATATGCATAACAAAAAACCTACCATTTTAACCAATTTAAATGTGCAGATTAGTGGCGTTAGTGCACTTTGGTGTGCAATCATTACCACCATCCATCATCAGAACTTTTTCAGCTTCCCAAACAGAAACTCTGTCCCAGACAAACACCAACCTCCATTTCCCCCTTCCCTCAGCCTCTGATAACCTCTATTCTGCCTTCTGTCTCCCTGAATTTGACCACTCGAGGTATCTCACAAAAGTGGAATCCCAATATTTATCCTTTTGTGTTTGGCTGATCTCACTTACATTTCCAAGGTTCCTCCATGTTACAGCATGTGTCAGAATGTCCTTTCTTTTTAAATCTCAATAAAACCCACTGCATGTTCCCTCACCTTTCTAAGCTGCTCTTTGAATGCTGCCCACTGCTGTTTCACGGGCTTGCTTGCAGCAGCTTTAAGTTGCCAGGCTGTCCGAAGGCGGCTGAGTTCTTCCCTTTCCACCTTCTGGCTTTCCATAGTGTTCTCCATGATGTGTACTTCATTTTTCACATTTAATATTTCATTTTCTTTTGCCTGTGGAATTAATAACCTGTGTAATGGCTTTTTGTTTCCAAGAAATACAATATGATTTTGCATACAACTCTTTTAAGAGGCAAACGCTTCATCACAGCCAAAGCAGAACACAGTCCTGCCATCAAGAAAAGTCTGAAATGTGGTGTCCCAAGGACAAAAGAACAAAAAAACACCAGGATGGTCTTGGAATGCAGGAACAGAAAAAAACAGACCCTATTGTCCTTCCCTCCCCCACGTTATAACTATTAAAGGATCTCAGGTCCTCCTGAGCAGTATAACCTGCCTCCCCTCCTACGGGAAGAAGGTGTTTGCCTTACTCTTCCCTCCACCAATGTATGTGCCTCGTCCAATCAGCAAATGACCTGTAAGACCCCTATTGCGCTCCTTGAACTCTGAGTATAAAAATGGACTAAAGGACCCGTGTTCAATGTCGGTTCTCCCTTGAGCAGGCCTGCTGGTCTGACAGTGTTTCCCACTCTAATAAACTTTATTTTCCTCTCTTTCTGCCTTATGTCTGGAAATTCTTTTCCAACCTGTGCATGGACCACGACATGAAAGGTCTGTGCACAGGCTGGGCTCTCGGAGCCCATAATATATGCCTGGACATGAGCTTGCTAGTTGTTCACAACTCCACTGGCATTTCAGTCCCCTCCTCTAAGATTTGTTTATTTCCTGGGGTTTAAAGGATGACTGAATGAGCACAGGGATACAGAAATTTTGAAGCTGAGATTATTTTAATGAATACAGTTTGAAGTGGATTCCACCTTTTAACACACATTAGACTATGTCAGTATCTCAGTGTTAGGGGCCCTGAGGGGGCAAATTGTTCCAGGTTTTTCTTTTTGTACTATCCCACTGTATACACTACAATTATTTTAAGTTTTCCTTGTGAGTTACTCCCTTTTATGAGATCTGAAATGTGCATCTATATACAGTTGTTCCTTGGTATTCATGCGGGCAGGACGGGAGGAGGGTACTGGTTCCAGGACTTGCCCTAGACATCAAAACCAGTGGATGCTTAAGTCCCATGATTGGCTTTCCATACCTGCAGGTTTCAACCAGCCCTGGATAGTGTTCTTTGTTGATCCAAAGTTGGTTGAATCCAGGAATGTGGAAGCCCTAGATATGGAGGGCCAACTATCTCTACATTCGTATCTCTATACCCTGGTGGCCCAGCAGTAAAGAATCTGCCTGCAGTGCAGGCGATGCAGGAGACACAGTTCAATCCCTGGGTCAGGAAGATTCCCCTGGAGGAGGAAATGGCAACTCACCCAGTACTCTTGTGGGGAAAATCTCATGGACAGAGGAGTCTTGTGGGCTACAGGCCATGGGGTCGCAGAGAGTCAGACACGACTGAGCACACACACACCCTGTATACCAGAAGCACAGTATCTAAATTCCAAGACTTCTCTTCCCAACTTTCATATATTCTGGCTATCTAATTTGAAATCCTTTAAACAATGGTTTTAAATAATGGGAATTCAATTAGAGAGAAAAGTATAAGGAGTAAAACCCAGGAGTAAAACCCAGGAGTAAGGAGTAAGTATAAGGAGTAAGACCCAGGAGTAAAACCATGTACTTTTTTAATGTCCAAACATCAAAAAAGGCAGAAAAATTTTTGTTTAGCAAAACAAAAATCTGCTTTATGGCCAGCTCTTCTCAGGAAATCCTTGAATTTCTAGGGAGCAACTGTACATGAATTTCTATAATGGCAATGACAGCTGGGTATCTAAAAGTCAAAAGACTTTTTAGATTATAGTTAGAAGATAGTGTCATGAATCTGTAACAGGACATTTTAAATAATAGGTAGGCCATCTTATTTTTAAATTATTTTAAATGGCATTAATATTGCATAATCATATTAATGTAGACATTATAAAGTATCATTTAATTGCAAAAAAAGCCTGCAGGTGCTATATGTGATTTCTCCAATGAATTTGGGAATCTAATAATAAAATGGTGTATTCTATAACTGTGATGTACAAGACACATATTATGAAAGATATTAGCCACAGAAATACCTAAAGTAAATCATATTTTTATCTATGCTATAAATAAAGATAGGGTATCTTTAACATATTATTAAGAAACTATTAATAAAAATGTTACATATTACACGATCTAATGGAAAATTGGAATGTGTAGCATGTCAATGACAACTATAATCTGAAGAGTGTATGCTCTGAATGAGGCCCAGAAAAGAGAGTGCTATGGTAGGATTTGTTGATGCCTAGCTACCAGGATTCAAGAAAAGTGCTTATGCATTTGGCAGATGTAAGTACTGTGGCCACTCAGAAAGATTAAATGCTTTGCCTGAGGTCTGGTTAGTAAACACTAACTACTCAATCCATAGACTTCTGTATAAGGTCACTGACAAATCTGGCATCATGTGGTCTAAATAGGGCACTAGATATCCCATTCTCCATGTAGATTCACACACAATGAACGGTCTTCTGACATCTTGCTTTTCAGATATCTTGATAACTGCTAGGCAGTACTCCAGGTAGCATTCTTTAGTTACCACTATACACTAGTAAATTGGCACTTTCATCAAGATGTCTACCAGATTTCTACCCTAAATTAGTTTTCCTCATTGTGATGATATTTAGATGAATTTGAAAAAATGTTTTCATTTCAAGCTTGAAAAATCTGAGCATGGCAACAATCAAGAGTAGAGCACTCAGCAGAAAATGCCAGCTGGCCTTCTTCCTTCCTAACCACCAAACTGGTTACCACATTTCAGCACTAATGTTTGTTTAAAAGCCTAATGTCCAAAAGATATGAAGAGAATAAAAATTGTGTTATACTTGCTTTACCAACAATTGTCTATCTCAGAATGTCACTGAACTAATAAAATTAAGAATTATGTAGACCATAATTCTTATCAGTAAGGGAAAATTTATCATATGATAGTGGTAAGGACCTTGAGTTAAAGTGACCACGTTTATAATGTCAAGATAAAAGGCCACCAAGTTATGTAGTAAAATGAACACTATTTCTGAAAACTCTAAATGGACCTTTGAATATCAGAGAACCTAAGTTTAGACACAGATATAAAATAAAATTTTTAATGGATTCCTGCTACAGATCTTAAATGAAAATCTGGCCATATGATCTTAAACATTTTAAATAAGGAATAAAGGACTTTGTTTCTGAGTAGGATGGAGTAGCCAGGGGCAGAGCAGTGCTTCTGCCTAGAACAAACAGAAAAGCTGGAATAAGTGCAGAAGGCATCTATTTAAAGTCCAAAAGAACTAAAGAGGCCAAGACTCCAGGGAAGGACGAATCTGAGAGTGGTGAGCTCACCTGTCACCTCTCTTACTGCAGCCAGGGCCTTTTCCCATTCTGTGCACAGTAAAGCTGATCATGAGGCTTTACTGGGGAACACAGAAACCAACAGAGCTTTTGACAGACACTGGTGGACGTGGGGGGTTCAAGCACACAGCTGATGTTTATCTTAGAACATTGACAAAATACTGGGGCTGAACAGGGCAGGGCAGTAGATTAGAAAACCCAAGTAAATGCCTCTGAAAAGCAGAGTGGAGGTTTTTAGCAGTCCCCCAAGACTCCTCAAGCTAGAGACCTGCCAGGCGGATTCTGTCTGAATGAATGTACCAAGCTCCAGCTTGAAAACAATGAGAGAATAGATGGAGCCTTGACAGAACTATAGTCCAGACTGAACTTCACCAGCTCCTAATTGGCTTAAGTGATCTTCCACCAATACCTACCTAGGGAAAAAACATAACACCATCTGGAATCACAATTTTTTATACATAATGCCCAGCATTCAATAGATATTCACTCATCATCCCAAGACAGGATGACACAACTAGAAACCAAGAGAAAAAGTAGATGATAGAAACAATTCCAGATCCAGATGTTAGTGACAAACACTTTAAAATATCCATAATTAATATGGTCATGAAAGCATAGGAAAGATGGAGAAAGAGAGGATACAAAAGAGATTTTTGCTGGCAATATAATGTAGTAAAAAAAGAACTAACTAGAAATTCCAGAACTGAAAAATATAATTTCTCAAAAGGAAGATAGTATGAAAAAGGCTAGACCAAGAAAAGTGCAGTTTGCAAATATGTAAATTCCTTTTTAAGTGCAAATTAGAGAAGTACACAGTGAAGACATACACATAACAATATACTGAAAAAAGTAAAAATCTTAAAGATGGATATAGATAGATAATATATGTTCTAAATGTTCCAAGTAAAAAATAACATTTTTATAGTAAAGCACAAATATAAGAACGTAGGTAAAATACTCAACAGGTCTTCACTGATGCTTAAGGATAGTGTTAGATGAATTAGAATTATTTACTGCATATTTTGTTTCTACATAGGTTTAAGAAGAATGGTCTTTAAACAACAAAGTTTGAAATAACTAAGATAAAGAAGAAATTCTAGCTCAAAGTAGATGAGAATAGTTAGAGACTGTTTCAAATGAATTTGGGCTCCAGATTGAGATTCACCTCATGTCAGAGTTCTGAGAAAACTGCAGATGTCAGCAATCTTTGCAAATCTACAGAAAATGGGAGAAGGGCCAGAAAATTAGAGAAAGAAAAATGCCCTGATTATCAGATGGGGGAACGGCTGGACTATGTGATTTACTGATCAATAAGCTTTATACTGAAAACCAGGGCAACAAAATTATCACTGATCAAGCAGATTGTGAGCACTTCGGAAAGAACCCTTAGATCACCAGGAGTCAACCTAGTTTTTGCCAAATTATTTTACACAATTGATAGGATACTGGGTAGATAGACCTTCCTTTTAGCAGCATCTTTCAACAGAGACTTGAGAAAAAGATTGTGAAATGCTGGTTAAAATAAACTACTACTGGGAGTGTCAATGATTGTTTTAAATGCTGGTTTATCAACTGATTGCTTAATGGATTGGAGTATCAACCTGCCCCTCAGACACTTTTATTAAAGATCTAATTGCCGCCGTGGGAGGCTTACTTATTAATATATGAAATTAAACCCAGGATAGATGGCTAATGTAGTAGACAGCAGGCTCAAAATTAGTTTAACAAGATGTAATCATGAGTTAAAACTAACAAAGTGATATAAAGTAGGAATAATATAAAAGCTCACATTTGTATGTAATAGATAAGTAGGCGACAAGGATATAAAATGGGACAGACCCATCTTGGCAGAAGTTGCAGTAAAAAATGTGATGCAATTACAGTTTTCTTTCATCACAAGCTGAACATGAACCAATAAAGTAAAATTATTGCTAAAAGCACTAGTATAATCTTAGTTCTCATTGGTAAAGAATGATGTCCACTTTGTGTTGAAGCGGTACTTTACTTTTTGTTTACATTTTATGAATGGTTTTGACAAGTCATGGACAATTCTGGGAGGGAGGATTAGGATGAAGAAAAAAATAAAACTACCTCTTAAATAATAGAAAGGATTTATATCTAGTTAGCTGGAGAAGACTCAAATTAGACTTTGCAATGGTTTTCCAGGTTTGAAAATTTTTTGAGTGTAAGAGGGATGAAATATGAATACATTTTTCTTCTCTATGGATCTATAGAGGGTTAGAATCAGATATGAAGAGAGATTCAACTTATTATTAAAAAAAAGAAACAAACCTTTCTAGAAGCTGGCATTTTCTAATATAAAACAAACAGTTTTAATAGGAAGATACTTGAGGTATTGAAGGAGAGGTGGATTAAGCATCTTTTAAGAATAAGAGTTCTGTAGTGAATGGGCCTGAAGTTGATGTAAGTATTCTAGCATTATTCTAGCATACTTTACAAATCTAACTTAACAACTAAAATTAGGGTACATTTCTAAGTACAATGGGGCTTCACTATGAAAGTCTGATATTATAAGATATTCTTCAAAATGAAGATTCATCCTAGATGTTATCTTCAGCCTCTGGAAATCTTATAAGAATCTTGTTGCATGCTCTCAACATACCTCAGAACTTTGGGATGAACCTCTGAGGACTCTGTGTGATAATAACAATGTTGCATTCAGATTATTGTCATTCTCTCTTCTTAACAGATACAATAGCCTTCACATGATAAACTCACAAGGGGTCTAGGACCAAAGAAGCACAGAAATGCTGGGCTTCAGGACTATTCACAGTGAATGAAGCTAGAAAGAACTTCCTAAACCAGCCTGGCTGAATGAAAGTTGAAATTTTGAATTTATGATCTTGACTTTGACAAGTAATCCGTGAAGAAGGTGTGACTCATTTAATGTTGTTCTTACCATATTTATTAAATTAAGGAACTCGAGCCCAAGGTCATGCGTTAAAAAACTCCTCTTTAAAAATAGCTGCCACTGTTTCTCCACTGAGTCAGACCAATGCTTGGCTTCAGCACCGCCCTCCTCCTTTCGTAGGATATCAGTTTGGTAAAACTCCTTTAGGCCCTGACATTGCTTCTCTACCTGGAAAAAAGAGAGAGAATATAAATGAAAGTTAAGAACACTTCAAAACATTTTTAAAGGGAAAAATACTAGATTCCAGTAAAAGCCTATATAAAAATTTACTTGGAACCTACATTTCAGAATTCTTTAAATAATTATTAAGTACTGTCAACTTACTGAAAAGACACAAATCTATGTAGGTTGTTGACAGACCAGACTGACTACCACTGGATAGTAAATTGAGCTGACAAGCTTATTATCCAGAAGACCTAGTTACTGTAGCCAAAACCATATTTATCTACTGTACACGTGTATGCTTTGCAACTGGGGACAATTTATGTCAAAGACCAATGTGGTTTCATTTTAGAGCTGTGTTTTATAATTCAGAAGAAATATAAACATATAAAATCAAGGATTACAAATCAAAAGGGAATGTAAATCAGTGAAACAATTATTCATAATCAGTAAATCATGACTTGCTTCTCCTCAGTGATAAGCCAGAACAAAAGAGTACTAATAATTATGAATTTTCTGTACATGTATTAATATTAAACTGCCTCCATGAGAAAATGTTATTGAGGTTACTTCACCTCCCTAAAATTATATTTTCTCATTGGCTAACCAATGTAAGCAGTACTAGATTATTTTAAATCAGTCTCTTGGGACAGAGTTTATATAAAATCAAATGTGCCTGTAGAACTATAGATTAACACAAAACTGGCTATTATAGAAGTAGTAGAAAAATTTTGAAACAATTTTTTAAGCATTTTGAATAATACTTAATAGCCAATGGGCTTCCCTGGTGGCTCAGGTGGTAAAGAATCTGCCTGCAATGCAGGACACCTGGGTTTGATCCCTGGGTTGCGAAGATCTCCTGGATAAGGGAATAGCTACTGATTCCAGTATGTTGGCCTGGAGAATTCTATGGACAGAGGAGCCTGGTGGGCTACAGTCAATGGGATTGCAAAGAGTCTGACATGACTGAGCAACTTTCACTTTCTTTCAGTATAACAGCCAATAGGACAAGACTCAAAGAGTTCATAACTACTGAAAGCCATCTAAAGAAGGTACGAAATTTCAGGCAGTGGTTAGTCACTATATTTTAAAGATTTTAACATCGTTCCTAATTTAATGAGTGCTGCAGAGGGCACTCACAGAAGTTCTCTCTTCTTTCCCCATATTCCATTTTTTCATGCCTCTCTTTTACTGATGCTTATTTCCTCAGCCCAGAGTGATCTTTTCTCAGTTTTCAACTCCTACTTATCCTTCATGAGATAGTTAAAATGCTACCTCCTCCAGGGGGTCGCCTAAGATTTCATAGTAAGAACTAAGCATCTATCTCCCTGGGCTTCCAAACATAATTCTGGGAGAAAGAGAACCATAAGCAAATTATTATACCACGAAGACAAGTATGCACACCATGTTCTGGACACGCTGAGGTGGGACCACCAACTCTAAAGAAACTGGAAAGCACAACGGAAGTAACACTTGATCTGTGCCTTTCAGAATTGTCCAGGGTGACAAGGAACAGGAGAAGGGGCTCCAGATGGAAGGAATAATGAGTGTGAAGGTACAAGGGTGAAACACGGGCTGGTTAAGAGCAGGATAAACGATCCTGGTGTGGGTGAAGTCCAGATAGCACACGCTGAGTGTTAAGATGCAAGCATGATCATTGGGTTGGGACAAAGCCAGCCAGCAGGTTTCAGCATATTTGGTACTCTACTCAACATGATGTGATACCTTCTTGTTAGCTTGAAACAACTGACAGCTCTCACAGTGACTCAAAATCAGCATGACAACCATCAGAACTTCAGTGGCATCGTGCGCTACAGGCTGGGGTGCCAATCTGATGGGCTGTCAGTTATGTGAAATTCTCAAAACCTAAACTTTAGGTCATCTTCCTTTCCTAACTGCTCAAAAATAAACCTCCTTGAATGTAAGTAAGCATGATGTCATTACAGGAATTCCCTTGAATATGGACTAGTCTCTTTTTTTTTTAAGTGAATTAATAATCAACTGTAATACATTATCCATTTGAGAGTAAAAGTTATAATTTGCATCACAAATTACATTTGTTATATTGCCTGAATTTTAGGCGGTAACATGATCAGATGTGCTTTAGAATGATCATTTTTTGAAAGGCATGAAGGAGAGAATTACAGAAGGCAGAGAGAACAGGCAGATACAATTTCTTTAACCTCGGCAAGGATGATGAGGACCTGCACTGAGGAGATGATGATGGTACAAAGATGGGAATTCAGAAATCTCTTAGGTTGACTCTAAAGACAGATATGGGATAGCATGGCCTTCAGAATATGGAAAAACAAAAGGGAGGAGACTGGGGATTAAACCTCAGCTCTGATGTTTACTACCTGTCTTGTCTAACTTCCTAGAGCTTCAGTTTCTCTCATTTGTAAAGTGAGGATAATAGTGAATACATATAGGGATATTATAAGGATGAAACAAAATTAGGAATTAAAAGTTCAGGTATTGATACAAAATAAGTGCTCATTAACAGAGGGATTAGAACAGACTTTGAACTCCTACACAGGACTTCTGAAAGATGGTGGGGTCATTAATCCAATGGCAAAATACAGAAGGAAACACGTTTGAAGAAAAGATAAGCAGTTGTGTTTTTGTTGAGTTTTAAGGAGGCTTCAGAATACCAGTAGGTAGTATAATTGGAAGTTGAAAATATTGGCCTGGAGCTCAAAAGAGTTGAGGCTGAAGAACTAATTTTGGGGTACTGATGCATTGAAAACCAAAAATGTGTTGGTTGGAGGTGATTTTTACAGGGAGAGTGTACAGAAAGCACAAAAGAGAGCACAGACAAGAACTCTTTGACCCACCACACTTCCAGAACAGAGAATTGAATCAGGAAAAGGAAGTAACAGATAAAGAAGCAAACAGGATGATTACCCCAGTTCCGTGAAATATCCAAATAAGGCGAATCTACAGGGACAGAAAACAGATTAGTGCTTGCCCGAGGCTGGGGGATTGGCAACCAGGACTGACAAAAAGTATTCATAGGCTCTTTTTGGGGTGGTGGAAACATACCAAACCTGGAGTGCACTGATGTTTGCACAATTTTATAAATAAATACTAAAAATCACTACATCCTACAATAGGCAAATTTTATGGTCTGTAAATTATACCTCATTAAATCTGTTTTTCTTTATAAAGTCAAAAGAGGTCAGTATGAGTAACTGGGTTAAACAAATATGGCAGAGAGATCAAGTGGGATAAAGACTGAAAATACACCATTTCATCTGTCAACTAGCAAGTAATAAGCTTATAAGAGTGTTTTCAATGGAGTGAAGAGCTGGTAAAAGGCAAGACTGAAACAAGGATAAACTCAGTGGCAGTGGGATGAGGACTGGGGAGGATCAACAAGGAGAGGAAATAAACGTCATCTTCCCATCCCACGAGTCCAGATGGGAAAGGAAGGAAACCTACAGAGTGGCAGCCGTAGTGAGGGCAAGACTGCTCGGGAGAACTGTAGGCGAAAGAGAGGGAAGAAACAGAAGAAGCAAAGGTTCAAAACTCAAGAATGGATGCTGAAGCTACGTTCTGAAGGATTCGGGAGCAGACAGGGAGGTACCGAGGGCTGGTTATGGGGGGACACACGCGGAAACCCCACTTTATTGGTGACAGTGCAGGAAGGGAGAATACGTCCGTGGGTTTGGAAGCTGAGAGAAGACAAGGCAATTTGGCTCAATGGACTCATGTGT
Source organism: Capricornis sumatraensis (assembly GCF_032405125.1). NCBI lineage: Eukaryota > Metazoa > Chordata > Mammalia > Artiodactyla > Bovidae > Capricornis > Capricornis sumatraensis. The sequence goes on along the minus strand of NC_091071.1, from coordinate 62,420,157 downwards.
TTTTTCCGTCACATACAAGCTACGGGTGCAGATTTAGGAATGGAAACTGTGGTAAGAAGCTTGAGAGTCACTACTGAACGGGCAGCAGCTAGAGGGCACATGGTAGCGGGGGAGGGGGTGCTCAGCTGAGGAAAAGACGCTTGAATTTGTAACAGCACCAATCAGCACAATTGTTTGATTTTCCACAGGAGTATCTGGGAGCTTGGAAAGAGAAGCAGAGTAAACAGAGTGTTGGATTGATCTAGAATTGGGAATTGGCAGAGTTCGGGTGGAAGCCAGGGAAGTGAGGGTATGGGGAGTATAATGGAATTGAATAAGCTGGCGAGGAGAGAAGGAAAGCCCATGGGAGGCTGGACAGACTGAAAGCCCTGCCAGGGTGGGGACAGGAGCCTCTGCCAGGTGAGAAAACAGAGTGAAAGCTGGGCAGATGAAAGGACAGGGAGTCCTTCTGTGAAAGTGCTGTCTGTAAAGCTGAGGTTTCAGTCCTAATCACCAGGCCCCTGGTCCCAGAGGCCAGAGTGGCCAGTGGAAGTAAGTGCTGCGCTGGGAACTACGAAGGTACATTTTCCGCAATGAAGACGCAGAGCAAGTACTTCTTTGTACCTTCTCCACCATTTCTGGCTTGGAGAAAATGTTCATCAACAGAACAACCTGTCAGTTGTAGCACTTCTGCCACACCCGAAGAGTTCAAGGCTAAGAAAAATTGAAAAAGAAAAATCCAGGATAAAGAAAGATGTGGAAAAGGAGACAGTGGTTCCCTGAGACTTCCAAGGCCTGGGCACGGCCTTCCTTCAGATGGAGAGAACTCAGACTATTGCAGAACGAGAGTAGATAGCGGCAAAGAGGGCAGACAGGCTCACGGTGGCGCGAGGTGAGGGTGAGTGTGGTGAGGGCACTGGAGGAGAAGGCTACTTGCCTTCGGTGACTTCACCCCTGAGGAGATTTTGCGGAGCTCTACCTGCCACTGAAGCCGCACCCTTCTCCTTGAAAGGAGAGTGCACACAGGTGCCCCCCTGGTGGCTCAGTGGCAAAGAGTCCGCTTGCCAACCAGAAGACGTGGGTTTGACCCCTGGGTCGGGAAGATTCCCCGGAAGAGGAAATGGAAACCCAGTCCAGTATTCTTGCCTGGGAAATCCCATGGACAGAGGAGCCTGGCAGGCTACAGTCCATGGGGCCACAAGGAGTTGGACTCGACTGAGCAACAGAGCATGGGTACACCGGGGCCAGAGTTAAGAGGTGGGACTCCAGCACTTTACTCTTTTTCTGTCTTTTTTTAAAATATAAATTTATTTATTTTAATTGGAGGCTAATTACTTTTCTATTACTGATGTCACCTTCGAGAAGCTGGGACCATCGAGAGACGGAATGCTAGTCCACCAGAGGGAATTTTACAGATTATTTAGTACAAACCAGTCAAAATAATGCTTCCTAAGAAGCTCTCAGAGGAAACTTATTAAGAAGCATTAAACAAGACGGATCTGAGATCAGACTCAACAGACCATAATTTCTAATTCTGTGTACTTAAAATAATTCATACACATTGCTTAGGTATTTTGAAGAGACTGATGACTTACTTTAAAATAGAAAATGACTGATTTTTAAAGAATTTTATTTTATGTTTAGAATATTGTAAATAATGGCAGCCCACAGTAAAAAGTGTTTCAACACAGCCTCTTTGTCGTGTTGCCGAAGACGTCAGCCCATAAGTACTGTACCTCCTCCGATGACTTTAGAAATGCCACATAAGTTTGCAGGACTTGTGACCTGGAGTTGATGCTTTGGCCAAATATGTTTAATTCTTCCCCTAGCCATTTGGCTTTAGAAAAAAGCGATGCCAGTTCATCAAGTTCAAAATCATGTTTCTCTGTCAAGAGTTTTGCAGCTGCTTCTAATTCATGTGATGTCTCCTATGAAAGCCAAGCACAGGGGGTCAGCAGCTGACAGGGGAATCATGAACACTCACATTCCATTACTTTCGGTTCAGCCATCTATTACGATTATTAATTGAACTTGTACCAAAATTCTCCTCAATAAAAAGGCACATATTTCAAAATTCAAGAAAAGGCACCACTAAATGAAAACCATCTCAAATTACTCTTTCAGTCTATTAGCTATACTTTTTATTTAGAACATTCTTTTTTGTGTGTGTAGAGATAGGAGAAAGTTTTAGTAGAAAGGTTTATAAAACAGACGTTTAAAATAATTATACATGATAATTGCTTTATGAAATTTACCAATAGCTCTAGAAAGTACTTAAATTAATTTTATTATATAAGAGATGATAAATTTATAGAAATTGTTTACTCATTTTTTAATTCAAAAACATTCTATATTAATTATTCAGTCTCCTTAAAATCTCCATTTACAAGTTTTTATTTTTTTAATTAATTAATTTATTTTAGTTGGAGGCTAATTACTTTACAATATTGTAGTGGTTTTTGCCATACATTGACATGAATCAGCCATGGGTGTACACATGTTCCCCATCCTGAAACCCCCTCCCACCTCCCTCCCCATCCCATCCCTCTGGGTCATCCCAGTGCACCAGCCCTGAGCACACTGTCTCATGCATCGAACCTGGACTAGCGATCTGTTTCACATATGGTAATATACATGTTTCAGTGCTCTTCTCTCACATCATCCCACCCTCGCCTTCTCCCACAGAGTCCAAGAGTCTGTTCTTTACATCTGTGTCCCTTTTGCTGTCTCACATGCAGGGTCATCATTGCCATGTTTCTAAATTCCATATATATGCATGTAGGGAATACGCTACAGATGAGGTCCGAATAACAAAGAGTCAGTGAATGTGACTTGCCTAGGGTGGCTCTTGCACGTTTTCTCTTGAGTGTAATTTCTGGCACATGGAATTTAACCACTGAGTCGATGGATGGGCAGGCACGCACTACATACATGACTGCCACTGACAGAGCTATGTTGTGAGACCAGGCTAGGGTCCAAGCAAACATGAAAGGCAGAAGCTACACCCTCATCTACAACAAGGAGGGATTGCTCTTGCACTTGTATTTAATACACTTCCCAAATACTCTACTAACCAAAGGTAACTTTCATTTACAAGCGCTGCTTCCACAGAGTACTCTGGGAAAAAGGAAACGGAGGAGTTTCTCCCTGTGAAACGTCCTCCTTTCTCTCAAATTTTTAAAATAAAAAAATGAAATTGACTTCAGGCATGTATTTCATTTTAGATGTTTTAAATAATGAATTTAAAAAGTTTTTTTTTTTTTAAATAATGAATTAAAAACACCCCCTTAAATATTGGTTCATCTGTGAGTTTCAGGCGGGGATGCTATTTGTGAAGGAGACTCTTGGATAACTTAGGGGATTGGGATTGACATATACACTTTTATATACACTACCATATATAAAATAGATAATCAACAAGGACCTACTGTATACACAGGGAATGCTACTCAACATTCTGTAATAATCTATATGAGAAAAGAATCTGAAAAAGACTGTATGTGTATATATATATATATATATATATATATATATACACACACACACACGTATAGCACTTTGCTGTATAGCAAAAACTAACACAAAATTGTAAATCAATAATACCCCAACATTAAATAAACATTAAATTAAAAAAAAAGAAATGATGGAATAGCGAGGCCGTTTTCCTGCAGACATGGGTACTTGTTCCAACTTCCTAACCACCTGGTGGGGCAGGAGGGGACTTTATGCAGGAATATTTGAACCCAAGCACCATGCAAAAGGGGTGAAAGGATGCTAGAGAAAATTTCAGATAGAGGAGGGGGCATCTTTTGTCTCTAAACACTAGGTGTGCAAACACGTTTTTTTTTTTTTTAAACCTCCTGGAATCTACATTAATGCATGTTGCTTTTGGTAATTTTGTTTTGCAACTTACTCTAGCAGAAAATTATAAATAGCCTTAGAGAAGCACTCTCCCTGCCTCCTCTGGAACCCCCAGAAGGAGCTGCTAACATCTCCCAGGCAAGGAAAGAGGGCCAAATGAGTGTCTAATACCAGGCTATAATGCTGAGTTTCTGTGAGCTCAAACACCATAATAAATACACATATAAGTAATTTAGATGCATATACTAGTAGGATTTTTTAAGTCATTATTTCCCATAATACTAATTTAGAATTGCAGCCCTTAAGGGACCTAGGATTAAATTTTATAGCTACTGAAAAGAAATTATATTTACAAAATCATAACTATAATAATAACTCATTTTATTTACCTTAGCTTGTTTATCTAGTTCCAGATATTTACTCAAAATCTTCTCTGATTCAGAAAGGCTGGAACCGACATCCATTGCATTGGAAAGTATTGTGCTGATTTTCTGAATGGACATTTCAACCTTCAGAAATAAAGAATATATTGCAGCCTTAGCAATAAATATTGACATAAATGCATGTATATGTGTAGGAAAGATAGATACTGCTCTCTACTTTCCCATTATACTTTAATATATATCAATTTAATCTAAAAATGGTCTAAAATATTTCAGAATTTTATATTTAATAATGCTGCTCTTCATATGAGGTAGTATTACTGACCCACCAAGAAAGGATAGATGTTTACAGATATTTCTCTTATTAATAGCAATGAGATATCAGCAACAATACACATTCTCTAAAAATTTATTATCTATATTACCTAGAAAGGATAATGCACTTGTCAACACATCAATAGAGATGAACTTTTCTGGTTCATTAAATCACAACCGTGCACTATATGCTGAATGGAGCCCAATTTAGAGCTACATTTTGAAACAGAGGTTCAGCACAAGTATTAGATCACTCTATGGATTATTTTATTTAGGGCTGAGGGACTCTAGGGCAGCACTACTTGCTAATATGTGATAACAAAACACAGGAGCATGCTCAGGAGACTTAATTGATGAAAGTGGATGACTTCAATATACAAGGATAAATGAATATAGTGACCTGTAAAGGGTTCTATTCAATTCAAGCCACTGCCTTGCTCTGACTAGAGGCCATACTTCCCAGAGTCAAATTGGCTCTGACTTCACAGTAGCAAGACAATTAGCAATGGCTGTTTGAGTTTCTACTGTTTTCTCCACCTCCATCGCATTAGCTTGAGTCTCAGGCTCCAGGGAATGCAACACTACAGCTGCCACCATGTTTGTAATCTCCCTGGACCCAAGCGTCAGAACAAGGCTCACATTCCCATCTCTGGATCAATAACAGGCGAGGAGGCAATATAGATAGAGACTTGATTATTTAATGACCTCTCCTGTGAAGTCTATTAATTCCACTTGTGTAAGTCAGACATGTAAGTCCATTGAGGCAAATTAAAAAAAAAAATCATTGAAAATTTGAGACCCAGCCTTTGCAACATGGTTCATTAGCATTAATGTCATTGAGATACTACTAGGTTTTGCTATAATTCCATCCATAGACCAGTAATTTTTGTTTAGTCAAATAGTAGCTGCCTGGTTTCATTCCTTTTTGAAAATAGGAAATAAAATTCTTCAAACCGTTGTATTCACTTTGGAGAAAGAATTTTACATGTCTGGTTTTATTCAGAGTGGCCTTGGTACTTTGCACTGTCTTAGTTCAATAAATTATGATAATGGCAATTTATTCCTGGAACCTGTAAAACTCATGATTTGGTTTTTTTTTTTTTTTTTTTGGTATCAGCCTGCTGGTCTTTTTAAAAATTTTTAAATTTATTTTTCGCTGCACTGGGTCTTCACTGCTCTGCGGGCTTTTCCCTAGTTGCCGTGAGAGGGGGCTGCAGTGTGCAGGCTTCTCATTACAGTGGCTTCTCCGGCTGTGGAGAGGGGCTTTAGGGCACGTGGGCTCAGCAGTTGTGGCTCAATTGTTGCGGTGCACGGGGCTTAGTTTCTCTGCGAAAGGAAGGATCTTCCCAGACCAGGGATTGAACCTGTGTCTCCTCTGTGGGCAGGTGGATTCTTTACCACTGAGCCACCAGGGAAGCATTATCCACTATTCTTCTATCGTATGGTGCCATGTCAATCAAAGCGTGCATATGGGAGCCGTGCACAGAACCATGTACATCAAGCAGAACACAATCCCAATTGTGCACCTGGTTCAGTGAACACAGTTAACACAGTTCTGTGCACAGTGAGAGCTGCCTTTGTGTAAACATCCTCGAGGCTGGGCGGCAGGAAGGATGACGCTTCTAGTTTTGGCAACCTGGGGCAGGGATGGTTGGTGAGTAGCAGCGAATTACAGCTTCATTCTGTTTGAATGTAAAGCCTAACGTGGGATGAAGGGAATCCTGAGATACGCCTGTCCCCACCATATGGGCCCACAAGCCGTCATTGCCATACCATCATCTGTCACCACCAGGTAAGGGGCTGCATCTAAATAGCATTATACCTGAAGGAGGACACACTTTATGAAATTACCTCTCTTAGGTGGCCCTCCACCGAGGCTGTGAATTGCTGTCTCTTAAGAGCAAATTCCCTGTGCGCCGAACACTGTTCAGTCAAATGTTCTACCCGTCTTCTGAGGCAGCCCATAATCTCACGGACACCGGTCAGCCGAGAGCTGAATGGAACAAGCCAGCTGTTAGTTCACTCCACCCTTATAGAGAAGCCCCAGGAACAGGGAACATTGCAAGATGAATCTTCCATAAGTATGACTTGATAAAAGTTATTAAGCTTCAGGCTTCAGGATAATAGAAGTTAAGAAGCTGCAGTCCTGGTACAGCACAGAGCAAAACCAAATGATGTTCTTTTGTTTAAGTCCATCCTGAGGGAAAATATGAGTTATGCGTTTTTGCAACCAGGTCTAATCTTCTTTCCTAAAGATTCACTTTTTAATATTTCTCTAAGATGTTTTGAGAGCCCTATGGCAGAAACCACAGTATGTCTGCCAAGAGTTTTCCTGGGGGTTTATTTGAAAGCTTCATTTATCTAAAGATGGTCTTTGAATAGAAATGTATATCAGCCAACTAACAAAACACTGCCTGATCCAATAGGGTAAAATATTCATGTGATATTAGGTCTTGGTTCTGAATGATTACGAATACTCAAGGCTGCAATCATTAGGTGAAAACCAAACTATCACAAATAATGAGGAATCTGATGTACATGTTCATAAAAAGAAACCAAGCCTCATATTATAATTTTGTACCTGTTAATTATACACAGGTATAATTTTCTCACAAGGGCTGGCCTTGTGAGAAAAAGTGAGATGGCAGTTCACAAAATGAAAACGCCTTTAAAACAGCAAATGAACTTTGAGTTGGACCCACTTTGCTATGGTCTAAAGACACACTAGCACGTTTCCAAACCATTTCCAACACAGGCTTACCAGCAATGCCAGACAGAGGAAGGACAGAGCTGATGCAATGAGCACTTTTACGGTGTTCAGCCTATCACTGAGACAGAGCCTCTCCTAATATGTGAGAAGCTGAAGTCTTTAATTTCCCACCAGTCATTTCCTTCCAATACTCATGAAGATGAGCTGATAACTCTTACATTTAATTACCCAGAGCTTAAAAAGATCTTGGAACAAGATACAGAATTCAGTAGTTTTACCTCAAATAATTAATTTATGGCTTTGTAAAAATGAATTTAATTAGTAATGAAATGAGGGCAGGATCCCAAATGCCTGAGAGGGAAAGAGACTTCACAGGAATGACAATGAGGCTGCCAAAGAGTTGAGGGCTCATCAGGTAGCTTGAGAATCTCGTCGAATGTACACGGGATTCAAGTGTGTCCTGTGGGACCACCAGAGGCCAAGAGAAGCTTGATTTTGGAGAAATCTGATTCCTGACACATAGTGTTTCCAAACATTAAAACTTGTTCCACATTTTAATAACTCAGAGGCGGTAAAGAGTATAATCCAGAAATCAGGAGAGTTTAGGAAAATTCTTCATATCCACGAATTCTATAAAAGTAGTGTATTGGTAATAGCAGTCATATTTTGACTATATTTTAGACTTTGTATGCTAAACAAGTCCTTACAATCCCAGTTGTCCTAAATGTTATAGTTTTCTGTAAAATAGGCAAATTTGGAATGAGAAACGTAGAAAAGGTGAGTAAGTACTGTGGAAAGAAGGTACAGAGAATACAAAAGGTAAAGCTTGTCAAAGGAAATGGGAAAGCATTTTCTAAAAATAATCCATTTATGGTGACAAGGCACCATTTTTAATGTTTTAAGTAATCTCTTCTAATTCTCATAACTACTCTGTAATCTGGCTATAACTGTTATCTCTATTTTGCAGATGAGCCAAGTGAGGTAGAGAAATGCTCAGCAACTTACCCAGGTCACATTTATTAAATGGCAGGGCTGGGAATTGAACCTATTCATCTAATCTGAGTCCACATTCTTTACCACCTCATGGTAATAATTTTTCTGGGTCGCTGACATATGATGGCGGGAAGGGGGCGGGATATTCTTTTAAAATTTCACTTTCCCTTGAACTGACTGTTGATGGAAGCAGGATAAGCCTGGCAGGCATGCTCTTCTGAAATTGGCAGTCTTGGCCAGATAATTCAATGTCTGTTGGTAGTTTGCAAAGTGACCACTAGAGGGGCCTGATATCTTGTTCAGATTCACATCTTGAAGGTCCCTCTGGCACAGAGAATGGAAACAGGAAACAAAAGCCAATCAAGCATTTATTCTGTAAAAATACTGCTTTTTAGCAACTCACAATTTTAATTTAGATGAATCATCACGAGCCAAATAGAATGTCTCTCTCTCTCTGTCTTTGAATGGATCATTCATTTTTATTTTTCAAAGACCTAGGAAATCAGTTTCATTTTGTGGTGATTTATACCTTATCTTGTGTATCTACTGCATTATAAATTAAGGGAAAAGGCAATATTCTTTTCATTCATTTATCCTATGCAACCTTGAATACAAAGCCTTGTTAAGAATTAAATTAATGCATATTTTCAAATTAAATAAAATACACTTTGATCAATATTTAAGGGAAGAGAAGACACAAATTTAAGGAGCAAAAATATATGCACAGATAGTTATTGTATTCAAAATGTCACTAGTAACAGTTTCCAACAGTTTTTAAACCAGGATGACATTGCCCTTTGCCTAGTTATAGAGCTTTTAGGCTATCCGAAAACTGCCCAATTTCTTCTTTGATGGTTTAGGATTCATAGTTAGGTTCACTGATACTTATCTCCTCTGTTTCAAGTCTTACAAGGACAGACTGAATTGCCTGTCCCGTGTGCATACCCTTCTTATTTGTGGTTTAGACCTCTTTTTTAGTATAAGTTCTCAATCATTTTGCTCCCAACAGCCAGCTCCTGTTTTCGTCTATGTCCTTGGCTAGATCATCTCTGTCAGGTGAGAAGGTATTAACCCCTTCCCTCTGAATGGAACCTTTATCTGTCACACTCCTGACCCCAGGTCTGTTTCCTCTCCTTCCTCCTTGATGAAAACCTAATCTGCAGATTATAACCGCCCTATGCCACCATTTTCAGCTGGAAACTTGAAAAATTGATTTTCTTTTGAAGATTCCAGACATTTCTTTTGAACATTTCAAAACATTTTAAAACATGTATAGCCTCCCTATTGCCAATTTCCTCAGAGTCTGAAATGCAGATTGTTTGATCAAAGGAAAAATATGACCTCAAACTCTGCCAGCAATTCTTACATGAACTGAAAGTAAATTAATAGAATTCCATTAGTCACCCAGTATTACTTCACAGTAGTGTTACATAAGCGATGGGGTAAGAACTGTGGACAGACCAAAGAAATTTGGTAGAACCAAGTTCCCTGGGTATTTTGTTTTGACTCAGGACACACTGCTCACGCGCTGCCTGATGGGGTAGGAGAGAAGCGACCAGTGGACCTGCTTTCTAAGCCTAACAATCTGTGGCTCTGTAATTTACAATGGAAATATTGCTTGATCTTCAGGCACTCTATGAATGGATTAAATGGTTCCTGCCTGTAGTATGAACATGGGGTATATTGGATTATTCTTGATATCGATTTTGACTTCTTCAAGCATCACAGAGGCTCAGGAATGATAGACTGTGAAGGCTCTTTAGACATTTGGTAGAAACTTCACCATGGAAGTATTTTCTCCCCTCTTCATTAAGCCAGGAGAGGGGAGGGAAGGGGAAAGAAAAATTATATTTTTCCCTAGAGAGCAGAGACATATTGACTTCGGGCTCAAAAATAAACTGTTATATTTCCTATATGGAAGCAGTTGCCCTACACCTTTGCATTTGTTACAAACTGAGGCTGCAGAAAGGGAGTAAATCCCAGTGCTAATATGTTTTAATAATTCTTTCCCAAGAGCAGCAAGTTGCTTTCAGACCTTTCATAAATTACTACTGGCAGTCCATCTGGATTAGGAGCTGAACCAGATGGTAAGCACTTGACAGCTTACTCTATCTCATCAGAAGGAATCAGCTGATCATATTTTTCTTATTGTCTATGGACAAATTATACTTTGAAAATGGGAAAAAAATTATCTTCCTTATGTTTAGCTTGCTACTTCTCTTGACAGGAACTCTTCATGTTTAACATCTTTATTTTGCAGGAAACAACCACCTCTCTAGTTTTCATCCTTACTTTGAAAAAGTGCCATTCCAACTGAGGAAGTGAAATGCATGTTTTGACAATAATTTTTTTTTCTGATTTATGTTGTATACATTTTGAATCACTGCCTACCACACGGATATCACACCCACACACATCTCATGCACACAAGACAATAAAGAAACATAAGTAGTAAGTGGGGCTGAAGCTACAGGTTTCCTGGGTTCAGATCCATGCAGAGATGCTCACAAATTTCTTTCCTATGAGGACAGAAAAACGAAAGCATGCAACTCCATGAAGGGAAGAAATCAGTAACAGCGATGGGGTTTTCCCTCCTTACAAAAGGAGATTGAAAAACTCTACAGCTAGCTGCTGTAGGAATCAGACACTGCCGGGCAGTCAGGAAGCCCCACTCCTCCCCAACCTGGTTTACTGGCTGCACCTCTGAGAGCCACAGTATCTCCATGTGAGCTTGGGTGACCCTGATCAAACAGCAGAAGATAGCTGCTGGACTGGAGACCCTGTAGGTCCAGGTAGAAGTCACTGCAAAGCTGCTCAGGAGGAAAGAGAAAAGAGCAGAGAACAAAGCAAGGACAACGAAGCTGAACAACAAACACTTTGCATTTAGAGGACAATCTACAATTTCAAAGCACATGAGGAAAATGAATCCCAAGGAAAAACACCCAACAATCAAAAGCTAAATACACTCTGTCTGAAATGAAAATAAGTAGAGCAATCAGATGAGAGATAAAGGAAAAGAGAGATAAAGAAAGATAGAGAGATAGAGGAAAAATCAATACCCATAATAAAGAAACAAAAAACTCTGAAACAAGAACAGTCAGAAATAAAACAAAATTGAATAGAAAAAAGGAGTTAGAAATCCTAAGAGTGAAAATAATACAGTTGTGCAAACAATCAGAAGAATCCACTGTTGAAAACAAAGGGAAAATTAACAAGAGAAAAATGAATCTGATTCGTTTTTGAGGGAATGCAATGAAAGTGATCAAGGAATGAAAAATATGAAAGTTAAGAGACAGACTGAGAGGCTCCAAGATTCTTCTACGGGGAGTTACTGGAAGAAGGAAAAGAGAGAAAAAAGGAAATTATAATTAAAGAGATAATTGTGGAACATTTTCCATAATTGATGACATATATCCTCAGGTAAAAGGGGCACAGTAATAGCTAAACAGACAAATACTCTCATTTGAGATAATTTGGAAGATAGAAACATACATTTTAATGTATTTCCTTCCAAAAAGTTTTTCCCTTTGCAGTCCTTTCCACCCCTCTCCCGCTCCAAAGTTACTACAGTGTGGTTTGGAGCCTACTTTACCCTCTCAACATTATATTGTGAGGATACTCTGTCTTCAAATATTTCTCAAAAACATTCTTTTGATATTGGATTAGAATATTCCACACTATGCTTGCCCTTAAACTATTCAAACATTTCCCTATTTTCTGGACATATGTAGGTGGTTTTCAGGTTTGCACCATTATAAACAGCACCATGATAAGCATTTTATTCATAAATATGTCCACTCCCATCTCTCCCGTGTTCTTTTCTCTCTGAGCCCTCTCGTTGGAGAGAACTCTCCTTCAGTGGTCCAAAGCACAGGTGTCTGCCCCTTCAGTCAGCCTTCCCCTGTAGATGCTGCAGTTCCAAACCTTTCTGCTCTGGGATCATCACTATTTCACATCACAGCATTATCAGTTAATAAATCCATGCTGTAATGAGTGACTCCTAGAAATTTTCTAAGAACCTAATCTAATCAGTCATAGATTTAATGGAAAGGGTAAACTTTTAGTGCCTTCCGTACTAAGAGTTTCAAAATTATAAAAGTCTTAACAACGGTAACAGGTCCAGATTGCAGTTATGACATTTACTCAACCTCTAAAGAGAACAACTTAATATAGATTTGAAAATATTTGGAAAAGTGGCTGAGTTAACACTGTCATAAGAATTCAACTTTGCAATTTCCCAACTTTCAGGATTTGACATTTACCATCTAAATATATCATCAGACTTAAGAAAAAAAAGTTCTTTTAAGTTCTTAAATGCTTAGCAGAATTCCTACAATGTGTGATCTTGGATGACTCTGTGGCACAAAGGGATTCTGGTTTTGTTTCTCTGTTGTTGTTGTTGTTTTTAGTTTGTTGGTGGGTGGGGATTTATTTTTGTGTGTTCTCCACTTAAGATCTTTTACAATATTTTTTCTCTGACATAAGCTTTGCTTTATGCCACATTAGCCCCTTAACATTTCAAATCAAGTCACCTAATAGGTAAATATTGAGATAAGGAACATAAAAGAGGTTTCTTTATGGTTGGCCTTAAGGGCTGACCTCAAGCTGATGTCATGGTCTGGATGAAGAGATGATGCTATCACAAGTCAAAATTAAGGAATGAGTCAGAAGACCACAGAGTGAAAAGTGAAACTATTGGATAAAGCCAACAAATGTAAAGGAATTAAAAAAGCATTGTGTGGTGGATATTGATTCTGTTCATCTTGGTTGGAAGATGCAGCCCCTTAACTCATCTTAGATGATCAAATCCAACAATGGCCCTTTCGAGTCTCATTCCTTCACTTGACCCATCCTGACCACAGGAGCTTGGGACAGTGTCTCTCTTCTCTGAAGAGGTCCCCAAGGCTTCCTCAGGCCTAAGAACACTCCCTTCACGTCTTATTCCCTGACTGGCCATTAATAAGGTTCTGGAGACTCGGGAACAGATTTATGCATCTTTGTGCTTGAAGCCCAGTGCTGGTATGTCATATGAGATGCTTATATACATATGTTCAATAATGTTTTAAATAAACTGAAAGAAAGAAAAACTTCACATGGAAGAGGAGATTTGAGTTGAAACTAGAAAGTAGATGGAGCACATTTTAAATGCACTAGAATTAAAAAAAAAAAAAAAACCAAACCCACCTTCACCAGGCTTGTTGCTAGTGACTGAAGTTGAAAGCGAGGAGACAGCTAACAACCTAACACAGTGGTCAGACCTGCACTCTCTCTACCCTTTCTACTGTGACAGATGGTAGGACAAGTTACATGAACCTCTCTGAGGCAGCTTCCCCACCTGAAAAAACAGGACAATGATAATAGAAGCACCTGTATAATAGGGTGGTTTGAGGATGAAATCTGTTAATGTGGATAAAGCACACACACATTGCCTTTATTGCCAGTGAGCATTTGGGCATAGTCTAACTCCCACTTAACTCTTTGATCTTGTCTTAGGCCTTTTTCCCTAGTCACCCTCTCCTCCAGCAAAACTGTACTTATTTCTGGTATGGTTTTGCTGCTATTTTGCAGGGCCTCTCATCTCCCAGCTATTTGCATGATAGCTCTTTCTCTTCAGGGAATCCTTCCCTGACTACAATGTCTAAGATGGTCCCCTCCCACAGGCACTCTTTATCCCATTCCACTTTTTATTTTTCTCAAAGTACTCATTGCTCTGTAAGAGCATCTCATGTATTGATTGGTCAGTTGACTATTTCTTCCCACCAGAATATAAATAGCATGAAGGCAGGAACTTCATCTACTGGATTGGATACTTGGGAGCATCTGATTTACAAAAGACAATAATATGTGGGCAATGACAAAATGAGTGACTGAATGAACCATGGTCTCTCTAAACTTCATTGTCATTCACATTATCAATCAGGGTAAGCAGTGGCTGTCAACATAAATGAAAATCTTGGAAAGAGGAAAATCCTGACTTATTCCTGTTTTTATTTCTCTGTAAAAAATAAACATATGAAGAATTAACATTAAATAAATAACAATAAATGTTAGAGCAAGAGGGCAATACTGAAGGTTATGCCAAAGTGTTTAGTCAGGATGAGGTTTATAAGTTTCAATTCACCACAACAAAATAGAATGAAAACTGAAACAGTCTTTTATGCAGAAATAGAAATTGAGTCAATTCAGAAGCAAGTTTACATGTAAATCTGAAGTTAATTTTAGCAAACAGGAAAAGCTAAATGAATACTTTATAAGGTAGCCTGGTCTTACTGGGTGCTTCCATGTTTTTGAGGCCTGTATCTTTCTGAATTATAGTTTTATCTGGATATATGCCCAGAAGTAGGATTTCTGGATCATACGGCAACTCGATTTTTAGTTTTCTTACGAAAACTCCACACTGTTTCCATAGTGGCTGTTGGTGGGAAATTACCTTCCCACCATCATTGTAGAATGTTTCCCTTTCCTCCACGCCCTCTCCAGCATTTGTCATTTGTAGACTTTTAAAATGATGGCCACTCAGACTGGTGTGAGGTAGCATCTCACTGTAGGTTTGGTTTGCATTTCTCTAACAATTAGTGATGTTGAGCATCTCTGCATGTGCCTTCTGGCAATCTGTATGTCTTCTTTGCAGAAACATCTCTCTAGATCTTCAGCCCATTTTTTCGATTGCAGTTGGATTTTTTGTTGTTGTTATTGTTGCATTATATGAGCTATCTGTATATTTTGAAAATTAAGCCCTTGGTTGGTCTCATCATTTGCAAGTATTTTCTCCCAGTCCATATTTTCTCTCATGTTTTTGTTTATGTTTTCTTTGTTTTAGAGTTCTGAGCTGAGCGCTCACTGAGAAAAAAATAGGAGGGTCCCAGTTTTTGTCCAGTTATGGAAAACTTCATCCTCATACAGCATTTCTGACCAGCACTTCCAATCACTATAGCTTCCTGTGGCTTAATAAATGCAGAATTCTGCTTGGGAGCAGGGCACCTCTGGACCGTCTTTAAACTCAGTGCTCAGAGATGATGCCAAGTAAGACCTAAGAGGAGGTGAAGAGGCCAGAATCCAGAACTTTCAACCTTTCTGTAAGTCTGGTGTGACCATTATCAGATCCCATCATAGGTAACTTGCATCATAGCTATTAATACATGCAAACGAATGCGCTCAAATGCCTTTTACATTAAAGTGAATTTAGATTGTATGACAGATATCACACCCTGATAAGATAATGAACAATTTAACAATGACTTAGAATTAGCACTTGAATGCACGGAGGAAATAGAAATGCAAGGAAACGTAAATAACCACCATTGATTCTGTGAGGCTGCCCCAGCTTCAAAGGTATTTGATTCCAGGATAGAAAAACAGTGTGGATCTGTTCCTAAAAGATAGCAATTACACAAAAAATGATGACAAAATTCTCAGATTTACTGGGAAGCTTTACCACAGATAAATGTGAACTTCTGAAGTTCTGTTTTCTTAAGTAACAAGAAAAAAAAATAGATCTAAGGGTCTCTGAAATTCTTGAGTGCCCCAGTACTAGATTTTGCCTTTTATTTCCTCAAGAGAAGTGTTTATCTGCCCTATTTCTAATATAACTTTCCCCAGTTAGTGAAAATGAATGATTTGATGCAGTTGACTCCACTGTAGTCATCTGAAACAATCATGTAACTCTTAGTATTTTGCTTTTAAAACTCTTTGTATAGAAGGTAAATAAGTAAATGAACCAGTTGTTTATTGGGTGCTCCCTGTGGACCAAGAGTGGTGCTACTGCATATGATTAAAAAAAAAAACAAAACACCTCTCTATAAAATGGGTGTCTCCATTTTTACTGATGAAGAAACTGAGGGTCATTTAGAGAAGTTAAGAAGTTTAAAAGTCATGGCATTGTTTTGGCTCTCAGAATGCATGAAATAAAACTCCTTTGATACTAAGTTCTAAGCTTCTCATCCATGCCAGTTTTTAAGTGCCTGATAGCAGGAACGTTAGTGTTTTGTGTCCTAGCAGTGTGGCGGGCCGTCAGAAGTCTAGGAAGCCATTGTGATGCTCAGCAACACATACTTTTCTCTGTGGGAATTCATGTTTATTTCCCTTGCCATTATTCTAAGCTACGGTTTCAAGCCAGCCATGGCTGCAACTGGAAATTTCCTTCTTAGGTTCAGCTTCTCTCCCATGGTGATGACCCAGGACATTGAACAGATAAACCATTACATGAGGAAGGGAAGCAAGTCCCAAGTGAAATGCATGGGACTGAGGTGAGTAACTGTGTGGCTCTGGTTTGCAACTGAGATTCTAATGAATTTCAATTCAGCTTCTAATGGATTTCCAGAATGTCCTTTGCCAAGTATGAATTGCTCTTTACCTTCAACTCCTCCTGCAAAATGGAAATAGTATTGATTTGTAAAATTTTGTGAAATTTCAGGGCAACCAACACCTTGTAATTACTATGAAAGTTCATATATCTAGGATGTTGACAGACACTCCACTTCTTATTATTTTTTAATCTAGTTACTTAACTATTAATTCAAGTTTCTTAAAATGGTGGCTAACTATTACTTCTATTAAGATTCAGCCTGCAGTCTGAAGAATAGAAATTTAGATGCCCCTTTGAAAAACTATGTATATATAAATTTAGACTAGAAAGAGCAAAGAAGGCAAAAAGACTGAGACTAGCTAAGTAAATAAAAATAAACATATTGACCATTACAAAATGGATAGCCAAAGAGAATCACTGGAACACTGCGGGTAGAATGTAATACAAAACAGAAGCACTTCTCTATATTTAAGTATAGGAAATAGAGCATCCCTGATTAGAACAAACAGGATCAAGTCTGAAAAAGTAAAAGTGAAGGTCGCTCAGTTGAGTCTGACTCTGTGACCCTGTGGACTATACAGGCCATGGAATTCTCCAGACCAGAATACAGGAGTGAGTAGCCATTCCCCTCTCTAGCAGTAATAAATTGTGACCAGTTTTCCTGTGCCAGGACTTAAGCATCAAAACTGAACACCAAACTTCAGTTTTTGATCAAGGAGCAGTGACCCTCATGCCTTAAGCTAGAAAAATAGACAAAGCATATAAAACAATGGTTCTCAGACACTGAGGGTCAAGTAACCCAGGGCAGTGATCCTTGAGAGAAGGGAAATGAATGGGGTGAGCCTTACATCTGCCTTACCTGCTGCCTGGGAGATAATTTCTAGACCAAACTTTAGGGAAATGGAACCAAACAGAGTCCAAAGGACTTACTGATTTGAGGAGACAGAGATCAGACTTCAGGGAAGCCAAGGCACCTAGAATCTCTGGGACAGCATACCAGTGACAGTCTTCAGACTGTCAGGGAGGGGTCTTTAACTCCCTCCTGAGCCACCCCTACGTGAAAGGAAACTGCCCAAGGCCAGGGAAAGCACCACAAGTAAAGAACAGCCTGAACAGAGAAATATAATCGTCTGCACTCTGAGAACTGCTTGCTAAACTGACATGGGACCATGCCCCAATTATAGCTGGAGACCTCACCACTTGCTCCATCATCACATAACTCAGATCAATGTCCAACAGCTACCTGGAGTTCAGACACAAGTCTAGGCATTCCATAGGATTCCTTCTGTCAGGTCCAAGAAACATGCATTCTGGAAGGCCTTGAGCAGAGGATGGAAAAAGGAGTTCTCATATCCATAGGGACCAGACCTGAGTACCTTTGTGCTCCTGGGGCCAACTGGACACACCACGATACATGGTTTGGAGCCAAAGTAAGGAAACTTAGTAACTACAGCTACTGTTAGTTTTTTTTTTTTTAATCAGGTGAGAAGCATTTATCCTCATAGCCTCAGCTTTTTAGCTCTGGCTGGAAAATCTTGGATTATTTCTGATCTTGGCTTTGCATGGTCCTATAACAACCATCACAAGCCCTGGTTAAATATATCTGTCTGAACTCAGACTGCTGCCGCTGCTAAGTTGATTTAATCGTGTCCGACTCTGTGTGAACCCATAGACGACAGCCCACCAGGCTCCCCCGTCTTCTCTTTCTTTGGCTACGCCATGTGGCATGTGGAACTTCCCTGACCAGGGGTCAGACCCATGCCTCCAGTACAGAGTCTTAATGACTGGACCACCAGGAAAGTCCTCAGAGTATCTTTTGAAAAGAAAATACCCTAAACCCAAACTTACCAAATCAACATGTGTAAATGCATCTAAAATAGAGCAGAATGAGGGTTTAAAACAGAAACAATATAAAATTTTACCACCTTTGGCCTATTTCATTGTTCCTCAAACTGAATGCCCTTGAGTTTCAAGGGGATTGTGGATATGGAAGATAAAAACCATGCTTCTCCCATGTGCACAAATCTTTGTGTCTCTCTATGTCAAAATGTAAGCCCTATCATCATTCTTCCTAGCCAGTATCCATTCCATCATCTGCTCTTTCTGTCAGCTCCCTTTTGTCTTCCAGTCTCTGTCCTTGATCATACATTCTTCCTGCACCCTCTTTCTGTTCTCTAGGTCCTTCTCTCTCCTCATTCCCACCCAACTCTAAGCTCACAATGATACACTCACTGAATGTGCTCATAAAAACAGCCCACTGGTTAAGAGCAAGAGGCCTAGGACGCATTAGACCATTAATTTGGGCCCATGTATTTGGATTCAAATTCTGGCTCTGCCACTAATTAACCAGTTACATGACTGCAAGTTACTTAATCTTTGTGTGTCTCAGTTGCTTGTAAAAGAGAACCTTAATAGTATATTGTACACCTTGTAGAGTTGCTGTGAGGATTAATGAGATAGCGCTTCTAAAGCTGTTGAGATAGTGTTGGGCATGTGGTGGGCTCTCAACTATTTAAAATGTAATTACTATTTGTTATTAATAATGTTATCTTTTAATTAGGGTTTTTCTTGTTGATCCATCAAGGTCAGAAATGAAAGGGAATTCTAGAACTTTACTTTTTCCAGAAAGGGACAGGATAGACTCAAGACTTATGAATTAAAAGCCAGGAAGAAATCCCACGAAGATGCTAGGATGTGAAAAGTGTACAGAAGGAAAGCTCTGTCTCTTCTTTTGTTCCTTTCCTTCCTCCCTCTTCAGAAACTCATAGAAAGGAAGTGTTAGCACCTTCAGGTCCTCAGGTTAGAATATAGCCTCCCTTCTGGAAGAGCAATGCTGTGTTCAGAATTATGGTTGACCAAAATTCAACAGATCCTTCTATGCCATGTTACAACACAGCAGAACATCAGAAGTAAGAAAAATAATCATACAACTTATTATTATTGTTTTTTAAACAGGCTGCAGACACTATAAAAAAGCCTGTTACACTGAGGAAGAAATAGACTTCACTTACCTGCAGGAAGCTAGTTGGCTGATCAAGGCTTGTCCTTTCTGCAAAGCATCAGCTGTGCAGTCTTTAATTTCTCTGTGTAATTCCTCATGCCTCGCCGCCAAGACAGGCAGACTTAAACCCTCTGATTTAAGGAGCTTAAGGTAAGCTTCAACTCTTCCAAGTGCATCAAATGCCTGCCAAAGAAAACATACTTTCATTTTCTGCCTGTCTAGTGTAAAGTCTACATCAGTGTGTACATAAAATACTAGAGATTAAACCAGCCCGCTCAATTTATTGGTTTGATCATAACCAAAAACAACAATCCGAGTCTTAGAAAACAGCATATAGCTTTTAGGCTTCATTTGGGGAAATTGGTCATGGTTTCGTTCAGCAGAGATAAATGTCAACACTGTAAAATTACCAAAATGATTTACATTGAAAATGTAGCTACACAACACAGTTACAACTGTATAAAATTTGGAGAACCAGGTTTAATTTTGCACATTCTGTCCTGAATACAATGAACAAATGAGATTTTTTCAAAATATTATGCAGACTTCATAAGTTGAATATCTCTGTAATATTCTCTTTAAAAATTCCCAATAAATTGCACTTTGGATCTGAAATGCCAGGGGGAAGTATTCAAGAAATTTGGGGGCTTTTGACACTTGCCTTTCCAAGTATAACATTTTCTGCTTACTCTACCCAAGGCATCTGTCTACAGAGATTGAGATTTGGTTCTGAAGCAGTGCAAAGACTAAGACAAGCAAATATTTAGCTTCTGACATGCATAATAGGATTATGAAGGAAAAAAGAAGAACATCACCTTGCAAATCAAGATATTGTTTTGAGAGGGGATTTTTAAATTCTTTTATTTTTTTCCTTTGTTATTATAGCAGATCAGCAACCAAGTATGGGAGATTAAGCTTACAGAGTTAGCACAGAGTGGATGAACACAGAGAGGAATTACGCTTTGGCCATGAAGGCCTAGTTGGCACTGAGAAGGAGGAGTATATGATGTACAAACAGTGAAAGAGGACTATGGCAACATGGGGCAAAAAGGGATCAGAGTGCTGTGGTCTTCACAAGTCTCCATCTGTGAGCTTGGGCCCGGAGGCAAGACATGAGTTGAAGAGCTGGCGAAGAACAAGGGAGCTTATGCACATTGCCCTTTCACTCTGCTGAAAAAAGTCACTTTACAGGCTGCTCCACATCACTTTGAAGAATACTCCTATCCCAGCAAGCTTGACAGGGCCACGGTCAGCAGGGGCCTAGGCTTCCTGTGTTGTTACACCCGAGCCAGAAAGCTCGGCTGGTGGCAACCAGGTGAACAAGGAAGATCCCATGGAGGACTTGCGAGAAATGAGAGCAAAGGTCTCATGAGTCAACTGTCATCGAGACCTGAGCAAGACCCGAGAGGGGAGCAAGGCTGGGTTAACGCTGAGGGAACACATTTGAAGCCAAACATAGAGATTACAACCACAGAGCTGTGTAACAGCACCTAGGCCTCTGCGTCTGGCCACCATCAAAGAGTTTTAAAAACTTGATTGAAGTAGAGTTGATTTACAACTGTATTAATTTCTGATGTACAACAAGATTATTCAGATACACATAAACACACGGTTTATCACAGGATATTGAATATAGTTTCCTGAGATATACAGTAAGGCCTTGTTGTTTAACCATTCTCTATATAATGGTTTGCATCCCAAACTCCCAATCCTTCCCTCCTTCCCCACCATTGTCCCCCCTGACAACCACAAGTCTATTTTCTATGTCTGTGAGTCTGTTTCTGTTTTATAGATATGTTCATTTGTGTCGTAGTTTAGATTCCACATAGAAGTGAAAACAGATGGTATTCATCTAACTTACTTCACTCAGTATGATTATCTCTAGGTTCATCCACATTGTTGTAAATGGCATTATTTCATTCTTTTCATGAACAAGTAGTATTTCATTGTGCGTGTGAGTATATATATATACATATACACATACATATATATACATATACATGGGGCTTCCCAGGTGGCGCTACTGGTAAAGAACTTGCCTGCCAATGCAGGAGGCATAAGAAATGCGGATTTGATTCTTGGGTCAGGAAGATCCCCTGGAGGAGGGCATGGCAACCCACTCTAGTATTCTTGCCTGGAGAATCCTCATGGACAGAGGACCCTGGTGGGCTAGAGTTCATGGGGTCGCAAAGAGTCATATAAGACTGAAGTGACTTGTGTACACACACACATAAATATACAAATATACATATATACATACACACACACACACACACACACACACACACACACACACACACACCCCACATCTTTATCCATTCATCTGTTGATGGATATTTAGATTGTTTCCATGTCTTGGCTATTGAAAATAGTGCTGCTGTGAACATTCGGGTGCATGTATCTCTTTGAATTATAGTTTTGTTTGGATATATGCCCAGGAATGAGATTACTGGATCATATGGCAATTCTATTTTTAGTTTTTTGAGGAACCTCCATACTGTTTTTCATAGTGACTTCCCCTATTTACATTCTCACCAACAGTGTAGGAGGGTTCCCTTCTCCACACCAAAGGGATTGAATTTTAATGGCAGAATTGGAACTGGACAAAATTTGAATTAGCAAATGAAATCTCTCAAATGCTCTCATACAACTTACATGTTGATATTCTTACATGTTTTTCCAGAATAGAATATCAGCACTAGTGGTAAAGAATCTGCCTGCCAAAGCAGAAGACCCAAGAGACACAGGTTTGATCCCTGGTTTGGAAAGGTTCTCTGGAGTAGGAAATGGTAACCCCCTCCAGTATCCTTGCCTGGAAAATTCAGTGGATAGAGGAGCCTGGCGGGTCACAAAGAGGCAGACATGACTGAGCACATGTATACACATTCTGTTTTCTGACCAATGTCTTTCCTCATGTCTTCTGAATTTGCCCTTTGCATTTACTGAGAGTGTATAAAGCAAATTCATTCCTGTTTATTTAGCAGATGATAGGAAGTAATACAAATAATCACTATAGTTTAATGAGAACTATGTATTTCTTCTTTATTTTGTGTTTCACAATTACTTTTCAGTCAGTCAACAAATATTTTTGAATGTCTGCTGAGTTCCAGGCATATTGTTCTTAACAGCCATGTGAGGGAACAAGAGATTTTCCTTCTTAGGTGACAGAGGAAAATGTGTCTCAGAGAAGTTAAATAAATTTCACAAAGTCATACTTGTACCAGGGACAAACTTAGTATTTGTACTCAATCTGTCTGGCCCTGAGGCCTCTGCTCTTAAATCCTGGACTACGGTGCCATGCAGAAAAGGATTTCTATGGTTAGGCATTGAGAGAGGGGCATTTCCAAGAAGACCATTCATCTTGGGTGGAAAAGTAGAATTTAAAAACTTGCTTTTTGCAAATAGTGTCTACTCTTCCTTCTTACAGATGAGAAAAGATACAGAGAAAGATTGAGCAATTTCTCTTATGTTTATAGGACTGTAAAAGAAAGATAGCTTCAGTAAAGAAACTCTGAACCTGAAGAACTCTCCCTTACCTGATTCTTTTTCTTTCCTGCAATCAGCAACAGAGCCAAATGTCTCGAGTTCCTGATGTTAGATTTGAATTGCTCTCTCAATCTTTCCATAACACTGAAACGCCACTACTGTAATAACCACTCTTTCTGGAATTTTGTTTTGTATTTTTAATTTTATTGCATATTTTGAATGAAGTGGATTCTCTTGTTAATCAAGGGTTAGTTTTAAAGTCAGTGCCTAAAGCAAAAATCTGGTGTCGTCAAAATTATCATGAACTCCCTTAAATCATGCTTAAAGTTTAATGTATGCTTGCTTCCCTGGTGGCTCAGATGGTAAAGCATCCACCTGCAATGCAGGAGACCTGGGTTCAACCCCTGGGTTGGGAAGATCCCCTGGAGGAGGGCATGGCAACCCACTCCAGTATTCTTGCCTGGAGAATCCCCATGGATTGAGGAGCCTGGCAGCATACAGTCCATGGGGTCACGAAGAGTTGGACATGACTGAGCGACTAACCACTCGAAGCACACACACTGTAATACATACTTACACTGAGGACTAAGAGCCACTGAGCTAAACTAAAGGATAAATGAGACAGCTATACTTAGCTATGAGGACATTCGCATCATTCTTTAAGATAATTCTCAAGTTCTTACTGAGAATGGGGAAAGGATAGAGACTTCAAAAGTGCTTTTTCTTGCCTACAAGTTGAACTCCATTCTATCTTAAAATTAAGCCATCATAATCTTAACACATACCACATTTGTCATTGTGCTGAGGATTAAAGGAAAATATGAAAGTTAACAAGGGGTTGATGGCGGAAGTGTAGTAAGTACTTGAAAAATATTTGCTGGTTCTTTAAATCTTGACTGATCAGACATATCTTTGAAAAACCACTAAGAAGAGCATCGCCACCTGCTGCCTGTTACTCACCCTGGGTGACTTTTTCTCCACGTGGCCCCACTGAACAGCTGTTACTCTCAGATCCTTGGCCACTGGTCTCATCTTCATGGGAATTAGACTCTGAAGCCACTGGTGCATTAAATGCATGTGTGACATGACTCCACCCCATTCCTAAAGGTTATCATAAAAGGATCATTTCCTAATGGCACAGAAATAAATTGAAAAGCTAAACATTTACTTGAAGGAGGAGGTGGTAGATCAAGGACCAGGATAATTTGTTGTTGTTGTTTAACTTTGAATTAAAATAGCCAGATTTTCTCCCACAGCATTTTCTAAGAAAGATCAACGTGCCAGGAAAGTACTTATGAATTGCTCTGTGTATCACACTTCACAGAACTATAGCAGTAGAAAGGAGGTGAGTGATTTTTTTTCCCTTCATGAGCCCAACAAATATATTGACAAAAACCTCCTATATGCTGTAAGAGAGTTTATTCCTTATCCTTAATCCTAAATTAACCCTAACGGGGATAGTCTTTAAACCCAAATACAGTTAAATTTCTTAATTTTAAGAGAAGTCTTTCAAGATAATATGTCTGTAATTGTCTGCTGCTGCTGCTGCTGCTGCTAAGTCGCTCCAGTCATGTCCGACTCTGTGTGACCCCATAGACAGCAGCCCACCAGGCTCCCCCGTCCCTGGGATTCTCCAGGCAAGAACACTGGAGTGGGTTGCCATTTCCTTCTCCAATGCATGAAAGTGAAAAGGGAAAGTGAAGTCGCTCAGTTGTGCCCGACCCTCAGCAACCCCATGGATGGCAGCCTTCCAGGCTCCTCCATCCATGGGATTTTCCAGGCAAGAGTACTGAAGTGGGGTGCCATTGCCTTCTCTGGTAATTGTCTGAATTATATGCAAAGCTCATTTCTCTTATTCCCATGTAGAAAACGATCTGAGTATCATTGTTCTCACTTAAACTACCCCCAGAATAGAACCGAGTGCTTGTGTATTTACTAGATCTGTAAGGAACCTGATATACTGGATCCAGTCTGGAAAGAATCTCTCCATTGCACACATGGTGCAGAACAGGTTATTTCTGGCAAGAACAGTGTGACCTCCATGTAAATCCCTTTGGAATGAATATTTCACATTTGGTTTTTCTTTCCTTCACATCTCCCTTTTTCTTCAAACCTTTTGTTTGATGGTCAAATAGAAGTTTATGAGTAGGTTAGAATAAACAAGGATATAGGCACAAAGATAACATTTTCTCCCTCTGGGTTCTAGCTCTTTTTGACTATTTTACATGGTACCACTCAGTTCTTAAGAAGACAAGGAGGAGACAAATCATCTCTTTTGGCCCAGGCTTGGGAAAGAGTAAGGAGTTGCTTGGGCTGTGCTCTAAGATGCTAATAAATATCTTTTCTTTTTCCCTTGTTAAGCACAGGATCCGAAGCAGGCTGCACCAAATCAAACAGAGCTGATATCAAGACTTGGCACACTGTAGTCTTTTTAAAATAGCTATGAGATTAATTATGTTGAGCAGGAACCATGAATCATCAGCATAATTCTTATATCATGCTGTTTCACAAAGATGTTTAATACTGTTTACTTCTTGACTAATCTGAAGAGAAAACAACATGAAAACAAACAAAACAAAATGAAGAAACACTTGCAGAACCCTGAACATTTCCTTTCATGAATCCAAAGGCTGGAGAATGAGTTTGGTTAGAACCTATATACAAAATGTAGCTTCTGATCAGAGCACTGATTTCTACCTTATCTGCAGAGATTCAATTTTCCTCTGCATTTAGTTTAAAAAACAAAACAAAACAAAGCTTCAGCATCTTTTCTTAAATATCACCCAAGATAACTTCTGGTGGGTCCCAGTTTGGCAAGCTAATTCCTAATTCAGGCCTTGTGCAAGCTTTCAAATGCCATGGAGGCCAGGGGCAACAAGGTGCGGTAATTGTCAGTTCCCCATATTTGCTGCCTCCTACTGTTGCTCTGGCTTATTCCTTGCTCTTCAAGTTGGTTGCTGCTGGGCGAAGAACTTTATGCATTGACCATTTCTTACTTTTTCTGAAATGAGTCCATCTTAGAGATGTATAAACTAGACTCCAAAGTAGAACATTAGCAAGCTAGTTGATTTATAATTTATGGTTTTCTTTTTATCTAAATTGACCTAAATGGTTTTAGGATGATCTTGAGATTATTAACATTGAATACATCCATTTGTAATGTGCGAAGCACTTATTTTTTCTATTTATTCAACAAATATTTATTGAAATCTATGGAGCATGTACTCTGCTATGAGCTGCAGGTATGAAACTGAACAAAAGCACTTGAGGCCGTGTTAGAGTGGCAAGTGCATATTAAACACACATACAAGGACACATAATGACTAGCACACAGTGAGTGCCTGGCTGCTCTGTGCACTAGTCATGTATTAACTCATCTAGGTAGAGCAAAGACTCTTGTGAGATACATATAATTATTATTTCTGTTTTACAGATTAGAAAGCCAGATGCACAGAGAAGTTAAGTAACTGCCCTAGGTCACAGAGCTGACAAATGTCTGAGACTAGATTCATGCCCAGGCAGCCTGGCTCCAAAATCCATTATATCCTTTTACAAAAGTGTCATCCTAGCAAATGTTTCTAAGTATTCTCTTAATACCCAACAATTTCATTTATTTATTTACACTCCAATTCTCCCCTGCAAATATTCTCTACATTTATCACTGATATTAAAAACTTTCATTACTGAATATTCCCTGAAGTAGATAAGAATTGTTAGACCATTTTAGAAAAGAGTAAACTCAAGTTCAAAATGTAAATTGATTCGTCACATAGTCAATCATTTGTTCACTTATTCAATAAACTGTTTTGTACACTAGGTGGCATACAAAGATGATTAAGACAATCTATCTCTAAGGAGCACGGAGAAATACTATGGGAATAATAAGAAATAAGCAATTAATGCTGCCTGAAGACCTCTCAGAGGAGGTGATAAAGGTGATTGGCAAGTCTTTTTCTACATCACTACCCTCCTTCTCAGATATGACACAGAGACTGAACTCGAAATTTGTGTTCTTGTGTATTAAAGTAATGAAGCTTTTCTCTTTCAGAATGTCCTAATCTCACCTAACTTGGATCAAAATAATCTCTTATGAACAATGTAATATAGTTAGTTCGCCTTGAAGCTCCACATTTTCTAAGATTCTACTGCTTTTAATCATTCAAATAATTATTGAGCATCTACTACCCAGAAGACACTGTTCTAGGTGTCCTGGTGAACACAAAATTGACATGTTTCCTACCCTGAAGGAAGTTTAATTTAGCAAAGGGAAATAAATCTATCCAGAAATATCTGTACCAGGAAGAATATATTTACTGCCAATGGAGGAGATCAACAGTCTAAACTTATGCATACATTCATGTCTTAGAAGTCAGCTGATAGCAGTACTGTTAAAGATATTCATGGATGAATGACAACAAAACTGAATGTCTTGATTATAAGACTATTAAATATAGACTGAGTTGTGGGCTTTCATGAAAAATGTTAAGATGTTAAAGGTGTTCCTTAATTTTGATTAACTTTTCTATTTTAGATAGATATTTAATAATCATATGCTAATTGCTGTTGTTTTTCCGTCATCCAGGGGTGTCCAACTCTTTGTGACCCCGTGGACTGCAGCATGTCAGGCCTCCCTGTCCCTCACGAGGGAGCATAAGATAGAAACTTCATGGCATGCTACTCAAGACCTCTTAATGCTTGCCTCTTTTACTCCTTGCCTCTCATTACTCTCAGCTTATACCCTACACTCTTGGCAAAACAAATTACCTTAGGTTCCCCAAACATGGCACAGTGTTATACTGTGTAGCCTTCCCCAGATCCCTTCATGTCTAGTCTTCCGGTTTAGCTCACTGGTAGCTCCTCTGGAGAAGCCTTGCTTGACGCTTTCCCTGGGTCAGGTTAAGGATCTCCTGTATGTTCCCTATTGCCCTAGGGTTACTTCATCATGGCTTCTCCCACAGCACACAACACTTCCGTTTCCGTCTCTCTCCTCCAAGTGAGGCTGACGGGGTCTTGAAGAAAAGGATTTTACTTCTCACTGCTTTAGCTCAACTATCCATATACTGCATGACCACAGTGGGTTATACAGGGTACACAACATACTGAAGTGGAAGTGAAGTGAAGTCGCTCAGTCGTGTCCGACTCTTTGTGACCCCATGGACTGTAACCTGCCAGGCTCCTCCGTCCACGGGATTTTCCAGGCAAGAATACTGGAGTGGGTTGCCATTTCTAGCTGAATGCAAATGGGGAAGAAGGGAGGGAGTAAAAGGAAGTTGCTTTTCTAAGAGAAATGGAAGTTGTTCTGAAAGTGAGAAATCAGAGGTTGCTAAGAATTATGAAACCGAAAGCAGTTACACTATCCTTGATGTCTAATGACAATTAGCTTAAGTTCTTGAATTCATTTCTATCACTTCAGCAAATTTCTTCTGAATAACATTTTTTGGGTTTTCTACTTGGACACATTTCTTCTTTTAATCTGTACCACGCTGGACCATTTTCATTAATTGTTTCTCACATCTGGCCTAAAACATATCTATTTTGAAAAAGGTAGAAAAGTGTGTATATACATTTTTAAAAATTAACCAAACTCAGTGCTTAATTATTTGGTTTCTGTCTGAAACAATAATGCTCCTATCAGTTCAGTTCAGTTCAGTCGCTCAGTCATGTCCGACTCTTTGCGACCCCATGAATCGCAGCACGCCAGGCCTCCCTGTCCATCACCATCTCCTGGAGTTCACTTAGACTCACATCCATCGAGTCCGTGATGCCATCCAGCCATCTCATCCTCTGTCGTCCCCTTCTCCTCCTGCCCCCAATCCCTCCCAGCATCAGAGTCTTTTCCAATTAGTCAGCTCTTCGCATGAGGTGGCCAAAGTACTGGAGTTTCAGCTTCAGCATCATTCCTTCCAAAGAAATCCCAGGGCTGATCTTCTTCAGAATGGACTGGTTGGATTGCCTTGCAGTCCAAGGGACTCTCAAGAGTCTTCTCCAACACCACAGTTCAAAAGCATCAATGCTGCTATAGGCATTACTTTTTGTATTGCTGTAAATATCTGAAGACAGCAACATCATTCTTTAAAAAAAGATATCAACTTTTCAGCAGTGATGGCAGAAGCAGGAGAAGCTGTGAAAATTACTATATTTCAAAGTGTTTCTAGTGTGTTCCTCCAGTCACCCCAACTTTTGCTTCACCTGTGCCTTTAGGCTGATGACCCAAGAAGCAGACCATGTGGCTTTGGCCTCAGTCTCCCCTGCTTTCTTTTTCCAATGAAATCATATGCTTGGGAATGGAAAGCATAGGAATGAAACTTTGTGACCCATCAGTCATGTTTTACAGATTTAGGGTCAATCATCGTTGTCATATAAATACAGGCTTATATTATTCCACTTTTGAAAATGTATATTTATCTCTTTCTGGTTTAAACCACATTCCCTAACAATGATTAACAGATTTTGAGTGATCAATACACATTAACCACAGCTTCTTTTGTGAACATGCCAGAAATATAATCTGGCATGTTATTTCATGATAGGTAATCATGAAAGATAAAAATTTGAAGAGATCAAGATGAATTATAATAATAAGTGTTATGTTTATATTTCATGCCATGTCCTCATAACTCTTAGCAACATCTGGTAACCAGAGAAACTCTTCTCCAACCAGCTATCATCCAGTGTCAACAATCAACCCATACTTGTATTTGTTGTTGAGTAATTTAGCAAATAGCCTCACCAAATGCAGTAGATAATTCTAAAATGAAAAAGGAGTCCCTCTGGTTCTTGAGTTACATGACTCAGTCTCCATTTGAATCTGGTTATGAAAAACATCAGTAGCACTTGTAAAATTTCAGGATACAAAATTGATACACATAAATCTGTTGCTTTCCTATACCTTAATGATGAACTATCAGAAAGAGAAAGCAAGAAAACAATCCTATTTAAAACTGTAACAAAAAGAATAAAATATAATACTTAGGAATAAACTTAACCAAGGAGGTGAAAGACTATAAAACACAAGACTGAAAACTATAAAAACTGATGAGGGAAACTGGAGATGCTACAAAGAAATGGAAAGATATAATGTCTTCTTAGGTTGGAAGAATTAATATTATTAAAATATCCATATCTACCCAAAGTAATCTACAGATTTAATGCAATCAAAATACTCATGAAATTTTTCATAGAACTAGAACAAATAATCCTAAAATGTATATGAAACCACAAAGACACTGAATTGCCAAAGCAATTTTGAGAAGAAAAAAAAAGAATAAAGCTGGTAATATCATGCTCCCTGACTTTAGACTATATATTACAAAGCTACAGTAATCAAAATAGCATGGTACTAGCACAAAAACAGATAAATAGAACAATGGAAGAGAACAGGGAGCCCAGAAATAAACCCACACACCAAGGTCAACTAATCTACAACAATGGAGATAAGAATATACAGTGGATAAAAGATAGTCTCATCATTAAGCAGTGCTGGGAAAACTAAACAGCTACATGTAAAGGAATGAGATTAGAACATTTCCTCATACCATATACAAAAATAAACCCCAAATGGATTAAAGATGACCTAAATGTATCACCTGAAACTTTAAAATTCCTGGAAGAGAACACAGGCAGAACACTCTTTGACATAAATCATAGCAATACATACATACATACATATATATATATATATATATATTTGGATTGGTCTCTTAAGACAAAGGAAACAAAAGCAAAAATAAATAAATTGGGACCTAATTAAACTTAAAAACTTTTACACATCAAAGGGAGCCATTGACAAAATAAAAAGACAACTTACTGAATGAGAGAAAATATTTAGGAATTATATGATTGATAAGAGGTTAATATATAAAATGTGTAAACAGCTGATATGTCAATATCAAAAACTGAAAATAAATGGGCAAAAGATCTGAATCTACATTTTTTCCCAAAGAAGGCATACAGATGGCCAACAGACACATGAAAGATGCTCAATATCACTAATCATGAGAAATGAAAATCAAAACTAAAATGAGATATCACCTCACACCTGTTAGAATCGCCATCATCAAAAAGGTCACAAATAAGAAATATTGGTGAGGATGTAGAGAAAAGGGAACGCTTGTGCACTGTCAGTGGGAAAGTAAACTGGTGCAACCACTATGAAAAACCGTATGGAGAGTCTTCAGAAAAACTAAAAATAGAACTGCCATCTGATCTAGCAATCCCACTGGGAATACAGTCAGAGAAAATGAAAACATTATTTTGAAAACCCTACGTTCACAGCAGCATTATTTACAATAGCCAAGATATAGAAGCAATCTAAATGTCCATGAACAGCTGAATGAAACAAGATGTCATGTGTAAACATACATATTATATACTCAGTCATAAAAAGAATGAAATTCTGCATTTACATCAATGTGGGTGGCCCCAGAGAGTACTATCCTTAGTAAAATAAGTCAGTGAAAGATAAATACACTGTATTATCACTTATATGTAAAATCTAAAATATTAAGCAAAGGAATGTATACAACAAAACAGAGACACACTCATGGACACAGAGAAAAAGAACCAGTGGTTACCAGTGGAGAGACAGAGGAGGATGGATAGGACAGGATATGAGATTAAGAGATACAAGCTACCGTGTATAAAACGGATAAGCAACAAAGATATATTGTATAGCACAGGGAAATAAAGTCATGTTTTGTAATGATGCAAGTAAAAGAGAAGAGTGAAAAAGTTTGCTTAAAGCTCAACATTCAGAAAACTAAGATCATGGCATCTGGTCCCATCACTTCACGGGAAGTAGATGGGGAAACAGAGGAAACAGTGTCAGACTTTATTTTTTTGGGCCCCAAAATCACTGCAGATGGTGCCTGTAGCCATGAAATTAAAAGACGCTTGCTCCTTGGAAGAAAAGCTATGACCAACCTAGATAGCATATTCAAAAGCAGAGACATTACTTTGACAGCAAAGGTCCGTCTAGTCAAGGCTATGGTTTTTCCAGTGGTCATGTATGGTTGTGAGAGTTGGACTGTAAAGAAAGGTGAGCACCAAAGAATTGATGCCTTTGAACTGTGGTGTTGGAGAAGACTTTTGAGAGTCCCTTGGACTGCAAGGATATCCAACCAGTCCATTGGAGATGGACTAAACAGTCTAAAGGAGATCAGTCCTGGGTGTTCATTGGAAGGACTGATGTTAAAGCTGAAACTCCAGTACTTTGGCCACCTCATGTGAAGAGTTGACTCATTGGAAAAGACTCTGATGCGGGGTTGGGGGCAGGAGGAGATTGGGGGCAGGAGGAGAAGGGGACGACAGAGGATGGGATGGTTGGATGGCATCACCAACTCAATGGACACGAGTTTGAGTAAACTCCGGGAGTTGGTGATGGACAGGGAGGCCTGGCGCGCTGCGATTCATGGGGTCACAAAGAGTCAGACACGACTGAGCGACTGAACTGAACTGAACTGAATCTACAAAAAGATTGAATCACTGTGTTGTATACTTGAAAATAACATAACATTACTATAATAGTGTCTCAGTGGTAGAATCTGCCTGCAAAGCAGGAGATACAGGTTTGATCCCTGGGT
Source organism: Capricornis sumatraensis (assembly GCF_032405125.1). Classification (NCBI taxonomy): domain Eukaryota; kingdom Metazoa; phylum Chordata; class Mammalia; order Artiodactyla; family Bovidae; genus Capricornis; species Capricornis sumatraensis. The sequence goes on along the minus strand of NC_091071.1, from coordinate 62,387,543 downwards.
TGGGAAGATTCCCTGCAGAAGGGAATGGCAACCTACTCCAGTATTCTTGCCTGGGAAATCCCACGGAGGGAGGAGCCTGATAAGCTACAGTCCATAGATTGGGTTGCAAAAGAGTCGGGCATGACTTGGCAACTAAACAACAAGGATAATTTTTCAAAAAGAGAAAGAAAAGCATCAGTAGCAACACTACTGCTATGGGCCTGTGTGCCAACATTGCCACCTATTGCTCTTTCCAGGCACAAACCATCACACCTCAAACCAAAGACCAGAGACACTCTCTAGGTAAGAAACACTCTGGAGCCTTGGGTACTCACGGACCCCTTACAGGATGAAAAGGAAATCAATGTCGCTCCTGAAGCTACAGAGTAAAGGTAGTGGGGCACTCTTACTAACGTGGACAATTAGGTGGTGATTATACTTAACTGAATTTCACAAATTGGAGTTACGTTGGCTTACAGACTTTTCGCATGCTTTATTCTCTGCTATATTCCCAGCATTGAGAACAGTGCATGGCACACACTCGCAGCTCAATAAATATTTTTTTTTATTTTTTTTAATACTTTTGAAATAAATGAATCCCTAAAGAAAATAAGTAATCATTCTCATAAATTTGCCACACTACCTATTTAGCAACTTCAATTTTAAAAAATTCTGTGACTTTTCTCTAGTAAATAAGAACATCCTTAGATATGGATAGAATTGGTAGAGAAAGGGACAGATAACAAGAGGAGGAAAGAAGAGGAAAAGAGGGGGTTTCCTGATGATTGCAACACAATATACCAGATACACATGATAAAAACCTGGATGAAAAAAGAATAAATATGACATGGAAAACGTACTAAGAATAGTCCATCCTGCAGATGAGATTATGACATTTATTCCTTTTTAACAAAATTCAAAAAAGTTAAAGGTTATTTTAAAAATCATATATTTTGCTTTTTACTGAGCAAAAACACTCAAGCTGTCACATTCACTAATTGATATACTACCTATGGCACTAACATTTTTTCACATTGGTAGTTGACACAGAAGTTAAAGAATATTGGCTTAGCTTTAACAAACTTGGAACAAGAGGTTGCGTGCTAAAAAAATGATTTCACTTATCAAGCATGAAACTGGTTTTCGAGGTAAAGTGAAAAGTGAAAGTGAAAGTTGCTCAGTCCTGTCTGACTCTTTGCAACCCCACGGACTAAACAGTCCATGGAATTCTCCAGGCCAGAATACTAGAGTGGGTAGCTGTTCCTTTCTCCAGGGGATCTTTCCAACCCAGGGATTGAACCCAGGTCTCCCGCATTGCAGCTGGATTCTTTACCAGCTTAGCCACCAGGGAGGCCCAAGTTTCTTCTTCTTTTTTTTCTTAAAGCCCTGATGTCCTGTTTTTTTCACAGTGCCAATATCCAGATTTGCATATGTGGGGCAAATCCCCACTGCTTCTGTCCGTCTTACTGTGGGTCAGGATGCCTGACTCTGGCCCCTCTTTACCTGGGCTATTCTCAGTGTTGGATTTGCAACCTCCAGGGTTGAGGAAATGTCCTCCCCTGAGACAAAGAGCAGGGTTGCTTACTGTTTGCTACAAAACAGCTAGTTCCCCAAGTTTAGGATTCTCCCCTGCAGTGATGCCCTCATTCAGAGGGCCCCATCTGCATTGCCTCCGGAGGAGAAATTGGGATTTGGGGAACTGATGTGACTTCTGACACTCTGGTTACCGCTTTGGCTTTGAGTAGCAAAGTGTTTCAAAACTGATTCAGAAGTCACGAGTCTTCTGTGAGCATCCGTGAACTGTGGCAAGTAAACATGTTAGCTAGAAAGTTGTGTAAAAAGCCTCAGACGCCTCCCGGCTGTTGGCAGCATGGCTTCATTAAGGATGTAGACAACCGCAATCAAAAAACCCCAGCACACTCAGGGCACAATGAAGTGAATTTTCAGAAGGAAAGCTCAATGCTTCAGAGATAAATTGATGATGTAAAATGAAGATATAACTTTAATAGTGAAAACAAAACTTCCAGACTAGAAAAAAATATTTTAAGGGATTTAAAAATTATAATAATGTCTTAAATCCAGTGCTTTATTTTAACCAGGGTTATTTATGAGTGCCATGCCCAAAACATGGTAAAGTAGTAAGAGTTTTATAAAATTTGGAAGCTCTACAATATAAGTCAGAAAGAAAAATACCATTTACGAGTCTCGAGAAGAGTTTCTTTCTTTAATTTAAATGGATTTGCTCACTATATTATTTCATCTTAGAAGCCGGGGCCTAGCACGTGCCTATGTTCAGTGGTGTCTGAATCTTTGTGACCCTATAGCCAGGCTCCTCTGTCCAGGGATTTTCCAAGCAAGAATACTGGAGTGGGTTGCTGTTTCCTATTCCAGGGTATCTTCCCAACCCAGGGATCGAACCCACGTCTCTTTTGCCTCCTGGATTGCCAGGTGGATTATTTATTACTATGCCGCCTGGGAAGCTCATGCATTATTTAACCATTTATTGCTTATTAATAATATGGTAAATAATTCATTTCAAGAATCATGATTTAAACATCCACTTTCTAAATTTTAGGTTCTATTTTTGCTGAGGTAAAAGTTTCCATCATCTTTCAAACTGAATCCTTAGATTTGGAGTTGGAGATTATTTTCCTGATGCTTTGAAAAGGGAGAATGAATTCTACACCTGTCTAAGTACCACTTGGCTATAGAGAATTCTATAGTATGGATAAACTTAGTATGGATAAGTCCCGATTGAACTAATTATAACTTGAATGGTGTGGCATTCAAATCATGAAATGGGATCTAGAAGTCAAGTCTTTGGGGTTAAGAAATATGATTTGTTAGGATTTGACCTGAATTACTGTATAAGCTGGAGAAAGTAACCACTCTATTCTTCAATTATTTAAAAATTACTATTGCAAAAGATAGCATTCCTTCTTATTCAAGATCCAGGAATAAGGTAAGATGAAAAATTTCCCTGTCGAGTTGCCAGATAATGAGAGCAGAGAAAGCAAGGGTAAGAGAGTGAGAATGAGACAGAGAGAAGCTTTACTTTTTGTAGGACTATAAAGTATTGGGCTTGTGCTGAAACTTCGTTTCATTGTAGCCCAATGTTCTATAATTCTTTTCCTTAGAAACAGCATTAATTAACTGGCGGATGACCAACTCATTTTGTAGAATAAGAGTATAATTTGTAGAATAAGAAATTTTAAAATCTCTTATTCAAAAATAGGACTGTTGAAAAGAAGTTAAGCCAGCACTTATCATTTACTTAGCTCAACAGCTCCAGAAAATGTCTGTTTCTTCTCTTAAAGAAATCCAAAGCAACAAATAATTTGACAAATATTTCTTTAACATGTTGTCCCTACCATAATCCTAGCGCCTCTATTTTGGAACTTTACTATGCATGCTTTCCATGTTTCTTATTAGTAAAAAAACTTTAAGTCACAGTTTTCATATCTACCAGGACATAGTATTCAAATTGTTGATGTCATGCCCTTAAATCACAATATATCTAGCTTTTGGGGGTTCCCCATTCATTTCCTGTCATATTGACCAGTTTTAAGAACAACAGTGAAATGTAAGGTATTAATTCCAATAAGGCAATTTAAAGGTGTATGTTCAATTGAGAAAGGCAGACAATTTTTCAAAAAATATTGCCATCCTCAGATACTCAAGTGACAGGAACACATGAACATTACCACTCAGAGCCACCAACTACAATCAATTTTAAAAGACTCAAACAAGAGAAACAGTATTTCCTTCACTCAAAAAGGCCTGGAAAGAATCTAAGACAATATTTTCCTTTGGCTGATTTACAAAGGAACAGAGGATACATTAGGACTTCGGGATTAACATATACACGCTATTATATATAAAACAGATAACCAAGAAGGACCTACTGTAAAGCATAGGTAATTATACTCAGTATTTTTTAATAACCTCTAAGGGAAAAGAATCTGAAAAAAAAAAAAGATATATATGTATATATAACTGAATCACTTTGCCGTACAACTGAAAGTAGTGCAGCGCTGTAAATCAACTATACTCCAATCTAAGACAAACCAAGGCAGGGCAGTCAAGCAGAACTCTATGACTGCATGCCAAAAGCCTGCAATATTTGTGTATCATTATTAATAAATGAAAGAGGATTTTAAAAATGGGAAGACTTTTTTGTTAAAAGTTTCAGGGTTTTATTTTTTTAACCTTGATATATTTTATAATTCCCTTCCTCCAGGAGAAACACTGCCATGTTGGCACACAGGTGTCCACTTCAAACAGACCAATGAAAGCGCGAAGATAAAATTCCCCCTGATCTTTTTAAGTGACTCTTTACATGTCAAAGCACAGAGTCTCTTAGTTTTAGTCACGGAGGGGAATATACTTTCAAAGCTCCTTTTTTGCTGCTGTCAACTATGAAACTCTATGTGGACCCGAGGCTTCTGGGATGTGCGCCAGCCTGCTGACGCAACAGGCCTCATACTGGTTTGCTCTGATGACCTAAAACGACCACTTCACCTCACACTTACCTTGTTTGCGCTGTTAAAAAACTCATTTGCCTTTCTTAACCAGCTTTTCCTTTCCTCCATGAGCTGACCAAACTCCTTTTGAAGCTGATTCAGTTTCTGGTTAGAGAGCTGCAGGTGTTCGCTCTGCACATGCTCCTTGGAGAGGAGAAGCCCCAGCGCCTCGCTCTTCAGTGTCTCAATCACAGCATTCCATTCCTGCAAGAGAGCACTCTTCAGTTGCTTTCACACATAAAATAAACGGCAATCTTGGGTAAGGCCCAGAGGACAGTGGGATGTGTTGAATGTATAAGACACTTGTCGTTATTTTCAGATCCTAAAGCAGTAAATGCTACATTATAGGTTTGAGTGCCATGACATGGTAGGTTAAAAAGAGACACAGAAAAGAAGCTAAAAAAAAAAGAGGGTTGATAGTAGAAAGGGGCAGGTCAACTGAGATGTGTGAGTGATTGAGGGTCTGCTGCTGCTGCTGCTGCTAAGTCGCGTCAGTCGTGTCCGACTCTGCGACCACGTCGATGGCAGCCCACCAGGCTCCCATGTCCCTGGGATTCTCCAGGTAAGAACACTGGAGTGGGTTGCCATTTCCTTTTCCAATGCATGTAAGTGAAAAGTGAAAGTGAAGTCGCTCAGGCATGTCCAACTCTTAGCGACCCCATGGACTGCAGCCTACCAGGCTTCTCCGCTCATGGGATTTTCCAGGCGAGAGTACTGGACTGGGGTGCCATCGCCTTCTCCGTGATGGAGGGTCTAGTTGTGCTGAATTCAGGTCACCTGCCATTTCCTTTAACACTATCTGAAATTATACCCCAAATATGGTCATTTTTTGGTATACCAGCATTTTTCAATCTCTAACTCATTTTTACCTTTTATTCACTTAAGTAGTTTAAGGACCTCTCTCTCCCACAATTCAGTCTCCTTGGCAATGTAGGCAAATATGCACAAGAAAGGAAGGGAAATCTCATAATTTATAGCTATTGTTTGTGCATCTGCCTACACTTAGAACTGAAATCAAGATCGGTTCTTTTCCACAAAGTTAATAGCTGTTATTGTGCAGTACTCTCTCCTTCTCGACCCTGGCTTCACCTCTTAGTGTTTCATGATCAATGATTTATAAACATTTCAAAAAGCGAAAAGAGGCAGTCTTCTACTTTCTACTGCGTGAGGGTGAAAAACACTAAAGCTTAAAACAGTAAACAGAGAAGAAAGAAAATAAAGAGTTGAAGTACACCAAAATATTAACATTCAATCTATTAGAAGGGAAATTCAAATTTCTTGCAAAAGAACTGAAGCCATATCTAGTTTCGTAGAATAATGCTTATCTCCAACAAAGGAGTCTCGTCAGTGAATTTTCTGGTACCATGTCAGCTGAGACTGAGCTGTAAGCATAGGCTGTTTGCTAAGGCATCAAAAATTAGCACTAATTTTATAAACTACAGTCTGACTCTAGCCTGGCTAGCTCCACAGTGCAAAATGTCCTGTTAATAAATTACACTTGTTACATTATATTGTATAAAACATAATTTCAGTGCAATTTACCATTATTATTTTCATTCATTTCACGTGACAGCTAAATACTGTGTACCTGGGACCATGCTCGGAATATAAAGAAAGATTAAAATGTAGTTCTTTCCTTTAACAATACATAAACTGCTGTTTTATGTAATTTTACATATACTTACATTATTAAATATATGCTGGTTCTACAAACACACAAATATACATACACAAAATTGTAGTATTTCAAATCACAGTTGGTAGAAGTTGAAAATGGAAATTGTGCATATTATTTTATGGACTCCATATAACCTTTTCTAATAACAATGCAAGAGAAAAATATTTTGATCAATGGATGCAAGAATAAGTACTGCAAATTAACAGAATGGCAATTTTTTGACTAACAATTATAAGCTATGTTTTGTAATAATAACCCTCACAAACTTAGGTTACATGCTATTATTTTCCTAGTATTTAAACAGACTCAAAGGAGTATGTTATTCAAGGTTATGTATCCAATAAGTGGCAGAACTAGGACTATTCATAGGTCTGCATACAATGCTACATTCCAGGGAATTGAGAGTAAGGAGACTTCAGAATCTCCAAATTTCTCAGTGAGTACAAAATGACTACTCTTAGGCATGAAGATGGGCTACATGAGTTCTCAAAACTCTTCTTCTTTTAAGAGCTATTTGTCCCCACTTAAGGACTGCTAATATGTGCCATGACATTATTTTGTAAAGCACTGTAAATATCCCTACCACTTAAAAACAATTATCTTAACCTTATTGGGAAAAGCAAATATTTCTAAAGCAGTTAGCATGATCTGAACACATAATAGGCACTCACTAAATATTAGTCCCACTTTTCTGTGCATCAACTTTACCATGGTTCATTAATGCCCTAAAATTTTTCATTATTTATGGGAATTCCTGTTTCCTAGTTCCAAAATAACAATAGTAGAGGCTTTCTCCAAATGTTATTGGTCAGTGTTGTGTACTGGTCAATAACATGAGGTAAACAAAATAAAGCAGGTTTCTTTACTGTAACACTTCTTGGTACTTTTACAATGTTAACTTGCATTGCCCATCAACAGGAAATTGGATTAAAGATTTACTGAGCATGGCCCTGCCCATCAGAACAAGACCCAAGTTCCCCCTCAGTCAGTCTCTCCCATCAGGAAGCTTCCATAAGCCTATTTTCCTTCTCCATCAGAGGGCAGCCAGAATGAGAACAACAATCACAGAAAACTAACCAATCTGATCACATGACCACAGCCTTATCTAACTCAATGAAACTATGAGCCATGCCGTGTAGGGCCACCCAAGATGGATGGGCCATGGTGGAGAGTTCTAACAAAACGTGGTCAGCTGGAGGAGGGAATGGCTAACCACTTCAGTAGTCTTGCCTTGAGAACCCCATGAACAATAATGAAGAGGCAAAATGATAGGACACTGAAAGATGAACTCCCCAGGTCAGTAGGTACCCAATATGCTACTGGAGATCAGTGGAGAAATAACTTCAAACAGAAGGTAAAGACAGAGTCAAAGCAAAAACAAAACCCAGTTGTGGATAGGACTGGTGATGGAAGTAAAATCCAATGCTGTAAAGAGCAATATTGCATAGGACCTTGGAATGTTAGGTCCATGAATCAAGGCAAATTGGAAGTGGTCAAAGAGGAGATGGCAAGAGTGAACACTGACATTTTAGGAATCAGCAAACTAAAATGGACTGCAGTGGGTGAATTTAACTCAGATGATCATTATATCTACTACTGTGGGCAAGAGTCCCTTACAAGAAATGGAGTAGTCAGCACAGTCAACAAAAGAGTCTGAAATGCAGCACTTGGATGCAATCTCAAAGACAACAAAATGATCTCTGTTCGTTTCCAAGGCAAACCCTTCACTATCACAATAATCCAAGTCTATGCCCTGACCAGTAATGATGAAGAAGCTGAAGTTGAACGGTTCTATGAAGACCTACAAGACCTTCTAGAACTAACACCCACAAAAGATGTCCTTTTCATTATAGGGGACTGGAATGCAAAGTAGGAATTCAAGAAACACTTGGAGTAACAGGCATTTGGCTTTGGAGTACAGAATGAAGCAGGGCAAAGGCTAATAGAGCTTTGCCAAGAGAACACATGGTCATAGCAAACACCCTCTTCTAGTGACACAAGAAAAGACTCTACACATGGACATCACCAGATGGTCAACACAGAAATCAGATTGATTATATTCTTTGCAGCCAAAGAGGGAGAAGCTCTATACAGTCAGTAAAAACAAGACCGGGAGCTGACTGTGGCTCAGATCATGAATTCCTTATTTTAAATTCAGACTTAAATTGAAGAAAGTAGGGAAAACCACTAGACCATTCAGGTACGACCTAAATAAAATCCCTTACAATTATACAGTAAGGGTTAGTCACTCAGTCTTGCCCAATTCTTTGCGACCCCATGGACTTCAGCCCTCCAGGCTCCTCTGTCCTTGGGATTTTCCAGGCAAGAATGCTGACGTGTGTTGCCATTTCCTTCTCCAGGGGATCTTCCTAACCCAGGGATCAAACCCAGGTCTCCTGCACAGCAGGCAGATTCTTTATCAACTGAACTATAAGGGAAGCGATTATACAGTGGAAGTGACAAGTAGATACAAGGAATTAGATCTGATAGACAGTGCCTGGAGAGCTATGGACAGAGGTTTGTGACATTCTACAGGAGACAGGGATCAAGACCATCCCCAAGAGAAAGAAATGCAAAATAGCAAAATGGTTGTATGAGGAGGCCTTACAAATAGCTGTGAAAAGAAGAGAAGTAAAAAGCAAAGGAGAAAAGGAAAGATATACCCATTTGAATTTAGAGTTTCAAAGAATAGCAAGGAGAGAAAAAAAAAAAAGTCTTCCTCAGTGATCAATGCAAAGAAACAGAGGAAAACAACAGAATGGAAAAGACTAGAGATCTCTTCAAGAAAATTAGGGATACCAAGGGAACATTTCATGTGAAGATTGGCTCAATAAAGGACCAAAATGGTATGGACCTAAAGAAGCAGAAGATAATAAGTGGCAAGAATACACAGAAGAACTATACAAAAAAGATCTTCATGACCCAGATAATCACGATGGTGTGATCACTCACCTAGAGCCAAACATTTTAGAATGTGAAGTCAAGTGGGCCTTAGAAAGCATCACTACAAATAAAGATAGTGGAGGTGATGAAATTCCAGTTTAGCTATTTCAAATCCTAAAAGATGATGCTGTGAAAGTGCTGCACTCAATATGCTAGCAAATTTGGAAAACTCAGCAGTGGCCACAAGACTGGAAAAGGTCAGTTTTCATTCCAATCCCTAAGAAAGGCAAGCCAAAGAATGCTCAAACTACCACACAATTGCACTCATCCCACACACTAGCAAAGTAATGCTCAAAATTCTCCAATCCAGGCTTCAACATGTGAACCATGAACTTCCAGATGTTCAAGCTGGATTTAGAAAAGGCAGAGGAACCAGAGATCAAATTGCCAACATCTGTCAGATTATCAAAAAAGCAAGAGAGTTCCAGAAAAACATCTACTTCTGCTTTATTGAATATGCCAAAGTCTTTGATTGTGTGGATCACAACAAACTATGGAAAATTCTTAGAGATGTGGGATACTAGATGATCTGACCTGCCTCCTGAGAAATCTATATGCAGGTCAGGAAGCAACAGTTAGAACTGGACATGGAACAATAGACTGGCTCCAAATTAGGAAAGAAGTACATCAAGGCTGTATATTGTCACCCTGCTTATGTAACTTATCACTTTTCACTTTCATGCATTGGAGAAGGAAATGGCAGCAGCAGCAGCAGCAGGAGCAGAGTACATCATGAAAAATCCTGGACTGGAAGAAGCATAAGCTGGAGTCAAGATCGCCGGGAGAAATAGCAATAACCTCAGATGACACCACCCTTATGGAAGAAAGTGAAGAAGAACTAAAGAGCCTTTAGATGAAAGTGAAAGAGAAGAGTGTAAAGTTGGCTTAAAATTCAACATTCAGAAAACTAAGATCATGGCATCTGGTTCCATCACTTCATGGCAAATAGATAGGGAAACAATGGAAACAGTGACAGACTTTATTTTTTTGGGCTCCAAAATCACTGCAGATGTTGACTGCGGCTATGAAATTTAAAGATGTTTGCTCCTTAGAAGAAAAGTTATAACTAAATTAGAGAGTATATTAAAAAACAGAGACATTACTTTTCCACAAAGGTCCATCTAGTCAAAGCCATGGTTTTTCCAGTAGTCATGTATGGATGTGAGAGTTGGGCCATAAAGAAAGCTGAGCACTGAAGAATTGATGCTTTTAAACTGTAGTGTTGGAGAAGACTCTTGAGAGTCCCTTGGATGGCAAGGAGAGCCAACTAGTCCATCTTAGAGGAAATCAGTCCTGAATATTCATTGGAAGGACTGATGCTGAAGCTCCAATACTTTGGCCACCTGATGTGAAGAACTGACTCACTGGAAAAGACCCTGATGGATTTTGGGAAGGATTTTGGGTGGGAGAAGAAGGGGATGACAGAGGATGAGATGGTTGGATGGCATCACTGACTCAATGGACACGAGTTTGAGTATGCTCTGGGAGTTGGTGATAGACAGGGTGATGTTGTCGGTGTACTACAATCCATGGGGTTGCAAACACCTGGACATGACTGAGCAATTGAACTGAACTGAACTGAACATGCATTGAAGGTCCTAGAGTAAAATGTGGTGTGAAACACTTTCAGTGGTCAATGCTCCAGTTGGAACCATGTTGAGAAACACTGTAGTTGTGGCTGAAAGCAGATGAACCAGCTTTGGGTTCACTTGCTTTCATAAATCTTTGTTTCCTTTTTTCTTTTTTGTTTTGTCCTAATTCCTCCTGCTACTAAATAATCCCATTTCCTATCTTTGGACCCATTCTTTCATTTTCTGTATGTTAAGATCTATGGGACATTCATCCTCAATGAACTCAAGTAAGAAATTCTTAATATATGAAGACATAATTCTTTCAAAAAATTGTCATTGACCAAAATCTTCTGTTCTCATTAGAGAAGGACCACTTAATGAATATGGAGAAGCTGATGGAGGTGCAGAGAACAAGAGGGAAGGAAAGTGGAGAGGAGGTTAGGATATGGAGAGATAGGTTATATCCATTACATGCTCAGCCTGGGGTTGGTATCTTAACTGTCTGCAAGAGAGTAGGCTTGATTCTTCTTGCTCTATGCTAATACTGTGCTAAATGCTTTACATGCTGTATCTGTGTAATCTCTGCCATACCCCAACAAGGTAGAAACTGTTATTACCACCATTTTACGGATGGAGTTACTGAGGCTCAGAAGGATTAAGAACTTGCCTGAGGTCAACACTAGCAAGTGAAAGAAAGTCGCTCAGTCATGTCTGACTTTTTATGACCCCATGGAGTATATAGTTCTTGGAATTCTCCAGGCCAGAATACTGGAGTGGGTAGGCTTTCCCTTCTCCAGGGGATCTTCCCAACCCAGGAACTGAACCCAGGTCTGCTGCATTGCAGGCGGACTGTTCACCAGCTGAGCCACAAGGGAAGCCCAGTAAACGAAAGAGCCAGGACTTAAACTCAGCTAGCTTGACTCTAGAACCTTCTTTCTCAATCACTATCCAGGCTTCAGCTCTGCAGAGAGGTGACAAACAGTGCTTTTGACACTACAAAAAGATTAAATACATTAATGTAGAATTTCAGAGATGAAACCTCCATAAGGTCTGGATAAGGCCCTGAAACTGATAACAGTCCTTATATGACCCGGGGATCTTCTGATTTGCAATCAGAAGGCTTACTATTTCTAAATAAATAAATATATAACTGAGAATTTACAGTCAAACTCAAGCTATATTTTGCTTAGCAACTGAACCAAAATAATAAAGCTCTTCTCTATGAATAAGAAGAGAAATACCTGTTCTCTAACAGAGTTCATAAATCTGCCTTTGATATAAATTTTGCAAACAACATTAAAGAGAGACTTCTGGAGCAGAGCCAAGTCTTTGCAAACCCACTTTAACTTTGTGCTTCATAATGTGTGTCTCTGACCTTCCAAGGAAACTGTAAAGGACCATTTTGTGCCTTCTATCTTTTCTTATTCTCTGTCCCCAGTCTTCTTAATTACCTTTTCACATGAACTCTATAGCAGTAAATGAAGCCAGGTTCACTCAATATTTCTATTCAATCTTCTCAGAAAATTGGTTCTGTTTTCTTTGGGAAATCTATAGGCAGTTTCTTATGTACTTCCATACCATTCTGATAATGTATTTCCCCAGCCATTTTTCTTATTTTTTTTTTTCAAGACAAAACTTTCCTTAGTCATCTGAATCCATCACACTACTTTAAAACGTAGTTATTCCTGTTTGTTTAGGTTGGAGGAGCCCAGTGGAGAATACTGTTGTCTGTTTTCTCTAAGCCAGTGCTGCCTGCCTGACAAGTGTTAAACTTCTGACTGGGTTTCAGTCACTTTGCAATAAAATATTTCCAGGACTTGTCCCCGCCAGCAGAAAGTCAAAGCCTGCCATTTTCTTGGCTTTTCAGTTTGACAGATGGACGTGCATATCTGTGTGGCACTGTGTGTTCCTGGGTTCAGGGTGTCTCCACAGGTCACTCCATTATTTTCCTTTTTCACTCACAGTAGTAACCCTTTTAAACTGTACCTTTCAGTATTCCATTTGCTGAGGAAATTGAGCTTCTGGATCTCTTGATTGAAAGGGTACTTTTAAGAGGATTAGTGCTGATAGACAAGAAAGCAAAAATGATTTCTTCTCCCCCCCCTCTTTTAACAGTCCCAGGTTAGCTTTTCACATAAAATTATGGATTTGTATAAAAACTATCAAGCCAATTTTAAAAGTAAACTATTAGTCACTCCAATGGAACAGAAATAATATACTCACAATATGTTTAGTAAGCTATTATTCACATGAAAGCTTCCCTGATGAAGTGGATGGGGTGAGTTTAAATGACCCAACACCAAGTGGTAAATTATTTTCATAAATTTGGCTTCAGAATGTAACTTTTGAGTGGGAGAAGAGGGACAAGAAACAACAGGGAGCATATCTGTAAACGACTAAGAAACTATCAGTTGTGGAGACGACTGGGCCACATCACACACGTCTGGCAGAAGCATGTGTCCAGCTCATGCATAGCTCCCGCAGCAGGGCCACCTCGGAGGACATCTCATTAGATACAGCTCATTTCTCATTCAGTCTCTAAGTCTACAGTCCCATTTGGTTCAGCGTCGACTGACATCAAATCACAGAATTTTACATGATTGCATTAACAGATGGTACAAACAAAATAAACCTGGCAATTTTAATCAGAGAATATTTGAAAGCCTGTTTTGAGCAGGAAATTTTTTCAGAAGAAATGTTTATGTTTTTGGAGAGTGGCAGTGAGCCCTTGAAAAGCTGAAAGTCTCTGATCGTGCTGAGCTGGATTGCAAACAGGGTCACAGTTTCTTCTCATTCCCCTTTCCTGGGCATCTGTAGCTGGCCTATTGTATGAGTACCGAGTTCAGTGTCCACAGACCATGTGAACTCTGCCCTCACTGTGGTACATTTCAGCAAAGACACAGACAGATTGCAAACAGGGGAAAGCTGTGATTTTGTGTATCACCTAGAGATAAAAAGAAGTACGGTGTTTCACCTCCCAGCCGTAAGGCAGAAATCATAGCTATTGATTCAAGGAGAGACTGCAGGTAAGAGAGGAGAAATGAAAATACACTTTTTATTCCAAACTTTGTAAGTGGTCTCCAGCAGAGCATTTTGCTTTCCTGAGCCTTACTTCCCTGCTGTGCAAAAACAGCCGCCACCATTTCATACATGTTTGTGCTTCTCTAGTGAATCATCTATAAATTCAATGAATTCAATGGTGAATTGGCTGTGCTTCAAATTCCTGGATTTCAGGTCTTATTAAATGTTGGGTTTTTAGCTTTATTTTCCATAATTACCTTACCAGGATTAGGACTGACAGTCTACAGCAGAAATGGCCGATGTCATCAAAGTCATCTTTGAATAATATTTCCTGCTTTCTTTTTGCTCAGTCCATTCACATATTTCAAAAGATGCAAGGGAAAAACAACAAAACAAAAACACTGCTTGGAAGTTTCTTGTTTCCTTTATTCTGTTCAGTGCTTGGCCACCAAGTGGAGCCTGTGGTTCAGCTACACAGATCAGGGTGCTTGTTGCTGAGACTGAAGCAAAAGGATGTGCGGCAGAATGAATTTTCTTAAATAAAATAAAATCAAAACAAATTACACTCATAAGCAAAATCTTCAAAATAACATTTGGAGCAGAAAGACATTTATTTCTTCTTCCTTGGTTCAACACAGTTTTTAGATAAAAATTTAATTACACGGGAAGTCGGGAAGAAATTGTTCCAAGATTTGTGTTGTCTGAGAATCATTATTTTTTCTTTAGTGTCTTGTCCTTGTTTTTCTTAGAGTTTTGTTCCTCATAATCACATTTTCTTCAAGTTGATTAAGTAAGGAGCAGAGCTAGATTGGGGAGTATTGATATTTCCATTTTTAAAATCAAAATTAATAAAGTCTAGCTGGCCAAATTGTTTTCATCTAACACAATTTGCCTACAATCAGAGTGTGCTACTGGCCGATGAGGTGATCGCAGTTTAAATTAATGTCTTCAAAAGACTTACTTTTTAATTTTCTAGGGAATCTGTTGGAGATATCTTCAGGATCTCAACATACAATTCAACTACGGGGAGAATTATTAGGTTTTGATGTTCGCTTCTTATGAAGATATTCCTCAATCAGATGGATTAAGTTGGGAAGGGGGAATCCATACATTTTACCCACAAGGAACATCACATATAGATTAGAAAGAACAATGGCTCTTAGTTGCTATGAACAAGATCAATATAAGAAAACCAGCTGCATTCCTATACAGCAACAATAGACAATTATCTCTTCTAATAAAGACCCCATTTATAAAAGCAATAAAAATTACAAGGCAGTCATTTGTTCAAATATGTATTTTCAGGCCTATTGTATGCCAAGAAGTCTTCTACATATTTCATCCAGGACAGTGAATTAAGTAGTGGGGTAAGAGGGGGGCTCCAATGTTTGTGACGGTGGCGGTGTAACATGTGTTTTATTTTGTCTATAACCAAACAACTTGATAAATCGTGCCTTTCTAGTTAGTCTGAAGACGATCACACTGTGGAATAAAGTCACAGAGAGCAGGTTAGGGGACTGACAGGTGCTACGAAGAGCGGGAGTTGTGTGCAGTGTTAAATACGGTGGTCAGGGTAGGCCTTTTCCAGTAGTGAGATTGAGCAAAGACAGGCAGGAAGGGAGGGGATGAGCCGGGAGAGTCTCTGGAGAAACAGTTTTCCAGGTGGAGGGCACAGCTGGAGGCTTTCAGGTGTGAGTCTTCCTGCGGGGTTGGAGAAACAGCAAGGAGGCAGGGTGATAGAGCTGAGCACCCCACGGAGAAAGCAGGAGGAGAAGCACGGTGGGTGCTGAGCGGGGGGATCCACAGGCAGGGGCTTGTAAACACTGAAATCTTTTATTCTGAGAAAAGTTGAAGCTGTTGGAGGGCTTGGTGCTCAGGATCTGGTTTAATTAAAAAATGAAATTAAAGCACAGGGCTGTCATTTGAGAATACTTTGTGGGTGGAGGGGTGCAAGGAGGCATGCACAGTGATTCCTGAGGAAGTTACTACAATTAGCCAGGCAAAGATGGAGGTGGGTCATTCCCCAGGACTACAGTGGAGATCATGAGAAATGATAGGCTATTCTAGATCTGCTGGGATGACATGACCCAGGTGATTTCCTGTGAGTGAGAGGAAGAAACAAGACTCTTTTGACCTGAGTGACTGAAAGGACTGAATTGCCCTTAACTGCAATGTACAAAGCTAGACAGCAGACATTTTTGAGTGTGAAGAAGAACAATTCAGTTTGTGAATTTAGACATCTAATCACATATAGATCAGAAAGAACAATTCAGTTTGTGGATTTTTTCCTTGCCTCTCTGGAAAGAATGTGCTTAAGCTCCTGAAGTCAGTACTTACCACTGACCTTTAGACACACATGTACACATGTGCGCATGGATATACACTCACACAAACTCACATTCCATTAGCAAATACTCTCACAGATTTCTCCCGAATATATCCTAAGCCTTTTAGACCAGAACTGTCTATTCAAAAGGAGTATGAAAAAACAGAGATATCAAGTTGCCTATAAGCAAAATAAGATCCCAAACCTAAAAAAAGGAACAAGAAGCTAAATACCCAGAAGCTTCAAATACATTTTTAAATGTGCAGATGTGTGGGTGACATACACAACCAGTGTTTCTTCTTGTTCTCGGAATGCAGAAGCAAAATGAGTGCAAAAATCAGCTACCATAAAGGTTAAGTGATGCCGTACCTCAACCCCAGAAAGCAGAAACGGCACAAAGAACGTGCAAAACCCTTGACGGATACAACCTATTCAGTTTTCAAGAGTACTGCATAGTGACAGATAACAAACAATAGGACTTTTTGCAATCAAACAATGTTCATACCAATTTCCCTTTTACTGTTTCCGTTTACTTTGCAGATAATTCATCCAGGGTGAGAGGTGCCTAACCCTTTCTGGTTATTCCCTAAAAGTCCCCTTGTGAGTTTTTCCTCTAAGTCTTCCTCAGTCTGGGTTCCCAGTTACTTACTGAACGTGGTGGATTAGTCGCTAAGTCGTGTCCAACTCTTGCGACCCCATGGACTGTGGCCCACCAGGCTCCTCTGAGCATGGGATTCTCCAGGCAAGAATACTGGAGTGGATTGCCATTTCCCTCTCCAGAGGAATCCTCCTGACCCAGGAATCGAACCCTGGTCTCCTGCATTACAGGCAGACTCTTCACCAAGTGAGCTATGAGGAAGCCCAAATGTCATGACAGGCACTGAACACATGGACGCGTGAACACATGGGTGAATGAGTGAATGGATTAATGAATGAAAGCAATTTAGTTTTGGAACAAATAGAACTTTCTTTTCCCAGAACCTTGTTTACCCCCCAGAGGTATTGGATGTAAACTGTGAATATTTTATGGAATTATAAACAGGCTCTGAGAAAAACTCAAATCTAAAAGGATTATTTATTTTGTTATTAGACACGTGTTCTCATATTATTCATATAAGAATAAAAAAAAACTTTAAGTCTCTTTATCACTTAGATATGGAGTCTAAAAAATCACACTCATAGAAATAGGGTAGAAAAGTGATCACCAGGGACTGGGGAGGAGGAAATAAGGAGACGATGGTAAGAAAGAACAAACTTCCATCTATAAGATGAATAAGTTCTGAGACTCTAATGTAAAATATGGTGACTACAGTTAACACTGTACTACACAACTGAAAGTTGCTAAGAGTACATTAAACTATATAATTAAAATTTACATACACACAACGATAAATATCTGAGGTGATGGATGTGTTAATTAACTAGATGGGGGAATCCTTTCACAATGTTACGTTCGTATAAGAAATCATTATGATAAACACTGCAAATATTTTACAATTTTGTGTCAGTTATACCTCAATAAAACTGAGTTCCACAGGAACTTCTAAGAAGAAGACTGGAGTTGAAAAAAGGCATAAGAGTTGGAGATCTTTTAAAAGGTCCAGAGATAATTAAGATAAAACCTATATTATCAATGTGGGACTGGATAACTTCATACAAGCAAAATATGAAATACAAAAAGAGCCGAATTTTAAGCATTATATGTAAAGAGAGAGTGGAAGAAGAGATGGCATTGAAAAAGGTTTAGAAGGAGCCCCCAGACAGATGGGAGAACCAGAGAAGGTGGTGTCTCAGGCACCAAGGGCACAGAATGCTTCAAGCCATCTGTTACTTGAGAAAGAACAGCTTTTCCTAATGCATGTAAAGGATTAATGGGTGGGGAGGTCAAGGGAAGCAGAAGATGAAGCAGTTGTATTCATTTTCTGGGGTTCATGTAACAGAGTACAGTTGACCTTTGAGCAGGATGGGTTTGAACTTCAAGGATCTTCTTATATACAGATTTTTTTTTCAGTACACATATTACTATGTTTATGATCTGTGGTTGCTTGACTCTGTGGATGTAGTATCCATGGATATGGAAGGCTGACTGAGAGAATCGGGCATCCATAGATTTTGGTATCTGCAGGGGTATCTTGGAAGAACCAGTCCTCCATGGATACTAAAGGACATGTGTACAAAAAACTCAGTGAATGAACAACAGAAACTTATCCTTTCACAGTTCTGGAGGTTCAGTTCAGTTCAGTTCAGTTGCTCAGTCGTGTCTGACTCTTTGCGACCCCATGAACCGCTGCACGCAAGGCCTCCCTGTCCATCACCAACTCCCAGAGTCCACCCAAACCCATGTCCATTGAGTCAGTGATGCCATGCAGCTATCCCATCTTCTGTCATCTCCTTTTCCTCCTGCTCTCAATCTTTCCCAGCATCAGAGTCTTTTCAAATGAGTCAGCTTGTCGCATCAGGTGGCCAAAGTATTGGAGTTTCAGCTTCAACATCAGTCCTTCCAATGAACACCCAGGACTGATTTCCTTTTGGATGGACTGGTTGGATCTCCTTGCAGTCCAAGGGACTCTCAAGTGTCTTCTCCAATACCACAGTTCAAAAGCATCAATTCTTCGATGCTCAGCTTTCTTTATAGTCCAACTCTCACATCCATACATGACCACTGGAAAAAACATAGCCCTCACCAGACGGACCTTTGTTAGAAGTCTGAAATCAAGGTGTCAACAGTATTGGTTCCTTCTCAGGGCTGTGAGCATATAGTCTGTTTCAGGCATCTCTCTTGGCCATGTAGGTGGCTATCTTCTCCTTTTGTCCTTTCATATCATCTTCTCTCTATGTATGTCTGCCTCTGTGTTCAAATTTCCCCTTTTGATAAATCATATTGAATTAGGGCCCACTCTAATAATCTCATCTTAACCAATTACATAGGCAATAACTCTATTTCCAAATGAAATCACACTCTGAGAGACCAGGGGTTAGGACTTCAATGTGTAAATGTTGGTGGACCTGATGCAACCTATCAGAATAGTCACAAAAAGGTGGAATGGTGTCATAAAGGTTGAGCAGCAATGCTTGTTTTATATTTTGTGAGAGAAGAGAAGGGGTGACTAAATAAGAGGCATTAAGAATAAAGAGATATACAAAATTAAGAGGTGAGAAAGGTGGGGTTAGAAGAATGGATAAAGGCTTAAATTTGGAAAAGAGAGGAATGAGAAATACATTTGGAGAAGAGAAGTGGAACAAGAGACAAAAAGAACAGGGAAGAAAAGAGTCAAGAGGTTTCATTTTGTATGACTAAGTGACTGTGAAGTTAGGTAAAGGCTGGATGAGAATTTTAAGAGACTGAAAGATTCAAACAGGTTGTTATGGGGACAAAGCAGGGAATTAACAGGCAATAAAGTGCTTTCCTGGTGGCTCAGATGGTAAAGAAACTGCCTGCAATGCGGGAGACCTGGGATTGATCCCTGGGTCAGGAAGATCCCCTGGAGAAGGGAATGGCTACCCACTCCAGTATGCTTGCCTGGAAAATTCCATGGACAGAGGAGCCTGGCAGATTACAGTCCAGCAGGTATCAAAGAGTCAAACACGACTGAGTGACTAACTTTCACTTTCCCACTTTCAAAGAAGAGAATTTATAAGGCTGAATGATAATAGATCATTTACTTTTTAAATAGATCTAATCCAGAAAAAGTGTACTAACTTGTTTCATCTTCTTTGAGAAGCAGGAAGATGGGTGATTCTTCTTTGAAAAGAAGAGAAAATGGGTGACTGAATTTACTTACAAATAGCCTTTTTCCATGCTGAATAGTATAGAGAGGGAAGCCAAAAAAAATGGTGAAAGGGAAGCAGAGTAGGATGAGAGCACTTTGCTGCTGCTGCTAAGTCGCTTCAGTTGTGTCCGACTCTGTGCGACCCCATAGACGGCAGCCCACCAGGCTCCCCCATCCCTGGGATTCTCCAGGCAAGAACACTGGAGTGGGTTGCCATTTCCTTCTCCAATGCATGAAAGTGAAAAGTGAAAGTGAAGTCGCTCAGTTGTGTCCGACTCTTAGCGACCCCAGGGACCGCAGTCTACCAGGCTCCTCCATCCATGGGATTATCCAGGCAAGAGTACTGGAGTGGGGTGCCACTGCCTTCTCCGGAGAGCACTTTGGGCAATGCCAAAAAAACAAGTGTGGCCACAGGAGTGGAAAGTTGAAGTGAAAGCCTTTGGAGTAAAAGAATGTCACAGAAATCTAAGGTCACTGAACTGACTGCCACCAAATGGATGCTAAATTAGCACAGAAAGATTATAATGATTTAAGGTGTGACTGTATTAAGACATGCTTCCCTGATAGCTCTAGTAGTAAAGAATCTGCCTGCCAATGCAGGAGACGCAGGTTCAATCCCTGGGTAAGAAGACCCCCTGGAGAAGGAAATGGTAACCCAATCCAGCATTCTTGCCTGGGAAATCCCATGGACAGAGGAGCCAGGTGGGCTTATAGTCCATGTGGTTGCAAAAGAGTCGGACACGACTGAGCAACTAAACAACAGCATATTAAGACATAATAACATGGCTCTTCAGGCATCCACCTCAAATAGACTTAACTTCACTATTATTACCATGATAGTAATATTACCTTGAGTTAGAATAGTAACTTTATGAAGCCATGCTTTATGGAAATTTTTATTTAAGGGCTGACAAAAGACAAGAAGGAGGAGGACAAGGAGAAGAAGGAGAAGAAAAAGAAAAAAAAAGAACATATAGGAAGAATATTTATAAAAGTCATAACCAAAAAAAAAATTTCTAAGCATTTAAACTTAATGAGCTGGTAAAGATTTCATAAGAAGGTGACAGCCGGTAGGTTTCAACCTAGTGATCATAGAGTACAATATTCTTTATTTGCTTTCTTAATTCATCCCCTGAGATGGGCATAAACATTTCTGAGAAACTTTCTCAGTTAAATTTCCCTTGGAAATGAAAGTACACAGTTCACTGAGCTTTAAATTAACCCATAAGTTAAGGAAGGCTCAAGTACAGTTACAAAGGGAAAAATCCCATCATTTTATAGATTTTCCCAATGCTTGCAGGCAAATTCAATACTATTTATACATATTTTGCCTGCTAGTAATTAAATTGTTTCTAATTTATGTTCTGTGAAAAATGACATCTGCTTTTAATTGGGAAGTTCATTAAAAAATCAGACAAGTAAAACAAATTATTCACCAAAATGAAGACAGAGGAATTGAAATGCACTAATGCAGGTGTCTCTACTGTTTGAAGATTCAGTTAATTTCTGCCTTGAGACCTTTCAGATTCAGACTACATTTTATTTTTTAAATTAGATGAAACATTATAAAAGTAACACACTTTTTCATTTTGTAGACTTTCCTTATAATCATCAGAGGTGATGTCAGCTGATTAACTGCAGCAATATATTTTAGGTGGTTATACCATTTCTTTTGCATACCTTCAGTAAAAGAATTTGGGGATGTATTAGAAGTTCAAATAGAAGAATAGTCAGCTTCTTTATTGAGGTTAATAAATACCACAGTGAGAAGAAAACAGCTAACAATGATTGTGAAATACTTTGAAACTATTTGGACAACCTGGGAACTATAAATATATGAACTCTAGATATTTCTACACACTTCCTGAACAACCTAAGAGACCTACAAGTAGCTCCTTTTGTACAAACTAGTTCAGGAAAGTGCTATTTCTGGGGAAAGATTTCCATTTTTAAAAAGGAACAATCAAATTTTAAATACTGCTCTTTTGATCTTCAATTACCTGAGCAATAATTGCCAGCAACAAAAATAAATCAACTTTTAAGCTCAGAAATCATGTCCACACCTAAAGAAACACAAAGATTTATTGAGACTTACATCTTTCTTACAATGTCCCAATATTTCAGCTCCATCACTTAAACTCCCTTTCATTCTACTGCAGTTCTCTCCTTCAACACGTTTGTCACCCAAAGGGTGGTACAGAGATCAATAGCATCAATATTACATTGAAATTTGTTAGAAATGCAGATGCTCAAGTCTCAGCACAGATCTCACAAACGACAATATGCATTTTAACATCCCTGGGTAATTCATGAATATACTTTAGTTTTAGTTTTAGCTCTGGTCTAAAATACAGTGAAAGGAAGTCTTTTTACCATTAGATAGATGGACAAGAGACGAATGATTATGGAAGGGGAAATTATCAGATTATAAGACCTTATATATAGAAAATTTTAAGGGGTTCTAACAAAAACTATTAGAGCTATTAAATTAATTCAGCAGAGTTTCAGGGTACAATATTAACACACAAAATTCACTGTCCCTCTATAGACTATAAATGAATAATATGAAAAGGAAATGAAGAAAAACTTTCATTTACAATAGGATCAAAAAGAATAAAACACTTAATAAATTTAAGGGGATGCAAGATCCATATGGTGAAAATGATTAAAAAAAAAAAAACTACTGAAAAAGTTAAGAAGACCTAAATAAGTGGAAAGGTATCCTGTGGTCATAGATTAGAAAACCTAATGTTGTTAAAAAGACAATACTCTCAAAGTCATCTATAAATTCCTATTAGAATTGCAATGGCCTCTTTATTAAGAATGGCAAAGTAGATTCTAATGTGTAGAACAGCAAGAGACCCCTGAATAACCATAACAATCTTTGAAAAGAACAATGTTAGAGAACTCAGTTTCAAATCTTACTACAAAAACTACGGTAATCAAAACAGTGTGGCATTGGCATAAGGGCAGATATATAGGTCAATGAAATAGAAGTGAGAGTTCAGAAATAAACCTATGCATTTGTGGCCGGTTAGCCTCACCCCACTCCAGTACTCTTGCCTGGAAAATCCCATGGATGGAGGAGCCTGGTAGGCTACAGACCCTGGGGTCGCTAAGAGTCAGGCACGACTGAACGACTTCACTTTCGCTTTTCACTTTCATATATTAGAGAAGGAAATGGCAACCCACTCCAGTATTCTTGCCTGGAGAATCCCAGGGATGGGGGAGCCTGGTAGGCTGCCGTCTATGGGGTCACACAGAGTCAGACACGACTGAAGCGACTTAGCAGCAGCAGTCTCAATAAGGGTGCCAAGACTATTCAATGGGGAAAGAATAGTCTCTTCAACAAATTGTGCTGGAATAATGATATCTGTCTGTAAAGAATGGCCCTTTCTTTACATCATATATATAAATCAGCTCAAAATGGAGCAAAACCTAAATGTAAGTGCTAAAGCCACAAACTTATTAGAAAAAAACACAGGAGTAAATCTTTATGACCTTGGATCTTTCAATAGTTTCATAGCTTTGACATCAAAAGCAAAAGCAAGAAAATTAAAAATAGATAAACTGGACTTTCTCAAAATTAAAAACTTTTGCTCATCAAAGCACACTACAGGTAAAGGGGATGAATAAACATTTTTTCAAAGAAGATATTCAAATGGTCATGAAAAGATCTTCAACATTACGAATATTTGACTATTTGTTGTTTAGTCACTAAGTCATGTCCAACTCTTTTGCAACCCCATGGACTGTAGCCTGCCCAGCTCCTCTGTCCATGGGATTTCCCAGGTAAGAATACTGGAGTCGGTTGCCATTTCCTTCTCCAGGGGATCTTCCCAACCCAGGGATCGAACCCATGTCTCCTGCATTATCAAGCAATTCTTTACCACTGAACCACATATTAGTTATTAGGGAAATACAAATAAAAATACTGCGATTGGATAGGACTTCACATACACACACCAGGATGTCTAGGGAAAACATTTTTTTTAACATAAGAACAAGATCATAAAGTAAGTTTTGGCAAGGATGCGAAGTTAAAACCACTGTACATGTTTTCCCACTGATGGTGGGAACACAAAATGGTGCAGCTGCTACGCAAAATAGTATAGTGATTCCTCAACAAATTAAATGTAGTATATTTATACAGTAGAATATTATTCCATCATAAAAAGTAATAATGTATCAATACAGGCTACAATATGGATGGACCTTGAAAACGTACTAACAAAGAAATCAGACACAAAAGGCTATTAGTATGATTCCAGAATAAGTAAGTCCATGGAAAGTTGATTAATGATCATCAGGGGCAGAGGGAGAGAGGAATAAATTGTTTAATAGCTACGGTGTTCCTTTTTCGGTCCATAGAAATATTCTGTAGCTAGATAATGGGACAGTTACACAACACTGAATTTACGAAATGGCACTAAAGGTAAGATTTTATGTTATATTTATTTTACCATCTTTTTATTTATTCACTTCAGTTCAGTCGCTCAGTCATGTCCGACTCTTTGCGACCCCATGAATTGCAGCACGCCAGGCCTCCCTGTCCATCACCATCTCCCGGAGTTCCCTAGACTCACGTCCATCGAGTCCATGATGCCATCCAGCCATCTCATCCTCGGTCATCCCCTTCTCCTCCTGCCCCCAATCCCTCCCACCATCAGAGTCTTTTCCAATGAGTCAACTCTTCTCATGAGGTGGCCAAAGTAATGGAGTTTCAGCTTCAGCATCATTCCTTCCAAAGAAATCCCAGGGCTGATCTCCTTCAGAATGGACTGGTTGGATCTCCTTGCAGTCCAAGGGACTCTCAAGAGTCTTCTCCAACACCACAGTTCAAAAGCATCAATTCTTCAGCGCTCAGCCTTCTTCACAGTCCAACTCTCACATCCATACATGAACACAGGAAAAACAATAGCCTTGACTAGATGGACCTTAGTCGGCAAAGTAATCTCTCTGCTTTTGAATATGCTATCTAGGTTGGTCATAACTTTTCTTCCAAGGAGTATCTTTTAATTTCATGGCTGCAGTCACCATCTGCAGTGATTCTGGAGCCCCAAAAAATAAAATCTGACACTGTTTCCACTGTTTCCCCATCTATTTCCCATGAAGTGATGGGACCGGATGCCATGATATTCGTTTTCTGAATGTTGAGCTTTAGGCCAATTTTTCACTCTCCTCTTTCACTTTCATCAAGATGCTTTTTAGTTCCTCACTTTCTGCCATAAGGGTGGTGTCATCTGCATATCTGAGGTTATTGATATTTCTCCCGGCAATCTTGACTCCAGCTTGTGTTTCTTCCAGTCCAGCATTTCTCATGATGTACTCTGCATAGAAGTTAAATAAGCAGGGTGACAATATACAGCCTTGACGTACTCCTTTTCCTATTTGGAACCAGTCTGTTCTTCCATGTCCAGTTCTAACTGTTGCTTCCTGACCTGCATACAGATTTCTCAAGAGGCAGGTCAGGTGGTCTGGTATTCCCATCTCTTTCAGAATTTTCCACAGTTTCTTGTGATCCACACAGTCAAAGGCTTTGGCATAGTCAACAAAGCAGAAATAGATGTTCTTCTGGAACTCTCTTGCTTTTTCCATGATACAGCAGATGTTGGCAATTTGATCTCTGGTTCCTCTGCCTTTTCTAAAACCAGCTTGAACGTCAGGAAGTTGATGGTTCACGTATTGCTGAAGCCTGGCTTGGAGAATTTTGAGCATTACTTTACTAGCATATGAGATGAGTACAACTGTGCAGTAGTTTGAGCATTCTTTGGCATTGCCTTTCTTTGGAATTGTAATGAAAACTGACCTTTTCCAGTCCTGTGGCCACTGCTGACTTTTCCAAATTTGCTGGCATATTGAGTGCAGCACTTTCACAGCATCATCTTTCAGGATTTGAAATAGCTCAACTGGAATTCCATCACCTTCTCTAGCTTTGTTCGTAGTGATGCTTTCTAAGGCCCACTTGACTTCACATTCCAAGATGTCTGGCTCTAGATTAGTGATCACATCATCATGACTATCTGGGTCATGAAGATCTTTTCTGTACAGTTCTTGCATGTATTCTTGCCACCTCTTCTTAATATCTTCTGCTTCTGTTAGGTCCATACCATTTCTGTTCTTTATCGAGCCCATCTTTGCATGAAATGTTCCCTTGGTATCTCTAATTTTCTTGAAGAGATCTCTAGTCTTTCCCATTCTGTTGTTTTCCTCTATTTCTTTGCATTGATCGCTGAAGAAGGCTTTATCTCTTCTTGCTATTCTTTGGAACTCACATTTAGATGCCTATATCTTTCCTTTTCTCCTTGGCTTTTCGCCTCTCTTCTCTTCACAGCTATTTGTAAGGCCTCCCCAGACAGCCATTTTGCTTTTTTGCATTTCTTTTCCATGGGGATGGTCTTGATCCCTCTCTCCTGCACAATGTCACAAACCTCCATCCATAGTTCATCAGGCACTCTATCTATCAGATCTAAGCCCTTAAATCTATTTCTCACTTCCACTGTATAATCATAAGGGATTTGATTTAGGTCATACCTGAATGGTCTAGCGGTTTTCCCTACTTTCTTCAATTTAAGTCTGAATTTGATAATACGGAGATCATCATCTCAGCCACAGTCAGCTCCTGGTCTTGTTTTTGTTGACTGTATAGAGCTTCTCCATCTTTGGCTGCATAGAATATAATCAATCTGATTTCGGTGTTGGCCATCTGGTGATGTCCATGTGTAGAGTCGTCTCCTGTGTTTTTGGAAGAGGGTGTTTGCTCTGAGCAATGCATTTTCTTGGCAAAACTCTATTAGTCTTTGCCCTGCTTCATTTCACATTCCAAGGCCAAATTTGCCTGTTATCCCAGGTGTTTCTTGACTTCCTACTTTTGCATTCCAGTCCCCTATA
This sequence comes from Capricornis sumatraensis, assembly GCF_032405125.1. Lineage (NCBI taxonomy): Eukaryota > Metazoa > Chordata > Mammalia > Artiodactyla > Bovidae > Capricornis > Capricornis sumatraensis. The sequence continues at coordinate 62,360,841 of NC_091071.1, read as the reverse complement.
ATGAAAAGGACATCTTTTTTGGGTGTTAGTTCTAAAAGGTATTAAGGCTCTATTATATTGTGTTTGTGTGAGGCAGGTCAGGAAGCAACAGTTAGAACTGGACATGGAACAACAGACTGGTTCCAAATAGGAAAAGGAGTATGTCAAGGCTGTATATTGTCACCCCAGTTATTTAACTTATATGCAGAGTACATCATGAGAAACGCTGGACTGGAAGCAGCACAACCTGGAGTCAAGATTGCCGGGAGAAATATCAATAACCTCAGATATGCAGATGACACCACCCTTATGGCAGAAAGTGAAGAGGAACTAAAAAGACTCTTGATGAAAGTGAAAGTGGAGAGTGAAAAAGTTGGCCTAAAGCTCAACATTCGGAAAACAAAGATCATGGCATCCAGTCCCATTACTTCATGGGAAATAGATGGGGAAACAGTGGAAACAGTGTCAGACTTTATTTTTTTGGGCTCCAGAATCACTGCAGATGGTGATTGCAGCCATGAAATTAAAAGACATTTACTCCTTGGAAGAAAAGTTATGACCAACTTAGATAGCATATTCAAAAGCAGAGACATTACTTTGCAAACAAAGGTCCATCCAGCCAAGGCTATGGTTTTTCTAGTGGTCACGTACGATGTGAGAGTTGGACTGTGGAGAAAGCTGAGCGCCGAAGAATTGATGCTTTTGAACTCTGGTGTTGGAGAAGACTCTTGAGAGTCCTTGGACTGCAAGGAGATCCAGCCAGTCCATTCTGAAGGAGATCAGCCCTGGGATTTCTTTGGAAGGAATGATGCTGAAGCTGAAACTCCATTACTTTGGCCACCTCATGTGAAGAGTTGACTCATTGGAAAAGACTTTGATGCTGACAGGTATTGGGGGCAGGAGGAGAAGGGGATGACCGAGGATGAGATGGCTGGATTGCATCACTGACTTAATGGACATGAGTCTGAGTGAACTCCGGGAGCTGGTGATGGACAGGGAGGCCTGGCATGCTGCGATTCATGGGTTTGCAAAGAGTCGGACACGACTGAGAGACGGTACTGAACTGAACTGAACTGAGGCATCATGCTAAGTACTAGTGTATGAGAATACAACTAATACTCAATAATACAACAACTGCATGAATTAGGTACAATTATTACCCTCTTTCACAAAAGGGGGAACTTAAGATTCACATATAGAAGGAATTTGCCCCCGAGTATATCAGAAGTAAGCAGAAATGCTAGGATTTAACTCTAGTCCCTGCAAGTGTATCATTCACTCCAGTGCCATATTTTGAGATATGATGCATTGCTGCCTCAATAATATATGCTGTATCTACACAGTTTAATAATAAGCAATCATTAAGAAGCATACTTGAAATATGCATTTGAATAGAGAGATGCTTATGAGATAATGTTAATTGAAAAAACCACACTGCAAAACAGCAGATACACAATTTTGCATATAGACACACATACAGTGTATACACACACAGATACATATACAAGTTTGGAATACTCAGTTTTTTATATGTCTTATATTGCCTTCTCATTTATATTTACATACACACACATTGAGTGATTTTAATTTTCTCTAGTTTTCAGTTCAGTTCAGTTGCTCAGTTGTGTCCGACTCTTTGTGACCCCATGAACCACAGCACGCCAGCCTCCCTGTCCATCACCAACTCCCGGAGTTTACCCAAACCCATCCATTGAGTCAGTGATGCCATCCAATCATCTCATCCTCTGTTGTCCCCTTCTCCTCCTGCCCTCAATCTTTCCCAGCAGCAGGGTATTTTCCAATGAGTCAGCTCTTCACATCAGGTGGCCAAAGTATTGGAATTTCAGCTTCAACATCAGTCCTTCCAACAAACACTCAGGACTGATCTCCTTTAGGATGGACTGGGTTAGGTATTTCTAATTTTTCCAAAATGAGAGTGTATTATATAGTCAGAAAAATAAAACAGTAAACATATTTTTAAGGAGCCACATTCTTGAGGCAGTTCTATTGATGACAATTATGTATTTAAATTAGTCAAATAAGCTTGCAAGAGACTGTTTTACTTCCTTATCTCATAGTTATAAATATTTTGTAGCTTTAAGCTTGACTTTTTCCTCTGAATAAACTTTCTGTGGGACCTAAGCACTGATATTTTTTTAAAATCTCCAAATAATATTATTTGAAGGAACTTGAGGCCAAGATCACAAATCCAATTTATGAAATCACTCAGCAACAGCTGGAAAATATTTTCAATGACTTGGAAAATCGGATTAGATGATGAATCATGGAAGATTGTTTTAATCTTGAAGTTGAGGAATGTGAATTCTACTATATTAAAACATTGAAGATGATGTTTCTTTATACCATTTTCAGTTTGCTTCCCTTATAAACTTCAAAGATTATTTGGTAATCAAGGATTTTATCAAGAGTATATAGTCACCTATGAAAATTAAGGGTTTCCTGGTGGCTCAGTGGTAAAGAAACTGACTGCCAATGCAGGAGATGCAGGGCATGGGCCAGGAAGATTCTCTGGGGAAGGAAATATCAACCTGCTGCAGTATTCTTGCTAGGATAATCCCACGTACAGAGGAATCTGGTGGGCTACCATCCATGAGGTCACAAACAGACACAACTTAGCAACTGAGTATGCATACATGAAAATTAATGAGAATATGAACATACATGAAATATATGGGAAAATTCTCTAAGTCAGTGTCTCAAACTTGAGACTTTGCATATCTAATGATTTCCAGATGCTGCTGTCTAGTAACCACACCCTAAATAAGGCTTTATGTGGTTTCCTTTAAGCCTTTAAAATAGTCATTCATAACTTCCCTCTCAAAAGATATTATATCCCACCTACAGTTACTCTCATTCAAACTTCAGTTGTTTCCTGAGACATTTTTGCCTTCAGCATGACCTCCTCCCATTCTTATCATTCAGATTGTTTCCAAGGTAATCTAAAATGCAAATTGGTTTAAGCTACTACTCCACTTACATTGTATCTCATTGCTCATCTGGTCTCAAACCCAAATGCCTACAGGCAAAAGGTATATAATGTAAACAACTGAAGCAAAGGCAGGAGAGGAGGCAATGAGGAATGGTGGGGACTAAGGCAAACTGAAACACACATTCCTTTCTAAAGGAAATAGCTATTGCTGTGCTCCAGCCAAAAGTTGCTATGTCTATGTGAAAAGATAAACTTGACATTACCAGGTCTTCTTCCATTTTTTAGAAGGAGCAGGAAATTTGGATTTCATTTTTGATAAAAAACGTCATTATCTTAAGATTGGTAGTGAATTTTTAAAAATCCTGATCCCCCAAACAAACTACATAAAATCTCCAGACATGAGATCCAGATGCCAGTATTTTTTCAAAGCCCTTGTGTAAAGTAATTTTAATGTATACCAACTGCAAAGGGCCTGAACTGAAATAACAGTGGACACTATAAAATTTGGGGGTTTATAATGGCAACCCACTCCAGTACTCTTGCCTGGAAAATCCCATGGATGGAGGAGCCTGGCGGGCTGCAGCCCATGGGGTCACTAAGAGTCGGACACCACTGAGCGACTTCACTTTCACTTTTCACTTTCATGCATTGGAGAAGGAAATGGCAACCCACTCCAGTACTCTTGTCTGGAGAGTCCCAGGGATGGAGGAGCCTGGTGGGCTCCCGTCTATGGGGTCACACAGAATCTGACACGACCGGAACGACTTAGCAGCAGCAGCAGCATGGTGGTATGAAAATGACTTTAAATTGAAGATAGCTAAACACTTAGCAGCCACAGAGAGAAGTATTACCTAAACTTAAGTGAAACCTCCTATACAGCTTCCAATGACCCCTTCCCAGGCAGCTTTCTGATTAAAAGAAGACTGACACTGTGCTCTGGAAGTATGAGTTCAGCTGCCACAAACACTCCCTTGGGATACTCCTAGCCAGGAAGAAGACAGACTGCTCATCTACCATCAAGAAGCCAAGTAAAATCTTCCATAGTCTCCCACTGAAGCCCTAAAAACTTTTCTTTTGAAAAATTAATTTTTGTAAACCTTTACTTTGGGCTATTTCATGAGTTTTCCATTACTGGAACCTCCCATGTACACTATGTGAAAATAAACCTTGTCTTTACCCCTGTTAATCTGTCTATTTTCAGCTAATTTGCAGGGCCCTAAACACTGGACCCAAATTGGAAAAAGTTTCCTCCCAGCAGGGGTAAATGTTGGTTGCTGAAGGCAGTTCTTGGATAAACATTATTTCTGATGTACAGACGAAGTAATGATTATGTCTTTTCAAAGGAGACAATAACGAAGTGTTTCTTAATATATTATTTTAATACCCTCTACAAACAACTCTGAGCTCCAGACTTTGAATTCAAGCCTTGGGGCACCAAACTGATACAGGATAAAATCTAAGCGTATTTAAGGTGCTTAACCAAAGGGTGGTTTATAATCATCCATGCCTGGTATTTCTTAACCTGTTCCATATGTAAAAGGAAAACATTTTTCATGTTTAAAGAAAGTATAATTTAATACTCATAGTTATAATTACTCACAGTTAAAAGTTGTATTAAAAATTTTTGAGTTCATTTCTTTCAGTACAGTATAAATAAAGCTTATTAAAAGATTTGAAAGTTGTCATATTTTGTATTTGAATGCATTCCAGTAAGCAATGAGAGAGGAATTTTGAATGTTTATTTAAAAGGAACATACTGAGTAGACTAAGGAGCAATACAGAGCAACTCACCGCTGTCCGACTTAGCTGTCAGAGCAGAAACACCTGCTTTCCTCCGTGTTACCAGATTATCTATATGTGGTTCATTAATGAATCCGCAGCTTGAGGCCTTATGTCTATGTTAAATCTCCTTTGAAAGAAACTCCCCCTTCTTACCCTTATACCCACACTCAAAAAAAAAAAAAAAAAATCCAAGTGTAATATTCCGCTTGCTGTGTAAGGACATAAAAAATTGGATTCCTTCTCCAAGAATGAGGAATGTCATTGTTAAAAACCACAGATATAAATTATTTGGATGTTTACACCATGGATGGGAAAGGAAACATTTTTGGAGGCATTACTAAAATGGGGGCACCTTCACAAATATTTTTTAATTGAATTATTCATGGCTCCTCCTTACAGATGCAGATGGTGAGGCTGAGAGAGTTCAAGTGTACCCAAGACTGCATAGTGAGTGACAGCAGGAATTCAAACTTGTTTTTTCCTATGTAAATGCAACAGTAATCCAAGTCTATGCCCCAACCGGTAACGCTGAAGAAGCTGCAGTAGAACAGTTCTATGAAAACCTACAAGACCTTTAGAACTAACACCCAAAAAAGATGTCCTTTTCATTATAGGGGACTGGAATGCAAAAGTAGGAAGTCAAGAAACACCTGGGATAACAGGCAAATTTGGCCTTGGAATGTGGAATGAAGCAGGGCAAAAACTAATAGAGTTTTGCCAAGAAAATGCACTGCTCAGAGCAAACACTCTCTTCCAACAACACAGGAGAAGACTCTACACATGGACATCACCAGAAATCAGATTGATTATATTCTATGCAGCCAAAGATGGAGACGCTCTATACAGTCAACAAAAACAAGACCAGGAGCTGACAGTGGCTCAGATCATGAACTCCTTATTACCAAATTGAGACTTAAATTGAAGAAAGTAGGGAAAACCGCTAGACCATTCAGGTATGACTTCAATCAAATCCCTTATGATTATACAGTGGAAGTGAGAAATAGATTTTAGGGACTAGATCTGATAGATAGAGTGCCTGATGAACTATGGAATGAGGTTCATGACATTGTACAGGAGAGAGGGATCAAGACCATCCCTATGGAAAAGAAATGCAAAAAAGCAAAATGGCTGTCTGGGGAGGCCTTACAAATAGCTGTGAAAAGAAGAGAAGCGAAAAATGAAGGAAAAAAGGAAAGATATAGGCAGCTGAATGCAGAGTTCCAAAGAATAGCAAGGAGAGATAAGAAAGCCTTTCTCAGTGATCAGTGGAAAGAAATAGAGGAAAACAACAGAATGGGAAAGACTAGAGATCTCTTCAAGAAAATTAGAGATACCAAGGGAACATTTCATGCAAAGATGGGCTCAATAAAGGACAGAAATGGTATGGACCTAACAGAAGCAGAAGATATTAAGAAGAGGTGGCAAGAATACACAGAAGAACTGTACAAAAAAGATCTTCATAACCTAGATAATCACAATGGTGTGATCACTCATCTAGAGCCAAACATCCTGGAATGTGAAGTCAAGTGGGCCTTAGAAAGCATCACTACAAATAAAGCTAGCGGAGGTGATGGAATTCCAGTTGAGCTATTTCAAATCCTGAAAGATGATGCTGTGAAAGTGCTGCACTCAATATGCCAGCAAATTTGGAAAAGTCAGCAGTGGCCACAGGACTGGAAAAGGTCAGTTTTCATTCCAATCCCAAAGAAAGGCAATGCCAAAGAATGCTCAAACTACCGCACAATTGCACTCATCTTACATGCTAGTAAAGTAATGCTCAAAATTCCCCAACCAGGCTTCAGCAATACGTGAACCGTCAACTTCCTGACATTCAAGCTGGTTTTAGAAAAGGCAGAGGAACCAGAGATCAATTGCCAACATCTGCTGGATCATTGAAAAAGCAAGAGAGTTCCAGAAAAACATCTATTTCTGCTTTATTGACTATGCCAAAGCCTTTGACTGTGTGGATCACATAAACTGTGGAAAATTCTGAAAGAGATGGGAATACCAGACCACCTGACCTGCCTCTTGAGAAATCTGTATGCAGGTCAGGAATCAACAGTTAGAACTGGACATGGAACAACAGACTGGTTCCAAATAGGAAAAGGAGTATGTCAAGGCTGTATATTGTCACCCTGCTTATTTAACCTATATGCAGAGTACATCATGAGAAATGCTGGGCTGGAAGAAGCACAGGCTGGAATCAAGATTGCCGGGAGAAATATCAATAACCTCAGATATGCAGATGACAGCACCCTTATGGCAGAAAGTGAAGAGGAACTAAAAAGCCTCTTGATGAAAGTGAAAGTGGAGAGTGAAAAGTTGGCTGAAAGCTCAACATTCAGAAAACGAAGATCATGGCATCCAGTCCCATCACTTCATGGGAAATAGATGGGGAAACAGTGGAAACAGTGTCAGATTTTATTTTTGGGGGCTCCAAAATCACTGCAGATGGTGATTGCAGCCATGAAATTAAAAGACGCTTACTCCTTGGAAGAAAAGTTATGACCAACCTAAATAGCATATTCAAAAGCAGAGACTTTACTCTGTCGACTAAGGTCCATCTAGTCAAGGCTATTGTTTTTCCTGTGTTCATGTATGGATGTGAGAGTTGGACTGTGAAGAAGGCTGAGTGCCAAAGAATTGATGCTTTTGAACTGTGGTGTTGGAGAAGACTCGAGAGTCCCTTGGACTGCAAGGAGATCCACCAGTCCATTCTGAAGATCAGCCCTGGGATTTCTTTGGAAGGACTGATGCTAAAGCTGAAAACTCCAGTACTTTGGCCACCTCATGTGAAGAGTTGACTCATTGGAAAAGACTCTTTTCCTGGGAGGGATTGGGGGCAGGAGGAGAAGGGGACAACAGAGGATGAGATGGCTGGATGGCATCATGGACTCGATGGACGTGAGTCTGAGTGAACTCCGGGAGTTGGTGATGGACAGGGAGGCCTGGTGTGCTGTGATTCATGGGCTCACAAAGAGTCGGACACGACTGAGCGACTGAACTGAACTGATAGTACTAAAATGTTTATTTTTAGAAAACATGCTAGTATAGGTGGGAAAAGTTAGTAAAGATTACTAAAGGAAATGTTTGACCAGCGTAGGTCTCTCAGTCCTTTCAAAAATCCAAACATTGTACACAGGACTAGCATTATGGCTAAATGACCTGTTCCACACAGCAACATTTATTTATACTGCCCCATGCTTGGTTTAATACTCTGCTGCTGCTGTATTGAAATCTCAGTAACTTTTTGTGAAAAGCTTCCATATTTCCATTTTAAACTGGATCCTACAAGTTATGTAGCTTTCCCCCTGCAAAGGCTGACAAAGCAAAGGTAAAATTTATAGAGAAGAACCTTCCTTGAGGGGTTAGTTCTCAGTGTCAGGGCCACATGGCTTTCTGGAGTAAAATAAGGTAAGATGCCTTAGACAGGAGATATGCTAGGGGACAACTTTCTCAGTGTGATGCTTTCTCTCCCCACCTGCCCGGTCATTGTTTGTCAACGGTCATTTTCAGGAAAGAAAATCAGGGCCCCAACCCAGTACCAACCAGAGGAAATAAACAGGAAAGGACTGGACTCTGACAGGTGGACAGCTAATATATAAAGGATAAGCAACCTGACTCTTTCTTGGTGTGCCCTCTCAACTCTCCATCAAGTAAGCTGGGAAGAATATGGGAAATGGGTCTTTGGAACAAAGCAGGGTTCAGAGTCCAATCAGTGGGAGGTCCTCCTAGGAGTCCCCTCCTTTGTGTATATCTGGAGTAAAGGAGCAAACCAGAAATGGGAGAGCCCTAATACTAACAACAAGCTCTCAGAGGCATCTCCTTGTACCTTGAAGCCAATTCACCCAGAAAAGGACAAGCTGGAGCACTGGCTTTCACACCTCCCATTCTTTACCAAATGAAGCTGCTGATATCCCAAGGGAATATTAACTCATAGGGGAAAATAACACCTGATGCACACACTACACACTGAAATGTCTAAGTATGAGAACCGAGAATTAATGCACTGGACAGACCAAAAATTTAATCTATGAATAAAGCACATGTTAGGATATGAAGAAGGACATTAGATAGATGAAGCATGAAAAAAAATTATGATGCAGAATCAGTGTGAGGGATTGGGCATGAAAAACCTAATAGCTGAAGTGAAGAAGTCAGCAGAAGAGTTGAGCAGCAAGGAGTTCAGTAGAAGAGTCAGTGGACTAGAAGGTCAAGTATTGTAAGGAATAAAGAAATGGAAGGCAACCAACATTATGAAGGGTAGAATTAAGACATCAGTATCTATGTTCCAGGACTTTCCAAAGTTATGCTGCATCTAGAAATTACCATAGTGAAGATCACAAAGAATTATGTAAGTTAGATGCAACCAGTGTTGTGGAAAGAAACACAAGAAATCTATGCCTTAATACAATTCATGCAGATTGAAAACATGTAACTCCGTATATATTTAAAGAATGGGAATATGTCTAAAGACACACACTGTTAGAGTAGATGCCTATGAGAATGGGGATGTGAGCAAGATAAAGATTAAGGGAAAATAATAAAATAAACCAAGAAGCTAACCCTGAGATCTAAGATGAATTAGAGTTTGTGTAACTCTACACTCAGGACCAAACACTTAAAAATAAATACATAAAGATAAGGATGGCTAGGTAGATAAAAGGAGGCTAAGTCACTATTTAAAGTCACTAGCGAATCATAGACAGGCACTAAAAGGATGTTTCTTTCTTCTGGAAAGAGGGTTTAAAAAGCAGACATGAGTCAAACAACCTTTTTAAATACCAGACACTGTCCTAGGTGCTGGGAATACCAAGATGAAGAAGATACTATCTCCACGTTTAAGAAATACTGCCATTTTTCCAGTCCAGTCCATCATTTCAACCATCTCTGAAAAGGTGTTTTTCATGTTACTTTAAATTTAATAAGCATAATGGTTACTGTAATCTAAATCCTGTCTCTTTTATTTTTTAATTTTTTTACATTTACAATGTATTGGTTTTGCCATACATTGACATAAATCCACCACAGGTGTACATGAGTTCCCAACCCTGAACCCCCCTCCCACCACCCTCCCCATATCACTCTCTGGGTCATCCCAGTGCACCAGCCCCAAGCATCCTGTATCCTGTATCAAACCTAGACTAGTGATTTGTTTCTTACATGATAGTATACATGTTTCAATGCCATTCTCCCAAATCATCCCACCCTCTCCCTCTCCCACACAGTCCAAAAGTCTGTTCTTTATATCTGTGTCTCTTTTGCTGTCTCACATACAGGGTTATCATTACCATCTTTCTAAATTCCATATATATGTGTTAGTATACTGTACTGGTGTTTTTCTTTCTGGCTTACTTCACTCTGTATAATCAGCTCCAGTTTCATCTATCTCATTAGAACTGATTCAAATGTATTCTTTTTAATGGCTGAGTAATACTCCATTGTGTATATGTACCACAGCTTTCTTACCCATTCATCTGCTGATGGACATCTAGGTTGCTTCCATGTCTTGGCTATTATAAACAGTGCTGCAATGAACATTGGGGTACATGTGTCTCTTTCAATTCTGGTTTCTTCAGTGTGTATGCCCAATAATGGGATTGCTGGGTCATAAGGCAGTTCTATTTCCAGTTTTTTAAGGAATCTCCATACTGTTCTCCATAGTGTCTGTCCTAGTTTTCATTCCCACCTACAGTGTAAGAGGGTTCCCTTTTCTCCACACCCTTTCCAGCACTTATTGCTTGTAGACTTTTGGATCGCAGCCATTCTGACTGGTGTGAAATGGTACATTGTGGTCTTGATTTGCATTTCTCTGGTAATGAGTGATGTTGAGCATCTTTTCATGTGTTTGTTACCCATCTGTATGTCTTCTTTGGAGAAATGACTATTTAGTTCTTTGGCCCTTTTTTTGAGTGGATCATTTATTTTTCTGGAATTGAGCTGCATAAGTTGCTTGTATATTTTTGAGATTAGTTGTCAGTTGCTTCATTTGCTATTATTTTCTCCCATTCTGAAGGCTGTCTTTTCACCTTGTTTATAGTTTCCTTTGTTGTGCAGAAGCTTTTAATTTTAATTAGGTCCCATTTGTTTATTTTTGCTTTTATTTCCAGTTTTCTGGGAGGTGGATCATAGAGGATCCTGCTGTGATGTATGTCGGAGAGTGTTTTGCCTATGTTCTCCTCTAGGAGTTTTATAGTTTCTGGTCTTACATTTAGATCTTTAATCCATTTTGAGTTTATTTTTGTGTGTGGTGTTAGAAAGTGCTCTAGTTTCATTCTTTTACAAGTGGTTGACCAGTTTTCCCAGCACCACGTGTTAAAGAGATTGTCTTTACTCCATTGTATATTCTTGCCCCCTTTGTCGAAGATAAGGTGTCCATAGGTGCGTGGATTTATCTCTGGGCTTTCTATTTTGTTCCATTGATCTATATTTCTGTCTTTGTGCCAGTACCATACTGTCTTGAGGACTGTGGCTTTGTAGTAGAGCCTGAAGTCAGGCAGGTTGATTCCTCCAGTTCCATTCTTCTTTCTCAAGATTGCTTTGGCTATTCGAGGTTTTTTGAATTTCCATACAAATTGTGAAATTATTTGTTCTAGCTCTGTGAAAAATACCGCTGGAAGCTTGATAGGGATTGCATTGAATCTGTAGATTGCTTTGGGTAGTATACTCATTTTCACTATATTGATTCTTCCAATCCATGAACATGGTATATTTCTCCATCTATTAGTGTCCTCTTTGATTTCTTTCATCAGTGTTTTATAGTTTTCTATATATAGGTCTTTATTTTCTTTAGGTAGATATATTCCCAAGTACTTTATTCTTTTCATTGCAATGGTGAATGGAATTGTTTCCTTAATTTCTTTTTCTACTTTCTCATTATTCATGTATGGGAATGCAAGGGATTTCTGTGTGTTGATTTTATATCCTGCAAGTTTACTATATTCATTGATTAGCTCTAGTAATTTTCTGGTGGAGTCTTTAGGGTTTTCGGAGTTTTAAGGTTATCTAGGACCACCTTCTGTGGCCTCAGAATACTCTTCTATTTTTCATCCAGCGAAGTTTACTTCTCTGTAATGACCATGCCCTGTTAGCATGTCTTCTCTAGGGAATGGCTGTGGGTAAGAATGGCCTCTGAAACAGTTGCCCTGGGTCTATCATTTCTGGACTGAACATTGCCCAGACCTTTAACTCTCATCACAGACAAATTGGTCTATCATTGTTTTCCCTTATTCTACCTTATTTAGGAAGGATCATGCTTGCCTAACCAACCATCATTACTCCATTCATCTGCTCAAATCCCTTCCTCTGAAAGGCCATCCTGGGTCACCCTGGGACAGTGTCACTCCCCCTTCTGCATTTACACTGACGGGGTCTTTTTCAACCCACATGACACAGGGACCTCTGCCGTCTTGAATAACCAGTTATCTTGCCATTGGATTATCTAGTGTCACAAACTGATGACAACTGTCATCAATTTTTATCAAGTTATGTTTGAGCTTTCATCTCTAAATAGATATTCAATATTTGAAAATCTTTAAAGATGCCATTGAGATCAGGGGTTCCAAAGGCCAGCCCATAGTTGAAGGAAGTAATAAAACAGCAATTCCCAGAAAACATTTTTTTTTTTTTTAGCAAATAACTTTATTTGCGAGGATGCTTTAGAAAAAGAGGTTTCTCTGCCTCAGTTTCCAAAACCAATTTGGCCCCAAAACTACTTACTGAGTATATGGAGTAATACTCAGCTTCTGTATGAGATCTATAACTGGCTCCTAAGTGGCTCAGGATCCTGAAAAGGAGTAGTCAACTTGGTTGAAACAAGGAGGAGCTTATATTCTGAAAGTCCATTTGCAGTAGAGTGAAAACAGTGAATACTTTAATCAGTATCAAGATTTAGAGAACTTTGTGTTATTAATATCTTGGGTAGTTGATAGTTGTAGGTACAGCTAAGTCATGAAGCTCTGGAATACAATGGGCCAACCCTACTAGGCAATGGTTGAACATAACGTCAAAGCAATACATTTTTATATGTTTGGGAGGATGGATTTGTAAGGGTGGTGGGAGAGGAAGCAGCAGATTGTGTTTACCTAGAACAGGTTTTTAAAAAAATCAAAATGGAGCACCAGAAACCTTGGAAAATATTTACAGACTCTCACATGTACAAATAAGTCAGTTTCCAAACAGCAAGACTCAATGGCGAGAGGAACCCTGCTAGAGGTTGTTCTGCTTCTCCTGCTCTCAACCGTTGATGGTTCCATTTTACACATCCAAGCACCTCCAAGTGGCTGCCTGACTGGTAGCAATTACTTTTTGCAAAACTAAGAACATGAAACAAGTTAAGGAAAATACAAATGCGAACAGCAAGCAAACTATACAAAAGCAGTTTATACTACTCCACTATATCACCTATAGAAGTGTATTCAAGAGAAGTCCATGCAGTTTTCAGTTATCTTGTTTAATGGGTCTCTTACCTTTGCTTTTATTATCAGTTCCTCATGCTTACGAATAAGCTCCTCGTTGTCTGAAAGAGATGTACCTAGACCCTGTTCCTCTAAATCTCTTATAGTTTTCTGAAACCAACAAGTGACCTAGATAAGAAGCAACAAAGAGAGGTCAAATTTCAGATATTAGAATAAATGAATCAAAATTCTCCATGTTTTTAAAACTTAAACTACTTCAATTTTTTTATGTATAAACTCATGTGTTTCATTAGTATGATCAGGTTTTTTCTTCATTTCAATCTTTTCATTTCATTTTTCTTCATTTCAGTCTCTACATGCTTAAGAGAAAAAACAAATACCCCCAAATTATAAAAACAACATATCATTTCACTGGATCACATAGCATGAAGAAAATAATTCAAATTTAAAATCTCCTAACAAACAAGAACCAAAATAGATCCCACACAGTCTATAAACCATGCATTCTTTTAGAATATAAATCTTTTCTGTATAAGATGATCAATCTGAGTATAGTTACATTGCTATGTGAAGATATTATATACGTTTATAGAATTATATTTCTACTATTAGAAGATAATGTACAAATACTTAGTTTGCTACAACTCCTGAATATCTATATCCAAAAAAACGAATGGAGAAGCTACTAAAGTTCCATAGACCTTATAAATGGCTAAGGACATAACTTACAATCCCTTAGACTTGATTTACAATACGCACCTTACACAGCATTAAAACAACAAATAATAAAAGACATTTTTTTAAGAACGATCATATAAGTTGACATGAGACTGATTAAAAGAAAATTCCCTGATAGCTCAGTTGGTAAAGAATCCACCTGCAATGCAGGAGACCCCAGTTTGAGTCCTGGGTCGGGAAGATCTGCTAGACAAGGGGTAGGCAATATAAACCCGTCCATTCTAAAGGAAATCAGTCCTGAATACTCATTGGAAGGACTGATGCTGAAGCTGAAGCTCCAATACTTTGGCCACTTGATGTGAAGAGCTGATTCATTGTAAAAGACTCTGATGATGGGAAAGACTGAAGGCAAGAGGAGAAGGGGACAACACAGGATGGGATGGTTGGATGGCATCACTGACTCAATAGACATGAGTTTGAGCAAGCTCCGGGAGTTGGTGAAGGACGGGGAAGCTTGGCGTGCTCAGTCGCAAAGAGTTGGACACGACTGAGCAACTGAACTGAACTGAGACCAATAACTTGTGGCCCCCAGATACAGATTCCTTGTCCCAATTAAAGGGGAGTTGGGTTTTTACTCTCAAATCTTATACAGCATAATTCTTATGATCACATTGTCGCTACTGATTCCTAAGAACCCACAATATGCTAGACAATTTGCTAGTTATTTTCTGGGCATCATCTCTTTGTCTCTCAACAACTCTGTAACAAGTATGATACTATATTGACCTTGCTGAGATAAACAGAGGTTAAGCAACTTATCCGGGGCCAATAGTAAATGGCAGAGCTAGGATTTGTCCCCAAACCTATGTTATTCCAAAGTCCATGCTCTTTCCACTGTGCCCTGTTGCTATCCTCAGGTAACAGAAAGTCTTTGGTATCAGGGGAAATTACTTCACATTTGAAAAATGAATCCCAGCAGCCCACTCAAAGTGGTGGGCATTGTCCAGAATATACACTGTGTCCAGCCTAGTTTGTCTTGGCTGCAGCAGCCTCAGGATTTCTCTGTATTTTCATAACATGGAGAAGTGTGGCCAGGGAGAAAGCTAGGTTAGTCCTGAAGTCCTGAAGGGCCACACAATAAACATATAGCAGAGGAGTCCAGTTAGGGATTACATAGGATAATACCCTCCATTACTGTTACAGGGCTGATAACATCACACAGCTAGATCTATACTTGGTATAGGTTTATACCAAGTATATAGATGCTTGGTATAAGTGTTGGCTGTCTATACCAAGACTCAGCATTTTCCAGCATGGAATAAGCAGTCAAGTGGGCAGCAAGAGGGTCTCTCCAGCTTTCTGCCAATTGGAAACCTTTGTTAACTGGCATTTTAGGCTAGTGTCAGTGCAAAGAAAAGACTAATAGTGACCCTGCAGCAGTTTTCATGTGAAGTCTGCCTCATTCTCTTTAGAATATTTGGTACTCTGTGCATAATACGCCCATTAGCCAGTCCCCATATCTAAAGTGCCGTGTTTATGTGTTTATAACTATCTGAAGATGGTTTGTCTTTCTGGCAGCCCAGAAATTAGACCTAAATGATATGTATTACATGCATATTAGAACCCATGGAGGGTATTTTATCAAGAGCTACAAAATTTGTACATTAATTTATTAAATTGCATTAAAAATCTCACAAAAGATGCTATAGGCCTGCATAAAAACAAAAAAGGGATGATTTAAGGGTTTCATCAAAGAAAATGGCTCATGAATATAGCTAACTTTCAGAAATACTTTATTTTATTAAGCGCCAGGAGTGAGCGTCATCTATTTTTATCGAAAGTAGTAGGAACTCAGAAATCTCAAGAATGCTTTAATAGGGGAAGTTAATACAGAATCTGAGTGAAGAAAACATGGGGACAAACAGGTGCTCACTAATCTCTAAAAACAGGTGAGAAGTCTGATCCCTCAGATAATCCTGTTTGATTTTGTGAGTCAAAGATTTGTCATCTAACACATGTCAGTGGTGATGAATGCCAGGAAGGAGTCAGTTATTTTGATTTTTTAAGGTATCTTCTGACATCATCCCCTAGATTTGGCAAATACTATTTTAACCTCCAACGGATATACTCCTTTGGGCATGCCCATACATATTTCCTATAAGAGAACATAGTTCAAGATCTACAGTGGTATTCCATATATCCTGGTCATACACCTGCCTAACAAAGCATACCAAGTCTCTAGAGCTACACATTTTTACTACCTAAATGCACCCTGGGAATAAACTTGAAAACGAAGTGGCATAACACTCAGAAGAAAATGGTTCATCATGGGGGTGTTAAATCTCATCATGAGGCAGTCACACACGTGAGCAGCATCTTAGATCAGATTTACTTTATGGCTGTGAGATGCACACAGAATAGACGGAGTCTGTCTGATGTAAAAGCAAGACACCCTAAACAACCGACAGTATGTCAGCCATAATGTAAGTCAGCCATTGTATTCTGTGTGTAGCTACTGCAGACAGCTGCATAGATACTCTAAAAACATTTTTTATAAGCATTAGATTATATCAGCAGTTATCCCAAAGCCTGAGTGAGAAGGACAATAAATGATGCATCAGGACATTCTTTAGAACATGGTCCCTGCAAAAGGATAAAAAAACATGAGTTAAGATCTGGAAACATGTGTAAAGAAAGAAAGAACAAAAATTCAGAGTGTGCATCGGACATTGGTTCTGGGTGATGATGGACTAAGGGGGAAAATGAGAATATTGTTCCTTTCTCTTCCCGGTTCTTACCTTTTAGATTGATCTAAGTGATGTGTTTGTGGTC
Organism: Capricornis sumatraensis; assembly: GCF_032405125.1. Classification (NCBI taxonomy): domain Eukaryota; kingdom Metazoa; phylum Chordata; class Mammalia; order Artiodactyla; family Bovidae; genus Capricornis; species Capricornis sumatraensis. The sequence goes on along the minus strand of NC_091071.1, from coordinate 62,344,203 downwards.
ATCTCATCTGTCTGACATGAGATTCTAAGTACTCAGTGCTCAGAGGATGTAGAACTAAGGTGGAGAAGGAGTGGGGTAGATTTTTTTGGAGAGGGGAAGTGGGGATTGGAAAGAAACAGGGTGAAGGAAGACAGAGTGAAAAGGAAGGGACATCTACAAAGATGCACGGAAAGAGCAATCAGGGATGTTCAGTAAAAACCAAGGAGTGCCTTGGAAGTTAAATAGAGATACCACGAAAACTCAGTCAAATGGTACAGACCTGCGTTGTCCTAAACAAGTAGCTACTAACCACACATGGCTATTGAGTACTCGGAATGTGACAAACTCAAATTGGCATATGCTCTAAGAAAAAAAATGCACAAATGATTTCATATAGTTAGTATAAAAAATAATGAAAATATATTGTTAAGAATGTTAACATTGATTCAGTGCTGAAATACTATTTTAGATATGTTGGATTAAACAAAATGTGTTCTTGCTTTTCACTTTTTTACATGTGTGTGTGTGTGTGTGTGTGTGCCTGCTCAGTCACTTCAGTTGTGTCCAACTCTTTGTGACCCTATCAACTGTAGCCTGCCAGGCTCCTCTATGCATGGGGTTCTCCAGGCAAGAATACTGGTGCGGGGTGCCATGCCCTCCTCCAGGGGATCTTCCTGGCCCAGGGATGGAACCTATGTCTCCTGCGTCTCCTGCATTGCAGGTGGATGCTTTATCATTGTGCCACCTGAGAAGCCCATGTTTGCGTGACTTTTCACCTTTTTTTCACTTTTCAATGTGGCTCAGAGAATTAAAAAATCACATTTATGGCTTATGTTGTATTTCTTCTTGGATGGTTCTATAATTTAAGGATATTCAGAATATCCTTAATCTGTTAAATGTAGATCTAAGGACTAAGTATTACAGACAACTTAAAATCACAGAATCAAGAGAACAGTGGGATGAGATACTGGTTGGTAAACATGAATGGGTCACTGAGTAGGGCTAAGGCAGTAAAATTAATGACTCTTTTGAAGTTTATTGGCTAAGGAAAGGGGGGCTCAGACAACAGCTTTGAGGAAAGCAGAGGTAACGTAACAGATGGGTTCTTCCCAACTTTTTTTAATTTGATTAGATGAGATGTAAGCATTTCAGTCTGGGGAACTGAAGATGTATTAAGCAGAACTGAGGCAGGAATGTACCAGAAAGAGTGGGGAGTTTGGCAGAGAACACTACTGAACTTATCAGCTTTGGGCAAGGAAAGGCTAGTTTTTGCAATATTGAATAACCCAATCTCACCTTGACCCCTGCTGGGAGATAAGAATGAGGAAAGAGAGTGAACAGGGCCTTCCCAGATCAGAGTCAGGTACTACTCCAGGCAGGTCTCAGATTTTCTCGAGCAATCTTTACACCTCCTACAAAGGAGACAGTTGTTTTTTCAATAGTTATGGAAACTGAGACCCAGTCAGGGTAAGCAATTCATTCAAGGTCACACAGGCAACAAGAGGAGACCCCCACAGGGTGAGGCAGAAAGGCTGTGGTCAGAGTGTTCTTCCCTTCACCACATCTGTCTGGAGAATGGAAGAATTCCAGGGAAGAGGGAATGGTTCTTATTAGGCTATGTTTATGAATGTTCTTAACCAAAATGCAACACTATAGTTACAGAGTTTAATTCTAATACGGAAGTAAGTCCTGTGAATAATCATGGGGCCTCAATGGAAATGCCACATTAGAGAGAACAGACATGTGGGCCAGGCCTGCCAGAAGCACTGCCTCAGAGGAAGAGGCCGATGAGGATAAACTGAGAATTCCAGTTCCCAACAGCATGCTCCAAAGTCAGGACTGAAACGCTGGGAACAAAAGCCATAGAAAAATGCTCTGTCAAGCGCAAACCACTCAGGTGGCAAGAAGGTGACCTTTTGCTACACTCAAAGCTAGGCGTCACATGACCATAAACTTTCCTGGTCTCTTTTTCTGCAACTGGTTCTACAATCCGAAGTCAGACCTTACTTTTTTGATCTTTGTTTAAAACTATGCTGGAGGAGCCAAGCTAGCAATAAGCAATTCAAACATCTTAACAGAAATGCTTAAGGGAAGATGAAAATCTCTCCAAAGCCCTTTCATTTTCTTTTCCATGTGCAGAGCAGTTTTTGTCAAATAACAAGTTACTATTAGAAACAAAAAAACTGATAAAGGAGGGAAAAGCCATCAGTTATGTATCTTCTTCAATTCAAGATGTTCTGATAGTCTTTCAATTATTAAAAAAAAAGGTGGTTTCAATTATAGTTGATGGCCACAGGTGACAGTTCTAATGTCTGGTTTGATTCTGAAGACATGCTAGTATTATAACAACCGTTTTAGCTCCCACAGGTTTTGTTCTTTTCCTTTTTTACAGTAGGGAAACGAGTTGCTATTATTTTGTATTAGGCAATCTCATCAAATGTGCTCTGTATTTAGCTAGGCAGTAACCAGACTTCAAATATCCATTAGCTCCATTAGGAGATAATACATACTAGAAGGGGTGTCCCTTGTGGCTCAAATGGTAAAGAATCCACCTGCAATGCGAGAGACCTGGATTCGATCACTGGGTCAGGAAGATCCCCTGCAAAAGGAAATGGCATGAAATTTTTGTCTTTAATGTTTGTATTTGAGGGCTCAGAAGCAGGGAAAGAATTTCCTGCACAAAATGGCTTGAGATGTATTCTGGGACTGGTCTAATTATTGGCTTGTTATTATTTGGACTTCATCTCAGAGATTCTAGGAGGACAAAGCTCACAATCTTCTTATGTGGAACTTGGAAGCCCTCCATGAATTACTGAAGTCAACTGGAAGGCATTAGTATCTCCTCAACAAATTATCAAATCCCAGTATTCTCTACTGATGGGCAGTAGGAAAGCTAAAATGCATTGTTTGTCTTGAGGCAAAATTTCTGTTACTTCAACAGCTTCAACAGGTAATCTATCTCCCTGTCTGGAACCATAATTTTATGTATTTAATTATTCTGACTTCTGCTAACATATCTGTCTTCTGATTATTTTGACTTACATTAATGTATCATTTCTCTTATCACATCTATATTTCAGAAAAAAATGACATTAAGGACTTCTTCTTTTACCAAGATTGCCCTCAATTCTTGCTTGTGTTTAGGCAGTTTCTTAACTTCCAACTACTTAAACAGTGGAAACTATTTAATCCAACAGATAAAATCAACACAGTGGTAGTTTCTGGACCTAAATTCTATTTCTAGCATTAACTCTGAGCCATTAAGAAGAATCCTACCAGCAGCAGAAGGAAGTCTTTTTTTCAAGAAAGAAAACAGAGACCCAGCCCAGTGTCCGATAATGTGCATCTCTGCCTAAGATATCTAGGGTGTGATTTTCCCAGTACAATTTAGTTTCCACCCTAAATGATCTGGAGCCATTTGCTGTATATGTGCACATGAGAAAGAGAAAGAGAGAGACAGAGAAAGAGAGAGAAGGGAGAAAAACATACAGGTCTACTTGGGAGTGAGACCAAAGTTTGATTTTCATATTATCATCCCAGATCCTAGGTCACGCTCCTGATGGAGTTCACACTGAGGCTCTGACCGAAACACTGGGTTGTCGGGAAAAAATGAGAGTCAGAAACTATCATACAAACAGATAAACAATTATTGTATGTTAAAGTGGGTTTTATCCTTTTAAAGTGTGCCATTTAGTTTGTTTGCTTATGAGTCACCCTATGAAAAGCACTAATATTAACTGGGCTTCTTTGTTCATCTCTGGGAACCATGGAAATGAGGATGGAGGAGACTGAGTTCCACTCCCTGCCCGGTATGGGGCGGCAGTGGTGTTGAGAAAAGGAAAGCCAACAGTTCCCAGCACCAGAGGCAGGGGAAACAAAGAGCTCAGGGTGCTGGAAAGATACAGGCACACAGCTTAAGGAGAGGCCGCTAACCTGGTTGTACAATGGGGAGATGCATGCAAAGGGAGCAATGTGGAGCTTTTTCCAGGTAGCATGCACAGGAAACAGCTATGTCAGCAGTCTGATCACGGATGAGAATGTAATTTAGTCGCAGGGCATGTCACCCAACCCTCTTACCAACCTTAAGTAATGGTGTCTAATTAAAATGCTGTGAAGCCATCAGTCCAACTGAATGGAATATTGAGGAGAAAAACTAAGTTTAATGAAAATGTAATCAATTACAACAGGTATAAATGAGCTAAAGAAATTGTTAAAGGGTGGAGAAAGGGAGAGGAAAATTGATTTTTAGCCTAATTTTACAAAAAAGTTGAGCTTTTGAATAAAATAGTCTGGATACTAAGCCATGAAATGCCATTTATTCCCCCTTCACATAATTTTAGAAAGCTAAGATTATTGAATGATTTAGAAAACTGATATGGGATCTGGCTAATTTGGTGATTATCCAGTAAAGCTCCAGAAAGTAATCTCAAAAGGTGTAGTGATATGGTGAACATATGGACATTTATTGAGCACTGACATATATCAAGCTGTGCTCTAAGAATGTTTACATATATAATCCTGTTTATTTCTATAACAAATTTATAAATAGATATTGTTATTATTCCCAATATAGAAAAGGAACTGAGGCACAGAGTCTGAGTAACTTTCCCAAAGTCATATCATAAGTAAATGTGAAATTTGGGATTGCTATCCACACCATCTGTACCAGAGTCCCTCAGTTACTACATTTGACAGGCAATGTCACTGAAAGTAATGGTGGGAACATGCATTCTAATTAGGAGGGGGTTCTATTGCTTTCAAAATCACATGCTTTTCCTACAAACACTAAGATATTTTGCATAACTTAGAGTGAATTCTAGAAATAGTATATGCGCTAAAAATGAAATTCTGTGATAAATTTTAATCTACAAGTGTTTGGAAAGTCATGGATATCTTTTACTGGACCAAACTATCAGATACCAGTATCCATTAATAAGTTAATTCAACCCTTATTTTGGTCTTATGTCACCCAATGACAAAACGCTATACTCATAGTAGGGGAGTGGATAAATTAGGAGTTCAGGATTAATGTATACACACTGCTGCTGCTGCAAGGACCTACTTGTTTAGCACAGGGGATAAATATCTTTTAACAACCTATAATGGAAAGGCTCCAGTTTCATCCACCTCATTAGAACTGCTTCAAATGTATTCTTTTTAATGGCTGAGTAATACTCCATTGTGTATATGTACCACAGCTTTCTTATCCATTCATCTGCTGATGGACATCTAGGTTGCTTCCATGTCCTGGTTATCATAAACAGTGCTGAGATGAACATTGGGGTACACATGTCTCTTTCAATTCTGGTTTCCTCAGTGTGTATGCTCAGCAGTGGGATTGCTGGGTCATATGGCAGTTCTATTTCCAGTTTTTTAAGGAATCTCCACACTGTTCTCCATAGTGGCTGTACTAGTTTGCATTCCCACCAACAGTGTAAGAGGGTTCCCTTTTCTCCACACCCTCCCCAGCATTTATTGCTTGTAGACTTTTGGGTCGCAGCCATTCTGACTGGTGTGAAATGGGCTTCCCTTTCCATTATATGTACACACACATACACAGACACATATATACATAAAACTGAATCACTTGCTGTACACTTGAAACTAACACAACATTGTAAATTAACTATACTTCAATTTAAAAAATTAAGCTAAATTCAAAGATTTTAAAAAACTTGTTTAGCACAGGGGAACACATTTAATATCTTTTAACAACCTATAATGGACAGTGCTTCCCAGGTGGCACAGTGGTGAAGAATCTGACTGCCAGTGCAGGAGATGCAAGAGATGCAGATTTAATCCCTGGGTTGGGAAGATCCTGTAGAGTAACCCATTAACTGGAAATGGCAACCCATTCCAGTATTCTTGCCTGGAAAATTCCATGGACAGAGAAGCCTGGAGGTCTACAGTCCATGGGGATCACAAAGAGTCTGACACAACTGAATGACTGAGCATACACACATAATGGAAAAGAATTTGAAAAAAGAATGCATATAGATATACACACACATACATAGACACACACACACACACATATATATATATAACTGAATTACTTGCTGTACACTTGAAACTAACACAACATTGTAAATTAATTATACTTCAATTTTAAAAATTAAGCTAAATTCAAAGATTTTTTAAAACCCTCACTGTGTTGTAGCCACTAAGCCAGGCAATTTTTTGTTACTTCATATTAATTTAAGCTGGTCAACCATTCAAGCTCTAAACCCTGGTTAGAAGGTAGTATCATTTAAAGGAGAATATACATGTATGTGCATGTATGTGCACACATCTGTTGGAGAAGGAAATGGCAACCCACTCCAGTGTTCTTGCCTGGAGAATCCTGTGGCTGGAGGAGCCTGGTGGGCTGCCGTCTATGGGGTCACACAGAGTCGGACACGACTGCATCGACTTAGCAGCAGCAGCAGCATACATCTGTGGACACACACACAGGGTTTTACAGTTTCCCAGCAGGTACAAGACTTGTGCCCTGATGCTGTGCTTACACTGTTATTGCAGATATCATTTTAATTGCCTATTGACATAGGATTATGATATACGTGGTACTCAAATTTAAAAAACTTCCAAATATGAATTCTATTACCCACTTTTCTTCCCACAAAGATGGGTATCTTGTAAGCCATATGTGATCTGGGTAGTAAAAAGATTATCTACCTTTATGTCTTATTTAATTCTCCTAGATGTCCTTGATACTGTCTTGTACAAAAAGACCATGAATAACTTCGTTTTAATTTATTTGTTTGTCTCACTTATTCCTGATTGGAGCAATTGAGAAAAATTACATTCATAAATCTTCTTGCCAAGATCATTAATTATGCACGAAGTACTCCAAGCTGCTTCTGATTCTCATTAATGAAGCAGATTATCTGCAAAATAAGATGCTGCTGGAGTTGGGAAAAAAGGTCAGCTACTCATCTTTAAATGTAAAACAAGTGCACATTTGTACATCTGAAAAACGAAAGACAGGACATGCTATGATTATGCTTTTCAGGCTATCACATCCCAATTAAGATAGAAAAGTATGTGGTCTTCATCTGCTTTTTTTCTGAAACTGATGTAAATTTTAAGTTGCCATCATTGTGGTCACCTAATTTCTTTTCCAAAGGAAATTAGCTGAACTATTACAGTTCAAAAGACTTAGGTTATAAGCACTTAGAAACAGGGGAGTATTAAATGCATCTTGTAAATGGCCCTTATGAGAGAAGATGCATTAGATATTCAGACATCCACATTGTTATTCATCAGTAATCTTTGCTCTAATTCTCCATTTAATGTTCCTTCTTCTTAAATGGTTAAAATGATTGACAAAGCTGATATTTTATCAATGCAAGGTTTGACAGCTCCTGTGTTCCCTAAAAAAAAGTACAGAACTGACAAAATTATCTTTACCCTCCAGTGAAGCATGTGTCTCTGTGGTTCCACAGTGTTCCAGGCTTTATGGGGTAGTTCATCCAGGAACATGACAATCACAGAACTCAAATCACTAACAGAGTCACAATCAATTTGGTGTCCCTGCTGCTAATCTTCCTCAGTGTATCTTCAACAAAACTTTACCATAGAACATTCAGGAAAAACTTGAAAACTTAGGTAAGATAATTATGCTTCTATCTACCTGGATTTAAAAATCTTTCCTTGTTCACATAAGTATCAACATAGTAAATCTTACTTATTATTTATAATAGTGAGAAACTGAAGAGACTCTACTTCCACATCAATAAGATATTATTTAAATTGTGCTACATTCAGAGAGTGAAATAGAACATGAAAATTTTCTCTGGTATTTTTGACACAAGACTATGTCTGCTGCTAAGTCACTTCAGTCGTGTCCGACTCTGTGCGACCCCAGAGATGGCAGCCCACCAGGCTCCCCTGTCCCTGGGATTCTCCAGGCAAGAACACTGGAGTGGGTTGTTGCCATTTCCTTCTCCAATGCAAGAAAGTGAAAAGTGAAAGTGAAGTCGCTCAGCCGTGTCTGACTCTTAGTGACCCCATGAACTGAAGCCTACCAGGCTCCTCCATCCATGGGATTTTCTAGGACATGTTTAATTTGAGTATTAGGTAATAAGATAACAAGATAATATGCATAGGTTATTAGTTTTTGTTTGCTTGTTTTGCTATTTCTTTAATTAATGCATGTGTGCCTGTGATATACTCATGCTTGGATAAAAGTCTAAAACACAGCAGAAGTCAAATGCTAATTTGCAATTATTTGTATGGCTGGTAATCTAATCTATAGTTTTAACTAATTAATAGATAAACATTAAATCATAAGCAGAAAAAATACAATTCTATTTTTGTTTAAAATTGCTAATTGAGTTTCCATTAAACAAGTATGGCTAAGATTATAAAAGTGACTTATTTGATCATACCCTGTGAAAGCAAAATAAATAATGAATTTAGCCTTTAATGCAAGACCAATCTTTCTGAGAGCAAAGATGAGTAGGATTGGGGGAGTATGTAATGCATTGGGTCTTCACTGTTCTTTTCAGACATGATGATAAAAAAGGCTAATACTAATATTGCATTTTCCATGTACCAGGTACTGTTCTAAGCACTTGACATAGAATAACTCGTTTGATAATTCTAATAACACTGTGGTGTAAGTACTATTGCCTCACATTTTACAGAAGTTTCATTTTATGGGTTGAGATGAGAAAAGACATTTGATGGGTTTCCCTGATGAGAAAACTCAGGGAGGTTAAATAATTGCACAGGTTCTCAACTGGTAAATGGCAGAGTCAGGATTTGAATACAGTCAATAGGCTCCAATAGTTTGGCCACCTGATGCAAAGAAGTGACTCATTGGAAAAGACTCTGATTCTGGGAAAGATTGAAGGCGGGAGGAGAAGGGGATGACAGAGGATGAGATGGTTGGATGGAATCACCAACTCTATGGGCATGAGTTTGAGTAAGCTCTGGGAGTTGGTGACAGGCAGGGAAGCCTGACATGCTGGAGTCCATGGGGTCACAAAGAGTCGGACATGACTGAGTGACTGAACTGAATTGAACAAGCTGTTCCCAGGATCTGTGATCATAAAAGCACAAAGAAACAACAGTGACCATTATTAAATACTTGAGTTGCTGCTACTGGCATTTGTGAAAGAAAACGTAACATGGGATCTTTTAAGACAAAGATTCTTAAATTTTATATGTAAGGAAAGGATTAATTTATTTATTGATATACTCTAAAAATTTATTTTTTGGTCTCATGATCTTTTTTTTTTCTTTTGGACACACACGCTACATGGGATCTTAGCTCCCTGACCATGGATTAAACCCATAATCCCTGCAGTAGAAGCACAGAGTCTTAACCACTGGACTCCCAGGAAAGTCCCTCATGACCTTTTCATAAAAATCCTTATTGAAATCTAGTTGATTTACAATGTTGTGTAAGTTTCAGATATATAGCAATATATATATATATATATATATATATATATACACACACACACATACACAGACATAATCAGTTATAAATATATATGTATATATATTAGATTTTTTTCCAATACAGGTTATTACAATATAGTGAATATAATTTCTTGTGCTATACAGTAGGTCCTTACTGGTTATCTCTTTTACGTATAGTAGTGTGTATATTTTAATCCCATACCCCTAATTTATCCCTCCCCTTACTCTCCCCTAAGTTTGCTGTCTATAGGTCTATTTATGTTTTGTAGACAGGTTCATTGATAACATTTTTTTTTAGATTCTAAATATAGTGATATCATATGATATTTATCCTTCTCTGTCTGACTTACCTCAGACATGTATAATAATCTTTAGGTCCATCCACGGTGCTGCAAATGGCATCACTTCATTCTTTCTATGGCTGAGCAATATTCTATTTTTTATACATACCATATCTTTATCCATTTATCTGTTGACGGACATTTAGGTTGTTTCCATGTCTTGGCTATTGTAAATAGTGCTGCTATGAACACTATGATCAAAACCATCCCAAAGAAAAAGAACTGCATGAAGGCAAAGTGGTTGTCTGAGGAGGCTTTACACAAAGCTGAGGAAAGAAGAGAAGCAAAAAGCAAGGGAGAAAGTGAAGATATACAAACTGAATGTAGAGTTCCAGAGATTAGCAAGGAGAGATAAAAAGGTGTTCTTAAATAAAGAATGCAAAGAAATAGAGGAAAAAAATAGAATGTGAAACACTAGAGATCTTCAAGAAAATTGGAGAATCAGGGGAACATTTCATGGAAGAATGGGCAGGATAAAGGACAGAAACGGTAAGGATCTGACAGAAGCAGAAGAGATTAAAAAGAGGTGGCAAGAATACACAGAAGAACTACACAAAACAAGGTCTTAATGACCCAGATAGACACGATGGTGTGGTCATCATTCACCTAGAGCCTGACATCCCGGAGTCAGAAGTCAAGTGGGCTTTAGGAAGCATTACTATAAATCAGGCTAGTGGAGATAATGGAATTCCAGCTAAGCTATTTCAAATCCTAAAAGATCATGAATTTAGAGTGCTTCACTCAATAAGTCAGTGAATTTGGAAAATTCAGCAGTGGTCACAGGACTGGAAAAGGTCAATTTTCGTTCCATTCCTAAGAAGGGAAGTGCCAAAGAATGTACAAACTGCCGTACAACTGTGCTCATTTCACATGCTAGTAAGGTTATGCTCAAAATCCTTCAAGTCAGACTTCAGCAGTATGCGAACTGAAACCTTCCAGATGCACCAGTGGGGTTTAGAAAAAGTAGAGGAACCAGAGATCAAACTGCCAACATTCTTTGGATCATAGGAAAAGCAAGCGAATTTCAGAAAAACAGCTACGTCTGTTTCACTGGCTACGCTAAAGCCTTTGACTGTGTGGATCACAACAAACTGTGGAATATTCTTAAAGAGATGGGAATACCAGACCACCTTACCTGTCTCCCGAGAAACCTGTACGCAGGTCAAGAAGCAACAGTTACAACTGAACATGGAACAACAGACTGGTTCAAAATTGGGAAAGGAGTACAAGTCTGTATAATGTCACCCTGCTTAGTTAACTTACACTCAGAGTACATCATGGGAAATGCAGCCAGGATGAATAACCAGTTGGAATCAACATTGCCAGGAGAAATATCAACAACCTCAGATAGGCAGATGAAAGGGATGGGAATACCAGACCACCTGACCTGCCTCTTGAGAAACCTATATGCAGGTCAGGAAGCAACAGTTAGAACAGGACATGGAACAACAGACTGGTTCCAAATAGGAAAAGGAGTACGTCAAGGCTGTATATTGTCACCCTGCTTATTTAACTTCTATGTAGAGTACATCATGAGAAACGCTGGGCTGGAAGAAGCACAAGCTGGAATCAAGGCTGCCAGGAGAAATATCACTAACCTCAGATATGCAGATGACACCACCCTTATGGCAGAAAGTGAAGAGGAACTAAAGAGCCTCTTGATGAAAGTGAAAGAGGAGAGTGAAAAAGTTGGCTGAAAGCTCAACAGTCAGAAAATGAAGATCATGGCATCTGGTCCTACCACTTCATGGGAAATAGATGGGGAAACAGTGGAAACAGTGTCAGACTTTATTTTTGAGGACTCCAAAATCACTGCAGATGGTGATTGCAGCCATGAAATTAAAAGACACTTACTCCTTGGAAGGAAAGTTATGACCAACCTAGACAGCATATTCAAGAGCAGAGACATTACTTTGCCAGCAAAGGTCCATCTAGTCAAGGCTATGGTTTTTCCTGTGGTCATGTATGGATGTGAGAGTTGGACTGTGAAGAAAGATGAGTGCTGAAGAATTGATGCTTTTGAACTGTGGTGTTGGAAAAGACTCTTGAGAATCCCTTGGACTGCAAGGAGATCCAACCAATCCATTCTGAAGGAGATCAGTCCTGGGTGTTCTTTGGAAGGAATGATGCTAAAGCTGAAACTCCAGTACTTTGGCCACCTCATGCGAAGAGTTGACTCATTGGAAAAGACTCTGATGGTGGGAGGGATTGGGGGCAGGAGGAGAAGGGGACGACCGAGGATGAGATGGCTAGATGGCATCACCGACTCAATGGACGTGAGTTTGAGTGAACTCCGGATGGACAGGGAGGCCTGGGGTGCTGTGATTCATGGGGTTGCAAAGAGTCGGACACAACTGAGAGACTGAACTGAATTGAACTGAACTGACCACTCTAATGGCAGAAAGTGAAGAGGACCTAAAGAGCCTCTTGATGAGGTGAAAGAGGAGAGTGAAAAAACTGGCTTAAAATTCTACATGAAAAAAACTAAAATCATAGCATCCAGTCCTATTACTTCATGGCCAATAGATGGGGAAATAGTGGAAGCAATAGCAGATGTTATTTTCTTGGATTCTAAAATCATGGCAAATGATGACTTTAGCCACAAGATTAAAAGATGCTTGTTACTTTGAAGTAAAGCTATGACAAACCTAGACAGTGTATTAAAAAGCAGAGACATCACTTTGCCCACAAAGGTCCATATAGTCAAAGCTATGATTTTTCCTGTAGTCATGTACGGATGTGAGAGTTGGACCATAAAGAAGGATGAGCACTGAAGAATGGATGCCTTCAAATTGTGGTGCTGGAGATTCTTAAGAGTCCCTTGGACATCAAGGAAATCAAACCAGTCAGTTTGAAAGGAAAATCAACCCCAAATATTCATTGGAAGTACTGATGCTGAAGTTGAAGCTCCAATATTTTGGTCACCTGTTGCAAAGAACTGACTCTTTGGGGAAGACCCTGAATGCTGGGAGGGACTGAAGGCAAAAGGAGCAGAGGGCAGCAGAGGATGAGATGGTTGGATAGCTTCAAGGACTCAATAGACCTGAATCGGAGCAAACTCCAGGAGATAGTGAAGGACAGGGAAACCTGGCACGCAGCAGTCCATAGGGTCACAAAGACTTACTGGCAGAACAACAACAACACGAACACTGGGGTGCATGTATCTTTTCAAATCATAGTCTGTTCCAGATACATGCCCAGAAGTGGGATTGCTGGGTCACATGATAACTCTGCTTTTGGTTTTTTAAGGACCCTCCATATTGTTCCCCATGGTGGCTGAACCAATTTACACTCCCACCGGCAGTTAGGAGGGTTCCCTTTTCTCCACATCCTCTCCAGTATTTACCATTTTTAGACTCTTTGGTGACAATCATTGTGACTTGTTTGAGGTGATACCTCACTGTCGTTTTGATCTGCATTTCTCTAATAATTAGCAATGCTGAGCAAGAACCTTTTCATGTGCCTGTTGGCCAGATGTATGTCTTCTTTGGAGAAATATCTAATTAGATCTTCACCCCATTTTCTGATTGGGTTGTTTTCTTGTTTTGTTTTGTTTTGATACTGAGCTGTATGAGTTGTTTGTATATTTTGGAAATAGACCAGTTTTACTTAAAATAAAATTTATCCTTAAGATAATTACTAAATTGATTTTGGTTCTAGACCATTAAGAGTAGAGTCTAAATGAAAGCCTGGTTCTTGTAACCACAATTGTGAATTCTTAAAGCCTTACTATACCTATGGCAGCCTCTAAAAACTAAATAGTTTTAAGAGACTTAGACACATATAACAACAGTAATACTAAACTCAGGGGGATGAATAGGAATGAAAGGAGAAAAAATTCATAAGTTGTAAATATCCAAGAACAGTGATGACAAGAAAACTAATATTTATTAAGCATCTTTTAAAATGGTAGGCATTGTGCTCCATGCTTTACCCATGTTATTGAATTTAATCCTCAGAACAAGTCTGTGAATTGTTATTATTTCCAATTTAAAGATTAGACTTGGTAAAACAACAATGAGATACTGCTATGCTCCTATCAGAGTGGCCAAAGTCTAAGACACTGATAGCATCAAGTGCTGACATGGATGTGGAACAACAGCAACTCTCTGTTGAACGTGGTACAGCCACTTTGGAAGGCAGTTTGGCCATTTCCTATAGACATACTCTTGGCATATATCATCCAGCAATTGTGTTCCTTGGTATTTACCCAAATGAATTAAAAACTCATGTTCATACAAAAACCTGCACATGGAATACTCATTACAGCTTTTTTCATAATGGTCAAAACTTAGAAGCAACCAAGCTGGCCTTCAGTAGGTGACTGACAATGGGATATTATTCAGTGCTAAAAAGAAATGCGTTGTCAAGTCATGAAAAAAATGGATAAATCTTAAATGCATATTAATAAGCAAAAGAAGACAATCTGAAATAGTTACATATTATACAATTTCAGTAATATGACATTCTGGAAAAGGCAAAACTGGAGACAGTAAAAAGATCAGTTTTTGCCAAGGATTAGACACAGTGGAATGAATAGGTGGAGTATAGATGATTCTTTGGGCAGCAGAATATTTTGTGTAATAAATGGTTGATATATGTCATTACATATTTTTCCAAACCCATAGAATGTACTGCACCAAGAGTAAACCCTATTGAAAACTATGGATTTGGGGTGATAATAATGTGTCAGTGTAGGTTCATCAGTTACAACAAATGTACCACTTTGTTGGGGGATGTTGATAGTGGGAGACGCTGTGCATGTGTGGGAACAAAGGATATCATGTACTTTCTGCTCAGTTTTGCTATGAATCTAAAACTTCTCTAATAAATAAATTCTATTTTGAAAAGTATTCCCTCAAAAAGAACACACACTTTCCCCAAAATATGAAGCAATGCAAGTTAGGGAAATCACCAAATCAAAGCCCTTCTGTAATCTCTTACTTTAGTTATTATCAAGACATCTTTCTGCTTTCGGGGTTGGCATGGTATCTAGATTTCCCTTAAGCACATGCTTAGATAGTTCATTTTGAATCTTCATGTGGTTATTTATTTTTTACTGCAGAGGATAAGTGGATGATTACTGTCATAGTCTCAAAGCAGAAAGGCAAAATTACTACCTTAAAAATAAATAAAACATACAGTAGCTGCTTTTTCATTCTTGGGAAACCGTTCTGTGTTTTGAAAGCCTCTTTGCAGATAGAATGTCTCTGGATAAGAGAGGTTGTAGTTTAAAACGGATAAACTACTCTACATGATAAAATTAGAGGAGCTTTTAATGTATTCTTGGAAGTACTAGAGGTAGGGGATAGGTGTTATGAATTCAATAGAAAGAAAATAAGTTTCTTTTTAAGTGAACAGCATCTCTGGGAACATGGTTTCAGGTCAGGATTAGGGGAGAAGGAGAAAGACAAAGAGAAGGAGAGGGGTAGAGTGTCATGGAATAGGGAGGTCAATGAACTCTGGAAATGGCTGTCTGATAAACAACTTTATGTTTTTTCTTGTCCTGAGCATTAATTCTCCTTTGCCGTGCCAGAAAGTGAAAGTGTTAGTTGCTGAGTTGTGCCCAACTCTGTGTGACCCCATGGACGGTAGCCCACCAGGCTTCTCCACCCTTAGGATTTTCCAGGCAAGAATACTGGAGTGGGTTACCATTTCCTTCTCCAGGAGATCTTCCTGACCCAGGGATTGAACCAGGGTCTCCTGCGTTGTGGATAGACCCTTTACTGTCTGAGCCACCAGGAAAGCCCTTGCTGTGCCAGAATTCTCAGGTAAAGACTACTGCCTTAGATCAAAGGATTCCGGGTGTTGCGCACGTAAAGGTGTGGCGGGGGAAGAGCTAAAGTGGGGAAGGGCTGTGGCTTAGCAGGCAAAGCGCAGCAGAAGCAGGACAGCAAATGGTAGTCAAGGCGAAAGGGCTGAAAGTGGAGACGGGCTGAGACATATACAGCGACATAGAGGAGGAGGTGGCAAAATGCAAGACGACTATGTGTCTGGAGGTGTCTGCATTTGGGTGTCTGTCCTATGACACCTCCTCAGAGAGGCCTTCTATGATTCCTTCTCTGATTAAAAGTAGGTCAACCAAAGGTACAATTCACTGCCCTAGTTAATCTTCTTTATAGCACTTGTCATTGTTCATTTGTTTATTATTGTACCCCTGGAAGGGGAAATGGCAACCCACTTCAGTATTCTAGATGGCAAATCACATGGACAGAGATGCCTGGAGGGCTACAGTCACAAAGAGTCAGACGTGACTTCGCAGCTGAACAATAACGACAAAAAGCACTAGAACTGTAGTTCTCATCTGGGGGTGATTTTGCCCCCCAGGGGACATTTAGTAATGTCTGGAGACCTTTTGGGTTGTTACAATTAGAGTATATTCTACTGGCATCTGATAGGTAGAATGTTGCGCAACACACTAGTGTCCAGGACGGCCTCCCAAAGGAATTACTTGGCACCAACTGTCAATAGTGCTGAGGTTATTGACAGCTAAGCATTAGGAAATGGATTAGAAGGAAAATTCCTAAGGAAATGCATTGAAGGAAAATTCCTAGAGGAAAAAGACTTTATCCTGTATGTTGTGTATCCCCAGTACTTACAGTAGGATCTGGTATACAGTAGGTCCACGGGGTCGCAAAGAGTCAGACATGACAGAGCGACTAAGCACAGCAGTACAGCAAACAGTGGGTACTCAATAAGTATTACTTGAAAGGTTAATTGTCATTTTAATCCTCATTTTTCCAGCTTGAAAGAAGAACCAGTTCTCCTGGACTCATATTTATTACCAGCTCTATGTCAATCTCTCCAGTTGAGACCAGAGCAATAATATAAAGTATATGAAGAGACCCCTTTCTTATGCATCTAGACCAGGATACCTCCTTCCACATCATTTCTCCCTAAAAATTCCTTCCACTTAATCTGTATGGGTTAAAGCATGGGACTGGGGCAGTTCTAAACATAGCAATAAATATCCTACCTATTTGAGCTGGGGTTTTGCAAAGAGTTCTATCCACTCTTACTTTCAAGTGATTGGGACACAAGAAACCTACAGCAAGCACAGTGACAAATGACCAGCGCTGGGCCCATAATCTGGGTAATGGGCTCTAACAAGCCTGCAACTCATCACCCTCCCACCCCAAATCCCTCTAACCACTGAGCATAGGCCAAGGTTACATTTCTTCATTGGTATCAGAATATTCCTCTAAGAACAGTATCTCTATTTCAGGCTGATAGACTTTCACTGGCATTAGCAACAATCTAGTACAATTCAGCACCATCACCCATCTCCAACATTCAAGAAATCCACAATGAACATTTCCCAGTTTCAGAAAAGTGTATCTAAAAGTAGTGACCTGGATGGAAGCAAGAGAGAGAATCCAAGAATAAGACCTAGTCATTTTCAAAACTGCTAGTGGATATCCTCCCATTAAAAACAAATGAGGATTATAATGAGAAGAAATAAAATCTTTGTTTTTATATTACGTGCTTGGGAAAACAACATGGTACTTTGGATCAAAGACCAAAGAATTTGACCATGACAACTGAAAAGCTGTCCCAGGACACAGATCATCCACATACCAAGCCAGTTTAGTTAGCCAAGGTCAGGATAACATCAGTGCCCCTTCGGGTTACCTGACTTTCCTGTTGGTCCCACTGACACATCTGCAGAACCCGACTCAGTTCCTGCTGCTGTTGTTTCAGGTACTTGTCTAGTTGCCGCCTCCTGTCTTGGAGAAGTTCAAGAAGACTGTCGATCTTCAGGCAGCTGTTTTGAGCTCCCTGAATCATCTCAGCATTTACATTGGATCCATCACTCTTGATTTTTTCTATGAAGTCAGTGAGTTCTTGACTTTTGTTTAAAAGGGCTAGAGATCGTTCTAAGAGTTCTAGAGAGAAAAACAAACAAAAAACAGTGATATGAGCAAGCTTGTATATAGTAATAGTTGGACTTTTCATATCATTTAAAATATATGTAAACCTCTATTAAAAATGAGGAATTCAAATATGTAAACATAAAATGCCTCTGATTCAACTGGTCAGACAGCTCAGCCTAACAATTGCTATGATGCCAACTGCTAAGTGGTAGGAGGCTGAAGTTTTCAGCATTAGCATAAATCAGTACAGCGAATGGAAAGACTCTGAGATTTGAGCACTGGCTCAGTTCGTTTTTAGTGGTATGATGCTAGTTAAGGCGCCTACTCTCCTTGGCACACTCTACATCCTGAGGTGATTGGACTAAATCTGAGGTTTCAAGGCCAATGCCCGCAGTGACTGAACAAGAGCTCAGTGGATGTGCTGTCCAGGTGCCCAGATGCCAGAGATTATGGCAAAGTGGAAAATACGTGCTTAGACTCACAGGATCAGCTGTCACTAGTGCCAATCAACTGTGGACATCAGAGAATATGGAGTCAGTGTTGATAGGGTTTCCGAATTTTAGAGAGTTATAAACATGGATTTTTATGTAAAAGTTTCTGATTTTTAAATGTTTTGTAATTTGTATTTTTAAATGAAAAATAATTTTAACTGAAGGATAAAACAAAACATGGCTCTCTGGCAAATGGGCCACCACTTGTGCTCTCTGGAGTAAACAGCTTTTTAGGTTTGGGCAACATCTTGTCGAAAGGGAAGCTTAAGCCTGAAAATTAAAGGGCCACCAAGGGAGAGAGTGCAGAAGAGGGAGCTGAGAGTAGCATTGCAAAAGCAGCCTCACTTGGGGATCAACTAGAAGAGCAGCTGGAAAACTATCCCGTCTCCACAGCCAGAAACCCAGCAGACAACCATGACATACCCCTCACCCTAACTTCCTCTCTCTTGAGACCTGTCGATTTCACCTTCTATCTCCTGCATCTGTCTGTTTTTCTCTATCTCCAGTACAGAAAGCATCATCTGTTCCCTGAACTTGTGTGTACATGTCCTCAATAGAGTCTGACTCTTTGTGACCCCATCGACTGAAGCCCGCCAGGCTCCTCTGTCCATGGGATTCTCCAGGCAAGAATACTGGAGTGGGTTGCCATTTCCTCCTCTGGGGGATCTTCCTGACCCAGGGAGGAAGATCCTGTGTCTCCTGCCTTGGCAGCCAGATTCTTTAACACTATGCCACCTGGGAAGCCCATATCCACAACAGAAAGTATCATCTGTTCTGTGAATGTATGTAGTCATCTCTTAATCGCATCTCCTCTCCAATCCATATATTAGCCAGAAAGATTGCTTCTAAACACAGTATGTCTCTCTCTCTCTCACTCACACTCACACACACACACACACACACACACACACACACACACCCTCCCAATGGCTTCCCATTGTCTTTGAATTAAGGAGAAACCCCTTAACATGATTTCAGTTCTAGCACGGTCTGGTCCCTATCTTCCTTTCAGATGGTCTCAATCTCTTTACCTCCATCCATATCTTCTTTACCTCACACACGGTTGACTCCCTGTTGCCCCAGAATTTTCACTACATTCTTGGCCAGGGACACCACTCTCCTCATCCCTTACTTCTCTACGTTTACTCTATGCATACTTCAAGTTTAGTCAATGCTCAATTTCTCAAAGGAGAAATCAGACTGGAAGAAATCTTCCTATTCAGTGTTCCCAAACACAATGTTCCTCTCATTCACAGCTCTTTTCACAGATATAGTTCTATATTTATATGTCAGGTTAGTTGACTAATGTCTGGTTTTGTCACCAGGCTCTAATGCAATGTGAGGGCAGGGATCATGAGTGTATCCTTAGCACTACTGTAGTGATTGGCACAGGGAGATATTCAATAATTTTTTTAGAAAGCCTGCCTGAAAGTAAAGTCATCAGTTGTGTCTGATTCTTTGTGACCCCATGGACTATAGCCTACCAGGCTCCTCTGCCCATGGGATTTTCCAGGCAAGAGTACTGGAGTGGGTTGCCATTTCCTTCTCCAGGAGATGTTCTAACAAAACCTGGTCCACTGGAGAAGGGAATGGAAAACCACTTCAGTATTCTTGCCTTGAGAATTCTGTGAACAGTAATGAAGAGGCAAAAAAAATAGGACATTGAAAGATGAACTCCCCAGGTTGCTAGGTGCCCAATATGCTACTGGAGATCAGTGGAGAAATAACTCCAGAAAGAATGAAGAGATGGAGCCAAAGCAAAAACAAAACCCAGTTGAGGATAGGACCAATGATGGAAGTAAAAAGGATGTTATAAAGAGCAATATTGCATAGGAACCTGGAATGTTAGGTCCATGAATCAAATTGGAGGTGGTCAAACAGGAGATAGCAAGAGTGAACACCGACATTTTAGGAATCAGTGAACTAAAATGGACTGGAATGGGTGAATTTAACTCAGATGACCATTAAATCTACTACTGTGGGCAAGAATCCCTTAGAAGAAATGGAGTAGCCATCATAGTCAACAAGCGTCCGAAATGCAGTACTTGGATGTGATCTCATAAATGACAGAATGACCTCTGCTAGTTTCCAAGGCAAACCACTCAATATCATGGTAATCGAAGTCTAGGCCCTGACCAGTAATGCTGAAGAAGCTGAAGCTGAATGGTCCTATGAAGACCTACAAGACCTTCTAGAATGAACACCCACAAAAGATGTCCTTTTCATTATAGGGGACTGGAATGCAAAAGTTGGAGGTCAAGAAACACCGGGAGTAACAGGCAAACTTGGCCTTGGAGTGCAGAATGAAGCAGGGCAAAGCTAATAGAGTTTTGCCAACAGAATGCACTGGTCATAGCAAACACCCTCTTCCAACAACACAAGAGAAAACTCTACACATGGACATCACCAGATGGTCAACACCGAAATCAGATTGATTATATTCTTTGCAGCCAAAGATGGAGATGCTCTATACAGTCAGCAAAATAAGACCAGGAGCTGACTGTGGCTCAGATCATGAACTCCTTATTGGCAAATTCAGACTTAAATTGAAGAAAGTAGGGAAAACCACTAGGCCATTCAGGTATGACCTAAATCAAATCCCTTACAATTATACAAGTAAGGGTTAGTCACTTTGTCGTGCCCGACTCTTTGCAACACCATGCACTTCAGCCCTCCAGGCTCCTCTGTTCTTGGGATTTTCCAGGCAAGAATGCTGGAGTGGGTTGCCATTTACTTCTCCAGGGTATCTTCCTAACCCAGGGATCAAACCCAGGTCTCCCACATTGTAGGCAGATGCTTTTACCGTCTGAGCCACCAGTCAAGTCACTGAAATCAAACATATTGAAAAGGGGAAAGAATTATGAAAACTAAAGATGCTAGAGATCAGCAGCCCTTCAGAGATATAAGGAAGAAATGTTGGGAAGACTTGGGGTTTTCAGATGGGTACGTAATAGAAACAAAAGCCAAGTTACCAGGTTGAGAAGTGGAAAAGCAATGATGAAGTGAAGTCAATAAGAAAGGACCATCTTTGAAACATTTGTGGCTCAAAGAAAAATAAGGATAAACCATCAGCAGAGTTGAAGATGTGGCCTTTTATGTTCAGACGGGAGAACTGTGAAAAGTACCCAGAGAGTAAGGAACACTATCAGAAAGGGACTGTGCATGCAAACTCACTTCAATAGCGTCGACTCTGTGCAACCCTATGGGCTGTAGCCCGCCAGGCTCCTCTGTCCATGGGATTTTCCAGGCAAGAATACTGGAGTGGGTTGCCATTTCCTACTCCAGGGAATCTTCCTGACCTAGAGATGAAACCTGAGTCTCTTCGTCTGCTGCATTGGCAGGCAAATTGTTTACCCGAGTGTCATTAGGGAAACCCTGAAACGGACTGGCCAGTGCTAAAAGCCACATTCTAGTCAGTAGCTCAGTGTTCTTCTCTCTGCACTATGACTCTCTAATTTAGCATTCTAGCATCTGGCTGTGAACAACGCAGCAACGACTGCGGTAGTTGGGCCAACTGACTCTTCCCTGACACCTTTTTTTGAGAGCTAAAGAGAAACTGACATATTCTGAGATAAAAAGGAAAGGATTTGAAACAGTTTATGCTACATGACCTAGATTTGTCCAATAAAGTATTAGATAATGTTATCTGCTCAGAGCAAGAAAGGAGGGGTTAGGTACACTGGGCACTTTGACTGAGAATTAATAATACAAAGTAACAAACAACAAAAACAACCATATCCTTGAAGCACGACAGGAATAAGATAAATCATGTAGAAGAAGAAAACTCAAGGAGCAGATTAAAATTAAAGTTGATCTCTCACATGGAGAAGTGGAAGAAACATGAAAACATGGGAGAAGCAGGGACAGGAAAAAAAACCGTATTTGTCTAGAAAAAAATACTATGCAGAAGGGAAAGGAAGAACTCGAAAATGAGGTGAAAACAGGTTATAGAAGTCCTTGCCTATCAAACTGGAGAGTTTTGATTTGTAGAGTCTTAATATAATCAATAGCACATCTGATTCTCCATGTATAGGAACACCTATTTGCTTTACATTGAAGAGCATGTTATGATACTGAACAGTTACACACATACGTACACATATACAGGATGTACGGGCAGGTGTGGGGTTTTCACATGTACCATATGCTTTTCTTCCTTTCATTAACCAGCTCTTACACATGGCTGCTGCTGCTGCTGCTAAGTCGCTTCAGTTGTGTCCGACTCTGTGACCCCACAGACGGCAGCCCACCAGGCTCCCCCGTCCCTGGGATTCTCCAGGTAAGAACACTGGAGTGGGGTGCCATTTCCTTCTCCAATGCATGAAAGTGAAAAGTGAAAGGGAAGTGGCTCAGTCATGTCCCACTCTAAGCGACCCCATGGACTGCAGCCCACCAGGCTCCTCCATCCATGGGATTTTCCAGGCAAGAGTACTGAAGTGGGGTATCATTGCCTTCTCCGTCTTAGCCACTAGACTTTTCAAATAAGAGAAGGAAGCAGAGCTTTCCATCTCAGGGTATTGTAGACTGATTAATAGGTCAGGCCAACCTGTTCTAATCACCACAGAGTGGTGTACCCAAAATTTTCATTTGCAATCTTTTTCTGGTTTTCTGATTCAATTTATGCCCAAACAGTATAACCACTGCCATGGTACCAGCAGGCATGGAGGCTTCTGAGCCCAGGTTAACTTGAAAATGCACCTGGACCATAGTCAGTCTGTTACCTTCAACCACGGTGGCCCCTGAAATGGACACATTGTTCTCTAAGTTTTCTCTGTCAGTTCCTTTGGTTCTTCCTCTCTCAGTTTCTTACATCTTAACATTTTTTAAAAGTTTATGTGGAGAGTTCTGACAGAATGTGGTCCACTGGAGAAAGGAATGGCAAACCACTTCAGTATTCTTGCCTTGAGAACCCCATGAACAGTATGAAAAGGCAAAATGATAGGACACCAAAAGAGGAACTCCCCAGGTTGGTAGGCACCCAATATGCTACTGGAGATCAGTGGAGAAATAACTCCAGAAAAAATGAAGAGATGGAGATAAAGCAAAAACAATACCCAGCTGTGGATGTGACTGGTGATGGAAGCAAGGTCGGATGCTGTAAGGAGCAATACTGCATAGGAACCTGGAAAGTTAGGTCCATGAATCAAGGCAAATTGGAAGTGGTCAAACAGGAGGTGGCAAGAGTGGATGTTGAAATTCTAGGAATCAGTGAACTAAAATGGACTGGAATGGGTGAATTTAACTCAGATGACCATTAAATCTACTACTGTGGGCAAGAATCCCTTAGAAGAAATGGAGTAGCCATCTTAGTCAACAAAAGAGTCTGAAATGCAGTACTTGGATGCAATCTCATAAATAACAGAATGACCTCTGCTAGTTTCCAAGGCAAACCATTCAATATCATGGTAATCCAAGTCTATGACCTGACCAGTAACGATGAAGAAGCTGAAGCTGAACAATTCTATGAAGACCTACAAGACCTTCTAGAACTAACACCCACAAAATATGTCCTTTTCATTATAGGGGACTGGAATGCAAAAGTTGGAAGTCAAGAAACACCTGGAGTAACAGGCAAATTTGGCCTTGGAGTACAGAATGAAGCAGGGCAAAGCTAATAGAGTTTTGCCAACAGAACGCACTGGTCATAGCAAACACCCTCTTCCAACAACACAAGAGAAAACTCTACACATGGACATCACCAGATGGCCAACGTTGAAATCAGATTGATTATATTCTTTGCAGCCAAAGATGGAGATGCTCTATACAGTCAGCAAAATAAGACCAGGAGCTGACTGTGGTTCAGATCATGAACTCCTTATTGGCAAATTCAGACTTAAATTGAAGAAAGTAGGGAAAACCACTAGGCCATTCAGGTATGACTTAAATCAAATCCCTTATGATTATACAGTGGAAGTGAGAAATAGATTTAAGGAACTAGATCTGATAGATAGAGTGCCTGATGAACCATGGATGGACATTCATGACATTGTACAGGAGACAGGGATCAAAACCATCCGCATGGAAAAGAAACACAAAAAAGCAAAATGGCTGTCTGGGGAGGCCTTACAAATAGCTGCGAAAAGAAGAGAAGTGAAAAGCAAAGGAGAAAAGGAAAAATATACCCTTTTGAATGCAGAGTTCCAAAGAATAGCACGGAGAAGAAGAAAGCCTTTCTCAGTGATCAGTGGAAAGAAATAGAGGAAAACAACAGAATGGGAAAGACTAGAGATCTCTTCAAGAAAATTAAAGACACCATGGGAACATTTCATGCAAAGATGGGCTCAATAAAGGACAGAAATGGTATGGACCTAACAGAAGCAGAAGATATTAAGAAGAGGTGGCAAGAATACATAGAACTGTATCAAAAAAAGATCTTCATGACCCATGTAATCATGATGCTGTGATCACTCACCTAGAGCCAGACATCCTGGAATGTGAAGTCAAGTGGGCCTTAGAAAGCATCACTATGGCAACCCACTCCAGTACCCTTGCCTGGAAAATCCGATGGATGGAGAAGCCTGGTAGGCTACAGTCCATGGGGTCGCAAAGAGTCAGACACGACTGAGCAACTTCATTTCACTTCAATTCACATGAACAAAGCTAATGGAGGTGATGGAACTCCAGTTGAGCTATTTCAAATCCTAAAAGATGCTGCTGTGAAAGTGCTGCACTCAGTATGCCAGCAAATTTGGAAAACTCAGCAATGGCCACAGGACTGGAAAAGGTCAGTTTTCTTTCCAATCACTAAGAAAGGCAGTGCCAAATAGTGCTCAAACTACCACACAATTGCACTCATTTCACATGCGAGCAAAGTAATGATCAAAATTCTACAAGTCAGGCTTCAACAGTATGAGAACTGTGAACTTTCAGACGTGCAAGCTGGTTTTAGAAAAGGCAGAGGAACCTGAGATCAAATTGCCAACACCCGCTGGATCATGAAAAAAGAAAGAGAGTTCCAGAAAAACATCTATTTCTGCTTTATTGACTGCCAAAGCCATTGACTGTGTGATTCACAATAAAGTGTGGAAAATTCTGAAAGAGATGGGAATACCAGACCACCTGACCTGCCTCTTGAGAAATCTGTATGCAGGTCAGGAAGCAACAGTTAGAACTGGACATGGAACAACTGACTGGTTCCAAATCAGGAAAGGAGTATGTCAAGGCTTCACACTGTAACCCTGCTTGTTTATCTTATATGCAGAGTACATCATGAGAGACGCTGGGCTGGAAGAAGCACAGGGTGGATCAAGATTGCCAGGAGAAATATCAATAACCTCAGATATGCAGATGACACCATCCTTATGGCAGAAAGTGAAGAAGAACTAAAGAGCCTCTTGATGAAAGTGAAAGAGGAGAGTGAAAATGTTGGCTTAAAGCTCAACATTCAGAAAACTAAGATCATGACATCCGTTCTCATCACTTCATGGCAAATAGATGGGGAAGCGGTGGAAACCTGACTGACTTTATTTTGGGGGACTCCAAAATCACTGCAGATGGTGATTGCAGCCAAGAAATTAAAAGATACTTGCTCCTTGGAAGGAAAGTTATGACCAACCTAGATAGCATATTCAAAAGCAGAGAAACTACTTTGCCAACAGAGGTCCATCTAGTCAAGGCTATGTTTTTTCCATTGGTCATGTATGGATGTGAGAGTTGGACCATAAAGAAAGCTGAGCGCCAAAGAATTGATGCTTTTGAACTGTGATGTTGGAGAAGACTCTTGAGAGTCCCTTGGACTGCAAGGAGATCCAACCAGTCGATTCTGAAGGAGATCAGTCCTGGGTGTTCATTGGAAGGACTGATATTGAAGTTGAAACTCCAGTACTTTGGCCACCTGATGTGAAGAGCTGACTCATCTGAAAAGACCCTGATGCTGGGAAAGATTGAGGGCAGGAGGAGAAGGGGACGACAGAGGATGAGATGGTTGGATGGCCTCACTCACTCAATGGACATGAGTTCGGGTAAACTCCAGGAGTTGGTGATGGACAGGGAGGCCTGGTATGCTGCAATCCATGGGGTTGCAAAGATTTGGACATGACTGAGCGCTAAACTGAACTGAACTATGTTTCCTACCTATTTATTCTAACATTTGATCACACAAAGTGATGTATTTTTCAAGGGTAAACTGTCTAGATATATCATGACCTTTGAAAAATAAATCTCTATAGTGCACTCATCTCCCATGCTAGTAAAGTAATGCTCAAAATTCTCCAAGCCAGGCTTCAGCAATACGTGTACCATGAACTCCCTGACGTTCAAGCTGGTTTTAGAAAAGGCAGAGGAACCTGAGATCAAATTGCCAACATCTGCTGGATCATGGAAAAAGCAAGAGAGTTCCAGAAAAATGTCTATTTCTGCTTTATCGACTATGCCAAAGCCTTTGACTGTGTGGATCACAAGAAACTGTGGAAAATTCTGAAAGAGATGGGAATACCAGACCACCTAATCTGCCTCTTGAGAAATCTGTATGCAGGTCAGGAAGCAACAGTTAGAACTGGACATGGAACAACTGACTGGTTCCAAACAGGAAAAGGAGTACGTCAAGGCTGTATATTGTCACCCTGCTTATTTAACTTCTATGCAGAGTACATCATGAGAAATGCTGGACTGGAGGTAAGACAAGCTGGAGTCAAGATTGTCAGGAGAAATATCAATAACCTCAGATATGCAGATGACACCACCCTTATGGCAGAAAGTGAGGAGGAGCTAAAAAGCCTCTTGATGAAAGTGAAAGAGGAGAGCGAAAAAGTTGGCTTAAAGCTCAACATTCAGAAAACTAAGATCATGGCATCTGGTTCCATCACTTCTTGGGAAATAGATGGGGAAACAGTAGAAACAGTGTCAGACTTTATTTGGGGGGCTCCAAAATCACTGCAGATGGTGATTGCAGCCATGAAATTAAAAGACGCTTACTCCTTGGAAGAAAAGTTATGACCAACCTAGATAATATATTCAAAAGCAGAGACATTACTTTACCCACTAAAGTCCGTTTAGTCAAGGCTATGGTTTTTCCTGTGGTCATGTATGGATGTGAGAGTTGGACTGTGAAGAAGGCTGAGCGCCGAAGAATTGATGCTTTTGAACTGTTGTGTTGGAGAAGACTCTTGAGAGTCCCTTGGACTGCGGGGAGATCCAACCAGTCCATTCTGAAGGAGATCAGCCCTGGGATTTCTTTGGAAGGAATGATGCTGAAGCTGAAGCTCCATTACTTTGGCCACCTCATGTAAAGAGTTGACTCACTGGAAAAGACTCCGATGTTGGGAGGGATTGGGGGCAGGAGAAGGGGACGACCAAGGATGAGATGGCTGGATGGCATCACGGACTCAATGGACGTGAATCTGAGTGAACTCTGGGAAATGGTGATGGACAGGGAGGCCTGGCGTGCTGCGATTCATGGGGTTGCAAAGAGTCGGACACGACTGAGCGACTGAACTGAACTGACAGTGCACTTAAAGATTGTATTTTTTTGCATATACAAACCCTACTTACAACACAATACCCTGTTATATGAGGCTTCTAGATATTGAATAAATTTTTGTTTGTTTTGATTAATTGTGACTATATCTAAAAAAGTAATATTAAAGTATATATTATACTAATAATATGTCATTATGAAGTATAAATAACAAAGTCAAGATGGATCCATGAGGGGTATACACCAGTTAAAGTGAATTTATAGCTTGTTAAAATTCAAATGAGTATTTTTTGAAAAGCATCAAGTGTGGGATGCTTTGACATTTTGACATTGAGAACATGGGTGATATTTCTTTCAAATGTTTTTTTAAATATCAGTGTTACTCAATGAGATAGTGTTTCTTAAACTTATTCAATGAGTATTTTTAAATTATACAAATGTAGAGAAAATACTGAATAGTATAATAGACCACAATGTACCTATATCTCAGCTACATTTAAAATATATGTAGAAATTTAAGATAAAGGAAGTTATATGATTGTTCCCGTAAGGACGCTTTTTAAGCATTATGCCCATTATAAAAAGGCCATTGGAAAATTGGAGGGTGTAATTGTGATTCTTCACAGCTTAGAAACAATTTTGTCCTCTTAATGTCCCTGTAGTACTTTATTGCTCATTTTTTAAAAATTGTTTTCTCACTGGAGGATCATTGCTTTACAATATTGTGGTTTCTATCATACACCAACATGAATCAGCCACAGGTATACATATGTCCCCTTCCTCCTGAACCCTTCTTTCACCTCCCACCCCATCCCACCCCTCTAGATTGTCACAGAGCACGGGTTAAGGTCCCTGTGTCACAGAGCAAACTCCCACTTGCTATGTATTTGACGTATGGTAATGTATGTTTCCATGCTACTCTCTCATTTCACCCCCGCTCCTTCCCCCACTGTGTACACAAGTCTGTTCCCTTTGTCTGTGTCTCCATCGCTGCCCTGCAAATGGGTTCATCAACACCATCTTTCTAGATTCCATACATATGCATTAATATTTGTCTTTCTCCTTTTTAAAAAGCATCAAGGTCCCATTTTGACATTTTGTGTCTAAGAGCTGGTTAATGAAAGGAAGAAAAGCATAAGGAATATGTGGAAACCCTGCCACCTGCCCATACTTCCTGTGTATATGTGTGTGTGTAACTGTTTACAGTATCATAGTAAGCTCTTCAATGTAAAGACAATATTTGTCTTTCTCTTTCTGACTTATTTACTCTGTATAATAGGCTCTAGTTTCAAGCAGTTCATTAGGACTGATTCAAGTGTGTCCTTTTTTATAGCTGGGTAATATTCCATTGTATACGCATAGCACAGCTTCTTTATCCATTCATCTGTCAGTGGACATCTAGGTTGCTTCCATGTCCTAGCTATTGTAAAAAGTGATGCCATGAACATGGGTCCGTGCATCTCTTTCAATTATGGTTTTCTCAGGGTATACACCCAGTAGTGGGGTTGTTGGGCCATATGGTAGTTCTATTCCTGGTGTTTTAAGGAATTTCCATACTGTTCTTCATAGTGGCTGTATCAATTTACATTCTTACCAACAGTTATTGCTCACTTTTACATCATGCTGCTGAGTCTTAAATTGGGATTATATACAAATAACACTCAATAAACATACTTTGAGTTGGGTCTTATTCTAAACCCTGGAGATTCTGAAATGTACTAATTCCACTCCTCCAGAATCATATAATCTGGTAATGTAAACAAATAGGGAAATAAATGATTACTACACAATATGCTGGGTGGTAAATCGGAAGAACTCATAGGAAACAAAATTCACCAATAAATGTATGCATCCCCAATTAATCTGTAGGCTCCCTGATGACAAAGGCCAGGTTCTCTTCAATACACATGCCTCTGGGTTTCTCACCTGGCATGGGTTCAGAAAATATTGGCTTAATTATGTGTTGTTGTATTGAGAGAAACCAGGCTGGTAAGCAGTCTGGAAATTATTTGTTGAAAGACTTTAAGTAGGCATGTTTCACCTAAATGAAAGAAGATTACATAGGACATTTAGTCTTCAACTACTTCCAAGACTGTCACATAGTGGAGGGAATGAACTTATTCTGTAACTTTCCAGAGGGTAAAATCTTCCATGCATTCATCCTGGCTCTAATGTCTGAAATGCTACGAAATAAGTCTTCAACATGTAACACAACCTTAGCATTGCTGAAGAAGAAAAAAGTATAGCTTTTGAAGTAAATTTAAATACAGGGAATATTAGAGATAGGTTTGATTATAGTTTTTCCAATCATATTATTAACTATTGTCATCCTAACATTCACATTTTGTGCTACTCACTAATCAACATCTCAGAACCTTATGATAATTCCTAACTATAATTATGTTCTTATTTGGTTGCAAGTCATGTCTGACTATTTTGCCACCCCTTGGACTGTTAGCCCATCAGGCTCCTCTGCCCATGGGACTACCCAGGCAAGAATACTAGAGTGGGTTGCCATTTCCTTCTCCAGGGGATTTTCCCAACCCAGGGATAGAACTTGCACCTCCTGCATTTTCAGGTGGATTCCTTACCACTGAGCTACCAGGGAAGTCCTGTTATAATGTATTATTTATTTATTATATTATATTATAATATTATAATTTATTATAAATTACAGTCTAGCTATAATTTGGAGAAGGTAATGGCAACCCACTCCAGTACTCTTGCCTGGAAAATCCCATGGACGAAGGAGCCTGGTAGGCTGCAGTCCATGGGGTTGCTAAGAGTTGGGCACGACTGAGTGACTTCACTTTCACTTTTCACTTTCATGCTTTGGAGAAGGAAATGGCAACCCGCTCCAGTGTTCTTGCCTGGAGAATCCCAGGGATGGCGGAGCCTGATGGGCTGCCGTCTATGGGGTCGCGCAGAGTCGGACACGACTAAAGCGACTTAGCAGCAGCAGCAGCTATAATTTATTTCCCTAAATTTAAAGATAATAGATATTGATGTGATCTGAATGTGTGTCCTTCCTAAAATTCTTATATTGAAATCCTAATGCTCAATGTGATGATATTAGGAAATGGGAATTTTGGGAGGCAAACAGGTCCCGAGGATGAAGCTCTCATGAATGGGATTAGCATCCTTTGAGATCTCGTGGAGCTTCCCAACCCCTTCCACCATGTGAGGACACAATGAGGAGTCTGTAACCCAGAAGAGGGCCCTCACTCAACCGTACCATCACTCTGATGTCAGACATCCAGCCTCCAGAACTGTGAGGAATAAAATTCTGCTGTTGATAAGCTGCCTAATCCATGGTATTTTGTTATTGCATCCTAAATGAACTAAGAGGATACAACGTCCTTAACTGAAAATGAGAGTTTTGCCCTTGAATATGCATTTCAAATCAGCTAATCTTAATTATATCCCGCTGAATTAGTTGACTATTAAGCTTCACCAACTCCCATGTTATGAAAACAAAGCCCTTAAAGCTACGTTGGGGATATGAAGTGAGAGCCAGATATCCTGATGAGAGCCTCCTGCAATCTTGGTGCTTCAAGTGTTACACAGAGGAACACAAAAAAGTTGTGATAAACATGCCCCCAGAATGGAAGAATATTTTGTCATCACAAAAGTAAACTATGATTCTTGTCTTTGGCTAGCTCTGTTACCCATTTTTCTAGAGTAAGAGGATGTCTGGTGGACTCCCTTGGAAGGCAGGGCATCCATCCCACCATCAGCTGGATACCAGGGCCTTGTAGCCTAAGCCCTCCAAACACAGCAGCTTGTGCCCCATGACAAACGGCTCACTGAGCCACAGATCCTAGTAACTGAAGGAGCCAACACTAACAATGGCATTAGGGCACTCCCTCTTCTGGTTTCTTCCCAAATGTTTTTGGAAAAGTCCCTTACTTCCACCACAACCCCTCGCCCTCCAGTCCCTCTGGAAAGTGCTGTCACATGAGGCCTTAGTACCAAACCTCTTCACCAAAAGCATCCGTCAGTGTCAGGTTTCCAGAGGTACAAATGCTGCTTTATGACCATGTTGGTGGGATAAAGACTAAATTGAGGCCACAGAACCCATCTCAGTGGCCAATATTCGATTCACTTTCCAGACTAACAGTAATTTTGGGTGATCCTGTTTACCCAATTTAGGCTCAGCTAGACTGCTGCTGCTGTATAAAAATGGGTATGCCACTGCTCTAACACTGATACTTTTGATGCTATTTATAACCCCTGATAGTGACAGGTCCTATAGAACCATAACCTGTTACAACATATATATATGTTGTAAATATGTTACAACATACATACATGCATATATGTGGTTGGATCTCAAAAAATTTACACAGGAAAGATTGAGTCCTTTAATCTTTGAGTTTTAGAAAAATAATGATCTATCATCTAGGCTCCTTTGGAGGGTGTTAAAAATACAAAATTTGTTTGTGGTTTTAAAAACACCTTCTGTCACTATCCAGCATGATCAGGTTTATGAAGCTAAAGGGGGAGTTGTTGTTGCTGCTTAGTTTCTAAATTGTGTCTGACTCTTTCGCAGCCCCATGGACTGTAGCCTGCCACCTCTATCCATCGGGTTCAGTTCAGTTCAGTCGCTCAGTCATGTCCAACTCTTTGTGACCCCATGAATCACAGCACGCCAGGCCTCCCTGTCCATCACCAACTCCCGGAGTTCATTCAGACTCACGTCCATCAAGTCAGTGATACCATCCAGCCATCTCATCCTCTGTCGTCCCCTTCTTCTCCTGCCCCCAATCCCTCCCAGCATCAGAGTCTTCTCCAATGAGTCAACTCTTCGCATGAGGTGGCCAAAGTACTGGAGTTTCAGCTTCAGCATCATTCCTTCCAAAGAAATCCCAGGGCTGATCTCCTTCAGAATGGACTGGTTGGATCTCCTTGCAGTCCAAGGGACTCTCAAGAGTCTTCTCCAACACCACAGCTCAAAAGCATCAATTCTTCGGCGCTCAGCCTTCTTCACAGTCCAACTCTCACATCCATACATGACCACAGGAAAAACCATAGCCTTGACTAGAGGACCTTTGTTGGCAAAGTAATGTCCCTGCTTTTCAATATGATATCTAGGTTGGTCATAACTTTCTTTCCAAGGAGTAAGCGTCTTTTAATTTCATGGCTGCAATCACCATCTGCAGTGATTTTGGAGCCCTAAAAAATAAAGTCAGCCACTGTTTCCACTGTTTCCCCATCTATTAGCCATTAAGTGATGGGACCAGATGTCATGATCTTCGTTTTCTGAACGCTGAGCTTTCAGCCAACTTTTTCACTCTCCTCTTTCACTTTCATCAAGAGGCTTTTTAGTTCCTCTTCACTTTCTGCCATAAAGGTGGTGTCATCTGCATATCTGAGATTATTGATATTTCTCCCGGCAATCTTGATTCTAGCTTGTGTTTCTTCCAGTCCAGTGTTTCTCATGATGTACTCTGCATATAAGTTAAATAAGCAGGGTGACAATATACAGCCTTGACGTACTCCTTTTCCTATTTGGAACCAGTCTGTTGTTCCATGTCCAGTTCTAACTGTTGCTTCCTGACTTGCATATAGGTTTCTCAAGAGGCAGGTCAGGTGGTCTGGTATTCCCATCTCTTTCAGAATTTTCCACAGTTTCTTGTGATCCACACAATCAAAGGCTTTGGCATAGTCAATAAAGCAGAAATAGATGTTTTTCTGGAACTCTCTTGCTTTTTCCATGATCCAGCAGATGTTGGCAGTTGATCTCTGGTTCCTCTGCCTTTTCTAAAACCAGCTTGAACATCAGGAAGTTCACAGTTCATGTATTGCTGAAGCCTGGCTTGGAGAATTTTGAGCATTACTTTACTAGCATGTGAGATGAGTGCAATTGTGCGGTAGTTTGAGCATTCTTTGGCATTGCCTTTCTTTGGGATTGGAATGAAAACTGACTTTTTCCAGTCCTGTGGCCACTGGTGAGTTTTCCATATTTGCTGGCATATTGAATGCAGCACTTTCACAGCATCATCTTTCAGGATTTGAAATAGCTCAACTGGAATTTCATCACCTCCACTAGCTTTGTTCGTAGTGATGCTTTCTAAGGCCCACTTGACTTCACATTCCAAAATGTCTGGCTCTAGGTGAGTGATCACACCATTGTGATTTTCTTGGTCGTGAAGATCTTTTTTGTACAGTTCTTCTGTGTATTCTTGCCACCTCTCCTTAATATCTTCTGCTTCTGTTAGGTCCATTCCACTTCTGTTCTTTATCGAGCCCATCTTTGTATGAAATGTTCCCTTGGTACCTCTAATTTTCTTGAAAAGATCTCTAGTCTTTCCTATTCTGTTGTTTTCCTCTATTTATTTGCATTGATTGCTGAGGAAGGCTTTCTTATCTCTTCTTGCTATTCTTTGGAACCCCACATCCAAGGAGGGGTGGCTGTGCGGGGGCAGGAGGGCCGAGAAGAGCTACTCCAAGTTCAAGGTCAGGAGGGGCGGCGGTGAGGAGATACCCCTCGTCCAAGGTAAGGAGCAGCGGTTGCGCTTTGCTGGAGCAGCCGTGAAGAGATACCCCACGTCCAAGGTAAGAGAAACCCAAGTAAGACTACAGGTGTTGAGAGAGGGCATCAGAGGGCACACACACTGAAACCATAATCACAGAAAACTAGTCAGTCTAATCACACAGACCACAGCCTTGTCTAACTCAGTGAAACTAAGCCATGCTGTGAGGGGCCATCCAAGATGGGTGGGTCATGGTGGAGAGGTCTGATAGAATGTGGTCCACTGGAGAAGGGAATGGCAAACTACTTCAGTATTCTTGCCTTGAGAACCCCATGAACAGTATGAAAAGGCAAAATGATAGGATACTGAAAGAGGAACTCCCCAGGTTGGTAGATGCCCAATATGCTACTGGAGATCAGTGGAGAAATAACTCCAGAAAGAATGAAGAGATGGAGCCAAAGCAAAAACAATATCCAGTTGTGGATGTGACTGGTGATGGAAGCAAGGTCCAATGCTGTAAAGAGCAATATTGCATAGGAACCTGGAATGTCAGGTCCATGAATCAAGGCAAATTGGAAGTGGTCAAACAAGAGATGGCAAGAGTGAATGTCGACATTCTAGGAATCAGCGAACTAAAATGGACTGGAATGGGTGAATTTAACTCAGATGACCATTATATCTACTACTGTGGGCAAGAATCCCTTAGAAGAAATGGAGTAGCCATCATGGTCAACAAGAGTCCCAAATGCAGTACTTGGATGCAATCTCAAAAACGACAGAATGATCTCTGTCCATTTGCAAGGCAAACCATTCAATATCACAGTTATCCAAGTCTATGCCCCAACCAGTAACACTGAAGAAGCTGAAGTTGAATGGTTCTATGAAGACCTATTAGACCTTTTAGAACTAACATCCAAAAAAGATGTCCTTTTCATTATAGGGGACTGGAATGCAAAAGTAGGAGGTCAAGAAACACCTGGAGTAACAGGCAAATTTGGCCTTGGAATGCGGAATGAAGCAGGGCAAAGGCTAATAGAGTTTTGCCAAGAGAACACACTGGTCATAGCAAACACTCTCTTCCAACAACACAAGAGAAGACTCTACACATGGACATCACCAGATGGTCAACACCGAAATCACATTGATCATATTCTTTGCAGCCAAAGATGGAGAAACTCTGTACAGCCAGCAAAAACAAGACTGGGAGCTGACTGTGGCTCAGATCATAAATTCCTTATTGGCAAATTTAGACTCAAATTGAAGAAAGTAGGAAAAACCACTAGAACATTCAGGTATGACCTAAATCAAATCCCTCATGATTATACAGTGGAAGTGAGAAATAGATTTAAGGGACTAGATCTGATAGATAGAGTGCCTGATGAAGATTCATAACATTGTACAGGAGACAGGGATCAAGACCATCCCCATGGAAAAGAAATGCAAAAAAGCAAAACATCTGTCTGGGGAGGTCTTCTATGGGGTTAAAATAAGACAAATGAATTCAGGAAGCCATCTACTTGTACTCAGATCTATTAGGCAGTAATAATTAGAAGAATCCATTAGGAAGAAAAGAAGTGATCATTCCTATCTGCTAGCTAATCTGCTTTCACAGAAGATTACAGTAAACAGCTATTCTTCCACAAATTCCTTCCTTACTTCCTGTACTGGCCCAGCCCAAATTCTGGTGGAAAAGGTGTAACACACAAACTGTTGGTTAACAATTAAGCTGTTTTTATAGTTGTTTCAGGGGTAGTTGAAAATAATTTTATATAGTGTTTTATTAGACTTTCATCTGGAAAAAATTCACTATTTCTTTTAACTGCAATAGTGAAAGAAATTTTCCTTATTAAGAGCTGTTATTAAAAAGGTGATCTTCATTTACCGACCCTTAGAAGGAACAGCCACTGAATTCAACCATTTATTTAACCAGGAAATATTTCATGACAGTCCACCCAGGGCCGGCACCTCACTAGATGCTGAGGATACAAAGATGAGCAGGGTGGCATTGGCTCCTCCTCAGGAACTAAGATCCAGCAGACTGAATAACCGAACTTCCCAGAGGCTCATCTTCTACTGTCCCTTAGCATCATTTACAACTAGCTCTTTCTTGTAGAAGGTGACCAGAAATAAAGCTTTCTTTACCCTTACTTGGAACAAGCTGAGGTATTCATAAGCAGATAAATTTAAAATATGCTCTCATGCATGAGCATTCTCATATTCACATTGTGAGAACTTTGAAAAGCTTATGTGAGAGGACTTCCCTGATGGTCCAGTGGCCAAGACTCAGGGCTCCCAACGCAGGGGGCCCAGGTTCCACTCCTGGCAAGGGAACTCTATCCCACATGTCCCAGCCGAGTTCACATGCCACAGCTAAAGATCCTGCATGCTGCAACAAAGATCAAAGATCCCACAGGCCGCAATTCAGACTCGGCGTACCCAAAATAAATGAGTAAATAGTAAGGGAAAAAAAGCTTATGTGAGGAAGACAGGTAGTTCTTGCCTTTGGTATGATGTTCATGAAGTTGAAGGAGTGATTTCAAGGACTCAGCACTCTCAAACTCCTGAGTGTTCTGGAGGAAATCTTCTGCTTGGTCTATTTTAATGGCAAACTACAACAGAAATACAAGGGAAACACATTTGAAAAGACAAAAACCGAAGTCCCACATTTAGTTATGTGCAAATGTTTTCCATGAATTATTGGCCTAGCCGATTGTGTATGTGTTTCTGAGATGATGTGTGTGTTTGTGTGAGCACGTGCTGGCTCACATGTTTGTATGAGGTCTGTGTGCCCATGTAGTCAATTTGCAAAGTGCCAAGATAAGAACTTTCCTTTGTCTGAACTGCATTTCTTTCATACCTGGAAATACATATGTATGCTGAAATAAACCCATTTGGTTACTGTTCTAATGTCTATTGAAATTTTCAGGTAAAATTATTGTGTCCCATGTAACAAATACAGCTGCTGTCAACATTCTAAAGCAGTTTCTCAAAGAACAACCAGAATGTTTGTTAACAAAAACCTACAAAAGTTTGTGTAGCCAGTAACCTACATAGTTATTAGTAAATTTAACTTAAAAATTCACTTAAAGAGGTTGAAATACATAGTTGATTTTTTCCTCAGTAATTAGATGCAGAATTAAAAAATGTAAGTCTCAGAACATAGTTTAATCCCATCTCTACACTTGATTTTAGGGCTGAGAAGTGATGTCTAATCCTATTTCTTATACAAAGCAAAATACATATATTTGTGTTGAAATATATGTGGTCCAAATAGATACATACCAAAAGGTTATATTTATGAAAAGGAATAGGATTAGAGACAGATGAGGAATGGTAATCTATAGATCTATAATTTGTAATTTTGTTTGCATTTTTATCAATGACTTTATGTACTTTTATACAAATAAAAATGAAATTAGATGCAGTAAAAAAGAAAAATGGAAAATGTCTCCTCTACTTCAAGAAAAAAAAAAGGAAATGGCTATTTGACACCCTAAATGGTAAGGAACGTGACCAGCCTCTCTTTTTGTATTTCTCCATAGAGGAAGTATGAAAGGGAGATGCTCAAAGTGATGTCAAGATCCTCAGGGTAATAATCTTAGAAGAAAATTTTAGAAAAGAGCAAAACACTCTCGGTAATGCTAGTACAGTGTATGTGTGTGTTTGTGTGTGTGTGCACGCTCAGTAGCTTTGTCGTGTCTGACTCTTTGGGACCCCACGGACTATAGCCCATGACGTTGCTCTGTCCATGGGATTTCCCAGGCAAGAATACTGGAGTGGATTGCCATTTCCTCCTCCAGGAATCTTCCTGACCCAGGGATGGAACCCACGTCTCTTGTATGTCCTGCATTGGCAGGTGGATTCTTGTACCACCGCATCACCTGGGAAGCCCACAGCATATCCACAGTAGTAGACAAACAACTTTTATCTCAGCATGAAAGTTCACAGGAAACTATTACCATCTATGAGAGCATTCAAATCAACAATTCACCTTTGGATGATGTACAGAATAAACTCATAAAAGAGAAGTATCAGTGAGAAAGACACAAAAGCCTATCACAGTGCCTGTCATCTTTTTCAAGTTTTATCCAAACTCTCGTCTTTGGATTTAGTGATATCTAATATTTTTATGTGACAGTTTAAAGATCTACCGTGTTTGATTATTACAGCAATCTAAAATCCAGATATAAATGGCATGGAAAGATGAGAGAGCAATTGCTAAGCACACCCACTTCTGAAATACAGAGAAGGCTGGCATCATCCTGTTAGAACCAGCAGATAGACATCAGCCAGTGTCAACTGGGGACAGTGTTCCTAAACTGAAGAACAGTGTTTCAGGAGAGAATAACCTATATGATGGTTAAGCTTGTGAGTCTGAAGTCATCTTGTACTAACCATCAACCGTGCAATAACAGGTCATTTTGTATTTCTAAAGAAATTCTGCATGCACAGAGTTCACTAAGAGGATCCTATCTGTACATCATTCACATCTCTAAATCATTCTAACAGTTGATTATAAGGATATTCTTTGAAGAGAAATTTCAAAGGAAAAACAAAACCCTGGGAGGTGATCTGGTTTTCCCTGTAGATCATTACCAGAAATTTTGGAGTCACTGTGTAACTTATATCTATATTTCAACTTGTTGTTTGGCATCTTTTTTAAAGAGACAACCCAATAAACAAACAATGCTTCACTCCGAAAAAGCTTCCCCAATGTTCTAATATTAACCTTTGTCTCAGGGATACTTTCTTTTCCCTACTTTTCTTCTTTTTACAGTCAGTATAGGATGGAAGTGGCAACAGGGGGACACCTTAAAAGACCCTCTTCTTACCTTTGCTTACACAAGGGGCAGGGAAAATCACGTAGGAGTTTTCCACCAGCTAAGTATGAAGTGGTTCACAAAATTGGAAGGAGGATAATATAAGAAACTTCATATTTTCACTAGGAATCAGCGTACTGGGCTGAATTACGGGTTGACTTAGGAAGTATAATTCCTTTTATTTCATGTAATATCTGGAAGTCATTTCTCATCATATAGAAAATCAGCTAGTATTAATGCTCCTACACAGTGAGAAACAAATATTGGACTTCATGTTTGAAAAAAGATAACTTCCTATGCTCAGGCAACCTGAATTTCAAGGGCAGTTAATACTTATACCTCACCTACTAAGACAAAATGAATCAGGTGTATCTATAATTTGACCCTTGTAGGTGTATTTCACCTGGTTTATTTCTTTTCAGGAAAGAAAATTATCTGTGGGACTTTTTCCCAAAATAATCTGTGAGTTGGACTTCATTGTCCAAACTGTGAAAAACAAACCTTGAAAGTTACAATAAGGTTTCTGCTCCTCCTTTTAACTTTTAAACAAGTTCATGAGATTGCCTACCTCAATTTTAGTGTTCTAATACTAATCTCCTTTCTTTCATTATTTTGGATTTAAGTCCTGAATTTTCAGTTTGGAAACATCATATTTTTCAAAGCTAGTGCTTTATCATAATGAAGCAGTGCTCTCACATCAAAATGAATGTACTGCCACTTGACAGAGAAGTTAAAAGGGACATTTCCAATAACTACCTTACACTAAATATAACACCTCCTTTAAACTATTCTTTGAGTCTCACATTTTGAAATTGGGTTCTTCAAAAAAACTGCAGAATTCAAGAAAAATCATGATCTTCTTAGGTCCAGACTTTTTACTTCCATATATATTTTAACAAGCTCAAACTATGGAAATTCAACTACAAGCCTTAGAGAGTACTCTATCATTTGCTATGCTGACAAGTCAAACATTCTATGGACTATTCTGCAGTTGCCTTATCATAAGAAGCAGCAGAAACTGCATCCTCCAACTGTTAGTTAACAAGAACATGTTAGATCAGCATTTTCTAGTAATCCTGTAATCAGAGGTAATTGTTTGATTTAGTAATTGCATTATTATTATTTAAAGAGAGAAATATATCAAAATGGCTTATGGGTAAAAATTCCCATTTTTACTTAATATTTGCCAATTTTAATTAACTGCATTTATTTTTGTTTGAAGGTATACATTCAAAGCATTAAAAATTTTATTTTGACAATCAAAATTTAAATGTATATAACTTGGTTATTCTGCTGTTTAAAAAAAAATCTGATCACAATGTCTATTCAGAAAGAAAGGGTTTTCAGGAGTGTCATCCATTTACTCTGAAGTGGAGAAGGGAAAGTTTTTTTTTAACAAACCTCCAAGGCATTTTCAAAAAATTCAGAGGTCAATCTGAGAAGTTCCCTCCTCCTCTCAAGCATGGATACCAGGGCTGCCCATGCTTCGCCCAGCGTCTCGGCCATGGCATCATAGACCT
The DNA here is from genome assembly GCF_032405125.1 of Capricornis sumatraensis. Taxonomy (NCBI): domain Eukaryota; kingdom Metazoa; phylum Chordata; class Mammalia; order Artiodactyla; family Bovidae; genus Capricornis; species Capricornis sumatraensis. The sequence goes on along the minus strand of NC_091071.1, from coordinate 62,303,855 downwards.
GACTCTGATCCTTGTTCTCTTCAGCAGTCCTGTCTGCTTCTTGCAGGAGTTCCCATACTCGATCTTCCAAAGCCTAAGTCCAGGAATAAAAAAAAAAAGGCAGGGTGTCACTCCGTGTAAGAACTTGGGATCATATTTTAAACACATAGATTTTTGAAATTATATGTAGTTTAGGAAGGCCTGGAAAATCCCATGGATGGAGGAGACTGGTGGGCTGCAGTCCATGGGGTCACTAAGAGAGGGACACGACTGAGCGACTTCACTTTCACTTTTCACTTTCCTGCATTGGAGAAGGAAATGGCAACCCACTCCAGTGTTCCTGCCTGGAGAATCCCAGGGACGGGGAAGCCTGGTGGGCTGCTGTCTCTGGGGTCATACAGAGGCGGACACGACTGACGCGACTTAGCAGCAGCAGCAGCAGAAGAGTATTTATAAACACAAATCGTTGTGCAGGCAGGTAGTACAGCATACAGGAGAGAGCAGTTGAGACTGCGGTAAACGGGGGAGCATAGCCAGGCTAAAGGCATCCACACTTGAATGTTGTTGAAACACCATCAGTTCAGTTCAGTGATTTATTTAAAAAACTGCATGATTACATACACAGGGGTACAGAATACTATGCCAACTTCACACTTCACAAAAACAGAACTAACTGAAACACTTCTAGAAAGCAGTAATCATGAAAAAATATTGTGACAAATGAACCCAGTAAAACTTTTTATTCTAAATAGTTGTTACGGTTAACAAGCTTGTGAAGCTTAATGTAAATGTTAAGAGTAAGTTCTTGAAAGTGAATAGTCATAATGTAAAAATTAGAATATCTGTAACCAAGACTGCCTATTGCTTGAACAAACTGTGGAAGAGGAAGGGCAACATGTGCTTTCATAATTGTCTCATTTGGGGACAGGAGGAGGATCCCACAGATCCTACTCTGTTCTTGATATTGGCACCAAAATCAAGGCACAATTTTAAAACATAATACATTAACAATAACATGAATAAATTCTAAAATGTCAACAGAAAAGGAAACTAAACATGTGATGATGCAAAATACAACAAAGAAAATGAAGTAAATAACAATACTTTTATTAGGACACACAAACCAAAATGATAGGAATATAATTAAATATCAGTTAACACTCAAAACATGAATGCGTTAATTTTTTCAATTAAAAGGCAAACAGTATCAGATTAAGGGGGAAAAATTCAACTAATTTATATCTGCTGGAGTCATCCCTCAACTAAAAAGATATAAAATCTTAAAATAAAAAGATGAGATATATTAGCAGAGACAAAAATAAAGGAGAATTAGAAGGAAATGGCAACCCACTCTAGAGTTCTTGCCTGGAGAATCCCAGGGACAGGGGAGCCTGGAGGGCTGCTGTCTATGGGGTCACACAGAGTTAGACACAACTGAAGCAACTTAGCAGCAGCAGCAGCAGCAATGTTAATCTCAGACAAATTAGAAATCAAAACAAAAAATCATTGTGATTAAAAAACAGTACTTTATATTGATAAATTACATACTTCACAGGGGAAATAAGGCACTCATGATGTTTATGACATTAAAATATTTAAAGTAGGTATGTGCCTGCATGCTAAGTTGCCTCAGTCATGTCCAACTCTTTGACACCCTATGAACTGTAGCCCGCCAGGCTCCTCTGTCTCTGGGATTCTCCAGGCAAGAATACTAGAGTGGGTGGCCATGCCCTTCTCCAGGGGGTATTCTTGACCCCGGGACTGGATCCACGTCTTTTAACTCTTCTGCACTGGCAGGTGGGTTCTTTACCACTGGCGCCACCTATACCCAGTCAGACCAAAATGCAGTACAAGTAGAAATAAACAACAAAAGACCAGATGATGAAAGAAATCTCTTAGAAATTTTAAGAAAACACTTTAAAGAAAAATTCTTAGATCAAATAAAGAAAAAGCTATAAATACAGGCTATTTAGAAGAAAAAAATTACAATGAGGCTACTATGTTTAAAACTTAAGATACACAGATATTTTATGCTTAGATGAAATTCATAGCATTAGACAACTTTCTTTTTGAAAGAAAGAAAAAATGCATTAAACATTCAAGTCTAAATTATAGAAAAAGACTCCTAAATTAAGACAAAAATTAAAGGGGATTAACTTACTAAATATCAAATCAGAAATTAACAAATGAGAGATACATAGAAGAATCAATTTTTTAAAAGGTTGAGTCACTGAAAATCCAAATGAAATATAAAAACATCTGACAGGTGGGATCAGGATGGCAGAGTGGGAAGATCCTGAGCGCATGTCCTCCCACAGACAAACCAACACTACAATTCCATATAGAACAACTCATTCTGAGAAACATCCGAAGACTAGTATCAACGGCTCCTCCAAAACTAAGGAAAACTTTGAAAACTACATCAAGATGGAGAGAAGCGGCAGAGATGTAATGTAGTCAGTGTACATACCACCAGTGCAGGGATCCGCAAGTGGGAAGGGATATCACAGATTCAAAGGTCCTAAGGAGCAAGGGGTTCAAGCCTCATGTTGGGCACCTCAGCCTTTGGTACAAGCACTGCAGGACATGGCTCCCTTAACTGACTTTGAAAACCAGCAGGGCTTCTGTAGAGCTAGAGCACTATACTAAACTGAGACTCTTAGGAGGCTTGTACACTAACTTACTCACTTGAGTCTCAGTGCAGAGGCAAAAGTTTGAACAGTGCCTGTTGCTCTAGCCAGCCTGCCCAAGTTGCCCAGGACATGCAGTCTATTAACACATAGGAGATGAAGGAAAGTTATGACCAACCGAGACAGTGTATTAAAAAGCAGAGACATTACTTTGCTGACAAAGGTCCATCTATTCAAAGCTATGGTTTTTCCAGTAGTCATGTATGGATGTGAGAGTTGGACCATAAAGAAAGCTGAGTGCCAAAGAATTGATGCTTTTGAACTGTGGTGTTGGAGAAGACTTCTTGAGAGTTCCTTGGACTGCAAAGAGATCAAACCAGTCAATCCTAAAGGAAATCAGTCCTGAATATTCATTGGAAGGACTGATGCTGAAGTTGAAGCTCCAATCCTTTGGCCACCTGATGCGAAGAACTGACTCATTGGAAAAGATCCTGATGTTGGGAAAGATTGAAGGTGGAAGGAGAAGGGGATGACAGAGGAGATGATTGGATGGCATCACTGACTTGATGGGCATGGGTGTGAGCAAGCTCTGGGAGTTGGTGAAGAACACGGAGGCCTGGCATGCTGCAGTGCATGGGGTCACAAAGAGTTGGACATGACTGAACTGAACTGATGCTCCTACTCAAGATCATACCTTCAAGATTGGGAGAAGTAACTACTTTGTCTAACCCATAGAAACAAACACAGAAAACCAAACTAAAATGAGGAATTTGTTCCAAATGAAAGAACAAGATAAAACCCAGGGTTTTATCCTAGTGAAAAAAACCCTAATGAAATGGAGATAAGTATTAGGTTGATACACAAGTAATTGTGGTTTCGGACCATGAATTGTAAATCATTTTAACTAGCCTCAAACACATCTTTACTAATCAGAATAGGAACCATTACAATCCACACATTGTTGCTGATGAGAAATAAATTTGTTTACTCTTGTAGCATAAAAATCCATGCTTCAGGATTCGATGAACTCTTGGAAAGCATTTTCTGTCTCCTGTTGGTTGTGGAAACATTTCCCCTGCAAAAAGTTGTTGAGATGCTTGAAGAAGTGGTAGTTTGTTGACAAGAGGTCAGGTGAATATGGTGGATGAGGCATAACTTTGTAGCCCAATTTGTTCAACTTTTGAAGCGTTGGTTGGGTGATGCGCAGTCAGGTGTTGTGAAGAATTGGGCCCATTCTGTTGACCAACACTAGCTACAGGCATCGCATTTCTCAGTGCATCTCATCAATTTGCTCAGCATATTTCGCAGATGTAACAGGTTTTGCAGGATTCAGAAAGCTGTGAATCAGACTGTCAGCAGACCACCAAACTGAACATCAGATTCTTTTTTTTTTTTGGTGTAAGCTTGGTTTTAGGAAGTGCTTTGGAGCTTCTTCTCAGTCCAATCCGAGCTGGACATCGCAGGTTGTCATATAAAATCCACTTTTCAAGGCACATCACAATCCAATCAAAAAATAGTTCACTGTTGTGTAGAATAAGAAAAGACAACACTTCAAAACAACAATTTTTTTTATTTTCTATCAGCTCATGAGGCAACTACTTACCGAACTTTTTCAACTTTCCAATTTCCTTCAAATGATGAATTAGCACAAAATGGTCAACAGAGTTCTTCAGCAACTTCTCGTGTAGTTGTAAGAGTATCAGCTTCAATGATTGCTCTTAATTCTTCACTGTCACTTTCTGATGGCCAGCCACTGCATTTCTTATCTCAAGGCTATTGTCTCCTTTGCAAAACTTCTTAAATCACCACTGCACTGTGTGTTCATTAGCAGTTCCTGCATCAAATGCGTTATTGATGTTGCACGTTATCTCTGCTGCTTTACAACCCATTTTGTACTTGAATAAAAAAAAAATCACTCAAATTTGTTTTTTGTCTAATATCATTTCTATAGTCTAAAATAAAGTAAACAGGAAGTAAGAAGTCACTAGCAAAAAAAACAAAGTGAGAAATGAGCATTTAAAATGATGTATAACATAACCAGACTTCCCTGGTGGTGCAGACGGTAAAGCGTCGGTCTACAATGCGGGAGACCCAGGTTCGATCCCTGAGTTGGGAAGATCCCCTGGAGAAGGAAATGGCAATCCACTCCAGGACTATTGCCTGGAAAATCCCATGGACAGAGGAGCCTGGTAGGCTACAGTCCACGGGGTCGCAGAGTCAGACACGATTGAGCGACTTCACTATATTCACTATATTACATAACCACACTTAAGAATGTATTCCAGTATGAAAGGGCAAAGTTTAACAATGTAAAACTGCAATTACTTTTGCACCAATCTAATTGCCTGATAAAAAGTACAAACTGAAACTGTTAGTTGCTCAGTCATATCTGACTCCTTGCGATCCCAGGAATTGTAACCTGCCAGACTCCTCAATCCATGGAATTCTCCAGGCAAGAATACTGGAGGGGTTTGCCATTTCCTTCTCCAGGGGATCTTCCCAACTCAGGGATAGAACCCACGTCTCCTGTGTCTCCTGCATTGGCAGGTGGATCCTTTAATGTCTGAGCCACTGGAGAAGCCCAAATAGTCCAAAGCAACAGTCATAAAGTCACATACCAAACTCAGAAGAAGAATGGAGGAACACAATAAGAATTCCAACAGAGGTAAGAAATATAAAAAGAACCAATCAACATAAAACAGATATAAATTGAAATAAAGACACGTGTATTGAAAGAGACACAGAATTGAAAGAGACACATGTACCCCAATGTTCATCGCAGCACTGTTTATAATAGCCAGGACATGGAAGCAACCTAGATGTCCATCAGCAGATGAATGGATAAGAAAGCTGTGGTACATATACACAATGGAGTATTACTCAGCCATTAAAAAGAATACATTTGAATCAGTTGTAATGAGGTGGATGAAACTGGAGCCAATTATACAGAGTGAAGTAAACCAGAAAGAAAAACACCAATACAGTATACTAACACATATATATGGAATTTAGAAAGATGATAATGATAACCCTGTATGCAAGACAGCAAAAGAGACACAGATGTAAAGAACAGACTTTTGGACTCTGTGGGAGAGGGAGAGGGTGGGATGATTTGGGAGAATGGCATTGAAACATGTATACTATCATGTAAGAAATGAATCACTAGTCTAGGTTCGATACAGGATACAGGATGCTTGGGGCTGGTGCACCGGGATGACCCAGAGAGATGATATGGGGAGGGAGGTGGGAGGGGGTTCAGGGTTGGGAACTCATGTACACCTGTGGTGGATTCATGTCAATATATGGCAAAACCAATACAGTATTGTAAAGTAAAAAAATTAAAAAAAATTTTTTAAGGCAAAAAAAAAAAACACCCAGATATAAAAAGAGCTAAAGAATACAATAACTGAAATAATATACTAGACGGAATAAAGTACAGATTAGGTGATGCAAAAGAACACATACCCAATCTGAAAGACAAACTAGTGGAAATCAGAACAATGATAGTTTAAGAAAGCTCTGGGACAAATTGAGAGTATAAACACTTGCATTACAGGCGTCCCAGGACAAAGAGAGAAAGGGGCATGTTGTTGCAAATGGCTACATTTCATTCTCTTTTATGGGTGAGTAATATTCCATTGTAAATATACACCACATCTTCTTTATCCATTCATCTGTTGATGGACACTTAGGCTGATTTCAGTTCTTGACTATTGTAAATAATGCTGCTAATAAACATTGGGGTTGCTTGTTACCCTAGCATAGCCGGGTAGATTCACAAATGTAAAATTATTTGTTATACATTAGACATTCAAGGGTCTCTCATACTTAATAAAGAAAGACAATAAAATTCATAGTGCAACAAAGAGCCAGACAATTTTATACTTAATTCAAAACTTCCCTCAGGTAGAGTGGGTTGAACATGCCAATGAACTAACTCTTCAGAGACATCTATTGAACACTTGCCTGTTCCACCCTCTTTGGTATTTAGGCTAACCACACATATGATTGTCTAAATTGCCAGGACAGTTAGATCAAATGTGTGTACTTTCTTAGTTTCCTCCTTATGTGACAAGGGCTGGCTAATTTTATATTGTCCATGTTTTTTCCATTTTATATATTTTACCATTAAAATGGAATAACTTGGCCTCAATTTTTACTTATGATGGCTCAAGACTTAAATTAGAAGTTTTAAATTCTAAGATACTGCAATCATATGACAAAGGCTGAATCATATGACAAAGAACTGAAAGCAGAAAAACTTGACAGTCTCATGACAGAGATGCAGAAGGGAATAAGAAATAATGAGCAATAAACTCATTCTAGAGCAAAGCAAGTGAACGCTTAGACTTTCAGTGATATTTCTCAGGTTTGACAAGATGGTAGTAAGATGAATCTGAAAGTTGGCTACTTCTCTATCAAATAGGGTTGCCTTTGGAAGTATATTTAGCCTTATCAAATACATTTAGGTTTCTCTTAATACGGTTCTTTTCCTACTGACGTGACACTTTGTAAACAAATAATACAGGAGTTTTGGGGACAGGCAACTTGAAGGACTACAGTTCTGGTTTTCTATATTTCCTTGGGATTTTCCCATGACCTCCAGTATGAACTGTAAAATGTTTGATTCACTGTAATCCCAAGGCTGGAAAATTCTTGCAGAACTTTCTGGGTTTAATTTGGTAAAAATTACACTTGGTATTTTTCCAAGGAAGCCAGTTGACATCTGTCTTGAAGATTTGTAGAAAACTATCTGCTCCAAATGCTCTTGGAATTCAGATCACTCTTGGGGTGCTGGGATCAAGGCCAGGTACAATTAATGTCCCCCTATCAAACACCATCGGAAATAACGGAGGAGACAGGGATTTCAACAGAGTGAACTAGGCAGGATTCATAGAATAGAGACGTTTCTAAACCAATCTAAAATCTAAGATAATAACCAGTTGGGATTTATTTCTGGGATATTCCTGGAACGGAGGCTGATCTGTACACAAGGCAAAATTCCACCATACAGGTGTTTGATGTATAGTACTTGGATCTCTGTGATACTTCTTCCCCAACCTTGGTAAAAAGTGTTAGGAAGTCCACTCATTTCTTACTGTTCTATTTTAATCCTGAGTCCTCAAGAAGACTACCTCTTTCTTCCCTCAAGGAATAGGATCTATCAGTTTGGTAGCCTGAAACACAAAGGCAAATAAAGTTCTACTGGAGAGGGCTAGAGGTCATACTACCCATGTATGTTAATGATGATTTCAGATCTGTGAAACAGACACAAGAGATCTGAGTTCTATCTCGCTCATGTTTACAGCTCCAGTACCAGTCATGTTAAGGCATTTCTAATTGTCATCATGTGTTTGTGTGATTTATGGGGGAGGAGTTCAGTGAAGAACTGTCCTCCCAAATAATAATCTTACTGAAAAACACTGAATGCCTTACACAAATGTTTGTGATAGAATGTATGAGAGGTCTACGAGGTTTCATTTACTTTCTCTTGAAAATCATTTCTTTATTTCACAGGCTGTTAGTTTAGAGGCCACTTATAAAATTTGACATCAGCCTTAGGAAGTGTCTAACAAAACTGAAACACAGACCCATTCTAGACCAACAGGGCTCCTTTAGTTTAGGAGCAAAACCTTCCATAGTTTTTGGAAAAATACTTTTCTTAGATGGTCCCAAATTTTGCCTCTTCATTTCCCAGAGTGCCACAGATCCCAGATTTCCCATAGTTGTCAAGAAAACTCTTGATGACACCCTGCAAGTCTATGTCTCTTATTCCTTATATACACTTGAAGAGTTCTTTTAAAATGTTCATAGGATTAATGTATCATGAAAATTAAAACCAGGTAACCTTGAGGGATATAACTTTGAACACCTGAAGTGAGCCCACCTTCACCCCATCTCTTCAAATGGCCTCTCTCAACTGTGGGAGACACAGGTTCGATCCCTAGGTCGGGAAGATCCCCTGGAGAAGGAAACAGCAATCCACTCCTGTATTCTTGCCTGGGAAATCCCATGGACTGAAGAGTCTGGTGGACTACAGCAAATTGGATAGCAAAGAGTCAGACATGACTGGGTGGTTATGCATGCGGTTGCTGTTGGCTATAGAGGGACTTCTTACCTAATTGAAGGGAAGCTGCTCTTCCAGGTTGAAGACTATCAAAAGCCGTAAGGTCAAAAGATATATTAGTATCGGAAAACATACCTAAAGGGGGAAAATCTCATTTTTGCATGTCTTATTTTTTTAGCACAGTAAAAATACTGCAGTGCAAATAATAAAATTTGTATAGTGTTTTACAGTTTAAATGTTTATATATTATCCCCACAGCACTTAAAATATCCTCAGTCAACAGGAATCTATAGCAAGTTGTTTCACTTGGATAGAAAGGGGCTCTTTATCCTCCATTACAGCTAAAATCAGTCACTTGTTCAAACACAATACAATCATATTTTCAACGACTCCTTGGATTCAGAGCAGATAATACCTAATGGAACCTGATGTTATTCAAGAGCATATTTACTCATCCACTTTCTCAACCATTCATCAAGAATTTTTCAAGCATCTCTTAATCAAATGATACAAACTGTACTAATATATCTGAAAATTGAGGAGAGAAGCATCTAGTTTGGATTGTATTGTTTTCCTTTCTTTGATGCTTCAGCTTTTTCTTAATCCTCATTTACTTCTCAATTCTCTTCTGAATAGCTTCTATTCCCACCATGCCAGTGAAATATTCTTGTATAGATCCACAATGACCTTTCATTTGTCAAGGCTAAATAATCTTCATTTAATCATTTGTTTGTGATTAATACTGCTATGTGCTCCTTAAAATTTTTTTTCTTCCATCAACTACAAGTATACTTTGATTTTCCTTCTGTGCTTTGGCACTCTTTTACAGGTTCACTTTCTCTGCCTAATTTTTAAATGTCTAGGTGTCTGTTGTGCTTCCCTGCTGGCTTAGACAGTAAAGAATCTGCCTACAATGCATGAGACCCAGGTTCGACCCCTGGGTTGGGAAGATCCCCTGGAGAAGAGAATGGCAATCCACTCCAGTATTCTTGCCTTGAGAATTCCATGGATAGAGGAGCCTGGTGGGCTACAGTCCATAGGGTTGCAAAGAGTTGGACACGGCTGAGTGACTAACACTCTAACTTTCACTCTCGGGTGTTTATTAGGGGAGGTCATTGAAAGGACATGACCTGGTGGTTGACCTGTAAGCTGGGTCCAGGCAATTAGAGGCTCCTCACTCCCTGCTCTGTGTTTAGTAGGTTTACATTCCTGGCTTCCAGAAGTTGCCCCCACAGACACAGCTCTGAGACAGTGATGTGGTGTTGAGACTATCTGGATGGAACACATGACGGAACGCAGTAAAAGACTCTATACAAACTTTTAAGATTTGGCAGACAGGGGTGTGGCTGCCCAGGACAAGCCTCCTAAATAAGTTCCCTTGGTTGTTAAACCTACCACCGGCCACCTGGAGCGGTCCATCTCTTTGTTTCTCCCTGCCCTCCACACAGGGGATCAGCTTCCGATTACATCCAGGTAGCTTCCTAGGTTGGGGAGCCACAGTGCTCCGGGAAACCACAGTCTTTGCTCATTTCTTCTCACTCAACAAGTAGGTGTCAGGGGTAGGACGAGGGAGCTTATAATAAAATCACTTGTGTGACTTTTTTCAAACTATATTCAACTTCTTCACAAAATTTTAATGTGGTCTCAAGGGCAAGTGACCCCAAAGTCTGAATGGACTATCACAATGAGCCACTAGTACTGATTAGACTGTGTTTCTACATAATCCATGAGGGAAGGAGGGGAAGAGAAAAAGAAAACTATTATTTAACACTTCTTTCCAAGTGAGTGCCTAAGTTCTTATTACTACAATCACTGTCTATGTAATTTGTTTCTCCTGATTTTTAAACTGTATTGAAAAATTGCACCCAAACACCCAACAGCGCTCTCATATTCAAGACATCTAAAACTGATCATGCCATCTTCTCAACCAAATCTCCCACTCACCTGGCTTTCAGGGGCAGAAACATGGAAGACAACTTTTATTCCTCTCTCCCCCATATCTCCTTCAATTCCAAGATCTAATTAGTCAACATCCTATATTTCATTCAAACTTTCTCCTTCCTCTGTTTCCACTCCCCAGCCCGCCGCCTTACCCTGGTTTAGTCTCTCACTTCTCACATGGATTCCTACAACGGCCTCTCAACTTGTCTTCCTGCCTCCCAGCTCACCCTTACCCAATCCATTCTCTGCCCTGATGCCATGTAGGTCTTTCTAAATCAGAAATACGACCACTTCCTTTAGCAACTTATCAATCTTTCAACGGCTTTCAAATGATTTTAAGATAAAAATGCAAACTGTAAGCACAGCGAGTAAGACCCTCAGTGCCTGATTCTCTTTCTGATCTTCTCTCTGCTCACTCCCTCTCTGCTCACTCTCACTGCTCTCCAGCCTTCTGACAGTCTTGTGGTTCCCTAACTTTCCCACGGCCTAACCTCCCAGTCTCAGCCCAGAACACTTTTCTTTGTTGCCGTCCCCTCTTCTCTCTCTCTCCTGTGACTCACCATACTTGAGAAATTCATCATCCTTCAACACACTGTTTAGTTTTGACTCTTTCAGCAACTCTTTCCTCACCCTCAGCCTCCATGCATCTGAGACATTTACCCCTTTAGAGTGCTTTCCACTATTATAGCAATTATTATAGTGATTTTTTTCTTTACTTTTCTGATTATCAAAAATGTCATTTCATATTAAAAATGAGTAAAAATATTTTTAAAATCATTAAAAAAATAACCTATAATCCCACTACCCAGAGATAACCACCATTAATATTCTTATGGTTTTACCTACATACACACACACATACACACACACTTAAAATCATATAGTATAGATCAGAGATCAGAAAACTATGGCCCACAGTCCAAATCCAGCCTGCCATCTGTTTTCACGTGGTCTGCAAGCTATGAACAGGCTTTATATTTTTTAAATGGTTTAAAATGAAAAATTTTAAACTACTATTGATATTTCCTGACACATCAAAACTATACAAAATTCAAATTTCAATGTCCATAAATAAATTTTTATTGACAAACAACATGCTCAATTGTTTATGCACTGTCTGTGGCTGTTTTCACATTAAAATAGCAGAGTTTTATCAATTTCAACTCTCAAATTCACATGACCCACAAAGTCTAAAATATTAACCAATGTGACCTATTACTGGAAAATGTTTGCTCACCTCTGATATGGAAAGTTATGTGTTGTTTTTCTGCTTAACATTATGAGTTCTTTCAATATTTTCTATATTTATAATGTTTTGTCATTTTTGTTGTTCAGTTGCTCAGTCATGTCCAACTCTGTGACCCCATGGACTGCAGCATGCCAGGCTCCCCTGTCCTTCACCATCTCCTCGAGTTTGCTCAAACTCATGTCCATTGAGCTGGTTTTGCCATCCAACCATATCATCCTCTGTCTTCCCCTTCTCCTCCTGCCTTCAATTTTACCCATCATCAGGGTCTTTTCTAATGAGTTGGCTCTTTCCATCAGGTGGCCAAAGTATTGGAGCAAAGTATTATTATGTTTAGTCGTTGTCTAATAGCATCTGGTCCCATCACTTCATGGGAAATAGATGGGGAAACAGTGGAAACAGTGTCAGACTTTATTTTGGGGGGCTCCAAAAATCACTGCAGATGGTGACTGCAGACATGAAATTGAGAGATGCTTGCTCCTTGGAAGAAAAGTTATGACCAACCTAGACAGCAAATTCAAAAGCAGAGACATTACTTTAGGTCCATCTAGTCAAGGCTATGGTTTTTCTTGTGGTCATGTATGGATGTGAGAGTTGGACTGTGAAGAAGGCTGGGCGCCGAAGAATTGATGCTTTTGAACTGTGGTGTTGGAGAAGACTCTTGAGAATCCCTTGGACTACAAGGAGATCCAACCAGTCTATTCTGCAGGAGATCAGTCCTGGGATTTCTTTGGAAGGAATGATGCTGAAGCTGAAACTCCAGTACTTTGGCCACCTCATGTGAAGAGTTGACTCATTGGAAAAGACTCTGCTGCTGGGAGGGATTGGGGGCAAGAGGAGAAGGGGACGACAGAGAATGAGATGGCTGGATGGCATCACCGACTCAATGGACGTGAGTTTGAGTGAACTCCGGATGGACAGGGAGGCTTGGCGTGTCGCGATTCATGGGGTTGCAAAGAGTCGGACACGACTGAGCGACTGAGCTGAACTGAACTGAATACCCATTAGTAGGGTGCCATAACTTAAGTATCCTCCTATTGTTAAATATTAAACCTTGCCTCCATTTTTAACTATTGTAAAATATATCAGGCTGAGTCAGTTCTAACAATCTTCATTTCATTTGACTTCTTGACCCTTTCATATAAATCTTTGTGGCTCTTCTTTATTCCCCAAAAATAAATTCCTAAGAGTGCAATGATTGGGTTAAAGGTTATCCCACTTTTTCAATGCTCTTGATTCAATTGCTAAAGTTGTTCTCTAAAAAGTTTGTACCTACTGACTAGCACCATTACAATATATAATGACTGTCTTTCTATATATCTGACTTCCCACTAAGCCTTGAGGACAGTGACTTTTTAAACTCTCAGAAGGCAATGGTATCCCACTCCAGCACTCTTGCCTGGAAAATCCCATGGACAGAGGAGCCTGGTGGGCTGCAGTCCATGGGGTTTCTAAGAGTCAGACACGACTGAGCAAGTTCACTTTCACTTTTCACTTTCATGCATTGGAGAAGGAAATGGCAACCCACTCAAGACTGAAGCGACTTAGCAATAGCAGCAGCATACAGCAGAGTACAAGATTCATAGGAAGCACACAGTGGATGTGTGAGGACTGTGTAGCCAGGCCCATTTCCAGTATAGCAGAGCAGTGTTTCTCAATCTTGAGAACTCAGAACTCAAAAAAACAAGTTTGTGCACTCCCAGTTTGAAAAACCACTTAAAAAAAAAAAGTCAAACTACTCCTTCAGAGATACCACATGAAATATACAAGTGTAAGCTCTGAAATTTAGCAACTTAAATATCTTAAGATCATCCCATTAAAAACTTGTAATAACTTAGGTTCACGTGGATCTCTGAGAATGTGTCTCTGAAGTCCTCGGGATCTGAGAAGCATGATTTGAGAAACAATGTGACAGAGGACGTAGGGTGATGAGCGGGGCCTTGGGGGAGGCACCTCGCTGTCAAATGTGTAGCTGCAGCGACACCAAACCGCCCCAGAGATGCTCCCTGCTGACAAGCTGTGTGATCAATACCTTCCAACCAGCAAGAAACCACTTCTGCCCACTCAGTCTTGTGGTGGTACCACTTGGGGAAGGTAAAAAGTGGGAAAAGCTTCAAGTGGGAAAAAACCATAGGATTGAACCAAAAAGATTGGAGGAGTATGTTTAAAAAGGGGAGAGCTGTGCTGGATAACAAAACACCTGGAAATTAGGAAACCTCAAGCATAGAGGCAGATGTGGTAGGGTTAACAGAGTCCAGAGATGAAGTCTTCCCAGAGTTTGATACAGGAAGGTTGAAGGTTAAGGACAGGGTAATGGATGGTGTGAAGCTCCTAGGAAGCATCAACAACACATCAAACTAATATGTTTCACAAACATAAAGAGTACTTGATATTATTCTTGTCGAGTCACAATAGCTATGAAGTATATGCTGCCAGGAAACATAAGTGAAAGTTGAGCAATTACTCCGATAATTTCATTGATGCATTTAGTCAATCTGGAAAATGAAATGAAGATTTTTTTGCTCAGTGCTTGCTTCTGGAATAATTATTTCAACTGTCTTATTTTAACATTTCTTGACGAAATTTAAAAATTTACTTCTCACAGGAGGAAATAAGGTTTGCTCATGAAGAAAATTTTGAGGTACTACCCTGCCTTTCGGAGAAGGCAATGGCACCCCACTCCAGTGCTCTTGCCTGGAAAATCCCATGAATGGAGGAGCCTGGTAGGCTGCAGTCCATGGGGTCACTAAGAGTCTGACACGACTGAGCGACTTCACTTTCACTTTTCACTTTCATGCATTGGAGAAGAAAGTGGCAACCCACTCCAGTGTTCTTGCCTGTTGAATCCCAGAGATGGGGGAGCCCAGTGGGCTGCCGTTTATGGGGTCGCACAGAGTCAGACACGACTGAAGTGACTTAGCAGTAGCAATCCTGCCTTTCAGGATCAAAAACGATGTTTTTCTCATCAACAAAAATTCATAAAATTGAAGTGTTATTACACTGGTGGTGATGTACTGGCCACAGTACACAATAATAATGTTTCCTTTGTGATGCAAGGTATGCAGTATAACATAGTGAATTAAGACACAGAAGCTGCAGTCCACATGTTAGATCCACTTTAGCAGCTCTGAATATTTTATGAGCTAATTTTTCTCATTAAGTCTTGGCCTATTGTAAAATGGGAACAATAATACCACCTACCTTATAAGGTTTTATGAAGATTGACCAAAGTAATCCATGGAAGCTCTTAGTACAGTGCCTGGTATATAGTAAGCATTCAATAAATGTCTGAAATGAGTCTGAAATCCATGTTTAAGAATGGAATGTTGCATTCTGGGATTTGTAGTTTCTGTTAGCTGAAGGCAATATGAATGACTAGAAAGCAAACATTCAATAAATGTGAGCTATTATTTTAGTTACATTACTAGTATAATTTTTGCATACTTATAAAAACATTGGATGGAGAATATATTGAGGTCCCTGCAGGAATAAACAAAATGACTTCAAACCTTTAATAGAAAATCATTTCCAATTAGAAGTGCCTATATGAATGCCAATCACTATAGCCTTCACTAATAATTTCAGAACTAATAGAAGTCCAAAATATATTAATAAGATATTTAAATCTGAGTCCAAATAACAGTGAGCTACTTCCAAAGAACAAGTATGTTAGAAAGAATTGATTTTAGAACATTTTAGAAAGAATTACTCCTCCAGAAAAATTCTCAGTTGATCATTTTGTCCTTAAATTTTACACTAGTTCACTATGGTGAAATGGCTATTTTTTTTTAATGTATGAAAATAATTTTATCACATATACAGATGAGGTGGACAGTACAAATATTTTGCTTCTTAAAATTGAATATAGAAAGGTACTAAACCTGACAAAGGTCTACGTTTAGTAAAGTTCAAGTGAGCATTTTGGACTTCACCAGTTCAGTTCAGTTCAGTCGCTCAGTCGTGTCCGACTCTTTGCGACCCCATGAATCACAGCATGCCAGGCCTCCCTCTCCATCACCATCTCCCGGAGTTCACTCAGACTCACGTCCATTGAGTCAGTGATGCCATCCAGCCACCTGATCCTCGGTTGTCCCCTTCTCCTCCTGTCCCCAATCCCTCCCAGCATCAGAGTCTTTTCCAATCAGTCAACTCTTCACATGAGGTAGCCAAAGTACTGGAGTTTCAGCTTTAACATCATTCCTTCCAAAGAACACCCAGGGCTGATCTCCTTTAGAATGGACTGGTTGGATCTCCTTGCAGTCCAAGGGATTCTCAAGAGTCTTCTCCAACAACATAGTTCAAAAGGATCAATTCTTTGGCACTCAGTTTTCTTCACAGACCAATTCTCACATCTATACATGACCACTGGAGAAACCATAGCCTTGACTAGATGGACCTTTGGTGGCAAAGTAATGTCTCTGCTTTTCAATATGCTATCTAGGTTGGTCATAACTTTCCTTCCAAGGAGTAAGCATAGTAAATCCTATTATCTCATCAAACTGAGTGGGAAATCTATGTTTAAGAATGGAATGTTGCATTCTGGGATTTGCAGTTCCTATTGGCTGAGAGCTATATGAATGACTAGGAAGATATCAACAGATTCCTTTTTATGCCTCACTAAAATGAAGTAAACATATGTGAAAGTAAACATGTTCTGTCATTTTCACAACCACATTTCCAATGCTGATATAAAATGCATTCTAAATCAAAGTTTATAGTGGTCTCCTGCTATTTCTTCTAATGCTAAGAACTGCCCTGACCAATTTGTTTCAAAATGCATCATACAATTCATACTAATGACTAATTTGTTAAGAATTGCCATTTGCTGATGGGTGAATTATGTTGATATATAAATATAAGTCTTTGAATTAATAAATATTATAATTTATTGTCAATCTGATTCTAATTCTACTGCCAAGCATTTTTGTTATTAGATCATATTTCAGAGTCAGGATTAAGATATCACCTGAAATTTGTTGCCTACAAATGAGATCTGAATATCAATTTTCTAATGTTTTCTTGAAAACACACCACATGCTCTCTATCAGGTAATCTAAAATACATCCTAAGTACAGAAGAGCATAAAATCTAGTTTTGAAAGCTGAAGAATTTCTTTTGGCTTCTTGAGAGTGTGAAATTACCAAACATACCAAAATTCAGAGAATATTTTAGGATAATCTATTTAAGTCAAAAATAGAACAAAACAAGTTAACCCCAAAGAGGGATGTATTTAGAGATGGCTTACATATAGGATTTATCTATGGAAAAATATAACAATAAGAAAAAAGTAATATTGCAATGAAGGAGCACAGCACACTGCACTCTATAAAGAGCTTTTGTTACCAGAGATAACAAATAATGACACAAGAGGAATGGGATGTTTGTTTCCCATCCTTAACCTGATTCAATACAGTGTGTATTTCTTAATACAAGATACTTCCCTGGGATACTCTGCACTTTCCTCTCTTCCAGATGAGGCAACACCTCATTTCCCTCCTCTCTGTAACCCCAGAGAAAATACACTTCCACCAGCCACAAGGAAACCCACCAGCTATCAACTACCCAGTATCGCCATTACTGAGCCTCCCTCTTAGGCAGCTCCAAGGCTGCCCTTGAAGGATCTGTGCCTGAAATAAAGCTCTGTGGCCTTCTTCTCTGTCTCCCTTATATCAATTCCTTGGCCAGAATTCTGCCCCAATTTCCCTCAACAAAGTCCAGCTTGTTTATCTGAGTTTCATTTGCAGGTAATATTATTTGAGATATCACTTGATTGTAATTTGTTATTTGCATTTACATGTATGGGATAAAGAGGGAGAGAAAAAAGAAATTAAACAATGTGAATGCACCTTTGTTCAAAGTTATCAGCTTCTAAATCCTTTCTAAGATGTCAGTATATGGCAAAGAAGTCCCCAAGAGGAAATCAGTGGGGGTTTTCATATGAAACTGTCCAAACAGTATTCAACAACCACTCTGTAGGATACTGCAGATGTCCACAGCCATCTAAGGGATTAACTAGATGATGTCTAAGGTCCCATCAAATTCCATGGTTTTGCAATACAGTAATTCATTAATTCACTCAGCATTTATTCAGTACTTACAACTTACAAGGTAAAAGCAGCAGCTGAAATCTAGACACTTTGATTGCGACATGTTTTGCTTTGTTTTCTACCATATTTCAATATTAAAGTTGGTGTTTTAAGAGGCTCATAGTAGTCAAGTCCTTATTGAAATACAAAAATAAAAGCACTGTCTATACTATTGAAGAAATCTATTTTTTTCTCAGTGATAGGACATAATTTGGTTTTGCCATTGAAGACGTCACCTTTTCTTCCTTTTCTAGACACACACACTCAGGAGAAAATGAAGCTGCTATGGCAGGCATGTTGTATTTTTCTTTCCTTTATGCCAAAACAATATCCCTTTTCTTCTCATCCACAGAATCCGTGTTTTATGTGAGAAACCCACAGTACGTGATTTTAGGAAGGGCCAACCTGCTCCCTCCCCCACTGATGAGCAAAGGCACCGACATAGGACTGACCCATCCTAGTCATGAATTGGTTGAACGGCTCAAGGATAAAAGCGTGATTGGCTCAGGGATGAAAGGTGATTCAAGCCTGGAAAAACCTGATTCTTCCAGAGTCCTTCCTGTGGGAGCTATCTGGAAAGACCTTTCACCAGAATTCCTAAGCTTAGGATGTGAGCCTAATGTAGCTGACTGGCCATCCTGCCAGCAATGTGTGAGAATTTGCCCAAGAGACGGAGAGACAAAGCTTTGACAACATCACTGTATTCCTGATCCAGCCATGACTGATCCTCCTATTTACACAAGTGTACACACTGAGATTCAGTTCATATTTTTCATGGGCTTGCCAAACTGAACTTACTTAATGAGTGCATGAAACACGTTAAAATCACCTTCATCTTTGAACTGAGGGTGAGCTAAAGAACTGTATATGATAAACAGCATCATTTAGCCACTTTAAAAACCTTGTTACTATGTGGCATCTAGAAAAACTGTACTAATGAACCTATCTGCAGGGCAAGAATAGAGACACAGACGTCGAGAATGGACTTGTAGACACAGTGGGAAAAGGAGAGGGTGGTACAAATTGAGACAGTAGAATGGAAAACATATACATGACCATATGTAAAACTGCTAGCTAGTGGGGAAGTTGCTGTGCATCACAGGGAGTTAAACTTGGGGCTCTGCGACAGCCTAGAAGGGTGGGATGGAGTGCGGAGGGGGAGGTTCAAGAGGGAGGGGACATATGTATACTTGGGGCTGATTCATGCTGCTGTACGGCAGAAACCAACACAACACTATAAAGCAATTATCCTCCCATTAAAAATGAAATTTAAAACACTAAAATGAGGTACCACCTCACATGGGTCAGAATGGCTGTCATTGAAAAGTCTACAAATAACCAATGCTGGAGAGAGAGTGGAGAAAAAGGAATCCTCCTACACTGTGGGGGGAGGGATATAAATGGTACGACGGCTAAAGAGAGCAGTATGGAGGTTCCTTAAAAAAACTAAAAATAGAGTTATCGTATGACCCAGCAATCCCACTCCTGGGCATTTAACTGGAGAAAACTACAATTTGAAAAGATACAGGTACCCTAATGCTCATTTACAATATTATTTATATTAATAATAGTCAAGACATGGAAATAACCTAGATGGCCATCAACAGATGAATTAATAAAGAACTGTGGTGTATTTATACAGAATAGAATACTACTCAGCCATAAAAAGAATGCAATAATGCCATATGTACCGACATGGGAGAACTTAGTGATTATGATACTAAGTGAAATAAGTCAAATATTATATGATATTACTTATATGTAGAATCTAAAATATGACACAAATGAACTTGCTTACAAAATAGAAACAGACTCACAGACATAGAAAAGAAATTGTGGTTACCAAAGAGAAAGGGAGTAGGGGAGAGATAAATTAGGATTTGGGGATTATCAGATACAAACCATATACACAGAATGGATAAACGGCAAGGTCCCACTGTATAGCATAGGGAACTATATCAAATATCCTGTAATAAACCATAATGTTAAGGAATAAAAAAAACAGTTAAAAAATATATTACTCTGGAACATGGTTTTTGAACAGAGTGAAGTGTCAGTCACTGAAGATCAGTTCTTTTCCCCCAACACCCACTTTCTAACTGCTTCTTCAGTCCCTTCCCACACCCACAATGACTAAATAAAACAGTTTTACTTTAAATCTTTGGAGGTCAGAAATAAGACAAAATTTTTAAAGTCTGACAAGAATCTTGGTTTTGACATCTATAATGGAAATGTTAAGTAACAATTGTGCAGTACTACTGTCTCTATGTACTAAGTAAGATGATAAAATATTTCACATTTCAAAACACTTCTGAAATAAACATCATGGGATCACTGTCAAGACCAGTGTTAAATGATGTCTCCTATCTCTATTATTTAATATATGTCTGGATTAACTATCATTATTACCTCTACCTGTCATCACTTAGCTTATCTGTCACAATCACACCCTAATGATAAGTGACTCGGAAGGAGTCCCAGGGAATACATTTTCTTCATTTAGTCCATGAAGTCTAAGTGTGGCAGTGTTCACAAAGTGAATCCAATAGTGATGTCACCTCCTATTTCTGTTATCTACTTTAGAGCAGATATTTTAACAAAATGGCTGATTCTTGATTAAAAAAAAAATTGGTAGAGTTGTTGAAAAGTCTGAGTAAATATTTGGACTTTAGGTTATCTATGTCATTGATTTTAATAAGTAATTTTAGTGTTTTGGTCAAAGATACATAACATACTGCTAGACATCTCCTTTGCTAACATTAGGGTTCAGCAATTCTCATTCATCAGACATTTGTGGAGTGCCTATTACGAGGCTGACTTTGAGATATTTTCCAAGGTCACAAAGAGACATACGACATGGCATCTTGAACAATGCAGGCTGGTGTGATGGATGTATTCTCATAGCATTTGGTAGAGCTATCCTGGGGACTGACCAGTTCTGATCCCTTTGCAAAGACCTACGCATCGGAATCCTCCCTTGTCCTCCCGCTACTGAGCAATGCCACCAAACCTCGGCCGTGGACTGGCTGCACCAGCGCCACCTGGGGGAGATATGGGAGAATGCAGGTTCCCAGGCCCCACTTCTGACTCAACAGATTTGGAGTGAAAAAACTGGGGAATCTATGTTTCTTTAAAAAAAAAACAACAACTTCCCACTTGAGTATGATATACAACCACGTTTTAGAAGCGTTTTTCTACATATCCATTCTTCTGGGGATGGAAAAGCAGGACAGCTATTCAAAGCTTATCAATTCCCAAAATACTTCTGTTACTAGATTTATCAGGAAGCCTGATAATTTCTCTTTTATAGTATTAATAGTTCTTTTAACTTTAGGCATAGGCTACCCTCTACCTAAAGCATAGCAATGATTAATCATCAACCATAAGATAAAGAGAAACCTCCTCTCTGTGGCATACCTGGTTCGCCATGATCAGACCACTGCCTACCTATCCATTCCTATTTGTCCCAGAACCTATTTCTCAATTCCTTTTTCCCCTGCCTGAAGCCCAGTGATGAAAAATTATTTACTGTTCTGCTAATGCTCCACACTGGCTCAGCTCTGAGCCCTTGGTACTGCTCAGCTGTGTGTACCCATACCTCTTACACCTGGAAAAAAATCTTATAAAGGATGCTTGGATTCCTTCCTATACTCTCCTTTTCCCTTATAACTGTATTTTATACAGATTTCTGCTGAAGCCTCTCTAAACTTACTGGACTTTCTTGTTAAAATGCTCCTCTTCTGAGGTCTGAAACTGAACTTTAAGTAGTTCCCTCCTTCCCTCAAAAAGAAAAAGTGAGCGAGAAGGCAAGGGTGAGAGAGTGGAGGACAGAGGGGGAGAGAGAGACAGCAATGTTAATGGAAGAATCTTAACAATGAGGAAATCTCGATGAAGAATTTCTGTAGGACTGAAGTTTTACAAAAGGAAACGTTAAATGCCTTTAGTGCCCTACCTTTGTGTAAGTTTTGGAATACAGGCACCATCACACTCATCTTTTATTGCCCATATCTAATTTTAATTAGCTACGGAATGAATCAGTGAGTGAGAGGGAAGGGCACACTAATACCTTGATCTCTTCTGATGCATGAGTTGAATTTTGCCTCACAGAAAATAGTTTGAATTCCAGCTGAGGCTGGAGGGTCAGAGAGAGAGGTTGGACTTTCTAAGCTGTCAAGACTCTCTGCTTCCAAAGGGTAGAAGGTGCTAGCAACAGTAAAGTTGGGGTGAACTGTCCCGCAAGCAAACCTCAGTGCAAAATGTGTTCCCTGTGTCAGGATCCATGCTTATAGAATTCTTTTTTTTTTCCCCTAGTAGGGGCTGAGAAAGAGCTGCACACCCAAAAAAATACATCTGTCTATTCATTTAGAATTTCAATTTTTACACAGCAGAAATACTTGAAGGTTACAATGATCAAAATTTTAATTTTATTCAAATACTCTGAATTTAATAATTACTTACAACAAAAATAAGTGCCTGCCAGCAACCTACAAGTTCAACTTTCCCGACATCTTACATTTTTATTTCTATCAAAATAATAATTGACCTTTGCAAAAAAATTAATAATGACACTAGTTCTGTCTTTTGATGGTGTTAGCTGTGCTAGGGAGACACATCATTCCCTGTAAAGTGGAGGGCCCATTCTACAAATGAGCTTCCAGTTCTACTCATGTCTTAATTTGGAAGCAAACTGTTTTATCAGGGTGTTTCTGGGGAGTTAGAAACACAAGGGCCCTCACCTATGAGTCTGCTCCGAATCCTTCTTTACATCCTCATTCCCTGTCACCTGCTTCAGGGCATAACGAAGCCCTCCTTTCTCCCTGTGTCTTCTTTAAATCAGAAGAAAGTGGCATGTGGGTTACACAAAGTATCATAAAGAAATATTAATTAGACACCATCTGAGGTGAAAAAAAATTAAAAACACTTGTTTTACAAAGTCTAAAGAAAAAGATCAATTTCTTGTCTTAACTTTAAAACAAAAACAAAACCATATCTCAGATATTAAAAGTCCATTCTCAGGTTAAAGAAGGCTCAGGGCAGTCACCAAATAAAACGCTTAGTTGACAGTAGCAGTAATAACGTATTTTGGTTTCCTTTAGTCTTTTTTTTTTTTAAGCTAGTTGTTAAACAGAACAAAATGGAATGCCCAGTTTACAGTGTAAGCAGGCTTTGTGTTGACAATGAGATATAGAGCTTCTAAGATGAGCAATCCATGAAAAATAGTTTGCCTCAGGACTCAGTCAAGGCCAGCTTAATTTAAGTTTTCCTCTCCCACTTGGTTAGTCATTAAACTCAGGAAAGTATTTTGGAATTGGATCTGAGAAAAAGATACTCTGGCCAACATCATAAAGCTGGTTATTTAAAGAGATGCTAAAAGGTTCCAAAGGAATAGGAAACCAGGGCTATTCTGTGATACTTGAACAATGCACTCTATCATTTTAAGCGTAGCTCTGAAATCGCTGGTTTGAAGTGGAGCATATTTTATGGACATTATACCACCTCAAGTGCCATGCAGCACACAGAGAGGATTACGGATTTCCTCTTCAGTGGAGCATTAAACGGTCCCCTAAATAGCAATTTCCTAAAAGAGCAAATATATGTGGCGCATCCTGCATATGTTTTCCTGACACTGCAGGGTCTATCCGTAATACAGACTGTATGATACAGGTTACAGTTTCTAGTTCATATGGGGAAAAATCTTAGTTTTACCACTAAAATGAAGGCAGTTAATTGAGGATACTTAAAAGCAAAGAATGAACTTTGTGCAAACTTTCAAGAATAGTAGATTGTTAAGTTTATCACCTTTGTCAGTCTCTTGCTAGTAACATCAAGGATTCGTTCTGTCCTTTGCTGCTCTTTCTAACTAGAATTCTTAACACTTCCATTTCCACTGCCTGTTAGGCTTCACGCCCCAGTTCCAATACTGACCCTTCCATTGAAAGCCTTTTATTTACCCCAGCCAAAAGCAATTGCCCCTTTCCCCAGACTCCTTCGTCACTAGTTTCACTTTTCTAATTTGGATGTTGCATTTCACTCTATAGTACAACTGTGAAAGAGAAAGTTTTAAATTCTATAGATTACAAGCTAGATGAGAGCAAGAACGTTTTATCGATTTTTTGGTAAATTTATTTATTTTAATTGGAGGCTAATTACTTTACAATATTGTAGTGTTTTTTTACCATACATTCACATGAATCAGCCATGGGTGTTCTACAGGAGAGTAAAAATTTTTTTTTTCAACTTTTTCAAGTTGATGCTACCGCAAAAGGTAAATAGCCAAAAAAAAAAAAAAAAAGTAAAATCAGTGCCTTAAATTTCAGATTCTGAAAAAGTTTTGAATATAAAAGCCAACACAATCAGAAGTTTCGTATGCCGTTATAGTGATTCCTGGGTTTCTCATAAAGTAGCCTGTGTGTGTAGAAGAGTAAGATACTCTATAAACAGTCATTAAGGCATTAGTAAAGGATGTTTGCTTACCAATGCTCATGAATTTGCAGTAAAGAAGGGAGGTTAGGTACTTTCCAATGACAACTCAGCTCCACACACTCAGGTACTAGCTAATGATACTGAAAGCCAACTCAAAGAACAAATTCGAACTAGAAAATCTGCTTATTAAAGTGTAATTATTGTGCAGATACTGCTAACAGGGTAAATGTTTTACTACATGTGCAGGGTAAATATTAAGGTGATATGAAGGAAGGACTCTTTTTTTCCTGCTAATTGTTGATAAACACACTGGCTCTGAAATGTAGAAAATGAAATTGGACTGCATTGTCAATAATATATTTTGAAATGCAAGTTTTGGGGAGAAATGTGTTCTGATGGCACAATTGAAATGATAAGAAAGTATCCTGGACTCACAACTAAGGAGTTTTGCTAGAATGGAAATCAACATTATGCTTCTTTCATCAAGAAAACCCTATCATGGAAAAGAAACTACCACTGCACTAAACAGTGTGCTTATTGACACAATGAAGACGGTAGATTTATAAAGGTTAATGCATGACATTTGGTATTCTTTTCTTTATTACATGATCAGATGAAAGCTGGTGATGGCTGACCACAACTGCACACAGAGGTACGACAAAGAGAAATATATAACTACAAAATAAACTTCTAGTGATTCTATAAAGCAAAAATAAATAAAATCCATATCCTGGAAATTAACTTTATTTTCAGATAATAATTCCTTAAAAGCCATTAAAAAAAAAAAGGTCCAGTTTCCAGGGCTTCCCTGCTGGCTTAGTGGTAAAGAATCCACCTGCCAATGCATGAGACATGGGTTCGACACTTGATCTGGGAAGATCCCATATGTTTTGGAACAACTAAGTCCACGCACCACAACTATGGAGCCCCTTCTCTAGAGCCCAGGAGCTGCAACTATGAAGCCCACACATCCTAGAACCTCTGCTCTTCAACAAGAAAACGCACGGCAATGAGAAGCCCATGTAGCGTAACTAGAGTGTAGCTCCTGTTCCCTCAACTAGAGAAAAACCCAAACAGCAACAAAGACCCAGCACAGCTAAAATAAATAAATGAAACTTAATTTTTAAAAAATCTAGTTCCCGTTAGATTATGTTTCCAGAAGCCAGACCATGTCCTATTTCCTTTAGCCTCCCACAGCTCCAAGGTCAGAAACTTGTGCTTTGTCAGTGTTAACAATTATTTGTTCATTCAAAAATATAATTATGTCCACAGGGCCAATGTTACACAGCTTACTGGCTCTATCTACTTGCCATTTTAAGATTAAAGTCTTCTTGGATCCAATTTCTTCATACACATCCAAATACTTAATACATATCCCAAATATTTCTATCATCTGGGTGAGTCTCCCTAGAGACTTTAGGAATTGATAAAACATATTTGTGATCTACACCACTGATGAGTGAGGTATATTTATATTCAGAAAAATAAATGACTCTCATAGCCTTGATTTTAAATATGCAGAACATTAATGGTAAGAGGGAGGTATTTATTATAAAGACCTATCAACACTGAGGCTTCACTCGTGTATACTTACTCAATATCATACTTGTGTCAGAAATTCTAATTTAACTACATAACACTTCTAGTAGTGTTCAGGTAGACAAAGCTACTCACAACTATTACATGTTTTCCTTCTCTATTTTCCTTACTTCATACCTTGCTTTATATCAAAAATAAAGTGATTATTCTACAGTTGCTGCTGCTGCTGCTAAGTCGCTTCAGTCGTGTCCGACTCTGCAACCCCATAGACGGCAGCCCACCAGGCTCTGCTGTCCCTGGGATTCTCCAGGCAAGAACACTGGAGTGGGTTGCCACTTCCTTCTCCAAAGCATGAAGTGGAAAAGTGAAAGTGAAGTCGCTCAGTCGTGTCCGACTCCTAGTGACCCCATGGACTGCACCCCAGCAGGCTCTTCCGTCAATGGAATTTGCCAGGCAAGAGCATTGGAGTGGGTTGCTATTGCCTTCTCCAATAGGAGATTACAATTTAATAACTGCAACACACTCATCAGAAGACCTAAAATAAAAAAATAGTGCAACCCTAAATGCTGGTGAGGATGCAGAGAAATTGAATCTCTCAGCATTGCTGGTGAGAACATAAAATGTTACAGCCACTCTGGAAAACAATCTGGTACTTTCAAATGAAAATAAACATAGAACTACCATAAGACTCAGTACTCATCCTAGTGAACTGAAAACTTATATCCATTAACAAAGACTGTACATGAATATTTATAATAGCTTTATTTGTAATATCCAAAACCTGGACACAACTAATATGTGCCTGAGTGGGTGAATGATTAAACAAACTGGTACATTCATACCATCTAATGCTACCTAGCAATAAAGGATCAGCTATGTTACATACAACAACTTAGATGGATCTTGAGGATTTTAGGAGTGAAAAAGGCCAATTGCAAAAAATCAAAACTGTGTGCTTCCATTTGTACAAATAAAATTCTTGTTTAATGAAATTTATAGTGATGGAAGACAGATCTGTGGTTACCAGGGTTTAGGGGCTGTGCCTGGAAGAAGATACAGCGGAGGGAGATCTCTGTGATAAAGGAAGTCTTTGATTACATAAGTGGTTATACTAAAGCTACACATGGGATAAAATGATATAGTGTCTACTTTGCAAACACAGTGTATCAATATCAAGTTCCTGGTCTTATATTATAATTGAGTATGTTCTAACCATTGGAGGAAACTGGATGAAGGATACGCAGGTCCTTTCGGAACTAACCTTGCAACCTCCTGTGAATCTAAAATTATTTCTAAAACTGGTTAAAATTGACAATACATGAAAATAAAATTTTATAAATATGTAAAATTGTATGGAACTTAATGACAGCAAGCATATACTAGACTCTCCAAGGCATCTGGGTCTATATTGTTGCTCCATATTTGATTTTTAATGTTACTTGTATGTTACCAGTCTTCCTCTGCTGCTGCTGCTAAGTCGCTTCAGTCGTGTCCGACTCTGTGCGACCCCATAGATGGCAGCTCACCAGGCTCCCCCGTCCCTGGGATTCTCCAGGCAAGAACACTGGAGTGGGTTGCCATTTCCTTCTCCAATGCATCAAAGTGAAAAGTGAAAGTGAAGTCGCTCAGTCGTGTCTGACTCTTAGCAACCCCATGGACTGCAGCCCGCCAGGCTCCTCCGTCCATGGGATTTTCCAGGCAAGAGTACTGGAGTGGGGTGTCTTCCTCTACTAGATTATAAATTTCAGAAGGGCAATGACTATCGTTAGCTTTGTCCACTGCTTAATCCCAAGATCAATGCTTGTATACTTGATGTTTTCAGTCAAAATCTGTTGAATGAGACAAGTGAAACAAGATCTATTGCTTTAGCATGTATAGGTCGTAACTTACGGTAACAGATGAAAAGATGCCCAGTCTCAGACCCTGATCGTGAGAATTGCAGTAACCCATATCAAAACATTCTTTTTATCTCCTTAACTGTTCACTTGATCTTGTGTTTCATTTACTCAAGTAAGTACAGGCACACAGTTACTCTAACTGTTGCTTATGTAAGTTCTCAATAAACAAAAAATGCCTTGTTAGCCTTTAACTATATAACTTGAAACTTTAAAGCACAAAACAATATTAAAAATATAAAATTCTATTTTTAAAATAATAATTAATATTAACTTTAAAAAGTTGAAACAACATAGTTCAAATACATCAGTACAGCTCTTAGTCTCTCTCACAGAAGGTTAGATGAGACACGAGAAATAACTTGGTGTTATTTTATTATTATAAGTAACTTTATTATAATATAGTTACAACATTATAGTGAAGTGAAGTGAACTCGCTTAGTCGTGTCCGACTCTTTGTGACCCCATGGACTGTAGCCTATCAGGCTCCTCTGTCCATGGGATTTTCCAGGCAAGAGTGCTGGAGTGGATTGCCATTTCCTTCTCCAGGGGATCTTCCCGACCCAGGAATCGAATCACTTGGAATCCAAAGAACTCCATAGAAAGTATTTGCATGTCTCAATACAAGCTGTATTTTGTTCTCCTACTCTTAACTATATGAGGATCTTTAGAACTAAAATCTAAAAATATAATTTTACCTAATTTTGTCCTTAGCCCTGTATATGTGAGTCATGTGACGTTCCCCACCAGGAGTCCTTTGGCCAATGCACACTGCCTTCACCAGGGGCCTTGAGGATGTGCACACCAGAATCTTCCATGTCGGCACTGGACAAGACTTAGGTCTGTCCTCCCCATCGGGGACCAAGGCATCCTCATTGTTGGCTGTGATGTGACAGCACTTTTTGTGAATTCAAGGGTACACTTCCAGACAGGACAAGGCCTGAGTGCTCAGCTTGTGCCAGGAGATCTCAGGATACAGCACAGTGGATAGATCATGACAAACTGGATTTTAATCAGAGTGGGAGTCCCAGCTCAGCCAGTATCCACCCTGAGCAAGTCATCAAACCTCTCTGAAAACAGACTGGTGGCTGCCAGGGGCAGTGTGCTTTTCTCATAATATTGTCATAAGGATAAAATGAGATGATGCATGGAAAGTGTTTAGCACAGTGCTCGGCCCCTGTTCTTCCATAAAGGTTAGTAACTGTTAGTCATCAGTCATTACTAATGACTGCCAAAATGTAAGATAATGAAAGATCATAAATGATTTGGAAATCACATACTTCTTTTCATGGGTACTTTATTTCTCACTTCACTATCAACATAGGTTATACCCTCCTTTGTAAACCATACTTCTGAAATTTAATTTTTAGTTTACACATACAGTATGGAAACAAAATGGCTTTCTGGCTTAAAATATTTTCTGATGCAAGGAAAAAGCAACACGCCACACCTAATTCCAGCTGTGAAAACCTGACTGCACACGTCTGTTTGATGATGCTACCATCCTGCCCTGTTTGTAAGGGCCGCCCCTCATCCCAGCTGGCACACATAACGGAACTCGATGTCTGGTTGGCCTCCAGTTTGAAACAGAAGCTGCAGCTAATGGATGCTGAAAAGCGTGAGGGCCACAGGTGCTCAGGGTGGAAATAGCCTCGAACTGAAAGCTGACCACGGCCCTTGTTCAGTTAAGAATTCTTCAGGGCAGCTCTTTCAGTGGTTCCTGTGCTAAAACCAAATTAGTAAACCATCAGATGGTTCTGTTGTTGCTAGGAAATGTCAGTAACATAAGCCATGACAGAAAAAGATGAAACTAAGAAAAGTAACTTGGGAAACTCTGGCATTTCATTGAATCAGTCAATTTAGATTCAACAAAATATGCAGGCTCTTTTTTTTTTTTTTTTTTGGTCAAACCAGAGCCATTTACTAAAAGCCCATAAAAGGTCCATTTCAGTATAAAATCTGCTCACAAAGGAAACACCAGAGCAACCTTTCCCTTTCAAAGTTACAACTTAGTTCCTTTATAATTAAGTGTAAATAGAATCAGATATTTTCTTCTCCTCAGTTTACTACAAAGCAATTTTTGTACTAAAAAGATTTTTGTAGAGACCCAATAAAAGATTATATTTTAAATGCACCCAATGGATTTGTTAGGCTCCAGAGAGAAGCCACTCTTCAGGGTGTGAACCATTGCCAAGGGCAAGAGCTGGGGCCACAGAATTAAGCCTGGCCTGGAAAATCCCATGGATGGAGGAGCCTGGTAGGCTGCAGTCCATGGGGTTGCTAAGAGTCAGACATGACTGAGCGACTTCACTTTCACTTTTCACTTCCATGCATTGGAGAAGGAAATGGCAACCCACTCCAGTGTTCTTGCCTGGAGAATCCCAGGGACGGGGGAGCCTGGTGGGCTACCGTCTATGGAGTCGCACAGAGTCGGACACGACTGAAGCGACTTAGCGGCAGCAGTTAGCAAAGAACTCTACAACATAATTTTTCATAAATGCATTTCTTAAATTTTTTCTTCTTGAGTATTTGCATAAAAATGACTTCTATGTCTGCTTTGTGAAATGAAGTAAATAATATAATTAGAAGTAATCTACAGGTGCACGGATTAGATTATTAGTGAGGGCTCCTGTTGTTTGAGGGATGTGTTGATACCCTTGGATTTGTTTAGATTTTACTACCTTCCCCTCAGATCTGTAGCTTTTTATGTGACTGAGAAAAAGAGTCCTGGAGGCTTATCAAGAATGTCATTGTGTGTTTTACTGGAGAATTTGAATTCTACCGTGCTTGAATAAAACACCAAAATAACAACAAAGAGAATGACACATTCCCTAAGGTTTGATGAAAGCTAAAACACTGGGAAGTTTTTGTACCAAACAGAAGGATAAATAAATACAAGTACTAAACTAACATTTGTCCACAGGATGAAGCCAAAGTAGAGGAAAGAGAGAGCTACTTCTGTCCTAAAGAGTTTGCTCTCTGCCCTGCTCCAGAAATGAGACTTCTTACACCTGTTACTCCCACAGCCCTGCATTTCAAGTTTGACCTTAAATTCCACCTTCTCCATAGAACTGCTCCAGCTAAGTCAATTTCTCTTGTCATCTGAAGTTGCCTATACTACTTTTACTATCATCAGTTCTCACCTGGGGATTTAATCATCCAGTGCCTTGATGATGTTATATCACTGTTATTTCATAGCTTCATGGGTCTCCTACAGTTATTTCCCCCTGTGTCATTATACAAGTTTCTAGAGGCCCAGGATGTCTCTTTCATTTCTTTTCTGTCTCCTCACCCTGCAATGCCAAACACAGAGCCAGAAACATAGAAGACAGGGCGTCTAGTCCAGCGGAGCTGAGTCATCCCGATGCTACCACAACTGGACTCCTGAAAATCCTCTGAGACCCATGCCTGTAACATTGGTGAGAAATTAGGCGGTGGTCCTTTTAGGTCAGTGGAGGCATGATATCCTTATAATTCCAGCATACCAATGACAGAGGGCTTCCGAGGTGGCGCAAGTGGTAAGGAACCTGCTTGCCAATGCAGGACACATAAGAGACGTGGGTTTGATCCCTGGGTGGGGAAGATCCCCTGGAGGAGGGCATGGCAACCCGTTCCAGTATTCTTGCCTGGAGAATTCCATGGACAGAGGAGCCTGGTGGACTATGGTCCACAGGGTTGCAAAGAGTCAGACACGACTGAAGTGACCTCACTTACTTGTTCACTCTCACTAACTCACCCACTCACTCTCACTCACTTGCATACACCTTACTAGGTAGGTATTATTATTTACAGGGAAAGAAATGGAGACAGAGAGAGGGCAAGGAACTCTTCCAGAGTCACACACCTATGGAGCAACTCTGGGATTCATGTCTAGGCAGGCAGAGCTTCATGTTCACATGCAAGGTACATTACTGCTCATAAAATTTACTGCACAGAATTGTTTTTAAGGATTAAACAAATTAATATCTTTAAAATATTTAGTAATATACTTGATATGAAATATTAAAATTTTAAAAGTGGTTGACGTGTAGTAAGTACTCTATAAAAACCCACTGTATTATGTTTACATTATATCATAATTTGGCTCCAAAACTCTTACAACTAACTTAGGCAGAAATGATCTAGATGATAACTTAATATATGCTGACACAATCTCTGTCCAGGGGAGGCTTAAAGTCTTAAGAGAAATATATATGTATGTTAAAAAAAACAACTAAGCAAACCAGTTTTAGAAGTGAGGCTAACTGATGTAGAAAAGCCCACTGGAGCTGCAGGTGGCAAGTGTGGATTGCCCTTGCCCTACCCAGCTGTCTTATCACATAGAGCTAACAGGCACCCAAGATGATTCTGGTGTAAATGTTCATAAACAACACTTTAAACACATCTATACAGTCCACACTTGAACGAGTACCATAGTAGAATGTGAGACAATACTTAATAAAGAGGTGATGATTGAGAAGCTCAGTGGAAACCAGCGGAGACAGATGGCCCCAACGTGGAGCTGGAGCCCAGGGAGTGCTTCTCAGAGGATGGTGACTTAGCATTCCAAAATAAAGATACCAGTCATTCACTCGGAAACTCATCCTCCAGCTCATTCCTCAGTTAAAAGAGGAATAATGACATAGAACACAAAAACCAATAGTATGAGTAATTTATAAGTTCCAGCATGTTCTCTCAGAAGCCCAAATGTTCTATACATTAATAACTAAGTCTTAAAAACCCCTAACTGTTGTAAGAGTACAGTATGCAAATAATAAACCATCACTATTTTCTTTACCACGGTCCTTTTTTACATTTTTTTTTCCTACATAGAGATGAATGGTCCCTGAAATTATGTAATGGGTACATGTTTTCATTCATTCACTCATTCATTTATTCATTCACTCTACAAACATTTATTGAATATATAATCTACACACAGTGCTAGGGCTAAGTGGAAACATGTTCACAGTCTAAGGAAGACAAAAATGCAACAGACAGGTTTTCCATGAATTGGATACTATAGTAGAGGTAGGCAGGCGACAAGTTACGGAGGGGCCTCAGAAGAGGATGTGGTCAACAGCATAAAAGGGGAGCATTCCAGACAGGTTTCAGAGAGCAATACTAACTTCCTCACTGTCAAATCTCAAGGCACATTCCTCAGACACTCCGCTGCTTCCAATAGTATCCAATACTGTCTTGAAATTTCCATTTGCCCAAATTTTCGTTATGAGACCCTGATTATTCTGCCCCTAATCTTTCCTGGCTGGCCCTTTTCCTATTCCATTGGATGGCACAAGCCTTTTAATGTGGCTGTTTTATTCTTTCAGTTTGGGCCAGAGCTTCTTATTCCTTCTTGCGTATCAGAATTACTGCAAAATCTTTTAAAAATGTACAGATGTCCCAGCATACCCTAGACTTGGGCTTTGGGGCCTGCATATATAATCCATGTGCTTTTATTTTTTAAGATTCTTATGCCTGTCAGGATGAGAACTACCTACTTAAGCCTGCCTACCTCTAACTGCCCCATGTAGACTGTTCATTTCTGTATCATTCCCTCTCTCTGGCTTTCCTGCCTCAATTTGGGGCCTGGAAATAGTCATCAGACTGAGAACCTTGGAGCGTGAACTACGCATATATAATATACTTGCAAATGAATTAAGCAATACAAAGAATAATTCTTTGTTGATTCAAGTTTTACAAATATGTTAATGAAAAGTATATCCTTTCTCTATATTCATCACTCAAGTAACAAAATACACAGTCTTTGCTGCTGCTGCTGCTGCTAAGTCACCAGTCATGTCCGACTCTATGTGACCCCGTAGATGGCAGCCCACTAGGCTCCCCCGTCCCTGGGATTCTCCAGGAAAGAACACTGGAGTGGGTTGCCATTTCCTTCTCCAATGCATGAGAGTGAAAAGTAAAAGTGAAGTCGCTCAGTCATGTCCGACTCTTCGCGACCCCATGGACTGCAGCCTACCAGGCTCCTCCATCCATGGGATTTTCCAGGCAAGAGTACTGGAGTGGGGTGCCATCACCTTCTCTGATACAGTCTTTAATGATCTGTTAACCAACATTAAGCAAAATTAATCAAGGCATGTTAACAGAAGCCTTTCAGTTATCCTTAGAATCCGCATTGCATTTGGTATCCTATGTTATTAGTACTGCTAAGCAACAAAATATAAGTTCACTGAGCAATATTTGAGCAATGAACATAATTATAAATACATATGAAATTATTAATGAAATATGCAATAACACTTCCAGAACTCACAACCGGACAATTCGCCATTTAATTACTGCCTTCTATCATCAATCTTTCAAAATAGAGTAGTACAAAGTTTTCATTTCATCCTTTCAAAATGCTTATGTAATTTGTTTTAAAGAAATTACTCCTTCAAGTAAAATCAATTCTAATAGCTAAAACACATGTGCAATGTTACCGAATCAAACGTTGGGCCACTGTCCCGTGAGCAATAAAGTCATTCTACTGACACTTGGTTGTGGTGAAGGCAAGTGCGGGGCTCAGCAGAGACCAAGCAGCTAATGCTCAAAACACGGAACTCCTAGATGGGTTTCTGGGAAGAGTGTTTAGAGGCAAAGTGAGGGAGGGGAGCTCATATCATGGTGCTTGTGCACAACACTCTGATCGGTTGATGGTGAGGGTACAGCGGTGCTGCCACAGGTGTTTAACATTCTCAATCTTCCGGCTCCAGGTGGGGGCCATGTGCTCATGAGGCAATTAACTTCTTCCATCTGGTAGGGTTTTAATAGCTGTAAAATTACTCAGGAATGTGAATCAGATTGTTATCTTTGTCCTTCATGGAGGAACTAAAGATTCTGTGACTGCTATATGGATGATTTGCTGTTTAAACTTTTCCTGTTCCCCTGACCCAACTGCTACTTTTTGTCATTACTATATATTGATGTTCTTTCCATCATTAACTCTTGAGCCAGCCTTTTGTGACTCTGGGGAGGCTTGGGAAACTAAAGCTTTTCTACAAACAAGAGGCAAGTGGAGGACATTGTAGAGTCTGTCCTGGGAAAGCCCCATAATGCCTCTTGCTCAGTTACAATACTTGACTGTCCTTTTCTTTTTGGAATAGAACTGCCTGCTGAGAATACTAGCTCTTTCCTGCTCTTCAAAGCTGTCTTTCCTGCCTGATACTGGGTGGGAATCTTGAATAACTCCGAAGTTCATTTAATAGTCCCTACTTTGGCACTCGGTGGCTTCCCAGTTGGTGCAGTGATAAAGAATCTGCCTGCCACTGCAGGAGACACAGAAGACCTGGGTTTCATCCCTGGGTCAGTAAGATCCCCTGGAGTAGGAAATGGCAACCCACTCCAGTCTTCTTGCCTGGAAAATTCCATGGATAGAGGAGCCTGGCAGCCTACAGTCCATGGGTTCACAAAGAGTTGGACACAACTGAGCATCACCACCATCACCCACTTTGGCATTCACACTAATCAATATTCTCTAATTCATGTTTACATTAATAAAAGTAACATTTTTGCCTTCTTAAAAAGTGAAAATAAAAGCACAAGCACAAACACAATTACACACCTACATTTTTGAAAATATTACACTGGGAAAAATATTTCTACTCCTGTGAAACAACACTGCTTCATTAATCACCCTCAAAAATAATTTGCTATTAGAAAATTTTGGTATGTTTTTCTTTCATTTTTGTACCTGAAAGAAATCTCATCTCATAATCATTCTTTCAGACTCTTGCATACATTGGTTTGGTTATAAGCAGACTTTTCCTGAGCTAAAAAATAAAGTATTTTCATTCTCAGAAGATTTAATCTTCTTTAGTCTCTAAATCTTCACTGTCTAATATGATAGCCACTACTCATTTTAAATGTGGCTAGTTCAAACTGTGATGTGTCATAAGTATTATGTAAATTCTGGATTTTAAAGATTTAGTGAAAAAACTTTAAATATCTCATTAATAGTTTTTATGATTATATGTTGAATAATTTAGACATATTAGGATAAATTAGACATATTACTAAATTAACTTCACTTTTAAAAACTTATATTGTTGGATGAGTTTTGGTAATTTATGGCTTTCAAAGAATTGGTTCATTTCATCTAAATTGTTGAACTGATGTGCACAGAGTTGTTCCTAGTATTCCTACATTATATTTTTAATGTTTGTGAGGTTTAGAGTGGTGTCCCCTCTTTCATGCCTAATACTGGTAATTTTTATCTTCTTTCATTTAACCTTTCTCAGTCTGGCTAGAGGTTAATCAATTTTACTAACTTTTTCAAAGAACCATTCATTTCTCTGTTATTTTTCTGTTGTCAATTTCATTATTTCTGCTCTTTATTTTTTGCTTCAGTCTGCTTGCCTCAGTTTTTAATTTGTTTTTATTTTTCCTGTTTAAGGTAAAAACCTAGATTGTTGGTTTGAGACATTTATCATTTTCTAAACTAAGTATTTAATGCTCTAAAATCTATATGAGGCTAATAAGAAATTTAAAATTACATAGTCCAATAAATGGTGTTGGAATAATTGGATATTCATATGTAAAATAATTAAACTGAATCCGTATCCCACACCACTTTAAAAAGTTAACTGAAAAGGGATTAAAGACTTAAATATAAGACTTGATACCATGAAATTCCTAGAAAACATAGGAACAAAGCTCCTTGACATGTGTCTTAGCAATAATTTGTGGGGGTATAACATCTACAGCATAAGCAACAAGATTAAAAATGAACAAGTGGGACTAAATCAAACTAAAAAGCTGCTGCACAACAAAAGAGATCATCAACAATGTGAAAAGATAATCTATAGAATGAAAAAATAATATTTTCAAATCATATATCTGATAAAGGGTTAATAGCCAAAATGAATAAGAGCTCTTATAATTCAATAGCAAAAAAAAAAAAAAAAGAAAGAAATTAAAAAAGGGCAAAGGATCTGAATTGACACTTCTTTTTTTAATTTAATTTATTTTAATTGGAGGCTAATTACAATATTGTAGTGGTTTTTGCCATACATTGACATGAATCAAACATGGATGTACATGTGTTCCCCAGTCTGAAACCCCCTCCCTCCTCCCTCCCCATCCCATCCCTCTGGGTCATCCCAGTGCACCAGCCCTGAGCACCCTGTCTCATGCGTCGAACCTGGACTGGAGATCTGTTTCACATATGATAATATACATGTTTCAATGCTATTCTTTCAGATCATCCCACCCTTGCTTTCTCCCACAGAGTCCAATAGATTGTACTATACATCTGTGTCTCTTTTGCTGTCTCGCATATAGGGTTATTGTTACCATCTTTCTAAATTCCATATATATACATTAGTATACTGTATTGGTGTTGTCCTTTGCCTTACTTCACTCTGTATAATAGGCTCCAGTTTCATCCACCTCATTAGAACTGATTCAAATGTATTCTTTTTAATGGCTGAGTAATACTCCATTGTGTATATGTACGACAGCTTTCTTATCCATTTGTCTGCTGATAGACATCTAGGTTGTTTCCATGTCCTCTATTATAAACAGTGCTGTATGAACACTGGGGTACATGTGTCTCTTTCAATTCTAGTTTCCTTGGTGTGTGTGCCCAGCAGTGGGATTGCTGGGTCATATGGCAGTTCTATTTCCAGTTTTTTAAGGAATCTCCACACTGTTCTCCATAGTGGCTGTACTAGTTTGCATTCCCACCAACAGTATAAAAGGGTTCCCTTTTCTCCACACCCTCTCCAGCATTTATTGTTTGTAGATTTTTAGATAGCAGCCATTCTGACTGGCGTGAGATGGTACCTCATTGTGGTTTTGATTTATATTTCTCTGATAATGAGTGATGTTGAGCATCTTTTCATGTGTTTGTTAGCCATCTGTATGTCTTCTTTGGAGAAATGTCTGTTTAGTTCTTTGGCTCATTTTCTGGTTGGGTCGTTTGTTTTTCTGAAATTGATCTGCAGGAGTTGCTTGTATATTTTTGAGATTAATTCTTTGTCAGTTGCTTCATTTGCTATTATTTTCTCCCATTCTGAAGGCTGTCTTTTCACCTCGCTTATAGTTTCCTTCATTGTGCAAAAGCTTTTAAGTTTAATTAGGTTCCATTTGTTTATTTTTGCTTTTATTTCCATTACTCTGGGTGGTGAGTCATAGAGGATCCTGCTGTGATTTATGTCGAGAGTGTTTTCCTATGTTCTCCTCTAGGAGTTTTATAGTTTCTGGTCTTACAGTTTAGATCTTTAATCCATTTTGAGTTTATTTTTGTGTATGGTGTTAGAAAGTGTTCTAATTTCATTCTTTTACAAGTGGTTGACCAGTTTTCCCAGCACCACTTGTTAAAGAGATTGTCTTTTCTCCATTGTATATTCTTGCCTCTTTTGTCAAAGATAAGGTGTCCATAGATGTGTGGATTTATCTCTGGGCTTTCTATTTTGTTCCACTGATCTATATTTCTGTCTTTGTGTCAGTACCAAACTGTCTTGATGACCTTGGCTTTGTAGTAGAGCCTGAAGTCAGGCAGATTGATTCCTCCAGTTCCATTCTTCTTTCTCAAGATTGCTTTGGCTATTTGAGGTTTTTTGTATTTCGATACAAATTGTGAAATTATTTGTTCTAGTTCTGTGAAAAATACTGTTGGTAGCTTGAAATTGCATTGAATCTATAGATTGCTTTGGGTAGTATTCTCATTTTCACTATATTGATTCTTCCAATCCATGAACATGGTATATTTCTCCATCTATTTGTGTCCTCTTTGATTTCTTTCATCAGTGTTTTATAGTTTTCTATATATAGGTCTTTAGTTTCTTTAGGTAGATTTATCCCTAAGCATTTTATTCTTTTCATTGCAGTGGTGAATGGTATTGTTTCCTTAATTTCTCTTTCTGTTTTCTCATTGTTAGTGTATAGAAATGCAAAGGATTTCTGTGTGTTAATTTTATATCCTGCAACTTTACTATATTCATTGATTAGCTCTAGTAATTTTCTAGTGGAGTCTTTAGGGTTTTCTATGTAGAGGATCGTGTCATCTGCAAACAGTAAGAGTTTTATTTCTTCTTTTCCAATCTGGATTCCTTTTATTTCTTTTTCTGCTCTGATTGCTGTGGTGAAAACTTCCAAAACTATGTTGACTAGTGAGAGTGGGAACCCTTGTCTTGTTCCTGACTTTAGGGGAAATGCTTTCAACTTTTTGCATTTGAGGATAGTGTTTGCTGTGGGTTTATCATATATGGCTTTTATTATGTTGAGTTATGTTCCTTCTATGCCTGCTTTCTGGAGATTTTTCATTATAAATGGGTGTTGAATTTTTCAAAGAGATCATCAACAAAGTGAAAAGACAATCTATGGAATGAGAAAATAATATTTTCAAATCATATATCTGGTAAAAGGTTAATAGCCAAAATGAATAAAAACGCTTATAATTCAATAGCAAAAAAAAAATCTAAAAATGGGCAAAGGATCTGAACTGACATTTCTCAAAAGAAAATATATTGAAAGGTCAATAGGCATATGAAAAGATGCTCAACATCATTGCAGGTCAACAGGTATATGAAAAAATGCTCACTAGTCATTATGGCATCCAGTCCGATCACTTCCTGGCAAACAGATAGGGAAACAGTGGAAAAAGTGTCAGACTTTATTTTTCTGGGCTCCAAAATGACTGCAGATGGTGACTGCAGCCATGAAATTAAAAGACGCTTACTCCTTGGAAGGAAAGGTATGACCAACCTAGATAGCATATTCAAAAGCAGAGACATTACTTTGCCAACAAAAGTCTGTCTAGTCAAGGCTATGATTTTTCCAGTAGTCATGTATGGATGTGAGAGTTGGACTGTGAAGAAAGCTGAGTGCTGAAGAATTGATGCTTTTGAACTGTGGTGTTGGAGAAGACTCTTAAGAGTCCCTTGGACTGCAAGCAGATCCAACCAGTCCATTCTGAAGAAGATCAGCCCTGGGTGTTCTTTGGAAGAACTGATGCTAAAGCTGAAACTCCAGTACTTTGGCCACCTCATGTAAAGAGTTGACTCAATGGAAAAGACTCTGATGCTGGGAGGGATTGGGGGCAGGAGGAAAAGGGGGCGACAGAGGATGAGATGGCTGGATGGCATCACCGACTCAATGGACAAGAGTTTGAGTGAACTCCGGGAGTTGATGATGGACAGGGAGGCCTGGCGTGTTGCAATTCATGGGGTCACAAAGAGTCAGACATGACTGAGCGACTGAACTGAACTGAGTTATTAGAGAAATACAAGTTAAAACCACAATGAGATATCACTTCACACCTGATAGAATGACCCTCATCAAAAAGTCAGGAGATAATAATGCTGGCATGGATGTGAAGATAAGGGAACCTTAGTGCACCGCTGGTAGGATTAAAAGCTGGTACAGCCACTATGGAAAACAAAATGGAAGATCCTCAAAATGTTGAAAATAAAACTACTGAATGATACATTTCTGGAACTATAACCAAAGGAAGTGAAAACAGTAACTCAAAAGATGCAGCCCTCACGTTCACAACAGCATTATTTACAATAGCCAAGACATAGAAGCAACATAAGTGTCCATCGGTGGATGAATGGATAAAGAAATTGTGTAGATTCATACAATGGAATAGTACTCAGTCATAAAAAAACAAATTCTACCATTTGCAACATCTGCAAACCTTGAAGGCATTATGCTAAGTGAAATAAGTCAGACAGAGAAAGACAAATACTATATGATCTCAGTCACATGTGGAATCTAACAACCAAACAAAAACTGAGTTCATGGATACAGAGAACAGATTGATGGTTATCAGAGGCAGAAGGTGTGGAGAAGGGAAACTGGTGGTTCAAAAGTACAAATTAACAGTTGTAAGATGTACAATCCAATGCCTATAGCTAACACTACTGCATAATATAGCAGAAACTTAAAAGAGTCAGTTCTCATCACAATAATTTTTTTTCCCCTTCCCTTTTCTTTCTTTTTTTTTCTTATTGTACCTGTATGAGAAGATAGATGTTAGCTGACCTATGGTAGTGATCATTTTATAATATATGCAAAATTAAACTATCATGCTATAAGGTTTAAATTTATATAGTGATGTATATCAATTAACTTTCAATAAAACTGGAAAAATAAATTACATGAGATTACATTTGTGGTTCATATTATACATTTCTATTTATTGCTACTCTAAGAAGTGTTTTCTGTCTAACACATTAGTAAAAGTTTAATAGCTTATGGGAACACTGAATCAAAAATCTCAGGCTTTCAGAACGCAGTCAGCAACAGCCTTCAGTGGTTTGAGTTCCTCTAGCTCCAATTACATAAATACTTGGGATATATTTTGAGCTGAAACTTAAAGTAAAAAAACATGTCCTGTAAAATTGAATCTGACAGCTCATGATTCTTTAGAGTTCCTTCTCTACTCATAGAGTAATTAGGATTTCTTTAAGAAAATCAGACAGCCATCTATCTAACATGAGATATCAAGCTGAAACATGAGACTACTCTCTCACCTTCTTTGTCTTCCCATTTCACCAGCTTGACACATGCCTGCATTATGTACCACAGATACCCTCTTACTGGTCCTCTAGCCTGAAACCTGGGGCTTTGATTTCCTTCCCACCATTGTATCTGCAGTACCAAGCAGTGGGGAGAAGAGAGAAGAAAAAAGGAATGTGAATTTATGACAAGTTTTGGGACCACAGGACTGGAAAAGGTCAGTTTTCATTCCAATCCCTAAGAAAGGTAACGCCAAAGAATGATCAAAGCGCCATACAATTGCACTCATCTCACACACTAGCAGAGCAATGCTCAAAATTCTCCAAGCTAGGCTCCAACATTACATTAAATGAGAACTACCAGATTTTCCAGCTGGATTTAAAAAAGGCAAAGGAACCAGAGATCAAATTGCCAACATCTGTTGGGTCATACAAAAAGCAAGAGAATTTCAGAAAAACATCTACTTCTGCCTTATTGACTATGCCAAAGCCTTTGACTGTGTGGATCACAACAAACTGGAAAATTCTTAAAGAGATGAGAATAGCAGATCACCTTGCCTGCCTCCTGAGAAACCTGTATGCAGGTCAACAAGCAACAGTTAGAACCAGACATGGAACAATGGACTGGTTCCAAACTGGGAAAGGAGTATGTCAAGGCTGTACACTATCACCTTGCTTTATTTAACTTACATCCAGAGTACATCATGCAAAATGCCAGGCTGGATGAAACACAAGCTGGAATCAAGATTGCTGGGGAAAATATCAACAACCTCAGATATGCAGATGACATCCACCCTAATGGCAGAAAACAAAGAAGAACTAAAGAGCCTCTTGATGAAAGTGAAAGAGAAGATTGAAAAAGCTGGCTTAAAACTCAGCATTCAAAAACTAAGATCATGGCATCTGGTCCCATCACTTCATGGCAAATAGATGGGAAAAAAATGGAAACAGTGAAAGACTATTTTCTTGGGCTCCAAAATTACTGCAGATGGGGACTACAGCCATGAAATTAAAAGATGCCTCCTCCTTGGAAGAAAAGCTATGATCAACCTAGATAGCATATTAAAAAGCAGAGACATTCCTTTGCTGACAAAGGTCCATCTAGTCAAAGCTATGACTTGTCCGGTACTCATGCATGGATATGAGAGTTGGGACTATAAAGAAAGCTGAGCACCAAAGAATTGATGCTTTTGAACTGTGGTGTTGGAAAAGACTCTTTAGGGTCCCTTGGAATTCAAGGAGATCAAACTAGTCAATCCTAAAAGAAATCAATCCTGAATATTCATTGGAAGGACTGATGCTGAAGCTCCAATACTTAGGCTACCTGATGTGAAGAACTGATTCACTGGAAAAGACAGTATTAATGGAAAAGACTGAATGCGGGAGGAGAAGGGGATGACAGAGGATGAGATGGTTGGATGGCATCACCGACTCGATGGACATGAGTTTGAGCAAGCTCTGGGAGTTGGCGATGGACTGGAAAGCCTGGCATGCTGCAGTCCATAGGATCACAAATAGTTGGACACAACTGAGTGACCAGACTGGGGACCACAGTTCTTTGGTCAGAGATAAGATCCCCTCTCTCAGAGGTTTAGACCCTGCCTACTG
This sequence comes from Capricornis sumatraensis, assembly GCF_032405125.1. Taxonomy (NCBI): domain Eukaryota; kingdom Metazoa; phylum Chordata; class Mammalia; order Artiodactyla; family Bovidae; genus Capricornis; species Capricornis sumatraensis. The sequence goes on along the minus strand of NC_091071.1, from coordinate 62,260,996 downwards.
CCTCCATCTTTACCAGCACTTGGGAATTGCCTGGGTTGGAGCAGAGAATAGGAAAACATGAGGCAAAAAAAAAATCAAGGTATTTCCTCCCTTTCTAATTCACAGAAGTCCTCATTCTAGGTCTCAGATCTGAGAGAGAAGACTTTTCTGAAAATTTTTCTGTCCATATCTGATGCATTCTTCAGGGTGTAAATTTGCTTTTGATCTGAGCTGAGTAATACTGAAGAAAAGGGAAAAAAAGCAACAACACTGTTGGCTTGGTGATCTTTGGAATTCTGGACCCTTTCCCTAATCTACATGGTAGTCCCTCATTTTCAGCATCCTCAGCACACATACATTCTGCCAGGTTTATAGCTGCATTGAATGGAGACAGGGTGGAGGGTATTTACTCCATCTTTCCTGGAAGTAGAATCAGTATCCAATTTTAAGACTTTTTTTTTAAGACAAAAATTCTAATCTCAGTCAAGTCCCCGAACTTCAAATATGTGTTAGGCGGGAGATGGAGGACTCAGATATTAATCATTTGAAGGATAGGTCCAACCACAGAATCAGAAGTTCGCTGCATTCTCCTGAGGAGTAATAGCTAGACTCGTCATGAGAATGACAGAGCCATGTTATCTGAAAACATCTTGAGTTTTACACATTTATACTTAAAGTAAATCTAAGTCTGTTCTTTAGACAAGAGGCATTATGGCTAAGGCTAATCAGGTGGGAGTGTAGAAGACTTAAACAAAACAAAATTCCCTCATTCTTGATTAAGTATGTTTTTTCCGGAGCAGAAGTATCTCTCATCATCTGAATAGAATGCAAAAGGTAAATTGTTATCCTGACATTTAATCTAACTTGGTGTATACTGAAGATTGGGAGTGGGCGTGAGTAGATCCTGTGCTATCATCTAACCTTGGCCACCCCTCACTTGTATATCTTGAACATCAGAATTCTGTCTTTTTAGTCCAAATCTTAGCCCAAAACTCTTTTTTTCATAATAAGCACTATGTGTTCTACTTTCTGTAAAAACTTTTTGTTTGTAGATTTGTATTTTAAAGGAGGACTACTTTCTAAGTAATTAACAGCTTGGAAGCTACAGGTCTATGACCTCAAAAATGCTAGTTATGATCCTGACTTTTGACCCAGTTTTCAAAAAGGAATATGTTGGCGACAATGTAAAGCCCAACCAGCACTGGTTTAAACATTCAAGAGTTTGTCCATGTCACCCCAGTAATATACCTCCTATATTATAGGTATACCTCCTATACCTCCTATATTGAGGGCTCAATTTACTCTCCTATAGTATAAAAGAGACATAAATAATCTTCTTATACTTCATTCCCCCATTGTTGGGCTTTTTTTTTTGTTTCCAGTTAAGTTATTCTATCAAAAACACGTGAAAAGATGCTTAATATCATAACAAAGCAGCTTCATATCTGTATCTTAACTAGTGTTTTCATTTCCAAGGACAGATTCCCAGAGGTGAGGTTGCTGAGTCTCAGGATGTGAGCATTTTACATTTTAATGCTTGCAAGTTTCCAAAATAATTTTGATAATCCAGATTCTCACCAACAGTATAGAATGCCGCTTTCCTCACATTCTTACTGTTACCAGATGTTACCAATATGTTAACTTATAATGGTGGATAGAAGAGAAGGGGGCAGCAGAGGATGAGATGGTTAGATAGCATCACCAACTCAATGGATATGAATTTGCACAAACTCTGGGATATAGTAGAGGATAGAAGAGCCTGGCATGTTACAGTCCATGGGGTCGCAAAGAGTCAGACACGACTTAGCAACTGAACAACAGGAAGTCAGACAATGAATGATTTACGTTTTATCACTATCTAGTTTCATTTCTTAGAGCATTATTGATGTTGAGCATCTTTTTACCTGCTTATTGGCAGTTGGTCTCTCTTCTGTGAATAGTCTAGTATTTATATTTATTTGACTCTCTCATCAATATAAAGGAGTATAATAACCCTTTTGTTGTCATATAAATTGCAAGTATTTTCCCTCTAGTTCATTGTTTGTCCTTTAAATTAGTCAATGATGTCTGGAAAACTCATACTCACCTACAAAACAGCTCATATATCACTTTCTCTGTCATGCTTCCCCTGGTTTTCCTGGAAGAATTAGTCACTCCTTGCACAATATATCCATAATATTTTGCACACATCCCTGTGTGCTGAGTTATAACTAAAGATTTTTCCCTCCTGATCAAGAAAGAATATCAAATTCAAGTCAAAGAGACTAGCGTTATAACAGATATCTTTGAATCTGCTTTCGTTTTTCTAAAAGTAGATCATTCACAAACTTCAAAGTTTTCTTTTTATCTATCATTAGTATTATCATACCATCTTTCATTTTAGAGAATCCTAGCTCTACTTCTCTGGAGAAGGCAATGGCATCCCATTCCGGTACTCTTGCCTGGAAAATCCCATGGACAGAGGAGCCTGGTAGGCTACAGTCCATGAGGTTGCTAAGAGTTGGAAACGACTGAGCGACTTCACCTTCACTTTTCACTTTCATGCATTGGAGAAGGAAATGGCAACCCACTCCAGTGTTCTTGCCTGGAGAATCCCAGGGACAGAGGAGCCTGGTAGGAGGCCGTCTCTGGGGTCGCACAGAGTCAGACACGACTGAAGCGACTTAGCAGCGGCAGCAGCAGCATCAGCAGCTCTACTTCTCAACTGTCTCCCCATGAAAACTCTTCTTTTCTTCTGCTTGTCTGTTTTCATTCATGAGGGTTGCCTTCAAAATCCTGAGAGGATGCCAGCATTGCTGTTGCCTTCTGTTCCAGTTATCTACTGCTGCGTGACAACCGCTGCACATTCTGAAGACCTAAAATGGCAATTATTTACTTTGCTCACAATTAATTCTCAGGCTGGGCTAAGTGGGTAATACTTGTGCCCACTCTGCAGAGGTCAGGTTCTGGAGAATCTCCAGCCAGTTCTGGAGAATCAATTTCCAGATGCCTCACTCACACGACTGGCCAGCCAGAGCTGCTGCTGCGACACTCAGTTCGTCTCCACATGGGCCTCTCTATAATGTTCCTTGACTTACTCAATAGGTTAGGTTCCAGGAGTGACTATTTGGAATTTATTTAGGGAGTAAAAGTAAAAGTCTCTTGAGACTGGACTGGAAACTGGCACTTCATCATCATCATCTATGCTATATTCATTTGCTCAAAGCAGTCAGAGTCTGCCCGGTTTTAAGGGAATGAACCTAGACCCCACTTCTCAATGGGAGGAGTGCCAAAGACATCATGGTCACCTTTAATTTACCATACCTTGCCAAATATTGGGCCCTTCCAGGGTTGTCAAATCAGTATTTGCTATAACCGAGCCCTGCTCTGTTCCCTGCAGAAGTGTGGAAAAACTTCAGTTCCTTCTGACTCTGTGTCACTTGGGGTCCCAGCCACAGAGAAATATGATGAGTGTTTCATATTTCCCATGGACCCTTCAGCTTCTGCCAAGGAGCCCAACCTTGACTGCTAAACCAAGACACGAGTAAGATAGAGGGTATCCTTGCCAAATTTTTTACTCTGAATTCAGTGTCTGTGCTGACAAAAATGTCTCCTTCTAGAACTCCTTCCCCTCTAGTAAACCAACTCGAATCAACACTTCAGTAAGTATGGACATATTCCATAGACAAACTAGTTTGGGCTGCTTAGCCCAAATCTTAATGTGCCTTTACTTCATGTCTGAGAGGCCTATTGGCATGGACTCTCTAGCCTCTTAAGCCAACTTATCTCATAAAAACAATATTTTAAAAGATTGCCTATGGCACTTTCAAAATCTAAAGAATGCTATTTCTATTCTATTCTATTTCTAAAGAAATTCTATTTCACCCCACAGCTCCATACTGTGCACTGGAATTCAATGTCTGGGAAAAGAAATACCCTATAGGAAAGTGCTATGTCAGTCAGGGAGAATCACTAGGAAGTATTGCTGTTTCTTAGTTGTGAGAATAATATTTTTGTTTTTTAAATGGAAAAGCCCTCTATTCTCAAAAGCCTAAAAGAGAAATCATACCTGCACAACAAAGGAAAATATACGCAAGGTGAAAAGACAGCCTTCTGAATGGGAGAAAATAATAGCAAATGAAGCAACTGACAAACAACTAATCTCAAAAATATACAAGCAACTTATGCAGCTCAATTCCAGAAAAATAAACGACCCAATCAAAAAATGGGCCAAAGAACTAAATAGACATTTATCCAAAGAAGACATACGGATGGCTAACAAACACATGAAAAGATGCTCAACATCACTCATTATCAGAGAAATGCAAATCAAAACCACAATGAGGTACCACTTCACACCAGTCAGAATGGCTGCGATCCAAAAATCTGCAAGCAATAAATGCTGGAGAGGGTGTGGAGAAAAGGGAACCCTCCTACACTGTTGGTGGGAATGCAAACTAGTACAGCCACTATGGAGAACAGTGTGGAGATTCCTTAAAAAATTGCAAATAGAACTACCTTATGACCCAGCAATCCCACTGCTGGGTATACACACCGAGGAAACCAGAATTGAAAGAGACACATGTACCCCAATGTTCATCGCAGCACTGTTTATAATAGCCAGGACATGGAAACAACCTAGATGTCCATCAGCAGATGAATGGATAAGAAAGCTTTGGTACATGTACACAATGGAGTATTACTCAGCCATTAGAAAGAATTCATTTGAATCAGTTCTGATGAGATGGATGAAACTGGAGCCGATTATACAGAGTGAAGTAAGCCAGAAAGAAAAACACCAATACAGTATACTAACACATATATATGGAATTTAGAAAGATGGCAATGACGACCCTGTATGCAAGACAGGAAAAAAGACACAGCTGTGTATAACGGACTTTTGGACTCAGAGAGAGAGGGAGAGGGCGGGATGATTTGGGAGAATGGCATTCTATAATGTATACTATCATGTAAGAATTGAATCGCCAGTCTATGTCTGACGCAGGATACAGCATGCTTGGGGCTGGTGCATGGGGATCACCCACAGAGATGTTATGGGGAGGGAGGTGGGAGGGGGTTTCATGTTTGGGAACACATGTAAGAATTAAAGATTTTAAAATTTAATAAAAAAAAAAGGAAAAAAAAATAAAATAAAAAAAAATTGATATAAAATCCCTACTCTAAAAAAAAAAAAAAAAAAAGAGAAATCATACCGCCCACTAGGCTCCCACTCCCCCAAGAACCCTGTACTGGTTCCGTATTGTTTCCCTGACCTTCGTCAAAATGATCAGCAAACTGTGACAGGTAATTTACATGTAGAGAACACTATGACACAGATTCCTTTGAACCACAGATAAGTTAAGTGCTGGAATTTGGAAGCTGACAATTAATTTCACCTCTCTCCCCTCAAGAGCCAGATCAGTTGAGAAACAGACATCTAAATCCATACATATGGATCAAAATATCTGCTGTTTTTACTGGCAAAGCTGGACTGGAGGACGGGTTTGATTTGACTTTCTACTTATTTTTCTTTAAAACCTAGTCCTTGGGACCTGCCTCTGGAGAGAACAGGGTCTGAAGTATAGACATGTATTTGGCTGCTCTGTGTAGGCTTGTTCTGCCATGCAGGGACATCTGGCCAAATCAGCAGAAGCAGAAAGAATAGAGAACCCGCAGCCACAGGCAGTCATGGTCTGCGGAGAGAGCCTTGAGGCTGGCTTCCCCATGCTGGACACTTCCCCTAGTCTCGCCAACTGGTAACACAGTGCCCCTCACTCCTATAGGAAGAGGAGACATGGCCAAAAGCATCCTTTCCAACATTTCTGAGAGAGAAGAATTTCCTAAATTGTGGGTCTTATAGGAAAACAGAAAGGAGAGAAAACAAGTCTCCTATATGAGGTAAACATTTAGGGTAAATCATTGTTATGACACAGATCTTATAAAATATGTTAGTCCTCTTCCAACCCTGTCTGAAAGCATTCTATGACATTCACAACACACATACTATAAATTTTTTTCAACATGTAAATATATTTAATTCAAGTCACACAGTCTTACTTTATTAAAATATATGATTAAAGACCATCATGAGCAAAGTGAAATGATAATCTACAGAATGGGAAAAAATATCTGCAAATCCTATAATGAGGATTTTATAGGAATTTATATCCAGAATATGCAAAGAATTTTTATAACTCAATAACAAAAAACAAATACCCCAATTAAAAAGTGGGCAAAGACATTTCTCCAAAGAAGGTATACAACTGTTCAGTAAGCACATGAAAAGATGTTTAACATCATTAGTCACTGCTGCTGCTAAGTCACTTCAGTTGCGTCCGACTCTGTGCGACCCCATAGACAGCAGCCCACCAGGCTCCCCAAGTTCCTGGGATTCTCCAGGCAAGAACACTGGAGTGGGTTGCCATGTCCTTCTCCAATGCATGAAAGTGAAGAGTGAAAGTGAAGTTGCTCAGTCGTGTCCGACTCTTCACGACCCCATGGACTGCAGCCTACCAGGCTCCTCTACCCATGGGATTTTCCAGGCAAGAGTACTGGAGTAGGTCGCCATTGTCTTCTCAGAAATACAAATCAAAACAACCCTGAGATACTGCTTCATCAAATAGGATGACTATAATTCAGTTCAGTTCAGTTCAGTTCAGTCGCTCAGTCGTGTCCGACTCTTTGCGACCCCATGAATCGCAGCACGCCGGGCCTCCCTGTCCATCACCAACTCCCAGAGTTCACTCAGACTCACGTCCATCGAGTCTGTGATGCCATCCAGCCATCTCATCCTCGGTCGTCCTCTTCTCCTCCTGCCCCCAATCCCTCCCAGAATCAGAGTCTTTTCCAATGAGTCAACTCTTCGCATGAGGTGGCCAAAGTACTGGAGTTTTCAGCTTTAGCATCATTTCTTCCAAAGAAATCTCAGGGCTGATCTCCTTCAGAATGGACTGGTTAGATTTCCTTGCAGTCCAAGGGACTCTCAAGAGTCTTCTCCAACACCACAGTTCAAAAGCATCAATTCTTCAGTGCTCAGCCTTCTTCATAGTCCAACTCTCACATCCATACATGACCACTGGGAAAACCACAGCCTTGACTAGATGGACCTTAGTCAGCAAAGTAACATCTCTGCTTTTGAATATGCTATCTAGGTTGGTCATAACTTTCCTTCCAAGGAGTAAGCGTCTTTTAATTTCATGGCTGCAGTCACCATCTGCAGTGATTTTGGAACTCCCAAAGATAAAGTTTGACACTGTTTCCACTGTTTCCCTATCTATGACCTAAATCAAATCCCTTATGATTATACAGTGGAAGCGAGAAATAGATTTAAGGGCCTAGATCTGATAGACAGAGTGCCTGATGAACTATGGAATGAGGTTCGTGACATTGTACAGGAGACATTGTACAGACCATCCCCATGGAAAAGAAATGCAAAAAAGCAAAATAGCTGTCTGGGGAGGCCTTACAGATAGCTGTGAAAAGAAGAGAAGTGAAAAGCAAAGGAGAAAAGGAAAGATAGAAGCATCTGAATCCAAAGTTCCAAAGAATAGCAAGAAGAGATAAGAAAGCCTTCCTCAATGATCAATGCAAAGAAATAGAGGAAAAGAACAGAATGGGAAAGACTAGAGATCTCTTCAAGAAAATTAGAGATACCAAGGGAACATTTCATGCAAAGATGGGCTCGATAAAGGACAGAAATGGCATGAACGTAACAGAAGCAGAAGATATTAAGAAGAGGTGGCAAGAATACATGGAAGAACTGTACAAAACAGATCTTCATGACCCAGATAACCACGATGGTGTGATCACTCATCTAGAGCCAGACATCCTGGAATGTGAAGTCAAGTGGGCCTTAGAAAGCATCACTACAAGCAAAGCTAGTGGAGGTGATGGAATTCCAGTTGAGCTATTTCAAATCCTGAAAGATGATGCTGTGAAAGTGCTGCACTCAATATGCCAGCAAATTTGGGAAACTCAGCAGTGGCCACAGGACTGGAAAAGGTCAGTTTTCATTCCAATCCCAAAGAAAGGCAATGCCAAAGAATGCTCAAACTACCACACAGTTGCACTCATCTCAAAGTAATGCTCAAAATTCTCCAAGCCAGGCTTCAGCAATATGTGAACCGTGAACTTCCTGACGTTCAAGCTGGTTTTAGAAAAGGCAGAGGAACCAGAGATCAAATTGCCAACATCCGCTGGATCATGGAAAAAGCAAGAGAGTTCCAGAAAAACATCTATTTCTGCTTTATTGACTATGCCAAAGGCTTTGACTGCATGGATCACAAGAAACTGTGGAAAATTCTGTAAGAGATGGGAATACCAGACCACCTGACCTGCCTCTTGAGAAATCTGTATGCAGGTCAGGAAGCAACACTTAGAACTGGACATGGAACAACAGACTGGTTCCAAATAGGAAAAGGAGTACGTCAAGGCTGTATATTGTCACCCTGCTTATTTAACTTCTAAGCAGAGTACGTCATGAGAAACGCTGGACTGGAAGAAACACAAGCTGGAATCAAGATTGCTGGGAGAAATATGAATAACCTCAGATATGCAGATGACACCACCCTTATGGCAGAAAGTGAAGAGGAACTAAAAAGCCTCTTGATGAAAGTGAAAGAGGAGAGTGAAAAAGTTGGCTTAAAGCTCAACATTCAGAAAACAAAGACCATGGCATCCGATCCCATCACTTCATGGGAAATAGATGACTATAATTAAACACACTCAAATAGACACACAGAAAATAACAAGTTTAGCAATGATGTGAAGAAACCGGAACACACTGTACATTGCTGGTGGGAATGTAATATGGTGCAGCCACTGTGAAAAACATTTTGGTGTTTTCTCAAAGAGTTAGCATAGAAAAGCCTGATGACCAAGCAATTCCACTCCAAAAGAATTGAAAGCAGGTATTCAAACAGATACTTGTACACTACTGTTCACTGTAGCATTATTTACAACACCTGAAAAGTGTAAATAACCCAAGTATCCATGGTCAGATGAATGAATAAATAAAATGTGGCATATCCATATATTTAAATATTATTCACTCATAAAAAGGAATGAAATTCTGGTACCTGCTACAACATGAATGAATCTTGAAAACATTATATGGTAAATGAAATAAGCGAGACACAAAGGGATAAACATTATATGGTTCTATTTACATGAAATACCTAAAATAGACAAATTCTTAAGAGCAGAAAGTAGATTAGAGAGATTAACCAGAGAAGGGAATGTGAATCTTTGCTTAATAGGTACAGAGTTTCTGTTTGGGGTGATGATAACTCAGGTAGGAAGTTGATAGCTGTAATGGATGCACAACATTGTGAACACAATTAATGCCACTGAATTGTACATTTAAATATAGTTGACAGATGAATGGATAAAGATGTGGTATATATACCCAGTGAATATTACTTAGCCATTAAAAAGAACAAAATTGGGTCATCTGTGGAGACATGGATGGATATGGATGTCTTACAGAGTGAAGTCAGTCAGAAAGAGAAAAACAAAGAGCATATGTTAATGCATATATGTGGAATCTAGAAAAATGGTCCAGATGAACCTGTTTTCAGGGCAGGAAAAGAGACACAGACATAGGGATCAAATGGGTGGACGTGGTGGGGAGGAAGTGGGAGGCGGGCTGAACTGGGAGATTGGGACTGACCTATACACGGTACCATGTAGTGAAATAGCTAGCTGGTGGGAACCTGTTGCATAGCACAGGGATCTCAGCTCTGCATTTTCTGATGACCTAGACTGGTGGGATGGGGGGTGGGGACAGTGGGAAGGAGGTCCAGAGGGAAGGGATATATATATACTTATAGCGGATTCACTCTGTTGTACGGCAGAAAACAACACAATATTGTAAAGCAACTATACCCCAATAAAAATAAATAAATAAATAAATGCATGTAGTACTTATTAACTATTTCTTCTAATTATAATAGTGTTCTTGTTTTATTTCTTTTACTAAATCTAAGTTTTTTAAATGTCTTTATGTTTGATTTTCTCTTATCATCCATGCTAAATACATCATAGGTCCTTGAAGTGAAGTTGCTCAGTCGTGTCCGACTCTTTGGACCCCGTGGACTGTAGCCCACCAGGCTCCTCTGTCCATGGGATTCTCCAGGCAAGAATACTGGAGTGGGTTGGCATTTCCTTGTCCAGGGGATCTTCCCGACCAGGGATCGAACCCAGCTCTCCTGCATTGCAGGCAGACGCTTTACCCTCTGAGCCACCAGAGAAGCCCAAAAAGGGACTAAATCAGCCTATTCTTCATAAGCAGGGAAGGAACCAAGGTCCTTGATGAGTGATAAATTTTAAAAAATGAAAAAAATGATTGAATTGCAAATTCATATATTTACCACAAAATTTTTTTAATGATTCATTCACACTAAATATGAATTTACATCTTTTATAGCAGTTTACAGGAGAAAAATCACACTATTCTTATTTAAGAAATAAGTTTTAGTAGGACTACTATTACTAATATATTTTCACTATTCATTTTTAACTAAGTAAAGAAAAATAGGACTAAAATACACATTCACTGGGTCAGAGATGAAATTGGAATCAGGAAGTCAACAGATTTATGAGTCAAGTTAGAGGTGAACTTTTTAGTGTGTTACATTGTATAGGGTCACTCTTCACTGAATGCTAATATTATATATTAGAAACAAATACAGGAGCCAGAGTCCAGAGGTTTTCTTGGCTCTTATAGTTGTAGCTGGGCTTTCCTGGTTGCTTAGACGGTAAAGAATCCACTTGCCAATGCAGGAGACATGGGTTCGATCCCTGGTCGGGAAGATGCCCTGGAGAAAGAAATGGCAACCCACTCCAGTATCCTTCCCTGGGAAATCCCACAGACAGAGGAGCCTAGTGGGCTACAGTCCCTGGGGTCATAAAAGAGTTAGACATGACTTAGCGACTCAACAACAACATAGTTGTAATTCCTTTGCACAATAGCAATGCAGTTAGTAGTATGACAGATGATAAGGGGCAGAATGTTTGCAGAAACATTCCTAAGGCATTTCTGACCCTTCTTTCCTCCTTGAGCCACCTGAGGATGTGGTGCTGAGAGGGGCCACAGATATTTGTTACCTGCTTACATTTCGCTCTCTCCTTTCCTGAATTCCTTCTTTCTCATTAAAATAATAATCGAGTGTCGTTTGAGAATCTAGACGCCTTTAGGGAATGAGTATTTTCTCCACATGTTTATGTTTTCCCCCACTGAAAATAGGAAAATATTTCTCTCTGGACACTCCATAGAATTGTTAAGTACTCTGTTGAAAGGAAAATAAGGTCTCTGGGGTATAGACATTACCAACATTAGAAACACTCTAACAAACTCTGTGTCACCAGAATTTTTCCCTTTAGTCTAAATTATTAGGATTTGAGATAATTTTAACAGAAGGCAGAAAATAGCTTCCCTATAAAATTAAATACCCAGATTTCCCTGATATATTAATTATCAACAGAATAATTATACTATTTTTTCTTTTCAAGGCAGCAAGCACTTCTGCAAATCATTGCATATCCCCCCAGATTTCCTTTGTAGATGTTTGAAGGTATCAGTTACTACCATAATTTTTCAAATAAAGAACCTGAGATCAGAAAGGCTAACTACTTTGTCCAAAGCAGAGTGGACTCAGCACAGAACTCCTACACCCTCCCAATACTCCTAATAGTACATTCTTCTTTATAATTAGAACAAATCTCAGGGCCCTGTGCATAGGGAAAACACTGGAGTGAACATTAAATATTAAATATTATTGGCTTATCGAACTGCTAATGTTCCTATCATTCAAAGAGCTCATATTAAAAATAACTTGGTACAACAATTTCCTGCTACAGGTTAAGATTGTACCTACCCTAACAATATAATAACTGGTAAATTAAGTTACTCCAGCCATTTACAATATGGAATTCACATTCCTCTTATTTAAAAAAGTCTTTTGTCAGCAAATATGAAACAGACTTCAGACTCCTTGATTTTTTTCAACCAAGATGATGCTACTACTAAAAATTTCCTGGGGGTAAGTGGCTGGTTTGTTGGGTTAGGAGAGGGTACGGGAAATGGACACTAAGAAAGAGGTCATGGCTAGAGATCTGCAGGAAGTCAAAAGGCCTTTCTACTTAAGACCTCATGTTCTTAGCCCCACAGGCGGAGAGGAAGAATGCTTCCACTATTCCACTGCACATCAAGACAAGATCCACAATAGATACGAACCTTTGATTCATCGTTTCCCAATCATCTTTATAGATAAAAGCCTAAGATCCAGAAGACTGGCATTAAAGGACAAGACTTCACAGCTGAGATTCACAAGCACCTTCTATGCATGAATCCATTAATAGAAAACCCTCTTCCAGCTGTGCTCCTGCATAGATTCAGGCATGCAAATTTGAGCATAGTTGTTAAGGAGAGACAAACTGCTCTGCTTAAGAAAGAATTCTCCCTGGAATTGTAGGTCTGGATAGGAACAGGGCTGGGGGAAAAAAGGTAGCCCGAGAAACCCAGATTGCTGTGAACTTCCCCACTACCCACAGCCCATCAGTGGACCTGAAAGTGCTGGCTGGGCATGGACTGCTAGCAGGGCCTGGGGAAGACATACAGTTTCTGGGTTAACTTCAGAAACAGTTGGCAGGTATGTATGAAGGGGCTGGGGACACAGGAGACCTTGAGAAAGTAAACCTCTATGGATGAACAAGAATTGTAGGGAAGTGTTGAATTTCCACAAGTCATAAAATTGAGCTTTTTCTGTAGCAGCAAAACCTTGAATTGTTAGCCAGACTAAACTAGCTATTGGCATGTGTGTGCGTGCTTAGTCACTCAGTCATGTTCGACTCTGCAACCCCAGGGACTGTAGCCCACCAGGCTCCACTGTCCATGGGATTCTCCAGGCAAGAATACTGGAGTGGATATAGCCATTACCTTCTCCAGGAGATCTTCCCAACCCAAGGATTGAACCAAGGTTTCCTGCATTACAGGCAGATTCTTTACCATCTGAGCCACCAGGGAAGCAAAATTAGCAAAGTTAGTCTTTTGATCCCTGGTTCAAAGACTGCTTACATCAGCATGTGTTTTTTAAGATATACGAAGGACTTCCTGGTCACCAGGGATTTCTACCTTGAAGGACAAGGAGCTACCTACACAGGAGAATAAATTCTGGTCTCTAATACCCTCCTGCTCCAGCACTAATTCTTTCTTTAACTTCTCAGTCTGATTTATCCTTTTACTTTTACTACTGCTGCTGGTGCTTGTCAGAGGCCGATCAGCTCTGCCTCTAAATCTAGAAAGCAAGTGTAAATTCCAGCCTACATGTTCAAAGAAGCAAGTAACATTAAAGTGCTAATGACACAGAGTACCTAGTCATTGTAGACTTCTGAATCCAGCCTCTTTGATTTTAGTAATGACACTCATTTGCCTACGAGGGTTATTACTCACAGGGTTCACTGCTGCACAGGGTTCCATTCTCAGAGGGAGAAACCACTTGGGGTTTAATGTTTTACCTATTACTGTCTTGAAGTTCTTAACAATTTTATCTTTGACTGTGTGTTCTGCAAGTAAAGTTCAATGGCAACAGAGGACGTGCTGAAGGATGGGAGCCTCACTCACCATGTGGTCCATCCCTCCGGGGAGAGAAACTCTTTGTTATCCTGTCTGCTCCCCTGCCCCTGCTCAATGACCTCTGCCCTCTGCCCTGGCAGGTGTCAGGGCACAGCTCAGAAAGGCTGGGGAGGTCCACACCCTGTACACAGAGCTGGGGCTGAGGCCCAGTGTCTGTGAGGCGCTGCACTGACCCCAACATATTCCCCTCCCCGAAGGAGCCTGACATTAAATAGCAGATTTTAAAAACACTGTGACAGGCCAAGAAAAAGCTTCTTCTTGCTTTTCACTTTGTGCTGGACCCCACAAACTATATTCCTGTCTCTGATTAGATATCTTATCTGGCAATCTCAAACCAATACTGTTTTTAGATTCTTAACTTAAATAGTCACAACATATATGCAATAATAACTCTTCATTAAAACAATTCTTTGGTTTCAAGAACTCTTAATAATAAATATAAAATCAGGTCTTTTCAATAGTTCAAGAGGGAAAAACCCTCTATATTATTTTTGCCAGCAGGTATCATGAACAATAGAAGCTTGGATCTGTTGTTGTAGCTTGACAGTACATTGCATGAAATGGAAATGGTGGAATTTTTTTTCATGGAGGCAGCCAGGAAAAAAGAAAGTACTTATTTATCCACAGTGAAAATATTATCACTATATATTGTCTATCACATTAGGGATAGTTTAAAAAAAAAATCTTGTTACTTTCTCCAATGTTGGTGTTTTCTCAACTATAGTGTTTTTCCATTATCTATCTGGCATGAAGTTAAAATAGCCATAGGTCAGTGACATAAGGGAGAATTAAGGGGAAGTGTAAGAAATAGCTTTTAATTTCTTCTTAATTTTGTATCTGCTTCATGTCTTAATATCTTACCTTGAGTTTGGCCAAAAGAAGTTCATGATCGTGAAGAAGTTTTTTGGTTTCATCTTGATTGCTTCCAATTTCTAGAAGATTGGGCTGTGATTCAGCCAACTGAAGTTGTACCCATTTGCCACACTAAAAATAAAAATGAATAAAATGCACTTTTAGTTCCCCTTACTCCTTCCCTTTCACTCTTCTCCTTCTCCTTTTTTTTTTTCAAAGCTTCCAGTTACATTGTGAAGAGTTTAACCTTTCTATAGAGACATGTCCTACTTAAATTAGAACAGAACAGTTCTAACATAAATCCATGCCCTGGCTTTTCTTTTTTTCATTCATAGGATAAATTCTTTTCTCTTAGCATATTAGATTTAAATTTAAAATTCCAAAATGAGGAACATTTACAATAGGTTATGTATTATTGATGGAGAAGGCGATGGCACCCCACTCCAGTACTCTTGCCCGGAAAATCCCATGGATGAAAGAGCCTGGTAGGCTGCAGTCCACGGGGTCGCAAAAAGTCAGACATGACTGAGCAACTTCCCTTTCACTTTTCACTTTCATGCATTGGAGAAGGAAATGGCAACCCACTCCAGGGTTCTTGCCTGGAGAATCCCAGGGACAGGGGAGCCTGGTGGGCTGCAGTTTATGGGGTCGCACAGGGTCGGACACAACTGAAGTGACTTAGCAGCAGTAGCAGCAGCATGTATTATTGAACACTAAGAAATTATAGAATAATTCACACAATTTTATGTTCTCTTGCTCAAAAAAACAAATTCTAGATAAAAATAGTGATTTGAGCAAGTAAAGTGTGAACTTCACCAAAGGGAAAATGTTTCATAAACGTAATTTATGTTGATTAGTGTCTTTAACCTTGCTGAATCAATCAGAAAGAATAAACAGCAGAGGAAGCAAGTAATTCTTAGTTTATTTCAAAGTTAAAACATAATATTTTTCAAATCTTATTGTTGAATAGTCAATAAAGTATGCACAAAAACATCAGTGAAGTTGGATGGGTGACAACTGCCATTTGAATGCAGTCAACTTCTTTTCCACATGAAGGACCCTTTCAGTGTCCTGCCCCAAGATACAATTCATCACTGCATTTCCTAAGGAATTGCTTTTTTAAGAAGCAATATCGATTCAGCAAGAGGAAGCACTAGCAGGCACGTGCACTTGGCTAAATGAGAAAGCTACACGTCTATTCTATATCATTAGTACCCTGAGACTGCTTAGAAACGGGAAGCCCGCATGAATCAGACACAAGCACTTCTATTAAGACGCACTTTCCATTTTGAACAGCTTGGAGTTTATTTCAAATAGCACAGCAGTGAACTTAGGGAGCTGAGGGGGCAGGATGGAGGGAACTTTCTTGAAAGAGTTTTAGTTAAGAGTTTCCAGTCTAATTTTAGAGGGTTTTTTTTTTCTTTTTTCTCTCTGTCAATTTAGCCCTGATTCCTTTATCATTTATTCTATACTCATTCTTCCTCATTCTACTCAAATAAATGTTTCATATTTGAGGGAAAGAAAAGTGAACTAAAAAAACAGTAATTTTTCCTCTTTTTCCCTCACTGCTGATAATTGCAGTTACTCAGAGCATCATAAAATGACATGGCAAGTTATCAATTTTGCTGCTTTTGCTTCTCGCTTTTTTTCCACGTCCACCCATTGCCTCTGAAAAGAATGGAGGTCAAGGGACTCAGCAGAGGCCCTGTTATTGTGAGACCAAGTCTCGAGAGCCCTGGGCAAGCGGCCTTGGTAGGAACACTTTGCATTTCGTGCTTCTAGACTGAATCATTTTGTTCAATGTCGGGCACTGCTTTCCTGTTTTGAGTTTTCACAGTAACATAAAATTTGTGGCAATTAAGTGAAATTAAACAGGCTTTATTGCCCATGCTTCTTACCAAAGGCCAGAAAATTCATTCGGTTAAGTCTGGCGGGGTCTTGAAAGTAACAGGCTGGTGAGCACCGATTCCCTTCATTAAACCCTGAGTTCTTGAGGTGGTGAGTTGTCTAAATCCAAGCAAAAGGCTTCAGGAATTTTCATAGGACGTATTCATAGGGAATAAAATCATGTATACATTCTTCAACCTAAAGATGTGTGCTCATCTTTGCAAATGGGCAAAGTGCTTGACATAAAACATGCAGAATCCCGTAAGTCCCAAGTGGCTTCAACTTCCTGTGGTTAAGGGCAAGTCAGACACATGCCCTTCACATCTGCCCTGGTGGGGTCTTCCTTCTCTCACCAGTGCGACAAGGATTTACTAATGCCTTCACCATGTCAAAACCAGAGCTGCAGAGGGCAAGTGTCACTGTCTCTTGTTAGGAGTTCCCTGCGCTCCGTCATGCTGAAAACAATGCCACCCCTTATCTCTTCCCTCCTTCATCACATCCACTCTCAAAAACCACAGACATTTCACAGGTCCACTGGACTCTTAAGCCTAGCAATCACAAGCCTGTGGTCACAAACGCTTTGTCTTTAAAAACCAAACTGAAAGTATACGGTAGGGTTTGTTATTGCTTTTCTGAAAAATCAAGCTGCTGTATATGTTTTATGGCTAACTGAAAGAGAAACTCTAGCAACTGGCTGAAACTTAGCAGAGGGTCCTCTCAGTTGCCAATTTAAAGAAGCATTAAGATGTACTTGCTGGGTTATTTTCTATATGGTGTGTACTGCTGATTGTGTGGAATGTTTTTTAGGATTATCAGCTCATAGCAAGAAGCCTACAGCCACACAGGAAAAAAAGGAAGTTGTCTGCTTACCTTTATGACAGCTATAACGATTTTGGAGTCCCCAGCCTGCACAGCTACTGAACTGACTGTCGTTGTAGAAAACTCCACAGCAGGACTCTCTCGGCTGGACATGGTATGTTAGAACCAGAGTTTACGCGCTGGACAGCCTGTGTGCAGATGTGTGGCTGCCGCTCATTTCAGAAGGCAACCACTGGGGTTACTTGGATTCATTCAGGGAAAGAGCTCTGCTCGCACTGATTACTCTGCCAAAAGGAAAGAACAGGAGGTTAAAAATAGACAACCTCATTGAGTTTATCATGAGAGAGAGAGAGGAAAGAACGGGAGAGAATCGCCACACCCCTAGTATGGTAATACTGAGCGCCTGTTATTTTGGCCATTATCTTAAATGCAGAGGGCAGCTTCTAGCTCTCTGCCTATCAGCTGATGTTGATAGCAAATGGAAAAAGAATTACATCCTGACAACCCAAGATACTTTAGCCATTGAATCTATACAGTGATGGTGAACTTTGAAACCAGCCAGTCATTAACCTGGGTATCAATCTTTTCAAGATTTTTTTAAGTCTTCTTCATGCAAAGCAAACTCTGAAAGATGTACTTTAAAAAAAAGTTCTGGTATTTATTCTGGGACTAAGCCACAAAATTGTTTGAAATACATTTTTGGATTAATATGCTTTTCTAAAACTGCCTCTTGTCAAATGGAGTTTATGTGAAATGGCCACATTTTTTCTCAGAGCCTCGGATTTCTTAGAGACTTTTAAAAATATCTCAATGAGCATTTATCAACAGATATCCAGCATGTCAGGATTTCTTTGCAACTATCTACTCCACTGAACAGTATTTTCAAGTTCAGATATCATGACTACTAGGAAGTAATACATTTTCCAATTACTTTTAATTGTAGCAGGGGCATGACTTGTATTTTTGATTAAAGGTTAACATTATGTATGTTTTGCTACTTTTCTTTTAAAAAGAATAACATTGTACTTAAGATTTGGTTTTATTTCCAACCCTCCCCCACCCCACGCCAGGGGCAGGAAAATTATAGATGGCTTAAATCAGAGCCTAAGATCGACAGATTAATCCTATTGCTAGAAACTCAGTGTGTGTCACAAGCTGTCTGTGGTATTAAACAGCAGCTGTTGGATTCCCTGTCAAGGAACAGCTGAAAATAACACTGAAGCTTAGGTCAGAGGTCAGATGCAAACACATCAGAGATACTGACTCTGGAGCTGCTGAAGCCATCGGAAATCTTTGGGCCGAAGCCAGAGTGGAGGATATAGCTGGTTAAACCCTTAGCTCAATTTATTTATTTATTTATTTTTTTCCCTGTCAAATTTTCTACTTCATTATTATTTTTTTTTAATTTTTATGTTTACTTTATTTTACTTTACAATACTGTATTGGTTTTGCCATACATTGACATGAATCCACCACAGGTGTACATGCGTTCCCAAACATGAACCCCCCTCCCACCTCCCTCCCCATAACATCTCTCTGGGTCATCACCGTGCACCAGCCCCAAGCATGCTGTATCCTGCGTCGGACATAGACTGGTGATTCGATTCTTACATGATAGTATACATGTTACAATGCCATTCTTCCAAATCATCCCACCCTCTCCCTCTCCCACAGAGTCCAAAAGTCTGCTATACACATCTGTGTCTTTTTTGCTGTCTTGCATACAGGGTCGTCATTGTCATCTTTCTAAATTCCATATATATGTGTTAGTATACTGTATTGGTGTTTTTCTTTCTGGCTTACTTCACTCTGTATAATCGGCTCCAGTTTCATCCATCTCATCAGAACTGATTCAAATGAATTCTTTTTAACAGCTGAGTAATACTCCATTGTGTATATGTACCACTGCTTTCTTATCCATTCATCTGCTGATGAACATCTAGGTTGTTTCCATGTCCTGGCTATTATAAACAGTGCTGCGATGAACATTGGGGTACATGTGACTCTTTCAATTCTGGTTTCCTTGGTGTGTATGCCCAGTAGTGGGATTGCTGGGTCATAAGGTAGTTCTATTTGCAATTTTTTAAGGAATCTCCACACTGTTCTCCAAAGTGGTTGTACTAGTTTGCATTCCCACCAACAGTGTAGGAGGGTTCCCTTTTCTCCACACCCTCTCCAGCATTTATTGCTTGCAGATTTTTGGATCGCAGCCATTCTGACTGGTGTGAAGTGGTACCTCATTGTGGTTTTGATTTGCATTTCTCTGATAATGAGTGATGTTGAGCATCTTTTCATGTGTTTGTTAGCCATCCGTATGTCTTCTTTGGAGAAATGTCTATTTAGTTCTTTGGCCCATTTTTTGATTGGGTCGTTTATTTTTCTGGAATTGAGCTGCATAAGTTGAAAGCATGGTTAGGTTCAGGTTCATTTTTCAGAAGGCTGAGTCAGCACCACGGCTTTGTTCAGGATGACATTCTTGAATCAAAGGGGAAATAGTTTTTACATATATTTTGGGTTTGGCAATTATTTTTGCTTCCCAGAGCATATCCTAGCTGCTCTGCTGTTATGTGGGCATGACCCAGTTGCCTGCTGGTCAGCAAAAGGAAACCACCCGGGCCCCAGTTCCTGGGCTCCAGAACTTCAGCAGAGGCCATAAAAGGTGCATTTGGGGCAAGCTCAGGAGAGCAGATGCCAAGAGACACCGAAGCACTGTAAATGGTTTCATCCTATGGCAGGGATGGAGAGCTTGCAGAGAACGATCCTGACCTCTCTGTAGCGGCTGTATCAGCATTCAAGGCGGGCTCCTTCTGCTTGAGCAAACAGTTGGTCCAAACAAACCAAAACAAATTGAGCGAAACCAGTTTTCAGCTAATTGCCTTCAAGAAAAATCGAGAGTTGACAAGTGTGTCACATAATCTCCACACCCTGAACTAAAATGCCCAAAGGAGCCTTGCTTAAGCCTTTGTGTACACGGCAAACCGGAACAGCAAACAGCGCACCCAAGGTACACAGTGCACCTTGCCCCAGAGCAAATCTACTGTTAGAAACTCAGTGTGTGTCAGCAGTTACATAAAGGCCCTCGGGAAGCAAGGGGAAATAGGTTACGCAGACAATGGTTAGAAGAGTGCTGATGTTCCCAGAGCCCCACTTCAGGTGGATGACTGTATAACGCCTATGGAGGGCAGTGTGGACTGTGCGGAGTCACAGGCCCAAGGCAAGGGAAAGGGAAGAGACAGGTGAGGAGGAGAGAGAACGAGCATGAAAATCTGATTAATTCCAAGGCTTAAGGGCAAAAGGAATCAGAAATATGTAAGACATTGTTAAAAGATTAATCCAGCTATTCAGCAGCAAAGGTGATGGTATCTTTCTTTGTATAGATGATCTTTCTAGGCAGACCCAAAAGTGGTGCGTAGAAAATATTTTCTGCATTGGTGGACATGAACAATAATGCAAACTGCATGCATGAATTTAAGTGGTTTCTAACAAATGTCCTTTAATTCAAATTCTTGGCTTTAACAACTTCCAAAGACTTGAATCACTTTTTTCTCCCCTTCCCTTGCTTTCTATTTCTTTCCTCTTCAACTTCTTAGTCCTTCCTTGGAAGCTCTGTTGTTTAGACCTCTCTGTCTACATCTTGCTCATTTAGAAACTTGGTCTAGGTCTCTTCATCTAGCATAATATTTAATTATAAGCTGCATTTTTAACCCTGGGAAATAGTTTGGAAAATACTAAGTATAAAATATACTGTACTAAAGAAATTGCTACCCTATAATTAGATGGGCTTTTTTTGAAAGCTTTTGAGCTACAGTTTGTTTATACTCTGCCTCCCCTATCATCACCAAAAAGGCAGGATAAAACAAAACAAAACAAAAAACCTTACAGGCATTCTTATATTCTTTGAAGTTTATAGAGGATCTTGCTGAGGTTATTATGCCTTCTCTGTTTATCCCTCTGGGAAATGCCTGTTTTTTTTTTTTTGTTTTTTGTTTTCATACCAGCTGAGTTTTAGTGAAAAATCCTCCATGGGGAATCAAAAAGCTATAACTGAATTCTGTAGAGCTGCAAATATTACATTCTCCCCGCCAAATTTTTCTTTTATTGTAGTAAAATACACATGACAAAATTTACCATCTTAACTATTTTTAAGTGTACAGTTCAGCGATATTAAACACATCCATAGTGTTATTCGACCTTCACCAACATCTATCTCCATAATTCTTTAATCTTATAAAAAATGAAACTCTATACGCATTAGACAATAATTCCATCCCCTACCCCACCCCAAAACCTCTGGCAACCACCATTCTACTTTCTTTCTCTATGATTTTGACTACGCCAAGTATCTCATAGCAGCTGTTTTTTGTGATTGATAAATTTTACTTGGAGAAGGAAATGGCAACCCACTCCAGTATTCTTGCCTGAAAAAGCCCATAGACAGAAGAGCTTGGCTGACTACTATAGTCCACGGGGTCACAAGCGTCAGACACGACTGAGCGACGAAACCTCCGCCAATTTTACTGAGCGACGAAACCTCCGCCAGTTTCACTTAGCATAATGTTCTCAAGGTTCGTCCATGCTGTGGTGGTGGCGGTGTGGTTTAGTCGCTCAGTCGTGTGCAACTCTTGAGACCTCGTGGACTGTAGCCCGCCAGGCTCCTCTGTCCATGGGATTCTCCAGGCAAGGATACTGGAGTGGGTTGCCATTTCCTCCTCCAATGCAGGAAAGTGAAAAGTGAAAGTGAAGTCGCTCAGTCGTGTCCGACTCTTCGTGACCCCGTGGACTATAGCCCGCCAGGCTCCTCTGTCCATGGGATTCTCCAGGCAAGGATACTGGAGTGGGTTGCCATTTCCTCCTCCAGGGCATCCATGCTGTGGCATAGGTCATATTTTCTCTTAAGGGCTAAATCATATTCTTTTGAATACATATTCCATGTTTTGCTCATGCATTCAGCCACTTGAGTGGCTTCTACATTTCAGCTCTTGTGAATAATGCTACTATGAACATGAGTGTACAAATTATTGCTTTGAGACCCTGCTTTCTAATTATCTGGAGTATATACCCAAAAGTAAAATTGCTAGATCATATGGCAATTCTTTGTTTAATTTTTTGAAGAAATACCACACTATTTTCCACAATGACCACATTTTAATGAAATATAGGTAACTGATGATAGTATAAAAAATTTGTCATATGATTATTTTTTAGCTCTATGAGGATGTCATTCAAACGACACATTTTCTTTGCTGGAGTATATGTGGAGTCTGCTCATTCTTAGCATTTGTCTTAATGCTATTATTGATTAAACTGTATTTAAGTTTATAAAGACAAATTAGACTTAATACAAATAACACAGAATAAGTCTATTTATCCAGATTAAAAATGTAAGGCACAAGTTTCTCTATTATTATTATTATCAGTAAATAATGTTACTGTTTAATTATAGCTAGTTATGTGCCAGGAATGGGATGAGTACTTTGCATTTAATCCACATAATTTAATGGCTGCAAAGACATTTTTATGAGTTTATGAATTTTTTTTTAATTTTTATTTTTACTTTATTTTACTTTACAATACTGTATTGGTTTTGCCATGAATCCACCACGGGTGTACATGCGTTCCCAAACTTGAACCCCCCTCCCACCTCCCTCCCCATAACTTCTCTCTGGATCATCCCCGTGTACCAGCCCCAAGCATGCTGTATCCTGCATCGGACATAGACTGGCGATTCAATTCTTACATGATAGTATACATGTTTCAATGCCATTCTCCTAAATCATCCCACCCTCTCCCTCTCCCTCTGAGTCCAAAAGTCCGCTATACACATCTGTGTCTTTTTTGCTGTCTTGCATACAGGGTCATCATTGTCATCTTTCTAAATTCCATATATATGTGTTAGTATACTGTATTGGTGTTTTTCTTTCTGGCTTACTTCACTCTGTATAATCGGCTCCAGTTTCATCCATCTCATCAGAACTGATTCAAATGAATTCTTTTTAACGGCTGAGTAATACTCCATTGTGTATATGTACCACCGCTCTCTTAAAGCCACACACTTACACGCACACATGCACATATCCACACACAGTGATTCGCTGATTCTAGCCACCTCAGGTCTAACTTTTTCTCCCTGGGTTTGAAGGTTGTCTATGATCTTGTCCTCCTACCTACCTAATAACGTACACCATTATTCCCAAGCCTCAAAGATCATCTTTGTTCTCCACGTTAATTCAGTTGTTCTACCCAGAAATATCTGCTTCTCCCCTTCATCTATATGAATTCCTCCCATCTCTTAAGACCAAGATAAACTATCAGTTCCTTTTAAAAGTTGAAATGCCTGCATATATTCCCCTTCCCTCAAATGCAATTGTAATTAAAATTTAATAATGTTATGCTTATATTATAAACTTGAATTGTTTTGTAATTATTTCACTCCACTGGTATTATTTCTTAACTAGATTTAAGGCTCTTTACATAAAGGAATTATGTCAACTTTTTTTTTTTCAAAATCTTTGCAGACTACTTCAGAGAGTATTGTAGAGATTAAAAAGAGTTGCTTTACACAAAGCACTTAGAAGAGAACTTGATATTTAGCAAATACTATATATGTGTGTGTGTTGTATATAATATGCACACACACACATATAACTATATATATGAAGGAGAGTACTAGGCACAGAGGGGCTTACCTGGTGGCTCAAATAGTAAAGAGTTTCTGCCTGCAATGTGGGTGACCAGGGTTTGATCCCTAGGTTGGGAAGATCCCCTGGAGGAGGGTACAGCAACCCACTCCAGTATTCTTCCCTGAAGAATCCCCATGGGCAGAGGGGCCTGGCAGGCTACAGTCTGCTGCTGCTGCTGCTGCTGTCACTTCAGTCATGTCTGACTCTGTGCGACCCCATAGACGGCAGCCCACCAGGCTCCCCCATCCCTGGGATTCTCCAGGCAAGAACACTGGAGTGGGTTGCCATGTCCTTCTCCAATGCAGGAAAGTGAAAAGTGAAAGTGAAGTCACTCAGTCGTGTCCGACTCTTCGTGACCCCATTCACTGCATCTTACCAACCTCCTCTATCCATGAATTTTCCAGGCAAGAGTACTGGAGTGGGGTGCCATTGCTGTCTATGGGGTCGCAAAGAGTCAGACCCAATGGAGCAAGTAAGAATGCAGTGCGCTCATGCACACACAAACACACACGCACACACACACAGAGCACAGATTTGGTGCTTATGATATTGGCTGACTGATCGAATCATGTTTTGAAACAATTCATTCACTCAGTACTTACTTATTCAACCAACAGTTTATGAACATTTGCTACATACCAGGCACTAACATATTAGGAATATAGCAGCGAGTGAAACAGAGTGAAACAGAGTTCTCTGTTCTCAAAATAGTAACATTACAGTGAAAAAAGACCATAAACAATGAAAAACATAGCCAAGACAGAAATCTACCGTGATAAAAATTAAGGGAAAACAACTGGTAGTGGTTAATCAGACTGAATCACAAAAGGCTTCATTTAGAACTTGCCAGAGAAATCAGGGGATACTTTCAGGGTATTTCTATTGGGGTACAAAAATTAACAGGAAGAATAAACTGATAGTAATTCCAAAACAACAAGAAGTAAACCATTCAAAATGGCAAAGGCAATGGGTTAGGGGCTCTGAAGCCAGGCTGCCTTTACCCCTCTGTGCCTTAGCTTCCTCACTGCATATTCAGTTCAGTTGCTCAGTCTTGTTCGACTCTTTGCGACCCCATGAATCGCAGCAAGCCAGGCCTCCCTGTCCACCACCATCTCCCAGAGTTCACTCAGACTCAACGTTCATCGAGTCTGTGATGCCATCCAGCCATCTCATCCTCTGTCGTCCCCTTCTCCTCCTGCCCCCAATCCTTCCCAGCATCAGAGTCTTTTCCAATGAGTCAACTCTTGGCATGAAGTGGCCAAAGCATTGGAGTTTCAGCCTCAGCATCATTCCTTCCAAAGAAATCCCAGGGCTGATCTTCTTCAGAATGGACTGGTTGGATCTCCTTGCAGTCCAAGGGACTCTCAAGAGTCTTCTCCAACACCACAGTTCAAAAGCATCAATTCTTTGGCACTCAGCTTTCTTCACAGTCCAACTCTCACATCCATACATGACCACAGGAAAAACCATAGCCTTGACTAGATGGACATTTGTTGGCAAAGTAATGTCTCTGCTTCTGAATATATTATCTAGGTTGGTCATAACTTTTCTTCCAAGGAGTAAGAGTCTTTTAATTTCATGGCTGCAGTCACCATCTGCAGTGATTTTGGAGCCCTAAAAAATAAAGTCTGACACTTTTTCCACTGTTTCCCCATCTATTTGCCATGAAGTGATGGGACCAGATAACATGATCTTAGTTTTCTGAATGCTGAGCTTTAAGCCAACTTTTTCACTCTCCACTTTCACTTTCATCAAGAGGCTTTTTAGTTCCTCTTCACTTTCTGCCATAAACGTGGCGTCATCTGCATATCTGAGGTTATTGATATTTCTCCTGGCAATCTTGATTCCAGCTTGTGTTTCTTCCAGTCCAGCATTTCTCATGATGTACTCTGCATAGAAGTTAAATAAGCAGGGTGACAATATACAGCCTTGATGTACTCCTTTTCCTATTTGGAACCAGTCTGTTGTTCCACGTCCAGTTCTAACTGTTGCTTCCTGATGTGCATATAGATTTCTCAAGAGGCAGGTCAGGTGGTCTGCTATTCTCATCTCTCTCAGAATTTTCCACAGTTTATTGTGATCCACACAGTCAAAGGCTTTGGCATAGTCAATAGCAGAAATAGATGTTTTTCTGGAACTCTCTTGCTTTTTCCATGATCCAGTGGATGTTGGCAATTTGATCTCAGGTTCCTCTGGCTTTTCTAAAACCAGCTTGAACGTCAGGGAGTTCACGGTTCACGTATTGCTGAAGCCTGGCTTGGAGAATTTTGAGCATTACTTTACTAGCATGTGAGATGACTGCAGTTGTGCGGTAGTTTGAGCATTCTTTGGCATTGTCCCTTGGTCAAATAGGCCTGTTGGGAGCGTTTAATAACATTTGAAAAACACTTTATGCCTGGCACATCAGTGGTGTTCTGATAGTCATGCATTACCATTTCTAAGACAATGTCTGTTAAGGGATTTCTTAAATCTAGTAACTGCCACAAAATTTGAAATGTTTTAAAATTAAGTTGAATTATAACATGGTAGGCAACTCAGATGGATTAAATACCTTAGAAAGACATAAAATGTGCATTACCAGGGAGGAAATATGTCAGTATAATCAAATGGTAAAAAAAAATTCAGTGACTCAGCATTTCTAGACTACCATCTTTAATCATTCACTCTCAACAAAATCTTCCCTAACTCATTATTTGTATTATGTAATATTCTCCCTGGCAGCACTCATTTATTTCTTAGATTATAAGTACTGTCATTTAATTAATATCCATAAGTAAATTAAAGCATGCTCTTAAAAAATCTTCCATCCTAGGTGTCAACTTATTCTTCTATGTAGATATTCATTTGTTGATTCAGTGAGTATGATTAAATAACTAGTAGGTATCAGGCACTGTTCCAGATGCCAGGCGCACTGCAATAGGTGAAACAAAGTTCATCCACTGATACAGCTTACCTTCTGGTGGGGGAGACAGAACCAGTTAGAACACAAGCAAAAATACTTACACAATTATGTTAGGATGTAATAAGGGTTATGAAGAAAAATAAGGCAGTAAGAAGGTGAGCGTGAACAGGGGGAGAGGGATACTAAATACTTTAGGAAGGAGTCAGAAAACTTCTGAAGACATGAGATGTGAGTAGAGGCAAGAATTAAGCCTAAAAGAGCATGGCATGAAGACATCTCAGCAAAGAACATTCCAGGTAGCTGGCCACGCTTGTTATAGCTGAAAACCTCTCAGTAGGTCAATGTGGCTGGAGCTGAGAAGTGAGGGAAGAGGACACTGATAGAACGTGAGATCTGCCAAGTAAGGTCTGGTTTGCTTGGGATAATCATGTTTATGCCTGCTTCCCTGGAATAATTACTCTTTGGCCCCTTCCATTCTCTGAAGAGTTCTGTCTGGATTATAAACTATGTGGTAACCCTGCTCTTACACCCAGGTAAGGACTTTGGGTTTCAGTCTGAGATGGGGCATTATTGCAAGGTTTTCATCTAAAGAATGGCATCGTTTGACTTAACACTTCTTTAATGTCGTTAAAAACTCTTCATGGAGAGTGTAGGAGTCAAGAGTGAAAGCAGAGGTAGGATGAATTCCATAGCACCCCAAACACAAATGCCAATACAATGCCCCTTTGGGATGTTTCTTTATAGACACTTACGATTTACTTAAGAAACATCATGACTCTTTTTAACAGTTTTACACTCTGTTGTACATTGATTGCCATAGATTTCCTTATAATTAACATGTTTAATGACATAATGCTTAGCCTCTCCATATGACCTGGAAGAATAATTATAAACAAGCAACTTTAATATCCAGTAAAATTTCCTTCTATAAACACTAAGAAAGACAAAGCAAAACAAAACTTGCGAAAGTTTGAAAACTTGAACTTGATCAAAGATCAAAGATGGCTGTATTTACTATAATTTTAAGGCATGGTTTACCAAAATAGTGTGTGAAATGATAGCAATATCTGTTCAATTATCATGTATACATTTTCCTAAAATTCTCTATCTAGAACAATGTATTGGGGAAGGAAATGGCAACCCACTCCAATATTCTTGTGGGGAGAACCCCATGGATAGTGGAGCCTAGTTGGCTACAGTCCATGGGGTCGCAGAGAGTCAGATATGACTTAGCGACTGAAGCGCAACAGAACAATGTTTGATCTGCAAAGCTGTCAAATATTTGTATAGACTGCAGTTAAAATAATCAGCAAATATGTGGCTATTACTGATCTGGCAAAACTTTCTTTCTCAATGGGAGACACTATAATATTTCAAGCCAGAAAAGTTTTATTTAATCAGTGAAAAGCTTTTATGTACAAAGTTTATTTTAAAAATTTAAACTAATAAGGCTTTCTACCTACATTGAGCTGTGCACCCAGGCTTCAACATAGCAGAGTTTCTCTAATTCTTGTTAACATAATGAAGAGTCCAGAGAGTTACCCTTCAGAAGGGAGGGTGAGTAAATGAGAAGACAGCAGTCTTAGTCAACTTGATTTTGGAAAATTACACTTCTCTTGTTTTGTCCTCACTATTCCTTAACTCCAGTTGAGGCTGAGAATTTCCAGCCCAGAGTAATCCCCGGGGAAGCCTGAAGAGCAGCAGTCCTTCCAGCTGCTTGGGAGCCCAGCAGTGACACTGAGAGTGACCTGCCACTTCTCCATGCAGCTATAACTCTGCCAAGGAAGGAAAAATACTATAATGCAAAATTCTAGGACATAAAAATCAGATACCCTAAACAGAATGGTAGCACCCATGGATTCAAAGCAGGAAGTATGCAAAGAGTTAAAAACAGAACGTTTAAAATGATGTTTTAAGAAAGACTCAAACATAAAGAACTTAAAGAGCTAAAACATAAAGAGCTTTATATATATATATAAAGTACACAATACACATATGTGTTCAGGTGATTATGTTATCTGCAACAATACTCTCAAATATTGTTAAAATGGGCTTTCTCAGTTGTATGAGGTGATGTTTCACCATATATTGACAGTTTATTGGTTATCAATTTAATGACAAAGTCTTCCCCGGTAGCTCAGACCGTAAAGAGTCTGCCTGCAATGTGGGAGGCCTGGGTTTGATTCCTGGGTCAGGAAGATCCCCTGGAGAAGAAAACCCACTCCAGTATTCTTGCCTGAAAAAGTCCATGGATAGAGGAGCCTACATGAACAGAGGTGGGCTACAGTCTATGGGGTCAGTAAGAGCTGGACACAACTGAGTGACTAACACTTTCACTTTCACTAATGACAAAGTCACTGTTAACAGAATTCCCTTGTAGATAATTTTTTTTTAAAGTTCAGTTGCCCGCGTTTCTAAAAATTTACTGTATGGATTTTCAGATCTGGATCCCCATTCCAAGCAAGAATGCCTCACACCTGCGCTGACACAGAAGTCCATCACTATCATTATCCTGGTTTCTGTTACTACATCATTCACTGCAGTCCTAGAAGCCACATGAAAGGCAATGGTTGCTGAGAATGTCCGGAAGGATAAAGCAGTTACCAACACCTGCAGGAAAAAAGATATTCATATACTCAGGCTTTCAGGAAAAACAGGAAGCAAGATGAGAGAAACTCACAGAAACCTGGAAATCAAAAATGGAAACAAAAGGAGCAGGTCATTTGTGCGCCACCCCCCACAGCTCACACCACCCTAAACAAACCAGTTTCCTATCACAAATTCCACCCTCACAAAGGGCAGATTTCAAAAGCAATTTATGTAGTCTAAATTCTGCTGTGGCGAGTTGAAGCCCTCACCAATAAATGGGCTTCTTGAGCACCTACAGTGCACAGGCTCTGCTTTTTTTATAGGCCCCATCCTCATTAGCTCCCTTTAGTTCGTAAAACGCATAACCAATTCATCTGGTTGGACCTCTCAACAGCCTCCTGCAGTCAGCCCTCCATATCTGAAGATTTTCTGTAAGGGACTTAAGCATCTGCAGCTTTTGGTATCTGCAGGAGGTCCAGGAAGCAATCCCCTGTGGATAGAAAAAGGATGGTTGTACTACAGTCGGCAGGACTGTCAATTCTGCCATATGTGTTGGAGAATTGAGGCAAGAGAAGTTAAGTGGCTTATTCAAGTTCAAGAAGCAAGTGAGTCTAGAACTCACTTCCCTCTTACTCTCTTGCTCCAATGCCACAGGGAGTAAGTTCTATCCTAATGTTAGATCAAAAATTATATAGGTGTCCATACAAACCCATCACTCAGCTAGTCCACAGAGATTGAGCATTTCCTGGACAGAGTTCTCTGAGTCAGAAAACCAAGCACCCTTAAAAGGCAACAAGAGAAGTACAAAGTAACATCTCTATCCTCAGCTTTCTCTGTTAGAAAACTGAAGATAAAATACACACATGAAGCAATATGGCCAGAAAGTCATATAACACAGGAAATACACCAAACTAAAATGTCCTGGAAACAAAATCCCTTTTAAAGAGTTTTCCAAATCAAGGTGAAAAAGCATCAGAACATTTTTCTGCACAGATGTAAATTAATGTGATAATAAAACTGGTTTGAGTTTCTGTCAAAGTTCTTTTTTTTTGTTGTACTTGTTAAAATGTAATCGCATTAAGGATTAATTACATAGAAGAATGGAAATCAATTTTTCCAGTAACATATATTATAAGATTGTTTAATGATTTGTATAGCCATTTATATGAATTATGCATTGATATTCATCTTTCTTGGACCTAAAACATAAAATAAAGTATCTGCTTTCCAACGGGTCTGTTTAAAATCTATTTTGTATACTTTCAACTTCTCAGATTCCTAATTCTATTTTATTCATTTCTCCATACTTTACAGAGGTAAATGTAAATAATTAAAATAAGATGTGATTTCCTTGGATTTTCTTTTTCCATGTACTTCACTGATACTTTAGAAAAAAAATTTTATGGGGAGAGGAAATAGCTGTATTTAGTATTCATTTTTAACTTTACCAGTATGCAGAATATTCAGTCTATCTTTACTTGCTTTATCATTGGATTATGTTAGAAAGATAGAAAATTTAATACAGATTTAAAATAAAGACATATAAGACCAAATTTAAACATAGAGTGACTCTCTGAATATATGAATCCACTCACTTTGGCCTTTACATGAGTTTTTAAGAACATATTTTAATAATTTCCAACCTTCTTTAATCTATCACGCTCTGGTTTAATCTGTGAAATTACTAACACACCACTTCCTTCTTCTTGCCAATGGTATATCATAGAGGAAATTGTGTTAATAGGTTTTAAAAGGTGCCTTGGAAAAAATATTTATAATTTCTGTGGAGATGTTTAAAGATGCTTTGAGTTATCACAAATTTTAGGCTTAGAGATATTACTACTCTAATTGTTTATTTTTTCCAGGCTTACTGAGACATATTTGACATATAATACTGTGTAAATTGAGTTGCAATGTGTTAATGTACTTATATATTACAAAATAATTACCATGATACCAAAAGCTAGCACCTCTATCACATCACATCAGTACCATTTCTCTTTTGTTTTGAGAATATTCAAGATTTACTTTGTAAGAAAATTTCAATATATAATATTGTTAACCATAATTACCATGTTGTGCATTCAGGTCAGTTCAGTCACTCAGTTGTGTCCGACTCTTTGTGACCCTATGAATCGCAGCACGCCAGGCCTCCCTGTCCATCACCAACTCCCGGAGTGCACTCAGACTCACATCCATCAAGTCGGTGATGCCATCCAGCCATCTCATCCTCTGTCGTCCCCTTCTCCTCCTGCCCTCAATCTTTCCCAACATCAGGGTCTTCTCAAATGAGTCAGCTCTTCGCATGAGGTGGCCAAAGTATTGGTGTTTCAGCCTCAGCATCAGTCTTTCCAATGAACACGCAGGACTGATCTCCTTTAGGATGAACTGGTTGGATCTCCTTGCAGTCCAAGGGACTCTCAAGAGTCTTCAACACCACAGTTCAAAAGCATCAATTCTTCGGCGCTCAGCTTTCTTCACAGTCCAACTTTCACATCCATACATGGCCACTGGAAAAACCATAGACTTGACTAGAGGACCTTTGTTGGCAAAGTAATGTCTCTGCTTTTGAATATGCTATCTAGGTTGGTCATAACTTTTCTTCCAAGGAGTAAGCGTCTTTTAATTTCATGGCTGTAGTCACCATCTGCAGTGATTTTGGAGCCCCCCCAAAATAAAGTCTGACACTGTTTCCACTGTTTCCCTATCTATTTGCCATGAAGTGATGGGACCAGATGCCATGATCTCAGTTTTCTGAATGTTGAGCTTTAAGCCAACTTTTTCACTGTCTTCTTTCACTTTCATCAAGAGGCTTTTTAGTTCCTCTTCACTTTCTGCCACAAGTGTGGTGTCATCTGCATATCTGAAGTGATTGATATTTCTCCCGGCAATCTTGATTCCAGCTTGTGCTTCTTCCCCCCAACATTTCTCATGATGTACTCTGCATAGAAGTTAAACAAGCAGGGTGACAATATACAGCCTTGACGTACTCCTTTTCCTATTTGGAACCAGTCTGTTGTTCCACGTCCGTTCTAACTGTTGCTTCCTGATCTGTATATAGATTTCTCAATAGGATCCCCAGAATGTATTCATCTTCTAAGTGGAAGTTTGTACATTTTAACCAATTGTTGCTATCTTTCAGCCCCTTTAACTATCATCTATTCTCTGTTTCTATGAATTTGGAGGTTTTTTTTTTAGATTCTCCATGTAAGTGATATCACACAGTATTTGTCTTACTCTGACTTATTTCACTTAACATGATACCTTCAAGGTCTATCTGTGTTGTTGCAAATGAAAGGATTTCCTTCTTTCTCATGGTTGAATAATATTAATACATGCACACACACACATATGGGCTTCCTAGGAGGTGCTAGTGGTAAAGAACCCGGCTATCAGTGCAAGAGACATAAGAGACGTGGGTTCAATCCCCAGGTCAGGAAAATCCCGGGGAGAAGGGCATGGCAACCCACTCTAGTATTCTTGTCTGGAGAATCCCAAGGACAGAGGAGCCTGGCAGACTACAGTCTGTAGGGTCACAAAGAGTCATACACGACTGAAGTGACTTAGCACACACACACACGTGCATATGTGTGTGTATGTATATTTATATACCATGTCTTCTTTATTCCTTCATCCACTGACAGACACATAGGTTGTTCTTAGATTTTGGCTCTTACGCATAGTAAGACAATAAATATGGGACTAAAGGTCTCTTTGAGATCCTGGTTTTTATTTCCTTTAGTTTTATATCCAGAAGTGGGATTGCTGAGCCATTTGGTAGCTCTGTTTTTAATTTTTTGAGGAGCCTCCGTACCATCTTTCATTAGCTGCATTACTTTCATTTCCACCAGTGGTGCACAAGGACTTGCTTTTCTCCAAATCCTCGCTAACAGTTGCTCTCTCTTGTCTTTTTGATGATGGTTGTTCTAACAGGTGTGAGATGACAGTTCATTGCGGTTCTGTGTTGCATTTCCCTGATTAGAGATGCTAAGCACATTTTCATGTACCTGTTGGCCATCTGTATGTCTTCTTTGGAGAAATGTCTATTCAATTTCACTATTTTAAAATAGGGTTTGTTTTTGTCTTGCTATTGAATCGTATGAGTTCTTTACATACTTTTTATATTAACCACTTATCAGATATATGCTTCGCATATAATTTCTCCCATTTCATAGGCTGTCTTTTTATTTTGTTGGTTGCTTGTTTTGCTGTGGAGGAACTTTTCATTTTGATGTCATCCCACTTAATTTTTGCTTTTTTTTTTTTGGTGCCATATCTAAAAATCATTGCCAAGACCAATGTCAAGGAGATTTTTCCCTCTGTTTTCTTAGTATTTTTATGGTTTTAGGTCTTCTGTTTAACTCTTTAGTCCATTTTGAGTTAACTTTTGTGAGGGGTATGTGGTAGGAGTGTAACTTCATCTTTATGCGTATAATTATCTCAATACCAACTCTTAAGGAGACTATCTATCCTTCCCCACTGAATCTTCTTAGCTTCCTTGTCAAATGTGTGTTGATCATATATGGGACAGTTTATTTCTGGGCTCTCAACTGTGTTCCATTGGTCTACTGTTTGATTACTATAGCTTTATAGCATAGTTTGAAATGAGGAAATGTGATGCCTCTGGGTTTGTTCTTCTTTCTCAGGATTGCTTTGGTTATTCAGAGTCTTTTGGAGTTATACAAACTTTAGATTTGTTCTACGTCCGTGAAATAAGCCATTAAAATTCTAATAGAGATTGCATTACATCTAGTGAGGGCTTTGTGTATTTTGGACATTTCAACAATGTTAATTCTTACAATACATGAACACAAGATATATTTCCACTTGTTTGTATCTCAGTTTCACTCAGTCTTACAGTTTTCAGTGTAACCAAAATCTTTCACTTTGGTTAAATTTACTATTTTTGATGTAATTGTAAATGGAATTATTTTTTCATGTTTTGTTGTTCATGTATAGAAATGGAATTGATTTCTGTATGCTGATTTTATATCATGCAAATTTACTAAATTTGTTGATTACTTCTAATTTTTTTTTTGGTGGAGTTATTGTAACTTTCTGTGCACGAGATCATGTCATCTGCAACAGAGACATTTTTACTTCTTCCTTTCCAATTGAAATCTTTTCTCTTTTTCCATTATCTTGCCTGATTGCTATGGTTGGACTTCCACTACTATGTTGAATAAGAGCAGTGAGAGTCTGCACCATGGCCTTGATTTTGAATTTAACAGAGAAGTTTTCAATATTTCATCACTGAGTATCATGCTGTGTTCCCCAAGTGGTGCCAGTGGTAAGCTTGCCAATTACAGATTATGTTAGCTGTGGGATTGTTATATATGGTCTTTATTATGTTAAGGTATATTCCATCTATATTCAATTTGTTAAAAGCTTTTATCATGAAAGGATGTTGTATTTTGTCAAGTGCTTTTTATGCATCGATTGAGACAATCATATGATTTTTATATTTCATTCTATCAGTGTGGTGTATTGCATTTATTGATTTGCATAAGTTGAGATACTTGCATTCCAGAGATAAACCCTGCTTGATCATGATATATGATCCTTTTAATGTGCTCTTGAATTCAGTTTGCCAATATTTTATTGAGAAATTTTACACTTATACTTACACTTTTTACACTTCATGCTGGGTTGGATGAAGCACAAGCTGGAATCAAGACTGCTGGGAGAAATATCAATAACCCCAGATGTGTAGATGACACCACCCTTA
The DNA here is from genome assembly GCF_032405125.1 of Capricornis sumatraensis. Taxonomy (NCBI): domain Eukaryota; kingdom Metazoa; phylum Chordata; class Mammalia; order Artiodactyla; family Bovidae; genus Capricornis; species Capricornis sumatraensis. Next base: position 62,225,948 of record NC_091071.1, on the reverse strand, counting down.
TGGCACAAAGCAAAGAGGAACTAAAGAGCCTCTTGATGAAAGTGAGAGAGGAGAGTGAAAAACCTGGCTTAAAATTCAACATTCAAAAAACTAAGATCATGGCATCTGGTCTCATCACTTCATGGCAAATAAATGGGGAAACAGTGGAAACAGTGGCAGACTTTATGTTTTGGGTCTCCAAAATCACTGCAGATGGTTGACTGCAGCCATGAAATTGAAAGATGCTCCTTGGAAGAAAAGCTATGACAAACCTAGACAGCATATTAAAAAGCATATTAAAGACCTTAGCCAACAAGTTCCATATAGTCAAAGCTATGCTTTTTCCAGTTGTTATGGATGGATGTTAGAATTGGACCATAAGGAAAGCTGAGTGCTAAAGAATTGATGCTTTTGAACTGTGGTGTTGGGGAAGACTCTTTGAGAGTTCCTTGGACTGCAAGGATCCAACCAGTCCATCCTAAAGGAAATCAGTCCTGAATATTCATTGGAAGGACTGGTGCTGAAGCTGAAGCTGCAATACTTTGGACACCTGATGAGAACTGACTCACTGGAAAAGATCCTGACTTGGGGAAAGATTAAAGGTGGGGGGAGAAGGGGACGACAGAGGATGAGATGGTGGGATGGCATCACTGACTCGATGGGCATGAGTTTGAGCAAGCTCTGGGGGTTGGTGATGGACAAGGAAGCCTGGCATGCTACAGTCCATGAGGTAGCAAAGAGTTGGACACAACTGAGCAACTGAACTGAACTGAATTCAGTCAATATTTTATTGAGATTTTATACTTATATGCATACTTTTTATTATTACATAGGTTTCAGGTATGCAGCATTTTAATTAAGCATGTTTACATTTCAAAGCAATCACCACAAGTCTAAATAGTATCTCTCAATGTGAGACCACTTTGCCCACCCCCACAAACCTCTTCCCCTCTGATAACCACTAATCTGATTTCCGTATTTGAGTTTTATTTGCATGCTCGCCTGCTTTTTTAGACTGTACAAATAAGTGAAATTATATGGTATTTGTCTTTCTTCATATGACTTATTTCACATTGCTTCATTTAATGGCAGGATTTCATTTTTAAGGCTAAGTAGTATTCCATTGGGTATGTGTATTTACACCTCACATCTTCTTCATCCAGTCATCTAGCAATGAGCACTTAGGTTATGTCCATATTTGACTTATAAACGATTCTGCAATGAACACAGTTCAGTTGCTCGACTCTTTGCAACCCTATGGACTGCAGCACACCAGGCTTCCCTGTCCATCCTCAACTCCCAGAGCCTACTCAAACTCATGTCCATGACGTTGGTGATGCCATCCCACTATCTCATCCTCTGTCATTTCCTTCTCCCGCCTTCGATCTTTTCCGTCATCAGGGTCTTTTCCAATGAGTTGGTTCTTTGCATCAGGTGGCCAAACTACTGTAGTTTCAGCTTCAGCATCAGTCCTTCCAGTGAATATTCAGGACTGACCTCCTTTAGGATGGACTGGTTGGATCTCCTTGCAGTGCAAGGAACTCTCCAAGAGTCTTCTCCAACACAATTCAAAAGCATCAATTCTTTGGTACTCAGCTTTCTTTATAGTCCAACCCTCACATCCATATGTGACTACTGGAAAAACCATAGCTTTGACTAGACAGACCTCTGTTGGTAAAGTAATGTCTCTGCTTTTTAATGTGCTGTCTAGGTTGGTCATAACTTTCCTTCCAAGGAGCAAGTGTCTTTTAATTTCATGGCTGCAGTCACCATCTGCAATGATTTTGGAGCCCCCCAAAATAAAGTCTAACACTGTTTTCACTGTTTCCCCATCTATTTCCCATGAAGTGGTAGGACCAGATGGGATCTTAGTTTTCCGAATGTTGAGTTTTAAGCCAACTTTTTCACTCTCCTCTTTCACTTTCACCAAGAGGCTCTTTAGTTCTTCACTTTCTGCCATAAGGGTGGTGTCCTCTGCATATCTGAGGTTATTGATATTTCTCCCGGCAATCTTGATTCCAGCCTGTGTTTCTTCCAGCCCAGCGTTTCTTATAATGTACTCTGCATATAAGTTAAATAAGCAGGGTGGCGCTATACAGCCTTGATGTACTCCTTTCCCCATTTGGAACCAGTCTGTTCCATGTGCAGTTCTAACTGTTGCTTCTGGCAATGGACACAGTGGTGTATATTACTTTTCAAATTAGTGTCTTCATGTTCTTCAGATAAATGCCCAACAGTGGAATAAATGGACCATATGATAGTTCTATTATTAATTTTTTTCAAGGATCTCCATACTGTTTTCCATGGAAAAGAGTGTATGAGGATTCTCTTCACATCCTCTCCAACATTTGTTATTTCTTATCTTTTTGATAATAGTCACCCTAAGGTACGAGGTGATATCTCATTGTGGTTTTGATTTGCTTTTCCCTAATAATCAGTGATGCTTGCTATCTGTATTTCTTCTTTGAAAAGTAATGTCTATTCAGATATTCTATCCAGTTTTTAATCAAGTTGTTTCTGTTGTTGTTGTTGAGCTCTATGATATCTTTACATATTGTCGATATTAACCCCTTCTATTCAGTAGGCTGCCTTATTTAATTAGGATGACAGTTTTCCTTCGCTGTGTAGAAATTTTTACTTTAATATACTCAGTCAGTTCAGTTGCTCAGTCGTGTCTGACTCTTTGTGACCCAATGAACTGCAGCACGCCAGGTCTCCCTGTCCATCACCAACTCCCAGAGTACACCCAAACTCATGTCCATTGAGTCAATGATGCCATCTAACCATCTCATCCTCTGTCATCCCCTTCTCCTCCTGCCCTCAATCTTTCCCAACATACTCCTTTTCCCATTTGGAAGCAGTCTGTTCGTCCATGTCCAGTTCTAACTGTTGCTTTCTGACCTGCATACAGGTTTCTCAAGAGGCAGGTCAGGTGGTCTGGTATTCCCATCTCTTTCAGAATTTTCCACACTTTATTGTGATCCACACAAAAGCTTTGGCATTGTGAATAAAGGAGATGTTTTTCTGGAACTCTCTTGCTTTTTCAATGATCCAGCAGATGTTGGCAATTTGATCTCTGGTTCCTCTGCCTTTTCTAAAACCAGCTTGAACATCTGGAAGTTCACAGTTCACATATTGCTGAAGCCTGGCTTGGAGAATTTTGAGAATTACTTTATTACTGTGTGAGATGAGTGCGATTGTGCAGTAGTTTGAGCATTCTTTGGCATTGCCTTTCTTTGGGATTGGAATGAAAACTGACCTTTTTCCAGTCCTGTGGCCACTGATGAGCTTTCCAAATTTGCTGACATATTGAGTGCAGCACTTTCACAGCATCATCTCTTAGGATTTGAAGTAGCTTAACTGGAATTCCATCACCTCCACTAACTTTGTTCATAGTGATACTTCCTAAGGCCCACTTGACTTCACATTCCAGGATGTTTGGCTCTAGATGAGTAAGCACACCATCATGATTATCTGGGTTGTGAAGATCTTTTTTGTACAGTTCTTCTGTTTATTATTGCCACCTCTTCTTAATATCTTCTGCTTCTGTTCAGTTCAGTTGTTCAGTCGTGTCCGACTCTTGGCAACCCCATGAGTCTCAGCATGCCAGGCCTCCTTGTCCATCTCCAGCTCCAGGAGTTCACCCAAACTCATGTGTATTGAGTCGGTAATGCCATCCAGCCATCTCATCCTGTCATCCCCTTCTCCTCCTGACCCCAGTTCCTCCCAGCGTCAGGGTCTTTTCCAATGAGTCACCTCTTTGCATGAGGTGGCCAAAGTATTGGAGTTTCAGCCTCAGCATCATTCCTTCCAATGAACACTCAGGACTGATCTCCTTTAGAATGGACTAGTTGGATGTCCTTGCAGTCCAAAGGACTCTCAAGAGTCTTCTCCAACACCACAGTTCAAAAGCATCAATTCTTTGGCGCTCAACCTTCTTCACAGTCCAACTCTCACATCCATATATGACCACTGGAAAAACCACAGCCTTGACTAGACAGACCTTTGTTGGCAAAGTAACATCTCTGCTTTTTAATATGCTATCTAGGTTGGTCATACCTTTCCTTCCAAGGAGTAAGTCCATACCATTTCTGTCCTTTATTGAGCCCATCTTTGCATGAAATGTTTCCTTGGTATCTCTAATTTTCTTGAAGAGATCTCTAGTCTTTCCCATTCTGTTGTTTGCCTCTATTTCTTTGCATTGATCACTGAGGAAGGCTTTCTTATCTCTTCTTGCTATTCTTTGGAACTCTGCATTCAGATGCTTGTATCTTTCCTTTTCTCCTTTGCTTTTCACTTCTCTTCTTTTCGCAGCTATTTGTAAGGCCTCCCCAGACAGCCATTTTGCTTTTTTGTATTTCTTTTCCATGGGGATGGTCTTGAATCCTGTCTCCTTTACAATGACAGGAACCTCCGTCCATAGTTCATCAAGCACTCTATCTATCAGATCTAGTCCCTTAAATCTATTTCTCACTTACACTGTATAATCATAAGGGGTTTGATTTAGGTCATACCTGAATGGTCTAGTGGTTTTCCCCACTTTCTTCAATTTAAGTCTGCATTTGGCAATACGGAGTTCATGATCGGAGCCACATCAGCTCCCGGTCTTGTTTTTGCTGACTGTATAGAGCTTCTCCATCTTTGGCTGCAAAGAATATAATCAATCAGATTTTGGTGTTGACCATCTGGTGATGTCCATGTGTAGAGTCTTCTCTTGTGTTGTTGGAAGAGGGTGCGTTCTCTTGGCAAAACTCTATTAGCCTTTGCCCTGTTTCATTCTGTACTACAAGGCCAAATTTGCCTGTTACTCCAGGTATTTCTTGACTTCCTACTTTTGCATTCCAGTCCCCTATAATGAAAAGGACATCTTTTTTGGGTGTTAGTTCTAAAAGGTCTTGTAGGTCTTCATAGAACCATTCAACTTCAGCTTCTTCAGTGTTACTGGTCAGGGCATAGACTTGGATTACCATGATATTGAATGGTTTGCCTTGGAAATGAAGAGAGATCATTCTGTCGTTTTTGAGACTGCATCCAAGAACTGCATTTGGGACTCTTTTGTTGACTATGATGGCTTCTCCATTTCTTCTAAGGGTTTCCTGCCCACTGTAGCAGATATAATGGTCATCTAAGTTAAATTCACCCATTCCAGTCCATTTTAATTAGCTGATTCCTAGAATGTCGACGTTCTTGCCTAGAATGTCACTCTTGCCATCTCCTGTTTGACCACTTCCAATTTACCTTGATTCATAGACCTAACATTCCTGGTTCCTATGCAATATTGCTCTTTACAGCATCAGGCTTTGCCTCTATCACCAGTCACATCCACACCTGGGTGTTGTTTTGCTTTGGCTCCATCCCTTCATTATTTCTGAAGTTATTTTTTCCACTGATCTCCAGTAGCATTAATATAGTATCATTTGTTTATTTGTTTCCCTTGCCTTTGGAGTCACAGCCACATGCCTGATGTCAATGAGGTTATCGCCTGTGTTTTTCTTCTAGGAATTTAATGATTTCAAGTAGTACATTCAAATCTTTAATCCACTTTGAGTTAACTTTTGTATATTCTGTAAGATAGGCTTCTAGGCTTTATTCTTTTGCATGTAGCTGTCCAGTTTCCTAAAACCATTTACTGAAAAGACTGAACTTTCTTCATTGTATGCTCTTTGCTCCTTTGTCACCAATTATCCATATATGTGTGAATTTCTTTGGGGTTCTCAATTCTGTTCCATTGAGCTATCTGCTTTTGTGTCAGCATCAGACAATTTTGATTACTATAGTTATATAGTAAAATTTGAAATCAGGGAGCATAATGCCTAGTTTTATTCTTTCTCAGGACTGTTTTGGCCATTTGGCAACTTTTGTGGTTCGATACAAATTTTAGATTTATTCATTCTAGTTCTGTGAAATATGCTCTTGGAATTTTGATAGGGATTGTATTTAATTTACAGATTTACTTTGAGTAGAATGGACATTTTAATAATTATCAATTCTTCCAATCCAGGAACATGAAATCTCTCCATTTATTTTGGTCATCTTCAATTTTTGTCATCAATGTTGTATTGTTTTCAGTGTACAGGTCTTTCACCTCCTTGGTTAAATATATTCTTAGGTATTTTATTCTTTTTGATGCAACTGTAAATGGAATTGTTTCTCTGATAGTTGTAACTTCTGTTCTGTATTTTCTAAGACTCTTGAGCATCCCTAGCCCTGCGGGGACTAGTCAGTCCTAAAGAAAATCAACTCTGAATATTCACTGGAAGGACCGGTGTTGAAGCTGAAGCTTCAAGACTTTGACCACCTAATGTGAAGAGCCAACTGATTGGAAAAGACTCTGAAGCTGGGAAAGACTGAAGGCAAAAGGAGAAGGGGCAGCAGAGAGTGAGATGATTAGATAGCATCATCAGCTCAAAGGACATGAATCTGAGCAAACTCCGGGCGATAGTGGAGGACACAGGAGCATGGTGTGGTGCAGTCCACAGAGTTGCAAAGATTCAGACACAATTAAGCAACTGAACAACAACAATATTCTCTATCTCTGTTGTAGTTCTGTGTTTATCCACTCTTGAGTTCATTGAGTCTCTTTATGACCCTTAGTTTGAATCCTTTATCAGGTGAAGTGAAGTGAAGTCGCTCAGTCGTGTCCGACTCTTTGCGACCCGTGGACTGTAGCCCACCAAGCTCCTCCGTCCATGGGATTCTCCAGGCAAGAATACTGGAGTGGGTTGCCATTTCCTTCTCCAGGGGATCTTCCTGACCCAGGGATCGAACCCAGGTCTCCCACATTACAGGCAGATGCTTTAACCTCTGCAACACCAGGGAAGCCCTTTATCGGGTAGATTGCCTATTTCCATTTCATTTAGGTCTTTTTCTGAGGTTTTGTCTTGTTCTTTCTATTGGACAATACTCCTCTGTATTTTCATTTTACCTAAATGTGTGTTTGCTACTTTGATTTAGGTAAATCAGCAATTTCTCCTAGTCTTGAAGCAGTAGCTTAATTTAGATGTCCTGAGGGTTTAGAGGTACAATCCTACTTACACCAGAGCCAGGTGCTCAAGAGGCATCCTCTCTGTGGGTTCTATGTGCCTTCTTGTTGTGATGAAGACACAGCTACTGGTGTGATGCCCTGGTCAGTGAGGCTGGACCTCAGACAAGCTGCAGGGTCCAGCCATTGCTACTGCACATGATGGTGGGCAAAGCTACTGTTTGGCTGGCTGTGAGGCCCAGCTGAGGTGCAGAGGTGGGGGGTGCCCTCAGTGTGGCATGTCCACTGGCACTAACAGGTTAGAGAGAGAACTTTACTATTTTGCCAGCCAGTGCTGACATTACATAACCTGGGGTCACAAAAAAATGGCTCCCACTAGTGTCTCAGTCCAAAGGGAGCATCCCAACTGGTTCTTTGCTCTCTGGCAGATACTTCAGGATTAGTAAGTGAATCCCTTTTACATATGATCTATGTACTTTTCCACCTGATGGGTTTTTTTTGCTGGTTTTCAGGTTGAGTGAGTCTGCAGGTATGTCATTTAAGAGCGAGTTTTCCATTCCCTATAGTTCTATAGCTTTCCTAAACATGCTCCCTATTGATTTTCAAATCCAAAGGTATTTGGGGGGCTCATTTCTCCTACACAGAATTTAGAGGTTCTGCTGCACCAGCCTGCCCCCTCCATATCTTAGGGAAATAAGAGGTTGGATGGGGCTTCCTTGGTAGCTCAGCTGGTAAAGAATCTGCCTGCAATGCAGGAGACCCCAGTTTGATTCCTGGGTAGGGAAGATCCCCTGGAGAAGGGATAGGCTACCAACTCTAGTATTCTTGGGCTTCCCTTGTGGCTCAGCTGGTAAAGAATCTGCCTGCAATGTGGGAGATCTGGGTTTGATTCCTGGGTTGGGAAGATCCCCTGGAGAATGAAAGGCTACCCTTCCAGAATTCTGGCCTAGAGAATTCCATGGATTGTACAGTCCACGGGGTCACAAAGAGTCACACATGACTGAGTGACTTTCACTCACCCACTCAATGCAATGTAACACTCCTCTTGCCATTAGTATCCACAGAGTGGCTAAGCTTGAAGATATCCAAGTTATATAATAGTTTCCTTAATTTGAATAGTTTCCTTAATTTCCTCCTTCATGGCCAGGAGACCTGAGTAAGTAACAAAGCTGAAGCAAAGGCACATTTTAATCAAACTCAAGCAGGAACTTAAACTCATTTCTTTAAAAAAAAAATTTGAGATTAAGGAATTGGAAGGAAGCTTTGTGGTTCAGAATGTATGCTCCAGAGGAATAAGTAGGATGCATTTTATTTAGACCCTCTTCACAGAATTCCACCTCCTAAGTACATTTGGATGTTAAAATTTTGCAGAATAAAATAGATAAGAGTAGCTCATGGGGAAGTGAAAGATACAGGTTCATTTTTGTACCCTCTCAGTCTCTGTTCCTTTCCGGTCTCCTTTGCCCACCACCTGCAATGGGCCCCTAGCCTCTGTGCTACCCACTCCTGCCCTTACTGGTTATTAGTCCACATCAGAGGGCTCTTATCCTAATGTGTTAGTTGATGCTAAAACGACAGCCCGTTCTTGATGAAGTTGCATTTGGAGGAGACTCTTGACAAGAAGAGATGGCTTTTTTACATTCAGAGAGTGGGCCTGCAGAAAGCAAACCTGTGGTTGTGCCCTCTCTTTTCCCATCATCACACTTTTATCCCTGAAGGAAAAGCCCTCTAAAGGATCAAATGTGTTAAAAACTAATATTGGCACAGCAAAACATCAGGGAAGGAGGTGGAGTATCTTCCCTCAAGGAGTTTGCAGTTAGGAAGTTTACAGACAAAATTTTCAATATAGGGTGCTGCTTGTATGTCAACTTACCTATTAAAGAATTTATGATCTCATGTAACTACCATAGAAACATTTTCATGTATTTTCTATTACTAATCTCATTTTATTAAGGAAATTGACCTAGATACATTAAATACCCAAAATTATAAGGTTTATGAAGTTTAACTCATGTCAATCCAACATCAAAAACAAGACTGTCAAACACGGGCTTTAAACTGTAGAGTCAAAGCTTATATAACTCCACAGCAAACTTACAAATTGAAAAAGTATACAGTTAACCCATAAACAACATGGGTTTGAACTGCATGAGTCCACTTACATGTGGATTTTCCAATAAATATGTACTATTACAAAATCAGCACTTAGCTGAATCCACAGAGGTGAAACTATGCATATGGAGGTTTCATTGTAAAATTATATGTGGAATTTTAACTGCAGCAGAAGGCTGGTGCCCCTAACCCCCATGTTTTCCAAGGGTCAACTGTAAATTAACAATTTCAAGTATTTCAAGTATATCCAGGTAAGCGCTACATTTGCAAATTCTTTTTACTATTAATCTGATCATATGAGAGAATCAGCTCTCTAAGGACAGTCTAAGGACCTGGGTCTTGTCTCAGTCTGATTCATCTGTCATCAATGTTGATACAACATGCTGTTCCTGTACGTTTCTATTTACCCCATGGGTTGGGCCTTGTTTTGTATTTTACATTTTATATAGAAATATACTATTGCAAACATACTTCATATATTTATACTATAATACTACAGCCATTATTCTCTTCTTGCAAAACTTCATCTTGTTTCTCCATTTTCTCCTACCCTTCCATTTTCACTATTTTCTGGCTGTTTTGTATTTCTTATATTATACTTTTTATTCTCTGAATTCTGCATCCTGTTTTCTCCCTCCATGTTGCGTACTGTGCCCATTCAAGTAATACACTTTTCAGCTACTGCTCTTCACTTACCTCCTTCTGTCTTAATCATCTTTAAGCGTATAGCCCTTTGTCTTCATCCCCCTAAATTTGCTGACACCTACACCTACACTCAGCCAGGGATTTTATTAACTTATGTCACAAAAATATTCTTTCAGTAGGAAAGAGCTAATTTTTGTAATGCTCCTACAAGGAACTTCTGGTTTTTCTTTTGTTTGGAAGCAGTCTTAAAGGCAGTGTGGGACTGGCAAAAGACAGACATACCAATCAATGGAACACAACAGCAAACTCAGAAGCAGACCCAGGGAACTTAGGAACTCAATATATTTTCACAGAAGTATCAGAAATCAGTGGGAGGGCCAGGCTATTCAATAATAATGGTGACAACAGTTGATGTTTGGGAAAATCTATCATATTAGATCATTATCTCACATAATTCATCAAAATTGCTTTTGGATTTAAAAGTGAAAAATAAAACTTTACAAGAGGAAAAAAAAATTAAGCAGAAGGAGAGGATTTTTCTATGCTTTGAGGCTATGTAAGAAATCAAAAAGATTGGTTAGTAGATTTCACCATAAAAATAAACATACTAACATCATCAAAATTCATAAAGATTAAAAAAAATGACAAACTAGGAGCAATACTGTTCCAATATGATAAAGAATTATTATCCTTGCTATATAAAAATTTTCTATGAACAAATAAGAAAAAAAGGCTAAAACTCCAGAGGAAAAATACAAAAAACAAAAACAAAAACAAAAAACCAACAACAACAAAAACCACAGGCAAGTCATTAAGGGGAAATACAATGAATAATACCAATTATTTAATTATTTTCAGCATCATGGCAGTTAAAGAAATACAAAATAAATTTTTTTTCAAAAATTTGCAAAGACTTTTTATAAATAACACTTCATGCGAGAAGGAAACCCATGAAATGCACACTTTTGATGCAAAGCATAAATTTGCTTCTGGAAAACAATTCAGTCACAGCTATCAAAAATCTTAAAATATGGATACATTCTAATCCAATATTTTTACTTTAAGGAATCTATCTCAAGTGTAGACACAATTACAATTAAGTACAAGGACATTCACTGTAGCATTATTTATCAAAGCATTAAGAAAGAAAGAAAAAGGAATGAAATAAAACATTTTATCTAATAGTAATAATAGTTATGGTATCTATTTATTATTGAATATTACACAGCTATTGACTAACAGTGGGAAAAATTAATAAAGGGAAATTTTTATGTTACAATGACCACAAACAGCAGAAAATAAAAGTTGAGTAATGGTATATAATATTGTTAGGTTAAGGGAGGGCATCAAACATTAACTGTGTATCTTCTGCATTATGGGCAGTTTTACTTTTAATATTTTTATTTCCTAAGATACTATTTAAAAACAATAACTATACTTTATTCTGATATTTAACAGAATTTTAAGGAATAAAGCAAAAAAGGACAGTTGACCACAATCAGTTTCCAACTAATAAATATGTTCTAAAAAGCTACTGGTAGGTCAGTTCACAACTTGCAACAAATGATAAAATTAATACTAACTAAATTTCCAGGTCATCCAACTGAGTAGCTTGATTAATCCACAGTGTAGCTGAAGAAGACCTATTGCATTTTAATTGTTCTTATGGGAAAATGTGTCCCCAGTTCTAACAGAACACTCTAAGGAAAGCCTGGCCCTGTCATCACTATAGGACTCCCCTGCAGACTCAACTGTGTAGACAAGTGGGTACAGCTAACAGTCCTATTCTGAGAGTGTTCTAGATAAAGAATAAAATGGGTTAGAAAGATAGGAAAGTCTGCTGTTGACTCATTCACGTTCTCTTCCAGTCTTTGACTAAGAATAGATACTTATCTTGAGGTATTTGGATTAACTCATCATCCTGGGATAGAGGAACGAGACCCTTCCAATACAGGCATGGCTTCATTAGTACCAACCTGCAGCAACAGAATTATTATTGATATTCTCAGAGTATTTTTTTTGCTTGTCCATTTCTAAAATGGAGCATTGTCCTATACAAAATAATTTGCTTGAAACAGACCTGAAGAGAGGGATGTAAGCAGACTTTAATGCACATATTCTTAAAGTATTTAAATTCATGATGTTATCGTCTACATATCTCCAATACTAAGACTTCAATGAGATGTACTTTTTGTAGCATTTGAAAATAAAGAGTATACTGAGTTTAAAGATTCCATCCTCCCTGATTTTCATATCTATTTTTGCCTACTTCACCTTGTTGCAACAGATACTTCAGAATATACTTGCTAGGCATTTTCTATTTAGAAGATCTTTAAAAATACCCATTTGAACAGAAAAATCAGAAAAGTAACAACCATAAGAAAATTATGATGATCTATCAATTCCACATTTCAAAGATAACTTATTTAAGTTCTATAGTTATTTTCATTTTTAAATGGGTTATAACATTTCTATAGTTTTGGAACTTTTCCCACTCAATAATATACCATAAATACCTTTCTAATACTTTAATTTCAAAAAATATATTTCTGTAACAATATTTTAAACTTACAGGATAAATTTATTCAAATCTTTGGGTTGTTGTCAACTTTTTACTCTATAAACATATTTACAATTAAATCTTTTCAAGATTAGACACTTTAAGTGGAAGTTAGACTGCCAGGTAAGTAAGTTATGGTTTGGTGCAGTACAAGACTATTTAATACGGGAGTATGGTTTGCTAACCATTATATTTTACTTACTCATGGTCACAAACCAGCTTTTTGCTTATTGTTCCCTTTCAGTTTTTCCATCTTTTTTGCTGTTGCTGTTGTTAAATACTATCTCTAGTCCCGGCAAAAACTGGGTATTTCTTCCTCTCATTTTAACTTTCTCCTAAGAGTTTATGTTTATGAGAATACTTTTGTGTAGATTTTATGCAGAATGTGGAACTCTGTGAATCCATCGTGTCTAAAGGGAAATCTAGAGGCAAGGATGGACACTAGTTGGGAAAGTGAACTTTTTCCATATATATGTATATATATCTCTTGCTCATATGTTGAACTATCACTCAAATATACTTCATCCAACAAGGCTTGCCAGCTTCCAAATTCTGGCAACTCTGAATTCCTGGCAGCCATTCTGGAGCCGCTATTATGTTCAGCATAATATGAATGTGTCATATGAAGTACAGCTAACTTTCTTCTAACATGCATTCCCCAACCCCAAATACACTCTCTCCTTCGCAGTCTTAAAAATGGACTTATTGGTAGGAACAAAGGAAATCTGACCACTGCCATTGTGATGAGAACCTAACAATTTCTGACAATGTGGGACTTACAGAAAGTCCCGAGTTTCTGTGCTAAGCCTGTGGGAAGGCAGGATGGGAGCTTTGACAAGGGAAAGAGGCGCACAGGTGAAGTGTGTTTAGTCTCTGTCTTCTAAGACTCCAGGTAATTTCAGAACAAAGGAGTTGAATTTTAGTCTTAATAAAATATTTTACAGAATATTGATAGGAAAAAAAAGTAACGTAAAAAAATCTAATTTGAATGATTTTAAAAATGCAGAATTCATCAGATTATCTTATAGAGACCAGTAAGACTTAATTCTCCCTGGATGTCATCCAAGGTCATTAGTAACAGAAACCAAATTTATTGTCCAAAGTGATAACATATCAAAGAAATACATGCCAAATCTGTTGCCATTACTTAGTTTTTAACATCTTTATTGCATTTACAATGTGTGTGGAACATTATAAGGATTTACAGTAGAAGCCAAATATCCCAGCCCTTAAAAATCAAATAAGAAAGACTGAATGGACCATACATAAATATCTTTGAACACAAGCAATGGAAACATACATATGATTATAATTTTACAGGCTTGTACAGGTAACTGCTGTATGTAACATAACAGGTGAGAAGGGTAAGACAAAGTGGATAAAAGTCACCAGGGGTGTGAAATAACTGTAGCTGGGTGGGACTGAATAAAAAGACAATGTTGAAAATATGATTTGACTTGTAAAGGCTAAAATGTCCTGCAAAAACATAGCTACTTCCTAAGCACAATTGTGAGGTAGAATTCTCCCCACCCCGTTTTCTGGTTTCTTGACCACCGTTTGGGGGATTTTCCGTCCAGATGCTTCTCTTTCACACTGCTGTACCTGGGACTAACCAGTAGGACATGTTCTTTAATACCCCTTCCACAGAATGAATCTTCTATCAGTCTTACTTTGCCTACTGAAAACGGGTGGCAAAAGTTAGTAATATAACAAACCAATGCTGTTTCTTCTAGCTAATACTATCACCATGCTTGGCTAAGTACTTTAATCATTCAAGGAGTTACACTAAAATTTCAGGGATAGGTACCACGTGGGGAGCTGTTTTGGGCAGACAGGCATTTGTGTCCTTCAACACTAACTGCCAACTCTGAAGAATGCCATTTCTATTCCAAATCCACTTCTAATACTTCAGATTATGGGTCATAAAAATAGTTTACAGTTTTCTACACATTCAAAATATAGTGAAAACCCAGGACACAGCACACCCACATTGAAAAAAAAGATATGGAAGTTTCTTTCAAAACTACCCTATGACACAGAAATTCTAATCCTAGGTATTCACCCAAGAGAGATGAAAGCCTATGCTCACGTAAGACTTGTGTTAAGAATAACCATAGCAGCTTCACTTACAATCGCCAGTACTGCCAACAGCCCAGGTATTTATAAATAGGAAAATGAATAAATAAACTGTAATACAGTCATACAATGGAATACTACTCAGCAATAGAAAAGGAATTAACTATTAATACACATGACCACGTGGATAAATCTCCAAAACATGGTAAGTAAAGAAGCCTTCAAGAAAGACACATGCTGTGTGGCGCTATTTACACAAAGATCTAGAACACAAGATCTGATTTAAGGTAGAACAAAGAATAGTGGCTGCCTGCGGGGGAGGATGTGGGTGAGTAGAGGACTGACTGGAAATGCAACATGGGAATTTTTAAATAGTATTTTATATTTTGATAGCACTGTATGCATTTACCCAAACCCAGCAGATACACACTGAAGACTTACACATTCATTGTATGCCAAATTTTAAATGAAAGTGAAATTGTAAGCATATACTGAATTCTAGCTAGTGACTGAAGTATTCAGTAGGAAGTGTGTAGATTTCTTCAATTTAAAATGCATCAGAAACAATCTGAATTGGTGAACTGATGGATGGATAGATATGTGACAAAGCATAGTTAATGCTAACTAACATCTGGGTGATGAGCATACTATAAAATTTTAACTTTTTTATATGCTTGAAAAATTTTATAATAAAACTGTTGGGGAAAAAAATTCAGGGCACACTGCTTACAAAATAATACTGCTGAGAATTTCATTACTGATTTCATAATCATAAATTCTTCCCAACAGGGTCAACTTAGAAACTTAAGAGCTTGTGAAAGGATATTCCTGTGTGAGGTAAGTAATCAGTTCTTGGATCTATGCTGACTTAAAATTGTCAAGGTGATTTTCCATCTGCTTTGTTGGTTGTGTAGACTAACAGTTAAGATGAAAAAACATTCTAAAGGGAAAAATCAAGCACATTTTTACTGATTTTTAATACTAAGAAAGAACCAGAGTAACTGTAATAGAAAAGATGTGGAGACCTAAAACACGATGTAAGGCTTCATCATAGCGAACAGGTGTCCGCTAGTCAATGGAAGGACATCGGAGTCAGCCTCCTGTCTCTCCAGGAATGACACATTTGGAGACACCATATAGAGGTGGCATCTGACTTGTAAATACTTCTAAGGGGACACCGTGAGGATCACTAAGAATGGCTTCAGACTCCTATAGCCTTTTGTCAGAAATAGTTAGTATTCCACAAACCTGACTTAAGATTCATAACAATGCTACTCTACTATTGAAAGCTGGTAACTATTTTTAGTTATGGTGACTCAGTGGTAAAGAATCCGCCTGCCAATGCAGGAGAAACAGGCGTCGCGGGTTTGATCCCTGGTCGGGAAGATTCCCTGGGAGAGGAAATGGCAACCCACTCCAGTATTCTTGCCTGGGAAATTCCATGGACAGAGAAGCCCAGCAGCCTCCACTCCAAAGGGTCACAGAGAGCTGGACATGACTTCGTGGCTGAGCACACAGCGCAAGAATTTCTATGTAATTATCTATGGTATCATGTGTGTTGCCTCCTAAAAATTTTCTAACAGAAATAATCTTGGTTTTTTTTATAATTTTACTTACTGCTTGCACAGTGTGTAGTTACAGTTCTGGCCTTTCCTGTGATCTCTAAGTTCTTCCTGTTCTAGCACAGGCTCTGCCTTTTCCTCAAGCGCATGGACTAGTCTTGCCATGTTTCAAGTCTGCTTTAAAATACTACAGTCACATTACTCAGCATCATACCCATGAGCCTTTTTCAGTATCCAACATTCCCATGTATTTATGCTATTTCATGAAGCACCCGCAGTTCTATCAGCCTCTATTACAGGACCAGTCTTTTCCTCTTATTATCGCTGCCCAAGTTTACCAGGATTGCTCTTCTCTAACCATTACAGCACCGATGGTGGTCAGATTCATGCTCTTGTCTCTATAGGTTGGTGCTGACTCACTAAGATCATGAGTACGACTTTTACTTACTTTCTTACTTTTCAATGGAATTGTATCATGTCCTGTTAACCTCAAAGTAGAAGATACTCCTCCCGTGTCCTCCATCTGGCTGGCCTATCATCCTGCCACAACAGGGTTGATTTGTCAGGTTTAAAAGTCTTGCTGTTTACTGCAGAGCTCACTGGCCCCACCCTCAGTATTGTCAGTATACGGAATGGAGGGGAAATGGGAGTGTTGGGAGGTGAGCAGACAAGGTTCCCTTTCCCCCAAAACCCCGTGCTTGCCATCTGGGACAAGAACACGATTAAAGAATGCTCCTCATTTTATTCTGGAAAGATAATAATCCTTCCATTTTGAATAACATTTTATTTTTCAAGACTTTTAATATAATTATACTTCATTCTTAAAATTACTTGATATGATTTCTCTATTTTACAGGTTCAGAGAAGTTTAATGATTTTTCACCCAGGTTAGTAAATGCCAAAACCAGATTCTGAAGTACTTAAACTCCACCTCTTTTCATTATATTCACTACAGTTCTTATTTTAGCCTAAGTTTACAACCTTTCCTGTACTATTCTTGCCATTATTTATGTTTCTTGGCTAAAACTAGATTTTCTGCAGCACACACCTAAGTCAACTAATGTCAGGTGTTAAACCTGCACTTCCTTTTCCCTCAAGGTGACTGTTGCCCCTCTACATATACCAGGAGCGAAATTTTCCACACCCAACTGGAGCTCTTTATTTTTTAACTGAAAGGTAACTCTAGCTAAGTTTTGCTAATTAGGTTAACTGGTCAGCTATATTCTAGTCCACCTTCTTAACCCTAGATAATGTTTCCTTTTGAGGTTTAAACAAATATATCTCAAACATACATCTCTTGTCACTGCTATTTACCAGTTAATCTCCTATAGTGTTTTCAATAGACTCAAGATGGGGATGATTTTAACTGCAGTTATGTTCAGTTTTTAGTAACCACAGTACTTTACCATGGTCCTGTGGGGCTGGGAAAAGTACACAGTAATTTCCAATCCTTCAGGCAAGGAACTTAAAATGTCGTAGAGAATTATGAAGTCTTTCTTCAAACAAAGCCAGTACAGAGACAGGTTCAACTAATCTCACAATCACGCCATTTTTCATAGCGGGCTTATGTATGATTTACTCAGCACTATCAGAAAAGTAACTGCCATATTCATATTAAGGAGAATGCACTAATAATACACTAAATAGCACACCCTGCACACCAACTGACAGTGAAACACACACGTTAATACCAGGTAATGCTTCGGAGCACTGGCCAAATTAAAGACCTATAACGTGAGGGAAGCATCCAATCCTCTACACAGCAAAGAAGCCTAGAACTGCCGACGTCTTTAGCTGGCAGACTGAGCAATTTTATCACCCACGAGTTACCATGGTAGAATCAGGTGACCAACAATGAAGATTGGAATACAGTCAATTTTATCTGAAAGGAAGTTATCATCTTCACATCATAATTTTGCTGGGTTAGACATGTGTGAACAGATGCCTAAACTGTCCATAGATACTTAGCTTACACAGGAGCAAATTTATGACATGAAGACAAAAGAAAAACTCAAAGCAAAACAAAAAAATTAAGCTAGCCTAATTAACATTCAATAACTCCCTGAGATGAGTTAAGATAATGCGGAAGTTATAGCACGTGTGCCAAGTCGTTTCAGTCGTGTCTACCTCTTTGTGACCTATGGACTGTAGCCTGCCAGGCTTCTCTGTCCATGGGATTCTCCAGGCAAAATTACTGAAATGGGTTGCCATGCCTCCTCCAGGCGATCCTCCTGGCCCAGGGATCAAACCCGTCGTCTCCTGTGGTTCCTGCATCGCAGGCAGATTCTTTATTGCTGAGCCACTGGGGAAGCCCGAGTTGTAGCCTATATTGTACCAATTAAAAATGATGGTTCTTTCTCTATTTGCAGGCCAATGTTAATTTATGATTTACAAAGAACTTGTCTTTTCAAACAGACTGAAGTCACTTCCTTCACAGGTATTCTAGTGAACTATGATCCTATGAAGAAAAATCACATTAGGGCATTGTTGGTTTTCATTCATAACTATGTATATGGGTATTTGGATACACATATAGAAAGCAGGAGCAAAGTTACAAATGAAAAGCAACAATATTTACTGTGTGTTAAAAGCATAATCTTCACTTGAAATACTCAACCCCAAATATTTCCAAATGTGCCTTACTTCACTCTTGCTGTAGGCAGGACAGATTAAGGCACATAAAATTAACTCATTTGACAGTAAGTAGGGGAGTGGATGGTAGAATTAGAGAGTCTCTTTACTTACAATCCAGTTCCTTTCTGGCAAAGTCTTAACAAAAAATAAAAAAGTTCTGTGAAATTCAGTATGAGAAATAGATATTGACTACAACTATCTCAATTACCTAAGTATCTAAAACTATCAAATGACTTCCTAATGAGTAGATTCTCTCAGTCAGTTCTAACTTTAGGAAATCTGTTTAAAACATACTTCAGACTACAATACAAGAGGAATTATTACTAACCCTTACAATAGACATCCAGGGGAACTGAGCAACTATTATTGTTCAGTTGCTACGGCATGTCTGATTCTTTGTGACCCCACAGACTGCAGCATGCCAGGCTTCCCTGTCCTTCATTATCTCCCAGAGTCTGCTCAAACTCATGTTCATTGAGTTAGTGATGCCATCCAACCATCTCATCCTCTGTCACGTTCTCCTCCTGCCCTCAGTCTTTCCCAGCATCAGGGGCTTTTCCAGAGTAACTATTATGCCATGAGCAAAACGCCGGGAATGGGAGAAGTCAGGCCCACAAGTTTCCTTCCCTCAAAAGAGCTCATAGTGTAGCAGGTACAGACATAAACAACTGTGGCATGTGGTTAGCACCGTCATGAGGACTGAAATGAAGAATCACAGACATTCATACTCATAGAAGTTAAACCCTAAAAGACTAAGGCTTAACAAATAAAGAAAAAGCCTTTCTGGATGTTCTCAGAAGCAGTGGCAGCATAAAAGGGAGCAGCTGAACATAGCCCCCATATTTCCTGGCATGTCCGTTAAAAAGGACTGTATCTCAAACCAAAATTACTCTGAGAAAGGGGAAAAAAATATGATAAATAACTTCACCCAAGTTGAAAATGGCAAGTAGGTAGCTGAAAGTACAGGTTGAGAAGTCCGGACCAGATACATAACACAGGACACTGGGATAACTAAGATACCCTAAGGACAGGATACATCCAGAATCACTCTGAAGACAGAATCTGAGAGGGCACATTTCAGTAGATGCATTTTAAGTAACAGTTATGTGACTAGACTGAGTTACAACAGAAAGTAACAGCGTCAAGGGAGGAAACACCGTAGGAGAGGCTGCTCCGTGGTAGGAATGCTGCAGAGGCAGAGGAGGAGAGAGGAATGCAAACTGGGAAAAAAATCATTCAATTCAGTAACTGGAGCCCACTGCAAACCACTACACTGCAGAGCTCTGTAAAGCCAGACTGCAAGGTGCTGAGCAGGGAGTGCTGAGGATGCAGGGGCAATGCATATGGGTTTCTGCAACAAGTCTGGCAGTGAAGAAGGCTGGAAAAACCAGCAGGCTCAGAAGGAGCTTTTTCCACTGGAAGATACATGGGCATTTCAGTAGACAATGGAAAGAAAAGAGCATGCTTTGCATAATTTTGTATTGATCACAGACTATAAAATTGCTTTTAATCTTTCTTAAAAACATTTTCTGAAACAAAGATGAACACAAAATTATATGTATTTTACCATTTAAACTTAATATAAACTTAAAAGCATTAACATTTTATATTTAATTTCTAAAAGATGTGTACAATTTTTGTTATTATTCTACACCAGAATCTTGCATCTAGTCTACCATGACAAATTAAATGTTATTAACAATTGATATTTTAGTTCCTGAAAGATTACTCTGAGATAAAGGATGACATTTAAGTAACTATGTGTATGCCTTTCCCAGCCCTCCTCTCCCAAAGACAAAATATTTTCAGAACAGTTAGTAATTTAGATAACATTTTTTAAGTTGAAGAAGAGAAAAATGAGAGTGTTCCACTAAGATCTAAACTTTTCTTCACAATAATTTTTTTGATAAAACATGCTTATTTATTATATATACATGCTTACATATGAATTTCCTGGCTAAAATACATGCAACCAACATGAAAAAACAAATATTAAACCATCCTCATAAGCCTAAGAATGCCCTTTTAATTAAGGCACTCATGTTTGGAAACAGGATATAACCACCAAATTAAATAAGGTGTTTAAAAGAAGGCTTTTATTAAGCACAAACAACTTTTAATACATTATCAATACAAATAGGAAAATGTCTTTTAATGAATATGATATATCAAAAATCTGAAGGTTTTTCTTCATACTGACACAATAAAAATAATCAAATTTGAAGGAGAATTACAAAGCAAAATTTTGAGGACAACCACTGTCTACTAATAACAGTTGAGCTATAGTCTAAATTTACTACATCACCTGGGGAGGAAGGGCAACCATTTTTTATAGAGAGAATTTCTAAACTCTTATTAGCACCATTCAAAGCTTATTATCAGTTGTTCATCTACAAACTGACAGGTCAGGTAAAGCTTTAAAGCAGGTTTTCAGTGCAATGTTTACAGTTCCTTCTTTTAAGATACTTGGAGTCTATGATCTCAAAGCATGTTAAACAATTCTGCCTTGGTAATTACAAGGTGTTAACATGTGGAGAGAAATGTGTAATGGAAAGAAATGAGGCTTATCCTGGCTGTGAAATGCATCTTAACGTATTGTAGCTAACGCTGGAGTATGCTGACGACATGCGGTATTACGAACAGCAGGTCTCTGGGAAGAAGGCAGCTATTAGCTCTCTGTAGTCATCATTTCTGGATGTCTCAGCTGCTGCCTTTTGAGACTAACTAGTTTCATCCTGTCTCTGATGTGTTCTGCAGTAGAAGCCATGTCACTTGGGCTCCCAAAATATTGTTCAGTTCTAAAAATCAAAACAGAAAAAGCTCCATCAGATTAATACAAACCCATTGACTGTGCAGTGAATGCAAAAGGAAGCAAAAATTACCATAAAAATTACCTACGTGGTATGCCGTTAGTTCATTTGCAGACCATACTGTTTATCTTTGAGTAGCAATTCGGTAGGAGAAACATTTTTTAAAATGGCATAAAACATTTTTTAAAATGGAAAAATATATATTAATGGTATAAATATCCTATCACGTATACTTATGATAATCTCAATAAACCAAACAATGCAACAAATAAACAAACAGTGCAACAGCAACAACATTCTGCTTTCAGCTTGGCAGCCATAGATACACAAATATAAAATCTGTATGAGTACTTCAGTGCCAAGGACTACGGTCATCAGATGTTTAATATAGCTGGCAAGTAAAACATCCGTTTGACGGTAAGCCATCATTTGGGACATTAATACGCAAAATCATTTAATTTTATCCTATTTGCAAAGACACAGTATTCAGAGTCATAGAATCTTTTAGAGCTCAAAGAGTTGCTGGAAATAATCTGGTTTAGCTCTTTGTCTTTTCAGATCAGAAAGCTAAGACCTAGAAAAACGAATGACTGAACTACAATCACACAGTGGAAAAAACAGAATCTGAACGTGGGTCTTCAAGCAGGGAATCCAGAGAGACCACCTTATTTCTTTTATTGGTCTAGGAGAATGGTACAAAAGATAAACATGACTAAGCTCACTGTCAAATTTTACATAGTATAAACAAATTACCACATAAAAGGGAATGGAATAATAATTGCAAATAATAAAGTTATGAAATCTGAATATACAGCACTAACTGACTCTTCCATTCTAAAAACGAAAATGACACATGAACTATTTGTAGAACAGGGGAGAAGCAGCCCATGCAAAAGTACCAGGGGGAGATGCTCCTGGGAGGATTTGAGTAGAATGAGACTGACTTTGTGACAACTGGCTGTGAAACACAGAAATGAGGTTTTGGTGGAGTGATGTCCTGGAATGGACCAACCAGAAGCACCCTACTAACACTGTTACCAGCTGGATTTAGAAAACTTTTAGATTTTTTTCTCTTTTACACACTGGAGATATACATGACTTTAAAAGCTACTTCTGATTATTCAAGTTTAGGTATGACTAGAGATTATCTATGTATAGATGATGAATAACATTATATCTTCTCAATATCAATTCTAAATAATCCTTTGAAGTTCATGACACATTAGCTGTGGCACTTATCATGTGTGAGATAATCATTTTAAGTAGTTTATATACATTTAGCTCATTTAACTCCCTCACACATAACCCAAGGAGGTATGGAAAATATATTTCTATTTTTAGATGAGGGAATGAGGCACAGGAAAGGTTAAGTGGCTTGCCCAAGATGTCACAGCTAGTAAGTGGTGGAGCTGAGATTTAAACCCAACAAATCTGGTTCCAGAGTCCACAATCACACCTACTACACTATATTACAGTGTTGGCATTTTTGTTTAGTTGCTCAGTTGTGTCTGACTCTTCGTGACCCCATGGACTAGCCCACCAGGCTCCTCTGTCCATGGGATTTCCCAGGCAAGAATACTGAAGTGGGTTGCCACTTCCTTCTCCAGGGGATCTTCCCGACCCAGGGACTGAACACATGTCTCTTGCCCTGGCAGGCGGATTCTTTGCCACTGAACTACCAGGAAAGCCCTATATTACAATGTAAGGATACTTATATTCAGTGGTTTGGTTTCTCTATTGTTTGAGTTAAATATCCTCTGAATTACCACCAAACTGTTTTCATTGAGAAGATCTAGCTCCCTGGGGATAAAGCTACTATGATTCATTTACTGGACCATTTATTTGCAAGAGGTTAATTCCTATTTTTATCATCAACGATGTGAAATGGAAAGGAATGTGAAAATCATGACCCCATCATTTTACAAATGAAGAAATTAGGACTCTACATAGCACAGTGGAAAAGAGAATGGATTTGGTGCCAGACAGACCTGAAACTATGTTCTAATTTCACTTAGAAGCTGTGATATCCTGACAACTTACTTAATCTTTCTGAGCTTTAGTTTCTTCATCTGTAAATCACAATAACTGTATTGGCCTAGCACTGTTTGGTCAAAAGCCTATAGGTGAAATGTTTAGCTTTGCGCTGGGTACATAAGGTACATATTTTGAGCACACTAAACAGTCCCCTCCCCATCCATTCCCTGAATGAAGTTCAAAGTTACCTGACTCCTTATCATCACAGTCAAGGCTAGAACCCAGTATGTCAACCTAGTCAATGATCTTTCTTCTACAATAAGCTATCGAGGGCAATACATTTGATAGCAGCAAGTACCAACTGCTGCCACTGTTAAAAACCCAGTAGGGATTTCTTTTCATTTTAAACTAATTTATTACAGATACTGAAGATGTGAACCAAAGCTAATTTACTAGGACTTTTTAGAAACAGACTTTCTTCTCTTGATATTACTTTAAGACCTTACTGATAAAAGCACAAATTGTAAGAACATGCAGCATACCCATCAGGATAAACTACAGGAACAGTTAGTCTATCTAAAAGTGATTTCCCGACTGCTTCAACTTCATCAAACTGCTCCTCATCATTAATAGCTTCAGGCTCTTCTGGACAGTCTTGTAAAATCTGCAACAAATAAAAGTGCAACATCAATCAAGAGACACAGAAAGGCAACCAAGTTCATTAAAATTTAGTAGATTGAAGGTGTTTCTATTCTGTTCTTAGAATCTTCATGTATGTTATAGAAGACTGATTACTGACAAAGCGGACTCAAGAAATTCAAATAAAATCAAACACATAACCCACACTAATAATATTATAATTGGAATAAGAAGAGTTCTATAGTGATTTCCAAAAAAACCCACTAGACTATTACTTGGAATTAAATTGAAACTGTGCTTAAGAAGTAGTATTCTTTCATACATTAATTAACTATTTGTTGAATACTCACTTTATGTAGTGGCTTGGGATGTGAATGAGAAACAGATTTTGACCTCAAAGAGCTTACAAACTTCACAAATGAAAAAAATACATATAAACACATAACAACATATACTCAGAGTACAAACACATAACAATGTGATTCCCTAGCTAGAAACTTCACAGTTATTTTTAAAACAGATCTGCTGACTTGAGTTACATGATATAAACTAAAAAACAAAATATTAATAGATAGGGTTTTAATTCAAATTTGGAATTTCTACAGTCCTTGATATTATTTTTTCCTTAATTATCACTATTTAAATTTAAATGGTACAAAAGAAAGAAGAAATTGCTGTGATTTGTAATAGTTAAGGCTGTAAGTACAGACCCACATAGTAGCCACTAGGTACATATGGTTAGTGAGCTCTTGAAGTGTGTCTAGCCTCAAATGCAGATGTGCTATCAGTCTAAGATACACTTTAGATTTAAAACAATACTACTAATTTTAAAAATTTACCTCCAAGAAAAAAATCTGCAAAATTTGAGACAGAATAAAAATAATTTATTTTTGCAACTTTGTTTGCATACTTTTCTGAATCCAATTATGTTTATTTTGGCATTACTCATAAAGGATATTTTCATATAATAAAATTCCAGATTTAATTTAAATATTTTCCTAATCACTATAATTTGCTATGCAGTTTGCTTATAGTTGTGGCTTGCTAGTATGAAATAGAACCCACCCAAAAGAAAAATAACATCTAATAACAAAAGGTTTTACATAAGTTGACATAATAAAATAACCTTAAGCAGAGTTTATTATAAGCATGATAAAAGCCATGTACCAGAAAAAATAGGAATATTAATATTCTGTGAAAAAATTCTCAATCATACTCATTCTTGGGCTTCCCTGGTGGCTCAGATGGTAAACAGTCCACTTGCAATGCAGGAGACCCAGGTTCGATCCCTGGGTTGGGAAGATTCCCTAGAGAAAGGATTGGCTACCCACTCTGGTATTCTTGCCTGGATAATTCCATGGACAGAGGAGCCTGGCAGGCTACAGTCCATGGGGTTGCAAAGACTTGGACATAACCGAGCAACTAATATATATTCATTCTTACATAACTTCTTAAAGAGATCTAGATTTTTAAATGTCTTTGCAGATACATTTTAAGAGTAGTATCCTAAAAAATTATCAGTGGTGTTAAGAGATTGGGCCAGTGGTCACACTGGGGAGGCCAGCAGAAGCATTGTGATTAAAAGAGGATGGAGAACAACGTCTGGGGTGCTGGTAACATTCTCTTATTTGAATAGTGTGCTGATTACACAGGCATCCTCACTCTGAAAATTCAGTGAGTAGAACATTTGAGCTGCACATTTTTCTATGTTAGTAGTATAGTTCAATAAAAAGTTTTCACTGAAACAATCAATACATAAATAAGTCAAGCCATTTGGATACTTTCATTCATCAACAGTCAGCCCATCTTACACTAAAAAAATGACCTGTAGAGTCTAGTAACTGGCTCAGTAAGAGTTAATGTGGACATTTCCCAACAGATGTGCTGCATAACACAAACAGAAACTGCTTAATTCCTGAGGCTCCTGGCAGTATCTCTTCTGTCCTACAGACCAAGGCTATCTTAGGTTTCTCATAACTTAACTTGCATTGAATATCCCCTACATATAAACTTTCATCATTAAGAAATCAAAACAAAGTTAACTACTTAGTAAGGCTCCTCTTTGGAATGGAAATATAAGACTTGGATGCTATCAATTTTCACTGTGCAGTTGAGAAAATGGTTCTATTGAAAATTTGCCCAAATAAAATACTGCATATTAACTTTTAGTTTCTGGGATTAATGAATTCATTAAATAATAAATTCTAGAATGATTCTTTAAAGATAACACATGAAAACAAAAAGGTTTCATTTTTATCCTTACTCTTGTAATTTTACCTGGAGAGTCTCAAAAGGTTATCAAAATCACAACGTGACCTTTTAAAAAATTTATGACAATTGGTAGTGTTTGTGAAGCAGTTTCCTTTCTTGGCATAATGAAACAGTGCGAATCATGACACCTGAAAGGACAGACAGTGCATTCTGGGCATCAGGTCTGGTGGGGAGAGACACGGTGCTGAGCAGAGACTGCTGGATGGTTTCAATTCCTCTAACCACAGTACTCCAACCTTGGTACGGCTTACCAAGAATCTGATTTGAACTTTCTAAGACATTATACCTAAACAAACTTCAAACAATGGAATGCATATAAATTTCTAAAGAACAGAATAATCATAAAATTACAAGGTAAACACATTGTAAACATACATAACGAACACGACTGAAACTACATTTTTTAAGAAAGCGAACCTTTTCAGCATTTGAGTGAAAGGCAATAGCCATCTCCAGCCTATGCACCCTCTCTTCAGATGCGATCGTAAACTGTTTCCACACTCTGTTCAGCCGGGGAAGCGTATCCCCAGATGATCGAGAGGTGCAGCGCAAAGACTGGCACAGCACCACCGTGGCCTGCAGCAACTGTCTTCCGTAGTCGTAAGTGCTCTGAAGAAGAGAGTGGACACAAAGTTACAACAGAATCCTCAAGAGAGGGACAGGAAAGTGAACAGAAGGACTGCAGCTGCAAGCAAGTAACACTACTAGAGGTCAATAATGAACGAGTCCACTGGCACTTACTACTTACTACAAGTCGGCTGCCTGCATAAATAATTAAGGGGAAGCAATACTTCCAGTTAATTTTTAATACGTTTATTTCTTGTTAGGCTTTCCTCTCTTACTCTGCTTTCCTCTCAGTCTGCTCAATTTCACCAGCCCCAAAAATAAAAAAATAAAACAAAGAAAGAAATCAATTTAAAAAAATCTGCTCACCCATTAATTAAAACAAATGGGTGGAAAGGGGCACTTAATATTCCACATAGGAAACCACACTGTTAACAACATGAACTCAGTAATTAGGGAAAATAAATTAAGATACTATTCACATGAAAAAAAAATCATGTTGTTGTAACACTGACACTGTTGAGATGCAGAAACTAGGGTTTCCAATTTACTGATATTAACTTACACTTCATAGTAACTTTTACAAATGAACGATTACTGCCTTACAATTACCATAATATATTAATATATCATAAATCAGAGGCAGCTACAGAACCTGTATTCAGGAAAACTTAAACCCTCTCAGATTTATACAGGCTAGTTTTGATTCATCAGCTGACATTTTCTTAGTTCTATATTCCTGGATTAATATAACTAACCTTCTTGGACTTGGAGGGCTAAGTCACATTACAAACATGTAGAAAACTATTTAACACTGAGCTTGTAGAAAAGGAAGATAACCAGTTTTGCACCTGTGCAACATCAACAAATTTTCTATGCTTCTCCAGCAGAACTTTCGTTTCCTGAGCGTCATCCCCCAGTCTGGTGTGTGTCTTAAGAAGAGCATCCAGAAGTTCACTGAGCCATTCTACTGCCTGAATGAAAGTAAGTCAGTCAACCTGGACTCATAAGTTTTTACCTTGTATGTCAAAATACCATATTAATAAAAAGAAAGATTACTATCATGTGATTAACCTATTTATTATAACCATAATAGCTCATTTCAGTGCCAAGCTACATGAGTAAATGATCTCTCCTCTTCCTTAAAATTTTTAAAATCTAAAGACAAGACCTATTAAAGACAAGTACTCATTTAAAATTAACATCACATGATTTATATTAATAAAATCCATGTGTTTATGTAATATAGATCTTACTGGAATCGCATTACAGACAATGTTACAACTTAAAATTCTAAGTTTCTTCTATGTTAAGTTGTAGCTATGTTTTTTGATATTGACTATGCGAAATAGCAAACTGTTTATCTAGCTACAAAACCCTCTTGTGGGTTAAAAGGCAATAAACTATACCAGCCTTCATCCTGGGATATAACTGACAACCAAATCATAATAATAAATAATTCCAATTTCTAGCTCAACAGAGCATTTCATTGAAAAGTAAGTCAAACGAGACCAGTAAGATTACTGGAAATATAAAACTTTTATTACTTCAACAGGATAAATGAGAATCTGATTTAATGAATTTACTTAGGACCATGAAAAGAACACTTCTGTTTACAGTTAGGTGAAATCAATTTTCTAAGTAAAGACAAGTACGTAATATGCTTGACTGATCTTTACCTGGGCAGCATCTTCTTCACATTTAAACAACTGTACCATCTGGAGCATCTTTAATCTTCGCACATCTACCATGTCTTCACATCTAATAAACCCAAACACGAATTTAGGGAAACATTTCAGTCTTGTGGATAACTAGTATAACACCACCAATCTGCACAACATATTTTACAGTGTATTAAAATACTTAGTCTTACACTATGGAGACTGTAACTATTTTGTATTGGTTTGCAAGAATTTTAAGGATATCTGTATCTGTGTTCCATTAAAACCTCAAAATACCTGAAAGATACTGAATCATAAACGCTCTTGACTATTGTATGGATTGTACAAAATACTGAAGCAAAGCACAAACACATGAGTACACTAAAGCCTGAAGAAATATTAACTGCCAATTAGCATGAAACAAACTTCGAAGACAAAAACATAAAGTTTCTAAAATACTAGTTTAGAGAATGATGCCCCAAGGAAATAAAAAATTTAAAACTTTTCATTATATTACATTACCAGAGTAATATCTAATTTTGAATTAAAAAAAAAAAACCTCCCATCTATGCTCCTAAGAAAGAAAAAAAAATTCTGTTGATCTCTGGATAGAAAGAAACACAATTCAGAGTATTTTTAGATTTTAATGTGGTCTCCCTGGATAACATACAGATTAAAATTTTAAGCTGACTTGATCAATTAAGCTCTGATCCATCCCCTTCATGTCCATGCAATTCCGTGTACTTCAGATGGGAAGGAGAGAATCTCACGGCAGTACTGAACACCACTAACAAGCCACCCAGGAGACACTGGGCTCCACTAGAGCTGATATTCTTAAGGAAGCTTGATAACGATAGCTAAGTCATTATCAAAGTCTACTTTTTTCTTTTTTTCACAAGAATGCCATCAACACAATCTATAACATATTTTTAAAGGGCAATTTGGTTAAATAATCCTACAAGGGACCGAAGAGAAGTGATCATATATATTTTTAAAATCGGAAGCTAAAAGACAAGGTAAGACACATCAATGATGAATATCATATTTAACATATATTTTCAGGTGCTGGACAGTGTGCCTGAAAATACAAGACATGGTTTCTACTTATTAAGATGGTCCCACTTGGGAAGATGGACTTTAAAAAAAAACAGTGTGATAAATATTGATGTGGAGCTATACGAGAATAGGGAGGAATAAGTAAAAACTTGCCTAAGAAATCTAAAAAGGCTTCCAAGGATAAGTACCCCAGAGTCTTGAATAATAAGTAGGAATACACTAGGCAGAAAATGAGGGAAGAAGTATCCTAAGTACTCTGGATGCTTGAAACCGCATGATGCCTTCAGGAAAGTGAAAATAGTGTGCGGTTTTGTAGGAAAGTTAAGGGAGGTAAGATTGTACGGGACTGGATTATGAAGGGTCTCCTACACTGTTCCAAGGAGACTGAGCTTCATCTGAGGAAACAGGAAGTAACTGAGAGGGGTTCCCACAAGAAGTCAGGTAGCTGGAGGAGCGATTTACAAAGACGGCGCTCGTGCACAACAGACTGCAGGGGAGCAAGGAGGGCAGCAGGCAGAGCTAAGACCATGAAAAAAGGGGTCCGAGGCAGCAGAACTCGGGCATCCGAGGAGGCTGTAAGAGACGAGAAAGAGAACGATTTGGGTAAATCCTTTGGATAAATCCCAAGTTTGGTAGCTGACGGTATTTTTAACTGGGATAGGAAACTAAAGGAGAAGAGCCAGTTTTGGAGGACAATGATTCCAATCCATACAAGGGAGTTTTAAGTATCGTCTGGGGCACCCGGGTGGATGTGCTCAGTAGGTAAGAGGAATTACAGGTCCAAAGTATAGGGGAGGGATCTGGGTCAGAGCCATAACTACCCAATCATGGTCATACTGAAGAAAGTCATTAAAGCAGTGAGACTGTCTGGGGAGACGACAATGAGTGAGAAGAGGATTTGGCCTCAGAACAAACCCTGAAAGCAGTGAAATTAGCTAGAGGACAAGAAATCAGTGGAGAAAACCAAGAAGAAACAGAGGGCCCAGGAGAATCATAAAAGTGTTTTTAAACTATGTAGAGTTGTCAGGGAGTTTCAAACAGGAAAAAAAAAAAAGTCAGTTGTCCCTAATGGTATTCAGAGTGGTCAAGCAATGTCAGAACCAAAAGTATTCCCTGGATTTTGAGTAAGATGAAGGGTTTATTGACATGTGGCAATTACAGTCACTGATGACATCAGTAAGAGCAAGTTCAGTGAAGTGGTGAGGGGAGAGGTCAGACAAAGAAGGGTTGAAAAGTAAACTGGAGACAGTGAGGAAGTATGAATGCAGATTAGATCTTCAATGACAGCTGTCAAGGAGGAGAGCTCAAGGGAGAGAAAGAACGGTTTGAAGAGGAGGTGGTAATTTCATGCAAAGATGAGCACCAGAAAGGACAGAAATGATACGGACCTAACAGACACAAAGGTATTAAGAAGAGGTGGCAAGAATACACAGAAGAACTATACAAAAAAAAATCTTTATGACCCAGACAAACACAATGGTGTGATCACTCACCTAGAGCCATACATCCTGGAGTGCAAAGTCGAATGGGCCTTAGCAAGCATCACTATGAACAAAGCTAGCAGAAGTGATGGAATTCCAGCTGAACTATTCCAATTCCTAAAAGATGATGCTATGAAAGTGCTGCACTCTATATGCCAGCAAATTTGGAAAACTCAGCAGTGGCCACAGGATTGGACGCAATCAGTTTTCATTCAAATCCCAAAGAAGGGCAATGCCAAAGAATGTCCAAACTACCACACAACTGCACTCATTTCACATGCAAGCAAGGTCATGCTCAAAACCCTCCAAACAAAGCTTCAACAGTACATGAACCAAGAACTTTCAGATGTACAAGCTGGATTTAGAAAAGGCAGAGGAACCAGAGATCAAACTGCCAACACCCACTGGATCACAGAAAAAGCAACAGAAAAAAACCTACTTCTGCTTCACTGACTATGCTAAATCCTTTGCTGTACACATCACAACAAACTGTGGAAAATTCTTAAAGTGAACACCAGACTACCTTACCTGTCTCCTGAGAAACCTGTATGCAGGCCAAGAAGGAACAGTTAGAACCAGACACAGAACAACAGACTGGTTTAAAATTGGAAAAGGAGTGCATCAAGGCTGCATACTGTCACCCTGATTATTTAACTTATATACAGAGTACATCATGCAAAATATCAGGCTGGATGAAGCATAAGCTGGAATCAAGATTGCCAGGATAAATATTAATAACCTCAGATATGCAGATGGCAGCACCCTTGTGGCAGAAAGCAAAAAGAAACTAAAGAGCCCCATGATGAAGGTAAAATAGAAGAGTGAAAAAGCTGGCTTAAAACTCAACATTCAAAAAATGAAGGTCATGGCATCTGGTCCCATCACTTCATGGCAAAAAGATGGGGAAACCGTGGAAACAGTGACAGACTTTATTTTCTTGGGCTCCAAAATCACTCCAGACGGTGACTGTAGCCATGAAATTAAAAGACAGTTGCTCCTCGGAAGAAAAGCTATGACAAACCTAGACATTATATTAAAAAGCAGAGACATGACTTTGCCCACAAAGGTTGGTCTAGTCAAAGCTATGGTGTTTCCAGTAGTCATGTACGAATGCGAGAGTTGGACCATAAAGAAAGCTGAGCACCGAACAAGTGATACTGTTGGAGGAGACTCTTCAGAGTCCCTTGGACAAAGCAAGAAGATCAAACCAGTCAATCTTAAAAGGAAATCAACCATGAATGTTCACAGGAATGACTGATGTTGAAGCTGAAACTCCAATACTTTGGCCACCTGACTGACTCTAAGAGCCAGCTCACTGGAAAAGGCCCTGATGCTGGGAAAGATACAAGGAGAAGGGGATGACAGAGGTAGAGATGGCTGGACGGCATCACCAGTTCAATGGGCATGAGTTTGAGCAAGCTCTGGGAGATGGTGAAGGACAGGGAAGCCTGGCGTGCTGTAGTCTTTGGGATCGCAGAGTTGGGCATGACTGGGGACTGAACAATAACAAAGCATTTGAATGAAAGGCAGGGATTAGAGTAAAGAGTGGGAACTGACTTAGTGAGGAGACATGGGGATACACAGTTTTGGTAAAAGCAGAGCTTTTTCATCCTTCTGATGAAAATAATGAAATGGATAAAGTTTGTAGCTATGAGGATAGAAGGAATTTCTATCTACTGACTGTTTTGTCTGCGATGCAGAGGGAAGTTTCTGTGAGGTTTTGTTGATGCCCTTGAAATTTCTAAGTGTACAAAAATTTCATCCAACCATGATAGCCTGTATGTACTAGCATATATTAATTTAATCCTTTATTTTGCAATATTCTGCAACTGCTATTGCAAGTTTTCAAAGAACCCTTTACATATCTAGTTCTACCATATAACAAATGAAACTAAGCATTACCTTACCCAGAATTTACTGTCTAATCCTTCTACAGCAAATATGAGAACAATGGATGAGCGACAATTTGTGTGAAGCTTAGATGAAGAAACAGATCAATGTATGATAAATTTAACAGCAACTCTAAACTAAATGCAAATGGAAACGCCAGATTCTCCAGAGTCTTAAAATACAGACAAGTCACAGGCTATACTGGGGATAAAGAATGTGATGCACTTGAATGGAAATGAAATTTTTATCACTGAGTAAAAAGGCGAAAGGTACCCATCACATGAATGGTCATTATTTGTTAGTACAATTATACACAATAACCATTACATTTACCAAAAACTTACTACATGCCTACTATGTAACAGGTAAGAATTTCTACTTTGTATGGAAAATATATCAATTTTCATTTTAATAAATATTATGTTGTCTCAGCAAAAATTAACATGAACAGTCAAACTTTGCCTTTGTTTTCTAAGCTGCATGTCCTCCATCACTCCTTGTATGTGGTCCACATTTTCCTTATTCTCAATGGTCACGTCCTTTCCATAGGCCCAGGATGCCTGATTGGAGATCTGGTCCAGAAGACCTTGACCTTTTTCACGCAGACCTTGCAATCCTACGTCTAAAACAAAAGTTACCAGATTTAATCTCTTAAACAAGAGAAGCTTTCCCTCCCTCAATTAAATCCTCTCAGCAGATACTGTACTTGAATTGCTAGGGTAACAGCTTTGTACATTGAACTACTTTGGTCTGGAGCCCTTTGGATATTTCAATCAATAAAACCCATTTAAACGTGGCTCAAATGGGAGCTCCCTCTCATTCAAATTCTCTCTAAAGAGAATTTCTAAAAGGTGAACTTCCGTAGATAACTAATTACTTTTCAAAATTGCAAGTAGAAAGGGTGAGAATTCCTGTCTTGACGAGTAAGATTTTCAATTCTTTCCTTTCTGTTTTTACATAGTTCAGTTTTTAGGAGAACATAAGAGAAGGCAAATGCTTTGTTCAAAAAATATATCAGAGCCACAAGACATTCAAACAGTCAAGCACTGTGTTCTCCCTGAAAAGGACGCTGAACATTTTGAATATAGGTGCTGTCAGCTTATACTCAACAAGAAGCAACACTTAGGATGTATTTATAAGACTTTAAATGAGGTATGTATATTGGAATTCCTTTACCATTTTTAAAGGAAAAACACTGCTCAAGAAAACTTGTGACATTTTTGAAGTAAATTTCATTTGGCAAATTAGATACTAAACATGTAATTATATCATCCATTAAAATAACAAAGACTATAAGCAAGTAAAATGGCAATACAAGCATGATTTTTCAAACCCATTCCCTCAAGTCCTTTTCAAAATTAATTAAATTGGTTCCACCACATGCCCCCATTTTCCACTAAATCGCTGCCTTAGGTTTCTGCTCCCTCTACTCCATTTCCCTTCGCCCAATGTCCCACTCGGTACACACACCCTCCACCCCCCATTTCCACAGCCACTGTTCACTTCTCCCGGTCATGACCTGGGAAACTCTATATTTTCCACCTGTAGTAAAAGTCAGGGCTATGGTGTCAAGTAAGGGTACTAGCTTAATAAAACTGAACCATCCTCTCCTTGGAGAGTATGTAACCTTGGCAATATTCCCTGTTTGGAGAGACAAATGCACAGAACCAAACCGACTATTCTTTTCACAAGGTTAGGATATAGCAACAACAAAGATCATTGCATAAAACACAGTGTGGGGCATACAGGGTTTACCACAGAACACTCCACAGCTAAATACAGTCACGCATGCACTACAGGTAACCGTTCCTAGGATATGCAAGACACAGCGCTTGTAGATTCGGCTGGGCAAACCAGAGAGGCCGAAGGCCTTATGCCGGAAGGTGACGGACCACCAACGAAAGGTAGTAACTGTGGCATAAATTACACCCTTTAAGGGGATTAAAATCTTTCATACTAATTTTTCCTGTGTTCCCTGTAAATGATTATAATTAGATCAGTATAAGTTGACTTGTCTAACCATGGTAATGATATTTTTAAAAAAGAACCCTTATGTTTCAGCATTTTTAAAATCTGCTTACCAACACTTTTCAGCTTCTCTTCAAGCAGTTTTAAAGTTTGCTGAATCGATGCTCCATCAGCTGGTGCTACATCTACGCACAACATCCCTAATAAGCCATCCAACTGCTGAGACAACTAAAGCAGAGGGACACCAAAGAGATAACCCTGATATAATCAGCATCTACAGTGTTTAATGATTAATGAGGTTTATAGCTAATGAAGTTACCACGATTATACTTGAAAAAACTCTGCTGTTAAAAGACAAGGACACATAATTAGAATTCACGTTATCTGAAAGACAGAACACACAGATGCATGCACCAGGAAGACAGTACGTCCAGGTCAGCAGAATGCAAAGAAGTGTTGAAACTTTCATTTCAATCTATGTTATAACACATGAACATCAAAAAACTATCCAAATGAAATCTATCAATTACATTGGGACACTCTATTTAGACAAAAAAAAAGTTTAGTTGCATGCAGAATAATGTAACATAAAATTAAAAAAATAAATAAATAAAAAGTCTATCTTGTTTCCCCCACCAGTAAATTTTACTGTTCCAGAAAAATAATTAAGAGACATGCAAACCTGAAAAAATGATGTGCAGATAAGTACTCAGATAATCTGAAGCAAAGAAAAGCAATCAGAGTAGTCACTTACATCTTGGGCAACACCATGAAATTCAAGAGCTGCTTGTAGCAGATTCTGCCTAAACTCCAGCTGACTGGCCTGTCGATAACAAACATCACTAAGTTGTTGCTGGAGCGACTTCAGTTCCACAAGATCTTCCTCGTCCCCAGCATTTAAGAGTGCTGCAATTTGCTGATTAAGTTCCACATAAACTGCAAACCATTCCTGTAATAGAGACGTTGCAAAGTAAATTAAGGATCAAATCAGCTCCTGAAGAATACACTACATTTTCCAGTATCTCCAGATATACTAAGGAACATATATGAGTTTTTTTAAATCAAAATAATTTGAGGACAAAAAGTCCCAGCATTCAAATGCTTTCACTGAGATCCCTGGAATAGCTCCTGCCAACAGCAAAATCTATTTCCTCATGGCTGGCCTCTAAATGTTTCCCTCTCTCTCCTGTTCTCTGTGAAACCCATCATGCTCAGAGAGAGCAGTGAGCCCTGCTGCTCTGCTGACTGCTGCTGCTGTGTCCACAGGTGACCGAACACAAGCCTGGAGGTGAGGGAGATGGCTGCCTCACTCCTCACTCCTATTTCCAAACCATTTCTTCCATCCTCTCAAAAACCACATCTCCTGCGAAGTGCATGTTGTCGGACTCCATTCTGCCAACCTTTCCTGCTGCGTGCCCTCATCTCAGTCGGCAGACTTCTCAGCCTTCCTGTCAGCGTCAGCCTTCTTCCTGACTTTCACCGTGCAGACATCCGACCAACACTGCACTCTTAGTTCCCTGACGCCCTCCCTCACTTCCACCTATCCTGCCCTCAGCTACGCCTCAGCTACCTACTCCAGCAGACACAAAATCTGTTATTAATATCATGTACTACGTACAGCCCCCTCTCTGACCACCAGTTACTGACTCTCCCATTCACACCCTTTAGTATGCCGGCTCCTACAGCCCCATGCGGTTCACCCATCCACTGACCTCAGCATGTTCTCAGCTCATGAGTCTAGCACTCAAGAGCCTCCTGTCCTCACTTCTGCACTGTGTCAGGGGCTATAACCACTCCCAGGGCACAGCCTATGCTCATGCCATACTCTGCTTCCTCCATCAGATTCACCTGTCAGAAATGAAGACCACATGCAGGAAAACCTTTGCATCCATTCATGAGAAAGTTTCCAGAAACTCTACTCAACACTCTATAATGGTCTGCATGGGAAAATAAACTTAAAAAGAGTAGATATATGTATATGTATAACTGATTCAATTTGTTGTACAGCAGAAACTAACACACTGTAAATCAAGTACAATAAAAATATTTTTAAAGACCTACTTTTGAAACAAGCCAAAAAAACCCCACAAAAAACCCTCAACAAATTACTAGCAAGCCAAATCCAATACTTTAAGCAGATTGTACACTGTTATCAAGTGGCATTTATCCCAGGGGTGCAAGGATTTTTCAGTATCCACAAATCAATCAGTACGATTCATCACATCAACAAATTAAAAAATAAAAACTGTATGATCACCTCAATTGATGCAGAAAATTCTTTTGACCAAAGTTCAATATTCATTTATGATTTAAAAAAAAAAAAACAACTCTCTAGGCACTAGGCATAGAGGGGACAAAACTCAACATAATAAAGACCACAAAGGAAAAACCCAGAGCTAACATCATATTCAATGGTGAAAAGCTGAAAGCACTTCCTCTAAGATCAAGAACAAGACAAGGATGCTCATTCTCACTGCTCTTATTCAGCAAAGTTTTGGAAGTCCTAGCCATAACAATCAGAGAAGAAAAAAAAAAAAAAAGAATCCAAATTGGAAAAGAAGTAGTAAAAGTGTCACATTTTGCAGATGACATGATACTCTACACAGAATATCCTAAAGACACCACCAGAAAACTACTAGAGCTCATCACCAAATTTGGTAAAGTTGAAAGATATGAAACTGTTTGCAGTTGGGTATAGGTCAAGGCTGAAGATACTAATTTGCAAAGTATTAGCCAACAGATGTTATTTAAAGGCATGGGACTAGATGAAATTATCCAAACACAAAGAGTATTAGTTCAGAAGAAAAGAGCCTTTGGAAAGCTGAACCCTGGGTCACTCCTAAATTCAGAGGGCAATGAGAGGAAAGAGATTGAGCAGAAGAGGCCAAAAAGGAGCTGTGTGTTTCAGGAAAGAAGTAAAAAAGGAGGGAGAAGTGGTCACCTTTACTAAAATTTACTGAGAGGTCCAATAAGATAAGGACTGAAATTCTGATAGAGTGGGAAGGACATAAATCCTGATCAGAGTTAATTAAAAAAAGAATGGGAATTGAGAAGATAAAGTACGGCCAAAGGGAAGATTTTTTAAATGTTAATTTATATTAATTTATATATTTATTATATTAATTTATATTAAAATGCACATATCTTGAACATATATTTTGTTTTCAATGTAAAATACAGTATTTGTACACCGACAGAAATACTCCAGCTGATAACAGAGATCATTGCAAAAGCAAAGCCTTGCACAAGCAACACAGTCTGTAGACTGTAGTGGAGTGGTTCAGACATAGTTCCTTCATTATTTTGCAGGGAGGGCAAAGCAACAAAGATTTATCAATAAATAAATCAATAATGCCAAGGTCGAGAAAACCTGTTTCATATGGCTGTCCCTTGTATCTGTGGGGGACTGGTGCAGGGGTTCCAAAATCTACGGATGCTTAAGCCTCATTCTTGGCTCTCCATATCTGAGAATGTGGCACCCGTGGATACAGAGAAACAACTATATATATCCATATATATAAACACAAATATAAATAAATATATACACATACATAAATATATGTAAATATATATCACATATATACTTTATTCAAAATGCTCTTTCCTAGGAAATAAGGGAACATAAAATTCCTGCAACCTTAGATGAACAGGCTACATTCAGTTCAGTTATGGTCATTCTCTGGTCTACCTCTCAAAAACATTTAACTGCATAGAAAATGATTATTTCATAGCCCTTCCACCCCCAAACAAATATATACATGAAACAAAAACAAACCACCACCAAGATATGGGATTTGGAATATGACAGTAGGTAAGAATCGATCTTGGGGGTTCAAATACTAGAAGAGAGGTAATCATCAGGATGAAAAGCTAAAATTAGGTTTAAGATTGGAATGAAATACTTTAAAATTATTTTAAATCGTTATTATCATACACTCATTTCCTACACTTCAATATTTTTTCAGTTGTGCTTACCTAGTAGTCAAAAAATCAAGAAAACTTGTTATTGACAGTCCTTGAAAAAGAACCACATATTCAGTTCAGTCGCTCAGTCCTGTCCGACTCTTTGCGACGCTCTGTTGCACCACCAAGGCCTCACTGTCGTCCATCACCAACTCCCGGAGTTCACCCAAACTCATGTCCATTGAGTCGGTGATGCCATCCAGCCATCTCATCCTCTGTTGTCACCTTCTCCTCCTGCCCCCAATCCCTCCCAGCATCAGAGTCTTTTTCAATGAGTCAACTCTTCGCATGACATGGCCAAAGTATCGGAGTTTCAGCTTTAGCATAATTCCTTCCAATGAACACGCAGGAGTGATCTCCTTTAAAATGGACTGGTTGGATCTCCTTGCAGTCCAAAGGACTCTCAAGAGTCTTTTCCAACACCACAGTTCAAAAGCATCAATTCTTCAGTGCTCAGGTTTCTTCATAGTCCAACTCTCACATCCATACATGACCACAGGAAAAACCATAGCCTTGACTAGATGAAACTTGTCAGCAAAGTAATGTCTCTGCTTTTGAATATACTATCTAGGTTGGTCATAACTTTCCTTCCAAGGAGGAAGAGTCTTTTAATTTCATAGCTGCAATCACCATCTGCAGTGATTTTGAAGCCCTAAAAAATAAAGTCTGACACTTTTTCCACTGTTTCCCCATCTATTTGCCATGAAGTGATGGGACCAGATAACATGATCTTAGTTTTCTGAATGCTGAGCTTTAAGCCAACTTTTTCACTCTCCTCTTTCACTTTCATCAAGAGGCTTCTTAGTTCCTCTTCACTTTCTGCCATAAACGTGGCGTCATCTGCATATCTGAGGTTATTGATATTTCTCCCGGCACTCTTGATTCCAGCTTGTGTTTCTTCCAGTCCAGCATTTCTCATGATGTACTCTGCACAGAAGTTAAACAAGCAGGGTGACAATATACAGCCTTGACATACTCCTTTTCCTATTTGGAACCAGTCTGTTGTGCCATGTCCAATTCTAACTGTTGCTTTCTGACCTGCATACAGGTTTCTCAAGAGGAAGGTCAGGTGATCCGATATTCTCATCTCTTTCAGAATTTTCCATAGTTTCTTGTGATCCACACAGTCAAAGGCTTTGGCATAGTCAATAAAGCAGAAGATGTTTTTCTGGAACTCTCTTGCTTTTCCCATGATCCAGCGGATGTTGGCAATTTGATCTCTGGTTCCTCTGCCTTTTCCAAAACCAGCTTGAACATCTGGAAGTTCACAGTTCACATACTGTTGAAGCCTGGTTTGGAGAATTTTGAGCATTACTTTGCTAGCGTGTGAGATGAGTGCAATTGTGCAGTAGTTTGAGAATTCTCTGGGCTTGCCTTTCTTTGAGATTGGAATGAAAACTGACCTTTTCCAGTCCTGTGGCCACTGCTGACTTTCCCAAATTTGCTGGCATATTGAGTGCAGCACTTTCACAGCATCATCTTTCAGGATTTGAAATAACTCAACTGGAATTCCATCACCTCCACTAGCTTTGTTTGTAGTGATGCTTTCTAAGGCCCACCTGACTTCACATTCCAGATGTCTGGCTCTAGGTGAGTGATCACACCATCGTGATTATCTTGGTTGTGAAGATCTTTTTTGTACAATTCTTCTGTGTATTGTTGCCACCTCTTCTTAATATCTTCTGCTTCTGTTAGGTCCAGACCATTTCTGTCCTTTATTGAGCCCATCTTTGCATGAAATGTTCCCTTGGTACCTCTAATTTTCTTGAAGAGATCTCTAGTCTTTCCCATTCTGTTCTCTTTCTCTATTTCTTTGCACTGATCGTTGAGGAAGGCTTTCTTATCTCTTCTTGCTATTCTTTGGAACTCTGCATTCAGACGCTTCTATCTTTCCTTTTCTCCTTTGCTTTTTACTTCTCTTCTTTTCACAGCTATTTGTAAGGCCTACCCAGACAGCCATTTTGCTTTTTTGCATTTCTTTTCCATGGGGATGGTCTTGATCCCTGTCTCCTGTACAATGTCACAAACCTCCGTCCATAGTTTATCAGGCACTCTGTCTATCAGATCTAGTCCCTTAAATCTATTTCTTACTTTTACTGTATAACCATAGGAATTTGATTTAGGTCACACCTGAATGGTTTAGTAGTTTTCCCTACTTTCTTCAATTTGAGTCTGGATTTGGCAATAAGGAGTTCATGATCTGAGCCACAGTCAGCTCCCAGTCTTGCTTTTGCTGACTGTATAGAGCGCCTCCATCTTTGGCAGCAAAGAATATAATCAATCTGATTTCAGTGTTGACCATCTGGTGATGTCCATGTGTAGAGTCTTCTCTTGTGTTGTTGGAAGAGGGTGTTTGCTATGACCAGTGCATTCTCTTCACAAAACTCTATTAGCCTTTGCCCTCCTTCATTCTGTATTCCAAGGCCAAATTTGCCTGTTACTCCAGGTGTTTCTTGACTTCCTACTTTTGCATTCCAGTCCCCTATAATGAAAAGGACATCTTTTTTGGGTGTTAGTTCTAAAGGTCTTGTAGGTCTTCATAAAACCGTTCAACTTCAGCTTCTTCAGTGTTACTGGTTGGGGCATAGACTTGGATTACTGTTATATTGAATGGTTTGCCTTGGAAACGAACAGAGATCATTCTGTTATTTTTGAGATTGCATCTAAGTACTGCATTTGGGACTCTTTTGTTGACCATGATGGCTACTCCATTCCTTCTGAGGGATTCCTGCCCGCAGTAGTAGATATAATGGTCATCTAAGTGTAACTCACCCATTCCAGTCCATTTTAGTCGCTGATCCTAGAATGTCGATGTTCACTCTTGCCATCTCCTGTTTGACCACTTTCAATTTGCCTTGGTTCATGGACCTGACATTCCAGGTTCCTATGAATATTGCTCTTTACAGCATCGGACCTTGCTTCTATCACCAGTCACATCCACAGCTGGGTATTGTTTTTTCTTCGGCTCCATCCCTTCATTCTTTCTGGAGTTATGTCTCCACTGATCACCCGTAGCAATATTGGGCACCTACTGACCTGGGGAGTTCATCTTTCAGTGTCCTAACTTTTTGCCTTTTCATACTGTTCATGGGGTTCTCAAGGTAAAAATACTGAAGTGGCTTGCCATTCCCTTCTCCACTGGACCACTTTCTGTCATATTAGTAGGATTTTACTACTAATATTAGTAGTTATTTAATATTTACTACTAATAAGATTGAACTACATATTAGCAGGATTTTGATTTTCCATATATTAGTACTGAAAATTCTTATTGATTTGGGATTGTTTCAGTTTATTTCTGAATTATGTTTTTATAAAGAATCTAAAATTTAGTATTTAACAGATTGCTTGAACCCAAACTGGCATATTAAGTTTCTCCAAATTTTACCCATATTAAGCAATCAATATACTAGAAATCTGTCAGTTTCAGAAGACCTGAACAATTCCAATATAAGCTTTAATGTGCTGACTTTTATTTACCAAGAGAAAAGAGAATTTTTAATATTAGAACGTCCTAAACGTCATAAGCTAATGCATGCATCTTGCATCAACCAACCTGTTCTCAAGGTGACAATGCAGCACCACCTATTGGTTAAAACACTGCAATTCAAGTTTTGCTCTTTATCTAAGGATTTTTTTTCCTAAGTATTTTCGATCTCTGGTTGGTTGACTCCTCAGAAGCATGTGGAACCTGTGAATACGGAAGGGCCCACAGTATATATATTGTCTTTGCAATGTTCCTAATTAGCACATGAAAGCGACGTAAAAATAAAATTCTATAATTGAAAAATCTAAATATTTGCAGATGAAACCACCCTTATGGCAGAAAGTGAAGAAGAACTAAAGTGAAAGTGAAAGACAAGAGGGAAAAAGTTGGCTTAAAGCTCAACATTCAGAAAACTAAGATCTTCACATCTGGTCCCATCACTTCATGGCATATAGATGGGGAAGCGGTGGAAACTTGGCTGACTTTATTTTTTGGGGCTCCAACATCACTGCAGATGGTGACTGCAGCCATGAAATTAAAAGACGCTTACTCCTTGGAAGGAAAGTTATGACCAACCTAGATAGCATATTCAAAAGCAGAGACACTTTGCCAACAAAGGTCCGTCTAGTCAAGGCTATGGTTTTTCCAGTAGTCATGTATGGATGTGAGATTTGGACTGTAAAGAAATCTGAGCACCAAAGAATTGATGCTTTTGAACTGTGGTGTTGAAGAAGACTCTTGAGAGTCCCTTGGACTGCAAGGAGATCCAACCAATCCATCCTAAAGGAGATCAGTCCTGGGTGTTCAATGGAAGGACTGATGTTGAAGCTGAAACTCCAATACTTTGGCTACCTGATGCAAAGAGCTGACTCATTTGCAAAGACCCTGATGCTGGGAAAGATTGAGGACAGGAGGAGAAGGGGACGACAGAGGATGAGATGGTTGGATGGCATCACTGACTCAGTGGACATGAGTTTGGGTAAACTCCAGGAGTTGGTGATGGACAGGGAGGCCCAGTGTGCTGCGGTTCATGGGGTCGCAAACAGTTGGACACGACTGTGCAACTGAACTGAATGGAACTATTTTATGCATTTCATAGGTTCCAACATGATTTTTTTCCTTTTATGCTGAAA
Organism: Capricornis sumatraensis; assembly: GCF_032405125.1. NCBI lineage: Eukaryota > Metazoa > Chordata > Mammalia > Artiodactyla > Bovidae > Capricornis > Capricornis sumatraensis. Next base: position 62,182,501 of record NC_091071.1, on the reverse strand, counting down.
AAAAAAAGTTCAATGATTTGTATTTAACTTACAGCTCCTATTCCTGAGATAATACTTTTAAAATTCAAGACTACAGATGAAGGTTCTATTTATGTTCTACCCCTCTTTCTTCTGTTACTGTAGTTTTTACAATTTCACATGAACTGTGCTTCTAAACTGAAAACCAAAACCAAACATCTAATGAATATGAACAGAGTGGTCAAGTGCTATCAATGTACTTGATAACCATACTGTACTTTATGACCACAAACCAAAGCATATAGCAACCTGTCACTCAGGACCACACATGCTATAAATTATCATTGACGACAACGCTGCAACTTGCAGAGGAAAGAGCATCTCACACTGTGCTGGCTCTCGATCTCTTCATGCTTCTGCTGTAGGGCTTGGGAAGCCCGGATGGAGTCTCCAATTCCCCACTGGGCTCTCAGCTGCTCTGATCCAGGCCCTTCAAGCCAATTCACAACCTATGAATGGAAGTTGAGACGAAATTTTAAAATAATCAAAAACTTTTCAAGCTTTCATTCTAATTGGTTTACCCCTCCCAAAGTTTCTCAAGTATTTTTAATTTAAATTCTTTAAATTGTTTTATTGAACATTGTATTTTATTGTATATAGTAAACGTTTCTTTCGGAACTATACAGCTATAATGGGACAACCTTCCCAAACTTAAATTTGATAAAATGTACACTAGAGCATCTTAGGCTCTCAGCTACCTGATTATCTGCCAGGTTAAAAAAATCTGGGATGCTCCCATAAGATAGGATTAAAAACTAACTTATGATGATAAGAAAATCAGAGAACTACAGGACTTAAAATAGGAAGGGCCATCAATAATGACATTTGTGAAATTTTTTATCTAATAAGAAAAGTGACTTTCAGAAAGATTAAGTGACTTGTTCAAGGTAATAGAACTCATTATTTAGTAACTAAGAGTCACATGTCTTCTTGACTCATCATCTAGAGTTCTTTCCAAAGTACTGAAAAAACAGAATGAATTAACTGATAAAAAGTAAAATATTTTTCTCACTTTGAAAATTAAAAACAGTAGAATTATACTACTGCAATACACTCTAGGGGTCTGAAAGACCATCTAAAGTCCCACGGGCACCAAGTCTACTCAGAAAGATGTAGGGAGAGGACTACAGTTTGCCAAAAGAGCAGCGTTGGGTGTTTCTCTTTTGCTAAGTCCTTGAAACAGTCCATCAGCTCAGGAGATGAGCTCCATATGGGATAGATATGGGAGACACTCTATTAAAACCTCACACCACACAAGTGTCATGCCCATTGTAAAAGTCACTGAGATCAAAGATGTGCAAAGCTATGCCTTCCATCAAGCTATTAACAGATCTTCCAATCCAGATCCAGAATAATTTTTATTACAAGCAATGTTGCTGACATAATAACACAGCTGACATTGTAATTTTCATCAAGTTTTCAAGAGAATAGAGGTAGACAGTTAAGATCAAAATCTCATGCAGAAGAAGATCAAATCTGCATGCAGAAGAAAACTGGGTTTTGCTTACTCTACCCACAAACATATATACTCTAAAACTACATAGACACAGTGAAGTAATTCTAACAGAAAAAAATAGTACCCAGCTCTACCAAGCTAAATTATTATTTAGTAAGCTAAATTCAAAACAGAAATTCAACAACAGATATATGGTTATGTCCTAAATCTTAACTTAGCATAGCTCCCCAGAAATGAATAAGGATATTTCTGCAAAGAGTCAAACATGCTTAAGAGCTAAGCAAGCATGCATACACGCACGCACATACACACACACACAGCAAAGTAATACTAGAGACTCAGTGAGACAGGCTTATCTTAGCACAGACCTATAGTGCATTCCATAGCTACTACCAGGTTAATATGTATTTATTTTAAAATCTAAGAATTTATGTAGTTTTAATAATTATATAAAAGCACCGCATCATACCTGCCTCCTGAGAAACCTGTATGCAGGTCAAGAAGCAACAGTCAGAGCAGACATGGAACAACGGACTGGTTCAAAATTGGGAAAGGAGTAACGTCAAGGCTGTATATTGTCACCCTACTTATTTAACTTATATGCAGAGTACATCATGTGAAATGCCAAGCTAGATGAAGCTCAAGTTGAAATCAAAACCAGTAACCTCAGATATGCAGATGACACCACCCTCGTGGCAGAACATGAAGAGGAACTAAAGCGACCCTTGATGAAGGTGAAAGAGGAGAGTGAAAAAGCTGGCTTACAACTCAACATTCACCAAACAAAGATCATCACTTCATGGGAAGGAGAGAAAAATGGAAAACAGTGACAGATTTTATTTTCTTGGGACTCCAAAATCACTGAGGATGGTGACTGAAGCCATGAAATTAAAAGGCACTTGCTCCTTGCAAGAAAAGCTGTGGCAAATCTAGACAGGGTATTAAAAGGCAGAGACATCACTTTGTCCAATAGGTCCATGCAGTAGTAGTCCATGCTTTTTCCAGTAGTTAGATGCATATGTGAGACTTGGACCATAAAGAAGGCTGAGTGCCGAAGAAGTGATGCTTTTGAACTGTGGTCCTAGAGAAGACTCTTGAGAGTCCCCTGGACAGCATGGACATCAAACCAGTCAATCCTAAAGGAAATCAGTCCTGAATATTCATTGAAAGGACTGATGCTGAAGCTCCAATACTCTGACCACCTAATGTGAAGAGCTGATTCATTGGAAAAGCCCCTGACACTGGGAAAGACTGAAGGCAGGAGAAGAGGATGAGATGGTTGGATGGCATCACCGACTCAATGGACATGAGTTTAAGAAAACTCCAGGATATAGTGAAGGACAGGGAAGCCTGGCGTACTGCAGTCCATGGGATTGCAAAGAGTCAGACACAACTGAGTGACTGAACAATAATGACAACCTCAACCTGACGAATAATCATGTGTATTTCCTTTCATTAATTTTTCACATGCATTTCATTTTCATGTGTTACTCCAGATTTAAGTGCTGTAGTTGATTCTCATAGAATACAAGTAATTTCTCTCTTGGGTTTTTCACTTTCATGTGGCTATAGTTGTTATAATTTTCAGTGTCTCTAAACCTCTTTCTTAAGGAGGCCAACCTCCTTGCCTGCCTCACCCTCTTGCTCTCTCATTTGTCCAACCAAACCATCCAATCAACCAACAAACAGTAAAAGCTAAGCAGGTAATGTCCTACATCAAATAACTATTACACCTGTTTTCACAGCTCCAGTTCTCTGTTGAGCGTCTAAGTAATTTAAACATGAATATTATACAGCAGTTATACAACAGAATTTTTCTCCAATCCTCTATTGTTTTCTTAGAAAATGTTTTCAATGACATCCTGGGTCCAATGATCTTATAATGTTAATGGCTAATATATATTATAAAATTATTCTCTAAAACACTTCTGTATGAAACATTCAAGTCATGAAAGTTTTAATTGAAAATAAACCTTCACAACATATATATACTATTGCTTTAATTTCCTTATAATTTTTATTTTCTGAGATTCTTAGTGCAATTTATTGAGAAACATCTACACAGGAGCTCTGGGAGAAATAGTATCTAACAACCAAAATATTTTTTGCCATTTCGAAAAAACTCTTGCAATGGGGTTCTTGCCCTCAGTCTACTTCAACTTTAATGGAAGAGATGAGATGGGTAAATAGTCAAGCGAAATAATGTAGCAATGATTACATTTAATTTGAAATCATTTATGTTTATTACAAAACTGGGTTAGAGATGTACTGGAGCGGGGTGCCATCGCCTTCTCTGATGCTCTGTCACTAGTCTTGCTGAATACTCTTCTTTGTTGAAATCTCTCTTCCAGTGTGGTTCTGAGTAGCATTCGGGATGCAAGGTGGCTAGCTGGCATGTTTTACGATGTCATACAATGCCATGGAGAGTGGGCCCTTGCCTATGCGTCACCATTGCCTCCTTTAACCGAGCCCACCCTGTACATTCAGTGCTCTAGGGTGCCATGCTCTCTCACTGCTGCTGCTGCTGCTAAGTCGCTTCAGTCGTGTCCGACTCTGTGCAAACCCACAGACTCCACCGTCCCAGGGATTCTCCAGGCAAGAACACTGGAATGGGTTGCCATTTCCTTCTCCAATGCATGAAAGTGAAAAGTGAAAGTGAAGTCACTCAGTCGTGTCCGACTCTTTGCGATCCCGTGGACTGCAGCCCACCAGGCTCCTCCGTCCATGGGATTTTCCAGGCAAGAGTACTGGAGCGGGGTGCCATCGCCTTCTCTGATGCTCTGTCACTAGTCTTGCTTTAATATGGGCTGTCCTGCTGCCTGAAATCTTTGAGCCCCTTCTCTTCCTGACCTCTTTTTCATCTTTAAAGATTCATCTCATGCTGATGATTTTGGTCTTACATTTTCTACTGAACGGTTTATTTTTCTTTTGATCTATTTTTTTAAATGAGTTTTTTTTCATTTCCAAGGGCCTGGATGCTTCTGATTTGTCTGAACTTGCACTGTTAATTTCTGGATGGCAAACAAATTCAAATAAAAACAACATTCTTGTGATTACTCTTGTTATTTCTTTTTAATTTTGAAACTTCCTACATAATAAGAATATTTTAAAAGCATTATAAATTACACATTTTAAAGTTATAATTTGGAGCAATATTCTCAAGCCAAAATCCCTCAGAGTCATTTTTTTGCTCCTTTTTTTTCTCTTACATCCTGCGTATCTGATACCCTTAGAATCCTGTTGTTTTGACTTTCAAAATAAAACTGCATCTAAGCCTGCTTCAGGCCTTACCGATATCCTTGTGGTAACCTCCCAGCCAGGCTTTCTGTTTCTGGTTTTGAACTCTACATAGCTGACTACTGCTTTTAAAATACTTCCACCAAGTTCAAAACAGAAACCTCTTCAGGTGTGTTTTTAAATACTAGAATAAATAAATTGTGAATGCCATTCTTTCAGGATTTATCTTTTGGTGCCTATCCCCTTTTTTGTCCTAGTATCTTAAATATTAATATATTCATAGCTTCCACCTTTTCTACAAGGTTTTAGTACTAGAGAGCAAAAACTCAAAAACAAAAGAAGTTTAAGTATTATTTTTGACTCACTGGAATAACTCACTGCCATGATTTTCTTTGTTAAATTCATGCTTTCAGAGTCCTAAATTCATCTGCAAACCCCTGGCAGCAGATGCTCTTTAGAATACAATGTTCCTCAACATCTCCACTTCCTCTGCTTCAATCTTTTGTATGAGCTGGTTTTGAAGGGGTAGGGGACTAGGTTACTGTTTGTGTCCACCAGCCTATGCAAAGTATCACTCTTTCATGAAAGACAGATAAGCAGTTTGGCCTGGAGAAAGCACTGAACATGACTCTGAAATCTGAAGTCTGGCTCTGCCCCTAAGAGGTAAAAGACTCTGGTCCATCACATTTAAGATGTGTCAACGTTACCTACTGTACAGGACTGTTGTCCCGATTACAGTCGTTATACATAAGATACTTGAGCACAGAGGATGGTATGAATAGTGTTAGTCTCTCTGCTTTTCTCACTTGTTCTGAAGGAAAAAGTTCCTTCTGTTTATCACTCTTCATAAACATTGTCTCACATCTACATTTTTACAATAAAATCCATGTATTTCTTAAGCAAATCCCTGAACTGTTTTATTCTATGCTTTTATTTTATTTTATTTTCCATTTATTTAGGTCTTCTTTATTTTATTTTTTCGTTTTTTTTTTTTTTTTTTTTTTACTTTATAATACTGTATTGGTTTTGCCATACACTGACATGAATCCACCACAGGTGCACATGAGTTCCCAACCCTGAACCCCCCTCCCACCACCCTTCCCATATCATCTCTCTGGGTCATCCCAGTGCACCAGCCCCAAGCATCCTGTATCCTGTATCGAACCTAGACTAGACTAGTGATTCGTTTCTTACATGATAGTATACATGTTTCAATGCCATTCTCCCAAATCACCCAACCCTCTCCCTCTCCCACAGAGTCCAAAAGTCTGTGCTTTATATCTGTGTCTCTTTTGCTGTCTCGCATACAGGGTTATCATTTATTCTATGCTTTCAAAAACTGGAAAGAAGGAGAGAAAGTTTTGGGCTTCCTTGGTGGTTCAGTGGTTAAAAATCTGCCTTGCAATGCAAGGGACACCAGTCCGATCTCTGGTCCGGGAAGACTTCACATGCCACAAAGCAACTAAGCCTGAGCGCCACAACTACTAACTCCACACTCTAGAGCCTGTGAGCTCACATGCTGCGACTGCTGAAGCATCTGCACCCTGACCTTGCCTGCAACAAGAGAAGCCACTGCAATGAGCAGCTCGCACACAGCAAGCTCCCTGCAACTAGAGGAAGACAGACTGCAGCAATGAAGACTCTCCATAACACCCTCCCCCTAAATAAATAAACCTAAAAAAAAAGAGTAAGTTTGAAGTAAGAGGATTTAAGTAAGTTTTAAGTAAGTGCATGTAAGCACTTTGAAATAAGTTTCCATTTGCTTGAGGGGACTCATCTGCTTCTCATTTATTACGATGTATTATGAATATAAAAGCTATATAATAGCATTTATGTATTTTAAACAAGTGATCAATTATTTCACTGAAAATATCTAAATTCTAAAAATAAGGATGGAATAAAAATAACTCAAAAATTTTAACTAATGTTAAAATGTACATTATTTTTAAAAGCCTAAGACAATATTATTTAAACATTTAAACTTTAAAACTCTAGAAAACATGTAAACTCTAGAAACAAAATAAGCAGGTTAAAATAAATCATGATAACTGGGGAAAAACAACTCATCAGCAGAGACTTTCAAAGGGCCATAAATTTAAAAATAAACTTTAAGTAGAGCAAAGACATCTCTCTGGCATGCACACACACACAAACTCAGTTACACAGTCACATGTACATATAGTTTTAATGTATGCTGAAAGTAATTTCCCTTAGAATGCACCATCAGTAACAAGCACACCATAAATGTTTCACTATTTCTAATAAAAATGATGCAAACGGAGGTTGATGTCCCAGTACACAAGTGTATTTAAATGAATTAATGATGGTGGTTTCCCAAAATGGGTTTATAAAACATAATTTCAATCAGGACCTACTGCTCAGTTGATATGAATATTAAAGCAAACACAGTTTCATGTACAATCCTTATCAATGTGACCTCTCAAATGATTACGTTTATATGCAAAGTATAACCTTGGAGATGTGCTCTTAAAATCCACCATGATAGGTGTCTGAAGAGGCCAAAAATGCATGTGACTATTTAACATTTATTCCCAACCAGGCTGACTTCCAAAAACTACATGAGAGAATTTCTAGACGTATGTGAGGTCAAACCAGGCAGAAGAGCACATCAAGCAAATGTGCAGTTCAGTTCAGTTGCTCAGTCGTGTCCGACTCTTTGCGACCCCATGAATCGTAGCACGCCAGGCCTCCCTGTTCATCACCATCTCCCGAAGTTCACTCAGACTCACGTCCATCGAGTCAGTGATGCCATCCAGCCATCTCATCCTCGGTCGTCCCCTTCTCTTCCTGCCCCCAATCCCTCCCACCATCAGAGTCTTTTCCAATGAGTCAACTCTTGGCATGAGGTGGCCAAAGTACTGGAGTTTCAGCTTTAGCATCATTCCTTCCAAAGAAATCCCAGGGCTGATCTCCTTCAGAATGGACTGGTTGGATCTCCTTGCAGTCCAAGGGACTCTCAAGAGTCTTCTCCAACACCACAGTTCAAAAGCATCAATTCTTCGGTGCTCAGCCTTCTTCACAGTCCAACTCTCACATCCATACATGACCATAGGAAAAACCATAGCCTTGACTAGACGGACCTTAGTCGGCAAAGTAATGTCTCTGCTTTTGAATATACTATCTAGGTTGGTCATAACTTTCCTTCCAAGGAGTAAGAGTCTTTTAATTTCATGGCTGCAATCACCATCTGCAGTGATTTTGGAGCCCTAAAAAATAAAGTCTGACACTGTTTCCCCATCTATTTGCCATGAAGTGATGCGACCGGATGCCATGATCTTCGTTTTCTGAATGTTGAACTTTAAGCCAACTTTGTCACTCTCCTCTTTCACTTTCATCAAGAGGCTTCTTAGTTCCTCTTCACTTTCTGCCATAAGGGTGGTGTCATCTGCATATCTGAGGTTATTGATAGTTCTCCCGGCAATCTTGATTCCAGCTTGTGTTTCTTCCAGTCCAGCGTTTCTCATGATGTACTCTGCATAGAAGTTAAATAAGCAGGGTGACAATATACAGCCTTGATGTACTCCTTTTCCTATTTGGAACCAGTCTGTTGTTCCAGGTCCAGTTCTAACTGTTGCTTCCTAACCTGCATACAGATTTCTCAAGAAGCAGGTCAGGTGGTCTGGTATTCCCATCTCTTTCAGAATTTTCCATAGTTTCTTGTGATCCACACAGTCAAAGGCTTTGGCATAGTCAATAAAGCAGAAATAGATGTTTTTCTGGAACTCTCTTGCTTTTTCCATGATCCAGCGGATGTTGGCAATTTGATCTCTGGTTCCTCTGCCTTTTCTAAAACCAGCTTGAACATCTGGAAGTTCACGGTTCATGTATTGCTGAAGCCTGGCTTGGAGAATTTTGAGCATTACTTTACTAGCATGTGAGATGAGTGCAATTGTGCGGTAGTTTGAGCATTCTTTGGCATTGCCTTTCTTTGGGATTGGAATGAACACTGACCTTTTCCAGTCCTGTAGCCACTGCTGAGTTTCCCAAATTTGCTGGCATATTGAGTGCAGCACTTTCACAGCATCATCTTTCAAGATTTGAAACAGCTCAACTGGAATTCCATCACCTCCACTAGCTTTGTTCGTAGTGATGCTTTCTAAGGCCCGCTTGACTTCACTTTCCAAGATGTCTGGCTCTAGATTAGCGATCACAAAATCATGATTATCGGGGTCATGAAGATCTGTTTTGTACAAGGGAACATTTCATGCAAAGATGGGCTAGATAAAGGACAGAAATGGTGTGAAGCATTAGGCCAGAAGAAAGAATGCGGAGAACTGGGATCACAGCCTCCAGCTGCATACTTATGCACCTGAGAGTGTATCTGATTTGCATCTATGGTTCCTTTCTACAAAGGAAGAAAATCACACAGATGATTCTAGAAATATTTGCAATGCTAGTCAAAATTGCTGCCGTAATCAATAGTCAGAATAACAATAGCTTATTTCAGTGATGTGGTATCACCTCCTATCCAGAAGCATGTGAAATCTCATTCTAAAATGCAGTGGCAGCAACACAGAGTACTTCGGCATTCCATATGAAGTCTAACGCTACCAATCTCAACTGTGGAGAATAAGTGACGGATAACTGCAATGGATACTACTTATCATATAGTTCATCTCTTAGAGCTGCTGGTTTCTTTTCATTATGTTCTGTTTTCAGTGATAAGTCACTAAAAAAAGAAATCAGGAAAACGTCAACTTTCATTAATTCTACATCAGCAGAGGTAGTCAACTCTATGATTATTTTTACATAAACAAGAAATTTCATCTCCCCCAAATTTGCAAGGTTAAAGATGATAGTTTATTCTGTGTGTGCTGACATATGTTACTAAATAGCTAAACTTAAGTAATCATTTTGGCAAGAAAAACAGATCTTTCTCTAAAATGTGACCTGTGAAAAACAAAGTGTAGAAAACATCACATGATGGATATTAATTTTCTAATTTACCTGTAATGCTCATAAAGAAAATGGAATTGAAATGAGGTTGTTTTTAACAACAATCTCATTGCCATCATCACCATCATTTTAAGAATCCTCATCTCTTTTCTCTAGTTTCTTTACTCTTTATCCATTTGAGCTGGTCCATCATTTCAAAAATGCACTAACACCTTTGCTCCTGATCCCACAGAGCAAAGCATAAATGCTGGAAGAATCCCATCACCCACATTCTCTGGTGCCTGAATGTTAACAGCCAGCCATGTATTCACAGGAACAGGCCAGAAAGTTTCCACAATAAAGTTAAGGCCAACATTACCTAAAAACACATCTATACAACCATGGTAATTTCATTCTTACAATCTCCAAAAAAAAATTCTGAATCATTTCCACTCCATTTAACCTCTAATCATCTTTAACCACTGTCCTTTCCAACCCTGCCCTGTCTCCAAATCTCTACCACAAAGCAGATCACATTCGTCTCTTACCTTACAAAACACACCTCATCACTCAGGAACTCAGTCATCTTCTTAATGCCTGACATATACAGAGGCAACTCTGAATTCATCCCACCCACTTCCCTCCTGTTAAAATGGAGTTCTCTCTCTTCCATTCTAAAGCTAATCCCTTCAGTTCTGCTTTGGAGTCCATTCACTTCCACCTTGTCACAAACTTGATAGTATTAATTATTCTTTTTCTCTTGCACATTCAACCCCTCCCTCCAAACAGAAACTTTCCTCCTCCAAACTAAGCCTCTTAGTTTTCCATATCACAAAAACAGACAAACAAACCAACCACACTTGATTCCAGTTGGGGGCTGAACTGTGCCCTCAAGCCCCCCCCCACCACCAATACGTTAACGTCCTAAGCCCCAGTACTTCAGGATGTAACGAATATTCATTTGAAGGCAGGGTTTTTTAAGAGGCAGGTAAATTAAAATGAGATTATTAAAGTGGGCCTTAATCTGACTGGTGTTCTTAAAAGGAGACAAAGTTCAAACAGAGACAGGTATAGAGGGAAGATGATGAGAGGAAACAGGGAGAAGGCCAAGGAGAGAGGCCTGGCACAGATCATCCCCTCATGGTCCTCAGGCAGAATCAGCCCTGCCAACTCCCTGATCTTGCTTGGGCTTTTAGCCTCTAGAGCCAAGAGAAAACAAATTTCTCAAGTCCGCTAGTCTGCAGTATTTCAGTGCAGCACACCTAGCAAATTAACACACTCCTACTTCTAGTCACTGCTCTATTTCCCATCTTTCCTGCAGAGAGAACGTTCTCAACGAGTTCTCTACACTCCACCACATTCCACTCGCATCCCTGAGTTCACTCCGATGTGCTCCTGGCCCTGCCACTGCCGGCCCTGCCATCAGCAGCAACCTGGATCTTAGGGATTCTTAGTGGATGCGTTAAGTCTTCCTCTTATCCCACCTTTCAGCAGCATTTGAGAGGGTTCCCAGCTCCTTCCCTGACATGTTTTCTTCTTTGGGCTTTCACGATACACAGCTCTTTATACTTTTCTTCTTCATCTCTGACCAATCCTTCACTGCCTTCTCTTCAGGAAAATGCTCCTCTATCTTGTCATTAAATGCTGGAGTTTCTCAAAGCTCAGTTAAAAAGCCCTCCTCTCATCTACTCTCAGCTCCTTTCCTGGGCAACTCTCACCCCATGAATGTTTTAATTAAAATTCATACACAGATGACACACAAGCCCAGATTTCTCATTTCTGGACCTGTCTGGGACTACCTTTATATATCTTTTCTTAGATGTCTCAAAGTCTCCTGAAATGTCTCAGTTCAGTTCAGTTCAGTTCAGTTTCTCAGTCACGTGTCTGACTCTTTGCGACCCCATGAATTGCTGCACACCAGGCCTCCCTGTCCATCACTAACTCCCGGAGTTCACCCAAACTCAAGTCCATCAAGTCGGTGATGTTATCCAGCCATCTCATCCTCTGTCGTCCCCTTCTCCTCCTGCCCCCAATCCCTCCCAGCATCAGAGTCTTTTCCAATGAGTCAACTCTTCACATGAGGTGGCCAAAGTACTGGAGTTTCAGCTTTAGCATCATTCCTTCCAAAGAACACCCAGGGCCTATCTCCTTTAGGATGGACTGACTGGATCTTCTTGCAGTCCAAGGGACTCTCAAGAGTCTTCTCCAACACCACAGTTCAAAAGCATCAATTCTTCAGCGCTCAGTATTCTTCATGTCTAAGATCAAACTCATGATTTTCCACCCCTTTTCCCTCTGCACATAAACCCAAGCCCTGTCCAATGTTCCTTAACTAGAGAACACCACCATCCATTAAGTCTTGCAAGTCAGAAATGCTTCATCTCTGATACTGTCTTCTTTCTCAACCTTCCTCCCTTCACTGTCCTTGGGACTTGGCATGGTTGCAATTTTACAACTATTGCTGTAATTATGTAACCATGTTCCAAAAAGGGGACCTTGTTTGTTTTTACTCACCATTACATTCCACTGGGCACAATGTCACACTACTGTATAATAGACACTCATTTTCTTTTAATAGGTGAGAAAATGCTATTATTAATAAAAACTCATTATGTGCCAAGCACTGAACATTTATTAAATTAAATCTTCTTAATCCCTGTTAACAGCCCTATTAAGCAGGTATTATTATTACTGTTGCTGTTTTCCTTAGTTTACTGAGGAGGAAGCTAGGGCGCTGAGAAGTACATGTCCTTCCCAAGATCACACCACCTGGATGTGGTAGAAGGCAGACCCAGGTGACCAGGGCACTTTATACCACTATTCCATCTTTATGGGTTTCAAAGCTACTCTCAGCTACTTAGCTAAAGTTTACCTGAGTTTAATAAAAGCTATCTTTAATTTATGAATATGTCACATAGAAAAAGTTATATATAATTAACACTTGCTTAGAAATCTTCAGTTTGTATGTAGTTATCATGAGATAAAGCCTAAATCATTTTGCCTGGAATTCAAGATCGTCCATGATCCAATTCCGTCCTTCCTTTCAAGCCTTCTTCCCCGTGATTCCCTAATGCTCTAGTCAGGGGTCAGCAAACTGCTGCCTGCAGGACAATTCTAGCCTGCCACTTCTTTTTACTTTTTAATAATCTACTTTTACTTTTTATTTATTTTTTATTTTGGCCGCACCCATGACATGCAGGATCTTAGATCTCCGACCAGGGATCAAACCGGTGCCCTGGGCACTAGAAGCATAGAGTCTTAACCACTGGACTGTCAAGCAAGTCCCCACTTGTTCTTATAAATAAAGTTTTACTGGAGCACAGCCAAACACACCTGTTTACATAATGAATATGCATTATAACAGCAGTTAAACAGCCATAGCTGCAAGAAAACTATATGAACCAAACAGCCTGAACACTTACTATTTGGCCCTTCACAGAACAAGTTTTCCAACAGGTGAACGAGAATTCTAGACTAGAATCTAATTCACTGGGAATGGCTACCATTTGCTGAGTGCTGGGTTCTTTCAACAAACCTTTCAAAAGAGGTCCTGTTATCCCTGTTTTATATGTGAAAGAGAGAAGGAAGAGAAAGAAAGAGAGGAAGAGGAAAAAGAAAGAAGGAAGTGAAACAGGTTCAGGTCGTAAAAATGTGACCAGGATCACACAGCAAATACATGGAGGAAGAGGGGTTCAGCTCAAGCTCACGGACCATGCTTCATGATTACGGGCCGAACACTTCCTGGGACCTACAGCTGCCTTTTTCTTCAGCAGATCCTGGGATTTAATGCTGTTATTATTTACTAACGTGATCCTTTCTCCTCCACAGGATGCTAATTCTCCATTGAAACCTGAAGTAGAGGTTACCCATTCTTGGGATAAGCTCACGCACTGCCTTTCCCACTAAGTCTTGCCAGATCTCCTGCTACCAGAGGGATGATCCACCCTATGAACGCCCACAGCACTGCAGTCACTCCCTCGGGACACCCAACACACTCTCTCCGCTCTTAAGCTTAGTATAGCAAAACCCAAATTCATGTCCTTCAGAAAAACCACAAGGCGTTTTATATAGTAAATACTTAACAAATACTTATCTAATGAATGAATCTATATTAAAAACACTGGGACACTTCTAATCTGGATTTGCAAAGTGAGAAATTTAAGATTCACTTCTTAATAATTCAGCAGATGAAAATCCAAAATGTAGCCTAAATACAGAAATATCTTCCTAAGTACTGATTTTTAGTGTTTTTAGCCTACTTACAAAAATCAATTTGAAAAAGAAATAAACTAAGTATTAAATATATTTCATATTTTCTATCAGTACCATACAGTAACGAAATAATATTATAGTTAACATATCACACGTCATCATTTCAGTAGGATAGAAAATCTCTTCATAACGTCCAAATTAACAACAAAAAAAACAATGTTATTGGAAATTTAAAATAAAATTCATGGTGAACAATAAAATGTTATTTATTACAAGACTACAAAGACCACAACAGAGGTTCCCAATAACTAGTTATTTTTGAAGCTCATTCTGATACAGTAAGCTGAGTGCTCAACATCATCACTGTAGAAATAATTTAAATGTCAATACTAATTGACCAGATGGTCAATACTGAAATCAGACTGATTTAATGCTTTGCAGCCAAAGATGGAGAAGCTCTATACAGTCAGCAAAAACAAGACCGGAGCTGACAGATCATGAATTTCTTATTGCCAAATTCAGACTTAAATTGAAGAAACTAGGGAAAACCACTAGACCATTCAGTAGTCTAAACCAAACCCCTTACAATTATACAGTGGAAGTGACAGATAGATTCAAGGGATTAGATGTGATAGACAAAGTGCCTGAAGAACTATGGACAGAGGTTCATGACATTGTACAGGAGGCAGGGATCAAGACCATCCCCAAGGAAAAGAAATGCCAAAAGGGAAAATGGTTGTCTGAGGAGGCCTTACTAATAGCTGTGAACAGAAGTGACATGAAAGGCAAAGGAGAAAAGGAAAGATATACCCATTTGAATGCAGAGTTCCAAAGAATAACAAGGAAAAAAGAAAGCCTTCCTCAGCAATCAACCCAAAGAAATAGAGGAAAACAATAGAATGGGAAAGTCTAGAGATCTCTTCAAGAAAATTAGAGACACCAAGGGAACATTTCATGCAAAGATGGGCTCATTAAAGGACAGAAATGGTATGGACCTAACAGAAGCAGAAGATATTAAGAGGAAGTGGCACGATACACCAAAGAAAATACACAAAAAAGATCTTCATGACCCAGATAATCACAATGGTGTGATCAGCAAGCCAGAGTCAGACATCCTGGAATGCGAAGTCAATTAGGCCTTAGGAAGCATCACTATGAACAAAGCTAGTGGAGGTGATGGAGTTCCAGTTGAGCTGTTTCAAATCCTAAAAGATGATGTGGTGAAAGGGCTGCACTCAATATGCCAGCAAATCTGGAAAACTCAGCAGTGGCCACAGGACTGGAAAAGGTCAGTGTTCATTCCAATCCCAAAAAAAGGCAATGCCAAAGAATGCTCAAACTACTGCACAATTGCAGTCATGGGGAAATAGATGGGAAAACAGTGGAAACAGTGTCAGACTTTATTTTTTTGGGCTCCAAAATCACTGCAGATGGTGACTGCAGCCATGAAATTAAAGGACACTTACTCCTTGGAAGAAAAGTTATGACCAACTTAGACAGCATATTCAAAAGCAGAGACATTACTTTGCCGACTAAGGTCCTTCTAGTCAAGGCTATGGTTTTTCCTGTGGTCATGTATGGATGTGAGAGTTGGACTGTGAAGAAGGCTGAGTGCTGAAGAATTGATGCTTTTGAACTGTGGTGTTGGAGAAGACTCTTGAGAGTCCCTTGGACTGCAAGGAGATCCAACCAATCCATTCTGAAGGAGATCAGCCCTGGGATTTCTTTGGAAGGAATGATGCTGAAGCTGAAACTCCAGTACTTTGGCCACCTCATGTGAAGAGTTGACTCATTGGAAAAAACTCTGATGGTGGGAGGGATTGGGGGCAGGAGGAGAAGGGGACGACCGAGGATGAGATGGCTGGATGGCATCACGGACTCGATGGACGTGAGTCTGAGTGAATTCCGGGAGATGGTGATGAACAGGGAGGCCTGGTGTGCTACGATTCATGGGGTTGCAAAGAGTCAGACACCACTGAGCGACTGAACTGAACTGAACAAACGCTAGCAAAGTAATGCTCGAAATTCTCCAAGCCAGGCTTCAACAGTATGGAACCATGAAATTCCAGATGTTCAAGCTGGAATTGGAAAAGGAAGAGGAACCAGAGATCAAATTGTCAACATCTGTTGGATCATCGAAAAAGCAAGAGAGTTCTAGAAAAACATCTACTTCTGCTTTATTGACTATGCCAAAACCTTTGACTTGTGTGGATCACAACAAACTATGGAAAATTTTTGAGATGGTAAAAGCAGACCATCTGAAATGCCTCTTGAGAAATCTGTATGCAGGTCAAGAAGCAACAGTTAGAACTGGACATGGAACACCAGACTAGTTCCAAATAGGGAAAGGAGTACGTCAAGGCTGTATATTGTCACCCTGCTTATTTAACTTATATGCAGAGTACATGATGAGAAACGCTGGGCTGGAAGAAGCACAAGCTGGAATCAAGATTGATGGGAGAAATATCAATAACCTGAGATATGCAGATGACCTAACCCTTATGGCAGAAAGTGAAGAACTAAAGAGCCTCTTGATAAAAGTGAAAGAGAAGAGTGAAAAAGTTGGCTTAAAATTCAACATTCAGAAAACTAAGATCCCATCTGTTCCTACCACTTCACGGGAAATAGATGGGGAAACAGTGGAAACAGTGACAGACTTTATTTTTTTTGGACTTTATTTTTTTATGTTTTGGACTCCCACATCACTGCAGATGGTGACTGCAGCTATGAAATTAAAAGACACTTGCTGCTTGGAAGAAAAGCTATGACCAATATAGACAGCATATTAAAAAGCAGAGACATTACTTTGCCAACAAAGGTCCGTCTAGTCAAAGCTATGGTTTTTCCAGTAGTCATGTATGGACGTGAGTGCCGAAGAATTGATGCTTTTGAACTGTGGTGTTGGAGAAGACTCTTGAGAGTCCCTTGGACTGCAAGGAGATCCAACCAGTCCATCCTAAAGGAGATCAGTCCTGGGTGTTCATTGGAAGGACTGATGCTGAAGCTGAAACTCCAATACTTCCTGATGCAAAGAACTGACTCATTGGAATAGATCCTGATGCTAACCAAGAAAGACTGAAGGCAAGAGGAGAAGGGGACGACGGAAGATGAGATGGCTGGTTGGACATGAGTTTGAGTGAACGGGAGTTGGCGATGGACAGGGAGGCCTGCAGGGCTGCAGTCCATGGGGTCGCAAAGAGTTAGACACAACTGAGTGATTGAACTGAATTAAACTGAACTAATTGTAAAAATAGTTTGAATGTCTGGTTTGACATATCTAAAGCTCTCTATATAGTGTAAATAAGGCTTAGTATAAAATCAGGTACAGAGTAGGAATTACAAAAAAAAAATTAGATTTTAAAAAGAATTTAATATATTCAAAACAGACACCTACCTGCATCACCTTCTGCTGAATCTCTTCTAACTGAGTACGCTTACTTCGTTGCCTACAAACTTCCTGGTAGCGGGTATATTGCTCTCGCAGTGAATCTAATAATTTCATAACCTGTGGCTGTGCAAGCAGTTCATCATCCATAGGAGACCATGAGACCCCTCCATCTGAGCCATTAAATCGACGCTGCTGTAATTCGGATAACAATTCATGCCCTTTACAAATGAAAGATACTTACAATTAACAGCCATAAAGAAATCCAAATCTTATTTCTCAATCTTCTCAATTTTAGTCCCTTAGTTTTAGAACATACCTGCCTATGTCTACCTAACAGGTCTTAAGTACTAAAAAGCAGTTTTTCAGTTTATACAGAAATAAACAGGAAAGCTGCATGTATACATACACATATGGATACACACTGTTTAGTTTATCTATACACTATGTTCTGTATCATAAACTGTATCACATACAGACAGTCCTTGACTTAGTGATGGTCTGACTTACAATTTTCTGACTTTACAATGTTGCATTCAGTTGAATCCATATTTCAAAATCGAATTTTTTCTTTTTCTGGGCTGGCAACATGCAGTATAACACTTCTGTGATGCTGGGCAGCAGCAGTGAGACACAGCTTGCAGTCAGCTACACAACCATGAGGGTAAACACCTGATACACTGACAACCATCCTGTAATCGCACAGCTATTCTGTTTCTCACTTTCAGTACATTATTCAGTAAATTATATGAGATACTAAACACTGTATTATAAAACAGGCTTTGCTTTAGATGATGCCACCCCACTGTAGGGTAATGTAAGTATTCTGAACATGTTTAAGGTAGGCTAGACTAAGCTATGAGGCTTGGTACTTTAGGTGTATTAAATGCATTTCAACATGATATTTTCAACTTATTATGGGTTTATCAGGATGAAACCATGCTGTAACTCGGGGATACCAGTGTCATAAATACATACATACCATATATGTCATACTACATAGTAAGCATATAGCATACATATGGCATATATATTTTCTAGATCTAACTATCTTTCTATCACATTCTTGTTATTATTGGATTCACTGCTCAGGATACTGTGCCATCCAACACTCTTTCCCTTCAGAGCACAATTACAATCTGGGACTTCCTGTCTGATGGTACCAATTAGCATGTTTGTCTGATGGTACTAAACAATACTAAGCTAATGTTGTAGGATTTCAGTATTAATTCATACCCTTAAATCATAGCACCTTAGAGAAATGTTGGTGTGTAACAAATGAATGATTAAAGGGATAAAGTCTTCACTACTGGTACAAAATAATACTCAAATAATCTCTACATAAATCTCTACAACATATTAACTGTTGTGAATCACGGGGGGCTATACTAGTATAAAAATTGCATTCAGTGTTCTTTGATTACAGCAACCTCGTAGAGAAAAATAACTCATGCAAAAGAAATTAAAATTATAGAATGTGCAACATCTAAAGCTCTATGTATAATATTAACAATTTTAAAAGTGAACAAACTGTACATTCTAGGATAATACAACTATAATTATTATTAACGAGTCAAAAATACAGACATTTAAATTATTTCCTCTTCAATTTTATTAAAGTGTCCTAAATTTAAATGGCTTTAAATAATATAAACATTTTTTCTTATGATTTAGAGGTATTTCCAATTTCTGAAAAACATCCAAGATTGTTTTAAATGTCTCCATTTTATATTTTCTATCTTTGATTTATGAGCCAATAACAAACAAAAAGGATTCAGTGACATATAAAAATAATTCTAAAATACAAATGTAACAAGTTTCTTAATTCAATGGCTTTAGCAACTTTAAAAATCTTAAATATAAACATCATATTAGATATTTTTAATCTAAAGCAATATTTTTACTGACAGTCTATTTTACTGTTTAAACATGCAGTTACTCAGATTACAATTATTTCTTTGTTTTTTCAGGCAGTAAGACCCAAATCATACTGAAAAACTCAAGAAAACTGAATCTATACAATAAAGATATTCAGAATTTATTTCTTTACTCTTCATCATAATTTATAATTGGAAAAACATCTGTTTTAAAGACTTACACAAAGTCTTTATATATATATATATATATATACACATATATACACACACACATGCATTCTTTACATATACATACCCATAAAAGTCATTAAGTTCAGAATACATAATATTTTTTCTATTTTGATGACTGCTACCTTTAATCTTTTCCTTGTGGATATCAATTCCATTACAGAAGCAGCACTATATAATGGTTTCAAAGAGCACAGTTAGAGACCAAACTGCCTCGGCTCGAGTACCAAATTCAGCACCGTCAGTTCTGTAATCTGCCTAAGTTACTAATCTTATTGCCTCAGTTTCCCCACCTTAACACTGGGATGACAAGAGCACCTACTTCACTGGGCTGTAGTGAAGGATAAATGAGTTAGCGCACTTAAAGTGCTTAAAACATTACCTGCTAGAGAACTAGAATTATGCCCTATTACTAGAAAAATATATTATAAATAAAATTAAGGTATTTTCATTGGAAAAAATTCCAATGCATTCCAGAATGTGTGGAACTACTATCTGGGCTGGAATATACCCATCACGCAGCTCTGTGCAAGCGAACACACACTGTGCGCAAGGCCATTGCTGGTGCTACATGTTTTTACACAGATGACTGTACAGCACAAGTGGCTCTGGATTTATACCTTGTCTTTAGTGTTATGGTGACAGAACTCAATAATCATTTCATCTTGAGCAAGATTTTTAATATCTATAAGCCCTGGCTTCCTCAAATACAAATAGAGAAGATAATACTTATTTTTTCTAGGAGTTGTTATGGGAATGAAATATGAAAATGTACACAAATACAATGTTAGCAACATAATCCATATTCAGTAATCCTCATAGCAACCCAATGAAACAGAAGTTTTTATCTTCAAGTCACAGATAAATAAATTCAAATATTTCAAGATAATTGATCATTATTGATCATTATTAGTAATTTTTAATATTATAGAGTATATTAATATACTTTTAAACCAAAGAGTAGTTTGAAAAATTTCTTGAGTTTCTACAACATAGTATGTACTCAATTCATGTTTGTCTTATTGATTAATATATGGCTGATTTAATGGATTATGATTATCAGTAATGAATACATTGTCTCATCTTACCTGTCTGAAGAACAGTTTCAGGATCAACTGATGGAAGAAAGTTTAAATCCACGGACCTGGCAAGCACCAAAAGAGTAATTTTTTAAAACTACATGTATTTCTATTTATTAATATATAACTTAAGGAAATGCTTTATATATACTTACCAAAACAGGGACATGTAAGTATGAAAATGTGAAGTATATTGGCCTACCAGGCTAATTTCTCTTAAACATCAGGAAGCCCACTAGAGACTAATTAAACAGTAGCAGCCAAAGAAACATCTATGTGATAAATAATAAAATACAATACTTGGAAACTACAAGTTATTGCTATTAACTACAGTATTATTTCAAGTATATCAGAGGAATCCATCTTGCTATTTTCCACTGGATACACGCTTTAAACTGAAATTTGTCACTATACGGCAACCCAGGAACATTAACATTAAAAACATGCATGTAGCCATCCTCCAATCAAAAGTTTCTTAGCTACAGCAATCCTTGAGAGTTGCAAATAGCCTCTGATAACCGTATGTGTGTCCCCTAGCACATGTGCTCTCTTCCCTGTACTAATCACATTTCATTTGCAGCTGAACTATGGCCTTCATTTTCTTAAACATATACAGTAAGTGGAGATGATAAAGGAAAGATACATGACAAAGCAAAGCCTGGGGCCTAGCTACTGTAACAGGTCTAGCTCTGTACCTGTCACTTTTGTCAGCTGATCTAGGGCTTCCCCTCTTGTGTAGCCCAGGTGCTTCCTAAGGACTGAAATAAGGGATGAAAATTTCCAAGAGGGATTTTGTTGTATGGAGTTTAAAAGAGACTATGTAATAACACTTGAGTTCCTTGGGAAGAGATTGGCAAATACAAGATTTCACCGGACACTTCCTGCAGTCACAAGCCATGGTTTCCTAGTATTTCCCAAAACACTGAACGAGATTACAATTAGGTAGGAAAAAAAACCAGGGTTCCAGTGGCATGTAAGTACAGGAAATTTTAAGAAAGCAATTAAACAGGTTTCTTTACTGCAACACTGTCTCAGAACCGATGTGTGCATGCTAAGTTGCTTCAGCTGTGTCCTACTCTTTGTGACTGCCAGGCTCCTCTGTCCATGGACTTTTTCAAGCAAGAGTACTGGAGTAGGTTGCCATTCCCTTCTCCAGAGGATCTTTCCCACCCAGGGATCGAAACCACGTCTCCTTTACTGTTTCTTCACCACTAGCACTACCTGGGAAGCCTGTATTCTGTCAATATTCACAGTGATTCTACCAGTGCCCTCTTAGGATGTCTTACCTAAAGAACATCTTTCCGAGAAACACCAGACTTACTGTTAGACTATTCAGAAATAAAGAGGTTTGGCAAATTTTTGTCAAGTAACTTGCATGATATTTTCAATTACATAGTGCGCGCATGTGTGTGATATCTATACACATGCTCTCATGTTTACATATACGTAAAATTTCGACACTTACATTTTTATATGGTCTCTAAGGTAGGAATGTTACTAAATGTTAGTTCCAACTTTAGACTTCAAACCACTTGTTTTACGTTGTTTTAAATCAAGATTTGGCATTAAACAATGACCTTTTGATAGCTGTCCTACCTTATCTCACTTAATCAGTCTGGACTATTTTGGATTAACAGAGTAACAATGCATTTTGTCAAAGTTTCATTGTATTTATAAGGTCAGATTCAAAAGAGACAGACAAGGTAAGTGTTGATCCTTTCAAATTTCCTAATGAAAAATTACTGTCTAGTGACTACTTTATTACTGAGGATTAATTTGCTTCCTACAGTGCTTTTCACCTGGGGAAAGGAAACTGGTCTGCAAATTGTTAAGGCTGAAAAGTTCAATGGAAATCTCTTAAAATGATACATCTAGGTAGTTACATTTAGATAATACAAATGAACAATTACTTCATCCAGTGTCATAAAACACTATAAATTCCCCAAGCTGAACTCATGAATATCACATATTTTACAAGGACACAGGAGTTCTACAAGATAGACATTTAAGTGCTAATGTATTTAAATAAGGTTATAATGATTTTATTTCAAGCTGCAAGCTTTTCTGTACTCTTTACAAGCAAAGTAAAACTCTAAAAAGGACGGTTAAGTCTTTCAGTTTGAAAATATTTCTTGTAAATTATTATACACAGGGTCAGAAAAAAGTAAGTATATTCAACAAAAAACTCTTTTGTAAAGAAACCTGGATTCAAATCAATAAATTTTACATGTAATCAAATTCTCAAGAATTAAAAAATAAATTTAACACAACTTTTGTATGCTAAGTTTGATGGAGACGTGCTTACCTTAGTTCTCTTGGTTTGCATTAACAGAGGTTAACAGAGGTTATCTTTTAACAGATAACTTATAGCTTTGTGAAAATAAAGTAACTGCATGAATAGATTCAAGGATTTGATCTGACAGAGTGACTGAAGAATTATGCATGGAGGTTTGTAACACTATACAGAAGGTGGTGACCAAAACCTTCCCCCAAAAAAGAAATACAAGAAGGCAAAGTGGTTGTCTGCAGAGACCTTACAGATAGCTGAGAAAAGAAGAGAAGTGAAAGGCAGAGGAGAAAGGGAAAGCTATACCGAACTGAATGCAGAGTTCCAGAGAATAGCAAGAAGAGATAAGAAATCCTTCTTAGTGAACAATGCAAAGAAAGAGGAAAACAGTAGAATAAGAAAGACTAGAGTTCTCTTTTAAAAAACTGGAAATATTAAAGAAGCATTTCATGCAAAGATGGGCATAATAAAGGACAGAAATCATATGCACCTAACAGAAGCAAAAGAGTTTAAGAAGAAGTGGCAAGAATACAGAGAACTATACTAAAAAGGTCTCAACGACCCAGGTAGCCATGATAGTGTGATCACTCATCTAGAACCAGACATCCTGGAGTGTGAAGTCAAGTGGGCCTTAAGAGGAATCACTACAAACAAAGCTAACGGAGGTGATGGAATTCTAACTGGGCTATTTCAAATCCTAAAAGATTATACAGTTACAGTGCTGCACTCAATATGTCAGAAAATTTGTAAAAAATCAGCAGTGGCTACAGGACTAGAAAAGGTCAGTTTTCATTTCAATCCCAAAGAAAGGCAATGCCAAAGAACGTTCAAACTACCGTATAATTGAGCTCATTTCACATGCTAGCAAGGTAATGCTCAAAATCTTTCAAGCTAAGCTTCAACAGTACATGAACCAAGAACTTCCAGATGTACAAGCTGGATTTTAAAAAGGCAAAGGAATCAGAGATCAAATTGCCAACATCTACTGGCTCCCTGGTGGCTCAGACGGTAAAGCATCTGTCTACAGTGCAGGAGACCTGGGTTCAAGCCCTGGGTTGGGAAGATCCCCTGGAGAAGGAAATGGCAATCCACTCCAGTACTATTGCCTGGAAAATCCCATGGACAGAGGAGCCTGGTAGGCCCCAGTCTATGGGGTCGCCAAGAGTCGGACACGACTGAGCGACTTCACTTTCACTGGCTCCCTGGTTCCCTGGTGGCTCAGACGGTAAAGCGTCTGCCTGCAATGTGGGAGACCCAGGTTCAATTCCTGGGTCGGGAAGATCCCCTGGAGAAGGAAAGGGCAACCTACTCCCGTACTCTTGCCTAGAATATTCCATGGATGGAAGAAGCCTGGTGGGCTACAGTCCATGGGGTCGCAAAGAGTCAGACATGACTGAGTGACTTCACTTTCACTGGATCACAGAAAAAGCAAGTAATTCCAGAAAAAACACTTACTTTTGTTTTCTTGACTATGGCAAAGCTTTGACTATGTGGATCACAACAAACTGGAAAATTCTTAAAGAGATGGGAATACCAGACCACCTTACCTGTCTCCTGAGAAACCTGTATGCAGGACAAGAAGCAACAGTTACAACTGGACATGGAACAATGGACTGGTTCAAAGCTGAGAAAGGAGTATGTCAAGGCTGTATACTGTCACCCTGCTTATTTAACTTATGTGCAGAATACATCATATGAAATGCAGACTGGATGAAGCACAAGTTGGAATTAGGACTGCCAGGAGAAATACCAATAACCTCAGATATACAGATGATACCACTCTAATGGCAGAAAGTGAAGAGGAACTAAAGAGCCTCTTGATGAGGGTGAAAGACCAAAGTGAAAAGACTCGTGTAAAATCCAACATTCAAAAAATTAAGATCATGGCATCCAGTTCCATCACTTCATGGCAAACAGATGAGTGAAAAGTGGAAACAAGTGACAGATTTTATATTCTTGGGCTCCAAAATCACTGCAGATGGTGACTGCAGCCATGAAATTAAAACATGTTAGCTCCTTGGAAGAGAAGCTATGATAAATCTAGACAGGGTATTAAAAAGCTGAGACATCACTTTGCCAACAAAGGCCCGTACAATCAGAGCCATGCTTTTCCCAGTAGCCAGGTACAGATTTAAGAGCTGGACCTTAATGAAGGCTGAGCACCGAAGAATTGATGCTTTTGAATAGTGGTGCTGAAGAAGACTCGTGAGAGTCCCTTGGACAGCAAAGAGATCAAACCAGTCAATCCTAAAGGAAATCAACCTTGAATATTCATTGGAAGGACTGATGTAGAAGCTCCAATACTTTGGCCACCTGATGCAAAGGGCTGACTCACTAGAAAAGACCCTGATGCTGGGAAAGATTGAGGACAGGAGAAGGGGCAACAGAGGATGAGACTGTTAGATGGCATCACCAACTCAATGGACATGCATCTGAGCAAACTCCCGGAGATCCTGAAGGAAAGGAAAGCCTGGTGCGGTGCAGTTCATGGGGTCACAGAGTCAGACAAGACTCAGTGACTAAAGAACAAACAAACAAATAAAAACAAGAGCTTACTGACTGAACAACAAGAAGCCACTTACCTTTCTTTCTCTTGCTGATTTCCTTTATCACTTCCATTGTTAATCAATGCAAGTTCATCTAATAATGATGTAGATTCCTTTGTAAACTTCTCAAAAACCTACAGTATGAGATTTTATTAACATATTAAGAATAACCTTAGAAGTTCATATGAACAGAAAGATTTCCAACAAAGAGCAACATAATTAGCCAGGCGGGATTCTGGTTCCAGCTCTGGATATCAGAGTTCACAAGTCAATCACTAGAGCCCAGCAATGTAAAAGACAAAAACCACCTGCTTTTTACAACTGAGAAACAACACTGCTTTCTAAAACAGTGAATAGTTTTAATGGATAAGGAATTTTTATAATTTAAATACATTAAGAAATTATTTTATTTCTCAATCAGATCAGTTTATATTTATTCCTGTTTCCTTAAGAAACATCTGCACCAACAATCATTTTCACTATATGAACATTATTTAGACCAGTTCTAAGCCTCTAATCTCAGTTAAAAGAATATTTCTTTATGTTATTCTATTAATCATTCTGACTATATGTAATAGTTTTAAAGTTTTACATACAAGCATGTAGCAGAAGAATAAATTAGTTATAATCTTAACATGATTTATTAAAATATTTCTAAAAAGGGATTTGGGCAAGTCTGTTTATAACAAAATAGACACTTATTTGTCTAATATCATTATTCAAAATACGGTGAAAAAAGAACTGGATATCCATTCTGAAATATCCATTGACTCATTGTTCTCCAAAACATTAGCATATAGTCTAAACTACATTAACTTAAATCTGTTCTTTTAGTCCCCAGCTGTTCAATTAAACAATAATGCATTTGTGTACAGAATAGCAGATTTCCAAAGCCTGTCCTGAGAAAGAAGATATGTTTTCAGAAATAAAAACTTTAACCTTGCTTTTCAACTCAAATTGACGTCTAAATATTTCTCTGAAAATGGTGCATCAACTAGATTATCTCTCAGAAAATTATGCTACTATTATTCAACTCAAAAGATTTACAACTTTAATACTGCTACTAATGACACCAGTAATAGTTAGCAAGTGTGAGTCTGTCTCCAGAGTATCTGCTTTCAAGCATAATGCTATCACGTACATGTTATATTTCTTTGGTTTTGTACAATGAAAAACAATCTACATTTTAGTGGATTAAAATGAAATAGCTATCAAAATATGTCTTATTTATATGTAATAACATGTTATCTCATTGTAATATACCAACCAGCCTCTTATTTAACCAATCCATGTGGTCATAGGTAAGACTCCCACCAAAATCTTCCGTTAACTGGCATGGTTCTATATAACGAGTCAATTTATTGGCAGATACTAAAATAACCTATAAAGGTAAAAAAAAAAGAAAGAAATAAAAACCACTTAATGAGCCACTATTAATGTCAAGAAAAGTGATGAGGTGTTAATATCCAATACTGTTTCCAACATAATTAAATATTATATAAATATTTAATAATATAACAGCATTTAAAAGCAATTCAATAAACTGTCAATCTTTTAAGAAAAGAGCTACCATAATCCATTTCTAAAATCTCATTTTAAAAAAAGAGACTAGCAGCTCAGTTTAAATCTTTTCAAAATCTTATCAATGTGAGTAATTTCTTGGTATAAAAGTCAGTCCCTTTAGCTGTTGTTCAGTCACCAAGCCATGTCCGACTCTGTGTGACCCCAGGAACTGCATCACGCCACGTTTCCCTGCCCTCCACTGTCTCCCGGAGCTTGCTCAAACTCATGTCCATCGAGTCGGTGATGCCATCCAACTATCTCATCCTCTGTCGCCCCTTCTCTTCCTGCCCTCAATCTTCCCTTATTTGGCACAATATTCAAACAGTGAAAACATATCTTTGAGAAACTGGTATCATGTAGCCCTTATAACTTAACATTTTAATGATACATTATTCATTTTTTCAACAGTCACTGTTTTGTGTCTGACTCTCTGCGACCCCATGGACTGTAGCCCGCCAGGCTCCTCCGCCCATAGCATTTTTGAGGCAAGAATACTGGAGTGGGTTGCCATTTCCTTCTCCATAGTGGACGCTACATTTATTTATTAGAAGTATTATTTATTAGAAGTGACATGTTCCAGAGCTGGGAATATAAGGATGAATAAGATGCTTCTACAAAGTAAATGAGCTTTTTTTTTTTAATTTATTTTTTTTATTGAAGGAAAATTGCTTCATAGAATTTTGTTGCTTTCTGTCAAACATCAACACGAATCAGCCATAGGTTATTACTTCTATAATATTCCAGAGAGTTTTGCACGTTTTTGTATATTAAAAGTTTTCCAGTTTGTTTCTAAAACCTTTACTGAAAATACTCTAAATCTAAATGTTTTCTCTTTGGTCATGGTAGCACAGAGGGCCAAAAGCTTTACCAGGATATCCCAAATGATTTCAAATCCCTTTCCTAGGTTAAACATTATTATACGATAATTGGAAGGATACTAAGCCAGGAGCCAGTTATTCCAGGTTTCGGTCCTAGCTCTGCCACAAATTCACTGACTTGTAGAAGACAACCTAAAGGAATTCACTCCAGGCTTATCCATGTGCCAAAGAAGGCAGCTGCGTTAAATTATCTTTGATGTCTCTTTAAGCTCTAAGAGGTCATAATTCTAATGAGTTGTCATCCTATACATTTAATTTGGGTCATTTTCTCTAATAAATAACCTATCTTGCGCAGTGAAGACAGCAGTTGTCATCTTCTATCCACTCTGGTTCATCTCACTATATACACTTAAATACATTAAGTTCACTTGCAGTTGTAGTTCCTAAATACCTTAAAGTTCATTAGCAACAGATTTCAAGTTTAGTAAGCCAAAGGGAGGGACTTCCTTGGTGGCTGAGTGGTAAAGAATCTGCCTGCTGATGCAGGAGATGCGGGTTTGACCCCTGGGTCAGGAAGATTCCCTGAAGAAGGAAATAGCAACCCACTCCAATATTCTTGCCTGGGAAATCCTCCTGAGAGGAGCCTAGTGGGCTATAGTCCATGGTGTCTCAAAGAGTAGGACACAACTTAGCAATTATCAACAACAAAAGCCAAAGGGAAAATTCACAGTTATTTTCTGTGAATTTAAAAGTTCTGAATATTTCTTTTTTTTCCTAAAAATCAATTTAAATGTAATGAGTACAGATTCACTTTCTTCCATGATGCAAAATATATTTGAGAATATGCTGCTGCTGCTGCTAAGTCGCTTCAGTCGTGTCCAACTCTGCGCGACCCCATAGACGGCAGCCCACCAGGCTCCCCCATCCCTGGGATTCTCCAGGCAAGAACACTGGAGTGGGTTGCCATTTCCTTCTCCATGAGACTAAACTATCTCTTACTAAATATAATTTTTTAAATAGTTGGCTAAGATTACTGCTATTATGATATTTTTAGTTATGCAAAACAAATGTAAACAAAAGAACACAATAATTATGGAAATTTGCATAAAACAAATTTTCTCCATCACTACAAAAAAGTTTATAGTATCTATATTCTTTTAAAATTCACTGGTGGCTGTTCAAAGTGAAAACAGTTGATCTGCTATATAGATATACCAAATTGTATCAACAGCAAAGGCATCTCAAAGCGAAACAAAGTCAAGAAAAAAAACAAAGGTTTAAACAGTCAGGTGATCTGACTCAAAACCACCATCACTTCAAATTAACAGTTTAGAGAACTATCTACCGTGGTGAAATATCTCCATTTCCGCTGCAATAATCTCATTTTTATTGAGATGGCGAGAATGAGGAGAAAGTGCAGAGGAGGCTGGCAAAAAAAGCCACAACTGTTTTTATTTTATTGCATAACATATGTTTCAAAAAGAATGAGGGAAACAACATTTTAGGAGAAGTCTGCAACAGTAGGAAAGAATCTTATTGTATGAAAATGGTTGTATCTAAGAATCTTCTTTTCAAGTGAGTCAGGAGTGTCATCCTAAGAAGGAAGGAGAAGGCTTCCTCTCAGCACACAGCTGGTGTTGTTTTCAACTGCCTTTGGAAAATGACACCACTTGCCAGAATGCAACACATAAACTATACAGACAACTGCTTCCAAGAGGTCAAATCACCTTTTAACAGACAGCAAACTGAACTCTAAGTGACAGCAACCATCACAGAAGAATGTGACTTCACAAACATAGTAATTTCAAATACACAAGCAAAAATATGATACTACATTTTTCAGGGCTGAGCATGGGGAAGTGAGGCTTAAGGTCTGAGGTGAAATTAGAATGCTAATTCTAACCCTAACCCTAATTTTAAAAAAGGAAATTGTTTAGAGAAAGATCTCTGGACCTTAGTAAATTACAGAAACAGATTAGAAAGTAAATAATCTATATAT
The DNA here is from genome assembly GCF_032405125.1 of Capricornis sumatraensis. Taxonomy (NCBI): domain Eukaryota; kingdom Metazoa; phylum Chordata; class Mammalia; order Artiodactyla; family Bovidae; genus Capricornis; species Capricornis sumatraensis. The sequence continues at coordinate 62,152,900 of NC_091071.1, read as the reverse complement.
TAAAAAAAAAAACAAAACAAAAACCTAACACATTTCCAAATCAATGTGGTAAGACAAATTTGGATTCCCATGCTAGGTTATTTTCTCTAAAACCATTCATTACAGCTTCTTACATTTCAAAAATTTATACTAGGAAAATTTCCTATATTCCCCTTTCTTAACAGTTCTTAAAGAAATCACTAATACACCAAACCTGCACACAAGTTAAAATATAAAACAGTGCAAATTAGGCAGTCATTTTATCTTATGGGAGATGTTTTATTACCTGGCAAAGAGGAAAATAAAAATAATTAAATAAAAATTTAGTCCTCCAAAGCAATGATCACCAAAATTAAAAAGAAAATTAGAAAATAAGAGTTCAAAACATATTGAGGTCACATGCATTATGTGTGACCCCCTTTTCACCCTAAGATTCAAAATATGAAAACACATAAATAATGACACAACTGCTGAAAATTCTAATACAAAGTACAAAAGACACAAAAAGACACAGACTTTCCTAGCAGCTCAGATAGTAAAGAATACACTTGCACTGCAGGAGACGTGGGTTCAGTCTCTGAGTTAGGAAGGAGAATGGAAGGCTACCCACTCCAGTATTCCGCCTGGATAATCCCATGGACACAGGAGCCTGGCAGGTTTAGAGCCCATGGGGTCACAAAAAAGTCAGACACAACTGAGTGATTAACACATAGAAAGATACAAGTGCATAACAGTATTAGAACATTCATTTAGACATACTATTATCAGTTCTTTATTATCTATAAAGTTTACAATCTATTATCTTATTATCTATTAAGTTCTTTATATTATCTATAAAACTTCCATATCTACTGACATTTTCATCTACTCTAAAATGGTTAATTAATAAAAAGTCCCATTTTGCTAGCTCAAAAGCAAATCTTCTTAAAAATCAAACAATGTCTACTTGTGGAGAAGATGGAACCATGAATTTGACATTTCATTTTTCAAAAAATACTTAATACCATTCTTAGAGGAATGGAACATCTCAGAAAATAACCCACTGTATCACTCTAAAGCAGCACTTCCCAGTTACAAAAATCTTGTATCATTATACAGCAATTTTATTGCTTTGTCCAGAATATAATATAGAAATAATATGCAATGAGTGTAAGTTTAAAAAAGAAATTCACTAAACTATTACTATTATAAAATACTGCATCAAAGTGAACTTCATAATACTATCTTAACATACACCAAAGTAAAAAGACCAATTTTGACTTATCTACAAATGGAATTCATAATCTTTAATTTTAAAATAGTTATGTAAGACAGAATGAATCGTAAATCATCTTTAAAATTATCTATTTTCATGTTGGATAAAATTACACATAAATTAGGATGAAAAGTGGTATTATGCCAGCACAAACAGAGGGGGAAAATTATTTTTATAACCTGATCTTTGAAATTTTACTTTTATACTAAAAAAAAAAATTTAGCTGGTTTACTTTTATACTTTTTTATATTTCCTTTTAAGCAATTATATGAGTACAGGTTTGTCTAAGCTGGTAGACAACTCTTTGTGTAGAAGGTCTTTCAGTCCCCATAATGAAGATCCAAATTTGCTCTAATCACATTATATACTATCATTTTTACCATAATTTTTAGAGTACTAAAGACATTATGATAAATAATAATTTTGGTGAAATGAGTACAATTTATTCATCAGGATAATTGCTCTGAGTTAAATTTTTAGGATTATTACCATTCTTATGCTCCTTATTAAGTTGTTATATAACAACTAGCAGTGAATCTTACAGTTTCTGTTATTGACAAGTGTTTAAGTAAAACCACCGTATCATTTATAATTTCCAGCTTAGTAATAAATCTTAAATGACTGATAGATTTCCAAATGATTGATAGATTTCCACCTAACTAGTCAATTGATAATATTAGAAAGATTTTAAACTCACTTAAGCTTAAGTTAACTCAAAATAGCTCAATTTTGAGCATAAGACCTGGAACCTTAAAACTCCTAGAAGAAAATACAGGCTGTAAACTCCCTGACAGAGGTCTTGGCACTGATTTTTTTTAATCTGACACCAAAAGTAAAAGCAATAAAAATAAATAAGCAGGACTGCATCATACTAAAAAGCTTCTGCATAGCAAAAGGAACCATCAACAAAATGAAAAGGCAAACCAACTCAATGGAAGGCAGTACTTGGAAATCATGTATCTGGTAAGGAGCCAATATCCAAAAACGTATAAAGAACTCAGAACTCAACAGCAAAAAACAAACATCCAATTCAAAAATGGGCAGACAGCAAACACATGAAAATGTGTTCAACATCACTAATTATTAGAGAAATGCAAACCAAAACAGTGAGGTTTCACCTCACACCAGTCAGAATGGCCATCATCAAAAAATCTACAAACAATAAATGCTGGAGAGGAGGTGGAGAAAAGGGACCCCCTCCTACACTGTTGGTGGGAATGTAACTGATATAGCCATTATGGACAACAGTATGGAGATTCCTTAAAAAATGAGGAACAAATCTGCCATATGACCCAGCAACTGCACTAGTGGGCGTATACTCTGAGAAAGCCGTAAACAAAGAAGAGACATGTATTCCCATGTTCACAGCTGCACTGTTTACAGGAGCCAGGACATGGAAGCAACCTAGATGTTCATCAATTGATGAATGGATAAAGAAGATCTGGTACGTATATACAGTGAAATATTACTCAACCATAGAAAGAACGAATCTGAGTCAATTCTAGTGAGGCGGATGAACCTAGAGCCTGTTATCATAGTGAAGTAAGTCAGAGAGAGAAAAACAAATATACTATACTAACATATATATGCAACCTAGAAAAATGATACTCCTGAACCTATTTTCAAGGAAGGAAAGGCGATGCACAGGCAGAGAATGGACTTGTGGACACAGCAGGGGAGGAAGAGAGTGGGACGAATGGAGAAAGTGGCATCAATATACATAGACTATTGGGTGTAAGGTGGACAGCGAGTGAGAAGCTGCTGTGTAGCATAGGGAGCCCAGTCTGAAGCTCTGTGATGACTTGGAGGCAGGAAAGGTGGGAGAGGAGGAGAGGAAATGGAAGGAATGTCTGTGTAATTATGGCTGATCTGCATTACTGTATGGCAAAAACCAATCCAACATGAAATTTTTTTAAATCTAAATAAAATAACAGCATGGAAGTTTCTCCAAAACCTCTTTACCTTCCGGCTAAGTCAGAAGGAGAAAGATAAATAGCATCTCATATGGGGAATCTAAGTTGGCAAACAAAAACAAGCTCATAAATACAGAGAACTACTAGGTGGGGTGGGGTGTGAAGAAATGTGTTAAGGGGATCAAAAGGTATAAAGAAAAAAAAAGCTAATGTATTACTGGGAAAGGTGTACATCAAAGCTATATATTGTCACTCTGCTTATTTAACACATATGCAGAGTACATCATGCGAAATTCTGGGCTGGATGAAGCTCAAGCTGGAATCAAGATTGCCAGAAGAAATACCAGTAACCTCAGATATACAGATGACATCATCCTAATGGTAGAAAGCAAAGAAGAACTACAGAGTCTTTGATGAAGGTGAAAGAGAAGGGTGAAAAAGCTGGCTTAGAACTCAACATTCTAAAACCTAAGTTCACGGCATCTAGTCCCATCATTTCAAGGCAAATAAATGGGGAGAAAAACACAAACAGTGACAGACTTTATTTTCTTGGGCTTTAAAATCACTGTGGATGGTGACTGCAGCCATGAAATTAAAAGATGACTGCTCCTTGGAAAAAAAGCTACGACAAACCTAGACAGGCATTACAAAGCAGAGACATCACTTTGCCAACAAAGGTCCGTATGGTTTTCCAGTAGTCAGGTACAGATGTGAGAGTTGGCCATATAGAAGGCTGAGTGCCGCAGAACTGATGCTTTCAAACTATGGTGCTGAAGAAGGCTCTGGAGAGTCTTGGACAGCAAAAGAGATCAAGCCAGTCATCCTAAAGGAAATTAACCCTGAATATTCACTGGAAGGATGGATGTTAAAGCTGAAGCTCCAATACTCTGGCCCCTTGATGTGAAGAGCTGACTCATTTGAAAAGACCCTGTTGCTGGGAGAGACTGAGAGCAGGAGTAAAAGGGGGTGACAGAGGATGAGATGGTTGGATGGCATCACAAACTCAATGGACATGAGTTTCAACAAATTCAGGGAGACAGCGAAGGACAGGGAAGCCTGGCATGATGCCATTCATGGGGTTGCAAAGAGTCATATACAACTGAGCAACTGGACAACAGCAACACTTTAAATGAAAAAGAAATTGCTTATATTTTTGAAAAGGGGAAATTTTAAAAAGTGAATTCTTCCTTTAAGTATTTAATAATTTGGAAAATAATATGGGAAAACATTAAAAAAAAAACCCCACTAGTCTTGGTTAGGAATACAAAGCTTATAGAGAGATTGGTACTAAAATCAGTAGTACCAAATTTCAGAAAATAGCTTCTATTATTCTGCAATGATTTGAATGTTCAGGAAGACCCTTGAGAGTCCCTTGGACTTCAAGGAGATCCAACCAGTCCATCCTAAAGCAGATCAGTAATGGGTGTTCATTGGAAGGACTGACAGTGAAGCTGAAACTCCAATACTGGCCACCTGATGCAAAGAAGTAGCTCATTGGAAAAGACCCTGATGCTGGGAAAGATTGAGGGCAGGAGGAGAAGGGGATGACAGAAGATGAGATGGTTGGATGGCATCACTAACTCAATGGACATGGGTTTGGGTAGACTCCAGCAGTTCGTGATGGACAGGGAAGCCTGGCATGCTGCGGTTCATGGGGTCGCAAAGAGTCGGACACGGCTGAGTGACTGAACTAAACTGAACTGATGTCACTAATGTTCATATTCAAATTTTACAAAATATAATCCTATTAAAAATATACTTCACATATCAGAAACACTATCTAAATCTTAGGGAATGGGCAAAAGATATTCTTGGGCGTTTGTTCACGCACAGCTAGACTTGTGACTTTAACTGACTTTCTCTTTCAATAGGTACTTATCTCAGTAGGAACAAGGGTAAATTTTAGATTTTGTTCAAGAGAAATGCAAATGATATATGATCGGTGGATTTTTAAAAATTTTATTTATGCTAAAATAATTTTATTTATGTGTGCAAGATCTAAAATGAAAATGTGTCTCTGTATGCTTAGTACAAATTCATGAGGATACTATACGTTATACACATACTATTTCAACAGCATAAATTTATGTTCAGTAGGGTAACAGAATCTTAAAGTTTAGAATTTATGGATTAGGACATTAGCTACTATTGTGTCTACTCTGGCAACCTTATCTGTCTATGAAAGTCCTAAATTCCTCAAGTGCTCTTTGAACCACACCTCACAAGTTGCCGATGACTTCATTAGGTAATGAGTTGCAGGATGTGTCTCACTTACGACTATTTTATAGTCACATGGGTGTCCTGACTCTAGCCTTATGAAAATCACTCTTTAGCATATGCTTTATCTCACCTATTCAGGGATGTGGTGGGGATCATGTCCTGATTGTTAAGACCCCCTGGAGGAGGAAATGGCAACCCACTACAGTATTCTTGCCAAGACAGTCCCCATGAACAGAGGAGCCTGGAGGGCTACAGTCTATGGGATTGCAAAGAGGCAGGCATGACTGAGCGACTGAGTAAGCACAACCAATGTTAATTATCCTCAAATATTCATCTCCATGAATATCTTAGTATGGACAGATATAATTAAAATCTTAAAGAAAAGGGTTATTGGTTATATTTAAAGTAGTTATCACTTTAATAAGCAGAAATTTAAACTTTAGATATATCTCCAGGGAAATCTGACACCAGGTAACAAGTGCAAAGTGAACCAGAGTAAAATGGAAGAACTATAAGATGGAGGGAAAAATACTACCTACGAGAGTTTTTCAAACTTTTGCCAAGTCCTTTCAAAGGAAATAAAAACATAACATTTTAAAAATAGTAATGTCCTACATAAATATTTTTTCCTTTATTTTACATATGTCAGAGAGAGGTTAAGACAAGACAAATTAAACAACTAAACCACAATATTTTGCTAACTAGTACATACCACTGTTCAACAAGTTTGAGGAAAAAGGTATTTATCATAAAGTTTTTAATCAAAGATTTATGAAGGTTTACTGGAATCTAATTTACAGAAAGACCCAAAACATATTTCTCCTTTACTCCCACTCTTCCATCTATAACTAAAATACTTATCCTTCCCTAATAAAAAATTCTCAAAGAATCTAACACTGAAACTTTCACTCTGTAGGCACTCAGATGCTTTTACTTTTTAAATTTGATTCATGCTAAAAATGTGTGTGCAAGATCTAAAATGCAAGTGTGTCTCTGAGTGCTTAATACAGATTCACGTGTATGTTATCTGTTATACTATTTCAATGTGAATATTTGGTTGTATCTGTTGGCTGGGGAATATTTTTCTCACTAAAGAAAATAATTTTCTGCAAAAACTAGAAAGAAGTCAGAAGTGATGGTACCACAGGTATTCTCGACAGAAACATGAAGGAAGTCTGGTCCTGGATCCTAACACAGGTATGGCCTCAAAAAGAAAAAAGGATCAGATGACGTAATAGAAGAAATAAGACAAGAAGAGAACTTAGAACAGTGGTTAACATTACTGGTGGTTAACATTACTGCTCTTACTGGTTAACATTACCAGTAAAAAAAAAAAAAAAAAATTTACCTTCATGAATGACAATAAAGAATGAGAAAATAAGATCCTTTTGATTATTAGTTTCTCAATTTAAGATTAATGCCAGCACTACTTCAATTCCACCTTGTCATTAGACTATATAGATACTATCAACTAACCAGCAAAAGGTACCAAAGCACCAGGTATAATGCTACTGAAGGTCAGAAAGCCCTGGAATATCTGAGTTGCTAACAAGGAACAGGTAGGTATCTATTTCAGAGATAGGAAGAATATATAAAGAAATATTTAGATGACCAATGAGATGTCCTGAGATGAGGAATATTCAATGGCTGATGAAAAACACTAGGAAATTGGACAAGAGGAAGGTCATCCAGAGGGGAAAAAAAAAATAGAAAGGATAATAGGCAGGAAAATATGAAATCACGGTAACAAGCTGCCATTAAAATGACAACCGGATATTTATTTGATGAATACTGTGGACAGCTGGTAATAAATTTTTGTGATGAATAATTCAATAAGGTAAAACATAAACTTTTGCTTATAGGAATATCAGTACTCGTAACAGTTATTCTTTTAAAAATATTTAGAATATATAAAAAAACATAAGCTCAATTATGACAACTCAAATGATCCAAAATAACATCAAGGAAAGTAACTGTTAATCAAACAAACATCTATAATGATATGTAGTTCTAAGTATCATTTAATGACTGGTTTTGAATTGCCCCTTAGAGCAGATTATGTTTGGTGGTATATTAGCCAGCATTTGAAATTACTTTCATCTCATTAAGACATCAGGCTTTTAAATAAGTGTCTAGTGCTTATTTACTTATCTAGCTAGAAAAATAGCTGGATCTCTTCAATATGTGAAAGAAATATACTGATACAATAAGCTGTAAAACCACAGTTTTAAAACTAAGTTAAAACTAAACTATCTATGATATCAGTTCAAGGCAGATAGGAATTCTGTCTTCCATTTTACCCTCTAAGATGCAAGGTATTTACCCATTACAAATTCATATAGCATGAAACCCAACTAGGCATACCATTTCTGAGCAGATGCCTCACTTAAGCAGGATGTGACAAGTTCCTCATGAAAGGGATCTCTGCTCTTACCTGGTGTTCACGGTGTTAGCATCTGAACTACTGGCCTCTGTCCACTCTGCATCCCATCAGAGCAACACTTCCTGCATGGCCCTGGCATATAAGGCAGACCTCCCTGCCTGAATGAAATACTCGCTCACCAGGGCTACATGCAGGCCTCTTGCGTTCAGCGTTTACTGTCTTCCCTCAGTCCACTTTTCACTCTCCTCCATGGGATGCAGTTTTCCATCTGGCAATTAGGCTAACACCTTTCCTATCCAACAGCCAGGGCTGCCTTCCCTTTTACTGCTGGCGAACAGTTTCTAGTAAGTCTACATCACAGTCAAGTTAGCCCATGACAAAAGTTTGCCAGATAACACTGGAAAACAAAACATCTGTCTTCTGCTTAGGATATGTAGAAAGATGGAAAGAGCATTGCTCCAATCCTTACAAGAACAACAAAGTAATGCAAATTAATCTGAAAAATGAAATTTTTTTAACACATCACAGAGTTAAGTCTACAGGAAAACCAGTAAAGACCCTCCTTCAAGGACAAATGGAGCTGGAACACTTGCTTATCTGGGGAAAATACCAGGTATGATACAAGTCAGATTAAGAATCCAGCCAAATTTTCCAATGAATTGCTAAAGGCCAAATGTGGTTTGTTATAAAGGTACTGAACCTGTTGGAAACAAAGATACAAGAAGAATTAAAAAGTACCTGCAGATTCTTCTCCACAGACCTCTCAGAGACTCATGAGAAAGATTGTGGATAGGGAGGTAAGAAATTACAAAAAAGACCTGGATTAAGGGGACAGCAACCACCAAGGGAAAGGCAGGAAGCTGAAGCACAGCCCAGATTCCTCAACTCTGTCATCCCTAAGGGACAAGAACTTTCAGGTGCTGAGGGAAGCCAGTGAGACAGGATGACCTGTGCTGTTTTGTTTTTTAATCACTCGATTGTGTCAGATTCTCTGCAACCCCACAGACCATAGCCCGCCAGGCTCCTCTGTCCATGGGATTCCCCAGGCAAGAATACCGGAGTGGGTTGCCATTTCCTTCTTCAGGGGACCTTTCTGATCCAGGGATCAAACCCACCTCTCCTTCTTGGCAGGTGGATTCTTTAGCACTGAACCACCTGGGAAGCCCTTTGAACGCAAAACCCCACTGCAGCTGGAGGAAGGGGAAAGAAAGGCCCCCTATCCTAGTGGAGGCAGGGATATATTATGAACCCAGACTGCTAGTCTTCCTAAAGCTGGGAAAGCGGGTCCTAGACCCTCTAGACCCTGGGTCCCAAAGCATTCCTAAGACCGAAGCTGAATCAGAACAAAAAAAAAAATGAACCACTGACAAACACTGAGTAACAAGTAACAGTAGTCTATTGCTGAGCGGCGTGCAAAGAGAAACCTTTTCTGAGACACACAGGCACAAAAGAAAGATCTATAGCTGAGGGTGAAACAAACATCCACTCTAGAGGAGTCTGAAGCCTGTCATGCCCTGAGGAAAAGAAGAGCAACAGCCAGGGCCAGTTCAACTCCTGTCTAGACTAAATCAAGCCCGTCCCTGTCCCACCAAGAGCCCAGCAACAACAAGAGGGGCTCACGTACAGGCACAAATACAGTTTATCTCAGTCTTTACTGTCCTAACAAGATGTCCAACATGCAACATACAAAAAGCAAGAATGGAAGCAACATACTGCCAAGACCAAAAACCAAATAATATAACTGGAGTAAGAGAGACCCAGATACTGAAACTATTAGCTAAGGAACTAAGATAACTATTATTTATGCTTTAAGTTCTCATGGAAGATCTGGAAGACAACAGGCAAAACACACAGGGATTACAGCAAAGAGACAGAAACCATCAGAAAGAATCCAGAAGAAATGCTACAAACCAAAAACATGATAAAAAGAGATAAAGTCCATCTACAAATGGCTCATCAACAGACTCAACACAGCTAAGGAAGCAGGCAGTGAACTTGAAAACAGATCAACAGGAAAATATCCAAACTGAAACACAAAAAGAAAAAAATAAAATAGAACACCAACCTAGAACAGTGAGAAATTTTCACACCGTCTAACATACATGCAATAGGAGTTCTAGAAAGAGTAGAAAAATAAAATGAGGCAAAGGAAATATTTGAAAAGAAAATGTCTTAAGAATTTTCCAAAACTGATGACAGAAGTCAAATCAGAGGTCCAAGAAGTGAAGCAAACAACTAATAGAATTAACACCAAATAAAACTGCTAAATATTAAAAATGAAGCAAAAATTTTAAAGGTGGCTAAGGAGATTAAAAAAAGATATATAACCTATAGGAGACCAAAGATACAAGTGACAGCAGAGTTCTCAGAAACCAAGGAAGTGAGAAGGCAATGATACAGATATGATATAGAAGGTGTGATACAGTTAACATGCTAAAAGAAAAAAAAGTCAAATAATGGAAAAAAAAAAAACGATACCAACTGAAAATAATTTTCAGACCTGAAACAGAAACATTTTTTTCAGGCAAACAAAATCTAAGAAAATTCAAAGCCAACAGACCTGCAATGCTAGATATGTTTAAAGGAAGTTCTTTAGGCAGAAGGACTACACCAGCCAAAAAGCTGTAATGAGTAATACTGGGAATATCATAAGTGAAGACATATGAAACTAATTTTTATTTTAATTTCTATAAAGATATTACAGCAAAAATAGTAGCAGTATATTGTGTGCTTACAGTATAGTGAAAGTAAAATGCATGAAAACAATGGAGGAAAGTATTAGAGATATACTGTACTAAGGGATTACCAGTGTTAAATGGTGTATTATTTGAAGATAAGACTCCATTAATTAAAGATGTATATGATAAACCCAGGGCAACCCCTGGAAAAAATTAAGAGATATAAATTACCAGTCAATAATGAAGACAGTCATAAGGGATTTGATTTAGGTCATACCTGAATGGTCTAGTGGTTTTCCCTACTTTCTTCAATTTAAGTCTGAATTTGGCAATAAGGAGCTCATGATCTGAGCCACAGTCAGCTCCCAGTCTTGTTTTTGCTAACTGTATAGAGCTTCTCCATCTTTGGCAGCAAAGAATATAATCAATCTGATTTCTGTGTTGACCATCTTGTGATGTCCATGTGTAGAGTCTTCTCTTGTGTTGTTGGAAGAGGGTGTTTGCTATGACCAGTGCGTTCTCTTGGCAAAATTCTATTAGCCTTTGCCCTGCATATATTTCTGCTTTATTGACTATGCCAAAGCCTTTGACTTTGTGGACCACAATAAACTGTGGAAAATTCTGAAAGAGATGGGAATACCAGACCACCTGACCCTGAGAAACCTATATGCAGGTCAGGAAGCAACAGTTAGAACAGGACATGGAACAACAGACTGGTTCCAAATAGGAAAAGGAGTACGTCAAAGCTGTGTATTGTCACCCTGCTTATTTAACTTCTATGCAGAGTACATCATGAGAAACGCTGGGGTGGAGGAAGCACGAGCTGGAATCAAGATTGCCGGGAGAAATATCAGTAACCTCAGATATGCAGATGGCACCACCCTTATGGCAGAAAGTGAAGAGGAACTAAAAAGCCTCTTGATGAAAAGTGAAAGAGGACAGTGAAAAAGTTGGCTTAAAGCTCAACATTCAGAAAACAAAGATCATGTTATCTGGTCCCATCACTTCATGGGAAATAGATTGGGAAACAGTGGAAACAGTGTCAGACTTTATTTTGGGGGTCTCCAAAATCACTGCAGATGGTGACTGCAGCCATGAAATTAAAAGACGCTTACTCCTTGAAAGGAAAGTTATGACCAATCTAGGCAGCATATTGAAAAGCAGAGACATTACTTTGCCAACAAAGATCCATCTAGTCAAAGCTATGGTTTTTCCAGTTGTCATGTATGGATGTGAGAGTTGGACTGTGAAGAAGGCTGAGCGCCGAAGAATTGATGCTTTTGAACTGTGGTGTTGGAGAAGACTCTTGAGAGTCCCTTGGACTGCAAGCAGATCCAACCAGTCCATTCTAAAGATCAGTCCTGGGTGTTCTTTGGAAGGAATGATGCTAAAGCTGAAACTCCAGTACTTTGGCCACCTCATGCGAAGAGTTGACTCATTGGAAAAGACTTATGCTGGGACGGATTGGGGACAGGAGGAGAAGGGGACGACTGAGGATGAGATGGCTGGATGGTATCACTGACTCGATGGACGTGAGTCTGAGTGAACTCTGGGAGATGGTGATGGACAGAGAGGCCTGGCATGCTGCGTGCGATGCATGGGGTCACAAAGAGTCGGACACGACTGAGTGACTGAAATGAACTGAACTAAATGAAGATAAAATGTAATTATAAAAATAATCCAAAAGGCAGAAAAAGAAAAACTACATAAAATCTAGCAAGATAGAAGATTTTAATCCAAATATACTAACAATTAATTAAATATAATTGGTCTTACAAATCACTAAAAAGACAGAGACTGTCAGATTGGATATGAAAACAAGACCCAACTATACTAAATCTATTAAAAAAAAAAACCCACTGTAAATGTAAAAGAAGCTGGGATAGCTACAGTAGTATCAGACAACGTGTACCTCAGAACCAGATGTATCATCATGGATAAAAAAAAGGACATTTAGTAATGAAATCTTAACTAGACACCTCAGTAAGAACTTTAAAATACATAAAGCAAAAACCAATAGAAATGACAGGACAGATAAACACACAATTATAGCTGGAAGAGTGTAATATTCCTCTTTCAGTAATTGGTAGAATAAGCAGACAGAACACTACAAAGCCCATGAACACCACCATAAACAACCTTGATGGCTGCAGATCACGCCACCCCCGAAGCAGAATACACACGCGCAGTACATGGAGAATACACGCACGTGAGGAAGTCAGCAAGTAGAGCATCTACTGGCTCAAAAACCAAATCTTAACAAACATAAAATAACTGAAGTCATTACATATATACTGTCAGACAATAATTCACACAAGTATTAACTCAAATAGATCACCGATCTAAATATAAAACCTAAAATTACACAACATCTACAACGAAACATAAAATCTTCGTGACCCTGGCTGAGGCAAAGATGTCTCAGCTATGACACCAGAAGCCTGATTCATAAAAGAAAAAATTTAAAATCCAGATTTCATCAGAATTAACAATCTTCTCTAAAAACGCTGTTGAGAATGAAAAGGCAAACAACAAATTGAGATGCAATTTTTGCATATGGCATATCTGACAAAGGACTTCTATCCAAAACACATACATAATTCTCAAAAGCCTTAATTACTTTTTAAAAAATGAGTAGAGTTGAACAGACATCATGAAAGAAAGTATATGGATGGCTAACGAATACTTGAAAATATACTAACATCATTAACCACTGGGGAAACGCAAAGTAAAACAATACTGATAAACATCTACACACCTACTAGGGTAACTATAATTTAGAAACAAAATCTGATAATACTAAGTGCCGCCAAGATGCAACTGGAACTTCACACAATTTATGGGAATGGAAGGTAATACAGCCACCTTGAAACTGTTGGTTTGGAAGTTTCTTACAAAGTAAATAAACATACACTTACCATGCGACCCAATAATCCCACTCCTAGATATTTTATCTCTTAAAAAAAATTTTACATGAAATCTATACACGAATATTTACAGTGACTACTTGTAATTACCAAAACCTGAAAACAATCCGAAATGTCCTTCAATCAGGGAATGACTAAACAGACTGTGGTACATCTACATAGTGGATTGCTACCTACCAATAAGAAAGGAACCACCAGTACACCCAACAACACAGATGAATCCCAAACGCAAGTATGTATATGAAAGAAGTAAATGTAAAATGCTACATGCTTTGTCATTTTACTTACATGGGATTCTGAAAAAGGCAAAAAACACAGAACATAAAACAGATCAGTGGTTGTCAGGCCTAAAGATGGAAGAAGGAGCTGACTAAAGAACATGATAGAATAATATTCCCTGGATTTCTTCACTGTGGTGATTACAGACCAGTCTGGGTTTATCAGAACTCTCAGAACTGTACACTAAAATAGATGAATATTATATGTAACTTTAAAGTGCAGGAAAAATGTTACACATTTTTAAGATATTTCATGCAAAAAATACATTGATTTTATTGAAAATAAAAATGACTATTGTAGTATGGCCAAGTCTACAATGTGTCTTCATTGCCTGACTCTTGGAAACATTCCAAGGCTCTAGGTTTTACAGGGCTGGGTTAGGTGTTGGCACCCTTCAGTGCTTCCACACTCTAGCTAACATAAAGGTTAACATCTATGAAGCTGGGATTAATAGGCTGTGGAAGGAAATGTGAGAGAATTGTTTAAATTTGCATTCTACCTTGAGACTTCTTTCTGACCCACAATAATAATATGTAAGCCTTGCCTCAATGTCCACAGGGGACTGGTTCTAGGACACTCCACTGACACCAAAATCTGCGGTGCTCAAGTCCCTTACACAAAATGGCAAAGTACAATGAATGGCCCTCTCTATCTGCACACGTTAAACCTGTAAATACGGAGGGTTAACACGTACTTATTGAAAAACTCCACTTGTAAACAGACCTGTGCAGTTCAAACCCATGTTGCTCAAGGGTCAACTGAAGTTTCACACAAGAAAAGTAAGAGGGAGAGTATACTGTAAACAGGGAAGGATGAATAACTTTTTATATATCAAAATCAAACCACATACTAAGAAATAATTATGACATCATACCAAATAGGCTCTGACTTCAGTTTCTAAATGTCTAGGATTTCCTGCTGCTGCTGCTACTGCTGCTGCTAAGTCGCGTCAGTCATGTCCAACTCTGTGCGACCCCATAGATGGCAGCCCACCAGGCTCCCCCGTCCCTAGGATTCTCCAGGCAAGAACACTGGAGTGGGGTTGCCATTTCCTTCTCCAATGCATGAAAGTGAAAAGTGAAAGTGAAGTCACTCAGTCGTGTCCGACTCTTAGCGACCCCATGGACTGCAGCCTACCAGGCTCCTCCGTCCATGGGATTTTCCAGGCAAGAGTACTGGAGTGGGGTGCCATTGCCTTCTCCCTAGGATTTCCTAGTATTAGCTAAATGCCTTCTTGGTAATGTTTTATATATATATATATATATATATATATATATATATATATATATTTTTTTTTTTTTTTTTTTGCCATGTTGCACAGCCTATGGTATCTCAGTTCCCCAACCAGGGATCAAAAAGCACAAAGTCTTAACCACTGGAACAACAGGAAAGTCCCCAAAAATGTTTTTAATGGAAAGGTTCTACTTATTCAAAAGAATTCACAAAGATTAATAAAAATGAAAACAAGAAAGCATTTGTGGCCTTGACAAAGAATAATTCATTCAACAAGAATGCTGACTAAATATTAATCATTACTTAGGCTGAGCATTGTGTAAGCACTGCATAGTATCCAATGCTGAACAAACAGAATAATACCAGCAAAATGCTGTTTTTAAAGATATAGCACACTTCTGCTTTTTCATAGAGTATATTTACCTCAAAGCCAAGTCTATCCTTTTCTTTCCAAAAACAAAAATGTGTTACTTTCTTATCCCAGAATTCATCTGGCTTCACTACACAAACAAGGGACACTTCAGCTGGAACAACATTCTATAAAATACAAAAAAAAAAGAAAAAATTATACATGTAAAGTTAGTAATTTACTGAAGTTGTAAATTATTAGGTATTCATGATTGAGCAGAGTAAGAGACCTCTGGAAAATAATTAAAGTGATAAAACACAAGAAACGCTGCAAACTGCAAAACATACAAGGCAATAAAGAAATATTTGAAAGATAAGCTGATTCAGAAAATAATGTTTAAAGACAGCACATGTGAATTATTTTTGTGTTTTACTGAATCTCTAATAGGAATATATTTAAACTGCAAGATAACTTTTAGTTCAGAAATTAATAAATTTGGCTTTTCTATGATATGAAAAAAATTTTGTCTAACACAATCATCTTAGAGAATTTCTCCCAATAATGTAAATCAATTTTCTAACAAAATGTTTCTTATTCCATTATATAAAGAAGCCAAGATTCTACATGATTATTAACTTGAAGAAGACAAAGCTAAACCTCCACAAATACAATTTCACATTTGCTAGATATAGTTATTCACATCATCACCTAAAGAATGGAAATTAACATTTACTGAGGTAATATATATTCCATATATATCTTATCAGCAAGTCCCACAGAGTCTGTTTTAAAAATATATCTTAATTAAACCTACCTGTTTCTACCACCTACATTGCTGATACCGCCAAATAAGTCAGCTTTTTGAAACCCTCTTAGCAGGCCTCCCAGTTTTGCATTTTTTCATACTCAGAATAAAAAACCCCTAGCAAAGCCAGGAAGCCTGCCCAGCTCAAGGCCCCATGACCTCAGACCTCATCACACGCCTCTCCCGTCTTAGCTCACTCCTCTACCACAGCCACGCTGGCCTTCTTGCTGCGCCTGGAAAGTGACAGGTCTGTTCCCAGCTCAAGACTACGCCCTTGATGTTTCCTCTGCCTGGAATGTTCTTTCCCCTATACCTAGGAGCACTTTCTCAGTTTATTTAGGATTCTACTCAAATAGTCCCTCCTCTTTAGAGAGACTTTCTCTGACCATCCTATGTAAAGCAGCAACATTTGACTCAGTCCCCTTTCATCAATTTACTTTTCTAAATAGCATTTATCAGTATATGATGTTACATTACTTAGTAATGTAACTAACTGCTTATAGTCTGACTCCTCAGACAGAACCTAGGCTTCCCAATGGCAGGTACCTCATCTATCACGGCATTCCTGTATCTCCAGGGCCTATGACAGTGTCTGGCACACAGAAGATACTCCATGAATCTCTGCTGCATAAATGAATGCACATGAACAAGTGGATCTCATCCTTCCAATTTTACAGAAGCATAAACTGAGCTTGAGAGAACTAAAGTAACTTGTCTAAAGGAACGGAGTTTGAAGGAATAGTACTAGAACAACAAATATGTCGGTCTGACTTTCAAGTTTTACCATGACATTCCAAACATTCTAGACCAGGGGTCAGTAAATTCTTTCTCTAGGTCCAGATAAAAAATATTTTAGGTTTTAAAGCCTATACAGTCTCTGTTGCAACTATTTTTATTCTGTCCACATAGTGTGAAAGCCGCCATAAACAATATGTAAACAAAACTCTGTTTACAAACTCTAGGGGTCAACCACTGTTCTAGACCATAAGTAGCACTACTGAATAATAATAATGCTATATGATAATAAGTATTATTATTATTGATCAGGGGAAAATAGAAAGCCTTTCAATTTAAATATCCCACTGGACATGTCACAAATCTAGTGCCCCCTGCAATGCCTGGGTTATGAATAAAGTTAAAAAAGAAAACTCAGTGCTATCAAAACTTTATCAGAAGGGGTGGGAAATTTAGAGTAGAATGAGGTTTATTTACATAATGATTATGGAAAACAAATATTCAAAATCACTGAGTATTAAAGCCGTTAGGAACAAAAGAAAACAAGCCAGTCATGTATAGGCAGAGCCAGTGCTTAAACTCTGGGCTCCCAAACAGCTGGTTCCAGCACCTTCTGAAATAAAAGCTACATAACTAACTCTGTATGCAGGAACTATTTGAGGAGGAGTGAACAACACGCCATTGCAATTTCTGAAAATGTAACTATTAACAAAATCCAAAAGTTGTTAAAACACCTATCAGAATAGAAATCACACACACACAAAAAAAAAAACAAGAGGGGATTTAATCATCCATTGATTGTTCTTCAAAACTGCCACTGATCCCAAACAGCTCACTGGTGACACAGTTGAATGGAAGAACACAAGGCTGTAATTAACGGGTTTCTAACAATTTGTACAAAGAAGAGTTTATCTTCAGGGTTTAGAATATAAAAGTGCTGGGAATATATTTAACAGAAAGAGTTATTCATGGGACACCAATCTGTGTTCCCTTAAAAACTGATCCACTGGAGCCAAAGGAGGGAGTCTAATGATGAAGGTTTAGGCCAACCAATCAAGAATAAGGTACCGTGCAGAAAATTTGGGAACCATCTCAGATACATCCCATTGCTAAACATACACTTTTAAAGGGGCTTAGGCTGTTCCAGGTTCCAACTGTGATTTTCTCCCATGTTCACCACAAGAACATAGGTTGTTATTTAAAATCCTTGAAGACTTTTGAGGATAACAGAACTTGTTTCCCAAGTTTGTGAGGACGAAATTAAATGAGATCATTTATATAACAAGCTTAGAACATAGCACCTGAACCATACTAAGCATTAAAACTAAAATTATGAGTACCCATTCCTTGAGATTCTTTTTCTAATTATCTTAAACAAAAAATAATCCATTAACAATCATTCTCCCTCGTTGTCATTTAAAATTTTAAATTATATTCCTTTCCACAGAACCCTAAAGTACCTACTAATCATTTTCCAGGTCATTTGAAATTCTTGATCTTTCTTTCAATATCACTGATACTTAATCGAATGTTCACCTTCCCCCAACGAGCCTGCCATCAGCTCCTTTTACTGTATTCACTTAATTTTTGAGCTATCACTAAATCAGCCAGGAAAGCCCTTTCCACTTTCTTTATTTTAGATTCGATAATCTCTTTAACTCACTTAACCTTAACTTTCTACACAAGCCCTTCTAAGGAAACCCAGGTACATGAGGGCAATCTGTCCCCTTTCACTCACTCAGTTGCTATATTTTTCTCAATATCCTCAATACTCTCATAATAAATCAGCAAGTATCTACTAGGCACCTACTACATGCAAGGGATTACAGAAACATTCTGTGAGGAACACAAGGAAATATAAGCAAAAGACTATGACCCACCCAGGCCACAGCTGTTTATGAAATGCTTGTCTGTGAGCTGCTAAAGTCCCCAAGGAAACAGCTAAAGCTGAGTACATTTCTTCTAGATTAGAAACAGATATGACTATCACGAATCCTGGTGATTTTTGGAGGAAAGAGGGAAACAGAAGGGAGAAACCTATCAGAATTCTCAGCTTAGACTTACCCAGTCCTATTCCCTCCTTGAGGTGGGATGATGCAAATACTACAGTGTGCCAGAGTGCCCTGATGAGTCTGGTAACCTCTGCCCTCACATTTTGAGACTCACTGGCTTCAATGCTTAAATTACTTAAACATGACATGTTATTTTTGGTAATTTACATACCTTTAATATAGGGCCGAAATTTATTTTACTACTCAAGCAAAACCTATAAAGATCAAATCTGAACAATTCAACACTCATCTGTGCATTTCAGAGCTCGGTCACTGCTTAGAATCTTGGGCACAGTCCAATAAATGAAATGTATTTGCTGCTATCATCTAATCTGTTGCTGTAAAATAAAACCGCTTCCTGATAGCCAAAAATAAAATTACCTGTAGCATTAAGACTACTGTTTTCACCACATTCCACTGGGATTTTCTGCCATCCACAATCACTGTAAATCCTCGAGCCTTACACTTCTCACTGAAACAAAACAAAATTACAGAGTATATTAAAATAAGCTTCCTATTTTATTCTTCAAAACCCTAAATAAAGCTTACAGCTGAATCGTATATGGCACAGCATTAATTTCACTTGATTTGGTTTGCACTATCAACAAAATTCTTCAGGATGTCCTTTCAGTTTTCAGTTTTCTCAAGCAATTTACTTTTCTCACTTCAGGAAACATCGACAATTTATAAGCTAATTTGGTGAGAAAATTACTCTAAAAGCATGTAAATTCAACATCTTAATATGAGAAAAAAATAAAACTAACATTCAAATAGCCTCACTGGTCCCTCAACCTCCTCATCTGTAAAATGGGATCACAGTGATAGGTAACTAATGACTGCCAAGTGTGGATATACTTCTTATCTCTCCTTCCCGCCAAGAGTATAAGGTTGTGAACTGATATTTCAAAATCAGGTGGAAAATAAAGTAAGCTATTACCAAACCTTTAAAAAGCAGAAACATTACTTTGCCAACAAAGGTCCGTCTAGTCAAAGCTATGGTTTTTCCAGGAGTCATGTATGGATGTGAGAGTTGGACCATAAGGAAAGCTGAGTGCCAAAGAATTGATGCTTTTAAACTGTGGTTCTGGAGAAGACTCTTGAGAGTCCCTCGGACTGCAAGGAGATACAACCAGTCAATCCTAAAGGAAATCAATGCCGAATATTCATTGAAAGGACTGATGCTAAAGCTCCAATACTTTGGCCACCTGATGAGAAGAACTGACTCACTGGAAAAGACCCGATGCTGAGAAAGATTGAGGAGGAGAAGGGGATGACAGGGGATGAGATGACTGGATGGCATCACCAACTCGATGGACACGAGTTTGAGCAAGCTCCAGGAAATGCTGAAGGACAAGGAAGTGTGGCGTGCTGCAGTCCATGGAGCTGGAAAGAGTCGGACATGACTGAGCTACTGAACTGAACTGATTATTAAACCATTGGAAATGAGGTTCTTGTGTCTTTGGGAGAAACTTAAAGAGGTGAAAATTTGGTGTATATAATAATTCAAAGCTCGAACACACCATATCGGAGCTACCTCTGTTCTCACTTTTGCCTCTTAGTCGCTGACCAGAAAATCCTGAGTGGTGGAAAATGTGTTATTGCTTATACATTACATTCAATTATTCAAGTACCAACTAAACACCTCCCAGAAGCCTGCCCTAGTAAAATGCAACAACTACATGGAAAAACTCTATCATAAGTGGAAAACTACATAGCTTTATTATTATTACTATTTGTATTACTATAAACCAATACAGTATTGTAAAGTAAAATAAAGTAAAATTAAAATTAAAAAAAAGAAAAGAAAAGAAATCAACAGAATAAAAAGGAAAAAAAAAAATCATCTTAACACAAGGATCTCAACTGCCCTCCCTCTAACAGAGTGGAAGAAACTGCAGATGTGCCTAGCAGAGCAAGGATTTGGTAGTAAAAATTCTCCCCAAAGTTATTTCAATTGCCTACATTATAGGAAAGGTTAATAGGAGACCTCTCCTGAGATTTAAATCCAACAGTCTATGGAATTTTACTAATTCTCCTTACTTTCTCCAAGCACTCATACTAACCTCTACAGGATTACTGGAGAAGTGACATCCAATTCTACCGAGAAACAGTAAGGCAACAAGAATGGGGACAATATTGCTAAAGACCTGGAAGAACAGGTGCTCCAGTAAGTGGGGACAGAAGCTGAGCTTTCAAAGAGAAAAGAGAGGCACCTCAAGAGGTGAGGCAAATGGAAACACACGTCCATACAGAACATCTGCCCTCAGACGTTCACAGCCGTACAATTCATAAGAGCCAAAATCCGAACCAACTCAAATCTTCAAAAACTGATGAATGCAATGGTAAACCATTCAACAGAGTATTATTCAATCATAAAAAGAAATGAAGTGCAGATATGTACTACAACATGGATAAACCTTGAAAACATTATGCTAAGTGAAAAGAAAGCCAGGTCAAAAGTTCATATACTGATCATTCCATTTATATGAAATTTCCAGAATGGGTAAATCCATAGAGACAGAAAGCAGATTAGTGGGTACCAAGGGCTGGGAGGAGGGGAGAACGGGATGAGGAGTGACTGCCAATGGGTACAGCTTTTCTTTTGGGATTGATGGCTATGTTCGAGTATTAGAGTGATGGTTATGCAATCTTGTGAAAATACCGAAAACCACTGAAATAAACACTTTAAAAAAGTGATGGGTATGTGACTTGGATTTTGCATTATAAAATAAAAGACCCACTAACCACTCTTGAAGGGTGGGGGTAAGGGAATACAATGATCACTTTCATATTGGCAACATAAAGACTCGCTGGGGAAGTAACTCTGATTATCTAATTGCTAGGTGTGGGACCAGGCAGGAAGAAAGACCACTGTGACTGAGGGGGGATACAAGTGTTAGAAGGACCAGCCTAACAGAGTAATTGTCAGCAAGGGGTCACCAGAGGAGTGGCAGGGACTCCACCAGTGCAGAATGGAAGTTTGCAAGAAGGGGAGCTATGACATGTGGCGGTTCCCAGTGAAGCACCTTCCCTGGTTGGGACTGGAGCCAAGAAAAATGTGTCATCCCCATAATTTGGCACTTTCTTGTCACTGGCATCTGTATCTCTGAGGCACAGGTTGCACAATCAATTTGTTGAACAAGCAAGTTTTATACAAACACATTTATATTTCAAAGCACAATAAATTAATCTGTATACTAAGACAAAGAAAGTAATGAAGCTTGCAAATACCATCTGTAGGAACTTAAGGGCATAAAATACTCTAAATTTATCTTTTAGAGTACTTAAAAACAGCCTTAATCATAATTTTCTCACATTTTACTATGATAGATAAAGAAAATACACACAGTGCTAAGATACTACATATTTGAAAACTGCAAGACCAACTGATACTACAAACTACTTGAAAGGAATTCTTTTAATTTCAGTCCTACAAGTAGACTCACAGTTTAAACTGTGTTTAATGAGAATATACTTAGATTTAGAAGCACATCATGTCCCTTACAAATGGTGTATTGGAGTAGCTGAAGTGCTGTATTAGTAAATTCCTATACTACTATTAACATGTTCATAGTTTTAAGACCAATATACAAAAAAATCAAAATCTATTAAGACCCTACCTTGTTGTTCATACTCCATTAGAGCCTTTCAAGGGTCTGGTGGCTGAATTAAAACAGCTTTTAAAAGAGAAGTGGCTCATAAACTCGTTCATTCACTTTGGCAAGAAAGAGACGATCAGTGGATTTTCTGGGTTCAGTATTCTGTAGCTCTTTACTAATTTCTTTGATTACAACTAAAGGTTCCATTTTTTCCCACTCAAAGAGCTCTCCTTATACTTCCACCATGGCATGAATTTCACTTATGCTTTTCTTACAATTGCTTGTTTATAATTCATCTTCATTAGATACCATGCTTCCAGAAAGCAAGGATATTATTGTCTTACTGGCATCTGGGAAGCTTCCAGCTCAATGCTTTAAATACAGAGGGCCCCTAAAAATGTCAGAAGCCACACATCACACCACACTCCTTGGTCAGAACATAACAATGGCTTTCTTTCTCATCAGGCCCTCTAAGGTCTGACTCCAGCCCCTCTGGACGTTCCCCCCGCACTCTCTCTCTCTCTCTCTCTAACTGCTCCACCCACACTACCCTCCTTACTGACCCCACAACACACTGAGCCAGTACTGCCTCAGCGTCTTTCTTTCCACTTACTTCTCCTTCTGTCTAAAATAGTCTTTCTTAAATGCTCTTTCATCAGCTATCTATACAGCCTGGCCTTCACTTCACTCATCTCTGGTACAATGTCATCTTATCATCTTGTACAGCATTGCCACACAGTCCTTCCCACTCCATCCCTCCTCAACTCCTTCCGTGTTCTGTCCTACAGTACTTATGGACAGCCAATGCACTGTGTATAATGCTCGTTTCATCATTAGCACACAAGGCCCATGGACGCAAGGACTGGGCCTCTGTTCACCACTACCTCCGCATCTAGAAAGATGAGGAACTCATCACAGGATCCCATGTATTTACTGAGTGACTGAAGACTTATGAGCTTAATTTCCGTGTGACTCTTGACAAGTCATTCATTAAACCCTTGTATGATGAAGCTTTTTTCTGTAATATAAATGAGTTTTTCTACAATTAGGAAGAACAGACCTAAAACTCAATTTCAAAAAAAAAACACAAAACTTGAAAGAAACAGAAAGGTAATTCTATAAATGGTGACTCTACAGAATTAGATTAATCTGGGCAATTACTTGGCAGCATTTTCTATAAAGAGGATTTAAGTATGGGTAAAGTGTTAGTCTAGATGATAGAAGATGTTGGTCTAGATTACTGTTAAGGTACCTTCCAATCTTGACATTCCATGACCAACAATTTCCCTGAGACCTAGAAAAACGCTATGATTTTAAATGTACCTTGAATACATGGTTGAAAGAAAATGTTAAAACAAAAATGATCTGAAAGATTTACATTATGTTCCACTAGGTTCACCACAGTTATCTTTATGTCAACCCTAAGTTGTAATAAATGCAGGTTAAATGTAAATGATTATTAGAGTTTTCAATTGCAATGGCATTGTGATTGTAACAGAGGTGAGTACAACAGTGACTAGAAACACAGGCTTTAGTTAGGCCACCAGGTCTAAACCCTAAC
The DNA here is from genome assembly GCF_032405125.1 of Capricornis sumatraensis. Classification (NCBI taxonomy): domain Eukaryota; kingdom Metazoa; phylum Chordata; class Mammalia; order Artiodactyla; family Bovidae; genus Capricornis; species Capricornis sumatraensis. The sequence goes on along the minus strand of NC_091071.1, from coordinate 62,128,933 downwards.
TTGCCACAGGTTCTTAATCAAGATACTTAAATTCCACACACTTTCTAAGCCTCCGTTCCCTTATATGTAAGACAGGGCCAGCCAAGGATAACAGTGATCGTCTAATAGGGCTCTGATGAGAATTAAATGACTTACTGTTACCTATTTTTTCTTTAAGTACAGAATATTCTTTTCACATATGCATCCCAATCATCCATAAGTAAACTAATGCAGTTTATCATCCATAAGTAAATTCTCAGGTCCATTTCAAATTTAGTGTTCTCAAAGGAAAGCAGGACGAGCCTAGACAGTGTTGTTTCCATCAAAATGGCTTCTACTGAGCTGCAACTTCTACATGTTTGATTTTTCCAACAAAACGTAAGATGCTGTGAGAATGCTCAGTCAGCCTGAGAACACAGAGCTCCGAAGAAAGTGAAGTAGTCAGATAAGAGCAGAAACCCACATCCACTGGCTATGGATCACTAAGTATGAGGTACTGCACAGGGCTATGAAAAAATACATAAGACAGTTTCTCCCATTAAGAAGCTTAAGATCATTTAGAAAGATGAAAAGGTGGGGAGCAGGTATTTTAATTAGTGTCCAATCTCTGTTCACTGACATTACCTTTTTAATGTTACAAGGGAAGCAACATACATCCTTGAAATTTTTTAAAATATAAGACAAACAAATGGAAAATTTCAGGAATTATCACTAAACACATTCTGATTGAATGCCTAAAGAGTCAGAAACGGCAAGTGCTGTAAGTCTGAAGAAATGCTGGCAGATTCTGGGAAATACCTATATAAGCAGCTAAGGAAAACTAACATAAAAGGAAACAGAGCAAGAGGAATATCAGCAAAGGAACCTCATCAATTTGGGAAAATTTCTTAATTTCTCTGCCCTCAATTTTTTCATGCACGAAATAGAGATAATATCATTATTTTGAAGACTGAGTTAATGCAAGTGCTATAAAAGTGTCTTGCATAATAAGTAAGCACTCAAGAAACAGGAACTGAAAGAGTGGGTTAAACCACACACAGTCTCGGCAAAGCAGTTGAGAAGACTGAAAGACCCTCATCGAGAGTGCAGACACAGTCTTTTGGTCTTCACAAAGCATGGTGAACAATGTCTGCACTTTGTATCAACAAAATAAACAGACTATTGCATTAAAGTTCACTGTGTGAAAGAGGAGGTCTATAAAACTGAGAAGGATGACAGAACTGTTGTTTTGGCGAAATTAATTTTGTTCTTGTGTACAAATCGGGGAGAGACTGGAGCTAGAGAAATTAGCCTGGATACTGCTGTACTAGCCCAGCCTGACAACTAAGCCATTCCTCGACGTGAACTTAAGCATAAGGGAACAGAAAAGACAACAAATTTAAAAATTCATGGTAAAGAAAGGAAATACTAACTTAGCTCTCACATTTTAAAATGGAACAATGTAAGTTTTCAATACATAGTCATTGAAATTAATGAAATTAATCTTAAAAAAGCACTCATCAACAGCATAAAGCATGTCCAGAGCACTTAACTATAGTAGGTCAACACAATTATACTTCATTTGCCAGAAGTGCTTTTGCTAAGGAGGAAAGCAAGGCATTGGCTCAAACTTTCTTAGAAGCATGCCCCATAAAAAACAGAAATCGAGAAGAGCCATCCAAGGCACCCTCGCAGACTATACTGAGCTTTCTAAAGTCTAAGACAAACCAATGACCAATCAGTGTTGCATACATATTCAAATTACCCTCTAAGTGCTCTGTAAGGGGCCACTACAGCAGAAGTGGAGTCTGAGAAGGCAGGGGTGAGCAGAAAAGGCTGTGGGCCTGACTTCTAACTCTTTCATAAATTTAGATTCTCTGTAAGATCTTCTTTGAATAAAAATGCCCAAAGATATTTTTTCATTCTGAATGCATAGAATATGTAGCCCATAGAATTCTGGCAATTATGAAACTACCTATACGGGATTCAAATTAAAATTTCACTATTCTAAATAAGAACTACACAGCTGTTATAGCTCCTTTCATGATGTATTTTGGGTAGTTTCCATGACTTCATTCTGGTTGGTTCCTTCAGTATCCGTCTAAGAAACACCTAAGGTATCCAAATCATTTTTATTGGGGATAAAGAAGACATAACTTTATAATCTAATAACTAACTGATTAAACAGTGAACTCTATGACATCAAGCAGAAGTGAATAGGAAAAACTGTTTAAAAGGGCTCCTCACAAAGACAACAATAACAAAAAATGGCTGAGAAACACGGATATAATGTTTTGTCACACGTTTCTAAAACATGTGCACGCGTGCTCAGTGGCTTTGTCACGTCCAACTCTTTGTGACCCCATGGACTGTAGCCCTCCAGGCTCCTCTGTCTATGGAATTTTCTAGGCAAGAATACTGGGGTGGGTTGCCATTTCCTTCTCCAGGAGATTTTTCCCAGTCAGGGACTGAACCTAGGTCTCCTGTATTACAGGTGGATTGTTTATCACTAAGTCACCCGGGAAACCCTTTTAAAAAGCAGGCAGTCTCAATATCTATTATCATACTTTGTATGATAGTACTGACACAAATTTCATTTTATACTTTGAAGGTAAACATGCTTCTGATGTAAAATTCTGAAATATAAAAAGAAATAAGATAAAGCTAATCTCAGTATTTACTTTTTAAATAAAAAGATATGCAAATTAATTTATATGTCTTGTCTTTACCTCCGTAAAGGAATCTCAAATTTGATTATGCTTTCTGAATCATGGATTCAATTTCTGACCATGTTGTTTATTTTTAAAATGTACAGCAATTGCTGGAAAAACAAATGAAAAACTCCATTCACCTCTCCTAAAACTCAGCACTCAGGTTGGTCCAACGGTTTCAGTCTATATTATTTTTCATTAAAAATCCTTTCTAGAAAATGGGGCAGTAAAGGGTTAGCCTTGAACTTCGCACAGACCTGGCCATAAACTTATATTCTGGTCATGACTGTGCTCTGTCGCTAGGTTGTGTCCAACTCTTTGCAAGCCTGTGGACTGAAGCCTCACAGGCTCCTCTACCCATGGAATTTCCCAGGCAAGAACACTGGAGTAGGCTGCCATGATCTCCTCAGGGCACCTTCCCAACCCAGGGATCAATCCACATCTCCTGTGTCTCCTACCCCAGCAGGTGGATTCTTTATCACTGCGCCACCTGGGAAGTCAGTGATTAACCTGAACCTCTCCTTTCTTCTCAGCCCCTCTGATTAAGAGTCTGGAACAAAAACACAAGCTTAGGGCCAAACTGTGTGTGACAAAAAATCAGGAGATGTTCTCATTTTCAGCGGTGTTGGGTTACCCATTTGAAATAGGTAGGTATCACACCCTGCTCCTGGTCGTTAAAATAAGCATAAAATATGGATAAGAAGGGCTTCCCTTGTGGCTCAGCTGGTAAAGAATCTACCTGCAATGCAGGAAACCTGGGTTCAATCCCTGCCTTGGGAAGATCCCCTGGAGAAGGGAAAGGCTACCCACTTCAGTATTCTGGCCTAGAGAATTCCATGGACTGTATAGTCCATGGGGTCACAAGGAGTTGGACACAACTGAGAGACTTTAACTTTCATAGATAAGAAACTGAATAGTTCCTTTCCATTTTTAAATAACTTTTAGTAATATTCAAAATGCTAACATTTTCACTGCAAAGACAGACTCCTTTTGGATATCTCCTATAAAGAAGAGGCCACATTAGCTAGTTACATTGCTGAAGCTGTCCAGAGACATCAGCAATTGAAAGGAGCTAAACTTTAACAAAAGCAGAGACATTACTTTGCCGACTAAGGTCCGTCTAGTCAAGGCTATGGTTTTTCCAGTAGTCACGTATGGATGTGAGAGTTGGACTGTAAAGAAGGCTGAGCACCGAAGAATTGATGCTTTTGAACTGTGGTGTTGGAGAAGACTCTTGAGAGTCCCTTGGACTGCAAGGAAATCCAACCAGTCCATTCTGAAGGAGATCAGCCCTGGGATTTCTTTGGAAGGAATGATGCTGAAGCTGAAACTCCAGTACTTTGGCCACCTCATGCCAAGAGTTGACTCATTGGAAAAGACTCTGATGCTGGGAGGGATTGGGGGTAGGAGGAGAAGGGGACGACCGAGGATGAGATGGCTGGATGGCATCACTGACTTGATGGACATGAGTCTGAGTGAACTCCGGGAGTTGGTGATAGACAGGGAGGCCTGGTGTGCTGCGATTCATGGGGTTGCAAAGAGTCGGACACGACTTAACTGAACTGAATTGAAACTTTAACAGCAGGGGCTTGGAGAAACAAGCAAGTCACACACATAAAAATGCAGATATAAGGCAGTTCTATTTCCAGTTTTCTAAGGAATCTCCACACTATTCTCCATAGTGGCTGTACTAGTTTGCATTCCCACCAACAATGTAAGAACTGCCTTATGACCCAGCAATCCCACTGCTGGGGATACACACTGGGGAAACCAGAATTGAAAGAGACACATGTACCCCAATGTTCATCGCAGCACTGTTTATAATAGCCAGGACATGGAAGCAACCTAGATGTCCATCAGCAGATGAATGGATAAGAAAGCTGTGGTACATATACACAATGGAGTATTACTCAGCCATTAAGAATACATTTGAATCAGTTCTAATGAGGTGGATGAAACTGGAGCTGATTATACAGAGTGAAGTAAGCCAGAAAGAAAAACACCAATACAGTATACTAACGCATATATACGGAGTTTAGAAAGATGGTAATGATAACCCTGTATGCGAGACAGCAAAAGAGACACAGATGTATAGAACAGTCTTTTGGACTCTGTGGGAGAGGGAGAGGGCAGGATGATTTGGGAGAATGGCATTGAAACATGTATAATATCATATAAGAAACGAATCGCCAGTCTAGGTTCAATGCAGGATACAGGATGCTTGGGGCTGGTGCACTGGGATGACCCAGAGGGATGGTATGGGGAGGGAGGTGGGAGGGGGGTTCAGGATTGGGAACACGTGTACACCCGTGGCAGATTCATGCTGATGTATGGCAAAACAAATAAAATATTGTAAAGTAAAAAATAAATAATAAAAATAAATAAAATAAAAATCAAATCAAAATTGGAAAAAATATATAAACCTATAAAGTTATACATATATTTATAAAAATATAAATATAAAATACAAAAAATGCAGATATACTAAAAAAAAAGGAAACCCCTTCTAGACCGAGGCTGAGCCTGATCTGATAGGGTAAACTTAAAAACAGTTCTGGGATGGAAAGAGCGATGGATAAACACATAGATACGTGATAAAGTATTGCAACACTGGGTGCAGGCTTCTTGGTGATGGGCGTAATGATGTTTACTGCACGGTTCCTTCAACTTTTCTGTATATTTGAGACTTCTCATAACACAATTTAAAAGTAGTTTTGAATAGTAGGTATTCTGAAGGAGAAAAACCACTTTTTAGGATTACACCTAATAAATTACTCTTCAGGCTTGCAAAGAAGACCTCAAAAACACTTGAGCTCATTAATGAAATAGCAAGTACTGATTAAAGTTGTCAACTATGTTTTTAAAAGCCAAAGTTATAGGAGGTTGGTCCAGAAAAGCAGAAGGCTAAAAATTCAGAGCCATTTGCAAATATTTGAGAAGGTCAAAATTTAGCAGAACAATTATCAAAAATAAAGTATCCAGATCTCTATTTTGTCTTGCTAAATTAAATTCTTTCACCTTATTTCAACTTGTATTTTCTCTGTTAGCTGGCAGGTAGGTATGTGTATGTATGCAGAAACTGACTCATAATTTACACTGCAATAGTATTATCCATGGGCTTCCCAGGTAGAGCTAGTGGTGAAGAACCCATCTGCCAATTCAAGAGACTAAGTCACACGGGTTGACCCCTGGGTCGGAAAGATGCCCTGGAAGAGGGCAGGGCAACCCACTCTAATATTCTTGCCTGGAGAACCACATGGACAGAGAAGAGTGGCAGGTTACGATCTATAGGGTCACAAAGAGTTGGACACAACTAAAGGGCCTCAGCATGCACAGTATTATACGTATTGTTGTTTAGTTGCAAAGTCATGTCCGACTCTATGTGACCCCATAAATGGTAGGCTGCCAGGCTCCTCTGTCTAAGGGATTTTCCAGGCAAGAATACTGGAATGGGTTGCTATTTCCTTTTCCAGGGGATCTTCTCGACCCAGGGATCAAACCTGGGTGTCTTGCACTGGCAGGTGGATTCTTGACCGCTGAGCCACCATACCTATACAACAATGAAAGAGAGAAAGAGAACGTTTAAATAGTGTAGGCTATTTTGCCCTCTACTGTACTTCTTGTTTGCACACCCAGAGTGAACAGACAGGAGACATGAGTGAAACCCCTCGTCCCTTAGCCTCAGTTACCCAGGGCCTCGTATAGTATGAGCATCCTAGGAGGCCGAGTGTGATCCTAGTATATAACAGCATGCACTTTTTGATCACAGACCCAGCCACAGGACAACTGTGTCTTCTGGAACTCAGTCTTCATGACATGTTCTAACGCTGGAAGAAAACCTAGCATGCTCACAAAATAATAGCTCATCTAAGTCTCTAATTCTTCCTTAGGCATTTTTCAAGGGTGATTTTGACTATCAGTCATTTTTGCACTACATTCTATACTTTGGAAGCTCACCTCAGGTAAGATGCAACTACACTGTATTCTATTCATTTGAAGTATGCAGATCTCTGTCTTGCTGTCAGAACTGCGGATTCTAACCCCAGCTCTACTGCTAATTGACTGTGTAATCCTGGGCAAGTAACTAACTTCTGAGTCTCAACCCCCTCAACTGGAAAATAAGGCAGTTGGTTCAGATGGTCTCTAATTCCCTCAGCACTTTTAACCACCTATGAAACCATGAATTCTTTTTGATAATTTGCCAGTTATATGTTTAACCAGTGTTGTTTACCTAAAAAGCAGTTCACAATCTAATAAAGAATAATACAAATTAGCAGTCAGCAGCTCAGAGAATTAGCAAGGTTATTTAGTACTAATCCATTGCGAGGTCTGATAACTTTCCTTTCCAGAAAGCAAAAACAAAAAAATTGAAAATTTTTACCTGGAGACCTCTGTTCCCCTAATATTGAAAAAACATTCAGCAATAGAATCATTACATTATAGACCAATATTGGAAGCAGATGGGATTAAAGTCAGCTGTTCCAAAACACAATTTTAACCTTGTATTCTGCAACGTGGTTTAAAATTAAATAATTTATTATGTCAATAATTCAAGTACAGGAAAAAGATGTAAAAAATTGTCTGCTTTGATTAAAATGTTTAAAATGCATCTGAACCTTACCAGCATTATTTAAGAGATAACTTTGTTCCTTTTATCACCTCTACATTCTACAAACACACATAAAAATTCTGCCCTCATTACTGCAATGATTTGCAACTCTGACTGCATATAAGAATTGTCTGGGAAACTTAACAGAATTTTTTTTTTTCTGATAAGCAGGATTCCCAGGAACAACTAGATCAGACTCTCTGGAGGTGGATGCTCAGGCATAAAAATTTTGAAAAAAATCTCCAGATGAGTCTAATGTGCAGTCTGACTTCAGCCCCCAAATATCACATGTGGGAAGGGAAGCCGGGGAGGGGTTTGTCTGTTGCTGTTGTAGTGATGGGTAGGTTCGAGCATATACAAAGGGTTAAGGTTGGTCTTCACCCAAGAAATATAAAAATTAAAAATCCAACCTCTTTGGATTAAAATATAAACATTTTCACATTTTAAAAAATGTTTTAACTCCAAACAGCCTTCATCCAATATATTAAAAAACACAGATATATTTATATCTATATAGTTATATCTAAAGAAAGTGAAAGTGAAGTTGCTCAATCGTGTCTGACTCTTTGCAACCCCATGTCCATGGGATTCTCCAGGTAAGAATACTAGAGTGGGTTGCCATTTCCTTCTCCAGAGGATCTTCCCGACGCAGGGCTCAAACCCAGGTCTCCCGCACTGCAGGCAGACACTTTACTGTCTGAGCCACCAGAGGCTCAGTTATGTCTAAATGGCTTCCTAAATACAAGATTCAAGTTTTCTCAACTTACATGGTATACAGACAGATGCTCAATCTCTGTATTTCTTAAAAGGTGACAGCACATACATTTTAGAAATCTGTGATCATTCAGTGTCCCAGGAATATAAAATGTCTTTATTTCATCTGCTATGGCATTATATATGATTGATTCTCATGTTTTGACTATAATTTCACTGATAATAAAAGCAAATAAGACAACAAACTATAGCTTAACAATGGCAGGAATCACTATTAAGTAAATGAAAACATACTGAAATTTAAGAAAAGACACCTTTAGAGTCACCTTGGAATGCTGAGCAGGTAGTCTAAGGTGACACTCAGCTCATCCATATTTGTCTGTTCTAGGCATAATGGAATTGTCAGAATGAGGCCACTTCGTCTGTCCTTTCCTCCTATTAAAGAAAATAATATGTAAATTTAACATGTAAGAGATACTGAAGCACTAAATGAATAATATATACTTGAGTTCAAAGTTACAAAAACAATTTCAAGGTTAAGACATAAGTAAAAAACAATATAATGGCTGTTTATTTTATATATTATAAATGTTTATAGTAGTGCAGTAAAATTGTACAAAATTTAGAAAAAAATAGGAGGAAAAAATTCACCCATGAACTCTTCACTTAAACATAGCAATTACCATTTCGTTTAATTTCTTCCATTCAATCTGCTCCTGATTGTAATCAATTCATCAAACACCTATTGTGTGCCCAGCACAGTAAGCATTTACAAGTAAAACAAAATAAATTTCTAATCAATCTAGGAAGAAAAACTTTAAGTCACAAGAAATAATAGTATGAAATATGACAGCTTGCTAGGCTGTGCTGTACAAAATATAAAATATTATAAATAGGGATTTAGAAACTGGAGAACGTAAGAGCCATAATATACGTATAATGGTTCATAGAAAAGTTAAAAACTTAAGAAAAATGGATAGAATTTAGAGCCAAAAGAGCATTCTGTGACAAGGAATGATCTGAGGTAACTCACAAAGGTCATATAGGATTCTCTGTTCATGAGGCAATACAGGGAAAGCGCTGTCCAGCTAAGAAGAGTGTATGGGCCCTCATAAAGAAGCCTGAAAGCCAGGAAGTGGAGTGTGTGTGTATTTCATAGACGTTCAAGTCCTCATTGATTTTCCATAAACATGAAAATATTACTAGTACTTTATATACACATAGCTTCTTTCAAAGCTTCCCACATGACTGGTTTTCACACTGAAGTCCATCTTTTAACCCAACCGACATTTATGGCAATTTTAGAAATGTAAAAGCCCGTAAATACTAAAGGAAACACTTTTATATGATCTCTTTCACTAAAAACTGAACAAAGTGAAATGAAAAAAGAAAAAAAGATTCCTATGAATAAAATGTAGTGTTAGTCACTCAGACATGTCTGACTCTTTGCGACCCCGTGGACTGTAGTCTGCCAGGCTCCTCTGACCATGGAATTCTCCAGCAAGAGAATTTCCTTCTCCATTTCCTTCTCCATCCTATGAATAACATGGATACAATTTACCAAGTACAAACCATAAATGATCCTTTATCAGGTTAACCATATAAATTACTGATATTCAAGCACTTTGTTTAATCTCAATAAATGGCAATTTCAAATGGTTAACTTAATAATCAATAGTGCCTTACTGCAAATGTTTTTTGTTTAGAATACAAGTTTTTTCCTTTTCTTTTTTTTTTAAAGAACTGCACCCATAGTTTTCAAACTGTATTCCCTGAAGGACTTTGTTGGTTTGAAAAGTTTTTGTCTGTTATTCAAAAAGCTTGAATATTACCGACTGAAATAATTAACAGTCAGTAGAGAAAGTCAAGAGGGATTGGATTCAGAAAAGTTTCATCTGCTCCTCAAAAACCGCTAAGCTTTATTCCTACATTAAACCATATCTGCAAAAAGGTTCATATCTGAAGTGTAGCACTCTAAACCACTGTGAAATTGCCTGCAGACGACAGGTCTAACATTTAGCACTAGATTTAACCTTATGCCCTTAGCTTTCTGTAAGGGACAATAAAATAATCACCAGCGTAAATGCAAAAGAAGGCAGATGCCAAGAAGGAACATCCTTTCAAGCTGGGTACGGTAAACAAGGTCAAATGCTGCAGAGACAAGTGTAATAAGAATGCAAAAACATCACTGATAAAGATTTCTTTTTTGCAACAGTATGGGCAAATAAGCGTTTTTTGTTTTTTTTTTTTTAATTTAAGTATAGTTGATATACAGTGTTTTAGACACACAGACAAGTGATTTAGTTATACACATATATATCTCTTCTCTTTCAGATTATTTTCTCTTATAGGTTATTTTAAAATACTGAATATAGTTCACTGGACTACACATTAGGAGTTTGTTTTTATGTATTTCATATATAGTAGTGTGTATCTTTTAATTTGAAATTTCAAACTATCCCTCCCCTTTCTCTTTTGGTTGGTAACTGCAAATTTGTTTTTTTACACCTGTGGGTCTATTTTTTACATCTGTGGGTCTATTTTCATACACTGATGGGAGAAAAGAAATAACAATTGAAACAATATTCTTGAAGGACAATCTGACGAGATGTAACACAAATTTGAATGTAAATTCTCTTTAACACTTCCACTTGGAGGAATTTATACTGCTGAACTTGCACAAAACTCACAAACTGTTAAGAATGCTTCCTACAACACCATTCATATCATTAAAAAAAACAGAGAAAACATCTAAGTGTCAATTGATAAGGAAGGAAGTTTATTTTTTAAAAAAAGAAACACATATTAGAGAAGCAATATTACTAATGAAATTCAGTATCTTTGTCCTTTATAACATACACTAAAAAAGCATGCCAATCACAGAGATACAATATACATTGAAAAAGGACATAATAGTCTCAATATCAAGACAATTCTGATAGAACCTAAAGAGAAAAAAAACAAAACAAAATAATTTAACTAATCTTCAACAGGGGGGCCACAGTACCTATTCTACAGCATGTGCAAATTTACTCAATGATCCAAAATTCTATAAAGTTGCTACACCCAGTGTTACCACTGCTTTCACACTAGTAAAACATCTCAAAGATTCTCTTTGTCTCTTCCTTGTTGATGCAGCCTTTGGGTTAATAACTGAAGGTAAATTCAAGCCTGTATAAACCAAGTTCAAGTAGTAAAAAGAGAAAATCATGTAACATATTTCATAACTCTTCTTCCTAGAAAGATGGAAGACAAAAGCTAGGACAGAGGATATGACAAAAATGAATTATTCTGTATTTCAGAAACAGTAAGTTAGATGTTGGCTAGTCAATTATTCTCACCCTGTAATAATTATTTCATTTTTCATATGAGAAGTGAGACATCATGATATCTACCTTATGGAGGTCATTTTAATCAAATTACAGAACAGAATAAAAATTGGCCTGCCAAGCACCAAAAGTGACAGAGTTGGCTTGCACTGCTATCCATTCTGAGTGAAAGGTATCTCAGAAATACCTTTAAAACAGAACCTTCCTAGAAAAAGGAAATGGATTTCTGCATTATCAAAGAAAAAAAGATTAAGCAAGTTTATACATCAAACACTTCCAATTTCAAGAAGAAACATACCTGAAAGGAAAGCTAGTTTTTTCTTCAGAATGGGTAATATTACTGAGGCCTCCATTTTACTCCAATAACCTTCCTCCAATAAAATTTTCTCTCTGAAAACACAGAAAGTTAAGTGTCAACTGCATAGCAATAATTACTCTATGAAATATATACAGGCATACATTTTTATTATGCTTCACTTTATTGTATTCTTTTTTACAAATAGAAGGCTTGTGGTAACCCTGTATTAAGCAAGTCTATTGATGCCATTTTTCCATAAGCATTTGCTTATTTCCTGATTGCGCTGTGTCATATTTTCACAATTCCTGCAACTTTTCAAAGTTTTTCACTATTACTAAGTATTCTCACCATTATTATTATTTCTCACTATTACTAATTTATAATGATGGTCTGTGATCAGTGATCTTTGATGTTATCGCTGGAAGAAAGATTAAATTCGCTGAAGGCTCAGAAGATGGTTAGCCATTTTCAGCAATAAAATATTTTTAATTAAGATACACACCTTGTTTTTCTGGACATGTTACTGCACACTTAACAGACTATAATATTGTGTAAGTGTAACTTTTATAAGTACTGGAAAACCAAAACATTACTTATTCAGCAAATACTTGCTATAAACCTATTCCATTTCAAGCTCTGTGCTTTCAGCTAAAGCTAAAATCTCAAGTTACAGCCTTGCCCTGAAAAAAATGCAGTCTTTTGAAAAGAAATCCGAGATTATTTGGAGAAAGAAATGTAATCTTAACACGTCAGATAATGACTATTTAAGCATGACTACCTAAAAGAAGCATATTATTTTACAGCTTTTGCATATACAACTAAAAAAAAAAATCACTACTATTGGCACCTGTCTACAAAAGAAAACATGTTGTCAAAGTAACATGATATGTTCTCTTTAAGTTTTATCCTTGAATATTCGCTTGCAATTTGGTCATTCATTTTTGTTCTACATCAGCCCAGGCTAACATACAAACAGTAGGAAGAATGAGGGAAAGGTTCATGTTTTACATTTTTAACCTAAAATAGTAGCACGTCATGTTTCTAGATCAGTATCTTGATCCGATGAGTCTTTTCTTCAGCTCCTCAAGAACCAGACAGCTCAGGCTCATGTCTAAGCTCCTTTCTCTTGTGACCAGCTTGTCAAAGATCAGATGTGAACGTTGGATAATGATTATGAATGCTAACATTTAGCAAGTGATTATTACAAGGCATACACTGATTTACTTGTATTAACTTGATTACTGCTCACAACATTTCCATAAGGTAAGTACTATTATTAATCCCATTTTACAGAAAAGTAAACTGGAGTTGAGAGAAGTTAAATGTGGCCCAACATCTCAAACCTAGTAAGTGGAGATGTTAGGACTTACACCCTGGGAATCTGGTTCCAGTAACACTGTTCTTATATCACATCATCACCTTACCAATAAAACAGGCCTGAAAATATCCAGTGACGTTAGGCCAAGTGAATAAGATGGAGTCTAGCTTTTGTATCATCAGTGCAAATGTCAATGCAGTGAAAGCCCACTATTAAGACGTACTAAAAATTACTTAAAAAATAATTTTGAACTTACAGACACCCTGAAACCTAGAAAAAAGAGAACTGCTGATCGAGGTCATCAGTGGGATGCCCTCACAAAGGAATTTCAAACATGAAGGAGTAATGTAGATACAGGAGCAACTTAGTCATAGAAGCATCAACAGAACTGGCTTCCTCACCACACTTCTCCTATGGTATAAGCACAGACAACTTCTCAGCTGCCTTTGGGTCATTCCTACTTTTCTGAGCCTCATAAATTCTGTGAGTTATTCTCCTAATAGATCCATTTCTGCTTAAGTTCCCAGAGCAGACTTCTCTTTTAGTCAATGGAGAAACTTGACCAGTACAGGAAGCAAAACTGCAGTTTAGAGTTTGGTAGGTCATATATACAATCACTCAATGCCACTGATTGCTCTTTGTGGGTTCCCCCCCAACCTGCTGTTATCTATTCTAAATGAACACTGATGTTTTAAGCCTTGTCACAATAAAGCCCAACAAATCAGGGCCTCCCTGGCGGCTCAGTGGTAAAGAATCTGCCTGTAAACGCAGGGGACACGGGTTCAGTCCACGGTCCAGGAAGATCCCATATGCCGTGGGGCAACCAAGCCCACGTACCACAGCGCAGGAGCCAGCACTCTAGAGCCCACGAGCCACAACTACTGAGCCCACATGCTAAAGCCCATTTTCCGCAACAAGAGAAACCACGGCACTGGGAAGCCTGCCTGCAACAACTAGAGAATGGGCCCCTCTCACCCCAACTAGAGAAACCCCACATGCAGCAACGAAGACCCAGCACAGCCATAAAAAAATTTAAAAATCTTAAAAATAACAATTAATCAGTACCTAAGAAAATGGAAGATCGGGAATTCTTAAGGCATAAGAAGTAATAGCTGAAGGTGACCCTTTGAGTAAATCTGTGTTATGTGAGCTTTGCAAGTCAGGTTATCAATTTTATGCCAACAAGTGCCAAATTTTTCACCACTGTGTTCTCCACATACTTAAAGCACAAAAGGGAGATGGTTCAATTTCTGGTATAGATTTATCTTGGAAAACTGTAATATCCAGAAGCAAGAGTACATTTCATCACTCTCCTGAGACATAGATGCAGTATCTAAAACTTTCCATGACTTCACAAAACCATCTCAGCATGGCAAAATACTGATTTTCGTTTAATCCAATAGCCCTTTTCTTTAAATAACATCTTGAAAGTGATGAAAAAGTAATCTAAAGTAATGAGAAACGTAGGTTTGGGATGTGTGGGCCAAGATCAAACGGATGAATAAAATGTGAAGCAGTCAATGAGATGAAAGCTGTAATGTTTACTTTTTATATCTTCCTCCCTTCTAGAGTCTCCTTTCCATCAATCTCTTTCATTGTTATCATAAAAGAGGTGGGTAATGAAAAGTCATGATTTCTGTACTACTAGTTCCAATTAAATTTAATTTTACGGAAGTCATTTAAGATTTTTCAAGTCCTTAGCACAGTCATCAGAAACAAACAAGAAAAAGCAAATCTGCCTATCTGTAGTTATCTTATATGTAATTCATAAAATAGTTAACATATTGGGTTGGCCAAAAAGATTCTTCAGGTTATTCCGCAAGACATCTTCACAGCTAATACAACACAAAACAAAATAAAGAGAAAATCCTGCAAAATATCACTGTCCACTGCTATCACCACAGTAAGTGTTAAATATGGGGTATCTGCTCATACTTTTCTCCAGTGGGTAGATCCAGATCACTGATTTTTCACTAGAAACTTATTGAACCTAAACATATCTGAGTGAAATATTTCTTGAACAAGGAATGAAGTCAATGACAGGCATATACCTGATATGAGTTAATGGAAAGTGGCAAGGAAAATAAGTTTTTTAAAAAAACTTGCCAAATGAAGCAGGCTAAAAAAATTAGCAGAAAATTCAACAAGTCACAAAGTGCTTAACACAAACATGTCATATTTCATATATGGTATTTAAAACAATCTGGGTAAATTAAGTCACAATTTATTATTCATAAAAGAAGCAGAAAGCCAGTTCATAGCAGGTGAGATGCCTTGGAGAGTGGTGAATATACAGGAAAATGTGCAACCATGACTGCATGTTGCCACCAACCAAAAGCAAGAAACATCGAAGTAAATTCTCATTCCTGGGTGCAAAATAAATCCTATCTGAAAATAGCCCGTCTACAGTTAGAGATGATGAATTCTGAGAAATTCTGAAAAATATAAAGAGACTAGGTTTCAATGGAAATTTGTATCTGTCTTCTAGTTTGAACATCTTTCTCAAGATCTTGAAGAGGTAAAAAAAGGAAAGCTGGGGCAACTACGTAGTTAAAGTGATATTTTGCCTCCCCAAAGGAAAGACTTGTCCTATTTATTTTCATATTTATTTATTCATTCATTCATTCATTTAACAAATCTACAATAAGCATCTACTAGATTGAAACAAGGCAAGATGCTCTGGATGTCCTTGGCATTCATAATATATTTCATTGATGAATGGATAAATCAGTGAACAAATGAACAAACATGTGACAAACAGCAAAGTGAAACACACAGCCTAGGAGTCCTAACATCATCACAACTACCTGACCATCAGCGCCCCGTGGTGTGATCACAGGTCACACGAGCTGATCTTCCTTCAAAGCAGCTCCTTCCAGCTTCTACTGGGACAGTTTCCCAGGGATCCAGCAGCTCCACAATCACGAGATGCTGGAGAAAGGCAGGTCTATGTGATGGTAAGGGGGACCACGATGGGTTCTAGCAATGGGCAGCCGTTAGAGGGCAGCAGAAGATGTGTTAAGCAGCAGGAAAAGAGAATTTCAGGCCTTTTAATCAAGACTGGGCAAATTACACTTCATAAGAGACTGTAATTGATGATATGAATGGGTGCACTGGAACTCCTCTTTCACTGAGTATAAATCAACCAGTTTATTTGGAAAATTTAGTTATTCTTCGAAGAGCATTTTTAACAACCAGTGAAAACCCATTAGGATAGCCGAAGGCTAACTAAATCATCTCTAATGAGTCTACATCACGCAGACACATAATGGCAATGAACAAAGCCAGAATGCACGCTCGCTCCCTTAGCTTTCTATTTCCGGAAGAAATACTATAGTTGTCCTTGAATTCAGATTACAAATACTTTCAACTATTGTTACAAAGCAAGAGCAACCTTAGATGAAAACAAATAAGCACACGCAGAGGTACCAAGTATTAATAACCTAGTTGGACACATCACCTACATATCCATGTGTAAAATTAGGCAGAAATAAACATTACTCAACTTTACAAAAATATATTAATAAAGCAGATCAACAGTTAAAAACGTGTCATTTTTGTCACTGTAGGTGCCAATGTATGATTATTAATCTGGGTTTACAGTAACATTGACAATTCTGAAAGAAAACCAAGCTTTCGGGATAGACTTCAAATGAAAATGATAAAATGCTTAACTTTCACAGCAATACAAATCTATCCAAAACAGTAATTCTTTTAAATAAAATGGAAACCTGAAGTAACCTCGTTTGACACCATTTTTACAGATGGGTCAAGACCTAGTTTATTCTGTGAGGGAGGGAGAAAAGAAGAAAGGGATGAAGCAAACAGAGAAAGTTCCAAGTTTTCTATGAAAACATAACCTACTTTGAAAGACAAGAAAATTCTACAGTAAAGGTCCAATGCATGAAAAGTCCTACACTGTATTTAAATGTCCAAAGATTTAAAGCTAATATTAATGATAGCCTGCCACTTCAAAACCCTTCTCAAAAACAATACAGGCAGTTCCCTACATCATCCTTGCTGCCCCTTCTCCTCAGGAGCCAGACACGAGGGAACTCAGTTCTTTAAGGACCTCCTCACCTCTTGAGCTAGTCTACCAAGTCCTTAGCAACTGCAAACCTGCATTTTTTGAAGGTTCAGCTTCAGAAGGTCCTTTATTGTATGACTTTTTCAAATTTTTGGCTTTTCCTATCTGTGTTAATTTAAAAGTAAATCCTTCCTCGCCAAAACTGGGGCAGCAAAAGGAATACCGCTTTAGAGAAGTGAATGAGGCTGATAGAATTCCAGTAAAGACATTTCTGGCATCCCCAGCTCTAGAGCATCCCATGGCTAGAGAGTCTTTACCTGATACGAGAGCTCTCTGAAGTGATCTCTCTTCACGCACAGCTTTTGCATCTGAGTATCACACTGAGCTCCAAGAAGCCTGGACCACTTCCTTCCCCAGGGCAACAGATGTGTCCACTGAGTTCACTTGCTGCGGAATAGGTCTGTCTCATTCATCAGGGGAAGCACGTGATAACAAACTCATGATTGTATTTCTAGCTCCCATCCTCTCTTTATCTCAAAATTTCTCTGGGTCATCATTAAATCTGTTCTCTATTGACCTTTATCCCAGAAAGAAGTGTTCCTACTCTATACTCTGCAAAGACATACATACCTTTCATTGAGATAATCTCAGGCTTTTCAATCTAACTCAGACATATAATCGTCTAACGGACTGAACAAAAGTATCATTAGGTTCCTAATTTTTGTTTATATGATGAAAATATTTGGTACATCAAACAGCACACTGGAAAAAAAGTTAAAAATGTATAATAGTACAAAACAAAAGTTTAAAAAACAAGTTAACTAAAGATATGGAAAACTGTTCACAAAATGGAAATTATTATGGCATTACCCAAGTAGAAAGAAGCCAGTGGAACACGTGAAAGTTGTTTTCCATCAGACAAAAAGTCCATTAAAAAACACACACACAACAATGTATGTTACAATGTCTTTTTGAGCCAAAAACACAAAAACAATACTGATCATACTGCAAATCCCTTAACTTGTTCAGTAACTAAACAGTCACATCACAGTTGTACAGGCAGCCAAGTAATATAAGACATATGGAAAGCTATGTGCAACATGAGTACCTCTTTGCCCTCAGAAGGCCTGCTAGCAATACTAGGAATCTTTCCCAAGCAAAGTCCTCCCCAACCGAACACCTTTCTGCCCTGGGACTCTGTCCCGTGGAGGTGGGGAGGTGTTCTCCCAGAAAGGTGGTTTGGTGCAGTGTTAAGCATCATGGCCTAGGGCAAGGGTGTGACTAGGACGCAGCCACTTACTAGCTAGGTGGTTTGGACAATTCCTTAACTTTTCTTTTATGGGCACAGTCACTGAATCTAACTCATCAGACCCAGGATTAGGTGAACTAATACATGTGCAGTGGTCAGTACACTCTACAATGGTAAGCACTCAACGGCATCTATTATTAGCAGCTCAGTTTTCCTTCCTCCACCAGCTACTATTTAGCTTTCCACCACTGATTCTTTACAGAGGCCACAGCCAAAGCATTCCCACTGAGGCCTTCTTGGTACAACACACTAAAATGGGAACAAACATACTACAAGTAGCTTAACACATCTTGGCATTTATTTCAAGTTTCCAGAATATAATTTTCCCCTCAAAACAACATAATTATATGCATTGCAGGTAGATTCTTTACTGCCTGAGCACCAGGGAAGCCAGAATTACATTAATATCCCCATTTTTTCTGATGAGGAGACTGAGGCACAGAGAAATTAAGTAATTTGCCCAAGGTCAGACAAAAACTAATAGATTCAGAACCAGTGATTAGAACCATAGAGGGCATCTACTTCAACTTTTTCACGTTACTGATAAGGAAACTGTCTTAGTACATGTGGGCTGTTATAATAGAAATATTATAGAAATTTATTTTTCACAGTTTCATTCAGGCTGCTAAAACAAAAATACCATAAAGGGGTGCTTATAAATAAATTTATCTCCCATGGTTCTGGAGTCTGAGAAGTCCAAGATCAAGGCACAGACAGATCCAGCGTCTGATGAGGGCCCCTTCCTGGTTCTTGCGGGGCCATCCTCTACATCCTTACTTGGTAGGAGGGCAAGGGAACTCCCTGGGGTTTCTCTTAGAAGTGTACTAATCACCTTCTAAAAAGTAAAGTGAAGTGAAGTCGCTCAGTCTTGTCTGACTCTTAGCGACCCCATGGACTGCAGCCCACCAGGCTCCTCCGTCCATGGGATTTTCCAGGCCTACCCAAATACTATCATGCTGGCAATTAGTTTTCAATACATGAATTTTGGGAAGGATAAAAAGATTCAATCTAGAGCAGAAACTGAGATCTATAAACACAGATTCACTGTTCTAACATTGAGTAATAACATTGAACGCTGAGTAATAACATGAAACCCAGACTCCTAAAACCCTGCACAGGGCTTCTCTCCACTATACTGTCACATAATAAAATCAAAATTAAAAATACATGAATTAACAGAGAACCATTATTTCTACATATGTGAATAATTTATTAAAATAAATGTCCCCACAAAAACTTACTCACAAATGTTCACAGCAGTATTATTCATAACACTAAAGACATGAAAACAACTCAAATGTCCATCAATTCTGAATGAATAAACAAAATAAGGTACATCCATACAATAGAACATTACTCAGCAATTAAAAAAGGATTGAAATATAGATACATGATACAACATGGATGAACCATAAAACATTATGCTAAAAAAAATTATGCTAAGTGAAAGAAGCCAGACATAAAAGGTCACAAATCATATGATTCCATTTAAATGAAATATCCAAAACAGGCAAATCCATAGAAACAAAGCAAATTAATGGTTGCCTAGATCTGGGTTAGGTACGGGGAATGACTGGCAATGGGCACAAGGATTCTTTCTTGGGGTGATGGAAATGTGAAATCAAATTGCAGTGATGATTCTCTAACTCTATTAACATATTATTGATCAGAGATGTATTACTATATCTTTTGTTACCCAAATGTTATTGACCACAGACATTTCAATATTCACTTTCATAACAAATCACCAGCCACAAGCATTAGTTTCTGCAAAAAGCCCCTAGTCAAAAAATGTGTTAAAGAATCACTGAATTGCAACCTTAGAATGGGTGAATTTTATGACCATAAATTTTACTTTAATAAAGCTATCAAAAAATAATTAAAAAACCAGAATTGAACATTTTATAAATCAGGAAAATCTGAATGAAAATGATGTGCACTTCAAGTATTAAAAATTAAAACTAAAAATATGTAATCAATTTGTTTCAGAAAGTCTATAAACTGAACTGTTTATGCTGAACAATTTATCCCCAACTTTTACTACAATTAGAATACCCTCGGAGAAGGCAATGGCACCCCACTCCAGTACTCTTGCCTGGAAAATCCCATGGACGGAGGAGCCTGGTGGGCTGCAGTCCATGAGATCGCTAAGAGTCAGGCATGACTCAGAGACTGCACTTTTGCTTTTCACTTTCATACATTGGAAAAGGAAATGGCAACCCACTCCAGTGTTCTTGCCTGGAGAATCCCAGAGACAGAGGAGCCTGGTGGGCTGCCATCTATGGGGTCGCACAGAGTCAGACAACGACTGAAGCGACTTAGCAGCAGCAGCAGAATACCCTGCTATGAAAGAACTTCAGCTACAAAGACAAATTTCTTTCAACATTGTACCTTCTGGATGGTGTAAAATAAGAAAAGATTAAATGGATTAAACAGAGGGGAGAAAGGAGAGTGTAAGCAATAATACTGATACCACTTTTACTTTACAGTTGCCCAAACTATCACTTTAAGGAAACTGGCACTACAGAAGGGCATTTAGATCTGCTTTTTATTTTTAAGCTATGGGGAGATTTATAAATAATGGGCTCTTGGACTTCCCTGGTGGCGCAGTGGATAAGAATCCACCTGCCAGCGCAGGGAACATAGGTTCAATCCCTGGTCCGGGAAGATCCCTCACACTATGAAGCAACTAAGTCCCTGTGCCGCGCGACTCCTGAGCCTGTGCTCTCCAGCCCACAAGCCACAGCTACTGAGCCACACGCTGCAAGTGCTGAAGCCTGTGCGCCTAAAGCCTGCGCTCTGCAGCACGAGAGGCCGCAGCAATGAGAAGCCTGAGCACTGCAGTGAAGAGGGGGGCCTGTCCGCTGCGACTGCAGAAAACAATGAAGATACAGTGTAACCGAAATAAATACATGAACAAAATTTTAAAAATAAAGAATGGTCTCTTAGGGTTTCTCAAAGCTTTCATACAAATATACATAACGACATCCAAGACTGGAGTAAAGATTAAATACTTATTCCTTTCAACAGCATCATATGTCCTAAAACAAATCATCTGCTTTTGAGAAAAGTGTAAAATATGCCTCTGAATTAAAACAATACTAAGACTTTTTAGCATCCCATAAAAATCAGAGGCTTAGAGTA
Source organism: Capricornis sumatraensis (assembly GCF_032405125.1). Lineage (NCBI taxonomy): Eukaryota > Metazoa > Chordata > Mammalia > Artiodactyla > Bovidae > Capricornis > Capricornis sumatraensis. The sequence continues at coordinate 62,107,516 of NC_091071.1, read as the reverse complement.
TCACTGAATGCAAATCACCTTAAAACATCACCTACACTTGAAAGGTGGAATGTGAAATTAGTTATCTGTGTATTTCCTTATGCATGCTCTGTCGTGTCCAGCTCTCTGCAACTCCATGGACTGCAGTCTGCCAGGTTCCTCTGTCCATGGGACTCTACAGGCAAAAATACTGGAGTGGGTTGCCATTTACTACTCCAGGGATCTTCCCAACCCAGGGACTGATCCCGTAACTCCTGCGTCTCCTTCACTGGCAGGCAGATTCTTTACCACTGAGCCACCTGGGAAGCCTAGGCATATAAGGTACATTTCCTTATATCGCCAAATAAAATGACTAGTATTACTGAAAATGTTCTATATGTAATAATAAAACAATATTCTAGTCACTTCACCTTCACTGCTTTATTTGTAACTCAGAACTCTGAGGCCAGAATTACTGTTATTTCCATTTAACAGCTAAGGAAACGGAGGCTAAGTGAGATGAAGAGAGCTGAACCAGCTCAAGCTCATGCAGTTAAAAAGCAGCAAAACTGGCATTTAAACCTAATGCTGAATCCAAGGCCTAAGTGCCATTACTTCTCATGCTCTTGTTTAACACAGTGACCTATATTATGATATGAATAAGGAGGGTCTTCAACATTTCTCAAATAGAACATTTTTTTTAGATGTAATGACAGTAAATTTATGTTTATTAAAAACAGTGCCTTATCTTTTATTGATGACACTTTAACATTCACAAACACAATATGACTGGGATCTGCATCAATGATGGGGAGGGGGATATGCATGGAGTAGGACTGGTCACATTGACAACTGCTGGCAGTCAACAGATGACGGGTCAACAGTGGTTCATTTTACTCCTCTCTCTGCTCTTACATCTTTGAAAATGTCCAAAATACAATTAAGAAAACTAAGTCTTTAAACCTATCAATACTGTAAAAGAGGAAGCCACAATCCTTAACAACTTTTTTTACATTTAGCAATATTTTCCTTATTTCAAAGTCAAGAGACAGGAAACAGGCTACCCATAATTTAAAAATTTTTTCACATATTGACCATCATATCCTAAAATTCTTTATGTAGAAAGATCTAAGTATTTGGTCTCCAACTAAGACTGCTGAGGAGGAAGAGACCAATTCTGACACAGGCAATAACCAAAGATAAAGAAGGTAGGCAGGCAGAATGCCTACTTTCACCAGTATTGGCAGTGCAGGCTTACTTCCTATCCCTATACGTGTCTCACTTTGTGACTGGAGGCATTTTTTTCAGAAGTCTCCCTCTCACTGTATCTTTTATAAGTAATTAAATTATTAAGAAAAGCAAAATTTATGTCCACAATAGGCATTCACTGTGATGGATGAACAGAATGGCTGGTCAGAAGACAGGAAGAGCTCTTTGGTGGAGACTCAATTAAGTACCATATCGTTTGACTCAGAAAAGAATGAGAGTCCAAAGGTTTTGTGTATAACATATTAACACATAAGAGCATGTTTCAAATTTAATAACAATTTGTTCTGCCTATACAGTCAATAGAGCCAAAAAACTTACTTCTGAAATCTAAAGTAGGTGTTAGCTCGGCCATTTGAATGTGTCTACTTGTTTGCCCAGGACAAAGCCTGGCACATGACCAATGCACAATAAATAACCGTTGAATAAACTCCCTTCTTACAATCCTGCCAGCTTTCTCATTTAGGTGTCACTGGGCAGAATAATTAGGAAGGAGAAGCAGCAGCAAGGGAAAAACAAGCTTAATAATTTTACCTGACAAAGCACTATGAATAGAGCATGCATTTACTCTGTAGAGAATATTAAATTACCTAGTTCAGGGATCCTTACTGAAACATCTTGGGGCCTGGCCCATCGGGATCATGAATGAAGAGAGGCATTTTATAAAGCCTTCTTTATGCTGAGCCAACTCTTAATTTTGGCTTTTAGAAATGGCTTGTTTAACTTTACCACATTTATAGTCCAAGTGAGTTTTCATTATCTATTTTCAACACTTGGGAAAAATCACTATTTAACATGAACACTTTTTCATTTTCGGAAGCTGCATCTCCACTTTAATCACAGCATTCATCATCAGCCCCTCCTCCACCTCACTTTCTCCCTTTAACATCTATAAAATACTTCCCAGTTCCTAGTTCTTTCTTGCTATATTTAAATGGCTCCTGACTTGGCACCCACATCTCACCTGGCAGATCATCTGATCTGTAGAATCCACAAAACAACCACAGAAGAAACTTCAGACTCCTCTGGATAGCCAAAGAAGAAGCTTTTGACAGTAAGTATTTCTGATAATTGAAACAATATCATGTCTGCCATCAACTAATACTATATTCTGGAAGGGAGATGATGGCAACAGCAATTAGAAAGAATACTATTTTTCTGTTGGGACACACAACATACAAAATTAATTTTTTTAAGTGAGAAGATATATCAATTATTCACTTTACAGAAAAAAGATGTAAGTTTAAAAGGGCTTTCTTAAACTGGCTGCTGCTTCTAGTACAAAGTTAGGCAGGAGGCAACAAAGCAGCCACTTCCCATTTTTAATGACTTCTGCACTGTGTGTGTGGAAGCCCTGAAAACAAGCAGAGGCAGCAGGGTATCATGAGCAAGAACCAGAGTCAGACTGAGCTGGGGTCAGATCCTAACTCTGCTCCTTATTAGCTGCGTGACCTGAAGCAGGTGGCTTCACCACTCACTCTGGCTTCATACCTCAAGAAGGCCCAGCTGCCATTCTGTATAGGGCGAAATCCCAGAATTCTTTCAATAAATCCCTTTTTAGCTTACATTCATTACAATGGCTTCAATCCTTACAATTACAGGGACTAAAACTAAGACAATCACCCTCCTGAACTCCCTCCTAAGAGCCTCCCCACTCCCAGGAATCTCCCTTGATACCCATCAACCGAACACCAAGGCAAACTGAGGGATGCACAATCCTTTCCCCTACAAGAGGAAATACAGACAGAGAAAAAAAGCGCACTTTGCGACAGTAACAGAGGGAGTATTCTTAAATTAGTATTCTCATAAGTCCCTAAGACAATCAGCCTTGCTCACAGAAATGCAGAACCATGAGCAATCGTCATCTATATAAAACTAATACAAAATTAAATCAGAACAATTATGCTGATGAAAAATACCTCTCCAAATCAAAAACAAAGCAGAAAATGTTAATAAACATTCCAGGCTCAAGTCTATCTCCTTAAACACGAATTTGATATACAATAACAACAAAAACCACTTTGGATCACAAATTTAAAGCTGAAAAACAGAATGAACAAAAGCTAACAGAAATGAAAAAAAGGTGAAGAAGATAAAATTCTATCAAAATTGAAGGTCAAATCACAAGGTGCTCAAGAATAAATACAAATAAAACCTGTAAAAGGCATTGAAGAAAACAGTAAAAGAAGAGGACGAAAATGACACGATGAAGCAAAAAATAGAAAGCTTTTGAAATGAAAGATAGACAAAGATATAAGTATGTGTAACTAGAGTACCAACAGAAGAAAAACAAAACATTAGAATATTTAAGACTATAATCCAAATGAAAGTGTCTCAGAAACAAAAGGCCCAATTATACATATTAAAAGAATCCAGTAGGTAGAAGACTGACCTGCTATAGGGAACTCCAAGACATCAATCACAATGAAACTATTCAGACTGTAAAAATAAAAGGGAAAATAAAACCAGGAATTTCAAACAAAAGGATCAAATGACTTGTAAGTGCAAGAAAATTAAGAATGGGATCAGATTTCTCAAAAAAAATGACATATAGAACAAGGCCACATTTGTAAGTAAGGAAACAAAGTGTGAACCAAGCTGTCCTTCAGTATCAAGGCTACCGAAAAACAACTTTAAATATGTAAAAACTCAGGGAAATTGTGTTCACAAGCTCTTCTTTAAAAATCTACTAAAAACTGAGATAGATCTAACCAGTAGGCGAGTGGGAAACTTCAGCCAAAAACTGATAGTGAGGATTTAACAAATTTAACTGTAAACCTAAGTGCAAAAACAAATCTGCAGTTCGGTTTGAAGGCAAAGTAGGTATAATTCAACTAAAAACAAGGGAGAAGAGAAAAAAAAGAAAAGCACAGAATAAACTCATTGATTATTGAAACAGCATATAAGATAAGGATCAAAGCACATCATTAAAAACTAAAATAAAGGACAGTAGAAAGTTAAACATGAGAACAAGGAAGAGGGTGTTTTTAAAAGGCGTAAGCACACAAGTCGCTTCTATAACAAAAACAAAAAATCCAAATGTCTAAAGACATTTTTAAAATGGAAATGCAAGTAAAGCACATCACAAAGAAATAAAGAAAATACAACAATGCCTGTGAAACACACTCAGTGGTGTACGAGTCTTTGTGACCCCATGCCAGGCTCAATGCATACAGGAGCACACAACATGCAATGACAAAACTGAGATCAAATTCCACAATCATTAACAGAAAATAATTTTTTAATACAGCTCACAAAAAGGAACTAATGCTGTACGCAAGAGATACCCTAAGAAAGGTGGGGTAAAATAAGGGTGGGGGATTAAAAGGTACAAACTACCATCTGTAAAATAAGCTACGAGGATATACTGTATAGCATGGAGACTATACCATTATTTTTTAACAACCATAAACGGAATATAATCTTTAAAATTTGTGAATCACTGTTCTACATTTAAAATTTACATAATATTGTAAATCAAGTATACCTCAATTAAAAAAAAAAAGATAACCTAAAACAAAGTAAATCAAAAAGACTAAAAATTAAAGAGAGAGGCCATGGCATATCAAAAAAAAAAACAGAGTAAGAAAAAGAAAAAAAAGCAAAAGTAGTGATCCTGATACTGAAGATTTCAAGTTGAAAAAGCAGCTGAAACATGGCAAAAAGAAACGTCTAATGTTAGCAGCCATATTATACAATTAAAATATAAAATTAAGAATGCTTATGCATCAAATGCCACAGTAACTACCTTCAAAGGCAAAAAGTACAACTACAAGCAATAAAACTCAGAAAAATAACTTGAGTAATATGTAAAACTAACACTCATGAATTTAGCTGAGAAAGCGAACAACTGGCATAAAAAGATAAATCTTCTATATTACACTTTGTTGCTGTTGTTGTTTCGTTGCTGTCATTTCTGACTCTCTGCAACCCCATGGACTGTAGCGCTGCAGGCTCCTCTGTCCCTGGGATTTCCCAAGCCAAGAACACTGGAGTGGGCTACCATTTCCTTCTCCAGAGGGTCTTCCCAACCCAGGGATGGAACCCGTGTCTCCTGCATTGGCAGGCAGATTCTTCACCAGTGAGCCACCAGGAGAGCCCATCAACCTTTATACCTTGATAGTAAACTCATCCTCAGGTGGATCTGAATAATGACCAAAAGCACAGGGCGAGGGAATCATATACTCTTCTCAAAGAAATGCGGAAGAAATGATGCAAAGGCAGATCACAAGTCTAATAAAATCAAATTACCAACAGAATCGAAAACCAAAAGGGTCCTTCCACTCCAAAAATGTTTAGTTGTCTACTATTAAAACCTTTGAGTGACACAGCAAAGTACAAACCAAAATTACAATTTTCTAAAAAATGACACATTTAATTCAGTGAAAAGACGAAAACCTATTACATTTAAAATAAACACTCACAATAATAAAAATAAATTCCTCATTCAACAAGAACAATAAACCAAAGCAAAACACAAGGATGGAAATGGGTAATTTCTAAATAAATCAAAACCTCAGACTTCTTTAAGGAAACAGACAAAATTAATACAGGGGAAAAAAGGAGAAAACATAAACATACCAAATAACTGGGATGATACATTTTCAACACGTTTTGCAAGATTATTCATTTCAGTATTACTTGTTATTAGAAAATACAGTTAGAAATAACATGAATTTCCACAGTGTAAGAACTGAGTAAACAGTTGGTAAAGCCATACAACAGTCACACTCTAAAAATGAATGGAGATCTCCATGAAATAATACAGTCTAAGTGGAAAAAACAAAGTGAAAAAGAATAACTGCAGTGTGCTACTTTTTGTACAGAGAAAAAAGAAGAATATATACATGTACATGCTCATCTTGTGCAAAGACAAATTTAGACTAACTGCCTATGGGAAGGAAGGGAGAATGAGTAGAAAGGGTGGGGGACTGGAAAAGGAGCAGAAGAGAATGGAGGGAAAACTAACACTCCTCTTTCTGTATAGTTCTAAGTGTGTATAAGCTCTAAATCTGCATACTCAAATAACAAAATTAATCACAATGACAGAAAAGAACAGAAAAAAAAAAACCCCTAAAAGAGAAACTGAACAAAAAGAGATGTCACTAATGGCATTTGAATTGACAAACATCACAGTAAAGAGGAAAGGGGGGGGGGGGGAACTAATCCAAGTAACTTTAATGCTAAATTCTCAGCTTATAAAGAAAACAAACAAAAAACCTAAATGAACACTGAATTCCAATAAATGCTTTTTCACTGTGTTAAAGAGAAGCAGTTCTGGGGATTCCTCTGGTGGTCCAGTCGTTAGGGATCTGCCCTGCAGTGCAAAGGATGTGGTCCACTCCCTGGTCAGAGAACTACCACAAGCCTCTGAGCAACCAGGGAGTACCACAACTAGGGAGTCCATGGGCCGCAACAAAAAACCCCGCAAGTTGCAACGAAGACCCTGTGTGCTGCAACTGAGACGCAACAACTCACCCCAATCTTAAACCTCACACAGCCAAATGAATATTTTAAAAAAAAAAAAAAGATTAACAATTCTGAATTGCTCGATGTGTATTCCAGGATGGAACAAATAAGTAAGTAAATGGTGGATAACAGGACCTAGAATTTTCACTGCCAAAGAAGGGAGTTACAAATATGGAAACTAGGGAGGGAGATTACAATGAAGCCCATAATGACGGCTGGAAAAAAGTAGTAGGTTCTCAGAGTTTTCACTTAATATAGGGGATGTGTATGTGTGTCCCCTAGCTCTGCCCACTGAGAAGGCTCAGACAGTTGACTTTATGTGTCAACTGGCCCAGAGTGGCCAGATGTTTGATGAAACATTACTTTGTTTCTGCAAGGATGTTTTTAGATGTGATTAACATTTCAATCAATAGTGTAAAGCAGACTGCCCTTCATACCGCCCTTCATATCACCAGTGGACCTCATACAACCAGCTGAAGGCCTGAACAGAACAAAGAGATGGACTCTCTCCTAACATGAAAGAATTCTCCAATTAGACTGCCTTTGGACTTAACCTGCAATATCATCTCTTCTTGCCTAATGGCCTTGGAATATTAGTTCAATGGACCAGTAAACATTAGCTCTCCCTGGGTCTCTCAGCCTGCCAGCTCACCCTACAGATTAGATTTGCCAATTTAATCACATGACCAATTCCTGGTGATAAATCTCCTTATACCTCTTTTCTATGAGTTCTGTTCCTCTGGAAGATCCTAACAGGAGCCTAAAATCTATGACCTCTCAGTAGCAATGAGCACAAATGTCTAGATCATGATTTCTATTTACTACTGCTACTATAAAGAATCAAGCCTCCTTGAAAAATGGCAAATTCCAGGGCAGGAATCTGTACAGAGTACAAAAGAACCCTGAAACATCTTGATTTATGAGTACACATCAGAAGGACACAGAATGATTCAGGTAAAAAGTATTGTCATCTGTTAAAATTAGTAGACAAGATTTTATGAGACACAGGGTATTCTACAGAGTCTCAAAGTATCTCCCCAAAGGATGCCTATTAATTACAAAGAAAAAAACTGATTTTTTAGTGGAAAAACCTGGAGGACATCACACCAGGTGATAAAAAATTACACTACCAGGAATGAAACAATAGTATGGACCTTCAGATACTGTTCGCTGATACACTTGTGTAGCACATGCTCAATTGCTCAGTCGTGTTTGACTCTTTGCAAACCCATGGACTGTGTAGCCCACCAGGCTCCTCTGTATATGGACTTTTCCAGGCAAGAATACTCCAGTGGGTTGCGATTTCCTACTCCAGGGGATCTTCTCAACTGGAGGTCAAATCTGCATCTCCTGCATTAGCAGGCGGATTCTTTACCACCGAGCCATCTGCGAAGCCCTCACTTGTGTAGCGTTCCAGTCAAAAATGCACAGCCTTAATCTAATCAGGAGGAGACACCAGACACATCCAAATGGCGGAATATTTTTACAAAATAATTAAACTGTATTCTTCAAAAATTTATTACCAAGAAATAAAGACCAAGGAAGTGTTCTAGATTAAAAGGAGATTAGAGATATGGCAATTAAAAGCAACAAATGATCCTAGACTGAACCATTTACCCAGAAAACAAGCTTTTTTCTCTTTTAATCAAAAGGACATTATACCAATGTCAATTTCCCAATTTTGATGATGGTACTGTGATTATATAAGAAAATATCCTTGTTTTCTGTAAAGTGTAAATTGAAGGATTTAGGGGCAAAGGGCCATAAAGTTAGCAAATTGCTCTCAAATGGTTCAGGGACAAAAGACCAACTATTTATTGCTTTATGAAAAGCAACTATGGCAAAAAGTTAACACTTGGAGAATCTATGGTGAAGAAAGAGTACATGGCAATTCTTTGAATTATTTTTGCAACTTTTCTCCAAGTTTGAAAATAAATAAATATTTTTATTTGGGTAAAAATACAGTAGTATTTGATAATAATGCCTTTTTACATTATTCCCCAACCATATGTGTGCACCCACACACACATATTAAAGCCAAAGCCAAAAACCTGAGAGGTTTTTCTCTTCTTATAACCTCTATCCAAATGGCCACATAATCTGCTGAATCCATCTCTTCTTTTCAACAGCACTATTGATTGAATTATCATATAACCTCTAAATGATTTCCTGATCTCTGCACTCTCCACTTTCACAAACTTGTGAAATAAACCACCTCACTGCTGCTGCTGCTGCTGCTAAGTCGCTTCAGTTGTGTCCGACTCTGTGCGACCCCATAGACAGCAGCCCACCAGGCTCCGCCGTCCCTGAGATTCTCCCGGCAAGAGTACTTGAGTGGGTTGCCATTTCCTCCTCCAAAGCATGAAAGTGAAAAGTGAAAGTGAAGTCGCTCAGTCGTGTCTGACTCAGCGACCCCATGGACTGCAGCCTACCAGGCTCCTCTGTCCATGGGATTTTCCAGGCGAGAGTACTGGAGTGGGGTGCCATTGCTTTCTCTGTCTCACTGCTACTGCTAAGTCACTTCAGTTGTGTCTGACTCTGTGCGACTCCATAGACAGCAGCCCACCAGGCTCCCCCGCCCCTGGGATTCTCCAGGCAAGAACACTGGAGTGGGGTATCACTGCCTTCTCTGTCTCTCTACTCTACTTTAAAATCTTAAATGGTCTCCAGGGCAACCCTTCTACATAGACTTAAGTTTTCTCCAGATCATGCCCTTGCCTCTCTATTTTGTGCCCTTCTCACCTGGAAGAAAGCAAATGCAGTTCTTTGAGCCTGCAATGCACTTGCACTGTTTGTGCTTTGGTATACGCTATCTATGCTGAAATATCCTTATCTATCCAATCAAAGAAATTCCTATTTATTCTGTAAATCTTATCTTAGCTTCCCTTCCCTGACACAATACACAGTGTGAAGATGTAACCACTCTCTGGTTCCTCAGTGCTAATATTTAATCTTATAATATCTCTATTACTAATAGCTCCACTAAGAACTCATTTTATTGGGCTTCAGAATCACTGTGGAGGGTGACTGCAGCCATGAAATTCAAAGACATTTGCTTGCTCCTTGGAAGGAAAGCTATGACAAACCTAGACAGCATATTAAAAAGCAGAGACATCACTTTGCTGACAAACGTGCATACAGTCAAAACTATGATTTTTCCAGTAGTCATGTATGGATGTGAGAGTTGGACCACAAAGAAAGCTGAGCACCAAAGACTTGATGCTTTCGAACTGTGGTGCTGGAGAAGACTCTTGAGAGTCCCTTGGACTGCAAGATCAAACCGGTCAATCCTAAAGGAGATCAACTCTGAATATTTATCAGAAGGACTGATGCTGAAGCTGAAGTTTCAATCTTTGGCCACCTGATGCTAAGAGCTGACTCACTGGAAAAGATCCTGATGCTGGGAAAGACTGAAGGCAAAAGGAGAAGGCGGCAGCAGAGGATGAGATGGTTAGACAGAATCACCGACTCAATGGACATGAATTTGAGCAAACTGAGGACAGAGCAGCCTGCTGTGCTGAAGTCTGTGGGGTCTGCAAAACACTGGACACTACTTATGACTGAGCAACAACACATCTCTATTACACTTCTCACACAGTATAACTCCCATTCTGGGGATTCACTGACAGAAGGACCAAGTCATATTTCTTTCCTGAACTTAGACTAGACTAGGTCCTCAAGAGTAGGAAATGTTAAGAAAGTCTCTATCTACACGTTGAAAAGTAAAAGCTAAAAAAAAAAAACGAAAATGAAATTTTAAGACTAATATACCTTTCACAGGGAGATGACATATGCTTTTGCTTGTTACATAACTTAGAACAAGCCATAGACTTAACTTTTATGCAGTTATCTCTAGAAAACAAATAATCTGACACAATTTTCCAATTTTTTATTTTCTGTAATTTGATTATAAAGAACACATTGTTGTTCACAGCCTTTTAAGTTATGAACTGTGACTAAAATAAAGTTATAGATATGCAACAGTACAAAACCAAAAATAGTTTCCCTTTATAATACTTATGTACAAGAAACATCGTTTTGGTCAAAGTGCTTTAAATGCAGTAGTTTTTATTTAAACTGAATTCTATAAAAAATCTAATCACTGCTTAATCTTACTTTTCCTGATATGAAACTAAGCCAATTACATAATTTTCTATCAGAAAGTTTAAAGGAAAATATTACAGAAGATTGGTTCATTCGTCCTTCTTTCCAATATAAACATTACAGGGATAAATAACTTTCTTAAGAAATGGATCCTTAATCACATAATAATACATGTGAAAGCGTCCATGAAGAAAACACTATCATGTACAAATATGCAAAATCATGACTGTTACTGATGTCTTCAATACCTCACCCTCCTGGTTTTTATAATAGCTTTCTAATGATCATTTTGTCTTAGACTGTCTTGGAGACCTAGCATGGGACCAACTCCTGTTTGCCTTGCCGTTCCGACATGTTTCTATCATAGCCTGCATTTCCAAATATAAAATTTAACATCTACTAAAAGTATATATTCCAGAATGTCAGGGACTGAGGCGGTTTAACTTTCTATTATGCAACCACCCCTTTCCTACAAGTACCAAGTACAGCATCCAGAGCACAAAGGAACTCAGTAAATGGAAGACAAATGGCTGAGTTAGTCTGGAAGGATAGCAAAGTGCTGGTAATCAGACATGTATGCCAAAAATGGAAATGGGCTATAAGGAATCAATCCTCACTCTTCCCCAGGGTTTGGGAGTACAAAGATGTCCCCCAGGCCTGCTCACCAGACAAAAGTGCTCATGGGAGTTGGCATCTTTATTTCCTACCAGAAAGAATCAAGACACAACCATGGTAAATAGATTTTGAAATGAATCTATATGTATAATGATATTAACAAGCCTCTAGAAAACTGTTGGCATAATGATAAAAACTAGTATCTTCTCTTGATTTTCCCTTAGGGATATCCTAGAATCCTTCATTATTTTCCTTCAAAATTCTTAGACTCCATTCAAATATACATTAAATAAGACATTACATTTACAGAATAAACTACATTTAGAAAAACAGACCTAACAAGCACTAATTTGAAAATGAACCAATAACTTTGTCACCATCATTCATTAAAATATAAAGTATCAGTTCTTTTGCAGTAGTCCCCTCAGCCACACCAGTTCCTATATGAAACCACAACCTTATTACTTAATAAATTACTAACTGTAGGAGAAAAGTCAGTGTTATTTTATAATTCTTTCTATATTCTTCTTATAGAGGTCATACATAATAAGCCAAACTGAGTAAGTGTCCTTAAAATAAAGAATGAACTAGACCGCCTAATTTCTTCTTCCTCAGAGAAAAGGCTTTGTTGTCACAAAAGTTAATTGAATTCTTGTCTTTGATCCTATTTTTTTCCTCTGTATTTTCTATTAACTGACCTCTTTTTTTTTCCCTTCCTTTGAGTTGCTTTTCTTTTCCTTAGTTGTAACCGCTTTTATTATTGAAATTAAAAGCCCTGTTAACCATTTTAGTCAAGCAAACTACCTACCTAAATGTCAAATGTCTACATCAATTTTAACACAGGACATTCGAGAGTGCTATACTTCCCAATCACTACCAATGTCTGTTTGTCAATTTTAGTACAAATTCCTTGTTTACAATCAGGCTAAGATACTATATTCTTTCTATGTATCTTAGTTTGATCCCCCTCCCTTAAAAAAAAAAAACTCAAAGTCAGATTAATACTATTAATTTAACTTTGGAAGGAATGATGCTAAAGCTAAAACTCCAGTACTTTGGCCACCTCATGCGAAGAGTTGACTCATTGGAAAAGACTCTGATGCTGGGAGGGATTGGGGGCAGAAGGAGAAGGGGACGACAGAGGATGAGATGGCTGGATGGCATCACTGACTCGATGGAAGTGAGTCTGAGTGAACTCCGGGAGATGGTGATGGACAGGGAGGCCTGGCGTGCTGCGATTCATGGGGTGGCAAAGACTTGGACATGACTGAGCAACTGAACTGAACTGAACTAGTTTAAATGGACTGTATAACAGGATGCTACATTATGTCACTGTTCTAAAAACAATCCTTTGTTTGAAAAAAAAAAAAGTGAATTAAATCTTCAAAAACATCTTAGACCTAGTAATTCTAAGTGACTTAAGGAAGTATTTTCACAAAGTGGCATCTTCTCTTTGCAAACTAGATCCTATTTCATGTAATGTTTTATCCCGTACTCACATGCATGAGTCATCTGCAGGATGTACAGCAAGCTTTTTAAAACTCTGCTAAGGTAAAAACACTGAAAGACAAAGTTCAAAGCTACGTAACTGGAAAGATCCCAGGACAAAACCTGAACAGTGACTGAAATCACTGATGCCCACTTATATTTTTGATAATCTAATTCTAGACCAGACCAGTGGTTCTCAACCCAGCTATGTATTAGGACCACTATGGGACCTTTTAAAAAATATCCACTCCAAGCTAACTGAACCAGAATCTCTAGACTTTGGTCCTAGGAAAAAGGTTTCAAACATCCGCAGCTGACCATAATATGCAGCTAAGATTCAAAACCATTGGCCAGGTCTTTATAATTATTAACACAGACTTAAATACTAAAGTATCATTTAGCACTAATAATATTGTATTTTAAAAGAAACATCATTCAAAATACCAACATTTAAGTCCATTATTCAACAGAGTAAGTCTCTCACAATCATTTGCTGGTGATGCAGATCTTTTAACAATTAAAATTATAACAATTACTTTACTTTAGAAGGAATACATAATTAGTATAACATAGAACATATAATGTTTTATAATCATTCCAGCTTCAAATCCTCTGAAAGAACTGATGATGCAGTCAACCACCTAGCAAAGTCTGCAAGTTACAAAGTAGCCATGAGATGAAAAATTGGGGCATTTCAGGCCAAGGAACAAACTGGTGAAGACCGTGGTATAAGCCATTGCTGGTGGCTCAGACGGTAAAGAGTCTGCCTGCAATGTTGGAGCCCGGGGTTTGATCCCTGGGTCAGGAAGATGCCCTGGAGAAGGGAATGGCTACTCACTCCAGTATTCTTGCCTGGAAAATTCCATGGACAGAGGAGCCTGGCTACAGTCCAAGGGGTCACTAAGTGTCGAGACAGGACTGAGTGACTAACACTTTCACTTTCCTGGCATAAAGACAGTAGGTACAGAATCTGTTTATAACAGACGGGAGAATTCAATATGATGTGTGCTGGAGACAAACAGGAGTGGTTGGAAATGGAAAGAAAAGCTATGATTGTTTATGGACTGGAGAGGTCTCTGACCAACTAAGAAACTTAGATATTCATCTAAAAGGCAATGGAGTCATTGGAAGTTTTTAAAAAGAAATGACAGGATGTTTCACTTCCAAGAAGATGAAATAAAATACTTTCCCCTATTCTTCTAGGGCAACTGAAAGCCCTAAGACATTACAAACATTACACATAAAACTAATATTAGAAATCTGTAAAAGGCAGACAGAAGAGGGAAGACTGCCTAGGAACCTCAAGACCTGAGGAACAAGTTATATGGGGAGACCCCTGAGTTTTCTTTATGCCTCATGTATCTCAGACTCCCGCTGAAAATCTGACAATTTAGAAACATCAACAGGCAGAGACGAAAAGAAACGCAAAAAAGCTTGTTCTCTTTAGCCAAAAGACCAGGTAGGGACAGTTTAGTAAGACAAAACTTTTAGGCAGTAACAGTACCACTCCAGCTAACCACTGTGCAAAAACCCATGACCCCATCCCCACTCATGCCCATGAAGGCTGAATGGGAAGCCTAGGCTCCCACCCTCACCACCACTCCAGCTAACCACTGTGCCAAAACCCATGACCCCATCCCCACTCATGCCCGCGAAGGCTGAATGGGAAGCCTAGGCTCCCACCCTCACCAGGCTGTGACGAGGCACATTCAGCACTAGCGTCATGGAAGGTCAAGGAGGGATTCAAGACCGTCACCTCATGATGAGCCCCTGTATCCCAGTACCCCGACCCTTGCTGTGTCAGTGGAGGCCATGTGGAAAGCTGCCAGAATCATCTGACAAAGATCTTAAAGCAGCCATGGTGAAAAGGCTTCAACGAGCAACTATGCACAAAAGTAACGGAAAAACAGAAAGCCTCGGAAAAAGAAACAGAAAACCTCAGCAAAGAAAGAGAAGACATAAAGAACCGACCAGAAATTTTAGAACAGAAAAATACAATAACTGAATAAAAAAGCTAAGCATATGGACTCAAAGCAGAATGGTGGGGACAGAAGGAAGAATCAATAAGCTAGGAGAGAGTAGAAATGACCCAATCTTAACAACAGAAATAAAACGGAATGTAAAATAAATGAAGGGATCCTCAGGGATATGTGGGTCTACAACAAAAGATATTTGTGTCACTGGAGTCCCAGAAGTGAATGAAAAAAGGGACAAGAGGTGACTGAAATAGTACTGGGTTGCCCAAAAAGTATGTTTGGGTTTTTCCATAAAGTATGGAAGTACTTTTACATAAAGCACTTTTTTTTTTTTTTAACATAAAGTACTTTTTCCAAAAGTATGTTTGGGTTTTTCCATAATCTTATGGAAATTTATGGAAATCTTCTGGAAGATTGGAAATCTCATAGTAAGGTATGGAAAAACCCAAACAAAATTTTGGCCTAACCAATCTTTGAAGAAATATGGCAAGAGACAGAAACCTACAGGTTCAAGAAGCTGAGTGAACCCTAAGGTGGATAAACCTGAAGAAATGTACACCAAGTCACAAGTCCTTCAGTCAAGAGGAAGAAATCAAGACCTTTTGATATGAAAAAACTAAGCCAATTCATCCCCCACAAACGAACCCTAAAATAATAACTACAGTAAGTTCTCTGAAGAGAAGAAAATAATAAAAGAAGGAAGGTCCAAATATTAGGAAAGGGAAAACAGTAAGCAAAAATATGGTAGTGGATTTCCCTGGCAGTCCAGTTGTTAAGACTCTATGCTTCCACTGCAGGGGGCAAAGGTTTGACCCCTTGTCAGTGAGATCCCACATGCCATGCAGCAGGGCAAAAAGAAAAAATAATAACACACACACACATACACATATGTATATGTGGGTTGATACAATAGGCTTTCCTTATGCTCTTGAGTTTCCTAAATGATGCTTGATAGTTGAAAGAAAAGTTATAACTGTCTGATGTTGTTCTAAATGTACATACAGGAAACACTTTAAGACAATTATATAATAAAAGGGAGGGTGTACAGGGAAACAAAGGAATTTAAGGTTTTAATACTTCACTGGTAAAATGATAAAAGCAGAATGTAATAAGTTATGCATATATAATACCTACAACAAACACCAAATATCCAATATACAAAGAGATAAATCCAAAACACAACATAAATCAAAATGGAATTGTAAAATATGGCCAAGTTAACCCTCTGAAAGAGAATAAAAGAGGGAAAGGAAAAATACGGAGATAAAGAGAAAACAAAAAATAAAATGGCATATGTTGGTCATAACTTTTCTTCCAAAGAGTAAGTGTCTTTTAATTTCATGGCTGCAGTCACCATCTGCAGTGATTTTGCAGCCCAAACAAATCTAAAGCTACATAATATATAAAAGCCTAAATATATTAAGACATATTAGCAGAGTGAATTAAAAAACATGATCCAACTATATAATGTCTACAAGGAACTATGTATGTCTATAGGAAACTCACTTCAAATGTAACTATAAAGGCAGACTGAAAGTAAAAGGACTGAAAAAGATAAATCATATAAACATTAATCAAAGGAAAACAGGAATTGCTGTATTAGCATCAGATAAAGTAGACTTTGGAGCAAAGAAAATGATCAGAGAAGGACAAGCATGTTATTGAATGACAAAAGAGTCAATCCATCAAGAGGACACAGCAATCCTAAATGTACCAACTGAAGAATTAAAAAGTATGTGAAGCAAAAACTGGAAGAACTGAAAAGACAGATAACTTAACCATCTTAGTTGGAGACTAACATCCTTCTCTCAACGACTGGTAGAACTAGAGAGAAATCAGCAAGGCTACAGAACTCAACAGCACTATCAGCCAACAGAACTCGGTGACATGTATAGAACACTCCACCAGACAATAACAGAATACATAGTTCTTTCCAAAACCGCATGGAATGTGTACTAAGATAAACCGTATTACTGTAGATCCTGGGCCATAGAATACATCCCCCAAAATTAAAAAGTAACCGAAATCACACAAAGTATTAGGTTGGTGCAAAAGTAACTGCTATTTGGCATTGTTGAATTTTGCTGTTTGATTCAAATACATTCTTAAAAAGATGCGGTTATGTCATACATCATTTTAATGTGCATTTCTCGCTTTATTTTTTTTGCTAATGATTTACTACTTGATGTCTATTCTGTATTTATTTTAGGCTAGGGAAATTATGCTAACAAAAAGCAAACTCCAGGAATTTTCTTATTCAAGTTCAAAATTGGCTGTAAGCAGCAGAGATAACTTACAACATCAATAACACCTTTGGTCCAGGAATTGCTAAAGAACATAGAGTGCAGTGTTGGTTCAAGAAGTTTTGCAAAGACGACGAGAGCCTTGAAGGTAAGGAGCACAGTGGTCGGCCTTAGGAAGTTGACAATAACCCAGAGGATCATCAAAGCTGGTCCTCTTCCAACTACATGAGAAGTTGCCAAAGAACTCAACATTGACCATTCTACAGACATTCAGCATGTGAAGCAGACTGGAAAAGTGAAAAGGCTTGACAAGTGGGTGCCTAATGAGCTGACTGCAAATCAAAAAATCGTTTTGAAGAGTTGTCTTCTCTTATTTTATGCAATAACGAACTATTTCTCGATCAGATTGTGACCTGAGATGAAAAGTGGATTTTATACAACAATCGGGGACAACAAGCTCGGTGTCTGGACCAAGAAGCTCCAAAGCACTTCCCGAAGCCTAACTTGTACCAAAAAGAGATCACGGTTATTGTTTGGTGGTCTGGTGCCACTCTGATCCACTACAGCTTTCTGAATCCCAGCGAAACCACAACATCTGAGGAGTATGCTCAGCAAATCAATGAGATGCACCCAAAACTGCAACACCTGCTGCCAATATTGGTCAAGAGAATGGGCCCAATAATTCTCAACAAGAACTTCTGACAGCACATCACACAACCAATGTTTCAAAAGTTGAATAAATTTAGCTAGGAAGTTTTGCATCATTTGCCATATTAACCTGACCTCTAGCCAATCGACTACCACTTCTTGAAGCATCTCAAAAACTTTTGCAGGGAAAAATGCTTCCACAGCCAGCAGGAGGCAGAAAATACTTTCCAAGAGTTCGTGGAATCCTGAAGCACAGATTTTTACACTACAAGAATAAACAAACTTATTTCTCATTGGCAACAATGTGTTGATTATAATGGCTCCTACTTTGATTAATAAAGATTCATTTGCACCTAATTAAAAGGATTTAAAATTCACAGGTGGAAACTGCAATTACTTTTTTGACAACCTAATATCTTCTCTGACCAAAACAGACATCAAACTAGAAATAACAGATAAAAGGAAAACTCTTGACTACTTGGAAACTACACAACACATTTCTAAATAACTCATGGGGTTAATAGGAAGTCTCAAGGGGAGAAAAAAATACACTGAACTAAATGAAAACAAAAATACAATGTATCAAAAATGCTGAACATCACTAAAGAAGTGAAGGGAAAATTATTAAATGCATAAATTAGAAGAGGAAAAATCTCAGATCAATAATCTAAGCTTCCATATCTCAAAAGAAGAGCAAAAAACTTTAAAAAATAGTAAAAATGAGCAAAAACAGAAAAATCACTAATTACCTGTATCAGGAGTGAATCAGGGATATCACTATAGACTGTACAGAGCAAAAAGAATAAGGGAATACCATGAACACATCACAGAATCATACCAATTGTTGTAAGAAACACAACTGGCAAATTTCAATACTGATACATGATAAAACTCTTTGAAAACTATGAAAAGAGTAGAACACACTCAATTTGATAAAGAGCTTATACAAAAAGCTTACAGCTAACATACTTATGGAGAAAGACTGAATAAGTTCTTCCCTAAGATAAAGAAGAAGGCAAGCATGACTATTCTCACCAATCTTATTCAATATTGCACTGAAAGCTCTAATCAGTGCAAGACAAGAAAAAGAAAGATAAAGCATACAGATCAAAAAGGAAAAAAGATTGCCCCTCTCTGCAGATGATATCTATGTAGGAAATTCCAAGGAATCTACTGAAAATTCCTAGAACTAATAAATGAGTCCAGCAAGGTTGTGGGGTACAAGACTAACACACAAAAACCAACTATATTCTATATACTAGCAGGAACATGGAACACTGAAGAACAACACCATTTATAATCACCCCCAAAATGGAACAGTGTATAGTACAAAAGTCGCTCAGTCATGTCTGACTCTTCGCGACCCCATGGACTGTAGCCTACCAGGCTCCTCCGTTCATGGCATTCTCCAGGCAAGAGTACTGGAGTGGGGTGCCACTGCCTTCTCTGAACAAAGATATCAATTCTCCCCAAATTGATACTGTGCCTGTGCATGCTCAGTCATGTCCAACTCTTTGTGACCTCATGATCTATAGCCTGCCAGGCTCCTCTGTCCATGGAACTTGCCAGACAAGAATACCGGAGTGGCTGCCATTCCCTTCTCCAGGGGATCTTCCTGACCCAGGGATGAAGCCAGCCTCTTTGTGTCTCCTGCATCAGCAGGTGGGTTCTTTACCAGCTCAGCCATGGGGGAAGCCAACTGATACCGAGCTTCATGCACTTTCCAACAAAATCCTTCCCGTTAAGATTCTTTGTAGATAGAGATTATTGTAACATTTATATAGAAAGGCAGACGAACTAGAATAGCTAAAATAATCTTAGAAAGAATAAAACAGAAGGAATCAATCTACCAGATTTCGAGACATTATACACCTATAGCAACCAAAGATGGAGAAGCTCTATACAGTCAGCAAAAACAAGACCGGGAGCTGACTGTGGCTCAGATCACGAACTCCTTATTGCCAAATTCAGACTTAAATTGAAGAAAGTAGGGAAAACCACTAGGCCATTCAAGTATGAGCTAAATCAAATCCCTAATGATTATACAGTGGAAGTGAGAAATAGATTTAAGGGCCTAGATCTGTTAGACAGAGTGCCTGATGAACTATGGACTCAGGTTCGTGACATTGTACAGGAGACAGGGATCAAGACCATCCCCATGGAAAGAAATGCAAAAAAGCAAAATGGCTGCCTGGGGAGGCCTTACAAATAGCTGTGAAAAGAAGAGAGGTGAAAAGCCAAGGAGAAAAGGAAAGATATAAGCATCGGAATGCAGAGATCCAAAGAATAGCAAGAAGATATCAGAAAGCCGTCCTCAACGATCAATGCAAAGAAACAGAGGAAAAGAACAGAATGGGAAAGCCTAGAGATCTCTGCAAGAAAATTAGAGATACCAAGGGAACATTTCATGCAAAGATGGACTTGATAAAGGACAAAAATGGTACGGACCTAAACAGAAGCGGAAGATATTAAGAAGAGGTGGCAAGAATACACAGAAGAACTGTACAAAAAAGATCTTCACGATCCAGATAATCATGATGGTGTGCTCACTCACCTAGAGCCAGACATCCTGGAATGTGAACTCAAGTGGGCCTTAGAAAGCATCACTACGAACAAAGCTAGTGGAGGTGATGGAATTCCAGCTGAGCTATTTCATATCCTGAAAGACAATGCTGTGAAAGTGCTGCACTCAATATGTCAGCAAATTTGGAAAGCTCATCAGTGGCCACAGGACTGGAAAAGGTCAGTTTTCGTTCCAATCTCAAAGAAAGGCAATGCCAAAGAATGCTCAAACTACCACACAATTGCACTCATCTCATATGATAGTAAAGTAATGCTCAAAATTCTCCAAGCCAGGCTTCAGCAATACATGAACGGTGAACTTCCAGATGTTCAAGCTGGTTTTAGAAAAGGCAGAGGAACCAGAGATCAAATTGCCAACATCTGCTGGATCATGGAAAAAGAAAGTTCCAGAAAAACATCTATTTCTGCTTTATTGACTAAGCCAAAGCCTTTGACTGTGTGGATCACAAGAAACTGGAAAATTCTGAAAGAGATGGGAATACCAGACCACCTGACCTGCCTCTTGAGAAACCTGTATGCAGGTCAGGAAGCAACAGTTAGAACTGGACATGGAACAACATACTGGTTCCAAATAGGAAAAGGAAGACGTCAAGGATGTCTATTGTCACCCTGCTTATTTAACTTCTATGCAGAGTACATCATGAGAAACTCTGGGCTGGATGAAGCACAGGCTGGAATCAAGATTGCTGGGAGAAATATCAATAACCTCAGATATGCAGATGACACCACCCTTATGGCAGAAAGTGAAGAGGAACTAAAAAGCCTCTTGGTGAAAGTGAAAGTGGAGAGTGAAAAAGTTGGCTTAAAGCTCAACAGTCAGAAAACAAAGATCATGGCATCTGGTCCCATCATTTCATGGCAAACAGTGGAAACAGTGGCAGACTTTATTTTGGGGGGCTCCAGAATCACTGCCGATGGTGACTGCAGCCATGAAATTAAAAGATGCTTACTCCTTGGAAGGAAAGTTATGACCAACCTAGATAGCATATTCAAAAGCAGAGACATTACTTTGCCAACAAAGGTCCATCTAGTCAAGGTTATGGTTTTTCCAGTGGTCATGTATGGATGTGAGAGTTGGACTGTGAAGAAAGCTGAGTGACGAAGAATTGATGCTTTTGAACTGTGGTGTTGGAGAAGACTCTTGAGAGTCCCTTGGACTGCAAGGAGATCCAACCAGTCCATTCTAAAGGAGATCAGTCCTGGTTGTTCATTGGAAGGACTGATGCTAAAGCTGTAACTCCAATACTTTGGCCACCTCATGCAAAGAGTTGACTCACTGGAAAAGACTCTGATGTTGGGAGGGATTGGCGGGCAGGAGGAGAAGGGGACAACAGAGGATGAGATGGCTGGATGGCATCACCGACATGAGTTTGGGTGAACTCCGAGAGTTGGTGATGGACAGGGAGGCCTGGCGTGCTGAGATTCATGGGGTTGCAAACAGTCGGACATGACTGAGCGACTGAACTGAACTGAACTGTTAGCAGCCATTCTGTGATCTTGGCAGAGGGATAAACACATAGCTCAATGAACAGAACAGAGAACCTAGAAATATAATACAAATATGCTCAACTGTTTGTTGACATTGTTCAAAAATAATTCAACGAAGACTGCCTTTCCCACAAATGATGCTGGAACAACTGGGTATGCACAGATAAAAGTAACAGACCTTGATCACATCTTATACAAAAATCAACAAAAAATGGATCATGGGCTTACATAAGTAGAAAACTGTAGAACTTTTCTCTTCAAAAAGTTTTCTAAAACTTTAGGAATCAATTGTCAAGATCTAGAGGTAGGCTAGATTTGATGCCAAAACCACATATCTGACAAAGGACTTGTATATGAAATATATGAAAGAATGCTTGAAATTCAACAGGAAAATGACAATAACACAGACAATTCAAATGGAAAATGAACAGAAAACATGAACATACATTTCCCAAAAAGAATCTACAGATGATGAGTAAGTACATGTAAAATTTTTCAGTATTATGGGCCATTAGGAAAATGCAAATTAAAACCACAATGCAGCATCACTGTAGAACAATTAAAACTCAAAAAGCAAATGCTGCCCAGGACGCAAAAAAGGAAAAAAAACTAGACCACTCACTTTATTAATCTGCTAGGGCCATAACAGTTTGGAGGCTGGAAGTCCAAAACCAAAATTTCTCTTTCTTATACAGACATCAGTCAAACTGGACTAGGGCCTCCTCTGCTGCTGCTGCTAAGTCTCTTCAGTCGTGTCTGACTCTGTGCGACTCCATAGACGGCAGCCCACCAGGTTCTGCCGTCCCTGGGATTCTCCAGGCAAGAACACTGGAGTGGGTTGCCATTTCCTTCTCCAATGTGTGAAAGTGAAAAGTGAAAGTGAAGTCGCTCAGTCGCGACCCCATGGACTGCAGCCCACCAGGCTCCTCCGTCCATGGATTTTCCAGGCAAGAGTACTGGAGTGGGTTGCCATTGCCTTCTCCAGGGCCTCCTCTAGAGAATCTTAATCAGCTCTTTAAAGGTGTACCTCCAAATACAGTCACCTTGTGTTGTGTTTGGGAGTTAAGCTTTCAACCTATGAATTGAGGGGGCGACAAAATTAATGGTTGCTGGGTGTTAAGGAGAAAGGGGGTAGGTGGGATGAAGTAGCAGGTATGACTACAAAAGGGAACTCTTTATGTCTTGCTACAGATGGGTAAGAAACAACACTGAACCTTTTTCCACTTTCTAATATCTGAATGATGTGCTCCAAAATAAATCAGACAACAGTCAAATGGGTTGGATGAGGAGATATTAGTTACCATATGTGGAATGATTAAGGAGTGCCAGGCTCTGTGCTAATTCAGACTTAGGCTGGCTCCAACACTGTGCTTGACTTCATCAAGCTACACTCAACTGTTAAATGTCACCCAAAGATAACAACTGTCCAGCACGATCCAGGACAAAAGACGTAAATTATAAAATTACCTCTCCTACCAACACTCTTATTTTCTATCTGATCTCAGTCAAGTATTAATGAGAAAAGCAATAATCATCTGCTTAAATGTTTCACACTTAAGGTATAAGTAACTGATAGATTTAAGTATCATCACAATGTACAAAACAAGGTTAACTCAAATGAGATTTTAACAAAAATTGTATGTTTAAGACAGAATTAAACTGTAGACCAAGTGTTATCATCTGTTTAATTCAGATGCCCTGAAGCATCACTCCCCATCCTAATCATGGAGTTTTCAGGTATTCTGGAGGTTAACTGGATACAAATTCTAGGTAGTAGTAATAGTTTCCATCTCACTACAACTCACGATGCCTGTTTGTTGGGTGCTTGGCCTAGAAGGAGAAAATATTTCTAACAGCTTTTCTTGTCTTTGAGTAAAGATAATCCAGGACCAGTGAAACTTGGAAAAATCCACATCTGTCTTCACAGCTGCCTCTAAGTGTTCCTTTCTCCTGCCTTCCAACTTCTCTACATTCCCGAGTATCCTTCCTTCCAGAGGCCACCTCTTCCAGCTGCCCCAACATGGTGAAGGACTTCAGCAAGCACTGAGCTCAGCCTTTCAAGAGCCTTGTTTGCAGTTTAAGGCAGTCAGGAGGAATGTTCACCTTTCGGTTGACCTGGGCTGACTGAGGGCTGGAGAGCTTTGTTTTTATTTTGCAGAGGCCACTAGGAAGACTGCTTGAGTTTTCCTGACTGATATCATGGTATCAAGGCTGATACCATGCCTGGGAGAACCGGGTCAAAAGAGTTAACAGGTCACTTGAGCTCTCCTTCGCCCTGCTCACTCTATTAACCTTAATTATTCAGAGTCCAAGAATCTCAAATTCCAAGGACTCAGATTCCATTTTCAAGGTGTCCACTACTTCCTTCTTCTGGTTTAATATCCCTTCTTTCTTTCAGAACAGTGGTCATTTTCTCCTGCCCGCAACCTCCCAGCAATCTGCTCTCTCCCCAGAGTTCTAGCAGCCTCCAGTGCAAAAGAGGTAAAGAAATTATTAATCTGGAGTGGGTAGGCTGGGCTGATGGACTCCAAAACAGGAAACTCAAACTAATGAAAACAGCTAAGGACCATCACGGCACTACCATCCCCTATCCAGCTCACGTAAGGGCTTCTCTGGTGGCTCGGACGGTAAAGAATCCACCTGCAATGCAGGAGACCTGGGTTCGATCCGTGGGTTGGGAAGATCCCCTGGAGGAGGGCATGGCAACCCAATCCAGTGTTCTTGCCTGGTCAATCCCATGGCAGGCTACACCCCATGGGGTTGCAAAGTCAGACACAACTGAGCAGACTAAGCATCGCACAGCACATCCAGCTCATGTGAAGCAAGATTTAACACTTCTGTTTTTAACACTGCAGTTGTGGGGGAAGGGGAAGCATTTTAATAGCAACAACAAGAGTACACAATACATGATATTAGGGAAAAACTACCAACAAGCAATGACTACATACTGGAGAACAGACTGAGAAAGAAAAGCCTCTAAAACATGATGCTAATTACAATTTTATGCGTGACCTGCTTTTAATTTCTGCCTGATCATTATACAATAAGCATCCATATCATAAAACAATGTGTCAGATTAACTTTCAATTTTATTTTAATGCAACTATAGTCTTTCCTTCCAACCTCCACCCTTGCACCTTCATTCATCACTGGCTACAAATGTAAGATGGTGATTCCTTCCACAACAATTATCAAGACACCATGCTGTCACACCAGAAGAGAGGCCAGCAGTTTGGTATTCCACTTCACAGACTGTCCACCTTTCAACAGCAGTACTTTCTCTAGTCTCTCCCAGGGCCAAACTACTCCTTTTCTAGTTACTATAATTATTTCCTCCAAACAACTTTTATCACTTCCTAGTTGATGGAGCACAAGTTGTTTCACAACAAAAAGATGGTCAAATGAATTCATAATATGTGATATACATGGACTGGCAAAGATCAAATAATCTGGTAAAAGGGAGATAGAAACAGATGTTTTCATATATTCTGGGTGAATGTGCAGAATGCTACAACCTCTATGGAGAGAAATTTGGCAATATTTATCAAAATTGCAAATACAAGTCCTCATTTCTAGGGATTTATCTTATAGTATACTTGCCTATCCCACCACTGCATTGAAATAACAAGTTACTCACTGCAGTATTATTATAAGGACAAAATAATTAATAATGATGATAGCAAAAAATTATCTAGCACTTAGCACAGCACCAAACACTGTTCCAAGCACTTAACACATATGCTCTTTAATCTTCGGAACAATCCTGAGGCAGGTGCTATTAACATTCATATTGTACAGGTGGAAAAACTAAGAAGCCAAATAAAAGCAGCCCAACACCACATAGCTAGTGTGAGCCAAGGCCTGAACCTAGGCAGTGTAGCTCCAGAGCCTGTTCTCTTAACTATTACGATATACTAAATCATCTAAATACTGGGCTGGGCAAAAAGTTTGTTTTCTCTGTCCCATAAGATGCTATGGGGAAACCCAAACAAACTTTTTGGCCAACCTAAAACATCAACAAGGAGAACAGCTGACTATAGGACACATCCATTTGTTAGGTAGTTAGGAAAAAGAGCAGGAAAAAGGAGTCCAAAATGGTGGTGGCTAAAAGACAAAGGGAAAAGCCCAGAAAAGGGAACAAAGGAAAAACCCGTGGATCTGAGTGAGAACCTCAGGTGAAACAAACACACCCCCTTCCTGGCTAGCCCTAATTTGCATAGGACAGGCTCAGGGGGAAGGAGACAAAACGTTAAAAAAGAGGGAGCCAAGATGGGTTGGGGCCTCTCCTTTGGGGTCGGCCTGCCCTCACACCTCAAGGGTATACTATCCTTTGTTTACTGAATAAAACTCTGAGCTCTAACATTGCTGTTAACAGTGGTCCACCGTTTCAAATCTTTGTTGCAGTGAGACAGTGCCGAGGAAATTACACACTCCCTCAACACATCTAAAGGAGTATTACATTTAAAAAAAAAAATATTCCTTTAATTCCCCCTCCCACTTTGAGGGTAGGCTAAGCTTAGTAATTCCCCTATAATGGAAAGGGAAAAACAGCAATTTTACAGTGCAGAAATCTGGCAAACACTACGATATACAAAGGATCTAAGTTAAACACCACCAGCGATGTCTTGTAAATATCATGTAGTACTCCCTCATGGAGATATGAGTAAGACAGCTCAACTCTGCAGTATTTCCAAAGTCCATAACCCCATGCTACTGAGGAAAACATCAGACAAACCCATGCTGAGAGACAGTCTATAGACCAGTACTCCCAAAAACTGTCAAGGTCATAAGACGCCTTGAAAACCTGTGAGAGGAGACCAAGGCGAGATGACAACTAAATGCAATTATAGTATTCTGGATGGGCTCATGGAACAGAAAAATAATGCAAAAACTGGTGATATCTAATAAACTCTGTTAACAGTAACAAACAGTCAGTTTCTTAGTTTTGACTGTGTACCACAGGAAGATGACAACATTAAAGGGAAATGAAACTGGGTGAGGTGTATATGGAAACTTTTTTGCAATTTTTCTGTAAGTCTAAAATTATTCCAAAGTAAAAAGTTTATTTAAAACAGAAAAGGAACAAAAGACTTCCCAGTCTAATGATTAAGACTGCACTTCCACAGCAGGGGGCACAAATTCCACCCCTGGGCAGGCAACTAAGATCCCACACACCACGCCGAGTAGTGGGGCCAAAACAATAAATATAAAAAATTTTTAAAAGAAGGAAGAAAGCTCTTTGTGCACTGCTATTAATAAAACCCTCTAAGAAGTGAAAGATTAAGGTAAAGAACAGAGTGTCTAGTATGGAAGAAGCAGTATATGCATAGGTATAGAAATATCATTTGTGTGAAACATTTGGGAAAGCTCATATACATACAAAAACTATTTCTGGAAGGATACATAAAAATCTAATAACAATGGTTGACTCTGCAGAGAGAACTCAGTAGCTGAGGAACAGAAATAAGACTTTTTCCTGTGTTCTCTTACACTTTTTAAATTTTGAAACGAGTGAATTACCTACTCAATTAACTTTTTTTTTCCAATTAACTTTTAAATTTATAAGTATGACATGGACCTGAACTCAGGCAAAGCCCTGGAAATAACATAGGGCAATAATTAGAACTTTAGAAGATTTAAAAGAACCTAAACTCATCCATCTACCCATTAGAGCTTCTCACCAGCCTCGTTTCTCCTTTACGCAGTGCAAACCTTGTATTCTAACCAAACCAACCCCAACAAGTCAGCTTCTTCCCCAGCTTCGCGTCCCTCCTAGCAAAACCGACTGTAAACTTCACAGCCACCCGCCTATCGAGCCACCCAGCACCCGGTACACTGTAACAGAGATGCAAACAGGCACTCGGGCCCCCACTACTCCTGCTCCGCCGACGGCAGTGCTCCGCGGCCACAGCAGCCTTTCCCACTAAATTCACACTGCCTCCAGCTACCTCTTTTTAAATTTTTGATTATAAGATCATGAACGTGCTTTATATTCTAAGTATTTAAAATTTTTGGTTGCATTTGTAAATGCTTTTTGTTTGTTCGGGGCTTCTTCACTTATTTTATACTGTAGTAGAGTTGATTAACAATGTTAGGTTAGTTTCAGGTGTACAGCAAACTGATTCAGTTATACTTGTATCTATTATTTTTTCCAAATTATTTTCCCATTTAGGTTGTTACGTAATATTTCAGCTGTTTCCCGTGCTATACAGTACGTATAGTTGGTTATCCATTTTTAAACAGAGCAATCTGAACATGTCAATCCCAAACTCCCTATCTTCCCCTCCCCCACCTCACAACCATTAAGTTGGTTCTCTAATTATTGGGTGCTTAGTTGCTCAGTTGTGTCCAACTCTAGCCTGCCAGGCTCTTCTGCCTATGGAATTTCCCAGGCAAGAATACTGGAGTGGGGGTACCATATCCTACTCCAGGGGATCTTCTGGACTCAGGAAATAAGCCTGCACCTCTTGCGTCTCCTGCATTGACAGACAGATTATTTAGCACTGTGCCACCTAGGAATCTCCAAGTCTAATTACTAAGGAAATGCAAATCAGAACTACAAGGAGTTATCATCTCACACCTTCAAGATGGCCATCATCAAAAATCTACAAACAATAAATGCTGGAGAGTGTGCAGAGATAAGGCAACCCTCCTACACTGTTGGTGGGAATGTAAATTGGTACACCCACTATGGAGAACAGTATGGAGGTTCCTTAAAAAAAAAACAAAAAACAACTAAAAATAGAGCTACCATATAGTTCTGCAATCCCTAGGCATATATCCAAAGAAAAACATCGTCTGAAAGAATACACACACCCCAGTGTTCACGCAGCACTGTTTACAGTAACCCTGGAGAAGGAAATGGCACCCCACTCCAGTATTCTTGCCTGGAAAATCCCATGGATGGAGGAGCATGGTAAGCTATATAGTCCATGAGGTCGCAAAGAGTCGGACACGACTGAGCGACTTCACTCTTCACTTTACAGTAATCAGGACATGGAATGGACCTAAATGACCATCAACAGATGACTGGATAAAGAATATGTGGTACACATATACAGTGGGCTATTACTCAGCCATTAAAAACAATGGAATAATGCCATCTGCAGCAACACTGATGGACCTAGAGATCGTTATACTGAGCGAAGTCAGAGAAAGAGAAATGTCGCTGATGTCGGGAATCTAAAAAGAAACGATACAAATGCACTATTTACAAAACAGAAACAGACTCCAGCTATTGATACTTCTTAATGCAGGGCTCCAGGCAGCCATCATTATCAATCTCAGCAGGCCCGTGAAACAAAACCTATTTGTCATATTGATTTGGTTGCCTTGATAAGTTCCTCCATGAATTTCACATGTATTTATTTACATTTACTCCTACTTTGTTCTGAAAGGATTAATGAAACTTATAGGAATACATGAACTATAAGAAATTAACAGATATAAAATAATAGAAAAGAATAAGGAAAACACCAAAAATGATGCCAAGAAAAAAGTTGAAAAAATATACCGCATAAAATCTGTAACGTTGCTCTGGGGTAGGCTACAAATCTGGTCTGGCTTTCTAACAGCCATCACCTAAGGGAAAATCCAGTTCACAGTTCAGGAGATAAACAGAAAAGTACTCAGAAGGGGAACTATTCTTGGTACTAAGATCAAACAGTAATTTTTACAAAGCAAAGAGAACACAATAGAGAGAACGAACAAGATACACAACTATCAGTTTTCAAGGGTTGGGATGTTTCTTACAGTATCCATTAGGAGAATCTATGTCTCACCAAAGTTCACTGCAGCAAAACTGATTTTACAAGGAGCAGATACAAGCTTTAAGAACTCTGTGTCCTTTTGCTTGGTTTCCTCCTTCATTGCCTCCCTGATTAAATATAAACTCTTTGAAGACAAGAACCATGTTCGGTAACTCTTACACAACGTATTCTGCAAAATAGCAAGCATTCAGTAACAGTGAGATTTACCAAGAGCAATTCAAGCCTACTCTGAAAAATTCTCTAATCTAAACATAGGAATTCCCACTCCTACCAAATAGAATAAAAATGATATCTGAAGCCTCAAGAGATAATCTCTAAAACCTTCTATACTATTACTGAATCACAATTTATTTGTGATGTTCCAACAGCATTTTTTGTTTTGCATATCCCTGGCACAAGGCTTGCAGAAATGCCAAATCAATATCACTGAATCTATCAAATAAAATGGCAACTCCTATAAAAGGAAAGACATTACTATCTTTCAAGAATATAATCAATAGCTCTTTACAAACCAGCTGAGAAAGGCAGGTTCATATTTTAAATGACTCTGCAAGTCCTCTAGCAGACAATGAATTATAATGCAGATTCTCTCTACTTCTTTTCAAGAACCTGTAGTTTCTGTAAATGCCAAACTGTCAGGGAACTTTCCCAATTCTTCCATACATGCATTCATACATAAATACAGACACACACACCACTATCAAACACCGAAATAAAGCTTATCTTTTCCTTTACAACTACTCCCTACCGCCTCTTCCTTACCTGGTCAAATTGGAAATGAATGAAGCCTAATAAATTATTTAGGTAAAGCGATTATGAGCAACACAGTATTATAAAACTTAAATTACTATTCTTAGGCAGAGGCATTAGGACACATTAACAATTCTGTTTGTATTTTATTAATGGAAATCATTAATAAATAAGTAGTTTCATCTTACACTGGCCTAGCTTTTTAATACATCTAGTATTTCAGTTTGCAGAAAGTTCCTCATTTGGTATTCCCTCCTACCACCCCAGGAGGAAATAGCTGTAATGAGTGAAAGAACGTGGACAGGACGGGGAGTAGGGGTTGGGAGTCCACCAAGTGGACCTCAGAAAGTCTAATTCCTGTGCCTTTGTTTCTTCACCTATAAAACTTGAGAAATGACAATAATGTCTATAAGATTATTGGGAGGATTAAATATGATTTGTAATCTACTTAGTAAACTGTAAGCCCTTGTGGCTCAGAGGGTAAAGAATCTGCCTGCAGTGCGGGAGACCTAGGTTTGATCCCTGGATTGGGAAGATCCCCTGGAGAAGGGAAAGGCTACTCCAGTATTCTGGCCTGGAGAATTCCATGGACTATACAGTCCATGGGGTTGCAAAGAGTTGGACACAACTGAGCGACTTTCACTTTAGTAAACTGTATGTAAAACAGATCCTCAGTAAGTGTCAGTTTTCTTGCTCTTTTCTTATAGGTGAGGAAACAGAAGCTTAGCAGGTGCCTTGTCCAAGGTCAATGCCTAGTCAGTGTGATATACAGGCTAAATTTAGGGACCAAGGCTCTAATTTAGGGACTAAGGTTCTTGCCACTACATCAAGCAGTCTTAAAATAGCAGAACCCAACACTTCATGTTCATCACTGTTGGGCACTCATTACATGCAAAGAAAAAACTAACCAGTTGTACATCTATTAGACGCCAAGCACTATCTTAACCTCTTTCCTCCTGACTACCCTGCAAAGTAGGTACATTCATTCAATTTTACTGAGAGAAATTAATTTATCAAAGTCACATGTGATAATACAAAATTAATCCAGGCCTATTTAGTCTACTACTTTCTCCTACTACCTTGCCTCAGAAGCATACAAGTGTTTAGAAATAACTGTCTACCAAAATTAAATTGTAAATGGCGTGGAAATTTTTATAGATCCTTCCAATGTATTAGTAGAAATTGTCTCTAACACCACCATCTATTCTTAAATTTATCTGTATTAGGCTAAAACAATTTATAATGGCCACAGTGACAATGTACCTTTGTATAGCATGCTATAGGTTAGTAGTATAAATTTTTTCATTCTTATTGGATCCAACCACTGAAATTTCTCACGTATTAGTTCACATTTCATTTAATACTTCTAAGATTTCTGTGATATAGGGATTATCACCATTTTACAGATAAAGAAACAAGCTTTAAAAAGGTAAGTAACTTGCTTAGGCTATACAATTACTAACAGCAGGACTCTACCTTGGATCTTTCTAAGAGAAAAGCACGCATACCTGCATGCAATGATTCATGTAATCACTGGCGCTTGCTTTTGTCAATTTACTCATCAGAGCTGGGGGAAAAGGGTGGGTTGGGGGAAAGGGTGGGTTGGGGGGAAGGACGTTAACCAAAAAGGGAACAGAAAATAAGGGTCAAAACCTGATAAAACAATAAAAACAGAAAAATATCACAGAAAGGTTGTCCTAGAGTTCTCTTCCCTCCCTGCAAGATTGTTAGGTGACTGTCAATAAACGTTTATAGGGCAAATATTCCAGAGCATAGAGGAATAAAAAAGTTTCCCAATTCATGCTCAGAGACTAGCTTAATCTTGATACCAAATAAGTCAAGAAAAGCAAACACAAAGTGAAACATAAATATTATGTTTATCTTTTGGGATCACATATGCAAATGTCTTTAATAGGTTGAGTGAAAAACAAATATGTGTAGTATGATCTCTTTGGTATAAGAAAAACCACTGAATATACATGTATGTACTAAGTATGGCTGGGTATGTAAATGTCTATTTGCACATACATATACTCATCTCACACGCTAGTAAAGAAATGCTCAAAATTCTCCAAGCCAGGCTTCAGCAATACATGAACCGTGAACTTCCAAATATTCAAGCTCGTTTTAGAAAAGGCAGAGGAACCAGAGATCAAATTGCCAACATCTGCTGGATCATGGAAAAAGCAAGAGAGTTCCAGAAAAATATCTATTTCTGCTTTATTGACTATGCCAAAGCCTTTGACTTTGTGGATCACAATAAACTGTGGAAAATTCTGAAAGAGATGGGAATACCAGACCACCTGACCTGCCTCTTGAGAAACCTATATGCAGGTCAGGAAGCAACAGTTAAAACTGGACATGGAACAACAGACTGGTTCCAAATAGGAAAAGGAGTACGTCAAGGATGTATATTGTCACCCTGCTCATTTAACTTCTACGCAGAGTACATCATGAGAAACGCTGGACTGGAAGAAACACAAGCTGGAATCAAGATTGCCAGGAGAAATATCAATAACCTCAGATATGCAGATGACACCACCCTTATGGCAGAAAGTGAAGAGGAACTACAAAGCCTCTTGGTGAAAGTGAAAGTGGAGAGTGAAAAAGTTGGCTTAAAGCTCAACATTCAGAAAACAAAGAGCAAGGCATCTGGTCCCATCACTTCATGGGAAATAGATGGGGAAACAGTGGAAAGAGTGGCAGACTTTATTTTGAGGGGCTCCAAAATCACTGCAGATGGTGATTGCAGCCATGAAATTAAAAGACGCTTACTCCTTGGACGAAAAGTTATGACCTACCTAGACAGCATATTCAAAGGCAGAGACATTACGTTGCTAACAAAGGTCCATCTAGTCAAGGCTATGGTTTTTCCAGTAGTCATGTATGGATGTGAGAGTTGGACTGTGAAGAAGGCTGAGTGCCAAAGAATTGATGCTTTTGAACTGTGGTGTTGGAGAAGACTCTTGAGAGTCCCTTGGACTGTAAGGAGATCCAACCAGTCCATTCTGAAGGAGATCAGCTCTGGGATTTCTTTGGAAGGAATGATGCTAAAGCTGAAACTCCAATACTTTGGCCACCTCATGTGAAGAGCTGACTCATTGGAAAAGACTCTGATGCTGGGAGAGATTGGAGGCAGGCGGAGAAAGGGACAACAGAGGATGAGATGGCTGGATGGCATCACCGACTCAATGGACAAGAGTTTGGGTGAACTCCAGGAGTTGGTGATGGATAGGGAGGCCTGGCGTGCTGCGATTCATGGGGTCACAGAGTCGGACACGACTGAGCAACTGAACTGAACTGATACACATAAATGCAAACATGTACATTTGGAAATATAAACCCCAAACTGCTAACAAGGTGACCTGTGACAGGAGTAGTCTTGAGGGTGAAGGAAGGGATGTGGACAAACAGTGAAGTAACATTTTTGCCTTTTATTCTACATGTGCTTAGTCGCTCAGTCAGGTCTGACTCTTTGTGACCGCATGGACTGACTATAGCCCGCCAGGCTCCTCTGTCCATGAGGATTCTCCAGGCAAGATTACTGGAGTGGGTTGTCATGCCCGCCTCCAGGGGATCTTCCCCATCCAGGAATTGAACCCAGGTCTCCCACACTGCAGGTGGATTCTTTACCATCTGAGCCACCAGGAAAAGCTTTTACTCTATACTCCTGTATATTATTTTAATTTTTTATAATTAACATGTATCATATTTGACAATTAAAATATACAAATGAAAAGCAGGACCTGATAGCCATTTGACGTTATCTCCTCTAGCTATCACAGTCAAAATTAATTATTTTATTCACTCATTGGGCATTCATTTATCTAACACACACTCAAAGTATAACCCTATGTGTGGGCACTGAGGATTTGTGCCAGCCTCCAGATACCTGCAGCCAATTTTTTTAAACCCAGCATTGAACATTTCGTTTCTTCCATCAGATAGTACTGTTTTAAGTCAAGTTTTAATTATCATTTACTATTTTTCAGGTCATATGTGAGGGATAAGAAATTCTTTATCTAGAATTTGTACTGCCTTTATTCTAAAATTTTTTATTTTTATTTTATTTTATTTTATTTTTTATTGGATTTTTCTTTTGGAGGGGCAAGTGGAAAAAATATATTTGTATTCATTCATCCAACAAAGGTTAGAGTCCTTCTTACATGTCTGGGCACAATGGTGGACAATGGATATGAACGACAAATAAATAACATATGGCCTCTACCTGCCCTCTAGGGAGACGAGAATTTCAGAGAAAGTAACACATAACAACCGAAATACACACCTCAGTAATCCTACACTGCAAAGTGAATGTGGCAAACTGCCCTGTCCAAAAATAAAAATTAATTTCAGTGTAACCTAGAAATAACTTAATGTTTATGAAAACTGTGAAATTATTCAATTACTCTATGGTTAAAGGGTATAAATTAGTGGGGAAATAGAGAACATGGAAGCTCCAGGGGAACAGAAAGTGCAATGTCTCAGTGAACAAGTTTTAGGTTTAGCATTGCCACTAAGAAGCTGTTTTTAGGTTTGTTTCCCCAAAGAAAATATGGAAATGATATCTACCTTATTAGGATAAGAGAAATCAAAGAATTTATTTGAAAAAGCATAACAAAATTGGAGAACATGAGGCAGTGTGGACACGACACCTGCTTTTTGTTGTTTGGTTTCATTGATTTATTTATTTTACCCCTACTCTTGTCGATGATTAACCAAGCAAAGCTGCAAACACAATTTAACTTCTGTATGCCTCATAAAGTGGAAAGAATGCAGGAAGCAGAGTCAGAAGATCTGAGTTTACATTCAGACCTTGACTCTTATTAACTCCATAAGATTAAAAAATGAACAAATTATTTAACCTCTTTAACATCAGTGTCCTAGCAGCAAAATAGGAGTAAACCTATTTAACTGGGTTATTTCAAAGACTAAATGAGAAAAATACATGTAAAAACATAAACTGAAAAATTATAAATCAAACTTTTTTTCCAAAGATATATAAATGGCCAATAAGAATTTAAAGATGCTCAACATCATTAGCCATTACCGAAATGCAAACAAAAACCATAAGATACCACCTCACACACACTGGAATAGCTATCATCAAAAAGACACCCTTAATAAGGCTGGTGAAAGTGTAACTCTCATACTTTAATGATGGGAATGTAAAATGCAGTCACTACAGAAAATAATTTGGCAGTTCCTCAAATAGAGTTACCTTAGGACTAGGCAACTCCACATCTAAATATATACTCAAGATCACTGAAAACATAAGGCCACACAAAAACCTGTAAATGAACAGCCATAGCAGCATTACTCCTAACAGCCAAAAAGTGGAAACAACCTAAATTTCCATCAACTGATGAACAGATAAACAAAACGTGGCATATCCATACAGTGGAATATTATTGAGCCATAAAAAGGAGGTATCTTAATACATGCATAATATGCATGAAATCTGGAAACACTACACTTAGTGAAAGACACAAAAGGCCACATATTATGTGATTCCACTTATAGGAAATGTCCTAAATCAGCAAATCCACAGAGACAGAAAGTAGACTGGTGCCTGCCAAGTGTCAATGAGGAAGAATGGGAGCGGCAGTTAACGGTATGAGGGCTTCCTTTTAGGATGTGGAAAATGCTCCTTGAATTAGTGATGATGTTTGCAGTACCTTATGAATAAACTAAAACCACTGAATTGTACATGTTAAAAGAGTGAATTCTACAGTATACGAGTTATATTTTAATAAAACTATTGTAGAAATTTAAGTTTCTCCTACTTTTTAATAGTAAAGACATTACTTTTTTCAGGAGGTTATTCCTGTTGCTTGTAACAGCTATGAAAGCTCTTTGAAGTTAGATGTTACACAGATGAGTGCTATTTTTAGTAAAGTGAAACTACTAATTATGTCAGAAAAACTTTTTACAGATCAGATTAATTTGATATTAGTTTATTTCTTCAAAAGAAAATCCTTATTAGTATCATTTGTTTTTAGGGAGTAGAGAGAGTGTCAAGGAATCTTTAGAGAGTTCATTTTAAAAACTAGGTCAAAATGCAGTACTTTGTTTTTAAATTAGTGGACTTTTAGTTTTCAGATATACCCATGAATCAACTAAAACCCAAGTAGATGGAACTTCGCAAGCTTGATCTACCTGTTTCCATGTTCTGCATTTTGCTGTCGTATTTCTATGTCCATCACCAGGTCCTTCCAACTATTATACACAGAAATCAAAATGCTTGGTAAATTCTTTAAATGCAGCCAGTTCATTCCCTAATACTAGGGAATTTACGGAGTAGTCCCAATTTTTAAGATTAAATTTAGTCTAGCTTGTTTGAATAAATATACAACAAAATGATTTCCTGGAATTTGGAATATAAAAACAATCTATAGAGCTGGGTAATGCTTTCTAAGTCCTTTGGGTATTTTTCATGATTGGGTATTTTTTCATGTATTTGGTCACGGGGTAAAGACAAGTCGCTAACTTTTGGCCACACAAAGTTTTATGTATAAAAGCTTCCTGGTTCTAGAACAAAGAAGTATTTTATTGCTCAAAGCAAAAGGAAGATATTTTCCTTCCATTTAGTATTGTTATACTAAAATAGCATACCAATGAAACCAGCTAGGTAACAGCCCGACCCAAGGTATGTAAACAAAGATAAATTGTTCTTTACTTTGTATTCTTTCTTTGGGGGTAAAAAAATAAAAAGTTTCTCACAACTAAGAAAATAAGGTTCATCAAGCCAAAGTAAACCACACAGGTTAATATTCCCCAATATGGGGTTATTTTTGAGCGGTGATCTTAATTTGAGGGTTTGCCAACCTATGCTAGCATACACGGTGGGTTTACTTGGCACAGACAAAACGTGAAGAGACGGAAGACCTGTCAAACAGTCAACAGCATTTCCAACTTCTCAGGTGATGTCTGTTTAAGAAAGATGTCAAAGCACCAAGAGGAGAACCACGGGGGCGTAGCAGCAGCTGCCATGTCCAAATGGTGCATCGCGGGGTGAAACGCCACAGAAACCCTCAAGAGCCTGCCAGACTGCGGTTCCTTTCCAATACATGTCTACCTCACATATAAAAATAAATACACATCCAGATATCCCTGCCAACCCGCTCTCCCGTCCCTTTGTGACTCCTGCAAAGGCTGGAGGGATGTTACCGGCCCGCATACCCGGGGTAAGCCAAGCCCCCACGCCTCAAGGGAGCCGGCCAGAAGGCTCCTGCAGCCCGGGGGTCTCTGGCCGGCGTCCCCCACCCGCCGGCCAGGGCCGGTCACCGGCCACACAAAGGAGCCAGCCGCGGGCGCTGGACGCGGGGACTCGCCCCGGAGCCGGCCGCCACATCTGGTCCCCGCACGCCGGGCGGACCGGACCCGCCGGAAAATAATGATCACCGCCCGTACCTGTTGCACGTTTCGGGTCCCTTTCACCCAGAAATGAACAAGGGCGCCCGGGAGGGGAGACGCGGGCCGCCCAGGCTCGGAGGGCCGCGGCCGCACCCGGCTGGCGGCGCGGAGACAGGGGCTGCCCGCGGGACTCCCACCTCGGGCGCTTTGTCTGCGGTGGCGGCGGGGGCTGCGGCGGGAGCGAGGGGCGGGGGCCCCCCTCCCGCAGTCGCGCGGCCGCGCGGCGGTTAGCGAGCTGGGCCCGCCGCCGCCTCCTCCCGCCCACGCTCCCCGCCTGGCCCCGGGGCCTGCGCGGTCGTCCCGCCCGGGCAGCCCGGGCCGCGCGGCGGCCACACTCACCTGGCTGGCGCTGGGGGCCGGCGGCTCCGGGGCGGTGGGAAGGACGCGGGGACGCGAGTGAGGCGCGGGCGGAGGCGGAGGGCGAGGCGGGAGGAAGGCGGGCTGGGGGCGGAGCGGGCCCGGGCGGCGGTGGCTCCGGTCGCCCGTGGCAAACTGCGTCCCGGCCCCTCTGTGCGTCAGGCCAGGGGGTGCGGCGCGGGCGGCCTGGCGAGACCTCCCCGAACCCTCGGCCCGACCCGAGTCCGCGCTGCCAGCGCGCGCCCGGGGAGCGGCGGCGCGGCGACCCCGCCCGGCACGGGAAGGGGGCGGGGCTGGGAGTCCCGCTGGGGCTGGGGCTGGGGGGTTGGGGGCTGGGCGAGGCGGGGGCCTCCGAAGCCACCAGGCCCACCCGGTGATCCTTAGCAGGCGCGGAGCTCCCGCCTCCCAAGCCCACAGGCACCGTGGGGTGGTGGAAGGACGACTGGGCCTAGAGTCGGGAAGCCTGGGCTTAAGGAAAGACACCCCCACGACCACTTGACGCCTCGCAAGTCATTTGTTGTCTCTGCCCTCATACGGAAATATGTATATGGTATCCAAGATTTCCAAAATTCTGACACTGTCATCCTAGGTTGGTTGGGATTCCTTTAGTTCCAAGTACCCACTGCCAGGAGACGACTCTCCCACACAGAGGTGTGTGATGGAGCTGAAGGATAAGGCAGTTGGAAGGGAATGGGTTGCAGTGAGAAAGGGCTGGATTCAGGACGTTTGTTTTCCTTTGGGCAGTCCAGAATTTATCCACAAATGGCCCTCTGACAATGGCTACTTGCCCATCCTCACCACCCCTAGTTATTTTTCTCCAAATGTAATGACTTCAGAGTCCTTGTTCTTCCAGTTTTCTTGCGCAAATTGTTTTTATGTCATTTCCTGAATTCAGTTCAAAAGAGTCATCAGCTAATACAAGCTCAGGGCAGGCATGTGGTCCCAATCTCAGGCCTTACTTATTACTCACTGTGCCACTCACTTCAGTATCACCTAATTCCCCTGAAAAAAAAAAAAAAAAAAGTACCATTTCAACAACTAGGCAACTAAATCTCTCTACTAAAGTTCTCTGATTGAAAGTCCCAAGGATTAATATTTCCTCTTACTTCTGTGACTGATAATCTGTGTCCGTGACTTTAGCCTCTTTGCAACCCTGTAGGTCAAGCCTTGTCAACTGTTTCTGCTTCTGTTCCTAAGGACTACTAGGAATGCTTCAAAAACACTAAACTTCCCGCTTTAAAGTCTTTCAAAGGCTTGTCACGTGGATAATCAGGCTCAAGCAATTACTGTGATATCCAAGGTTATTTATGATCTGATCCCCAGACCTTTTTCAACTCCAGCTTTAATTCCCACCACATCTCATGTTCAGGCTGTTTTTGTGCCTTTGTATGCTTTCCTCCATCTGAAATTCATCCCTCATTTAACCAGTGAACGTCTACTGTCCTTCAAGATAATAAAGATAGTGCACCTTTTCCTCTTGGAATCTTCCCTGACATCCTGTCCTTTTTCCACAACCACATCCTCACCCAACACTCTTACACTGAATTACTCTTTCCTTTCTGCTTTCATGCAAATTTTGATCTATTCTCTACAATAATCCTTAGTGCTTTCATTTTTCCTATTGCTTTGATTGGTGGTCTTTTCTTACTAGACTGGGAATTCCTTAAAAGGGTAGAGATTTTTGTCT
Organism: Capricornis sumatraensis; assembly: GCF_032405125.1. Lineage (NCBI taxonomy): Eukaryota > Metazoa > Chordata > Mammalia > Artiodactyla > Bovidae > Capricornis > Capricornis sumatraensis. The sequence continues at coordinate 62,067,699 of NC_091071.1, read as the reverse complement.
AGTTCTTTTTTGGCTCTTGGACAGAGCATAATACTCAGCACTAGGAAAGTTCTCTTTAAATATTTGTTCAAGTACTGATGCTACTGTTCATTTCAATAAATACATGTTGAGCATCTACTCAACAAGCGGGAAATACAGTGCAATCCACAGTCCCTGCCTTCCTTACTTAACCTTCCACAGTAGTCTTTCCTTTACCATATGGCATTCTCTGATTATCATTTTAAACCCTTTCCTACTACCACTCGCATTCTTTGCTTGTTTTAATAAAGCAGGATCATGCCAAACAATCTATTATAGTAAGTCACCAAACATCCCTGCCCTTCCTTTTTCCATACCCACTAGTTCCACAACAGTGAGGACCCAGTTCTTACATAAACGACAACTATTGCAACAGGAAACACATTAGGCTATAAATGCTGGTGTTTGGGTGCTGTATTTTCCAATGACAACAGATTGAACATAGCTCAATCACTTAAATCCACTAGGCCTCACCTCTGGAGTTCCTTCGGCTCTATTCATTTTTAGTATTTTGTTAATAAGGTAAACATATCCTTCTTTATATATCTATAAAGTGAAGGGACAGCCAGATCCTTCCAAAGCAGCTGTCCAGCATATGCTTGAACTCTGAATGATAGGGAACCACTCCTATCTCACAATAGTGTTCATCTTTGAACAGCCCTGCTAGTCCCTACTTTGAACTGAAATGTGTCTCCCTGTAAACTTGGTAGGTAACAATGGTATTAGTAGAAAACACCATTGGATTTAAACTCCAAAGTAGTGTGGTCAGGTCCTAGTTCTATAACTTCCATCTGTTAGGTAGGTAGAATAGGGAAAAGGAGTCGAAAATGGTGGTGGCTAAAAGACAAGGAAGGGAAAAGCCCACAAAAATAGAACAAAAGAAGGTCCGAGGACCAGAGTGAAGACTTCAGGCAGAACAAACAGCTCTGCTGGCCAAGCCCAATTTGCACAGGGCAGGCCCGGGGGAGGAAACATATAAAAGGAGGAGCCTGAGCGCGCTCTCTCCCTTCCTCTCCCGCGTGCTTGCGCTCTTTCTCTCTCTCTCCCTTTCTCTCTCCCCCTCTCCCAAGCGCTCCTCCACTCTCTTCCCTTCAAATCTTTGGGTTGGCATGCCCTCACGCTTCGAGGATGGATTCTCCTGCTATCTTCTAAGTAAAATAGAGCTGTAACACTGATTTGCCTAAGAGCTATAACACGGTTTGTCCAAGACCCAAGAACTGTGACGCGCCGAGGGCTTTAATGTCCATTGCCCCAAATCTTTGTCGTGACGAGACAAAGAACCGAGGAACATACACTCACGTGACACAATTATATGACCTTGGACAAGCACAAAACAGCTCCAAGTATTAGTTTGCTTGACTTTAAAAGAGGAAAATAATAACATGTTAGATCATTAGCATTAATAGGAATACAACTGAATTAAAACATCCAGTGAACGTAAATGTAGTACTTAGATGTACTGAGTACAGAAGTGTCCAAGCCCCCTTCCATACATAGCCTTTTATACCGCCTAAGTGAGCAAACAGGGTGTGTGCCTTCTCACACAGCCTTGACACACATGCCCTATGCATCTCCCCCACACACTCACCTCTAAACATACTCTAGTGCCTCTTAAAAGGTGGCATGTAGAATTGAGTCCAGCCTTCCAGGGATAAAGAGAAAAGAGAGAAATACAACTTTATACATTCTTATGATGATGTTTCAAAATTCAGCTTGATATCACATTTACATTTTTCTACCAACCTGCACTATTCATAAATGTCATGTTCTTTTTTGCCAACTAAAAACAAAAACTCAAACCTTTTCTAGGACCTTAACACATACATACCTATTTAAGCATATTCCTCCAAACTGAATTTGTGCAAGTTGTTTTTGGAGACTGAGTGTGCACTTTTGCATGTATTCATCTTAAATATCACTTTGGAACTTATGTATCAGGATCCCCTGCCAAACAGAGAATAATGTGAAATAAGAATAACATTTGAAAGGCATTCAGGAGTGGAGGGGCAGGGAGAATCCCCCAAGCACTTTAAGCAACTTCTTCCTAAATTCCTAAGTTCTCCCCTACAACTTAATTATAAATTATATAACTTCTCCCCTAAAATTATATAACTTCTCACATTCATTTTGCTTCATTATAACCTAGTATTTTATGTACAAATGTTTCCCAAACATCATTCTCTGGAACTTCTGAAGAACGCACTGAGATAAGGTAGACCTACACTGAAGCTGAGCTGAGTCAGGTAATTTGCTGAACACTCACTGCCCCAAAATAGGCTTCTCGGAGAAACTGCTCCACCCACAGGCCCTGTTGAAGGGATGGCCCCAGGCAGTACTCTTTCCTGCCCTGTAATCCCTGAATCACTGTGGATTACCCCTGGGAGGGTACCTGACCTGTAAACAGTCAATGCACACTCATTCAAAATGACCTGGGAAAAAACTCAATCCAAAAAACCAGCCCAATCAGACAATCAACTGGGGAAGCTGGATCCAAAAAGAGGCAGAGAAGGGTGGCCACATGTGAGAAGGGCACTGACACATCTCCAGTGAGCAGAAGCTAACATTAGCCAAATGACTACACAGAAAACATCCATTTGCACATCCATTCACTCATTTGCACAATGAATACTTATCAAGAGTTTCCTATTTTAGGTGCTGGGAATACTGTATGTAGGGAGAAAATACACAAAAATTTTGCAAGGATCATGCATTTTGGTGGATGGGACAAGCAATAAAAAAAAATTAACATACCAAACAGTATTAGAAGGTGGTAAATGTTGGATAAACATTATGCTGGGGAGAGAACTAGAAAGTGCCAGAGGCTGGGGTGCAACTTTCTATCACAGGAATAGAGAAAGTTTCAGTAGAAGGTTATTTTGGAGCTAAGGCTTGAAGGAAGTGAGGCGCTGAGCCCTTAGTAAAGAAGCTGGAGGAGTCAACAGGTAGCGTGCTAATCAGAAAGCAGACACCAAGTACAGGGCAAAACTAGGCAAGCTGGAGAGCAGGGCATTCAAAATCTTCTTCTTGTTCTGTCACTAAGTCATGTTTGACTCTTTGCGACCCCATGGACTTCAGCAGGCCAGGCTTCCCTGTCCTTCAGTAACTCCCAGAGTTTGCTCAAACGCATGTCCATTGAGTTAGTGATGCCTTCCAACCATCTTATCGTCGGTTGCCCCCTCCTCCTCCTGCTCTCAGTCTTTCTCAGCATCATGGTCTTTTCCATTGAGTCTGCTCTTTGTATCAAGTGGTCAAAGTATTGGGGCTTCAGTATCAGACCTTACCATGAATATCAGGGTTGATTTCCTTTAGGATAGACTGCTGTCCACGGGACTGTCAAGAGTCTTCTCCAGCACCACAATCCAAAGCATTAATTCTTTGTCAGTCAGCTTTCTTTATGGTCCAACTCACGTACATGACCACTGGAAAAACCATAGCTTTGACTATATGGACCTTTGTGGGCAAAGTGATGTCTCTGCTTTTTAATGCACTGTCTAGGTTTGCCATAGCTTTCCTTCCGAGGAGCAAGAGTATTAATTTCATGGCTACAGTCACCATCCACAGTGATCTGGACCCCAAGAAAATACAATCTGTCATGGTTTCCACTTTTTCTCCATCTATTTGCCATGAAGTGATGGGACTGGATGCCATGATCTTAGTTTTTTGAGTGTTGAGTTTTAAGCCAGCTTTTTCACTCTCCTCTTTCACCTTCATCAAGAAGCTCTTTAGTTCCTCTTCACTTTCTGCCATTATAGTGGTATCATCTGCATTTTGAGATTGTTGATATTTCTCCCAGCAATCTTGATTCCAGCTTCCAGCTTCATCTAGCCTGGCATTTCACATAATGTACTCTACATAGAAGTTAATAAGTAGGGTGACAATATGCAGTCTTGACAGACTCCTTTCCCAATTTTGAATCAGTCCATTGTTCCATGTCCAATTCTAACTGTTCCTTCTTGACCCACATACAATTTTCTGAGGAGACAGGTAAAGTGGTCCGGTATTCCCATCTCTAAGAATTTTCCACAGTTTGTTGTGATACCCAGTCAAAGGCTTTAGTGTAGTCAATGAAGCAGACGTTTTTCTGCAATTCCTTTGCTTTTTCTATGTTGGCAATTTGATCTCTCGTTCCTCTGACATTTCTAAATCCAGCTTGTACATCTGGAAGTTCTTGGTTCACATTCTGTTCAAGCCTAACTTGAAGGATTTTGAGTATTACCTTGCTAGCATGTGAGATGAGTGCAACTGTATAGTAGTTTGAACATTCTTTGGAGATGCCTTTCTTTGGGACTGGAATGAAAACTGGCCAACACTGAGTTAGTAATGCTTCCTAAGGCCCACTTGACTTCACACTCCGGGATGTCTGGTTCTAAGTGAGTGATCACACCACTGTGGTTATCCAGGTCATTAAGACCTTTCTTGTACAGTTCTTCCATGTATTCTTGCTACCTCGTATTAATATCTTCTGCTTTTATTAGGTCCTTTCCATTTCTGTCCTTTATTAGGCCCATCCTTGCATGAAACGTTCCCTTAATATTGTCAGTTTTCTTAAGGAGATCTCTAGTTTTTCCTGTTCTATTGTTTTCCTCTACTTTGCACTGTTCACTTAGGAAGGCCTTCTTATCTCTCCTTGCTGTTGTCTGGAATGATGCATTCAATTGGCTATATCTTTCCTTTTCTCCTTTACTTCTCTTCCTTTCTCAGCTATTTCTAGCTGGGTCTTTTTAAAAACAAAACATTCCCAGCACATTCCCAGGTGTATTGGACCAGATCTTGGCAGAGGGGGCCTCTAAATCTGTATTTTTAAATCAGTCCTCAGGTGATTGGGATGTTCCAGCAGTATGAGAACTCTGGCTCTTAAAATATACAAAATTCCTACTGATACACTGGGTTCTGAATCTCCTTCAAATTCTGTGTTCCATAAAGCTCAACTCAGTCTGCACCCCTCTCCTCCTAAGAGGCTTTGTTGTTGAACTTTCCTGTTATTCCTAGGAAGGAAAGCTAATATCATGGCTGAGATTTCAGTTTTTCTGATTAACATATGTATTCTTCACAAACCCAACCGACAAGAACCAAACCCTATTCCCTGAGGTCACATGTTTGAGTTTCCATATCTTGCAAGTAGAATTGCCTAACAAACCACAGTCACAAAGCTGTGATATGGTGCCAAAGCTGCAGCACTGAGCAACTCTTTGGGAGTATTTAGCATTTCAAAATCAATATTAGAAAAATTATCAAGGTATTGTATTTTTAAATCTAAAGGAATATAACACTTATTTTTAATAATGTACATTTAATACTTTAGTGAATTTTTAGGAAAGATCTTTAATAATTTTCTTTTAAAATTACTGCCAAGTTAAGTTGCGTCAGTTGTGTCCAACTCTGTGTGACCCCACAGACGGCAGCCCACCAGGCTCCCCCATCCCTGGGATTCTCCAGGCAAGAACACTGGAGTGGGTTGCCATTTCCTTCTCCAATGCATGAAAGTGAAAAGTGAAAGTGAAGTCACTCAGTCATGTCCGACTCTTAAAATGACTACGAGTACTTATTTCATCAGTTTTTGACAGTTTAATTCCAAGCGCAAGACTTCTGTCTTTTATTGAGGAAGTTAAAAAGATACGGTTTTTGAAAAATGTACTTTCATGTTTCTGAAATTATAAAAATAACACTTTAAAGAGTGGAGTTGTTTTTGTTGTTGTTGTTTGTTTGTTTTGGTTTGTAGCTTTGTTGTGCCACCTATTCATCCATCATCTAGGCCAATGTATTTCGAGTCCTTTAGACAACAGAACTTTTTCCAAGGTCAGCATAGTTTGTATTCATTTGTATCAGGTAGGATTTTTTTTCCCCCAAAGACACTTTCATACAATGTTTTTAGTAAACAGGCCAAAGGAAAGAGTAAAAAATAATGTTTTATTTTTTATGAAATCAGCAGGTTTTTTCTTTCTAATAGGACTGATTCTTCTAGTGAGATCTTAGGATTTTAAAGCTGGAAGACAACCCCACCACACCCCCGCCCCATCTGTCCCAGCATCCTCATTTTCCCATGACCTGGACAAATTAAGCAACATACCTAATACTAGACTTAGCTAACGAAACATCTAGAGTCCAGGCCTCTGGACTGCTGCTGCTGCTAAGTCACATCAGTCGTGTCCGACTCTGTGTGACCCCATAGACGGCAGCCCACCAGGCTCCGCCGTCCCTGGGATTCTCCAGGCAAGAACATTGGAGTGGGTTGCCATTTCCTTCTCCAATGCATGAAAGTGAAAAGTGAAAGCGAAGTCGCTCAGTCGTGTCTGACTCAGCGACCCCATGGACTGCAGCCTACCAGGCTCCTCCGTCCCTGGGATTTTCCAGGCAAGAGTACTGGGGTGGGGTGCCATCGCCTTCTCCTACTAGCTGCTATAAGCTAAAAGTGGATGAAGATTTGCAGCACCATCTGTATGTGTGTAAATAGATGTGGTGCATAATTTAGGCATGATACAAGTTTATTTCTTGAATATCAATAGTGCTTTAAAAGTATTCTGAGTAATAGAAAATGAAATAAAATTTCAGACTAAGGAAAAGTCCCTAATTTTAGCAATCAATTTACTGTTAATCCTAATTAATATAAACTTTGTAATAGAGATGAACAAAGGAGGTCAGGTTAAAGGCAAATTATTTTATATGCTTCTGGCAATATACAATACATTCCATAATAGAGTACAGTAAACTGGCTATGAAATTTTTATAGTTCTGTCCAATAAATTTTCTTCCAATCAGTACCATTAAATGTCAGTACAGTATATGCTCCAATAGCTGTCAGAACTCTTTGGTGGCAAGTATCAGAGCCAGTCTGAACTGGACTGGGGTGGAGGCATGATGGATTTTCTGGATATAACTTAGGGGCACGGACAGAAGAACAGCATTTCTGAGGACTTCTGAGCCAGAACCAGAAATCAAATCAAAGTCAACATCTTTCTCAGAGCCCCTTCTCCCAATCCAGTTTCTTTCTGGCCTGTCTTCAGTCTGTAGAGCTTCAAACTAGTTTGTTTTAGGTTATAAGGAGAAGAGCTACTGTTTGCACTGAGCGGGTATCCTTCATCTGATAGATTGTTCATGTAGAATAACACCAGGGGAGTGAAAATTTTGGGTCATATGAATGGTCAAACACTGAACGGTAGAACAACCTCCTAGAGGGTGGAGGGCTGGGTATCATCACAGGCAGCTCCCATCATGGGAGGAAGTCTCCTTCAAAAAAAGGTGAGGCATGGCCAGTAAAAGGGGAGAATGGGGAACCGGACTGACAAAAAAGAATAGTCACTGCAGGATGTGTGCCTCTCTAAACCTCAGACTAAAAGCGCAGTTTTTGTGAAATATCTTATTACCCACCCAAATACTAAAATTATGTTAATCACAGTATATTAAAAACATACATTCAAGTACCTTATTTTCTGGTTTGTTGACGCACCTTTAAAACCCTACCCTGCAATAATTCTTCAGTTTATTCATGATTCAGTTCAGTTCAGTTGCTCAGTCATGTCTGACTCTGCAACCCACCCCATGGACTGCAGCATGCCAGGCTTCCCTGTCCATCACCAACTCCCGGAGCTTGCTCAAACTCATGTCCATCAAGTCAGTGATGCCATCCATCCAACCATCTCATCCTCTGCTGTGGCCTTCGCCTCCTGCCTTCAATCTTTCCCAGCATCAGGGTCATTTAATGAATCAGTTCTTCACATGGCCAAAGTATTAGCCAGGTGGCCAAAGTATTGGCGCTTCAGCATTAGTCCTTCCAATGAATATTCAGGACTGGTTTCCTGTAGGATTGACTGATTTAATCCAAGGGACTCTCAAGAGTCTTCTCTAGCACCACAGTTTCAAACCATCAATTCTTTGGCACTCAGCTTTCTTTATGGTCCAGCTCTCACAACCATACATGACTACTGGAAAAACCATAGCTTTGACTAGATGGACCTTTGTTGGCAAAGTAATGTCTCTGCTTTTGAATATGCTGTCTAGGTTGGTCATAGCTTTTCTTTCAAGGAGTAAGCGTCTTTTAATTTCATGGCTGTAGTCACCATCTGCAGTGATTGTGGAGCCCAAGAAAAGAAAGTCTGTCACTGTTTCCCTTGTTTCCCCATCTATTTGCCATGAAGTGATGGGACCGGATGCCACGATCTTAGTGTTTTGAATGTTTAGGATTCATGATTATTCATGATTGGGATAGAAAAATACAATTTTGCTTGATCAGAATATTTTTACTTATTATGTGCATTATAAGGTCTAAAAAAATTACATCTAAAAATATTTTATTCCAAGCTGAAGAGGTAAAAGCACTTGATTGTCAAGTTTAATCTGCATAGTGAAAGAATCAGATCTCATTTAGACGGCATTATTATTTAAGTTATGGAGAAAGTTCTCTAGTTTCTGTTACATGGTATTTCAGTATGGGGCTAGGTCCTACTATTAGTAAGACAGAAAAGAATGTTAAAAACAAGCTGGGTCCAAGTCATAAGATTTACTTTTGTTTTTCAGTGTGTTTCAGTCATCAGCCTGACTACAAGCATCAACGTTTACCTCAGCAATCAAGTAATGTGTTTTGCTCTGGACTCTCAAAATCTGAGGCCAGAGACCACAGTGTTCCCTCCTAGCTTCAGTTCTTCCATGATCAGAAAAGGCTCTCTTGCCTGTGTGTTTGCTTCTTGTGTATGTGTATGTTTTAATTCTGTGTTCTTGAACAAAATAGGGAAACCACATTTAAAAATAATCTCCAGCCATTGTCCAGGATCCTTCCACTCTGTCACTGTCCAGTTGGTCTGGAGAGGTGGAGAAACTCGGCTGTGACTGTAGCAGCTGAATGGCAGCTTGGGAGAAGGCCCATTGCATAAAGTTGGAGGAGGCACTAACAATACTAAAGCAAAGGATTGATTTGCTTGTGGGATAAAGTGGGAAATGGAAAGAATTGCCTTTTGTAGCAATCCAACTTTTCCTCTCCTTCTGGCTCTCCTTCTGAATAAAACATTATTATATAACAAAGGGCCTTTAAACAATTTCTTTCTTTTTTTTTTTAATTGGCAAGTTGACAAATACAGATTGTGTCATCCTGGGTTACAGCCACTTCTTAGGGTGTGGAGTTACTTGATTCCCGCACTGTGGATCAGTGCTCAAAACATGTTACACAATCTAGGTTCGTGCCTCACTAATATTATCTTAGATTCAGAAGAACAGAATAAAAGGCATGTTTCCCTTCGGGGACTTGAAGAAAGGGAGTCACACAATTCTAGTTGACCACCGTATTCTGAAACCTTAACTTTTATATATAAAAATGTGCAAATAAGCCAATAAATCTGATTACTGTATCACTGTTCTTAAGATGAAAACAATTACAGTTTACACTTTTTCAGTTAAAGTGTGGCAGCAAGTCTGGCACAAGAGCTGTTGCTGGCACTCAGCTTACCCTTCTGAGAAACAACCCTAGGTATCTGATCTGTATTGAAATTATGCTAAGATGCTTTGATGGTCATTTTAATGTCCTACGAGCAACTTTCAAGCATTTTAGGTGGAAAAAAGGTGGGCATGAACAGAAACATGGGAAAAGACATTCAATGATGTTTTTTCAGACAACCAAATCTGTAGTGCCAACCCCAGGGAAGGACAGGGAAGCCTGGTTTGCTGTAGCCCATGGAGTCGCAAAAATTCAGACAAGACTTAGTGACTGAACAACAGCAACAACCCTGCTTTAGAGTCCTAGAGACAAGGTTGAAGACATTATAAGTTTGTGCTCAGTCTCATGGGGAGACACAACCCAATCAAACACTCATTGCAATACAACACACGCTAGAGTTACCATTAAATTCTACACAAACATTATACGAATCCAGAGAAGAGCTGCTGCCAAGGTGTCTAGTGATACTTTAGGAGGCTTTGACACCTAAACTAAGTCTAGAAGAAAGAGTGGGCAGTGTCTAGGCTGGAAACAGAAGAAAAAAGAAGAAGAAACAACAAATTCAGTGGCTCATGCTCAGTCGTGTCTGATTCTTTGCAACGCTCAGTTCAGTTCAGTTCAGTTCAGTCGCTCAGTCATGTCTGACTCTGCAACCCCATGAATCGCAGCACGCCAGGCCTCCCTGTCCATCACCATCTCCCGGAGTTCACTCAGACTCACGTCCATCAAGTCGGTGATGCCATCCAGCCATCTCATCCTCTGTTGTCCCCTTCTCCTCCTGCCCCCAATCCCTCCCAGCATCAAAGTCTTTTCCAATGAGTCAACTCTTTGCGTGAAGTGGCCAAAGTACTGGAGTTTCAGCTTTAGCATCATTCCTTCCAATGAACACCCAGGGCTGATCTCCTTCAGAATGGACTGGTTGGATCGCTTTGCAGTCCGAGGGACTCTCGAGTCTTCTCCTACACCAGAGTTCAAAAGCATCAATTATTTGGCACTCAGCTTTCTTCATAGTGCAACTCTCACATCCATACATGACCACTGGAAAAACCATGGCCTTGACTAGACAGACCTTTGTTGGCAAAGTAATGTCTCTGCTTTTCAATATGCTATCTAGGTTGGTCATAACTTTCTTTCCAAGGAGTAAGTGTCTTTTAATTTCATGGCTGCAATCACCATCTGCAGTGATTTTGGAGCCCCAAAAAATAAAGTCTGACACTGTTTCCACTGTTTCTATTTCTCATGAAGTGATGGGACCAGATGCCATGATCTTTGTTTTCTGAATGTTGAGCTTTAAGCCAACTTTTTTACTCTCCACTTTCACTTTCATCAAGAGGCGTTTTAGTTCCTTTTCACTTTCTGCCATAAGGGTGGTGTCATAGGGTTGAAAAAGCTGACTGTAACCTGCCAGCTCCTTTGTCCATGAGATTTCCCAGGCAAGAATACTGGAGTGGGCTGCTGTTTCCTTCTCCAAAAGATCTTCTGGATACAGAGATCAAACCTGTATCACCACTAAGCCACTGAGGAAGCCCCATGCTGCTGCTACTGCTGCTAAGTTGCTTCAGTTGTGTCCAACTCTGTGCGATCCCATAGAGGGCAGCCCACCAGGCACCCCCGTCCCTGGGATTCTCCAGGTAAGAACACTGGAGTGGGTTGCCATTTCCTTCTCCAATGCAGGAAAGTGGAAAGCGAAAGTGAAGTGGCTCAGTCGTGTCCGACTCTTCATAACCGCATGGACTGCAGCCCACCAGGCTCCTCCCTCCATGGGATTTTCCAGGCGAGAGTACTGGAGTGGGGTGCCATTGCCTCCTCCGAGGAAGCCCCATATACAGTGGCTAAGAAGCACTAAAGAGCATGCTACTTGAAGAATTTTGAGTATTCTTACTGTGGCTACATGAGCAGCGAGAGGGTCAATTAAGGGAAGATGGAAGTGAGAAACAACTGTGGGACAAGGGTGGAAAATTTAACAATTGCACAGTCCAGGCAAGTAATGAAAATGGTAGCAGCTGAGCAGGTCTAGGTGCAAATGTATTCACTGTGAGTGAATGGCTCACTGCAGAACGAAAAACCTCTAAAAATATGGCACCAAATGACTTACCTCCCCAAATATGACAGATTGCATCTTTCCCCATACCTTTGCCAAGAATGGGTATTTACAGCAATATTTTTCATTCATTCAACAAATATTTATTGAGTGCCTCCTATTATGAGGGATGGTATTTTTAGAAACTGAGGATACAGCAGTGAATAAAGCAAAATTTTTATCCTCATTGAACTGATACACTAGTTGAAGGGCACACAGACAAAATAAAGTAAAATGTGTAGCTGCTAGATGAATGCTATGGAGAAAAATAAAGGAAGGACGACAAATAGAGGACGGGAGATATGTTGGATTTCAGATAGATAACCAGGAAGGTGTGTCACCAAGGAGGCAGCCATGAAAGAAAGACTGGAAAAGTTGAAAGCGGGCAGAATTCTGCGCGAAAAGTGTTTCAAGCAGCAGAAACAACAAACAAAACACCTGCCAGAGCAGAGAGGGAAGGGAATAATGTGAGAGGGAGAGAGTTTGTGCTGGGTCTTTTAGGGAACTGATTGCGGTTCTTCCTCTAAGCAAATTGCAAAAGCTTCAGAGTTTTGAGCAGAGGAGTGATAGGTGGGGTTTGTACTTTTAAAGACTCATTCTGGCTGCTGAGTGTAGAGTGCCTTGAAGGGAAGGGTATAAACCCAGAGACCAGCTGAGAGAAGAGAACTACTGGGTTGGTCAAAAAGTTCCTTTGGGGGAGCAGGGAGGAGAGGAAAGGAAAGATATAATGTATCAAGCTAGAAGGTATTCCTTTACTGGGGAGTTTTTGTTTTTGTTGTATGTTATTAAAAAGTTGATTTTCCGGCTTCCCTGGTGGCCCAGTGGTTAAGAATCTACCTGCTAATGCCGGGGACATGGCTTCCATCCCTGGTCTGGGAAGATCCCACATGTTATGGGGTAATTAAGTCTGTGTGCCACAACTACTGAAGCCTGCACCTAGAGTCCCGGAGAAGGCAATGGCACCCCACTCCAGTACTCTCGCCTGGAAAGTCCCATGGATGGAGGAGCCTGGTAGGCTGCAGTCCATGGGGTTGCTAACAGTTGGACACAACTGAGCGACTTGACTTTCACTTTTCACTTTCATGCATTGGAGAAGGAAATGGCAACCCACTCCAGTGTTCTTGCCTGGAGAATCCCAGGGACGGGGGAGCCTGGTGGGCTGCCGTCTATGGGGTCGCACAGAGTCGGACACAACTGAAGCGACTTAGCTGCAGCAGCAGCAGGAGCAGCAGCAGCAGCAGCAGGAGCAGCAGCAGCAGCAGCAGCAGCAGCAGCAGCAGCAGTAGCAGCAGCATGTAGAGTCCACGCTCTGCAACAAGAGAATCACTGCAGTGAGAAGCCTGCACATAGCAACCAAAAGTAGCCCCTGCTCACTGAAACTACAGCAATCCCACAGCAACAAAGATGCAGCACAGCCAAAAATAAATACAAATAAATAAATCTTAAACAAAAAAAAAAAGAGTTCCTTTGGATTTTTTGGTAATATCTGATGGAAAAACCCAAGCGAACTTTTTTGGCCTACCCGATACTCAGGACTGATGTGACTGTGGCTTGTCACAGTGTGGGGAAAGCAGGTGAGGTGGTAAGTAGTGGTTAGATTCTGGTTATAAGATAAAAGCAGGGCACCAGGATTCCACACCAGATGTAGATGTTTAGGAAGAAAAGAATCCAGTGATAACTCTTGGGTTTGGGGCCTGAGCAACTAGAACAGTAATACTCTATATTTACTATGTGGAAATTGTAGGGAGGAGCACTTTGGCTTGAGGGGGATGGAAAGGGAGGAGTGCTTAATAATTTGGTTTTGAAAATGTTAACTTTGAGATACATATCAGATAATAAGCATAAATTTAGAGTAAAGCAGCTGGAAATATGAGTTGAGAGGTCTGGACTAGAAACATACATTTGGAATATGTTGGTATATCAATGTAAAGGTAATGTCACAACTATGAGACTCGGTGAGATTAATGAGAACAAATGTAGAGAAGAGATCTAAAGCCTCCGCTATCCATTCTGGAGCATCCAGCATTTAGAGACTGGGAAGATGAGCCAGAATCAACAAAGGAAACTTAACTATCACGAGGCCGTAAAAAATATATATATATATATCAGGAGCATGTATTATTATGGAAATCAAGTAAAGAAATATTTTTAAAAGAGGAGAATGACCAACTCAATCTAATACTACTAATAGCGTGAGTGTATTAGCTGGGGTTTTTTAGAGAATGAGAACCCATAGGTAGGATAGATGTATGTATTGTGTTTGTTTTTTTAAAAAAATTGGCTTAAACAATTACAGAGTTTGGCATGTCCACAATTTGCAGAGGGAACTGGTAACTTAGAGGCCCAAGCAGCCTTGATGCTGCAGTTCAAGTCCCAGGGCCTTCTGCTATGGAATCCCTCTTGTTGGGGGAAATGTCCATCTTTTGTTCTGGTCAGGGGTTCAGCTGAATGGATGAAGCCCACCCACATTATGGAGGGCAATCTGCTTTACTCAAAGTCCACCAATTTAAGTGTAAACCTTTTCCCAATACACTTTCACCAAAACATCCAAATAAATGTCTGACCAAATATCTGGGTACTATGACCCAGAGAAGGCGACACGTAAAATTGTCACTGCAACAAAGATGAGGCTGAGAAATGGCAGGTGTAATTAGCAACAACCAGGCTATTGGCGACCCAAGGAAGAGCAGGTTTGATAGAATGATGGGAGAAAGCTTGATTGGAAGGAGTCTACAAGAAAATAGGAGGGGGAATGCCATGTACTTCTGGGTTCATTGGACATGGGGGAAAGAAAACACAGCAGTGTTAAGCCACCAAGGCAGACTGACCTGGTGCCGGTTGCCAGCACCCAGAGAAGCAATCTAGGGACAAGACAGGGACCTAAAGGAGATCAGCTCTCTCCTGAAGCTGGAGACCTGAAAAGAAGTCCCAGTGGTCCCAGGTGAGTGGTACATGTGGTTTCACACAGAAGAGGGGTTTTGGAGAAACATATCTTTTGTTTAAAACTTTGAGAATCCCACAAATTAATATCAACTAAATCAATCAGTATAAGAAATATATAAGCAAAAAATGCATGAGAGAATCAGAAGCAGCAAACATCTGATCTAGTCTCCCAAAAGTTTCAAATATTCATGTTACCAAACAAGCAAAAATTTACTATAACATGTTGAAAAATTAAAAAATGATAAATAAGGTGAGTAAGTAATAAGAAGCTTCACGTCTAAAACCAGAAACATTTTGGGGAAAAAAAAAACAGACAAAACTTTACGAAATAGAAATAGAACTCTACTCAATGCTCTGTAATAACCTATGTGGGAAAAGAATCTAAAAAATAGTACATGTCTACATACAACTGAGTCACTTTGCTCTGCAGCAGAAACTAACACAACATTATAGTTCAGCTATATTCCAATAAAAATTTTTTAAAATACAACCATTAAACAAGTCTCAGTTGATTAGTTAAAACACATATTATGCACAGTGGAATAAAAATATGGTAAATTTAAAGGACAGATCTGAAGAAATTTTACAGAAGATGAGCAGATGGAAAATATAAAAGGTTAACAGATATAGAAATAGTCATATGATATTGCTAGGAAGAAAGGAAGAGAAAGCTTGTTTGTGCCACATACCTAGCACCAAGTAGGCAAGAAGATACATAAAACCCGCAGGGTTCATAATCACTGACTCTGAACCTGACTGGTACCATCAAATGTTAGACTGATCTGATTAGTATTTCTTCCTTTGGGGGAGGCTGGGAAAAGGGTTGGGGAAATGACAGAGCCAACAAAAGTTCCTCATCCTAGTTACCAATAATAAATGTAATGCATAAACTATGGAGTCACTCATTATACTCATATTTTAATATCAGACTAATCTTGCCATGCGACAGAACTTTCATTTGGGTGTAGTTTCTTCTTCTTTGCCTGCAAACATGCTTAAGTTTCTATTTATTTATAAAAAACAAAATTCAAATAATTCTTTTAAGTTATTGTCTTTCTTTCCCCTTCCATTCAATAATAAATTTCTTGGGAAAAAATGAAATCATCTAGACTTGAAATGAATATTTGTTCTCTGTTCATTCACTACTTGCTGCCTCCCAGCTAATCAACTGAAACAGTTCTTTCAAAGTTAACAATGACTGCTCATCTTAGTCAACGAATTTTCCTCTTTTCCCTCTATGCAGTATTTGATAACTCATTCCCTTCTTTTTAAAAAATCTACAAATATTTATCAAAATTTTGCTAGTCTCTAAACTAGGTCCTGAAAATAAAAAGAGAATTCTCTGATGTCAAGTGGTTTACAGTTTACTTATCAGAGAAGACATGTGCACAACAAAATGAAATAAAACACTGAAGAGGGAGTGATCACTTCTCTCTGGTGGGGCTGGGGGAGGGGCTGGAGGTAGGAGAAGGGGAATCAGGAAAGACTTTACACTTGAGTTTTTGAAAGACAGTGTGTGTTGATTAGGTGAAAGTGTGCAGACTCAGGCATCATTCAAAGCAGAGTAAACACATGAGCATTAAACATCCAAGTGAGTCGAGTTTATTTTTGATTTATGCAAACAGGACAGTTTGCATGGGACAGAAGACACAAGTTGACCATTAGGGCCAAAATGAAAAGCAATACAAAATCACAGAAGACTTTCAACTTTCCGAGGAGTCTGGACTATTATCAGCATTCAACAAAGTGCTGAAGGGATTCTCCTCCTTCTTTTTTCTTCTTTTTACTATGTGTATAATTTAGAAATAACACTCTAGCAGGAAGGAGTCTTAACTGGAAGGCTCTAAAACTGGAGAAAGGAGACATTGAGAACATTGACCCACTGATGAACATTGAGATTAACTTCCGTTTGCCATCAGATATAATGCTGTAAAATAACATTAGCGTTATATCACTCTGATTATTTCCTTGGTAGAAATTCCTGGAAGTAGAAATTGCAGTATCAAATTTGTTAACAATTACAAAGTTGCTTGATACATATTGACAAACGGCTTTCCAAATGACTGTCTCCGTAGATGTTTCCATTAGCACCAAGAATTGCATTAAATTTAAGAAAAATTTTCTAAGTGTATAGTCAAACATTTCCTCTATGTTTAATTTGCATTTCCAGAATTACAAGTTAGTACATTTACTGGAAATTTGTATTTTCTTATTTTGGGAATTATCCATTCATGTTCTTTGATCATTTTTTCCATTAGAATGTTGTTTTTTCTTGATTTATGTTAAGTATACTGATCTTTTCTAATACGCCATCCTTTTTTGCATATATTAATATACAAATATTATAGCTATTTTATAGCCAAATATATAGATCTTTTCCTTTTTAAACACTTTTCTTTCATTGTCTGTGACACTGTTTTATTGTTTTCTATTTCTTAGTCCATTTTGCTATAGTGTCTAGCTGATACGTCTCCCACCTTCAAATAGAGATTTGTCACGGCCTTTTGCTTTCTTATGTTAATGTCGTTACACTCAGAGATCTAACCTATTTCAAATCTTCTACTGGTTTTAAATATTGACGCTCTTAATCTAAATTTTTTTTTTCCTGAGTAATGTTCAGTTCAGCTCAGTCGCTCAGTCGTGTCCGACTCTTTGTGACCCCATGAATTGCAGCACGTCAAGCCTCCCGGTCCATCAACAACTCCTGGAGTTCACTCAGACTCACGTCCATCGAGTCAGTGATGCCATCCAGCCATCTCATCCTCGGTCGTCCCCTTCTCCTCCTGCCCCCAATCCCTCCCAGCATCAGAGTCTTTTCCAATGAGTCAACCCTTCGCATGAGGTGGCCAAAGTACTGGAGTTTCAACTTTACCATCATTCCTTCCAAAGAACACCCAGGGCTGATCTCCTTCAGAATGGACTGGTTGGATCTCCTTGCAGTCCAAGGGACTCTCAAGAGTCTTCTCCAACACCACAGTTCAAAAGCATCAATTCTTCGGCGCTCAGCTTTCTTCATAGTCCAACTCTCAGATCCATACATGACTACTGGAAAAACCATAGCCTTGACTAGGTGGACCTTAGTCGGCAAAGTAATGTCTCTGCTTTTGAATATGCTATCTACGTTGGTCATAACTTTTCTTTTAATCTCATGGCTGCAATCACCATCTGCAGTGATTTTGGAGCCCCCCAAAATAAAACCTGACACTGTTTTCACTGTTTCTCCATCTATTTCCCATGGAGTGATAGGACCGGATGCCATGATCTTCGTTTTCTGAATATTGAGCTTTAAGCCAACATTTTCACTCTCCTTTTTTACTTTCATCAAGAGGGTTTTTAGTTCCTCTTTGCTTTCTGCCATAAGGGTGGTGTCATCTGCATATCTGAGGTTATTGATATTTCTCCCAGCAATCTTGATTCCGGTAATATACATAGTATCAAATTCAAAAGTACAAAGTAATTTGAAGTGAAAAAAAATCTATTTTTCTCCTTGACCCATACTCATCCACTTTATCTCCTAGGAGGCAACCACGATTATAGTCTCTTGCAGAACCTTCTAAGAGTAGGCTGTGTGTGTTGTCACCATATGGACTATAGCCCACCAGGCTCCTTTCTCCATGGGATTCTCCAGGCAAGAATACTGGAGTGCGTTTCCATTTCCTCCTCGAGGGGATCTTCCTGACCCAGGGATCAAACCTGTGTCTCCTGCATCTCCTGCATTGCAGGCAGATATTTTACTGCTGAGCCACCCACCAGGAAAGCCTGTAATTATAATATATATCACTATATTATATATATACTATATATATAATTTTCCCCCACATGTTAGTACCCTGATCTACACATTACTTTTTGAACTCAATAGATTTTGGAGATCTTTTCCCAGTACACATGAGACACATTAAATTGCATTATTTAAATATATATTTTTAAAACCAGTCTTCTAATGCTAAACATTTAGTCCGCTTCAAGTATACCACAATCTTTTATAAACATCATTTTGTACTTACAGAATAGGTACTTAGGACTAGAATTGCTAAGAGTATTGCTGTTCAGTCGCTCGGTTGTGTCTAACTCTTCGGGACGCCACAGACTGCAGCACGCCAGACTTTTCTGGCTTTCACTGTCTCCCTGAGTTTGCTCAGATCCATGTGCATTGTATCAGGGATGCTCTGTCACCCCCTTCTCCTCCTGCCTTCAATCTTTCCCAGCATCAAGGTCTTTCCCAGTGAGTAACCCCTTCCCCATCAGGTGGCCACAGTATTGGAGCTGAAGTTTTAGCATAAGTCCTTTCAATGAATATTCAGGGATGATTTCCTTTAGGTCTGACTGGTTTGATCTCCTTGCAGTCCAAGGGACTCTCAAGGGTCTTCTCCAGCACCACAATACAAAAACATTAATTCTTCAGTGCTCAGCCTTCCTTATGGTCCAGCTCTCACATCTGTACATGACTATTAGAAAAACCAAAACTTTGAGTAGACAGACCTTTGCTGGCAAAATAATGTCTTTGTTTTTTAATATGCTGTCTAGGTTTGTCATAGCTTTCCTTCCAAGGAGCAGATGTCTCTTAATTTCATGGCTGCAGTCACCATCTGCAATGATTTGGGAGCCCAAGAAAATAGAATCTGTCACTGTTTCCACTTTCCCCCCTTCTATTTGCCATGAAGTGATGGGACCAGATGCCATGATCTTAGTTTTTTGAGTGTTGAGTTTTAAACCAGCTTTTTCACTTTCCTCTTTCATCCTCATCAAGAGGCTCTTTAGCTTCTCTTTGCTTTCTCCCATTACAGTGGTATCATCTGCATCTCTGAGGTTATTGATATTTCTCCCAGCAATCTAGATTCCAGCTTGGGATTCATCCAGCCTGGCATTTTGCATGATGTACTCTGCATATAAGTTAAATAAACAGGGTGACAATATATAGCTTTGATTTTCCCAATTTTGAACCAGTCCATTGTTCCATGTCCAGTTCTAACAGTTACTTCATGATCTGCATACAGATTTCTCAGGAGACAGGTAAGGTGGTCTGGTATTTCTATCTCTTTTTTGATTTTCCACAGTTTATTGTGATCCATACAGTCAAAGGCTTTAGTGTATTTAATGAAGCCAAAGTAGAGGATTTTCTGGAATTCCCTCGCTTTGTCTATGAAGAGTAAGAGTATGTGCATTTGTTATTTTGACTGACTCCTGTGAAATTGCCTTTTATTAAGGTTATTCCAATTACAACCTCTCCAGCAATGCTTGGTAATTCTAATTTTTTTTTTTTGCCAGTCTGGTAAGTGAAATGTAGCTTCTAATGTAGTATATAACTGGGTGAGGATTGGAATCTTTTCTATACATATAAGAGTAATTTGTATTTTCCTTCTTAATAAACTACTTTTTCATTCCTTTTCCCCCCTTACTCCTATTTTGTATGAATAGTTGGCCTTTTTTCGTATGAATTATAGGAATTTGCTTCTAATACGTGTTGTATATATTCTCAAATTTTAGTTTGTGTTAGTAATGTTGTGTTTTGTTTCCTATAAAATTTCTGATTATTATGGAAACAAATTCACCAATCATTGCTTTATGGCTTCTGTGTTTTATGTTATACTTGTAAAACCCTTCCCATGCTGATATTTAAAGCAAACTTTGCCAAGTTTTACATTTGTACCTTTATGGGTTTATTTTTACATCTAGATCTTTGATCTATTTGGAACTCATTTACATGCAAAGTGTAAGGTAGGAATCCAAGTTTTATTTTTTCCCAACTGCTATCCACTCACTGCAAAACCATTTGTTGAATAATTTTACTTTCCTCCTTAATTTGAAATGCTGTTTTTTTAAAATCACTTCCTTGCATTTTTTGGTCTATTTCTGGACATTCTATTGTGTTTTACTGATGAACATGCTCCAACCTAGTTTAATTATTGTACTTTAAACAGAGAGTACTTTTATGTAATAGGGAATCTACTCTCATTTTCCTTGTTTTCTGAAAATTTCCTCTTTATTCTTGCTTATGTATTTTTACATATAAACTTTAGAATCAGCTTGTCTAGTTCTAAAATTTAAGCATTCTTATTGTTGTACAGATTGGGATCAGGTTTAATTTACAGATTAATTTAGGAAGATTTAACACTTTTATCATGCTGATTATTTCCATCAAGAACATAGAATGTTTTTGATTTAAAGTCTTCTTTTGTGTCTTTCAGTAGTGTTTTTCATGTAAATGGCACACAGGTATCTTAAAGTTTATCCTTATATATTTCATCTTTTCACTGTTATTATAACATCTATTGCTCCTATGAAAATGACTTTCAAATTGATATGTTTACCTTCATATCTTTTAAAAACACCACACATACATGGCCAGCTGTTTTTTAGACTGTTTTCACCTGAAGGTTCTCCTATTATTTCAAACTCAGTTCAGTGCAGTTCAGTTCAGTTCAGTCACTCAGTTGTGTCTGACTCTTTGCGACCCGAGTCGCAGCACGCCAGGCCTCCCTGTCCATCACCATCTCCCAGAGTTCACTCAGACTCACGTCCATCAAGTCAGTGATGCCATCCAGCCATCTGATCCTCTGTCGTCCCCTTCTCCTCCTGCCCCCAATCCCTCCCAGCATCAAAGTCTTTTCCAATGAGTCAACCCTTCGCATGAGGTGGCCAAAGTACTGGAGTTTCAGCTTTAGCGTCATTCCTTCCAAAGAAATCTCAGGGCTGATCTCCTTCAGAATGGACTGGTTAGATCTCCTTGCAGTCCAAGGGACTCTCAAGAGTCTTCTCCAACACCACAGTTCAAAAGCATCAATTCTTCAGTGCTCAGCCTTCTTCACAGTCCAACTCTCACATCCATACGTGACCACTGGAAAAACCATAGCCTTGACTAGACAGACCTTTCTTGGTAAAGTAATGTCTCTGCTTTTGAATATGCTATCTAGGTTGGTCATAACTTTTCTTCCAAGGAGTAAGCATCTTTTAATTTCAGCAAGTGTCAAATTTGGTTCATCACTCTTCAGCAGCCAAATGTAGTCTGTGTTCTTCACTTCTGCATCAGAGCCTAATACAGGGACACATACCTGGCACATAGTAGGTTTATATACAGCTTCTGAGTGGACACACTTGCCTATGTGCTTCCTCTCTTTATCTTTCCCTACTTCTCTTTCTCTTTGTCATACAGACACACACATACTGAAAGCCAGCTACATAATTTGTGGGGCCTAGTGCAAAATAAAAAGGAAGGGCTCTTTGTTGGAAAGCAGGAAAAAAGTACTATTAAAGTTGCTAAAGTATAACCCTAACCCTTGCTCTCTCTTTTAATTTGTATGTTTTTGTTTGACATGTAACATCATCCAACAGAAAGAAAAATCAAAACTTTTAATAATTACTGTGCATTTTACCATTCATCTTTATTTTGTGCAATGTCAGTTTCAAACAGAAATAGAGCATTTAATGTATGCAGAATCACTGAAATGACACAATTTGCACATTCTGTTCTTAAGAGGACAGTGGAAATACCGCACAAAACTAACTCCACTGTTTTTATTTCACTTCTTGGTACTCATGCATCTACCCCCACTGTATACTTTGGGCATACTGCTATGTAAGGAAGGAGTACAAAGGAAAGCAATTATGGATTACCCTATCTTCACCTTTCCTTCTACATCATCATTTTCAGCTGAAATAGTTGGTTAATAAGGCAAGTAATGAGAATAAGAATGGGTTTCAAGTCATGCTCACATCTATGAATACGTGTACCCAGTTCTGAGATAGATAGCAGGCATACATGCTAAGTTGCTTCAGTCATTATCTGACTCTTTGTGACCCTATGGACTGTAGCCCACCAGCCTCCTCGGTCCATGAGATTCTCCAGGCAAGAATACTGGAGTGGGGAGTCATGTTCTCCTCCAGGGGATCTTCCTGACCCAGGGATAGAACCTCCATCTCTTAGGGTTCTCTCTTAGAGACAGACCGAGTAGGAATCAGTCCTATTAAATTGACAAGGTAGCCAAGGCTCTGAAGGATTAAGGGATTTACTAGAGGCTGTAGATCTGTTTAGTGAGCCCCAGAATCCGCAGTTGGGTCCCCACCACCACCTACTTTTTAAATTCAGTTCATGTGGAAGAGGGGATTCCCTGGTCACTCATTGTAAAGAGTCTGCCTACCAATGCAGGAGACACAAGTTCAATCCCTCATCCAGGAGGCTCCCACTTGCTGCAGAGCAACTAAGCCCCGGAGCCATAACTGATGAAACTCATGCACCATAGAGCTCCCGCTCTGCAACAAGAAGCCCCATAGTGAGAAGCCCATGCAGTACAAGAAAGTGGTCCTCGCTTGCCCAAACTAGAGGAAAGCCTGCACAGCAATGACAATGCAGCACAGTCAGAAACAAATAAATAAATACAATTATTTTTTAAAAAATTCATGTGAAAGATTCATTCAAAACCTGCTTGATTTTTTTAGAACCTCATTGTGTTACAGGACTTCTCCCCTCTAAGGTCTGTCACACCTGAAGCAGTTTTAGAGTCAGGAATAAACTCAGATCCACTTTCAAAGAACTGTACTTTTCACAGCTTTATAAATGTTTTATCAAGCAAAACATCCTTTTTTTTTTTCATTTCTGAATCTGAATAGCTAAGACTGTACACACAGACCATAAACACAATTAACCATAGTCCATCTCTAAAAAATTTTAATCATATAGAAAATTCACACATCCTCAGGAAAAATTCATATGTCAGGGAGACTTTTACACTGAACAAGTTTGTTAAAAACAACATTTGAACCGTGGGACAAAGAGGCTCTTCAAACACAAGATGAAGAATGGAGCTACCACCTACTTAATATTTTCCTAGTCATTGTTTTCCTAAGTAATATGAATTTGGAGCCTATTGTTGGCCTAGAAACTCTACAGTGAAGCCTGAAATATGAAAATGCTGGACATAATAAATACACCTAATACATGTCCTGGGTAGCTGGACACTTAAGTGGCTGTGTGTGACTAGAAAGGAGATCACTGTTCCCATCTGATATTTCCTCATCTCCCCAACCACTACCTACTACTGCTGGCTCCACAGGAAATTAAGGTCCTGAGGTATGCTGGGGTAAGCCATTTATTATTCAACAGTTTCAATAAAATGGATCAGAGAGAGTAGAATCAAATCCTTGAGGGCAAAGATTTCCCTTCTGCTTGTTTCACTTTGGTGTACCTACTTTATTTAAAACAACCACCACAGTCCCAATAACACAATGGAATTCAACGTATGATGTAACTCATCTAGGAATATATGGGTTCTCTGCATCAACTGAGGAGTTGGTCCTCCCACTGCTCACATGTCAAAACAAAGGGGGAAATGCCAACCATTCAGCAAATCTACAATTTCCAGTTGGGGTTATAGCCCCGTTCTCTCACCCTCTGCAATAACCACAACAAAATTCAGAAGAATAACCTGAAATAGGCTACTAAGAAAGTTCTATAGTCTTTTACGACTAATGAGAGAGAGAGAAGAGAAACCATTTCTGGTTTCAGTTTCTTTCAAAAGCCTTCAGAGGTTCTACTTGTCTCTCAAAATCACTTTCAAGTCCCGTCTTAGCTTGGGTTTGTTTGACACAGATTCTACAATGGAGACGCAGCTGGAAAGCTTACTGAGGAGTGCTCTCAGGAAACTCACCTGTAAGGAACTGAAAAGAAAAGTGAAATTGTTAGTCATGTCTGACTCTTTGTGACCCCATGGACTGTAACCATGGGACTGTAGCCACCAGACTCCTCTGTCCATGGGATTCCTCAGGCAAGAATACCGGAGGGGTAGCCATTTTCCTCTCCAGGGCATCTTCCTGACTCAGGGATCGAACATGCATCTCCTGCACTGTAGACAGATTCTTCACCATCTGAGGCACCAGGGTAAGGAACTAAGGTGGAGGGAAGAGCTGAATTGCAGTTGGTTACAGATGAGGCCTCGATCAGTTTTAGGGGGAGGTCCAGGCTGAGTTGAGCCAGGTTGAGGACAGGGAGCCAGGCCATTGTAGTCCCATCTTAGCCAGTCATTAGTCACGGGCTGCTCCCTCAAAGAAACACAGCTTGGAGGAGGCAAGTCTCTACAGCTGACAGAAAGACCCCTGGAAAGAACATGGGCAAGCTTATCAGCAGCATTTGGGGTTGAGTGCATCAAGGCTGAGGAGTGGGTTCAGGCTGCATGGCATCCATGGCCAGGCCCTGAATGATGAGATCCCTTCCCATGACAGAACTTATCTCTTCTCTAGCCACACTGGCCTCCTTACTAGTTGCTGAAACTGCCAGACATGCTCTCCTCTCAGAACCTTTGTCTTCTTCTTCCTCTACCTGGAACACACCTCAGGTGGTCTGTTGTCTGGTTTGCCTATGCTGGGATGGCCCTAGTTTTAGCAACAGGATGCATCCTGGGAAACCGTTAGTCTCAGACAAGTCAGGATGGTAGGTCAGCTGTACTTCCTCCAGAAGCCCACATGTCTCACTCATCTTTTCTAAACATCCTACTTATAATTGCACCCTTTAAATCTCACATACATATTCCCAGCTCCCCTTTCCTACTTTTATTATTTTCTGTACCACTTAATACCTTCTAATACATCATTTATTTCTTTCATTTAGCTTAGGAAAATAAACTTGAGGACAATTTTGGCACATAATAGACATTTCAAAAGTATGCACTGAATGGGTGAAATAAGTGTTTCTAATATTTTGTAGAAAACAGTTCCTGGCTTGTACCAACTCTATGCCATCCTTTAATGATTAGTTAAGATTTTCAAATGGTAATCATTTATCATTGTTAATTACTTGGCAGTTAGGCTGGTGAAAGTTCAAATTGATCACAGAATCATTTCTTCAGTAAATGAATAGAGAAGGGATTTAAAATTAAATCATTCTACTTTTGGTGGTTGATGGTAATGACATGCTATTTTTAAATTATGTGAAATAATTTAACAGACTACTTATTTAGAATTTGCAACTTGAAAAAAAAGACTGGAAAAAAATAGGGCAGTCTAACTGACTGACAGCTTTGCCCACTGTGAAGTTAACACATGGTAGCAGCCATTTCTTTAACACATCTTTATAAACAAGTGTTTAAACAGGCACACAGGATAGCTATGAGATTGAAATTCCAACAGCTGTAAAGTCAAAGCATCAGATTTTGCAGTGAGCCATAGGTTTCTTCAAAGAGAAGGGCAAAGGAAAATTAACAGTACCTTTTGAGGAGATAAATATCTATTTGTACTTGAAAGAAGAAATTTTAGAAAATATAACAGATACTCAAACACACATTTCCATTTCCATAAAATGTAATAAATGTTTTGACTTCTATTTCTAAGAATTTAGCCCAAATTATAATTCCCTCTGCTCCACAAAAAAATGAAATATGATAAGAAATATGAACTGGTTTCACACAGTATTTTAAATGAGCTTTTTTTTTTTTACTTTTGGTTTTAGTAAAGAATTAAGATCCTTCCAAATTAGTTTATCAGCCTATCTTTGATATAGACATAATTATTATTCTCAATCTGTGAAGAATTTTTAAAACCAAATATGTAGAAAATTCCCTTTTAATTTTATTTCTGAAACATTTTAAGACAACATAATAAATGAGATCTAACTGAACACACTATATCATGATAGGAATTATTTATGCATTTAGTTTCCAATGATTTATACATGTATTCACATATGATATTATAGATTTAAAGTATATTCTGTATCTTTGTTCTGTTTACAGAAGTACTGTAAACCTAAGTTTACAGTACTGTTTACCTAAGTACTTTACTTGAAAAACCTATGGTTGTAACACATGGCCTGAATCAGGCTCATTTTGCTAATCAAACTTTTATTTCCTAATGATGAAAAGGTAGTAAGTTCAGATAATGTTTATTGTATATTTGTTGCAACTGTACTAAAGACTAAAGTATTTTACCCTATATTTCATTAATAAGCTTTGCTGGTGGTGTTCAGTCGCAGCCGTGTCCAGCTGTTTGCAACCCCACGGACTGCAGCACGCTAGGCTCCTCTGTCCTTCACTATCTCCGGGAGTTTGTTCAAATTCATGTCCACTGGGTCGACGATGTTATCTAACCATCTCATTCTCTGCATTCTTTTAAAGTTTTAAACTCCAATCCGGATTAAAGGAATATACGAATAATTTTTAAAATATTAAATGAAATTGCATAAGTACTGTCATGGATTGAATTGTGTCTTCATAAGAAGAGGCAGTTTTGACACACAGAAGGCCACAAAAGATGCATGAGTCAAAGGAAATGCCACATGAGGATGCAGCAAGACAGTCACTTGCAAGCCAAAGAGCAAAACCCGCAAGTCAGCCTGGCCAACCTCTTGATCTTAAGACTTCCAGCCTCCAGAACTGAGAGAAAATAAATTTCTCTTGTTTAACTGTATAGTCTCTGGTGCTTTGTAATGGCTGTCCAAGCAAATTAATACATTATGCTTTTAAAGTGTGGTAGTTGTTAACCCTGATTGTAACAGCTACGTCCCTTTCCATTTAGTTCCTGACTAAATGCAATTTGAAGTTAGTGTTTGTTTGCTTGTTTGTGGACCCTGGCATGAGGGCTGGATGAGTTTCGTTTGCCCATCCCCTTCACCAAACCTCCCTTGTTTCTTTCCTCCCGCCCATTCTTCCCTCCTTTTCATCTTGCCCTTTGTTTCACATCAGCGCTTCCCCTTCTCGTGCCTTAAAAATGCCCCACATGCTGCAACCAGATGTCTGGATTATGGAAAGGGGAAATGTCAAGTTTTATTTTACATGGAATGTAGAGACAAGCTGAAAGGTAAGGGGAAATAGATGGTTCCAGAGCTTAAATGAACCGGGATGGCATTCTCCACCATCTTATACACAAATTTCTTGATATTGAATAGAATAGACATTTAATTAAAAGACCTTTTTAATAACCACTTAATGATTTTACATTTTAATATCTTTATAAGCATTTCTGTCTCTTGTTTCTTTCTCTTTGAAGAAGGCAATGCAGTTTTTCCTTTCATACCTCATTTTTTTCCTATGAATCTTTCTCGACACATTTCTGACCATTTCTGCCCCATTGGCAGCCATGCAAATAGAAGACACTCAATGCATGCTTGATAAATGAATATATAAATATCAAAATGCATCCTGACATTCTCCACCATCCGTACTGCTGTACTCCTGCTCTGAGCCTCCTTCTGGCTCATGGCAGAGTCTTTCAGCTGGTCATCCTTCTCTTATTCCTGATGGTACGTTTTCAACATAGCAGCCGGTGACTTGGAATATAAAGTAAATGTGGCAAACAGACATAGAGAATAGGCTTATGGTCATGGAGAGAGGGGAGGAGAGGGTGAGATGTATGGAAAGAGTAACATGGAAACTTACATTACCATGTGTAAAATGGATAGCCAATGGGAATTTGCTGTATGACTCAGGAAACTCAAACAGGGGGTCTGTATCAACCTAGAGGGGCGGGACAGAAAACAACGAAATTCTTTAAAGCAATTATCCTTCAATTTAAAAATAAATTAATTTAAAAAATAAAGTAAATGTGTCACTATCTCACTGAAAGTGAGGTCACAATTTTCCATTTCACTCAGAGTAACACACAAAGATCTTAAAATGGTGTGCAACACCCCACGCAAACTGCCTTTCCCTCAACCCTCACCCATTCCACTCCATGCTTGTCCCTGCTGTTCCTCGAGGACCTCTTGTAAATCCCTACTTTAGAGCCTGTGAACTAGCTGTTTCCTTTGTGGAATATCCCTCCTATGGACTGAGTTTGTGTCTCTCTCAAATTCATGTGTTAAGTTCTAAGTCCCTGTGCATGCCTGCATGCTAAGCCGCTTCAGTCATGTCTGATTCGGTGCGACCCTCTGGACTGTAGCCCTCCAGGCTCGTCTGCCCAAGGGATTCTCCAGGCAAGAATACTGGAGTGGGTTTCCATGCCCTCCTCCAGGGGATCTTCCCAAGCCAGGGGTTGGACCCGCCTCTCTTAGGTCTCCTGCATTGGCAAGTGGGTTCTTTACTACTAGTGCCACCTGGGAAGCCTCCTAGCCCCCTAAAGTACCTCAAAATGTGACTGGAGATAGGACCTTTAAAGATGTGATTAAGTTAAAATGAGGCAAATAAGGTGGACCCTAATCCACCAAAGAGAGGACATTTGGACACAGGCATGCAGTTTGAAAGCCATGTGAGAGCATGGGGAGAACACGGCCATCTATAAGACGAGAAGAGAGGCCCAGAAAAAACAACTCTGCAGACACTTTGATCTTGGACTTCTAACCTCCTGAATTGTGAGAAAGTAAATTTCTGTAGTTTAAGTGGCTTAGTCTGTGGTACTTTGTTATGGCACTGCTAGCGACCGATATAATCCCCAGGGGTCACTTTCTCATGGTTTTTTTTTTTTTTTTCTTTTTAATGTTACCATTTCAATAAGACATACTCTGATTACTTAATTTTTTTTAAAACCAATATAGAGCTTAGTTTTTGGTATCTTAAAAACTGAATAAAGTGGATATTTGATATTATTTAGTTTGAGGTATACTCCATAATGATTTGACATTTGCATACAATCATTATGAAATGGAGTTTCCTAGTGGCTCAGTGGCAAAGAATCTGCCTGCCAATGCAGGAGCCACAGGAGACCCAGGTTTAATCCCTGGGTCAGGAAGACCCCCTGGAGAAGGAAATGGCGACCCACTCCAGTATTCTTGCCTGGGAAATTCCATGGACAGAGGAGTCTGGTGGGCTACAGTCCATGCGATCGCAGAGTCAGACACGACTGAAGTGACTGAGAATGTACATACACATTATGAAACGATCACTGTAGTAAGTTTAGACCATACACATTACTTATGCTTATATTACATCCCCATGAGTTATTTATTATGCAACTGGAAGTTTGTACAACTTAATCTCTTTGACCTACTTTGCCCACTCTCCAATTCCCCTCTCTTCTGGCAACTACTTTATTTGTTCTCTGTATCTATGAGTCTATTTTCATTTTGGTTTATCTGTTTTGTTTTTAGATTCCACAGGCAAGTGAGATCATACAATATTCGTCTTTCTCTATCTGACTTATTTTCCTTAATCTAATACCCTCTAGATCCATCGGTATTGTCCCAAACAGCAAATTTCATTTTTTTTTATAGCTGAGTAATATTCCTGTGTGTGTGTGTGTGTGTGTGTGTGTGTGCACGCGCAAGTGTGCTGCACATCTTCTCTAGCCATTCACCTATGGATGGACACTTGGGTTGGCTATTGTAATAATGCTGCATATATGTGCTAATGTGCAAATATCTTTTAGTATTAGTGTTTTTGGTGCTTTGGGGGGTTAATACCCAGAGGTGAAATTGCTAGATCATATGGCAGTTCTATTTTTAATCTTTCAGGGACCCTCCACACTGTTTTCCGTATAGTGGATGCACCAACTTACAACCCCACCAATACTGCATGAAGCTTTCCTTTCCTCCACATCCTTTCAACATACATCTCCTGTCTTTTTGATGATAGTCATCCTGATAAGTGTGAGGCAGTATCTTACTGTGGTCTTAATTTGCATTTCCTTGATGATTAGTGATGCTGAGCAACTTTTCATGGCTGCTTGCTGTTTGTGTCTTCAGAAAAATATTCAGTTCCTCTGCCCATTTTTTAATCACAATGATCTTACTTGAAATTACAACTTTCCTTTGTTCCCTGTCCATTCTCAACCTTCCAATCCCCACTCATAATCCCCCATACATTACATTTTATTTTACTTTAATAATATTAATCACCTTCCAACACACTCTAAAATTACTCATTTACTGTGTTTATTTTTTATTTACTATCTCTCCCTGATAGAATTTAAGCTCCAAACAACAGGGGTATTTGGAGGGTTTTTTGTTGTTGTTGTTGTTGTTCTCTGATTTATCCTCTGTGCCAAACATCTGGAATATATTTGATTCATAATAGCTAGTCAATGGCTAGCAAAATGGCTGTCTGGAGAGGCCTTACAAATAGTTGTGAAAAGAAGAGAAGCGAAAAGCAAAGGAGAAAAGGAAAGATATAAGCATCGGAATGCAGAGTTCCAAAGAATAGCAAGAAGAGATAAGAAAGCCTTCTTCAGCGATCAATGCAAAGAAATAGAGGAAAACAACAGAATGGGAAAGACTAGAGATCTCTTCAAGAAAATTAGAGATACCAAGGGAACATTTCATGCAAAGATGGGCTCAATAAAGGACAGAAATGGTATGGACCTAACAGAAGCAGAAGATATTAAGAAGAGGTGGCAAGAATACACAGAAGAACTGTACAAAAAAGATCTTCAAGACCCAGATACTCATGATGGTGTGATCACTAATCTAGAGCCAGACATCCTGGAATGTGAAGTCAAGTGGCCTTAGAAAGCATCACTACGAACAAGCTAGTGGAGGTGATGGCATTCCAGCTGATCTATTTCAGATCCTGGAAGATGATGCTGTGAAAGTGCTGCACTTAATATGCCAGCAAATTTGGAAAACTCAGCAGTGGCCACAGGACTGGAAAAGGTCAGTTTTCATTCCAATTCCAAAGAAAGGCAATGCCAAAGAATGCTCAAACTACCACACAATTGCACTCATCTCACACGCTAGTAAAGTAATGCTCAAAATTCTCCAAGCCAGGCTTCAACAATACATGAACCGTGAACTTCCTGACGTTCAAGCTGGTTTTAGAAAAGGCAGAGGAACCAGAGATCAAATTGCCAACATCCTCTGGATCATGAAAAAAGCAAGAGAGTTCCAGAAAAACATCTATTTCTGCTTTGTTGACTATGCCAAAACCTTTGACTGTGTGGATCACAAGAAACTGTGGAAAATTCTGAAAGAGATGGGAATACCAGACCACCTGACCTGCCTCTTGAGAAATCTGTATGCGGGTCAGGAAGCAACAGTTGGAACTGGACATGGAACAACAGACTGGTTCCAAATAGGAAAAGGAGTACGTCAAGGCTGTATATTGTCACCCTGCTTATTTTACTTATATGCAGAGTACATCGTGAGAAACGCTGGACTGGAAGAAACACAAGCTGGAATCAAGATTGCTGGGAGAAATATCAATAACCTCAGATATGCAGATGACACCACCCTTATGGCAGAAAGTAAAGAGGAACTAAGAAGCCCCTTGATGAAAGTGAAAGTGGAGAGTGAAAATGTTGGCTTAAAGCTCAATGTTCAGAAAACAAAGATCACGGCATCCGGTCCCATCACTTCATGGGAAATAGGTGGGGAAACAGTGGAAACAGTGTCAGACTTTATTTTTGGGGGCTCCAAAATCACTGCAGATGGTGACTGCAGCCATGAAATTAAGAGATGCTTATTCCTTGGAAGAAAAGTTATGACCAGTTCAAAAGCAGAGACATTACTTTGCCACCTGAAGTCCGTCTAGTCAAGGCTATGGTTTTTCCTGTGGTCATGTACGGATGTGAGAGACTGTGAAGAAGGCTGAGTGCCAAAGAATTGATGCTTTTGAACTGTGGTGTTGGAGAAGACTCTTGAGAGTCCCTTGGACTGCAAGGAGATCCAACCAGTCCATTCTGAAGGAGATCAGCCCTGGGATATCTTTGGAAGGAATGATGCTAAAGCTGAAACTCTAGTACTTTGGCCACCTCATGCGAAGAGTTGACTCATTGGAAAAGACCCTGATGCTGGGAGGGATTGGGGGCAGGAGGAGAAGGGGACAACAGAGGATGAGATGGCTGGATGGCATCACTGACTTGATGGACGTGAGTCTGAGTGAACTCTGGGAGATGGTGATGGACAGGAAGGCCTGGCGTGCTGCGATTCATGGGGTCGCAAAGAGTCGGACATGACTGAGCGACTGAACTGAACTGAGCTAGTCAATAAATATTTGTTGAATATTGAATGACTAAATGAAACAGGATTTTTGCCTCTCATTGATAGCTGACAGTATATTTTTTTTAATAAACAATGTATGTTCTAAAATTTTATGTTTGAAAATGTATCTCCTATCCCATGAGACTATCTGTATTGTTTAGTCCAGAAATTGGAAAAAAATTCAAAAGTTTATTCTAGCATTTATCAAGTACTTATAAAATATCATGGATTATCTTATTTCCATAAAACCCAATGAGATATATACTATTTAAATTTCATTTTACAGATTAGAAAACAGAATGACAGAGAAATTAAATAACTTGTTCAAGGATCTTGTTCTAGAAATGATGAATAGAATGTGAACCCAGGCAATCTGAGCCCACAGCCTGTTCTCATAACTGCTATCTTATACAGTCTTTTAGATGAATATTGATTTTCAAGCCACTGTGTTACAGCCCCATAAGCAACTGGCCTCTCAACTTTTTTAAGATCCCCAAAGTTGCAATAGGATGTATATCTATATATACATTGTTTATTTATATAATAAACAATAGATTCTGATTTTAATGGGAGTATAATTAATGCCTTATTTGAAAATGTCTTTCATTTAGTCTCAAGTTTCCCCCTTAAGTGGACTTTCTTATTCTTTATTGCTTAAATTCCCTCACAAACGTGATCATGTCTAAAAGCTTTAATACATTCTTTAATGTTTCCATTTTATACTTTGGCGTCTAGTTACAGCTAAAGAAACAAAACAAGCCTTCTTATTAGAAAAGAATTTTCACATGATTAACTTTTAGGTTTATAGTATTCAACAAAGAAGGTAGAAATATCAATCATCTGATCAGGTAATGTCACAATCCAGTGAAATATATTATCCTGAGATTATGACCCTTGGCTAACTTTGATCTCCAAGTTCACAGGATTTAGTCTACATACTTCGTGCTCTGCACTCAGACCACAGTTCAGGTAACAGGAGTATCAAGTGAAGAGTGCTGTTTTGAGTTATCCCGGCTTACTTGTGATGTGGGTAATTAACCAAAAGGAAGACTAGTCCAGAAGCTCATCAGTTCTCTATAAAAATGAGCTCTTTTCCTAAATGACAGTGTTTGTCTCTTACATATTTAAAAAGAATGCAGGGGACACAGGTCCAATCCCTGGTCTGGGAAGATGCCATATGCTGTGGGGCAACTAAGCCTGTGTGCCACAACTGGAAAGAAACTCATGACCCTCAGGGAGGATCCCATGTGCTGCAGCTAGGTCCCGACAGCCAAATAAATAAATAAATAAATAAAAGAATGAATCAGTGCCCCCTTAGCATCTTGGAGTTTCATTTTAGCTCGACCATTAATGATGTGCGCCAATCATTCCATGAGACCACTGTGGCTGACTCCCTCATTCATTCCCCACAACATTTATCTGTAACTCTTCCCTAGTCTAGTTAAATCCTCTCAAGTACAATACCCCCTCTTTGTTTCAGAAAATAAACTTGCTTCTATTTTATAGAGAAAAAAACCCACAATTTTCAGGGGGAAAAATTCCTCAATTTCCTGCCCTCTCAAGTCAACTTTATGTGTGACCCTACCACTCTGAATCTTTCCCTATTTCCCAGCCAACTCCAGAATTGTACCTTTCCCCTGCACTTCCTAAATCTCTGTTTTCTTCACCTGTGTATAGCTCAGTTCCAGAGCTTTTAGTTTATACATCCACAGACCTTTCAGCTCTCATCCTACATCACTGCCGTCTCTTGGATCATTCTTAGGTCTCCTCTGTTGGTGTCTTCTTCTTTTCCGGCCTTCCATATTCTGTATCTTGAACTTACTCTTTTTTTGGTGCATGTTCTCTGGAAAGAATCTCGTCCATTTAATAACCTTAAACACAGTATCTATACTGTATGCTTAGGGTTTCCAGATTAATATCTCTAGGCCAAACCTCTCCTCTGCATCCAACACACATATATCCAATTGTCAACTTGCCACACTCTTACATGTCTTACTTAACATGTCCAAACATTTTCTCCTAATCCTGCTTGTCTCCTATTTCTGTAACTCAGATCAGGGCCATTCTACTTAGATGTTTAAGCCAGCCCTGTCAGTTATCTTCACCTCCCCCTTCTCTGGGTCCATGCCCACATCATCTAGTCCAATAACAATCCTGGGATATTATCTCCAAAACAAGTTGCACACCAATCCGCTCTCCATTTGCACTTTCGTCTCCTAGTTCCAGGCCACATTCATTCTCTTGAGAGGAGAGGCTCCCTTTCTATTCTTACTTGCATGTCACATTTCAGGCTCTCATCACTTTTTCCTTGGACCACTGCCATGGCCTCTTGCCTTCTTTTGCTCTAATCCTTTCTCTTCATTGCTGCCAGCTGGATCTTTTTAACATGTGAGATCCAGATCATTAGCATTGGATACAAGGCCTTCCATGATCCGGTGTTTCTCTGTGTGTCCAAACTTATTTCCCTGCTACACTCCTATCAGCAGACACACTGTACACTTTCCCTGCTTTAGGAGTACTGCTCTCAGAACAGCCATCTATTATTTATCCACCTTACACCTATCTGCCCCCAGAGAGATTCAGTTAAGGTTTTGTCCCTTCTAGAAAATCTCTCTTTACTTCTCACAATTCAAGAAATGTGGTCCTTAAGTTTTTATCTAGCTTCTGTCATGGCGCTTATCATAGAATGTTCTATCTCTCACACTAGATTGAGCAATCTGAGAGCAGAAACGCCAACTGTGTATGGCTGGAACAGAGTGTGTGCTCACTGAATGTTTACTGAATAAATTTACAGATGAGCAATATACTTCTGAATAAATTAGAGAAGTACAGAAACCTGCACACAAAATAAAAAGGCAACAAAACTATTAACTCTGGAGAGAGCTGTGGAATAAAGGACTGAGTAAAGAAAGCATTTTGATGAAAGTGAAAGAGGAGAGTGAAAAAGCTAGTTTAAAACTTAACATTCAAAAAACTAAGATCATGGCATCTGGTCCCATGACTTCATGGCCAACAGGTGGGGAAATAATGGGAACAGTGACAGATTTTATTTTCTTGAGCTCCAAAATCACTGCAGATGGTGACTGCAGCCATGAAACTGAAAGATGCTTGCTCCTTGGAAGAAAAGCTATGACCAACATAGACAGCATATTAAAAAGCAGAAACATTACTTTGCCAATAAAGGTCTGTATAGTCAACGTTTTGCTTTTTCTAGTAGTCATGTGCAGATGTGAGAGTTGGATCATAAAGAAAGCTGAGCACTGAAGAATTGATGGTTTTGAACTGTGGTGTTGAAGAAGACTCTTGAGAGTCCCTTGGACTGCAGGGATATCTGACCAGTCAATCCCAAAGGAAATTAGTCCTGAATATTCACTGGAAGGACTGATGCTGAAGCTGAAACTGCAATACTTTGGCCATCTTATTCAAGAACTGACTCCTTGGAAAAAATCCTGATGCTGGGAAAGATTGAAGGCAGGAGAAGGGGATGACAGAGGATGAGATGGTGGGAAGGCATCACTGACTCAGTGGACATGAGTTTGAGCAAGCTCTGGGAGTTGGTGATGGACAGGGAAGCCTGGTGTTCTGCAGTCCATGGGGTCGCAAAAAGTCAGACATGACTGAGTGACTGAACTGACCTGAACTAAAAGGAAGAATTTAAATTTTTCTCTTTCTGTGTTTTAATTAAAACAAACAAACAAACAAACAAAAAACCCCAAAGAGAACATGAAATGAGTGCAATCAGAACCAAGCTCTCATCCCACACTAGAGTTCTAACTAACTGAATAATCCTGGACAAACCACTTTACTGATCTGGGCCTCAATTTCCTCATCTGTAAAATCAGACAATTGGCTAAATGAGGTGTTATTTTAAGATCTCTCTGAGGTTTAAAATTCAATTTTACAAATGGAAAGAATGAACTACTTTATAATGGAAACCTGAGTTCCCTTCTTCTGTTTTAATTTTTATATGCTCTTTGGATATTATAAATTTATTCCACAATTTCCTAGAATCAGGGTCCCCAAATTTCTGTCTGCAAGGTATCAAAGAAAGTTTTCATTTGTTCTCTTGGCACGCTTGACATTTTTGGGGAAAATGTCTGAATGACTACATGTTTGTTTTTAGATTCATTCTCCAAACCAGTGTTCCAGGAGGTTGAAATAGGTCACCTCAGTAGAGATCAAGTTTGAGAAATTGTTGCCTCCTAAAACCCTTTTTGAGGTGCACAATCTATCATGGTTTATTGAAGGCTCAGAGGAGTCCTGCAATATAGCTATGTGCTTAGCAATATAAATAGGCACTTAGGGCTTCCCTGCTGGCTCAAATGGTAAAGCATCTGCCTGCAATGCAGGAGACTCAGGTTTGATCCCTGGGTTGGGAAGATCCCCTGGAGAAGGAAACAGCAACCCACTCCAGTACTCTTGCCTGGAAAATCCCATGGACAGAGGAGGCTGGTAGATTACAATCCATGGGGTCGCAAAGAGTCAGACATGACTGAGCAGCTTCACTTTCTTTCACTTTAGCGTTTCTCTAGATACGTTAGCGTGAAACACTTTTTTCATGTCACATGTGCTCATATCCTGTGGCAATTTGTTCTGATGGAACCAACTTGGGAAACTGACTTAGAGCAACCTTTCTACTGCTTATTTTTGTTTTTGTTTTTGTTTTCCATAAAGTTCCTGTGACTTTATAATATAAGCACAGGACTAAGCATATATGATATGCATAGATATATTGACATTAAGTATATTAAACAGCTTGATTTAAGCTACAACTATTTCACAGCTCAAAGAATGCCCTTGACGATTCCTTTCCAATCTGATTGTTATCCCCACATAATCCATTTTTCTGTTTGGATCTGCCTCAATGTAAAAGTTAATTTCTATGGAATTTCTTAAAGTTAGCTACACAACACTTCTTAAGTCTTCCATTTTACTTTTTTGCTACTGATTAGAGTGGCTGTAACTTTACAACATTTTAAAACATTTTTATAGATGTATAGTTATGGAACATTTCCAAGCTAATCTAGTTGGCACTTAAGCTTTTCTAAAAAATACATGATCTTAGAAATTGCTTGAATTTCTTGCTTTATCACACTTGAACCATATCTTATTGGTAGTTAAAGCACTTAAAGTATGGAATATATTCTTTCCATATCTCTTTGCACATAACAGATGCTATTCTGAGAAGTCCACTGAACTCTGAGTATGGTATATCATCCTGATGTCAGCAGTACAGACTGAAAATCTTTTAAAACGTCTCTCTCATGTTTTATTATTCAAACAACAGCTTTTCACTTCTTTTCTAAGCAGATCTACTAATGCTTCATCAACTTAAGATCAGATTCGAGTCCCCAAGTAGAAAAATTGCAAAACATCAATTACTTGTTCTACTTTATAGGGATTTATTTTTAAAGCAGGCAGAGAACAGCTTTCTGATGGTCTGTGCTGCTGGACCTCACATGCTCAGCGTGACTGCAGACAGCTGCAACCAAAGTTAGCAAGAGGCTCACAGGCTCTGACCTGACTGCAGAATGCCATCAATAATCTGCAGCAAACACTGCAGGCTGCAGCCAAAGGAGTTGACAGCTGTCTCCTTAGGAGCATTTCAGAAAATTTTCAGACAGCCTGATTGTAACCTCTTTTTAAAAATCCTCTGGTTTCAAATTTTTGGAGACAGTAGTTGAATGTGATTAATCTGAATAATGAATGTCATAATAGTTCTATTTAGAACTTAGCTGAAACAATACATTTGAAGGAGCTGAGAAATAAATACTGTTTCAAAGCAAGGTATCACTATTACTAGTATTTTTTTTGAATAACAGACTCAGCTCTAAAAAGAATATCATGGTTATAAGACACATGGGTAAAAATAGACTGACCCAAGTGAAAAAAGAAAGTCATAAGTATTTTAACATATTATTTGTAGTTAGGTTGCTTTATAGGTATGATAATTAACATAGAGCATTGGCCCAAGGATATATAGATTAACAGAACAGAATAAATAAAACAGAAATGAATGAAATGAGAATTTAATATCAGATACCAGCAGCATAGACTTCCTGGTGGCTCAGACGGTAAAGTGTCTTGCTTACAATGCAGGAGACCTGGGTTCGATTCCTGGGTCGGGAAGATCCTCTGGAGAAGGAAGTGGCAACCCACTTCAGTACTCTTGCCTGGAAAATCCCATGGACAGAGGAGCA
The DNA here is from genome assembly GCF_032405125.1 of Capricornis sumatraensis. Classification (NCBI taxonomy): domain Eukaryota; kingdom Metazoa; phylum Chordata; class Mammalia; order Artiodactyla; family Bovidae; genus Capricornis; species Capricornis sumatraensis. Next base: position 62,029,204 of record NC_091071.1, on the reverse strand, counting down.
TGGTGGGCTACAGTCCACGGGGTCGCAAAGAGTCAGACACGACTGAGCGACTTCACTTCACTTCACTTCACCAGCAGCAGCACAAATCTAAATGGGATGGGAAATAAATTGAATAATTCGTATCATGGTTACTGGATAGCCACAAAATTAATTATCCTCATCTTGTTCTATATAGTAGTGTTTCTAGTATGGATGATTGAATTAAAACTAGGGAGTTTTAAGAGCTAAATATATAAATTAAATGGCAACTTAAACATTTAATAAGGGGGGATTGCTTACATAAACTGCGGCACATTTATGAGATGAAATTATAAACAGTCATCAAAAATTATGATTACTATCTTAATCTGTTCAGGCTGCTATAACAAAACACTATAGATTGAATGGTTTATAAACTTCAGAAATTTATTTCTCACAATTCCAGACGCTGCCAAGGTCAATGATGGAAGTGGTGAAGGCACTCTCTGGGGTCCCTTTTATAATGGCACTAATCCCACTCATGAGAATTGCTTGTGACCTAATCACATCCCCAAAGCCCCACCTTTTAATGCATCACACTGGGGTTAGGATTTCAGCATGAGTTGTGGGGGACACAGCCATTCAGTCTATAGCAGTTACAAACAATATTGGCATTAAAACTGTATGATACATTGTTAAGTGAAAAGGGTGGATTATAGCAAAATCTATGCAAGTACATTACTTAAGTACAAATGTATGTGAAGAAACTTCTAAATACCATGGGTTAAAGTAAGTAGAAGCCAATTTTTCTGTTAAATGAAAGTCTATTTGCCTGTCTAAGGCTGGTACGGCACAATATATAATATTTTAGTATATAATACATGAGACTACACAGATATTACTGCTGTTGTTTCTCTATGCATGGACTCAACTTCAAAGCTGAAGGTGGAAATGTCTCTATCTCAGGCAGTAGGATGCAGGTGGAAATGTCTCTATCTCAGGCAGTAGGATGCAGGTGGAAATGTCTCTATCTCAGGCAGTAGGATGCAGGTGGAAATGTCTCTATCTCAGGCAGTAGGATGAAGAAAGAGATGAAGGGGAAAAAAGCAAAGGGCACTCATGCTGTCTCTGAGGCATGATTCCCAGAAGTTATCACACGACCCTTCCTCCTGCTTAGATCCCTCCGTCCTGAACTCTCCGTCAAATGACCCCTCCTCACTGCAAGGAAAGGTGGGAAGTGTTTCTAATCTAGATGGCCATATGTGTAGCCAAAAGTCAGGGGCTCAATCACCATAGAAGAAAGAAAAGAGACTTTGGAGGACAACAAAAAGTCTACATTTTAACACCGTCTTATAAAAATGTAAAAAAGCAGAGTGAAAAGAATGGAAGGAAATGAACCAATAGGAGAGAGTATGTCACTGACAAAAACAAGACACTCAGTTCGTACTTTGGCTTTTTTTGTTTGTTGACTTTGAAGTTCCTTCCTCGGTTGTGCTGCCAAGAAGAGTTCCTCTTTCCTGCATCCTTCTCTTCACATTGTGCTTACCTTCTCTAGTTCCTGCCTTCTGGGTTTCCCTCCCCAGATACTCAGATCCTGTGTGCCTTCTCCTCTCTTTTATTTGGCACAGAAGTTAAGCTCTGCCTTGGGTTTGGCCTTCAGTATGTGTACAGGAGCTGAGCAACAAAAAGAGCTAGAGGGTAAGGAAATCCACAAGGGAATTCATGTGACTGTCTTCACAAGGCAATGGTTTTTGTTATTTCAGTCTACAGACAGTATTTTCCCTAAAAGGAAGCTATGGCAAGTCACAGGGATGGCATGACACCCGTTACTCACTGTGCCCAGTTTACCTACAAACTCTGTTTGAGGAAACTGTCCTATTGCTCACCTGGAGCTGAGGCAGCAGTTTAGAGGTCTTGGACCCCATTTCTTCCAAGTCGCAACCAGTTGGACCAGAGATAAGCATCTGATCTAAGAAAAGCCTGGAGATAATAGTGCAGCCCAAAGAGGTGATAATCAATGTGAGCTGGGCCAGTTGGAAAACGCTGTGAAGGCAAGCAGAAAGCCCTAAGTAAGGAAGCTATGAGGTCCAGTAAAGATGCATCAATAGAAAGAGGAAGGTTGGCTGCTTTCATATTTCCTTCTGGAAATTCCTACCCAGCCTTTCTGAGGAAATCTGTATTTTTCTTAATGCTGAATCCCAAGAAAAATCACCTGAGAAACGGAGAAAACAGGGACAGGCACTACAGTTATGCTGCGAGAATTAGAGCAGAGAAATCAACCTGGAAACATCACTGGATCCGTACAAGCCACTGAGATCACGGTGGACAAAAGGAACAGGAAATGCCGACATGAGGAAACAAAGGTTTAGGTTAGCATTAGGATAGGACAGGAACATACAGGAGTGGCATGGTTACTTGCAATCCAGCCAGTCACTTCTGCTTGCTGCTGGGGCTATGTTGTAAGTTATTTCTGTGACCCCATTTCTTGTTCATGATGAGTTATTATTGCAAATAGAAAGAAATTAAGAAGTTTACGTGTATAGCACAGTTAATAAAAATTCTGTGAATAGCGTTCCAAAAAATAAGTTTTGGAAGCAAAATGAGTCCTTAAATTGGCAATTTTCATGCATAATTCAATGAAGTGTTATGAACTTTGCTAGGAGATCTGAATGCTAAGTTATTTAAATATGCTCTTGTGCTCAGTCGCTCAGTCATATCCGACTCTTGCGACCCTTTGCACTGTAGTCCACCAGGCTCCTCTGTCCATCGGATTTTCCAGGCAAGAATACTGGAGTGGGTTGCATTTCCTCCTCCAGGGGATCTTCCTGACCCAGGGATCAAAACTGAATCTCCCATGTCTCCTGCATTATAGGCAGATTCTTTTACCACTGAGCCATCAGGAAGCCTCGAATTATTTGCTCATTGGTGTTGGAATATTTACCATAAGCTACAGGGGCTTCCCTGGTAGCTCAGTTGGTAAATAATTCACCTGCAATCCTGGAGACCCCAGTTTGATATCTGGGTTGGGAAGATCCGCTGGAGAAAGGATAGGTTACCCACTCCAGTATTCTTAGGCTACCCTGGTGGCTCAGCTGGTAAAGAATCCACCTGCAAAGTGGGAGACCTGTGTTCAGTCACTGGATTGGAAAGATCCCCTGGAGAAAGGAAAGGCTACCCACTCCAGTATTCTGGCCTGGAGAATTCCATGGATTGTACAGTCCATGGGGTCTCAAAGAGTCAGACACGACTAAGCAAATTTCACAGATCTTTGCAAATTCTATAATAGAAAAATACAGCAAGAAAAAGATGCATATGTTGTGGAATACTAGTATGAAATTAGAAACAGATCTAAGATCTGAATTATCAAAAGCAATATTGATTTCAACAGCAAAGCCAAAACCAAGGCAAGAAGATATAATATTATCACCATTAAACAAATTTTATGAAACAGAAGTACCCAATTTGAAGACACTTTTGAACACACTTTTAGCAATTTGACAATAGCAATGTAAAATAAATGAAAGATTTCTACATTGAGCAAGCAATTAATTCTAGGTGCATTTTGAAGTTTTAAGAATAATCATTTCAAATATTAGATATTTATATCATTCTATTTTAATTTTCAAAATTACTTTGACATTTATTTTGCTTTTGCTTTCTTTTAGTGTCTTTTTATTATATAATCAGGTAGAGATTATTTTCACATGCTTAATATATTTACATATTTATATATATTGATATTTTATATACTAACATGTTATATATTTGCCTGTTAGTAAATATTTACATGTTATTTATCTATATCAAATATTTATATGTATTTATTATTTATTTTTATTTATTTTATTATTATATATTATTTATTATATGTTTATTTATATTTATATATTTATATCAAATATTTACATGTTATTTATTTATATATTAGTATATTTGCTGTTTATTAGCATATTAGTTACTGTGGGGGTTCTGGTTAGCCAAGCCTCTCTTGTCTCCTTGAGGCCCTCCTGTGTTGCCACTCTTATTTCTTCAGTGAGAGTCCTGTTCTCTTTATTGCCATATGTTACCTTACTGTAAATTATTGGAGGTAATATGAATATGTCTGAAGATCAGGAAAGGTCAGTTTTCATTTCAATCCCAGAGAAGGGCGGTGTAAAAAATGTTCAAACTGCCAGTCAGGTGCTCTCATTTCCCATGCTAGTGAGGTTATGCTTAAAATCCTTCAAGCTAGGTTTCAGTAATATGTATTCCAAGAACTTCCAGATGTACAGGCTGGGTTTAGAAAAGGCAGAGGAACCAGAGACTAAATTGCCAACATTTGTTGGATTATACAGAAAGCAAGGGAGTTCCAGAAAAATGTCTACTTCTGCTTCACTGACTACAAGAAAGCCTTTGACTGTGTGGATCACAGCAATCTGTGGAGAATTCTTAAAGAGACAGGAATACCAGACCACATTACCTGTCTCCTGAGAAAGCTGCATGCAGGTCAAAAAGCAACAGTTTGAACCTTACATGGAATAACGGACTGGTTCCAAATTGGGAAAGGAGTACATCAAGGATATACACTGTCACCCTGTTTATTTAAAGTATATGAGGAGTACATCATGCAAAATACCAGGCTGGATGAATCACAAGCCGGAATCAAGATTGCCAGGAGAAATAACAACTTCAGATGTGCAGATGGTACCACTGTAATGGCAGACGGCAAAGGGAAACTAAAGAGCCTCTTGATGAGGGTGAAAGAGAACAGTGAAAAGGCTGGCTTAAAAGTCGACATTCAAAAAAATAAGTTCATGGCATCTGGCCCCATCACTTCATGGCATATAAGAGGGGGAAAGAGTTGAAACAGTGACAGATTTTATTTTTCCTGGGCTCCAAAATCACTGCAGATGGTGACTACAGCCATGAAATTAAAAGATGTTTGCTCCTTGGATGGAAAGCTATGACAAACCTAGACTGCATATTAAAAAGCAGAGATATCACTTGTCTGACAAAGGTCTGTATAGTCAAAGGTGTGGTTTTGCCAGTAGTCATGTACGGATGTGCGAATTGGGCCATAAAGAAAGCTAAGTGCCAAAGAACTGATGCTTTTGAACTGTGCTGGAGAAGACTCCTGAGAGTCCCTTGGACTGCAAGGAGATCAAACCCGTCAATCCTAAAGGAAATCAACCCTGAATATTCATTGGAAGGACTGATGCTGAAGCTGAAGCTCTAATCCTTTGGCCACCTGATGCAGAGCTGGCTCATTGGAAAAGACCCTGATGCTGGGAAAGACTGAAGGCAAAAGGAGAAGAGGTGGCAGAGGATGAGATAGTTAGATAGCCTCATTGGCTCAATGGACATGAACTTGAGCCAACTCCAGGAGATAGTAGAGGACAGGGAAGCCCGGCATGACACAGTCTGTTGGGTGGCAAAGAGTCAGACACCACTTAGCCACTGAACAACAACAAAAGACCAGAACACGCACAAGACATTTAGAATTAAAGGATCAGTTAGGGTGTGATTGACGAAATACTAACATTTATTTTCAAGTAAGTATAGTCAATGAACAAGAAGTGACCTTATTTCCCCTCCTGATTCACTAACCTTCCTTGCATTAAAATACATATAATTCTAAACTCTGTTATCTCAGAATACTGCTCTACCTCAGAAGCCCAAGTATGGCTGCAGCCTAATGTCAGTCTCATTAAATAGGCTAAGGAATCACACCAGTTATCCAGGTAGCACTGTAAAATCCCTCTACACTTAGCAGAATACAAAATTATTTCTTTAGTCTGTAGTCATCAAAAAGAATGCCCACACTTCCAAAATAGAACCAAACAATGAAAAACTGTAGATGAATGAAATTCAGGAGGCATTTAATAACTTAACTAAACATGTTTCCTCTACTGTGACTCACTAATTGGGTTTCTGATTGTATTATCATTTCTCTCTCCATATTTTGGAGTTATTTATTTACTGATTTTTTTCTGTCCTTAGCTTGAGTTACAGCTAAAAGAAATTTGTATCATAAATTAAAGTGTTCCAAAATGAAAATGATGTATAGATTCAATCCACATCTATTTATAAACTATTTTTATTTTATTAAAAGGTGAACTAACTTCATTTTAAATCACCTACTATCTCAACATGTATCTTTTCTCTTTAGAATATTAGATTTTCTATGTCTACATAATTTAAACATATTTCAATCTCAGACAACTTTGTTATATTTTATATTTTATTTTAATCAAACATGAACACTGTTTTTCATTGTTGGACTATTTATCATTGGGATGCAAATCATCTCATACATTATATATTAGGTTTCAGCAAACATTTTTGGTAAAGGGTCAGCTGGTAAATATTTTAGGTTTTATGAATCATACAGTTTCTGTCAAAATTATTCGTTTCTACTTTTGTGGCAAGAAAACAGCCGTGGAAACATTATATAAACAAGGACTATGGCTCTATGCCAATAAAACATTTTTATGGACAATTAAATTTAAATTTCATAAAATTTTTATGTGTGACAAAATATTACTCTTCTGTCAAAGTTTCTCAAGCATTAAAAAGAGTATGGACACATTTGTGAGCCATACAGAAACAAATGATGGGCTGGATTTGACCGGTGGGCCATAGTTTTGACAATTCATGTATTAATACTATGATATACATACATACTCTAAATATTTTCAACATAATGTTCCTATTCATTTCTATTGGAAAAGAATGAACTTTACACTGTTAGCAGACAGAAATCTCATTTCATAGGTAAGCTTTTGACAGTTTTTAATTCACCTATTTATATGTTCCAACACCATGTATCAGGATGATAGAGAGAAAATAACTATCTTTCATTTGAGTCAAAGTGGTTTATGTTAATCATATATAGAAACAAAATTGGATTAATAATGCTTCTATCTCAACCTCAAAGGAGAACTGGAAGAAGTAATTAGTGATTTTCCATCAAAGAAGTACAATTTCTACACAAATGCGGAATTTAATAAGGCACATGGACCTAGCTTTAATCAAACCCAATTGGGAATGTCTAGATTCCCACAAAGGAGACTGCAGAGTGATTGCTGACTTTACTGGAGAATACATGCTTGTATCTCTTTGTTCAGCACGCTCAGTGAGTGCATTTAAAACATAATTTGGTTTGCACACAGCTTTCCCACAATTTATCACATAAAATGAAGAACTGTAAGATGATACAAAAGCATCTATAAAATTTTCATCCACCCACTCTCGCCATGCACACTGAAAAGCACAAGTTGAAACTAAAAGAATATTATCATCTGGTTCTTACTTGAAAACCATCAGTGGAACCCTAAAAGGCCTCTAGCTATCACCTTACAAAGATATTTCTCTAAGTGCCTGAGAAGCCATTGGTGTACCCGAAGCAGAGCTGACCTTTCACCAGCATAGGGGTTAGGGGAGCAGATTCTCTGCCCACTCGGAAATCCAAGTGCAATTTATAGTCTGCCCTCCTATCTGTAGGTTCAATCAACTGTGAATTATATAATAGTACCTACTAATGGTAAATGTAGTACCTACTAATGGAAAAAAGAACCCTCATATAAGTGGACCCATGCAGTCCAAACTCGTGTTGTTCAAGGCTCAATTGTAGGTTGAATTTTCAAATTTAGAAAATTTCAAAATGTTAGAAAGCAACCTTTTTAGTCATTACTCTGGAGTCTGTCTTCTTGACCAGCCTTTCCTCTCTTCTGTACTCTGCTTTAGCCATTGTTTAACTCAAAAACCTCTTGAGCGTGGTTTGAACTACAAACCAGGGGCTGAACTCCAAACCGTGGATGATTTAGTCGCTCCCTTTGCCTTTGGGAACTTAAGGTTTGCAGCAGCCTCTAGACACCACATGTGGGTGCTTGCTAAGAACCAGCACCCACCAACTCTTCTCAGTGGTGGCACCCACCAAACTAGCACCCACCAACTAGCACCCACCAACTCTTCTCAGTGGTGGAAAAAATCTTGGCTCCTCTTTTATGATTTTATCATGAATTGTAAGTGGAAACTCCTATACATATTAAGTGTGAGCATAAAGTGCCTAGTCTGAATTTGGGCTGGGCTCCACATGTTCCTATGTGGTAAAGGAGCCGTTAGGTGTGACTTGGTGGTTTTGGAGTCAAACTCTGCCACAAATCTTGAGTTTCACTCTAGTGGAAAAGTCTCAAACACCATAAATTTCCTTGCATGCTTCCAGTTAGGTATTTCATATTTGCTTTGTTGAGTCTAATTGTTTCAGCTCTCTTCGTTTCTGGCTTAGCTATGACTAGGATCATGCCAATAAGAAACTGATCTAGTCTCCAGTGGGATATTAATTTCCTTTCTAAAGGAAAATTAGATTTTGAAATTCCAGATTTCCATAGTTTTCCACAGAATACTTTATCGGACACTGAAGCTTACCTTTATTAAAATCCTTACTGGCAAATAATTTTACAGATGTGCAATGTGTCACAGGAAAATAAAGTAACTTTCCTAAAAGTTGTCAGGGAAACATAGGTTCCTTGAATTTGAATATTTTGTTTATTCCTTTGAGTTTTTCCCCATATTAGATTTTAAAAATCACTTTAAATTATTGTTAAGTTAAATAGATTTTCCTTAAGACTGAGTCTAATCTCTCTGGACATTACAGAACATTTCAAAAACACTGTTAGAAATAGTAGAAATTTTTTTCCTCTTTAAAGTTTTATACTAAAATTTCATCTTTTACCTTAAAGAATATCCTCTTAAGTACAGTTTCCTCAATTGGAATTTGACTATTTTTCTCTTATCTTCTATTTAAAATTATATTTCAGATGGTTTTGGAAATGTTCACCATTACATCAACTATTCAACAGGAGTCACTTTTCATTTTTCAGATGAAATCAGTTCTACAGCATGAGCTTCAGAAACAGACTTAAAAGTCAGTTCTTATACTCAAAGCTTAGATCACTGAACTATATAGTTCTGTAAAGAATATAGAAAATGATGTACATAGTAAAATAGTTTCCTTAAATACTTCTGATGTTTCTCTAATGCCTGTAAAAAAGACAAAGTTCTCAATTTCTAATTCATAAATTAGGACTAGTATTAATATTCAAATATATCTTCAGATTCAAAAAGTGATTAGATATTAAGCCACTTACTAGATCAAGGATAAGAGAAGGTGATACACAGATACCTCACTTTACAAAACAGGGAAGAGAGGAAACTGTTGTTATGTAGAACTAACCAAAGGAAGATGGAGATGAACAACATGACCTAAAATATTAATGTTAATCTAAAGACAGTGAAAGGCATTGTGAGTCCTAATGCAGTGTGTTTTTCTAAGTAGCAAACTGAACAGCAATGATTCAATTCATTCTTTCCATCAAGAAACAAGGATTTCTTGGACATCTACCCTGAGCGAGGCACTGGAAATTCAGAGTCACATGCTGCCCTTCATGGACTCATGACTGAACAAGAGCTCCTAATCTGTAAGAACAAGGCATCTCCTACTGTTTGTAATGAAATACCTCTTATTGCCCAATTCAAAGTTTCGAAAGATTTCTTAACTACATTAACAAAAAAATACCAAGTGTTCATAGCAGTTGCTTTGGGTGTGGTATAAAATGACAGCTTTCCAGTCTCAGTGGTTAAGGGTAAGATGCTTTACAGCACTCAGATGTGCCAGTTACTGGACCTGGGACTATAATACTGTTTAGATGTATTTAGATGCAAAGTCAGATGTAAATTCAAGGAGGAGAAATGTATGTCTTACCTGACAATAAAATCATTGGTTATTATTTCTGGATCCATCACTGAAGCATTCTACTTGGGCTCTTGGTGCTTCAGTTTCCTCATCTAGACACAAAACAATTGGATTAAATATTTGAAATCTCTCTCTAGAATTTAATTCAAGAATTTTAAAATGGGAAGAAGTTGGTTTATTCACCTGCCTGCTATGAACTGAATAACAACAAGTTCTAGGGTGAAAATAATCAAGGAACTATGATAAGCAGAAAGAAAGGAAATGACATAGAAGCCAGACAGAAGACATAAATAGCAATTCACAGCAACTTGGCTGAACAATGCTTGAGTTGAGTTTGTAGGACATGCATTTTAACCAAACAAAACCAAACTAAACTCTTGACTATATAATTCCTTCCTGCCTAATGTTTCATCTAGTCCTGTCAGTTCTACCTCCAAAATATATCCCAAATTCATTGACGTTCTTCCATTTCCACTGTGACCATAATATTAATGTTCAAGCAACCTCATCTTTCACATGGGATAAGGAATAACCCAACTGGTCTTCCTGCTTCTATACTTATCAACCCAAGTAATTGTTTTTTTCATTGAAAAGTTCAAATTTTTATTAGTTTCTTGAACTGTGGGTCATACTCAACATATTTTAATTCCTCCATGTCTTATTGCCAAGAAACAAGTTATTAATATATCAACTTAAAAATTTTATTTTGAAAAACTTTTTTATTTACAGATGAGTTGCAAAAAGAGTAACAGAGTTCCTCTACACTCTTCACTCAGCATTTCCTAATGTCAGCATCTTATACATAACCCTAATACATTTATCAAAACTGAGAAATCAACCTTGATGCAAGACTATTTTACTAAACTACAGACTCAGATTTCACCGGTTTCTATTCCAGGTTCCTATCCAGAATATCACCTTGTATTTAGTCATCACATCACCTCAGTCTCCTCAAATCTCTGACATATATCTGAGACATATTTTCACAATCTTGTCTTATTTTTAATGACTTTGACACTTTTGAAGAATGCTAGTCAGGCGTTGGATCATTGAAAAAGCAAGAGAGTTCCAGAAAAACATCTACTCCTGCTTTATTGACTATGCCAAAGCCTTTGACTTGTGTGGATCACAACAGACTGTGGAAAAATCTAAAGAAATGGGAATACCAGACCATCTGACCTGCCTCCTGAGAAATCTGTATGCAGGTCAAGAAGCAACAGTTAGTACTGGACATGGAACTGGACTGGTTCCAAATAGGAAAAAGAGCACATCAAGGCTGTATATTGTCACCTGATTATTTAACTTATATGCAGAGTGCATCATGAGAAACGCTGGACTGGATGAAGCACAAGTGGAATCAAGATTGCCTCAGAAAGCATCACTACGAACGAAACTAGTGGAGGTGATGGAATTCCAGTTGAGCTATTTCAAATCCTGAAAGATGATTCTGTGAAAGTGCTGATCTCAATATGCCAGCAAACTTGAATATTCAGCAATGGCCACCGGACTCGAAAAGATCAGTTTTCATTCCAATCCCAAAGAAAGGCAATCCCAAAGAATGCTTAAACTACCTCACAATTGCACTCATCTCACATGCTAGTAAAGTAATGCTCAAAATTCTCTAAGCCAGACTTCAGCAATACGTGAACTGTGAACTTCCAGATGTTCAAGCTGGTTTTAGAAAAGGCAGAGGAACCAGAGATCAAATTGCCAACATCTGCTGGATTGTGGAAAAAGCAAGAGAGTTCCAGAAAAACATCTATTTCTGCTTTATTGACTATGCCAAAGCCTTTGACTGTGTGGATCACAATAAACTGTGGACAATTCTGAAAGAGATGGGACTATTAGACCACCTGACCTGCCTCCTGAGAAACCTATATGCAGGTCAGGAAGCAACAGTTAGAATTGGACATGGAACAGCAGACTGGTTCCAAATAGGAAAAGGACGTCAAGGCTGTATATTGTCACCCTGCTTATTTAACTTCTATGCAGAGTACATCATGAGAAACGCTGGTCTGGAAGAATCACAAGCTGGAATCAAGATTGCTGGGAGAAATATCAATAACCTCAGATATGCAGATGACACCACCCTTATAGCAGAAAGCAAAGAGGAACTAAAAAGTCTCTTGATGAAAGTGAATGTAGAGAGTGAAAAATTTGGCTTAAAGCTCAACATTCAGAAAATGAAGATCATGGCATCTGGTCCCATCACTTCATGGCAAATAGATGGGGAAACAGTGGAAACAGTGTCAGGCTTTATTTCTGGGCACTCCAAAATTACTGCAGATGGTGACTGCAGCCATGAAATTAAAAGAAGCTTACTCCTTGGAAAAAAAGTTATGACCAACCTAGAACGCATATTAACAAGCAGAGACCCTGCTATGCCAACAAAGTCTGTCTAGTCAAAGCTATGGTTTTTCCAGTAGTCATATATGGCTGTGAGAGTTGGACCATAAAGAAAACTGAGCACCGAAGAATTGATGCTTTTGCACTGTCGTTTTGGAGAAGACTCTTGAAGCAAGGAGATCCAACCAGTCCATCCTAAAGGAGATCAGTCCTGAATATTCATTGGAAGGACTGATGCTGAAGCTGAAACTCCAATACTTTGGCCACCTGATGTGAAGAACTGACTCATTTGAAAAGACCCTGATGCTGGGAAAGATTGAAGGCAGGAAGAGAAGGGGATAACAGAAGATAAGATGTTTGGATGGCATCACCAACTCAATGGACATGAGTTTGAGTAAATTCCGTGAGTGGGTGATGGACAGGGAGGCCTGGTGTGCTGCAGTCCATGGGGTTGCAAACAGTCAGATACGACTGAGCAACTGAACTGAGTCAGCTGTTTGGTGAAATGTCCCATGCCCCTCAATTTGAGTGTTTCATATTTCTCATGATTAGACTGGAGTTATATGAATTTGGAGGAAGGATATCACAGAAGTGAGGCACACTTGGTCTTCTTATTCTCCAAATATACTAAGCTCAGTTCTACTCAGGGCTTATGTACTAGCTGCTTGTTCAGCCTAGAGTGTTTATTGCCTTAAGTATTTGTATGGCTGACTCTTTCTTGTCATTGGTATAACTGCTCAAATGTCATTGCCTGTATAGTTTATTCCTTATTTCTCTCAGATTACCTTCCATTCACCTTGCAGTTAACAAGAACAACAGGGGTTTAAATTGTGAGTTCTCACTTACACAGAGGTTTTTTTCAATAGTACATAGAACAGTACCACACAATCCCTGGTTGGTTGAATCTGCAGATGCAGAGGAACCCAGGATACAAAGGAATTATGGATCCAGAGGGCCAACTATAAGTTATACGCAGATTTTCAACTGTGTGGAGGGTCAGCACCTCTAACCCACAGGTTGTTCAAGGGTCAGCTGTATTTTCTTTTTCTTTTCCTTTCCTCTTACCTGTTACTATTTTCAATTATATATATTTAACTTGTTAATTGTTGATTTCTCCTTCTAGAATGTAACTCAACAACTTGTTCATTATTATAATCCATATTTTAAACAGTGTTTGGCACATATTGATAATTAACAGTTGTTAAGTAAATAAATGAATATCACAAAGACTCATAGATCTCAGACTTTAGAGTTTAAGAGACTTTAATCATTTCTGCTTTTGCATATTATAGATGGGTTAAGTTCCAGAAAGGTGAAGGGCAGGCAAGCTAGTCATTTAAGCTAGTCAGTCACATAGCTAGTTAGTGGCAGAGTCAGTGATACAATCTAGGTTATTTGCCTTATAAAGTATACTCCATACTTCTTTGATATTTTTGAATAGAATTTTAGTTCTGACTCTGGCTGTTACTGGTTTCCAATCCATTTTATTTTTAGTATTTTTTATTTAATTTGGCTGCGCAGGTTTTGTTGCTGCAGGAACAGGAGCTTCTCTTTCGTTGGTGGACAGGCTTCTCTCATTGCCCTGCTTTCTCTTGCTGCGGACCATGGGCGCTCGGGCACACGGGCTTCAGGAGCTGTAGTTTCTGGGCTCTAGAGCACAGGCTCTGCAGTTACAGAGCATGGGCTTAGTGGCTCCGTGGCGTGTGGGATCTTCCCAGACTAGGGACTGAACCCATGTCTCCTACACTGGCAGGCAGCTTCTTTACCACTGGGCCATCGGGGAAGCCCCTTCAATCCGTTTTTTGAAGTCAGTGTGTTATAAGTAAGGATGAATTCATTCTAATCTTTCCCTGTTGGTGTGTGTCCCCGAGCTGTTAGAGAAGCTAGTATAGCAACATAATTGGTGCCACTGCCATTTGTCTCCAGCCTTACCTGGGTTTCAAAGCTCTCCAAAATATTTCTGTTTATTCCTGCTTGTCTCTTTTTTTCCATCTGCATTGCAGCTGTCCCAAAGTCTCATAATTCACCCCAAGAATATTTATTAAATGACTTTACCTTCAATTTCTCATGAAAATGGAAGCATTGCAATAAATGATTTCTCAGCTTCCCACAATTCTAACTGTAAGTGTCTCTATTTTCTTTGGTACTTCCTTTCTTTATAGTCTCAATTTGAGCCTGTTATACATTACGTTTTCTATTAAAAAGATGTTTTTATAGGGTGAGTCCCTTTCTCCTTCTTGGAACTCTTTTTCCCTTGAGTTCCCTTTCTCCATTACCTACTGCTTTTATTCTTAACCTCTCAGACCACTTTTCAGACTCTTTCTCTGAGCTAATCTACCAATGAAAATGTTTCACTCTGAGATGACGATGTGGCCATTTCCCAATGTTTAACATACACACACTCTCTCTCTCTTTCATCTTACTCACTCTATATCTTTGCATAATACTTATAGGTATGGTCCATACCTCCTGCAGGGATGTGAAGGTGATCAGGCTATATTTTCAGCTCTCATATTTCTGTCTGAACTTCATATTTAGATTTCCAAACACATAGTTACAGGACAGGTCTGCTTATCACATGGTAATTGGCCACTCAAAGCACTATTTTGACCACATCTTGCTGAAATTTGCCTGGAAATACATCTTCTACTTAAATAAAAGCTACAGGATATATTATACAATACAAAGAATATAGTCAACATATACTACAAAACTATACATGAAGTATAACCTTTAAAAATTGTGAATCACTATGTTGTACACTTGAAACTTATATAATATTATAAATCAACCATACCCCAATAAAAATAAGAAAGAAAGAAAGGAAGGAAGGAAACAAGGAAGAAAGGAGGAAAGAAAGGGAGAAAAGAATCGGCAACAATTCCAGTAGGATCTGCTGGACTTTGCCAAATTTAATAAAACTAGTTGGAACTTTGATAAAATTGATGCAGAGGAAAAGAACACATATAAAACTCCAAATTAAGTGCTGGAAATATTTTTCCTTTTCCCACCACAATTTGTTATGAGTGAAAATTGACATGGTTTGCATCATTGCTAAATGAACTCTGAAGAAGTTTCCATACTCTGACCTGAGCAAATGAGCACATTATAAGAACATCAGAGGGACAGCGATTCAACTGATTTCAAAATGTTCTAAGAAGGCATGAATCAAGTATATACCAAAGATAGAAAGATCTAAGACTGCATGTTTACCTTGTACTTCTGATTCCATGTTTTCACTTACAAAATTCTTAGATTAAAATTTTGCCCATTCCTTTCAAAGTGTAAAACAAACCACAAGACTGGAATTTCTACTGGAAATTCCATGAAGGAATCCTCTTTGTCCTAGTGAATGAATATTACTTTGTAATTCAGGAGAAAATATATTAAGGCAGGAGACATTGGATCAGGTAGAGAAGGAATACTAAAACAATTTAGTTAAGAAGACAGTACTTAAAAATATTAAAGAAAAGGAAGGGGATAGATTAATGTCTAGTATAGACTGGCAAACAGATTTATGCTGAGATTGCTTTAGCAGCAGATGTCTGTTTTGTGGCATTGAATTCCAAGTTTAAAAACAGGCTGAACAGGAAGGATCAATGAATGATGCTTGCTTTGGGTGTGGAGTTGAGGATTGATAGCACCCACCCATGTATTTACCAACCAGAGTTTAAGGGCATCATCATGCTGAAAGGGAGTGTGGCACTTGTGATGTAAACATGATTCCTGAAAATGGAAGGTAAAATTACAACCCCCACAAAATGGGTAAAACATTGATTAGATAAAAGACAATGTCTGCCATGGGAAGAGATAATTAATAGCCCTTGAAGGAAATTCTGCATCTTAGTAATGGCTGGAATTTGTGAACATTGATACTGTTGAAATAGCGTGATATAAGAGGTAAATTATCAAATAAGGAACAGAGAATCTAGGTATCAAAACAAGGAAAATGCACATTCCTATCATCCAGAGATGCATGACCTAAACATCACTGATTCGTTCCACCAAACCTAACATTCAAAACTATGAATGAAATATAAGCCCAAACTTTAAACAAATATTTGATGTTCAGTCTTAGATTGTCTTTATTTTAATGCTGATTCAAAGTAGAGCTTTTCTCCCAACTTGTCAATCAGGCTATCTCTCTACTTTTCTCTTTCAGTTTAATTAGGTTTATTTTATATACAACTCTGAGATGAAATGTAATAGAAAACAAAGAAAAGACAAAGGAAATTAAATGACTAATCACCTATTTAAATTAAAGGCTTATCTCCTATCTCTTTCCTTCTAGTAGGCTGGCACCTTTGCAAAACAATAATGCCACAATTAAGCTATTCTGTTTGTTTCACTGCTGGCTAAGTAGAAGCATCTAGGAAATAGATGTCTCCTACCACATTTTATGTGGCTTAATTTATGCATTTGAACTGGCCATTTTCTTAAAATGGGGAAAAGAAAATGTCTATTTTCTTAAAAAGTTTAATGTGCCATCTTTGATAAATAAAATTTCAACTCTTTTCTAGAACTCAGACATAATCTGTTCTTTTCATTACATGAAACTTTTTAAAAACTCAATTTACTAAAGAGTCAAGCTTAGTAAAATTAACTCTGTGCTCAACCTTTCTCTACATCATTGATTTGTGCCTTCTCTCTTCTTTAAGGAAGAAGGTAGAAATCCAACTTTTGAGAAGGCAGGTTTGCTTCAGAAAGGGCAGGGTCTTTGCCTCTTGAAGCAAATCCTCAAGGGACAAGTGAAAACAGCTCTGAGGTGATACTGCTTATGGAAGAAATGGAAAGTTCTCCCCAAATTACTTGATTAGTTCTCATAATACCAGCATGCTGTGATTAACCATTTGGGGAAAAGAAGTGTATTAACAAATGTGATCAAATAAATATTTATTGAACACCTACTTCAGTATGTGCAAGATACTACAGAGAAATACCTGGATAAATAAAAGAAAGACTTTGTTATCAAAGAAGTCATGGCTAGTGGGAGACTTAACCATTCACATAGATTTATCTATCTCTATCAAAAATTTGATAAGGATAAACAAAATATACCCAGAGACATAAGGTCAGAGAATTATCTTCCTTAAGGTGATTTTTTTTGCGTGTGGTAGAGGTGGGTGTTCTTGCCTGGAGAATCCCAGGGATGGAGGAGCCTGGTGGGCTGCCGTCTATGGGGTCACACAGAGTCAGACATGGCTGAAGTGACTTAGCAGCAGCAGCAGCA
The DNA here is from genome assembly GCF_032405125.1 of Capricornis sumatraensis. NCBI lineage: Eukaryota > Metazoa > Chordata > Mammalia > Artiodactyla > Bovidae > Capricornis > Capricornis sumatraensis. Next base: position 62,011,937 of record NC_091071.1, on the reverse strand, counting down.
GCAGAGGTGGGTGTTGACTCCAGATTTACTAATTGTAAAGACACCTCTTCACAACTTAAAAAATACTCATTAGGCATGCATGTATTGGAAAGAACCCCATTAAATGGTAGCAGGGAGATGGGAGCTGGGGTGTGGGGAAGGGAAACAATGAAATTAGATGGCACTGTTATGTGATTTACTTGGAACAATAATTAGGGGAAACCAATTCCAGTTTGTAAGCAAGAGAATGGTAGTACATTATACACGTGTGTATATTTACTATGTGTGCTAAGTGGCTTCAGTAGTGTCTGACTCTTTGTGACCCTATGGACAGCAGCCCGCCAGGCTCTTCTGTCCATGGGATTCTGCAGGCAAGAACATTGGAGTGGGTTGCCATGTCCTACTCCAGGGATATATACATGTGTATATACATACATATATATATATATATATATATATACACGCATATATATATATTTGGCTTTCCTGGTGGTTCAGACAGTAAAGAATCTGCCTGCAATGTGGGAGACCTGGGTTCTTTCCCTGAGTTGGAAAGATCCCCTGGAAGAGGGCATGGCAATCCATTCCAGTACTCTTGCCTGGAGAATCCCCATGGACAGAGGAGCCTGGTGGGCTACAGTCCGTGGGGTCGCAAAGAGTCAGACACAACTGAGTGATTAAGTACACACATATGTGTAGTATTTTCTTGGTTCTAATGTGCACGTTTTTCCAGTTTAATATTTCTGAATGCAAGATTCATCTTCCAGTTATCATCTATACTTAAGCTGTTATTAAGTTGATGTTACTTCTCATAATCAACAACATTGTCAATTAAGAAACCTTGGTTCTGCTACCCACTAAGCGTATGATCTGGGCTCTCTGAGTTTCATCTCACCTGCCTCATGTACACCATGGGAGTGATAGTATCTCACAGAGTTTATGGAGATTTACCAAATAATGTATATCAATCACTGAGCAGTGCCTGGCACACAATAGGCCCACAGCTGAAATCAGAGTTATTGTTGTTTTTATTGTTGCTGATGTATATCAATTCACAGACTGAGCATCATTCATGGTGAAGCATCTACAAAATAACTTCACTTTCTGTCAGAATGTAATCATTGTGGACAAAACATGACCATACTCTAGCCACAAACCTACTTCTGGAAAGAAAGGGATTATAATAGGGGTTGTAAAGAGGAGGCGAATTAGAGAGGGAGGGTTGCCAAGTGCTGAAAGCCTTCTTTCGGAATGTGACCTCTAAAAGAGGAACTCTCTCTGAAAGCACACAGATGCATCATAAGAACATGTCAATTTTCTATTCTGTGGAAGGATGAGCAAATTGTGGCTTCTCATCACTGAATTCAATAGTGAGAATAATAGGATGACAGTTATCCGATGACAATGGCAGCCAGGAATGGGAAAAAAGTTTCAGAAGAAAAGCAATTATATTTTGACCACAAGAAGGAAGCCGGAAGAATGATGAAAGTAGAGGGCCACATACAAAATTGCCACGGTTGCCTAGTAACAGAGTAACATTTTGTTGTTCTTGTTAGAAAATGGCAAAACAGAATAGCAAGAATAGGATGTGACACTGATCTCAGGAGGGCTAAAATGCATGACTATTATCAATAAGTTTATAATTACATCAATATAAAATGGTGCTTTGTGGCACACACTTCAGGGGATTGGTTGCATGAACAGGTGTGTGCAAATGTGTGTTAAAATTTTACAGGCACGTCTATAGGAAGGAATGAAAGTGAAAAGTGTTCAGTCATGTCCAACTCTTTGCAACCCCATGGACTATACAGTCCATAGAATTCTCCAGGCCAGAATACTGGAGTGGGTTGCCATGCCTTCCTCCAGGGGATCTTCCCAACCCAGGGACTGAACCCAGCTCTCCCATATTGCAGGGAGATTCTTTACCAGCTGAGCCACAAGGAAGCCCATAGGAAGGAGGAGCAACTCAAATATAAAGAATTCAAATAGAATGGGGAAAAAAAAAATCTTAGGTACCACCCCCAGATGGAATGTGTAAGACAACAAATTAAAACTCAAGACATTCTATATAAACCAGATGTGAGCTGGCTAAATATAAGAATTGCCAGTAGTATTTGCATTTTAGAAGGCAACTCTTAGAAGTTGCCTTCATTTTCTTAAAAGAAAATTAATTCTTCTAAGCTGTGAGGTATGCTGCTGCTAAGTCGCTTCAGTCGTGTCTGACACTGCGACCCCATAGATGGAAGCCCATCAGGCTCCCCCATCCCTGGGATTCTCCAGGCAAGAACACTGGAGTGGGTTGCCATTACCTTCCCCAGTGCATGAAAGTGAAAAATGAAAGTGAAATCGCTCAGTCGTGTCCGACTCTTAGGGACCCCCTGGACTGCAGCCTACCAGGCTCCTCGTCCATGGGATTTTCCAGGCAAGAGTACTGGAGTGGGGTGCTATTGCCTTCTCCGAAGCTGCGAGGCATATGGGTAGTTTAGCACCTGCAAGGCAGGAATTTTTGAGGTAGAGAATCTGTGCAACAGCTGAGATGAGTTTACAGCCAAGTCTATTCTGTCAAAGGTCAGGGTGTCAGGTGAAAAACTAACTTCTTTCAGAAAAGGCTGCTGCTGCTGCTGCTGCTAAGTCGCTTCAGTCGTGTCCGACTCTGTGCGACCCCATGGACAGCAGCCCACCAGGCTCCTCTGTCCACAGGATTTTCTAGGCAAGAATACTGGAGTGGGTTGCCATTTCCTTCTCTATCAGAAAAGGCTAATACAGTTTAAAGCAGCAGCTACAGAATAGTATGTGTTAGCTGTCAATCTGAACCAGCATGATGAAGATTATTCAAATCAATCAATTAAAAACAAACTCACATACATAATGCATTTGCCACCCAACTTTGTCCTGTCTTTCTGGCTTTCATAATCAAGGGAGTTAACATTCTTTAAAATGCAAAAACTCATGTCTTTGGAGACCTTGCTAAATAGACAATAAATTTCTACCAGGTGAATTTCACAGAAGACTTTAGAAGGAGAGCATTGGCCAGACAGATTTCAGTGTAAGTCAAAAGGAGATCTTTCACGAAAGTGAAATAGTCTCCATCTCCCCCTGTTATTGAGTCCAGGGTCTCCTGAGTCTTAAAAACTTCACCTTTATTATTCTTTAGTTTTCTTCACTGTGCTAAAGCAAATACAAACCAAATCCTCTCATTCACGTCTAGAAGGGCTCCAGCCACATATGTATGCTCTTTCGTCAGCAGCAATAGACAGCTACTCTATAGTTCCCATGCAAATCTCTAAGCACACTGAGTCTCCACATCTGGAAAATATTGCTTGCTGCTTGAAGCATCACTCCAACTGTGCACTGCTGGTAGGCTTCCTGCTGCTCTGTCTTTTGCTATTTCATTGGGAGAGCCCCATGTGTAGGTGCAAGGATGCCCAGAGGGAGTCCTGGAAAATCCTTTGCAGCTCCCAGCTGGGCTTTCTTTTCAGGCTGTACAGCTGGTATATGTGGGCAGTGTGCCGTAGCTTCTGTCTGTGGGGATGAGAAGCCAGTGCCCCATGCTGTCCCAAGACTGTCAAACTCTTCAGTACCCACCTGCCGTCTTCATGAGAATTCTTGAGTTTACTGATTCTTAAATGCTTTCAAATTGCTCATTAACACTTAGCTCTAAGTATAGTAGATTTCACTAAAAAAAACAAAAAAACAAAAAAACTATAGCTTAAATGGGTATTATTTAACTCCAAGAAAATGGAATTGTTAAATTTAACATGATTTTACTATATACCAGCTATGGAAAGAGAATTAAAACTAAATTTTCTTGACTAGTCACTGAAATTTGAGTGGACCTGAAATTCATTCTTTGGAGGGAATGATGCTGAAGCTGAAACTCCTGTACTTTGGCCACCTCATGAGAAGAGTTGACTCATTGGAAAAGACTCTGACGCTGGGAGGGATTGGGGGCAGGAGGAGAAGGGGACGACAGAGGATGAGATGGCTGGATGGCACCACTGACTTGATGGACGTGAGTCTGAGTGAACTCCAGGAGTTGGTGATGGACAGGGATGCCTGGTGTGCTGTGATTCATTGGGTCGCAAAGAGTGGGACACGACTGAGCGACTGAACTGAACTGAACTGAAAATTCATTCCTGAAACTCTTCCAGAAGGCAAAGTTCAGGAAGCTTGTTAGATCTTATAAAGAACACCAAAGTTGTCTTCCAAACATCCTCCCTGGCTCCCTTAATACTATTCTGCCTCAGTAGGCTTGACTCCTGGGTTTCCCTGTTGGCTCAGATGGTAAAAAATCTGCCTACAATGCAAAAGACCAGGTTCAATCCCTGGGTCAGGAAAATCCCCTGGAAAAGAGGATGGCTACCCACTCCAGTATTCCTGCCTGGAGAATTCCATGGACAGAGGAGTCTGGCGGGCTACAGTCCATGGGGTTGCAAAGAGTCAGATACAGTTGAGCGACTTTCTTTTTCAGGCTTGACTCCATTTCCAGGTACAGGGCTTAGGCCTGATATAGCTAAAACAATTGGAGTGATCCTGTTCCCTTGACACCTTTATTAGTTCAGGTAACACCCTTATGGCAGAAAGTGAAGAGGAACTAAAAAGCCTCTGGTTGAAAGTGAAAGAGGAAAGGGAAAACATTGGCTTAAAGCTCAACATTCAGAAAACGAAGATCATGGCATCCAGTCCCATCACTTCATGGGAAATAGATGGGGAAACAGTGGAAACAGCGTCAGACTTTATTTTTTCGGGCTCCAAAATCACTGCAGATGGTGACTGCAGCCATGAAATTAAAAGACGCTTACTCCTTGGAAGAAAGTTATGACCAACCTAGATAGCATATTCAAAAGCAGAGACATTACTTTGCCGACTAAGGTCCATCTAGTCAAGGCTATGGTTTTTCCAGTAGTCATGTATGGATGTGAGAGTTGGACTGTGAAGAAAGCTGAGCACCAAATAATTGATGCTTTTGAACTGTGGTGTTGGAGAAGACTCTTGGAGTCCCTTGGACTGCAAGGAGATCCAACCAATCCATTCTGAGATCAGCCCTGGGATTTCTTTGGAAGGAATGATGCTAAAGCTGAAACTCCAGTACTTTGGCCACCTCGATAGACGTGAGTCTGAGTGAACTCCGGGAGATGGTGATGGACAGGGAGGCCTGGCGTGCTGCAATTCATGGAGTCGCAAAGAGTCAGACACGACTGAGCGACTGAACTGAACCGAACTGAACTCACGCCTAGGTGATCAGCACATGACCTTTGTCTTGTTAAGTGGCTGGGGAAGCCTGCCTCTTCCCTTACCTTGGGTGTGAATGAGGAGCAGCAGCTGAGGCTGACAGCCAACCTGAGGGAAGGCAGGAACTTGAAGAACCATCCCTCGAAGGTTCCTGTACCCTGAATCTTGCCTCAACCCCCACACAATCTCTGGATGAAGATTTAGCCTTTTGAGCCCCAAATTCCCATTTACTGTTTAATTCAGTTTGGCTTGAGGTTTTTTGCTGTCTCCATCCAAAAGCATTTCAGCTGACACAATTTTGGGTGCAATCTGAGCGCACACCAACTTCTCCTACCTTCTGGAGTCATTCTTTCCTTTAATACCGTAATCCGGCCCTCACCCCGGGAGAATGCTAGCGGTGCCGTGCGGTTTCCGAACGCTCTGAGCATGGCTAGGAAATGGTTCTCTGTGGGGTGTTCTCTTGTCACTGTCTCTCTCATGGCTGGGGCCCCTCTCATTAGCTAAGTTTTCTCTTTCCCTCTAGTTTCACGATGACAACTCTGTTTCTAGGACAAGTACAACCCCAGCCAGGAAGTTCCAAATTAGTTACTATAACAATCTTTACATTTGTGGAAGACAGACTTTTATTTAATTACAGAGAGAATTACTGTCTCTCCGTAATACCTCATTACCTGAATATGCCCACGACCTCAAAATTACCACATTAGCACCAAGTTTGGGGCCTTATCTTGCATAACCAGAGATCCATTAAAATATTTCTCTAAAGAAATGGACAATTTTCCCCAAAGAAGTTGCACTCACCCTCATTAATATAGAATACACTTCAGTTTTTTATGCTATTACATACATTAAAATTATGCAAAAAATAGTGATTATGGCAGAACGTTTTCTAATGCCTAAAACTGCTCGGGTATTTTATATTAAAATGAATAAAATTTGCAAAAACTAATAGAGGGTATGACCTATGTCTTGTTAACTAACTTACAGAACAGTGCGATGAAATGCAGAAATTTAATAAATATTACTTAATGTTTAGATATAAAATGAGCAAAACAACTTATTTTACTGTGATAGTCTTTCAAATGTAATTTAGTAGGTACAATTATTTCTGTACTTTCTATTACATTATTTTTTCATTAAGAAAGGCTTTTGTTAAATCTCCCTACTCACCAAAATGCCTTTATCCAATTTTATTTTTGCATTTCATCAGCTAAGTCCTAGACAAGTAAACATCATTGAGGACGTATTTGAGTCTGGAAGATAGTCTTATGATTAATATTATGCTTTAATTAAGTTACATTGACATTCATAATAGATTTCTATCTGGCTAACAAAAACTAATATTTTCTTGGATAAAGAGCAATGAAAATTACAGATAGACAGTGATCAACTACTTGTGTTTGATTTTAGCACTTCAGATAAAATGGATCATATTCTATGGGGAAATTATAGAACTAATTATGAAGAGTAATGATGCTCTGAAAAAATACAGATTTTCAGCAGGAGCTAATTATAACAGTTACTGATAGGTCTCAAAAATTTAATATCCAAAACTTTTCATGGGTGGGTTGGAATTTTATATTGCAGTTTTCTCTTTAAGAGCCACCGTGATTGAGCAGCTTCCAAAATAACTTAGTATGTAAAGTAACAACATAAATTGATAGGATAAGACACCAGTGCAGCTCATGATGAAGTCTATTCCAATAGGTCCACTTCTGAGCATCAACAAAACTCAAGTCAATGCAGTCCCAATAATGCAAAGCATCTTTCTTTCCCTACAACCACTAATTAAGCACAGGTAGTATGAATAAGTAGAATCACAGCAGAGCCTGGGCTTTCTGGGCTCATTACACTGTGCTATCAAGTATCTCCACATTCCCTATACCCTCCACTACACATAAATGTATCTGCTCATTGAACTTTCGTGAGTATATTTTTATACACACCACTCCACCTTAATCGATTTGATACAGACATAGTTTGATATTCTTTTTGTTCCTCAAACATGCTGAACATGATGTTCTTGCCTTGGTGATTTTTTGTAGCTGATCTCTGCTAGAAGACTCTTCCAGCAAGGCTTGCTCTGCTAACTCCCGTTCGAGTCTTGGAGCAAATGTCACATTCTCAGAATCTTTGCCTGTTGGTTCATGCTAAGTCTGCACATGTTCCACGTGCACAATCGCATCACCCAGCTTTTCCTTCTTCTGTAACTAACAGAATTAATCTTTGCTTCTTTGGCTGTTGTCTCTCTCCTCTTTCACATGCTAGATGTCAGTTTCCCCAGAGCAGAGACTTTGTCTTTTTGTTCTATATCCCTAGCATTTAGCAGGTACTCAAAAATATTTGTTGAATGAATGAGTGGATGAATGCAAAAATGAAATGAAAGAAAAATCACAGGGTTGCAGCTTTAGAAAGGAGGAAGGGAGTATCTCATTACTTAGGCTTTAATAGTAGGGAGAGTTTTATGTACTGGTTTTATGATTGGGGTTATGAAAACCTCCTTCTTGAGTTGTTGACCAGTTACTCTGTAAAATTTCAAGGATGGAGCTTGGGAGATTCACCTCAGCCCAGGAATATCCCCATCAATTAGACTTCTCTTCCCTCTCAATATATTCCAGCACCAGACCTAATGGAGAAACCATTCAACTGTAAATTGATTTGTGGTGGGTGAATGATTGGAAAACACGCAAAGCCTACAGAGGCAAGAGGCCTTATATTTTGGACTTTTTGAAGCATTCTACTGCTTTTTCAATATCCTGCACTTGTACCTATTAAAAGGGAAAATACTGAAAGTATTCTTTTAGTATTTTACTAAAAGCTCTACTCCCCAAAGTATACAAGTCATTTTTAATATTTTTCTGGAATAACCTATTGATTTTTAGGCAAGGAAACACAAGTAGGTTTTATTCTTTTACTTCAATTTCCCTAAGGCCTAGACGGTCTGAAACCTATAACATGATCAGAATGTGAACCCTTTCTTTCAAACTCTACTTGTCTCAACCTGTACATGGCTTGCATACCCACAGTCTTATATTAGAAGGAGCAGATATCAGAATATGGAGGAAAGCCCTGGGAAAGCTCACCCAAATGTGCCAGAAACCTCTGAACAGATATGTATTCATGTGGGAACATTTACTTCCTGTCTTGTTGCAAAAAGATTTAAAGCAGTTGATACTACAAGACACAAATAAACCCTCATCTTCCATCAAACTGACAAAATAAAGGATGGCATGAACACAGAAACACTGTTAGGAAATAGGATTTCTCTGTGTCTGAATGGTTTATTCATTTATCCATCCATTTGTTGAGCATCTGTTCTTTAAAGAAATGTTATAAGTATTGGAAATGCAGTTTTTCATCCAAATGCTACTGTGAGAGGAGGAACTGAGACTCGAACGTAGTAATCTGACAACATCATAGTAGACTCCGTGGCAAATGTATTTCTTTAAAATTATAACCAGGTCAGCCCTGTTCCACATCAGGAAGAGTAGCCAAAAGAGACCCAAAACTCTGAGCCCAAAGTCAGTACTTTTCCAACTCTAATGTGCATAAAGAAGGCTGAGTGCCAAAAAATCCATGCTTTTGAACTGTGGCGTTGGAGAAGACTCTTGAGAGTCCCTTGAACTGCAAGGAGATCAAACAAGGCAATTTTAAAGGAAATCAACCCTGAATATTCTTTGGAAGGACTGATGTCGAAGCTGAAGCTGCAATACGTTGGCCACTTGATGCGAAGAGCTGACTCATTGGAAAAGACTCTGATGCTGGGAAAGACTGAAGGCAGAAGAGGGGGATGGCAGAGGAAGAGATGGTTGAATGGCATCACCAATTCGATGGACACAAATTTGAACAAGCTCCAGGAGTTGGTGACGGACAGGGAAGTCTGGCATGCTGCAGCCCATGGGGTTGCAGAGTTGGACACAACAGAACAACTGAACTGAACTGAATGTGCATAAGAATTAAGTAGGAATCTCATTAGAAAGCATATCTGATTCAGTAGCCCAGGGATGAGGCCAGAGACACTACCTTTCCAATAAGCTCTCAGGTGATGTTTATGCTGCTGGTCTGTGGACCACACTTTTGAGGAACAAGGGCTTGGGTAAGGAAGACACACTGACCAAACTGGCTTTACAGCCACTGATCCACTGCCCTCTTGTGGCTCCTGAAGTAGTTACCCTGCGTGCTAGCAATTTCTTTAGTCTTGAATTTAAATTATTCTTGCACTCGTTCTCTAGTTACTCCAGGTAAGTGCTTTTCAAGCTTTAGTTTTCTCAAAACACTTTCATATTTTTTCCTTATTCATATACCACTACATATTGCCTCATAATTTTTAACATCCATGCATAACCCTTTCTCAAAACTAATTACTCTTTGGCTTAATTTTGTTTTCCTTAACTAGATTTGCTTTCAAAGGGAATTTCATATTATTTCCTAATTATCATTATCTCAAATGGAAAGACCAATTTTTAAAAAATCAATTAGTTCATTTTTGGCTGTGCTGGGTCTCCATTGCTGCACAGGCTTTTCTTTAGTTTTTGAAAGCAGGGGTTACTCTCCAGTTTCGGTGAATGGGCTTTTCACTGCAGAGGCTTCTCTTGTTGCAGAGCATAGGCTTTAGGACTTCAGCGATTGCAGCACGTGGGCTCAGTAGTTGCGACTCCCAGACTCGAGAGCACAAGTTCAATAGTTGTGGCGCATGGGTTTAGTCGCTTCATGGCATAGGGAATCTTGAACGAACCCCAGATCAGGAACGAACCCCTGTCTCCTGAGTTGGCAGGTGGTTTCTTTACCGCTGAGCCACCAGGGAAGCCCCAGGACCAGTACTGTTTATCACAAATACAAAGTAACTGAAAAGCTACTTGAAAGGAAGACAAAACAATGTTTAAAAGTCCAGGTGATGTCCTTCAAAGCTCTAAGCCTGTCTTTGTTAAAGGGAGATTTACACCTGTTAGAAAGTGTTGCAGACTCAGAGCATTAAACTGGCTTTTGCTCTGATAGTATCAGAAGGATTCAGTTCTCTGTAATTCAGTGTTATTTAAGGTGGTAAATGTGTACCACCTAAATCATCTTGTGGGGAACCAGCTATAGATAATGTGTTAAGGGTATTGTTTTTCTTCTGTGTGTCTGTGTCATCTGTCCTTGAGAAGTATATTTAGAGATCTAAGTTAATCAGTGTCACAACAGAATTGATCTAAAGCAAAAATGTGTTAAAGAGCTTACTCTTACCACTCCTTTCTGCATAACCAATGGCATGGAGGCATTTTGGGCTCTGAAATATAATAGACAGTTTATTTCTGTGAAAATTCACCATCTCTTTTCTGGATATTACTAGAGTTTCCACCTGTACTCATAAATAAGCTTGTTCTTTCAACCATTGAGATTTACAGTATAAAACTTTGGGGAGGGTAGTGGACAAATTCTACTTCCCTTCAGATGATGAATCAAATCAATCCTGAAAATTCACCTCCCTTTACCAGTGAATGGTTCTGCAAGGAAAGATTAGCTGATTGACGGCTGTAGAACCATAGTGAGATAGCCTTTCTTTCCTCTCAGATATAAATGAAATGTGATTACTTCTGGGTACTGTAGGCAACCAGAGGCCTTTTCACCAGGGAGGGTAACAAACCTTAGGGTGAAGCAGATTCTGTCCATCATGGAGCAGAAAGACTCTAGCTCCTAATGACACTGTCAACTGTTGAATCAGCCACCCCTCAAGCCTGCCCTGACCATCCTCCTATGTGAGGTAATTGATTTCCTTCCTGTTTAACTCAGCATAAATTTAGTTTCCAGAACATGTAATCAATAGCATGCTGACACAAGGAGGTTATAAAGGAATATGAGCCATAGATTTTTTTTTTTTCGTGGGGGAACTAGAATACATATAAAGAATTTTAATACTGGAGAATTTTAGTGTAAGTAAAGGATGGTATGGCCATATTCTGATACTTATTAAGCAACTAGTATGAGCCAGACACTGGCCCATGTTTTAAATATATTATCTCATTTAATGGTTTTAACATTAGGGAGGCATTGTCATCCATATTTAAGACCTGAGGAAATTAAAGCCTGGACAGCTGTGTACCATTACCAGTTATACAGTGAATGATTAAAGAATACAGCTCCAAACTTTACACCTTTTCCATAGAATGACTGCAGGTAGGAAGTTAAGATAGAAATCAGCATAGCAGATTAGCCAGCCAAACAGTGGAAATAGAGTGGCTTTGAGTTCAGCCAGGCCAGACATCCGTTTCTACTGTCTCATAATTTTAGACAAATTACCTAACTTTTATGAGCCTCAGTTTTCTTATTGGAAATATGGGATAATTATACCTACCTCATATGTTTCTAACCAGGATGGGTAAGATAATATATTTATAATGAGACCATGCTACTCAAATGGTAGCTGTGTGATGATTTGGATATGGGAAGGGTTTGAAAAGGAGGCTGTGGAAATATAACACACATTACTGTATGGGAAGCCACCCTGAGTTTGGGTAGGGCTAATAATCATTTTTAAACTGTTTTTATTTTGCGATACTTTTGATTCACAAGAAGTTGCCACCAGTCTCCATTTTAAAAGCTTATAGTGTTAGAATCTTCCTGTATATCCTGCCCCACTTCATTCTTTATCTTAAAAAGTTTAATTCAGTAGTCTTTGAGAAATACAAAATAAAAAGTTCAAAAAAAGACTGATTTTGAAGCAGTGGATATTTGAAGATCAACAGTCAAATCCAGGTGTCCAAAAACTCAGAACTCCCACACACTCATTCTGTTGGTACCCTCCTCTTGCGGTAGGAGCAGAGGTCATCTTCCCATTGAACTGGTGAAAAACTGAAAGGAAGGGGCCAGAAAGAAAAGCTAAGAACTCAAGAGAACTCTCTTCAATCCCAGCCCAGGGCTGATGCACTGCCCCCCTGCTGCAGAATAAAGGAATTTTCCACTCATACCTTTTTCATTTATGAAAGATGATCTTCCACAGACTATGTGAAAAGGACTTTGTACCTTTCACCCTGAATGGACTTCTTGCCCACTTTTTGAATTTGCTCACTCTTAAAAGTACCCTTTTAAGTCCTGGGAAATGATTCTGTTTTCTCAGTTGACTACTGCTGCCCACAGAATGTCTCTTTCTCCCTTCAGTGACTCAGCACTTTAGAGGGAAAAATTGTTCTGGAGAGAATGTTAAGACAGGCCACACTGCTGTTTACAGGAAAGAAAGAGATCAAGTGCTGCCTCCAGGGGAAGGTGAAACACCTTACTTAAAGACTGAGTGGAAAAAAACAACAGATGGTGGAAGTCCTGCAAGGACAAGGTGGTGGGGAAAGCAACTGCAGAAGCTCTGTCACATGTGAGCAGGTAAATTTATTGGTACCAGGAGCAAGAGGGCTCTGCTCAAGTGATCAGTCTGTTGTGGGGAAGGCAGAGCCTGCACGCCTTTGTTCTCATTTGGGGCTTTGTGTTCACTTTTCTGACGTTGAAAGTTTGTAAGTTCAGGAGCTTGTGAAACAACTGGATGGAATGTAGAATTTGAGCTTGTAAAATTACAAAGAAACAAGTCACTCCTACGTGCCTTTCTGATTTGTCCACTTGAGATCAAAGCAGTTGGCCTGTTTCCTGAGAAAACAGTTCATGTTAGGGTGTTCCCAGTGTTACACTGGATCTTGTCAGAGCAGTACATGAACCCAGGACTTGAACTCTGTCATTTTTCTTTAAAACAAATAGCGGTGGGGAAAATCTTCCATTTGCCTTGTCATCATCATGTCACCAACTCTTAAATCTCTGTAAATTGTTCTAGAAAAACAGATCAAGGAAGAACACTCTCATGCTCATTGTGTTGATTTGAAATCATAGCCATAAGTTCCCAACACAAATTTGCTTTTATTCATTTATCTATCCATTTATTTCTTCTCTCCCCTTCCTCATATGCTTTGAAGGAGCACATTAAAATGAAAAAAAAAAAAAAAGAGAGAGAGAAAGTCAATGCCAGAAGAAAATCAGAGATCGGTTCAACAAACAAATCTGGACATTTGCTGGAGGACCACCATGTATCTGGCCCAGGGCTTTACAGCAGCTAAGACAGAGGGTTATTTGTGGTCTGTAATTTTTAAGTTGATGATACAAATTATAGTGTCCATAAGATTAAAACAAATCTATTGCTTAGAAAGATCATGATGACTTTTGACTTGGGAAAAATTCCTTTTAATAGTCTAATGATATGGTGAACAACTGTTTCAACAGTTCTACATTTAATGTAATAGGGCTCTTACTTATAAGATTCTTCACTGCCAAGCTCATGGTTTTGGGGCTAAACTCAGCTCAGCAAACGTAATTTTGTGAGGAGCTCGGCAAGGTGGTTGTAGGATACAGATGTAAGGATCAATGATAAAATGTTAAGTCCCAGAGAAATAGACAATATGGGCATCTGGGAGTTTTATCTGAATATATAATATATATTCAGATATAATAATACACATGAATATAATATATAAACATATTTAAAGTAATCAAGCTCTCTGTTTGGGACAGCAGAGTTCAAGGTTATCCTCTGTGGAGAGATGCTCGAGTATAGATAATCTATGAGGACAATGAAGGACACATCTATCAGTGTCAGCTGAGCTGGTGGTAGAATTGACATTTTCTTATGAAAATTAAGGAGTCTAATCCAGACAGAGGTCTGGATAAGAGGCCACATACCTCTGGGTAGAGGTGGACATCACTGTCTCAGACAAAACAGAAACAGACTCCTTTTTCTTCAATGCTAGAAATTAGCAGAAGCGAATTTCAGACATTTTTATGCTTCACTATACCTTAATTTTTGGAATTTAAGGTAATATATGGCCACTTGCACAGGGTTGGGAAGATCCCTCAGAGAAGGGAGCGGCTACCCACTCCAGTTTCTGGTATGGAGAATTCCATGGACTATATAGTCCATGGGGTTGCAAAGAGTCAGACATGACTGAGCTCACTTTCCTGATGATGGCCACTTCCAAAATTTAGAAGATACAGAGAAGCATAAAGAAAAAACTAAAATCACCTTTCATCCAGTTTCTAGAGATAATCAACATTGGCATTCTATTATCTATTTTTCTTAAGTACAAAATTGAGATTTTACTGTGCAGCACTTTTTCATTTAATATTACATTTTAACATTTTCTCATACCATTACATATTCATAAAACTATTATTTTGTTTTATTATTACCTGATATTTCATTGCATGGGTAAACCATAATTTATTCAGTCATCCTACTACTTGGAGCGTTTAATTTTTTTCCCAGACATTGTGGTCAGGGGATTACACCTTACTTGACTTTTACAGAAATACAGTTTCTGCAGTTACACTGCTTGGGTTCAAGTCTCAGTTCAACCACTGTGTGAGCTTGGGATAGTAACTTAATCTCTCTGATTCTGTTTAATCATCTGTACATAGGGCTAATATTAGTGCCTATCTCCCAGAATTTCTGTGACAGATGATGTCTGTAAAAGAGCTACCACATAGGAAGAGTTCAGCAAATGCTAGTTATTATCATGATCATCTTCCAGAGGAGTCTACCAAGAGTTGTGACATCAAAAATCTAAGTTCAGGTTGCAATGTAACTAATGGAACTACAAATTAACTTGGCTGATCTATTCTGAAAACAGATCGCGTAAAGGATTCAAATGTTTCAGGAATATAAAGAGCTGAGGGTTGAGGGCCATGGAAGTCCAATGGATCAGCAATAAGGGACAAATATCCTTGGGAGACTCAACTTTACTGAGTCTATCCTATTCGTAGTCATTCTTCTTAACTACCAAGTAAGAGAGTCATGATTCAGGTTAAATCATCCATGGATTTACAGAACTGCAGAATCTAAAGGGGTGTTCACTAATTGTGGAAAGAGCAAGCAAAGAACTACTGAAAATGCGCTAACTCAGAGTTGAGTTCTCGCATCTTTAAAGATGGTTCGAAGTTTCTGATAGGAGTTAGGCACTCAGCCTCTAGTGTTCTTGCTTTAATTCCCAGTCTCAAAGCTCACGGACTCTGGGACAATGACAGACCTAGAAGCTGCTCCTGCGGATCAGATTCCTGACTTCACTTGCAGCCGTTGTGTGCAGGCTAGTGTCTAGGCTCTCCCTGGTCTGGGCAAGAATTCAGCATGGAGCAACAGTCATGGAAGCATTTTCCCTGAAACAGTGGCCAGCAGTCTCCAGGAGCAGACTGAAAAACTGAAGTACTTGCAGAAAGCACAGGAAACTGGAAGCAGGACAGCACTTGAGAGCATGTTTGTCTCAGCGGCTTTTGGTGTGTTGTCAGATGTTGTGGAAATTTCCAGTTTGAGCAGTTTTAATGTTTTCTAGCCTCTTTAGTTGAAATATAGTTTCCTCCTTTTTTAAACATCAAAGGATGAGGTCACCAGCCTTCTAAGCCATTTAGGATCAAGGCTGAGAAGTAGGTTTTCAGTAATGTTTCACCCAGAGTTTGATAGAGATGGATGGCAGCAAATTGTAGTTCTTCCTGAGAAATGTTTGCTTTTGTATTTGGCTTCCAAACTGCCATCAATTCTGATGTATGCAAACATGGAGGCTGTTGGAGAATCATATTACTTCTAAAACAAACTTCTTCTTGGTTTAGTATAAGCCAAATACACAGATATCATCTCCTAGCCTTTGAAATGATATTTATAAATACCTCATGATTTATCTCAAATGCAAAAAAAATTAGTAGATGGGCAATTTAAATTTCCTCACCAGAAGACTCAAATGCAGAGGGATCTACTCGAATTTTAGTTTCACGTCTGTGACAGAAACACACACAGAAGGCTATATAAACAAATGGGCATGAGTAATTCCATGCCATAAATATTTTATTCTCACATTTATATTTCTCTCTCCATCACATATACTTGTGGTATATGGCTGAAATATGTTCAGATGCATGGACACAACTTAGCAACCGAATAGCAACAAACGCATCTGAACAAACCCTTCTAGCAGGTGCTTGATCTGAGTAGTGAAAATAGCTTGCTGAGTTAGTTTAGTTTTTGTTATTTTTTTTGGTAAGGTATCCAAAAAACTAATTAAAATAATTAGTTTGAACACAAAAAGATTCAGACTTTGATTACTGAAAAATCGGTCACTGGATTCTTAATATATTTAAGAAAAAGAATAAGTTAGCTATTGCCTCTTGCTTGAAAATCAACTTTACAATGTCTTTCCCCTAGTAATTTGTATCATCCTATGATAATGTATCATCCTAAATAGTATTTTCTAATATTAACAAAGAACTGACCTACTTCCTCTTTTTAACCAAGAGATAAAAGGTAACTGACTTTCCAATTACTGAGTACTGCTCTTGCTATCAGCTTGTCTTGTTTCATAAATATGTAGAATTTACATTCTAAATCTAGGGGGAAGAACAGGTAGAATTAAAATTCCCTGGCTTTCTTATCAGGATGAGCAGGAAAGTATGCCTACTACTATAACTGGCTCCTTGGCATTACAGCGCCAGAGGAAATATGTGGATGTTTTCAATTAAAACCTAACAAAAAATAAATTGTAGCATGAATGACAGAGAAAATCAAATACCAGTTTTATTAGAAGGATCCTATTACGGAGATCCATCAAAACTAGGAACTTCTGGCAACTTATGGTTCTAGGGAGACAGGAAGTATGTCTATTGTCACTCAGAAAATATTTCACAGCCATATAAAATTAATTTGACAAGTACAGATAATGCAATTAGACATCTCAGTTCTTTGGGTTGCTAGTGAAACAAGCTGTACCGATCAGTTTTATCACACTGGGGTTCATACCTTCATTCTGTGCACTGTGAGCTCCCCAAGGGCAAGAGGCAGATTTCTGAAGTTCCAGAGGAAAGAAATAAATCCTTTTTTCGTGAAAATTTAAGAAAAGGACAGAAAACCTGGAAGGAAACCCACACACTCACCATCAATTAATCTATGACAAAGGAGGTGAGAATATACAATGGAAAAAAACAGTCTCTGGTTCAGATGGTAAAGAATCTGCCTGCAATGAACAAGGCCTGGGTTTGATACCTGGGTCAGGAAGACCTTTGGAGAAGGGAATGGCTACCCACTCCAGTATTCTTGCCTGGAGAATTCCATGGACAGAGGAGCCTGGCAGGCAATACAGTCCATAGGGTCAAAAAGAGTCGGATGTGACTGAGCGACTAACACTAACTTTGAATAAGTGGTGCTGGAAAAGCTGGATAACCACATGTAACAGAATGAAGTCTGAACATTCTCTGACACCATACACAAAAATAAACTCAAAATGGATTAAAGGCCTAAATGTAAAACCTGATACTATAAAGCCATTAGAGAGAAACATGGGCAGCATCCTCTTTGACATTAATTGCAGTGATATTTTTTGAATCCGCCTCCTAGAGTAACAAAAATAAAGTAAACGAATGGGACCTAATTAAACTTAGAAGCTTTTACAGGGCAAAGGAAATCATAAACAAAACAAAAGTATAACCCACAGAATGGGAAAAAATATTTGCAAATGAGGCAATTGACAAGGGATTAATTTCTAATATACACAAACAGCTCATGCCGCTCAATATCAAAAAAGCAAACAACTCAATCAACAAATGGATACAAGAGCTAAATAAACATTTCTCCAGAGAAGACATATAGATGGCCAAAAATCACATGAAAAGATGCCTAAGACCTTAATCAATGACTGAGTTGAAAGGTGAACCCTTAAAGTGATTGGCCAAGATGTGATACACAGAGAATAGGGAAGAACTGCTCTATGTGAGACAAGCAGAGGAGTTCTTTTTTCATTTAAACACTGGCAGAGGGAAGTGTGGAGAAGAAATAATCAGGGGGAAATACGGGGTGGGGGAGGAGAAAGGAGACTGTGAGAATGTACGAGGAGGAGTTAAGAGAATCCACGGTGCTGAGGTACCAAGAAGCACAGAGACCAGGGTCTCTCTTGGGGGCTTCATGTCATCTGTATGCAGTGGTGATGCCACCTCTTCCATGACCCCCAGTGGTGTAGTAAAGATTGTTAGATCCACAGAATGCTTGGTATGAATCAGCTTTCCTTGTGAGAATAGGTCCTGGGGCTGAGTGTCAAAGCCATGTTGAGGCTGGGTAGAGGGAGTCCAGTGGCAAGCCACACCAGCATTCTTGCCTAGAAAATCTCATGGATGGAGCAGCCTGGTGGGCTGCAGTCCATGGGGTTGCGAAGAGTCAGACACGACTGAACGACTTCACTCTCACTTTTCACTTTCACGCATTGGAGAAGGACATGGCAACCCACTCCAGTGTTCTTACCCAGAGAATCCCAGGGACAGGGGAGCCTGGTGGGCTGCCGTCTATGGGGTCGCACAGAGTCAGACATGACTGAAGCGACTTAGCCGCAGCAGCAGAGGGAGTCCACACTAGACGGAGCCATGAGTTGTAAGTCCCTTCTTTCCTGCCTTATCCCCTTGAATTCACAGAACCCTTGGGAAAGTTTTGAAATCTACCGGACTTGACATCGAAGCTGGGTGTTGAACCATCTTTTAAGGTCAGAAAGACCCAAGATAATATCTGGATTAAAATTATTCTAATCCAAACCATGATGGTGGGACCTCTCCCCAAGCTTCTCAATGATGAAGAAGAATCCCCTGCAAAGACTGTTTCTCGTATGTTTCTAATGGTTTTCGGTACCTGACATCTGCTAAGGAACATGTCCCCTTCCCTTCTGGTCCTCTCTTCCTGTTAAACTGCCCCTCTTTGCTCTGGAGATGAAGCTCACCATCTTTGCTCCACAGGACATGGGAGCTCTTTGGCAGTTACCACTGTCCACTAGCATGGACACAGCCTCTCCAGTAAGTTTTCTTCAGCCTGCTGACCTTACAGAAGGACAGGGACAAATGGAAGGGAAGTCCGATATGAAAAATAAATTGCTACTACAGCTCTTGTCCAGCCTACTTTGGGTCCTCTATGGGTTGAACCACCTTCCTAAGTGAAGTGAAGTGAAGTTGCTCAGCTGTGTCTGACTCTTTGTGATTCCATGGACAGTATCCTACCAGGCTTCTCTGTCCATGGGATTTTCCAGGCAAGAGTACCGGAGTGGGTTGCCATTTCCTTCTCCAGGGCATCTTCCTGACCCAGGGATCAAACCCAGGTCTCCCACATTGCAGGCAGATGCTTTACCCTCTGAGGCACCAGAGAAGACACCTTCCTAACTTGTCATTAGATTGTTTCCATATGAAAGAGCACAGGGCAGGGCTCCTAGTGTGACAAGTCTCAAGCCCAGAGAAAGGAGGAAAATCTTTTCCTTATTTCAGTCTAATTAATTCTTGCTCACTATGTCCCCATTTTCTGTCCCTGGATGAATCAAGCTCTTCCTACTATGACTGACAGCAGAGAATATTCATTGCTTACAGGAAACCCAACTCATAGGTACAAAAGTGAGATCTGACTCTCTATTTCCAAAAAGACAACCACAAAGGCAATTTTTCTATCATATAGGTTAGATAGACGTACCCTTGGTTAACTGGATGTAACATTATTTTTATAAAACAAATATATAAAACAACCATAATGCAATTTCCACTTCCATTTCTTAATTTCACTTCGCAATGCATTTTGTACATCATTCCAAGTATCAACACTCTATGCAGTCAGAAATCCATGTGTAACTTATATTTGGCCCTCCATGTCCAAGTTTCCTCCATATTGTCATTTCACATCCACCGACCGCAGATTTAACCAACCGCAGATCATGCAGTACTGCAGTATTAACGACTGAAAAAAAATTCATGTATGAATGGACCCAGGCAATTCAAATCTGTGTTGTTCAGGGTCAAACTGTAATATATTTTATTTATCCATTCACAGATGGACACTTGGATTGTTTTTACCTTTGGCAATTGAGAATAATGCTTGAACATGGGCGTACAAGTATCTGAGTCCCTGCTTTCATGTTTTTTTGGGTATATGCCCAGAAGTGGAATTGCTAGATCATGTGAAGTTACCATGTTATATTAAGTTACTATGTTTATTTATATATTTATCTTTAGGAGGGCATGCCATACTTTCTTCCACAGTGGTATTTGGGTCATTTTTAATAATATAAAGACAGCTTTATACATATATCTCTGAATATTCATGTGAAGTATTTCCATAGAATAAAATCCTAAAATTGTAGAAGTGAAATAACTGAGAAACATTTTAATAAATATTGCCAACTTTACCCCCCAAAATATTAATTTACATTCCTACCTATAGTGCTGAAATTCACTACATTAAATTCTGTATTACCAACTCTTTTCATCTTTTCCAAGTTGATCAGATGAGATTTTTAAGCTTATTTAGATTTGTGTTTCTGTATTCATTAGTGAGGTGGTACAAGATTTTTCATTGTTTTCTGTTCATTTATATTTGTTCATCTGTGGTTTTCTGATTTACATACTTTGCCAATTTTTCTATTGGGTTTTCTTTCTCTTAGTGACAAAAGAGAGCTCTCTGTAAATTAGAAAATTAGCACTTTGTCTTCACAAACATGAATGTTTCTCCAGTTTTGGACTTCTGACCATAATTATGAAATATTTTTATGAATAATTCCAACATTTAAAATATATGCAGTCGTATATTTACAGATATTTTTCTTTGTGGTCTCTGGTTTCACATGCTCATAAATGCCTTCCTAACTCCAAGACTTACTAAAATACTAATTCTTATTTATTTCTTGTATTTTGTCTTTCAAAATTTAACTCATAGATCTAACAGGAATATATTTTGATGTGAAGAGAAAAGGAGGAAGATTTTGTAGTTTTTCTCCAAATAGTTGTTTTAATCCTTCTTTGTTCACCAATTCAAAATGTCAGTATTAGCATTTACTAAAATATCACTGTTTGTTTTCCTATTCCACTGATACATGTCTCTTTTAGCAGGCTCATAACATGCTGTTTTTTATTACAGCTTCATATCATATTCAAACACATTAAATCTAGTCCTTCCTTCTAGTATCCTTATTTTAATTTTGCTCTTCTTGGCTATTTTCATTTGCATATTCTTTCAGATAAACTTTAGAAACATACATAAATACTTTGGTCAAAATATACTTTGATCGAAGTATATTAACCTTCTACTGGGGTTGTCAATGAATACGTGAATTAATCTAGGAAAATTGATATCTCAAAATACTGAGTCTTTTTTATCTGGAAACAAGACATTTTTATCTGTTTATTAAAGTCATTTTAATTTATGGTTATCTCTTGATTACTCTCAGTTGCAGACAACTCTTAATTTCAAGTTTTTGTTGAGAACCACCTGTTCTGCTTGATTGTCTCCTTTATTTTTCTTAACTGTCTTTATTCTGATCATCTATATACAAACTGTAACTGATTAGGATTTTGAAAGCAAGAAGTTTAGAAGAAAATACCTAATTAAATTTTTACCTGAGAAGAATGTAGACAGAGACATAGCAACAATCTTGGCAGATGTTCTTTCAAAATGTGTATTTCTCCTCAATTTAAAAAATGTTCCCTTGTCCTTCTTGGGGTGGAGAAGGCAGAGTGAAAAAGGAAGGAGTGACAAATTCCTATTTCCTGTAGAATCAGAAGTTCCATGGGTGGCTTCCTTATTTTATTTCAAATGTTGTGAATTCTTAGAAAATGAGATGTACTCATGACTAAGTATGAGTAAAGAAGGACTCTAAACCAAAATATAATGACATTTTGGGATATGTAGAAGTCTATGTATACTTCCTCCAGTGGTGTGAATAACCGCTTACTGACAGTATTCCAAATGGAAGAGAAGGATAAGACATATTTTTAAAATTGGAATAAAATTGGAGTATACGAAATGTGAGGAAAATGGATCAATCTATAAACCTGTTTTTGATGTATTTATAAACACTAAGTATAATGCAAATGATTTACATTTTGTATTTTGACGAGGGAGCCTGGTGGGCTGCTGTCTATGGGGTTGCACAGAACCGGACACGACTGAAGTGACTTAGCAACGGCAGCAGCATAGACTGATAAATTTCTTTTATACTGTACAATTTACAGTATAAAGTCAAAGAATGATATACATATATTTTAAAGTAAATGTATAGTAAGTTTATAGGAAAAGGCCAAAGAATGCAATAAAAATATTGTTAAGATTGTCACAATCACCACTAGAGGGTATAATAAGCAACCTTTCTTCCACATAGAGAGGCAGAAGACTATTACAGAGAAATAAAAGGCAATTTAGAATTTCAGTATTGGAAGCAACCTCCATAGGTCATTTGAAAGAGAAATGGCTTTTAGAAATGTTCATCAGATTTGACATCTAACCAAGGGCAAAAGGTATCAAGTGATTTTCAAGGGCAGTGTTTATCTTAGGTAAAAGTGAAGTCAGTTTATCAAGGCATACAGAACTATTTCTAAGGTAGTTAAACAGGAAAAAAAAAAAAAAGGCCTTTTATATTTACATGTAACTGAGCATCCATCTCACTTGGCAAGCCTGTTGATTAAAGCTTCTTCTAGAATGATATTGCCTTGAAAAAATAGTCTATGAGGACTTAGAAAACAAAACAATTACACAGACTTTCAGAACCACAGCAAGATCCACGTTGTCAATAAAAGAAAGGAGAGGCAGCATTTTCAAACTAGCTAGTGATGACTGGCATGAGCCAGATGCAGAGCATGAATTCCTTACTTCAAATAGTTCACCAGGCTAGTGGAGCCTGTGTTGTGAAAGATAATCACATTCCTCCTTGGAACTCCAAGTGCAGTTTTTTAAGTTGGACCATCTCATCCAGTAAACCACCTAATCTGCAGTAATGGGTCTTTGAAAAAACAATCTCTTCTTTAATATAAGATTTCCCTATCTCCCATTGTAAACATGTCCCCAACCTTAAATGTTTTACAAATTTATTTTTAATTGGAGAATAATTCTTTTACAATATTGTGTTGGCTTCTTGCATACAACGAGAATCAGCCATAATACATAGATTTCCTCTCTCTTGAACCTCCCCCGACCCCTCACCGCAACCCACTCCATCAGGCTGTTACAAACGTCCCACTAGCTATCTATTTTGTTGTTGCTGTTTAGTTGCTAAGTCATGTGCAACTCTTTGCAACCCTGTGGACTGCAGCATGCCAGGCTTCTTTGCCCTTCAATATCTCCTGGGGTTTGCTCAAATTCATGTCCATTGAATCGGTGATGCCATCCAACCATCTTATCCTCTGTTGTCCCCTTCTCCTCATGCCCTCAATCATTCCCAGCAACAGGGTCTTTTCTAATGAGTCAGCTTTTCCCATCAGGTGGCCAAAGTTTTGGAGCTTCAGCATCAGTCATTCCAATAAGTATTCAGGACTGATTTCCTTTAGGACTGACTGTTTTGATTTCCTTGCAGTCCAAGGGACTTCTCAAGTCTTTTACAGTAACACAATTCAAAATCATCAATTCCTCAGTGCTTAGCCTTCTTTATGGTCCAACTCTCACATCTATACATGACTACTAGAAAAACCATAGCTTTGACTACATGGACCTTTGCCAGTACAGTGATGTCTTTGCTTTTCAATGTGTTGTCTAGGTTTGTCATAGTTTTCTTTTCAAGGAGCAACCATCTTTTAATTTCATGGCTCCAGTCACCGCAGTGGTGATTTTGGAAACCAAGTAACTAAAACCTCTGTTTCTACTTTTTCCCCTTCTGCTTTTCCATGACATGATGTCATGGACCAGATGCCATGATATTAGTTTTTCAAATGCTGAGTTTTAAACCAGCTTTTTCACTCTCCTCTTTCACCCTCATCAAGAGGCTCTTTAGTTCCTCTTTGCTTTCTGCCACTAGAGTGGTATCATCTGCATATCTGAGGTTGTTGGTATTTTTCCTGGCAATCTTGATTCCAGCCTGTAATTCATCCAGTCTGGCCTTTCATATGATGTACTCTGCATATAAGTTAAATCAACAGGGTGACAATATACAGCCTTGTCTTACTCCTTTCCCAATTTTGAACCAGTCTTCTGTTCCATGTCTGGTTCTGTTGCTTTTTGACCAGCATATAGGTTTCTCAGTTCAGTTCAGTTCAGTCACTCATTCGTGTCCTACTCTTTGTGACCCCATGGACTGCAGCATGCCAGACTTCCCTGTCTATCACCAACTCCCGGAGCTTACTCAAACTCATGTCCACTGAGTTGGTGATGCCATCCAGCCGTCTCACCCTCTATTGTCCCTTTCTCCTCCTGTGCTCAATCTTTCCCAGCATCAGGGTCTTTTCCAGTGAGTCAGTTCTTCACATCAGGTGGCCAAAGTATTGGAGTTTCAGCTTCAGCACCAGTTCTTCCAATGAATATTCAGGACTAACTTCCTTTAGGATGGACTGGTTGGATTTACTTGCAGTCCAAGGGACTGTCAAGAGTCTTCTCCATCACCACAGTTCAAAAGCATCAATTCTTTGGCGCTCAGTTTTAGGAGACATGTAAGATGGTGTGGTATTCCCATCACTTTAACAATGTTCCACAGTTTGTTATGATCTACACAGTCAAAAGCTTTTGCTTACTTTACATATGGTAATGTATAAGTTTCAATGCTACTCTCTCCCAACTTTCAAATTTTGAATGCTATCCTGTGTTCCAGAATAATTGCCCTTCTTAAAAGAAATACACCAATAGGAGAAAGTAAGGCAAGTAAAGCTCATTATAAGGAAGAAAATGTAAGCCTTCTTTTAAACTATTTTTCTAAGCATAATGTTGCTTAGCAGGTAGCACATCACAATGTAAAATGGACCTTAACAATAATCTTTTGACCTAAGCATGTAGATATTTTTATTCACGGCTTCTGATACAATGAAATGGAGACTTCGGATGATGAAAGCCTTACCCAAAGACTCTCAAAAGAGGATGGAACTGGGAGAATAGAACCAGGACTGCTTCTTAATCAGGTCCTATGCCACCATACTCTGGCCCCCACGCATCTATAAGGATTCAGTGTCAGAAATTCCCTTAATGGCACATTTCAGTCTGAAGGATATTCAGACTTAATATGAGAAGGATATTCTATTTGGCTGAGAATGTTCCTGTGGTTTGTGTTCAGAGTGTTCGGTAACTAACCATTTTGATTTCTTGGTCATTTTAGTTTCCGAGATCCATTTCATCATTTGAGTATGACACACCAGGCATATCACTGAAGGATTATTATATTTCTTTAGAAGTTGAAGTCCCTTACCTTCATTATAACATTACCCTGTCTTATCATTTACCTGGAAACCATTCTCAAAATGTTCAGTTGTTGAGTGTATGTTTAAGTCTTTTTAATGTCTGCTAAAACTTTAGAACAGTTTATAGTGTTTGTGTACATTATTACTCAAAAATTTTGATGCACATGTATTCGATGCAGAGAAATATTGTATTTTTATATTTTAATATCTTCAATAGCAATGGCACTAGTGAAATTTAGAAAAAAATGCAACAATGCTTTCTATACATGAACCATTTCAACATAATATGGAGACAGACTTCCTTCCTAACATATTTAGTTTACATCCAAATCTGAATTTCATATGGCCACTGGATCACTTTTGAACAGATTTTCAAGATTTTATAATTTCACAGGAACTTGATATGAACTTGATGAAAGTTTGAAATTTCAATCATCTCTTTGATTTTTGTCATATCTACATGCCATCTGTACTATTATTTACTATATACATGTATATACATATATTCACTAAGATCTGATTCTAATTATTTTTCTAATATATTAAAATAAATGTGTAATTTTATAAAATATTTCTTCATAATATATTTAAAATAATCTTGGATAGCATATATTTAATCAATGTACTGTATTTTGTGAGTCACTTGTCTAGTTGAAAAAGTTTTGAACTAAGAAATAGAGACATAGATTACATGTAAACATGAACATTTTCTAACTTGGATCATTGCACAAGCCAATGGACCTCCCTGAGTCTGAACCTCACAAAGTCGTGAGGACTAAAGAACTAATGATGTAAAGATCTTTGCGCATGCAATTGTACTTAAATGTTAGTTTCCATTCCTTAAAAGGAGTTCAACTGATTAAAGACAATATTTGCTCAAGTTAAAACAGTGTGATTTGAGTTCAAACACCTTCTTCTCTGTGTAATTCTTATCCACAAGGAAAGCAACAAAATGTGGATATGTACCCCAATGTTCATCGCAGCACTGTTTATAATAGCCAGGACATGGAAGCAACCTAGATGTCCATCAGCAGATGAATGGATAAGAAAGCTGTGGTACATATACACAATGGAGTATTACTCAGCCATTAAAAAGAATACATTTGAATCAGTTCTAATGAGATGGATGAAACTGGAGCTGATTATACAGAGTGAAGTAAGCCAGAAAGAAAAACACCAATACAGTATACTAACACATATATATGGAATTTAGAAAGATGGTAATGATGACCCTGTATGAGAGACAGCAAAAGAGACACAGATGTATAGAACGGACTTTTGGACTTTGAGGGGGAAGGAGAGGGTGGAATGATTTGGGAGAATGGCATTGAAACATGTATGCTATCATGTAAGAAATGAAGCGCCAGTCTATGTTCAATACAAGATACAGGATGCTTGGGGCTGGTGCACGGGAATGATCCAGAGAGATGATATCGGGTGGGAGGTGGGAGGGGAATTCAGGATTGGGAGCTCGTATACACCCGTGGCGGATTCATGTTAATGTATGGCAAAACCAATACAGCATTGTAAAGTAAAATAAAGTAAAAATAAAAATTAAAAAAAAAAAAAAGGCCCAGGAGATAGGTCAGAGAGGCCAGGATATTCATGAAACAGAATAAAGTGGCAGATTCCCATTGTAAATAGTTTGTAACACAATTATTCATCATATTCTGTAAGGGACCCTAGTTTTCTTTTCCAGGTTGTAAGAACAGAGGCCCAATAAATAGCTCACATCAAAGGAACAAAAGGGGAATGGGGCTCTCAGAGGTCTCATGGAATACAAGAACACCTACCGGCGTTCAGCTGGGCCTCACGTCAACTAGTGCTAGAAAAGCAACCTGTCTTCCAGAGGCTTTGCGGCCTCTTCTCTGTCTCCATCTCATGTCTGCTCTCTTGGGGCTTTTTCTCATTGCAGTTTCCTCTGCTCACTCATTTTTCTCGTGACCCCAAATTGGCAGTATGTACAATCAAGCTTATGTATATCCATGAAGTCAGAGATTTTTGGCTAACCAATGGATCAACGCTTCTGGGAATCCACTTCAGTTTGGGAGGGAAGAGAAATCTACTTCGTTTATTCAGTCATGAATATATAAATTCCTTTCACTACGCACCCCTGCTGCCCAAAGAATTAATAACATCTTGCTAGGAGTCATGGGGCGTGATGAAAGACCTATAGGGGAGCATGACTTTTAAGATTGGTGTTTTTATATGATACCTCACATGTCTGGAAAAATATCCTGTCAGCATATCATACTTTACTCTTTTTATGATGTTATCCCAGGTTGTTTTGGATAAGTTAAATCAAGAATCCTTTCCTGGGTCAGGGCACATTCCTACTTTAAAAGGAAAAAAAATGTTTTCCAGAGGAACCATATTTGTGAATCAGATTTCTCTGTCTAGAGAAACACACCCCCGCCAAACTCTTCTAAAGGGAACTGAGGAAATAGTATTAAAACCCACCATGATGGCTCCTGGCTTTGCCAAATGTTACAATTAAATATTTTATTTCTTAAGCAAAGAGTCAGTAGTTGTTTCCCTCTGCCAAATGTTGATGTTCCATCATGTAAACGTAGCTAATAACACTCAATACTGTTACCAAACCGAGGTCTGGCTGCTTGTTGCTCGAAAATCCATATCTGAGAGGCAAGCGCTAGTGAAAACGGAAAACACTGCTCTTAATCATAAAGGCTGCTGCTGCTGCTGCTAAGTCGCTTCAGTCGTGTCCGACTCTGTGCGACCCCACAGACGGCAGCCCACTAGGCTCCTCTGTCTCTGGGATTCTCCAGGCAAGAATACTGGAGTGGGTTGCCATTTCCTTCTCCAATGCATGAAAGTGAAAAGTCAAAGTGAAGTCGCTCAGTCATGTCCGACTCTTCATGACTCCATGGACTACAGCCCACCAGGATCTTCCGTCCATAGGATTTTCCAGGCAAGAGTACTGGAGTGGGGTGCCATTGCGTTCTCCAGTCATAAAGGCAGAAATCATAAAGGCAGCAGTCTGGAAAGGTGTTTCAGAGAAGGAGGAACTCTGTGTTCCTCAAAACGAACTCCAGATAATCTGTTCAGTCATGAAAATTTTTAAAGAGAAAAGAGAAGCAATCTCAGTTAATCGTTGCAATGAGGGGTCAGAGTCCCTGCCATCCTTTACCGCATGCAAGCTTGTCAGTCTCTTATGATGTTTCTTTAGCTGCCATCTTCACACAATTTGTGAGGTAACTGAAGGGGAAGCTAGGGAAGAGATCCGATTATCTGTTCACTACTTATTCTTCATTTCCACCTCTTTGATCAATGAAAAGTCAGGCAAGGTATTGTATGATCGAAAGCTTTGGAAGATGTACTTGGGTCTTGCCTGGAAAATCCCATGGACAGAGGAGCCTGGTAGGCTGCAGTCCATGGAATCGTGAAGAACAAAGGACTGAGCAACTTCACTTTCACTTTTCACTTTCATGCATTGGAGAAGGAAATGGCAACTCACTCCAGTGTTCTTGCCTGGAGAATCCTGGGACGGCGGATCCTGGTGGGCTGCCGTCTATGGGGTCACACAGACTCGGACACGACTGAAGCAACTTAGCAGCAGCAGCAGCAGCTTGGGTCAGAGATGGGTGAAACATGGGGGTGCCTGTAACTAAGCTGAAGGTTAGTTACAATACAGCATTGCTAAAGTCACAAAACAAATGGTTCTCCTGCAGAGAACTCTTTCCCATAAAGAGCTCTTTCCTGCTAAATGCTGCTTACAAGGGGCTTCCCAGGTGGCGTTAGTGGGTGAAGAACCTGCAAGAGACCTGAGAGACTCAGGTTTGATCCCTGGGTTGAGAAGATCCCTTGGAGTAGGAAATGGGAATCCACTCCTCCAGCATTCTTGCCTGGAAAATCCCATGGACAGAGCAGTCTGTCAGGCTACAGTCCATGGGGTTGCAAACACGACTGAGCATGCGCACACACACTGCTTACAAATCCCCACTTGTCAGCACCATCCCATTACTATGGGGCTATGGACAAAGATTCATCTTTCATAATTTCTTCATGCTGACATATGGCGCCATACTCTTAGACTGGAAGATGCTGTGATATGGGTCTGTAGGATCTCTTTGCTGGCAGTTTTAGTTGCCCGTTTATATATACAGGCAGAACAACTTAAGAGTTATTTTGATGCTCAACAAAGACAGAAATTATTATGGGCAGTAGTGTTAATCTCATTCTGTAAAACCCAGTTCTTGGAACTGTTCTAGCTGTAGATTCAGTACCGCTCAAGATGGAGCAGCTGATGTCGTGGCTGCAGGCTGGTCATCATGCAGTTATTTTTCTCCCTCTGGCGGCAGTTATAATATCTGTAAAACAACTCAGGAATGCGCATCAGACAGTGAGTCTGTGACTCTATTGTCCTAATTATTAATTGCTTGAGTCTACTCTTTTGTGACTCAGGAGGCCCGGGAGACTTCAGCTTTTCTACAAACAAGAGGCAGGGGACACAAAGGGCCTTCGTACAAGCTGGAGGTTGAGGGGGTGGGAGCAGTGCGCTGCAGGGTTCTAATACCATTAGTTAAAGAAGCAAATATTCATTTCTTTCAGTATTATTTTACATTTATTGAGTAAATTCAGTGGAAAATAAGTAACTTTCTTATGCAACTTTTTGCTGGACTTTTGACATTAAGATATGGGTCTTAAACTCCAGCATGCCTAAGAGTCAACTTAAAGATATCTATCCTGAGACAGCACCAAAGAAACTTTTAATAAAGTCTTGCACCCAGATTTTATGGGTGCAAGTGGTCTGAGAACCACACTTTGAGAAACATTTTTGAGGAATCTAGATGAACTCTTTGGCGCATGATCTGGTTTCTGCTTCCTGCAGAGATCATCACATCATGTACTTTGTATTTGGGACACTCATGTACTAGTTTTATTTGTATAAGTCCCACTTACCTACTTTGAAATCATTATATAACAACTGATTTATCAAAAACAGGGGTTCTTGGTGCCTAGGGAGAGATCCTGGATCCTACTAGTTAAGCATAACCAGGCCAACTTCGTGCAGTGGGTTTCTGGTGATGGTTTTGTGTTAGTCCACAATCCTTTATCATATACCACTTCAGTGATATTCCATGCTTTCAGAATATGCTGTGAAGAAAGACGCTTTGTTCCACTTTGAAACAGGTATTTTGCCAAGGGAAATGTGTCTTTTGAAATCAAATACATTTTCTTGGGTGTTAGAATACATCATTGCAGCAAATGATTATAAAAATGTGATGATAGACTTTGGGCCTATTTAAAAATGTCATACCATATGATTTTTGAATCATAAAAACGTACTAGTGATAGCACTTCAAATTGAATATTGTATGACTAAAGTCCTTAAGATATTCTGAAGTCCACAGGGTTTTTTTGTGTCTCTGAAGGGAAAATGTGAGAAAATTGAAGGCATGTGATAGCATAAGAGATTTTAGGTTGTTTATCATAAAGATCCCCTGGGTTCTAAGTGGAATTTTAAAAATAATTGTTCCAACCTGAAAAAGAATTTAACAACAAAGGCAAACTTATTTTCCAGAGTTAAACCTGTGCTTTTACATCTAATGCTTCCTACATGCTGATTGCAATGCTCTTTTATTCTTCACCCTTACATTTAATGCTGGTTTGGGGTCCTTAAAAAGATTTAAAGGTTTTTAATGTAATGCTTTAAATCTCTTCTTAGCCATATCCAAAATTGTTTTCATGCTTTTTATTTCTCTAGACCATGAAGAAAGTTCGATTCTGAACTTCTTTTCCTTGATTTTCTCGTTGGAGATATATATTGTCAGCCATACTTTTCCCAAACAAAATTTCAGAAGCCTGTAATGACTTTAGATATGATTTAAGTCCTAATTGTTCCATATACTATTAAAGGATATCACAGTTTATTTTCCAAAACTAATTAATTTGTACACCAACTATGCTTTTTCATGGTGTCCCTGCTATGAAGTCTGTTACTCTCCAGCATCCAGTCTCAAATATTTCTACTTAGCTATACAGTTTCATCCCGGAGCTCTTCTCTTTTAAATTCTCTCCTGTGACTGAATTTTAAATTCTTTGCTGACTTTGGTGTTCCTTGTCCTGTTTTCAAGTATCTAGTCCTACAATTATCCTATGGTAATGTGATTGTTGACCAGTTCATCTCCAAGTTAGATAGTAGCTCGGAGAAGGCAGTGAACTTTGAAATCCCTAGTGCCAAAGGCATTGCCTATTGCATATAAAATGCCAAATAAATACATGAAAAAAATGTATCTTAATGAATCAGACTCAAATCCACCTGTTCCAATCGACATAAACATTTAAACTTTTATTTTGGACAAGAAACATTTCTCTTCAAAGGTCAGTTCAGTAGCTCAGTCGTGTCCGACTCTTTGCGACCCCATGAATTGCAGCACGCCAGGCCTCCCTGTCCATCACCATCTCCTGGAGTTCACTCAGACTCACGTCCATCGAGTCCGTGTAAGAAGTTATATTTGCTTGAGAAATGTGTTGCCAACCACTTTTTCAATTGTAATCTCCTGTGGTATCTTAGAACACAGTTCTTGAGCTTTGGGACTATTGACAATTTGGGCTCAAAAATTCTGTTACAGAGGACTGGTTCTGTGCATTTAAGATGTTTAGTACCATCCCTAGCCTCTACCCACTAGAAGCTAATAGCACCCCTAAGCCCAGTTGTGACAATTAAACCTATCTCTAGACATGGCCAAATGTCCTCTGGAGGGCAAAATTGCCCTTAGTTGAGATGTACCACCCTAGAATGATGAGTTTACCAACTTCAGAGACTTCAAATATTATTGGAAATGTAACCCTATAATCCTATTAACTTTGAAAAAGATTCATTTTTAAGTTTTAATTGCCCCTTTAAACTTCCAACTCACAATGTAAACAATGGTTCCTTAGCTTGTATATCTGGTGTATGGGCTGGTATGGAGAAGAAAATGGCAACCCACTCCAGTATTCTTGTCTGGAGAATCCCATGGACAGAAAAGCCTGGCAAGCCCTAATCCATGGGGTTGCAAAGAGTCAGACACAACTGAGCAACTAACACTTCATGAGCTGGTATGGCTGGACATCTGTCTCTACATGAGGCCAGTTTGTGCTTCCTTACAGCATGAGAATCTTGGTGTAGCCAGACTTTTTACATTTTCCCCAGAGCAGATATTTCAAGAGACCTGAACAGAAGCTGTAACACTTATTATGACCTAGTCTTAGAAGTACTGCAATGGCACTTTTGTGGCATTTTTCTTTTTTTATATTTTTTTAAAACTTATTTTGTATTGGGGTATAGCTGATTCACAATGTTGTAAAACTTCAAGTAAATAGCAAAGGGACTCAGCCATACATACACAATTATTTATTTATTTGGCTGTGTCAGGTCTTAGGTGAAGCATTTGGGATCTAGTTCCCTGACCTGGGATTAAACTTCATCCCCCTGCTTTGGGAGTCCAGAGTCTTAGCCACTGGAAACCAGGGAGATCCCTGTTGCATTTTTCTATAAAAGAATTCAGTAAGTTCAGCTCAGATTCAAGGGGGAGGGTAGAAAAAAAGGAATAGACACTACTTCTCTTGAGAGCAGTGAAATACATATACAGGGAGGGAAGAAATTTATGGCAGCCATCTTAGAAACAAGTTTACAAAATCTGCCCAGGTTAAAGCAAAATGCTCTCTCTTCCTTTTCCATCCTTCCAGGATAGGTTTTTCTACTCTTCACAGGTTTGTGGCAATTTGATTTTGTGAAAAGACAAATGCTCCATTTGGATTCCTAGGATATTCCTCCACTTTGGACAACGGTTCATTCTTTTCCCTCTGCCTTTTGATGACACATAAAATTTGGGGTCCTACTGTAAAGACATCTCACTTAGGGAAGCCATGCTAAATTCATTTATAAAGTTTTGGTTTAGTTCTCCTGAGGTATCTTTCAGGAAATAATGTTTGTCATCCTGGGGAACATGGTAAGCCGATAGAAATTTTCCTCTGGAAGAATTCAATCATGATTTTTGGCTTGTCATAAACATTGACAATAAACAGGCATGGGTCCTGGGAGTGGTTTGATGGGGAGAAGGCATGGAAGGAGTCAAGTTTAGGTATAAATTCCAACTGTACCACTGTGGGGCCTCGTGTGAATTTCTTCGCTTCTTTGACCCTGATTTTAATTCTCTGGAAAGTGAATGAAATGTGCCCATCTTGAAGGTGTGTTTTTTAGTCAAGTACTGATTATTGGTCCACAGTCTGCTATGGGTTCCATGTTTTATACATCTTTGTACATCTGGGATAGTAAGACAATGTTTATCTCCTGGGTGAAGGTCAGACAGGTTCACTGTCCATTATAAAGGATTCAGGTTTCCTAAGCTTGGAAGTGCAGTCAACTACATTGCTGGAGTGAGGTGGCCATTCCTGTCGCACTGTGAGCATTCAGGCTTGAGGTGTTTATGCAAATACTGACATTTTGGTTAATGCTATTGCTGTGATTAATACAGCCCTTTTCTTCTAACCTAGGAGTCTGTGAGGCAGGGAGGGTGTCAGGCTTGATGCTTCTCTTGCTCCCTCTACTTCTTCCTACTGTCTTCAGTACTTCTGATGAGCCAGGCCTAGAATGGGTTTGTTTTCTCCGTCTTCCTCTCCTTGTGTTGATGGCAACTCCATTATACAAAACACCATGACTAGGATTATCAATCTCGGCTTTCTAAAGGAGATAAAGCAGTGTAGAGACTGTTTGTGCTAAAAAAAAACTTGCTGAATTTTGGTGTCAAAAACTGAGTAGTAACACTATTTTTTCCTCTTTCCATTTCTGTTTTAACAATTCTAAATCTCCCCTAGGCGAATTTTTGGCAGAATGGAAGCAAGATTAGGACAAGAAAATGCAAAACAGAAAATCTCATGAATATTTTTTGTAAGTTCCCATTATTGCTAGCTCTCAAGAATTGCAATGGAG
This sequence comes from Capricornis sumatraensis, assembly GCF_032405125.1. Lineage (NCBI taxonomy): Eukaryota > Metazoa > Chordata > Mammalia > Artiodactyla > Bovidae > Capricornis > Capricornis sumatraensis. The sequence continues at coordinate 61,977,646 of NC_091071.1, read as the reverse complement.
TGAATCCCACTTCCTAGTAACAGAGTCATTCAGTACATCGTGGTTAAATTTGGTAGCACCCCATATACTTTTTTTTTTTTGGCAGTTGGCTATTTCAAATCTTACATTTCCACCCTTTAAAAAATCTCAGTGTCTTCCATGCCATATAAAGGAACTCAACTTGTAGAAACTTATTGAGCATTACAAAGGCATTCCACATAGGTGCTCTCTCCTGCTATATCTGAGAGCTGGAAGATAAATCTTACCTAAATTCTCAATGCCATGGTAAGTTTCCTTAAGCACAGCTTAGACTGGTTGAAAAGCAGTTGAAAGAGAAAGGAAACTCTCTGGCAAAGTGATAAAGTACATTTTATTTCTATTTTCAGAAAGGTATCACCTCAGATTTTCACCAGGATGAAGTTAGATTCATTCTCCCCATTTAATGTGTATCATTCAAGCTAGAAGTCGCATCACTGGGGACTGAAATGTTTTTTATGGGCTCCACACTGCATCCTTTTCCTAGACCTAAAGCAAATAAATTCATTTTTTCACAAGGTGAAAATAAGGGAGGTCAGTCAGTATGTCTACCAATAACATTGAATCACCTTCTCCCTTTTTCTCTCAGGTGCTTACTGAAAGTCATTTGAGTAGTTATTATTGTTCTCAATTTATCTCAGTTCAAAATATTGATCATTTACTAGCCAATTAGCATGGGTCTGAGCATGGTGTAGAATATTAAATAAATACCTGGAGCTTATAACCTTGTTGTGTCAACTTGACACTTGAATGGAACACAATACAAATTAACAATTGTGGTGAAATATATAGTAGACCAAAAGAATGAAATATATATATCTGGAGGAGGAAAATGGCAACTTCAGTATTCTTGCCCAGATAATCCCGTGGACAGAGGAGCCAGGAGGGCTATAGTTTATGGAGTCGCAAAGAGTCACACACGACAGCACAAGCGCACATATGTATGTATATACGCACACAAATGCTTCTATACAAATATTCATAGCAGCTTTACTTGCAATAGCCCCAAGGCTGAAACAACTTATATTGGTTTCCTGTTGCTATGTAACAGAGTACCCGTAATTTTAATGACTTCAAACAACAACCATTCATGGTCTCACAGTTTCTGTGGATCAGGAATTTGGGAGCAGCTTCACCAGGTAGTTCTGGTTCTGGGTCACCCGTGAGGTTGCAGTCAAAGTATCAAGGGGGTTACAGTCATCTGAAGTCTGGGCTGAAATCTGATTAGCTTCCAACATGGCTTACTTATGGTGGTTGTCAGGAGACTACAGTTTCTTATTACATAGGTTTCTCTACAGGGCTGCTTGAGTTGCTTCACAGCATGGCAGCTGGCTTCCCCCAGAGCAGATGATCCAAGAGAGAGGAAGGTGGAAGTCCAAAATTCTTATAAAACCCAGTTTCAAAAGCTATAGGCCACCACTTCTGCTTTGTTCTAGTAAATAGAAATGAGTCACTAAATTCAGTTCACGTTGGAAAGGAGAGTGAAATTAGGCTCTATGTCTAGAAGATAGCAGTGTCAAAGAATTTGTGGACATATTTTAAAACCATCACACAACCTGTGTCCATCAAGAGAATCTATAAGTTGTGTGTATATCACACAATGAAATACTGCACAGCAATAAAAATAAGTGGTTTTGATACATGCAACATGGGAAAATGTCAAAGAAGTAAGACACGAAAGAAGACATACTGTAGGATTTCATTTACATAAAATTCTAAAAGCTGCACTGAATTCTAAAAGTTGCTATATAGAGAGAAAGTAAGTCAGTGGTTGCCTGGGGACTGGGTTTGGGGGGATGGAGTGATGAAGTGGGGGAGGGAGGGATTTCAAAGGAACCAAAGAAACTTTTGGGAAGGTCCGGATAAAGATGGCGGAGGAATAGGACGGGAAGACCACTTTCTCCCTCACAAATTCCTCAAAAGAACATTTCAACGCTGAGCAAACTCCACAAAACAACTTCTGTAGGCTGGCAGAGGACATCAGGCAACCAGAAAAGCAGACCATTGTCTTCAAAAACAGGTAGGAAAAAATATAAAAGATGAAAAAGGAGACAAAGGAGGTGGGGAGGGAGCTCCGTCCCGGGAAGGGAAGCCCGTCCCGGGAAGGGAATTTTAAGAAGAGAGGTTTCCAAACACCAGGAAACACTCTCCCTGCCGAGTCTGTGGCGAGTCTTGGAAACACAGAGGGCAACATAACAGGAAGGAAAAATAAAGAAATAATTAAAACCAAGAGATTACAAGCCCAACAGTAACTCCCCCAGCGGAAAAGCAGCACAGACGCCTGCATCCGCCACTGGGAAGTGGGGGCAGGGCAGGGACGCACGGGAGGCGCGGGCTGCAGTGCTTTGTAAGAATCGGGCAGGAACGCCCCACGCGCAACCAGAACGATCTAACTTGGGCTAGCAAACCAGACTGTGGGATAGCTACCGCACGAAAAGCTCGAACATAAGACACCACCAGGACCGAGCAGAGAACGCAGGATGGAACGGAAAAGCCGGCTGCAGACCATCCCCCGCCGGGGACAGGCAGCCAGAGCCGTAAGGACTGGAAAGGGGCAATTGCAGACCCGGAGAGACTTTACTTACCTAACTGCAAGCAGGCTTCTTTGCTAAGACTTCTGGGGGTGCTGGACAGTCACAATCTGCCTCACGGGGGACGCCAGCGGTCCACCCAGAAAGCTGAGCAGCAGCGGCAGAAAAGGTGACAAACCGCGGCGATCGCGCTCGCCAAACTCCTGAGCTACTCGGACCTGGGAAGGGCACAAAGCGCAGTCCCAGCCGAATCTGTGCCTCTGAGGGCTGCCTGAGCGCCGAACCTGAGCGGCTTGGACCTGGGAAGTGCACGCAGCCTAGGGCCGGCCCCAGACGGTTCCCGGCTGTGCATCGTAGAGCCGGAGCGGTTTGTGCGCCGCGAGAAGGGACAGGTCAAGCGGGGCTGAGACTGTGTGCACACGACAGCGCTATTTGTTTGCAGCATACCCCCTCCCCACAGCGCGACTGAACTAGTGAGCCTAAAAAACCAGCAAACGGAAGAAGTTAAACAGAGGGAACCACCTTGGAAGTGATCCCACACGGCCCAAAACATCAGAGAAGGGCCAGATATATTTTTACTATTTTTAAAATCATTCCTTGTTTTTTTTTTTCTCTAACTTTTTTTTTAATTGTTAAGTCTTCTATTTCTCCTCTAATTTTTATTACTATAACCTATTATTACTATTTAAAAAAAAAGACTTTTTTTTTTTTTAAGGCAAACACCATATATAGCCTTTGGATGGTTGTTGGTGTTTTTTTTTTTTTTGTTTGTTTGTTTGTTTGTTTTTGCTTTTTTTTTTTAAATAATTCTTGTTTCTTTTTTTTTTTCTTTCTTTCTTTCCTCCTTTTTCCTTCTGCTTCTTTTCTTTAATATTGTATTTTTGAAAATCCAACCTCTACTCTAGATTTTTAATCTTTGCTCTTAGGTTTTTGTTGTCAATTTTGTACATTTAAAAACCCAAACTTCACTACCCAAGTTTACCTGAGAGCGAGATTACTGGCTTGACCACTCTCTTCTCCTTTGGACTCTCCTTTTTCTCCACCAGGGGGCCTCTGTCTCTTTTCTCCCCCATCTCTTCTCTATCCAACTCTGTGAATCTCTGTGTGTTCCAGACGGTGGAGAACACCTAAGGAACTGGTTACTGGCAGGATTTGTCTCTCTCCTTCTTATTCCTCTCTCTTATCCTCCTGGTCACCTCTGTCTACTTCCTCCCTCTCCTCTTCCCCGTATAACTCTGTAAATACCTCTGAGCGGTCTGGACTATAGAGCGCACATAAGGAAGTGACTACTGGCTAGCTTGCTCTCTCCTCTTTTGATCTCACCGCATCTCATTCCAGTTACCTCTAACTACCCCCTCCCTCTTCTCTTCTCCTTGTAACTCAGTGAACCTCTCTGAGTGTCCCTCAATGTGGAGAAACTTTTCATCTTTAACCTAGATATTTTATCATTGGTGCTGTATAGGTGGAGAAGTCTAGAGGCTACTGTAAAAATAAAACTGAAGACCAGAAGCAGGAGGCTTAAATCCAAAGCCTGAAAACATTAGATAACTCTTGAATTCAGGGAACATTAAGCAATAGGAGCTCATCAAATGCCTTCATACCTACACTGAAACCAAGCTCCACCCAAGGGCCAACAAGTTCCAAAACAAGACATACCACTCAAATTCTCCAGCAACACAGGAACACTCCCCTGAGCTTCAATATACAGGCAGCTCAAAATTATTCCAAAACCTTTGATGTCTCATAACCCATTACTGGTCACTCTACTGCACTCCAGAGAGAAGAAACCCAGCTCCACCCACCAGAACTCCAACACAAGCCTCCCTAACCAGGAAACCTTGACAAGCCACTGATACAACCCCATCCACAGGGAGGAAGCTCCACAATAAAGAGAACTCCACAAATTACCAGAATATAAAAAGACCACCCCAAACACAGCAATATAACCAAGATGAAGAGACAGAGGAATACTCAGCAGGTAAAGGAACAGGAGAGTTGCCCACCAAACCAAACAAAAGAGGAAGAAGTAGGGAATCTACCTGAGAAGGAATTCCGAATATTGATAGTGAAAATGATCCAAAATCTTGAAATCAAAATGGAATCACAGATAAATAGCCTAGAGACAAGGATTGAGAAGATGCAAGAAAGGTTTAACAAGGACCTAGAAGAAATAAAAAAGAGTCAAAATATAATGAATAACACAATAAATGAGATCAGAAACACTCTGGAGGCAACAAATAGTAGAATAACGGAGGCAGAAGATAGGATTAGTGAAATAGAAGATAGAATGGTAGAAATAAATGAATCAAAGAGGAAACAAGAAATACGAATTAAAAGAAACGAGGACAATCTCAGAGACCTCCAGGACAATATGAAACACTCCAACATTCGAATTATAGGAGTCCCAGAAGAAGAAGACAGAAAGAAAGATCATGAGAAAATCCTTGAGGAGATAACAGTTGAAAACTTCCCTAAAATGGGGAAGGAAATAATCACCAAAGTCCAAGAAACACAGAGAGTTCCAAATAGGATAAACCCAAGGCGAAACACCCCAAGACACATATTAATTAAATTAACAAAGATCAAACACAAAGAACAAATATTAAAAGCAGCAAGGGAAAAACAACAAATAACACACAAGGGGATTCCCATAAGGATAACAGCTGATCTTTCAATAGAAACTCTTCAGGCCAGGAGGGAATGGCAAGACATACTTAAAGTGATGAAAGACAATAACCTACAGCCCAGATTACTGTACCCAGCAAGGATCTCATTCAAATATGAAGGAGAAATCAAAAGCTTTACAGACAAGCAAAAGCTGAGAGAATTCAGCACCACCAAACCAGCTCTCCAACAAATTCTAAAGGATATTCTCTAGACAGGAAACACGAAAAGGGTGTATAAACCCGAACCCAAAACAATAAAGTAAATGGTAACTGGATCATACTTATCAATAATTACCTTAAACGTAAATGGGTTGAACGCCCCAACCAAAAGGCAAAGACTGGCCGAATGGATACAAAAACAAGACCCCTCTATATGCTGCTTACAAGAGACCCACCTCAAAACAAGGGACACATACAGACTGAAAGTGAAGGGCTGGAAAAAGATATACCACGCAAATAGAGACCAAAAGAAAGCAGGAGTGGCAATACTCATATCTGATAAAATAGACTTTAAAACAAAGGCTGTGAAAAGAGACAAAGAAGGCCACTACATAATGATCAAAGGATCAACCCAAGAAGAAGATATAACAATTATAAATATATATGCACCCAATATAGGAGCACCGCAATATGTAAGACAAATGCTAACAAGTATGAAAGGGGAAATCAACAATAACACAATAATAGTGGGAGACTTTAATACCCCACTCACACCTATGGACAGATCAACTAAACAGAAAATTAACAAAGACACGCAAACTTTAAATGATACATTAGATCAATTAGACCTAATTGATATCTATAGGACATTTCACCCCAAAACAATGAATTTCACCTTTTTTTCAAGTGCTCATGGAAACTTCTCCAGGATAGATCACATCCTGGGCCATAAATCTAAACTTGATAAATTCAAAAAAATTGAAATCATTCCAAGCATCTTTTTTGACCATAATGCATTAAGATTAGATCTCAATTACAGGAGAAAAACTACTAAAAATTCCAACATATGGAGGTTGAACAACACACTTCTGAATAACCAACAAATCACAGAAGAAATCAAAAAAGAAATCAAAATATGCATAGAAACTAATGAAAATGAAAACACAACAACCCAAAACCTGTGGGACACTATAAAAGCAGTGCTAAGAGGAAAGTTCATAGCAATACAGGCACACCTCAAGAAACAAGAAAAAAGTCAAATAAATAACCTAACTCTACAACTAAAGCAACTAGAAAAGGAAGAATTGGAGAACCCCAGAGTTAGTAGAAGGAAAGAAATCTTAAAAATTAGGGCAGAAATAAATGCAAAAGAGACCATAGCAAAAATCAACAAGGCCAAAAGCTGGTTCTTTGAAAGGATAAATAAAATTGACAAACCACTAGCCAGACTCATCAAGAAACAAAGGGAGGAAAATCAAATCAATAAAATTAGAAATGAAAATGGAGAGATCACAACAGACAACACAGAAATACAAAGGATCATAAGAGACTACTATCAGCAGTTGTATGCCAATAAAATGGACAACGTGGAAGAAATGGACAAATTCTTAGAAAAGTACAATTTTCCAAAACTGAACCAGGAAGAAATAGAAAATCTTAACAGACCCATCACAAGCATGGAAATTGAAACTGTAATCAGAAATCTTCCAGCAAACAAAAGCCCAGGTCCAGATGGCTTCACAGCTGAATTCTACCAAAAATTTCGAGAAGAGCTAACACCTATCCTACTCAAACTCTTCCAGAAAATTGCAGAGGAAGGTAAACTTCCAAACTCATTCTATGAGGCCACCATCACCCTAATACCAAAACCTGACAAAGATGTCACAAAAAAAGAAAACTACAGGCCAATATCACTGATGAACATAGATGCAAAAATCCTCAACAAAATTCTAGCAATCAGAATCCAACAACACATTAAAAAGATCATACACCATGACCAAGTGGGCTTTATCCCAGGGATGCAAGGATTCTTCAATATCTGCAAATCAATCAATGTAATTCACCACATTAACAAATTGAAAAATAAAAACCATATGATTATCTCAATAGATGCAGAGAAGGCCTTTGACAAAATTCAACATCCATTTATGATACAAACTCTCCAGAAAGCAGGAATAGAAGGAACATACCTAAGCATAATAAAAGCTATATATGACAAACCCACAGCAAACATTATCCTCAATGGTGAAAAATTGAAAGCATTTCCCCTAAAGTCAGGAACAAGACAAGGATGTCCACTTTCACCGCTACTATTCAACATAGTTCTGGAAGTTTTGGCCACAGCAATCAGAGCAGAAAAAGAAATAAAAGGAATCCAAATTGGAAAAGAAGAAGTAAAACTCTCACTGTTTGCAGATGACATGATCCTCTACATGGAAAACCCTAAAGACTCCACCAGAAAATTACTAGAGCTCATCAATGAATATAGCAAAGTTGCAGGATATAAAATCAACACACAGAAATCCCTTGCATTCCTATACACTAATAATGAGAAACTAGAAAAAGAAATTAAGGAAACAATTCCATTCACCATTGCAATGAAAAGAATAAAATACTTAGGAATATATCTACCCAAAGAAACTAAAGACCTATATATAGAAAACTATAAAACACTGATGAAAGAAATCAAAGAGGACACTAATAGATGGAGAAATATACCATGTTCATGGATCGGAAGAATCAATATAGTGAAAATGAGTATACTACCCAAAGCAATTTACAAATTCAATGCAATCCCTATCAAGCTACCAGCCATATTTTTCACAGAACTAGAACAAATAACTTCAAGATTTGTATGGAAATACAAAAAACCTCGAATTGCCAAAGCATCTTGAGAAAGAAGAATGGAACTGGAGGAATCAACTTGCCTGACTTCAGGCTCTACTACAAAGCCACAGTCATCAAGACAGTATGGTACTGGCACAAAGACAGACATATAGATCAATGGAACAAAATAGAAAGCCCAGAGATAAATCCACACACATATGGACACCTTATCTTTGACAAAGGAGGCAAGAATATACAATGGAGTAAAGACAATCTCTTTAACAAGTGGTGCTGGGAAAACTGGTCAACCACTTGTAAAAGAATGAAACTAGAGCACTTTCTAATACCACACACACAAATAAACTCAAAATGGATTAAAGATCTAAATGTAAGACCAGAAACTATAAAACTCCTAGAGGAGAACATAGGCAAAACACTCTCAGACATAAATCACAGCAGGATCCTCTATGATCCACCTCCCAGAATTCTGGAAATAAAAGCAAAAATAAACAAATGGGATCTAATTAAAATTAAAAGCTTCTGCACAACAAAGGAAAATATACGCAAGGTGAAAAGACAGCCTTCTGAATGGGAGAAAATAATAGCAAAGGAAGCAACTGACAAACAACTAATCTCAAAAATATACAAGCAACTTATGCAGCTCAATTCCAGAAAAATATACGACCCAATCAAAAAATGGGCCAAAGAACTAAATAGACATTTCTCCAAAGAAGACATACAGATGGCTAACAAACACATGAAAAGATGCTCAACATCACTCATTATCAGAGAAATGCAAATCAAAACCACAATGAGGTACCACTTCACACCAGTCAGAATGGCTGCGATCCAAAAATCTGCAAGCAATAAATACTGGAGAGGGTGTGGAGAAAAGGGAACCCTCCTACACTGTTGCTGGGAATGCAAACTAGTACAGCCACTATGGAGAACAGTGTGGAGATTCCTTAAAAAATTGCAAATAGAACTACCTTATGACCCAGCAATCCCACTGCTGGGCATACACACCGAGGAAACCAGAATTGAAAGAGACACATGTACCCCAATGTTCATCGCAGCGCTGTTTATAATAGCCAGGACATGGAAACAACCTAGATGTCCATCAGCAGACGAATGGATAAGAAAGCTGTGGTACAGATACACAATGGAGTATTACTCAGCCGTTAAAAAGAATTCATTTGAGTCAGTTCTGATGAGATGGATGAAACTGGAGCCGATTATACAGAGTGAAGTAAGCCAGAAAGAAAAACACCAATACAGTATACTAACACATATATATGGAATTTAGAAAGATGGCAATGACAACCCTGTATGCAAGACAGGAAAAAAGACACAGCTGTGTATAATGGACTTTTGGACTCAGAGGGAGAGGGAGAGGGTGGGATGATTTGGGAGAATGGCATTCTATCATGTATACTATCATGTAAGAATTGAATCGCCGGTCTATGTCTGATGCAGGATACAGCATGCTTGGGGCTGGTGCATGGGGATGACCCAGAGAGATGTTATGGGGAGGGAGGTGGGAGGGGGGTTCATGTTTGGGAACACATGTAAGAATTAAAGATTTTAAAAAAAAAAGATATTTCATATAATACATGCAAAGTAAAAAAAAAAAGAAAGGAAGTATAACCACAATTCTAGAAGAGAAATACTATGTCCTACTTCTGTTAATTTGTTTAACTCAGATTTCCTAATTTATTTCCTAGGAAAAGGTATGCCATTAGACTTGAAACCTGAATAGAATAAAAACTCTAAATGGAAGAGAAAAAAAAAAAAAAACAAAGAAACTTTTGGAGGAAATGGGTATATTCATCTTATTTGTGGTGACAATTTTACAGATGTATAAATATCTCTAAACACATCAAATTGTAGATTTTAAAGTTGTGCAATTTATTGTATGCCAATTAGACCTTAATAAAGCTGAAAAAAATCTATTGTAAAGATAAAAAATTTTCATTCATATGCCAGTTATATTTTCCATTACTTTTCAGTTCTGACTCTTTAGTAACCAAATATAATAAATAAGTCTAGAACTTTTATCTACTGTAAGATAGTTCTCAGCAAGGAAGGAACTTTTTAACTTCTTTTAACATACAGTAATACTTTTGGGACTCTGGGTTCTTATTTGGCTAATCAACACACTTCAGGTTATTTTCATTTTAAAAATACTCCTTGAAGAATTTTTATAAAGCCAACAGTAACTATTTTGCTTTGTGCGTTTGTCCAAAATCAAACTAATTTCTTCCTCCAAAAATATGCTCCTTTAGCTCAGTTTATTAAATCACCATTTACCCAACACCATGACCTAGAAGTATCTGCTTCTCCTTCATTGAAATCCTCCCCAACCCATTTCTCACAATTTGTTTATTCACTCAAGTAACATTCATTGAGGAACTACCACATGCCAGATATTGTACTAGTATACAGTGGTGGGTAGTTACCCCCGACTCCTTGCCTTATGCATCCTCCATATTTTAGTGGAGGATACAGTCTCTGAGTCTGGTCGTTCTATACTGGACACGTATCTTGTGTCCCTTATGTCTTCCATTCTCATTGCTACTGATTCAGTTTACGTAGTCATCATTTCTTGCTTAAACTGATGTTTTCTAATTGGTCTCTGTCCTTTTCTTTCCTCAGACTAGTTTGTTCTCCATATGGCTGCCGAAATTTCCCTTTTGAAATTCAGATCTGATTATGGTATTCTCTGACTCAAATAATTTTTGATGGATCCATAGTACCAGCTGGATCAAGTCCAGGTTTCTTCATGACTTGACTGTTACCATCTGACCACCTCAATTTCACCAACTCAGTTCATTCTAGCATACTGCAGTACTCAAAGTTCCCTATCATGTTGTGTGTGCCCACATCTGCCTGCACATTTTGCTTCTGCTTGGAAATGACCTTTGACCTCTCTTTTACCAAGTAAATTCCTCTGCATCCTTCAAGACACTGTTCACATTAACCACTTTTCTCAAGAACATCCATTTGCAAGCAGAATTTATCAGTCTCTTAAACTCCCACATCTGTATATTCTTCTCAAGTTTAGCACTTATTGAGGCATAGTGTAAGTTAGTAATGAGAAAGAAAAAAGCAGCCTTATCCCCCAGCAGGCCATGGTGTTTTCCTGCTGAACATAACTTTTGCACAGAACACCAAGATCGTTTGAGGTTATTTTGTGGCGAATCCACTTAATGGGTTGAAACAAAAACAAGAACCCTCCATAAGCACATCTAAGCACAAACAAAAACAACACCACCATGTTAATCACAAAAATGGCCACATCTCTCTCTTTCCCAGCTACTGTGACTTGCTGCTGCTTCTTAACTAATGATAGGTTTAACCTCATTCCATTCCTCTCTGCTCTTAAAGAGTATTAAGATAACCAACCATAGAATTGGTCCCTATTTTGGCAGCATGCAATCCAGAACAATCACCTGATTCCTTGAGTCTTCCCCACAATGAACATGGCCAACATCCTATATCAAGTCTCCCTAACATCCTCTAAGACTCCCCTTTGTTACACATGGTATGAGGTTGAGATCTCCCTTGCTGCAGTAAATAATACACCCCATTTTGTTTAAATGTAGGTATATTCCTGGTAGCGTTTTTCATGTAGAGTTGTGATTATGAAATGAAGTAGCATATAAAAATCTTTCTTGGCACATAAAATTTTAGCTCAAAAAGTATAGTTGTAAATGTAAAGATCATTTACATATTTGATCTTTATACTAGACTCTAAAGACTTAAAAGATCTGAGACTTTTATCTATGTCTTTCTAGGCATCCTTGTACAAAGTATAGAACCTATCTAGATACTAAGTGGAGAAGGCAATGGCACCCCACTCCAGTACTCTTGCCTGGAAAATCTCATGGATGGAGTAGCCTGGTGGGCTGCAGTCCATGGGGTCATGAAGAGTCGGACATGACTGAGCGACTTCACTTCACTTTCACTTTCATGCATTGGAGAAGGAAATGGTAACCCACTCCAGTGTTCTTGCCTGGAGAATCCCAGGGACGGGGGATCCTGGTGGGCTGCCGTCTATGGGGTCGCACAGAGTCGGACACAACTGAAGTGACTTAGCAGCAGCAGCAGCAGATACTAAGTACATGTTTACAGGCTAAACAAATGAATGTGTATTTTATGGTTGAAGGCATACATTTTAACAAACAGAAGAAGCTGCTTTAATAAAACATACTATTTCTCATCAAAGTACACTGCTAGTCTGCTACTGACTGAGTTTGCTTTTACATGTGAAGGCGCTCCTGTGGTTTTGATGTTATTGCCTTTGGTTAGTTCCCACCATCAGCAGACCTGATGTCTTCGTTTTGAAGTGATGATGGCTTGTGTTCTACCTCCAGAGTTTCTCATGATCCTTACTATTCCCAGCATGCACAGCTACACAGCCCACTAGGTGCGAGGATGCTGTTATTCCAACTGTACATTACCAGAAATAAGTCACAGTAGGAAAGCAGATTAGGATACTTTAAAGTATGGGGAAAGAGAAACTATGAAAAACTAGAAAGAAAATTGATTTCTAACTACAGTTAGCCCTCATACTTGTTTTGACTTCATGGATGATTCAAGGTACAGTTTAGTTGTCCTCTCTCTCCAGGATATATTTCTATCTATAGATTTCTAGAACTCTCTCAACCTTAATCTTATAGGTCTTTCTATTTTGTGCTTTGGTAAGATATTTTTCAAAATGGAATAAAAAGTACTAGTTCTCTTCAAGGTATTTACCTCATTTTTGTCCCATATAGCAGAGTGTTTAAGAACTCAGGTTTTTGCATCAGAAAGACACAGATTGGAATCCAGGGTCACCAGCTTCCTGAATATGTGAACTCATGTCACTTACCCTTTCTCAACCTTAATTTTCTCATCTATAAAATAGAGATATCAATAGTAAGTAACATGCAGTGTTGTGGTGATTATGAAATGAGATAGCATATAAACATCTTTCTGGGCACATAAAATTTTAGCTCAAAAAGTATAGCTGTAAGTATACAGCTTATGACTAAGTAATAATGAGTAAGTAACTCATTATTCTTCATTAGCAGAGTTTGCATTTATAAATCCAAGGTAGAAGTTGGATACTTAACACCATGCAAAGTTAAATTATATAATACACTATTCTTTTACATATTATTGATATGTAATATATTATGAATATTAAATAACAAACTAAAATAGAGCAGTTTATATTTCAGGGTTTAGTCAAACACATTAATCAGTAGAAAAGAAAACAACCACAAAACTGACCTGTGCATATATCTTGCCTGAAATAAACTTATAAATTTAGAAAAATAAAATAAGCTCTTTATAATACCTATCACAATGGGAATTTTAGTGATTGAACTGGATGACTTTTAAGGTTCCCTGTTGTCAGAGAGAGAACAGTGAATTTGATAAACAGCAGGACAGACTAAACCAAGTAGGAAAAAAAGCAGAAACTAGACTGGCCTTTGGGAAGGATAAGCATTATTATCATATCTAGCTGCAAATGACAAAAGGAAGTTCAATCAAGCTGGAGGTGTTGGTGAGAATGAAGATAGGTAATTGGTTGGTCTAAGTAGGCAGATAGTAGCTAAGAAATCAAGAGAGTTGGAACACAGCAAAGCAACTGGGTGAAATATGTAAATAAGATATATTATGTTGTCAGGGAGGAAGAAATTTTCCTCTGCCTTTCTAGGTTCTTATAGATGGATGAAGAATTAAATTGACCTGAGACAGATTAACAGGGAAAAAACAGGTTTAATAATATGTATACATGGGAAAGACCCAGGAAAACAGAGAAACTTGCCCTTCCCAACATGGCCAAAGGCCTCACCTTAAAGACCATCTTCAGCTAAAGACAAAAAACGCTGGGGTAGTGGTTTACGACTTTAAAGGTGAGGAAGGTAATTCACATGCAGGTGGAAGAGCGAATGTTTGGTAAACAAATGTTCACTATCCCATGCAGAGACAATGGGACACAGAGTGGACCTTGCCAAGTTTTTCTCCCAACCACATCTAGTACATATCTTTCATAGCTCTCTCTGATGATAGCTCTATTCCTAGAAGAGACTCCTTAAATTCTTTTAGGCAGTTAAGGGGGAGGTAACGAGAAAAACTTCCTGAGTCTTCTGTTTTTATAAACAATCAGTCTAAATGAATCCTCATGCCAGAGAGAAACACTTTGAGGTGGCAAATTTTGCTCCCCTACACTATTAGTAGCTAATATTAATGAGTTATTTTTAGATGGGAAGGGTTGCTTTGAGTTACATTTATTAGCTCACTTAATTGTTAAAACTCTCAATATAGTGGATACTACTAATGGGCACATTATGAGGAAATGGAGTTAATGCGGATAATGATGGAGGCTGATTCCATATAAAGGTATTATTTGTCACATTACTCTGGGTTGCAATTTCTTTCAGGTATGTTTAATCTCTGACGCTGTACTGTTTATATCTAAAACATCAGTTTGGCTCATTGTAATATCTTTCATGTTTTTCCCTAACATATTTATGTTTTCTCTACATTTGTGACAGCATATTAAAAAGCAGAGACATTACTTTGTCAAATAAAGGTCCATCTAGTCAAGGCTATGGTTTTTCCAGCCATGGAAAAATCATATGGATGGTTGTGAGGTTGCGAGAGTTGGATTATACAGAAAGCTGAGCGCCAAAGAATTGATGCTTTTGAACTGTTGTGTTGGAGTCCCTTAGACTGCAAGGAGATCCAACCAGTCCATATGGACTGGACGTTCATTGGAAGGACTGATGTTGAAGCTGAAACTCCAATACTTTGGCCACCTGATGCGAAGAGCTGATTCATTTGAAAAGACCCTGATGCTGGGAAAGATTGAGGGCAGGAGGAGAAGGGAATGACAGAGGATGAGATGGTTAGATGGCATCACTAACTCAATGGACACGGGTTTGGGTGGACTCCGGGAGCTGGTGATGGACAGGGAGCCTGGAGTGCTGCAGTTCATGGGGTCGCAAAGAGTCGGAGACAACTGAGTGACTGAACTGAACTACATTTGTGAACAAATGGAATATAGCTGTGATGTGCTCTGCTTAGTCAACAGTTCTGTCTGACTCTATGTGACCCTTTGGACTGTAGCCCACAAGGCTCCTCTGTCCGTGGGATTTTCCAGGCAAGAATACTGGTGTGGAAATACTGGCCATTCCCTTCTCCAGGGTGTCTTCCCAACCCAGGAATTGAACCTGTGTCTCTTGTCTCCTGCATTGCAGATGGATTCTTTACCCACTGAGCCATCAGGGAAGCTCAGAGATGTGACAGTCATTTTCATGTTCATGTTTACTAATTCTATCAACTGTGACATTTCTGTTTCCATTTTATTTCTTGATTTTCTATTTATTAAAGCTCCTATTCTTGCTTCTCTGAATAAAATTTTACTTTGCTGGATGCTGAATATTCATAAATGTAGTTAAAAATATTCTTGATTTTACTGGGTCAGATAAATTTTTAATAGATGAACTTTGTAACAGTGTCATCTTCAGAGGCTTGCTTTTAAACTCTATTCAGTTTTGTTCAGTGCAGTCGCTCAGTCGTGTCCGACTCTTTGCGACCCCATGAATCGCAGCACGCCAGGCCTCCCTGTCCATCACCATCTCCCGGAGTTCACTCAGACTCACATCCATTGAGTCAGTGATGCCATCCAGCCATCTCATCCTCTGTCGTCCCCTTCTCCTCCTGCCCCCAATCCCTCCCAGGAAAAGAGTCTTTTCCAATGAGTCAGCTCTTCCAATGAGGTGGCCAAAGTACTAGAGTTCCAGCTTTAGCATCATTCCTTCCAAAGAAATCCCAGGGCTGATATCCTTCGGAATGGATTGGTTGGATCTCCTTGCAGTCCAAGGGACTCTCAAGAGTCTTCTCCAACACCACAGTTCAAACGCATCAATTCATCAGCACTCAGCTTTCTTCACAGTCCAACTCTCACATCCATACATGATCACAGGAAAAACCATAGCCTTGACTAGACGGACCTTTGTTGGCATAGTAATGTCTCTGCTTTTAAATACGCTATCTAGATTGATCATAACTTTTCTTCCAAGGAGTAAGCGTCTTTTCATTTCATGGCTGCAATCACCATCTGCAGTGATTTTGGAGCCCCTCAAAATAAAGTCTGACACTGTTTCCACTGTTTCCCCATCTATTTCCCATGAAGTTCTGGGACCAGATGCCATGATCTTCATTTTCTGATTGTTCAGCTTTAAGCCAACTTTTTCACTCTCCACATTCACTTTCATCAAGAGGCTTTTTAGTTCCTCTTCACTTTCTGCCATAAGGGTGGTGTCATCTGCATATCTGAGGTTATTGATAGTTCTCCCGGCAATCTTGAACCAGCTAGTGCTTCTTCCAGCACAGCGTTTCTCAGGATGTACTCTGCATATAAGTTAAATAAGCAGGTTGACAATATACAGCCTTGATGTACTCCTTTTCCTATTTGGAACCAGTCTTTTCTTCTATGTCCAGTTCTAACTGTTGCTTCCTGACCTGCATATAGGTTTCTCAAGAGGCAGGTCAGGTATTCCCATCTCTTGAAGAATTTTGCACAGTTTCCTGTGATCCACACAGTCAAAGGCTTTGGCATAGTCAATAAAGCAGAAATAGATGTTTTTCTGGAACTTTCTTGCTTTTTCCATGATCCAGCGGATGTTGGCAATTTGACCTCTGGTTCCTCTGCCTTTTCTAAAACCACCTTGAACATCAGGAAGTTCACGGTTCACGTATTGCGGAAGCCTGGCTTGGAGAATTTTGAGCATTACTTTACTAGCATGTGAGATGAGCACAATTGTGTGGTAGTTTGAGCATTCTTTGGCATTGCCTTTCTTTGGGATTGGAATGAAAACTGACCTTTTCCAGTCTTGTGGCCACTGCTGAGTTTTCCAAATTTGCTGGCATATTGAGTGTAGCACTTTCACAGCATCATCTTCCAGGATTTGAAAGAGCTCAGCTGGAATGCCATCACCTCCACTAGCTTTGTTCATAGTGATGCTTTCTAAGGCCCACTTGACTTCACATTCCAGGATGTCTGGTTCTAGGTGAGTGATCACACCATCATGATTATCTGGGTCATGAAGATCTTTTTTGTACAGTTCTTCCAAGTATTCTTGCCACCTCTTCTTAATATCTTCTGCTTCCGTTAGGTCCAGACCATTTCTGTCCTTTATTGAGCCCATCTTTGCATGAGATGTTCCCTTGGTATCCTAATTTTCTTGAAGAGATCTCTAGTCTTTCTCATTCTGTTGTTTTCCTCTATTTCTTTGTATTGATCACTGAGGAAGGCTTTCTTTTCTCTTCTTGCTCTTCTCTGGAACTCTGCATTCAGATGCTTATATCTTTCCTTTTCTCCTTTGCTTTTCACTTCTCTTCATTTCACAGCTATTTGTAAGGCCTCCTCAGACAGCCATTTTTCTTTTTTGCATTTCTTTTCCATGGGGATGGTCTTGATCCCTGTCTCCTGTACAGTGTCATGAACCTCTGTCCATAGTTCATCAGGCACTCTATCAGATCTAGGCCCTTAAATCTTTGTCACTTCCACTGTATAATCATAAGAGATTTGATTTAGGTCATACCTGAATGGTCTAGTGGTTTTCCCTATTTTCTTCAATTTAAGTCTGAATTTGGTAATAAGGAGTTCATGATCTGAGCCACAGTCAGCTCCTGGTCTTGTTTTTGTTGACTCTATTATATTCTTTGGCTGCAAAGAATATAATCAATCTGATTTCTGTGTTTACCATCTGGTGATGTCCATGTGTAGAGTCTTCTCTTGTATTGTTGGAAGAGGGTGTTTGCTATGACCAGTGCATTTTCTTGGCAAAACTCTATCAGTCTTCACCCTGCTTCATTCCACATTCCAGGGCCAAATTTGCCTGTTACTCTAGGTGTTTCTTGACTTCCTACTTTTGCATTCCAGTCCCCTATAATGAAAAGGACATCTTTTTTGGGTGTTAGGTCTAAAAGGTCTTGTAGTTCTCCATAGAACTGTTCAACTTCAGCTTCTTCAGTGTTACTGGTTGGGGCATAGACTTGGATTACTGTGATATTGAATGGTTTGCCTTGGAAACGAACAGAGACCATTCTGTCGTTTTTGAGATTGCATCCAAGTACTGCATTTCAGACTCTTCTGTTGACCATGATGGCTACTCCATTTCTTTTAAGGGATTTCTGCCTGCAGTAGTAGACATAATGGTCATCTGAGTTAAATTCACCCATTCCAGTCCATTTTAGTTCGCTGATTCCTACAATGTCGACGTTCACTCTTGCCATCTCCTGTTTGACCACTTCCAATTTGCCTTGATTCATGGACCTGACATTCCAGGTTCCTATGCAATATTGCTCTTTACAGCATCTGACCTTGCTTCTATCACCAGTCACATCCACAACTGGGTATTGTTTTTGCTTTGGCTCCATCCCTTCAATTCCTTCTGGAGTTATTTCTCCACTGATCTCCAGTAGCATATTGGGCACCTACTGAGCTGGGGAGTTCCTCTTTCAGTATCCTATCATTTTGCCTTTTCATACTGTTGATGTGGTTCTCAAGGCAAGAATACTGAAGCGGTTTGCCATTCTCATCTCCAGTGGACCACATTCTGTCAGAATGTTAAACTCTATTAGGTAGAAACAAATTAGCATTTAATTTAGGGCTAATTTTTTCCCACTAGTGGGTCAGTGTTTTTTTTGAGTTTTATGTCTGATGCCCCATGCATTTTGCCATTTGTCTACTCTGACTGGAGGAGACACCAACTATTCTTGGTGCAAGGTCCTATGACTGGGTCTACTTGCTCCCTTCAGGTTTTTTTTTTTTTTTTTTCAGGACATTAGGGAATTTCCTCATATACATACAATGATCAGGACCCAGGTGAAGTTTTTGTATCGTGGGGAGCACTTTTTAAATTGCAGTTCTCTTAATCTCCAATGCTCTGCCAAAACTCTAGCTTCCTTGGCCTCTGTGAACCCTGTTTTGTGCTTCTTACTCAGGAGAATGCTGGGTTCTTCTCCCTCTCCACAGTGCATCCTAGAAACTCTCTCTAGGCAGTATGCCACAGCAGTCTTAACATTTTACTTTGTTGAGTTTTTTTTCTTTTGGAATTACTATTCTGTGTTGCCTGGTGTTCAATGTATGAAAAGTATTGCTTCTTTTCTTTTTGTTCTCATTTTTCAGTTATATGAGGCAAGAAGACAATTCTAGTCTATGGTATTTCATTGTGGCCAGAAGCAGAAGTCCCAGGTATCTTTTTCACAAAGGTCCCAGAAGCTACAGCCTGGGTAAGCACATGATTTATATCCCTAAACAAAATGCACACAAGTTTAATCAACTGTTTCATGATCACATATCATTCCACCTGGACTCAGTCAACTCCTCAATTTAAGGCCTATTGCCTGCCACATTCCATTTTCATGTACAAATTTATGTATTAGCCATGGCTGTTTCAGTGAAAGTAAAAGAGATTTCACTCAAACCATAGAAGGAAAAAATTCTTCTGGGTTATTTAGCTAAAAGTCCACAGAACAGGAATAACTTTAGGCATGATAAGATAGGAAATTTCAATGATATTATAAAGGTTCTATATTTTTAGTTCTTGGAAATTTTTTCTCAAATGACTCTCAAAGGCAGGCAGAATGTCTGTCAGCATTAGAAAACTTATATATTAGCTGTTAACTACTTCACAACACATATCTTATGAGTTTAAAACTTCTCAAAGAAAGACTATCTTTTTTTCGGTAGCACTTTTATTAATAGAAAAGCCTTCATGTTGGGTTAGATTAACCAGTCTTGGGTCACTTGATCATTTTTGATCCAAACACTTTTTCCTGGGGCAAGAGTTTTTTTCATTGGCCAGGACAAGTCATGTAGCCTCTGGTTATCATATAAAATGGATTATCCATAGGAAAGTAGGTTCTATTTTCAGAAGAAAGAGATGAGAACACGTGTAAGACAAGGATGCTGATGAGTTGGGGGATAAAACAGGAGTTTCATTTTGGGAATGATGTAGAAACCCAATACTACATCCAATACACAACATAGAGATTTGCCTCAAGGTGAATGTATCAACTGAACTATTGAATTAAAGCCTAATCTCTTGGAAAAGATGGAGAAACTCTAGCGAGTCAACAAAAACAAGACCAGGAGCTGACTGTGGCTCAGATCATGAACTCCTTATTACCAAATTCAGACTTAAATTGAAGAAAGTAGGGAAAACCACTAGACCATTCAGGTATGACCTAAATCAAATCCCTTATGATTATACAGTGGAAGTGACAAATAGATTTAAGGGACTAGATCTGATAGACAGAGTGCCTGATGAACTATGGACAGAGGTTCATGACACTGTACAGGAGACAGGGATCAAGACCATCCCCATGGAAAAGAAATGCAAAAAAGAAAAATGTCTGTCTGGGGAGGCCTTACAAATAGCTGTGAAATGAAGAGAGGCAAAAAACAAAGGGGAAAAGGAAATATATAAGCATCTGAATACAGAGTTCCAGAGAAGAGCAAGAAGAGATAAGAAAGCCTTCCTCAGTGATCAATGCAAAGAAACAGAGGAAAACAACAGAATGAGAAAGACTAGAGATCTCTTCAAGAAAATTAGAGATACCAAGGGAACATCTCATGCAAAGATGGGCTCAATAAAGGACAGAAATGGTCTGGACCTAACAGAAGCAGAAGATATTAAGAAGAGGTGGCAAGAATACTTGGAAGAACTGTACAAAAAAGATCTTCATGACCCAGATAATCATGATGGTGTGATCACTCACCTAGAGCCAGACATCCTGGAATGTGAAGTCAAGTGGGCCTTAGAAAGCATCACTATGAACAAAGCTAGTGGAGGTGATGAGATTCCAGCTGAGCTCTTTCAAATCCTGGAAGATGGTGCTGTGAAAGTGCTGCACTCAATATGCCAGCAAATTTGGAAAACTCAGCAGTGGCCACAAGACTGGAAAAGGTCAGTTTTCATTCCAATCCCAAAGAAATGCAATACCAAAGAATGCTCAAAGGTGAAGATGAAGTTGCTCAGTCGTGTCTGACTCTTTGCAACCCCAGGGACTGTAGCCTACCAAGCTCCTCTGTCCAGGGGATTCTCCAGGCAGGAATACTGGAGTGGGTTGCCACTTCCTTCTCCAGCGGATCTTCCTGACCCAGGGATCGAACCCAGGTCTCCCGCACTGGAGGCAGACGCTATGCTCAAAGTACCACACAATTTCACTCATCTCACATGCTAGTAAAGTAACACTCAAAATTCTCCAAGCCAGGCTACAGCAATATGTGAACCGTGAACTTCCTGATGTTCAAGCTGGTTTTAGAAAAAGCAGAAGAACCAGAGATCAAATTGCCAACATCTGCTGGGTCATCAAAAAAGCAAGAGTTCCAGAAAACCATCTATTTCTGCTTTATTGACTATGCAAAGCCTTTGACTGTGTGAATCACAAGAAACTGTGGAAAATTCTTCAAGAGATGGGAATACCAGACCACCTGACCTGCCTCTTGAGAAACCTATGTGCAGGTCAGGAAGCAACAGTTAGAACTGGACATGGAACAACAGAGTGGTTCCAAATAGGGAAAGGAGTACGTCAAGGCTGTATATTGTCACCCTGCTTATTTAATTTCTATGCAGAGTACATCATGAGAAATGCTGGACTTGAATAAACACTGGACTTGAATAAACACAAGCTGGAATCAAGATTGCCAGGAGAAATATCAATAACCTCAGATATGCAGATGACACCACCCTTATGGCAGAAAGTGAAGAGGAACTAAAAAGCCTCTTGATGAAAGTGAAAGTGGAGAGTGAATAATTGGTTTAAAGCTCAACATTCAGAAAACACAGATCATGGCATCTGGTCCCAGAACTTCATGGGAAATAGATGGGGAAACAGTGGAAACAGTGTCAGACTTTATTTTTTAGGGCTCCAAAATCACTGCAGATGATGATTGCAGCCATGAAATTAAAAGACGCTTACTCCTTAGAAGAAAAGTTATGACCAACCTAGATAGCATATTCAAAAGCAGAGACATTACTATGCCAACAAAGGTCCATCTAGTCAAGGCTATAGTTTTTCCTGTGATCATGTATGGATGTGAAAGTTGGACTGTGAAGAAAGTTGAGTGCTAATGAATTGATGCTTTTGAACTGTGGTGTTGGAGAAGACTCTTGAGAGTCCCTTGGACTGCAAGGAGATCCAACCAATCCATTCTGAAGGATATCAGCCTTGGGATTTCTTTGGAAGGAATGATGCTAAAGCTGAAACTCCAGTACTTTGGCCACCTGATGGTAAGAGCTGACTCATTGGAAAAGACTCTTTTCCTGGGAGGGATTGGGGGCAGGAGGAGAAGGGGACGACAGAGGATGAGATGGCTGGATGGCATCACTGACTCGATGGACGTTGAGTCTGAGTGAACTCCGGGAGATGGTGATGGACAGGGAGGCCTGGCGTGCTGCGATTCATGGGGTCGCAAAGAGTCAGACACGACTGAGCAACTGAACTGAAGTGAACTCTTGGAATAAGAATAGATCGGTCAAAGAATCTTGGGTGTGGTGAAGTCTACTAATTGAAGTCAGGAAATCTCATCTATGAAAAGAAGATATTATCAGAGCAGGAATAGCATATTTTCACTTTTAATATTGAGACTCTAATTCTGTTACAATAAAATACAGAAATACTACTTTCATTAGCAAACTATGGTATATAAATTCTCATAGGTGAAATGTTATTACTGATTTTCAAATGAAAGAAAGACAGCACTCTCATCTTGCAATATGAGTTGATTTACATCAAATAAATAGGTTATTAAAATAACTTTAAATATTAAATTGAGTTAGAAATCTCACTCTTAGGAATGGGGTTAATAATTGTATTCCTTATTATTCAACAGAACTTTCTGATCAAATATTGCTATTTCTTTAAAAACTCTAAGAAATTAGTAGTGAACGCCTGATGTATTGAGTAAAAGGATTCTGAGGTTGCGTTTGGACTAAGCTGGAAAGAATGACTCTTCCACTGTGACTTTTTGTTGTAGTACTAGCTTTTGTGAGTATTAACATGACATGTTCTGAATTGAATTTCTCTGGTAGCTCAGTGCTAAAGAATCTGCCTGCAATGCAGGAGACACAGGAAACACAGCTTTGATCCCTGGGTCAGGAAGATCCTCTGGAGGAGGGCATGACAAGTCATTCCAATATTCTTGCCTGGAGAATCCCCTATACAGAGGAGCCTGAGGGACTATGGTCCATAGGGTGGCAAAGAGCTGGACACGATTGAAGCGACTGAGCACATGTGTACACATGTTCTGAGTCAAGAAATAGTAACTATATTTGGCTCTGGTTTCAGTTGGTTTTCTTGGCCTTGGGTAAATCATACAGCCATCTAAGTTGCTATTTCTACAAAGGAAAATGGTTTATAACACTCCCACATCCCACAGATATCAACTAAAGATTAAATAATATGTTGTTTAGGGATATATATGTATATTATAAAACTAGTTTTTTAATCAAGGGAAAAATTAAATTTGAGATAGTAATCATCAGTAGGGAAAGGATGAGTCAGGATAATGACAGAGGGGGGATCTCATAGTTATTATAGATGCAAAAATATTAATAACCATATAGTTCTTAAACTGGGTGGAGGACACATGAGTATTTACTTTCTTCATAAATTACAACATATAAATAATACAATTACATATACCTTTTGATTGAATCAAGTATTGAATAAAAACAAAATAATAATGAAATAAATTTGGAAAAAACACTCCAGCACTTTGAATAAAGGACACTCATAAGAGAAACACAATTCCATTCCATTTCCAAATCCTATATATTTGAACTCTAAACAAGACTCTTTTCCAGTTTAATATCTACTAAAGAGGTTGCACAAGGTATCATTCCAGATGGCTGGCATAAGCTGACTCTGACTTTCTTGTGGACACAGTTTATTTAAAACACAAAATGTACATATGTCTGTATCTTCAAGTAAAGGGATATGAAAGCCAGAGAAAACATAGGATTTCTATACTTACTGTTTCTGCTTACTGTTCCATTCTAACTTCTTAGACTGAATTCCCTACCACTCCACTGAGTAACTCATATCAAGATCACAATTTCCATCTTGCCAAGTTCAATGGTTGTTTCTCTGAGTTCATGGTATTTGATCTCTCAGTGGCTCTTACCACAGATGAATACCACTTTCTGGAAATACTTTGTTCTTGGAGTTTTTCTTCCACCTTAATTGTTGCTATTTCTGAATGTCTTTTGCTGGCCCAGCTTCTTCTCTTGATTTCTTTTTGTGTGTTTTTTTTTTTAATATAAATTTATTTAATTGGAGGCTAATTACTTTACAATATTGTATTGGTTTTGCCATATATCAACATGAATCCACCATGGGTGTACATGTGTTCCCCATCCTGAACCCCCTCCCGCCTCCCTCCCTGTACCATCCTTCTGGGTCATCCCAGTGCACCAGCCCCAAGCATCCTGTATCCTGCATTGAACCTGGACTGGTGATTTGTTTCATATATGATATTATACATGTTTCAATGACATTCTCCCAAATCATCCCACCCTCTCGCTCTCCCACAGAATCCAAAACACTGTTCTATACATCTGTGTCTCTTTTGCTGTCTTGCATACAGGGTTATCATTACCATCTTTCTAAATTCCATATATATGCATTAGTATACTGTATTGGTGTTTTTCTTTCGTGCTTACTTTACTCTGTATAATAGGCTTCAGTTTCATCCACCTCATTAGAACTGATTCAACTGTATTCTTTTTAACGGCTGAGTAATACTCCATTGTATATATGTACCATTCATCTGCTGATGGGCATCTAGGTTGCTTCCATGTCCTGGCTATTATAAACAGTGCTGCGATGAACACTGGGCTACACATGTCTCTTTCAATTCTGGTTTCCTTGGTGTGTATGCCCAGCAGTGGGATTGCTGGGTCATATGGCAGTTTTATTTCTAGTTTTTTAAGGAATCTCCACACTGTTCTCCATAGTGGCTGTACTAGTTTGCATTCCCACCAACAGTGTAAGAGGGTTCCCTTTTCTCCACACCCTCTCCAGCATTTATTACTTTTAGACTTTTGGATAGCAGCCATTCTGACTGGCATGAAATGGTACCTCATTGTGGTTTTGATTTGCATTTCTTTGATAATGAGTGATGTTGAGCATCTTGTCATGTGTTTGTTAGCCATCTATATGTCTTCTTTGGAGAAATGTCTGTTTAGTTCTTTGGCCCATTTTTTGATTGGGTCATTTATTTTTCTGGAATTGAGCTGCAGGAGTTGCTTGTATATTTTTGAGATTAGTTCTTAGTCAGTTGCTTCATTTGCTATTATTTTCTCCCATTCTGAAGGCTGTCTTTTCACCTTGTTATAGTTTCCTTTGTTGTTCAGAAGCTTTTAATTTTACTTAGGTCCCATTTGTTTATTTTTGCTTTTCTTTCCAATATTCTGGGAGGTAGGTCATAGAGGATCCTGCTGAGAAAGAAGAAGTAAAACTCTCACTGTTTGCAGATGACATAATCCTATACATAGAAAACCCTAAAGACTCCACCAGAAAATTACTAGAGCTAATCAATGAATATAGTAAAGTTGCAGGATATAAAATCAACACACAGAAATCCCTTGCATTCCTATACACTAACAATGAGAAAACAGAAAGAGAAATTAAGGAAACAATTCCATTCACCATTGTAATGAAAAGAATAAAATACTTAGGAATATATCTACCTAAAGAAACTAAAGAAAGATTTAACTTTAAATCTCTAATGCTAAGTGATGGGTCTGGCTTTCTGGAGAAAGACTATAAAGTAATTAGGCTGATTTTAAGAACCCAAGCAAACCAACCTCTAGAACTGATAGTTTCGGATGACTACCCTTCCTACATAAACAAACACTTCATTGGGAAAAAAAAAAAATATATATATATATATATATATATATATATATATATATAAAAGAAAGTATATATTAGAAAATATCTATTTGGAATGATCAATTCATGGGCTACTAAACTCATATCTTCCCTTGACCAAAAGTATAACCCAGTTTCATCATCTAAATTATATTACTTGCCTCAGAATGATACCTGCTTGTGTTTCTCAAAATGAATCTACTTGAGAAGGTAAAGAGATTATTTTAAAGAGTTAAAGGATAAGAAAACAATTTCAAAAGCAGATACTTTTAACTTTGACAGCCTTGCATATAGTGAACTTTCTGAAGTCATTGCCTTGAGAATTGTTTTTGGATGTATAAACTGGTTTGTGTTTCAGACATGTAGGGTTTTGGAATTAGATCTGGATTTGAATATTAGTTTAGTTGTTTAACAACTAAATAATCTTGAGCAAGTTGTCAAACCTTTTGGAACTTTGGTTTCCTTTTCTGTAAAATTGGGATAATAATGTTCACCTCTTACAATCTTTGGTGGTAAATTGTCTTACAAAGTAAGTATCCAGGGAGGTTATTTAGGGGAAGTCATATTTTAATCACTGATGCTAGCAGATAACGGAGAAAGCAATGGCACCCCACTCCAGCACTCTTGCCTGGAAAATCCCATGGATGGAGGAGCCTGTAGGCTGCAGTCCATGGGGTCGTGAAGAGTCAGACATGACTAAGCAACTTCACTTTCACTTTTCACTTTCATGCACTGGAGAAGGAAATGGCAACCCACTCCAGTGTTCTTGCCTGGAGAATCCCAGGGACAGGGGAGCCTGTTGGGCTGTCGTCTATGGGGTTGCACAGAGTCAGACACGACTGAAGTGACCTAGCAGCAAAGAAACTAAAGACCTATATATAGAAAACTATAAAACACTGGTGAAAGAAATCAAAGAGGACACTAATAGATGGAGAAATATACCATGTTCATGGATCAGAAGAATCAATATAGTGTAAATGAGTATACTACCCAAAGCAATCTATAGATTCAGTGCAATCCCTATCAAGCTACCAATGGTATTTTTCACAGAGTTAGAACAAATAATTTCACAATTGTATGGAAATACAAAAAACTTCAAATAGCCAAAGCAGTCTTGAGAAAGAAGAATGGAACTGGAGGAATCAACCAGCCTGACTTCAGGCTCTACTACAAAGCCACAATCATCATGGTACTGGCACAAAGACAGAAATATAGACCAATGGAACAAAATAGAAAGCCCAGAGATAAATCCACACACATATGGACACCTTATCTTTGACAAAGGAGGCAAGAATATACAATGGAGAAAAGACAATATCTTTAACAAGTGGTGTTGGGAAAACTGGTCAACCACTTGTAAAAGAATGAAACTAGAACACTTTCTAACACCATACACAAAAATAAACTCAAAATGAATTAAAGATCTAAACCTAAGAGTAGAAACTATACAACTCCTAGAGGAGAACATAGGCAAAACACTCTCCTCTTGATTTCTAAAAGTGGAGTGACTTAAGCCTTATCCTCAGTTCTCTTCTTTTTATATAGTTTTTCAGTAGGCAATCTCCAAATGTGCTGGTTATCCTAAATCTCTCTGTCTCTAACTGGGGTCTCTCTCATCAGCTCCAAACTTGTGTATCCAACTACTAAACTGATATACTCATTTGGGCATTGGGCAACCTCTAAAAGGATGCTCATCCACCAGATTTTCCCCACTCAGAAAATGCTACCTCCATCATGCCAGTATGTCAGGCCACAAACATTTTTGAATCCTGGTTTTCTTTCATGTCTCACAACCCATCTTTTACCAAGTACTATAAGCTCTATCTGTAGAATATATTCTAAACATGATCACTTCTCATCTATTCAAATGATACAATTGTGGTCTAGGCTTCCATCGTATCTCACTTTGACCCTGCCGGTCCCATACAGCAGCCAGAGTTGACTTTTAAAAGCATAAATCTGATTATACCACATCTTTCTACTGGCTTCCTGTTGCAATGACAGTAATTTTCAAGTGCCTTGCCATGGCCAAAGAGGCCTCCTTTCTAGCTCTTAGACCTCATCTCATACCACTCTTCCTCTCTTACCCTGCCACCTACCACACTGGCCTTTTCTATACCCCACAAATGCACATGGCTCTATCCCCTCCTGGGGTTTTTGCATTTGCTCTTCTCTTTGTTTGGAATATCTCCCTTATCTCTAACCCATTCCACACTGTCACATGGTTTTTCCTTTGGCATTTCAAGTCTAAACTCAAATGCCAACTCTTCAGAGGGAACTTCCCTGAGGAGCCAGCCAAAAAAGAACTTCCTCTTGTCCCTACCACCAGTCACTTTCTGTCTCACTGCACTATTTAACCTTCTTCATGGCACTTAACACTATCTGCAGTGATCTTATTTATTTGTTTCCCTATGTGAGTATTTTCTGCGTATCTCCTCATTATTATGTCAACTACATGAACAGAAAGAATCTGACAGCCTGTTTTCTTCTGCCTTATTCCCAGGACCTTGAGTAGAGCCCAGCATATGTTAGGTGATCAATAAATACTTATTGATTGGATTATTGGTTGTTGAATGAATACATGAGTAAATAGCTTCAAGTCACATAGGCTTTGACTGTCACCCAGACCCAGATTATATTATGTATTATATAATTTGATAAAATAAGTCTCAGAGTATGATTATTTTAAATAAACACTGACTGAAAGTTTCTCAGCTGTATCTGACTTTTTGTGACCCCATAGACTATACAGTCCATGGAATTTTCCAGGCCAGAATACTGGAGTGGGTAGCCTTTCCTTTCTCCAAGGGATCTTCCCAACCCAGGGATCAAACCCAGTTTTCCACACTGCGGGCGGATTCTTTACCAACTGAGCCACCAGGGAAGCCCTGAGTACATGCATAATTTTTATCTCATGTAGAACGGGTAGGTTTCACCAGAAATTTACCAGTCTTTGTCCTTCACTTTTCCATGCTATTTAGTCTTCACTTTGTTGAGATTTCCTACAAGCTATTTAGTGAAGTGAAAGTCACTCAGTCATGTCCGACTCTTTGGACTGCATGGATTGTAGCCTGCCAGGCTCCTCTGTCCATGGGGATTTTCTAGGCAAGAATACTAGAGTGGGTTGCTATGCCCTCTTCCAGGAGCTCTTCCCAATCCAGGGATCGAACCCAGGTCTCTCGCATTGCAGGCAGATTCTTTACCATCTGAGCCACCAGGGAAGCTCAAGAATATTTGAGAGGGTAGCTTATCCCTTCTCCAGGGGATCTTCCTGACCCAGGGATCAAACCAGAGTATCCTGCATTGCAGGTGGATTCTTTACCAGCTGAGCTACCAGGGAAGCCTCAACCAAAAGAAGGAATTCTGCTTCCAGCCAGATTTATTCTCTGTTTGAAACAACTGAAAAAAAAAAGGGGGGGGGGTGGGGGGGAAATAAAGAAGGAAGAAAAAACAAATCAAAGAAAAACAGACAATCAATATATAAAAAACAGATTTCAGTTTTCAAGATGTTAGAGATGAGGCATTGAAACTCAGTGATCCCTGAGACAGAAAATAAAAGTTGTCCAGCCCTTTGACCACCCAGTTTCTGCCCTGAGAATTCTAGGCTAGGGCACAGAGAGGCAGAATCTGGTAGATTCCTTGAGTAATGCCAGATTACTCCTTAGAAATATTTTGGTTTATCTGTATAACAACTGGGTTATGCTGAAGATTTAATGGGAATAATCTACTGATTAGATAAAGTGTGTCTTTTTTTTTTTTTTTTAAGAAGAAGATCCCTTTTTCTGACCTTGGGCAGAGAGGATGAGTACATGGAAGGGTAGGAATGATTTACCCATGAGGAATGTAAAGTGTACCCCATCACTAACACCAGTTAAGCAGGGGTTTATACTTTTAAACTTCGGACTCTTCCTGAGAGCTGCTGGGTAGGAACAGTTAGAAAGAGCCAAAGAGTTGAAGGTAAAAAGATAACAAGTTTCAATCTCATAACCTTTTTGGCTAAATCTTTTTGGTCTGGTTTTTCTACCCAAGGCAACTGGATATTTCTGCAGAGGCTTTGGAGGAGCCTTGAAAGGGGCCGGGGTAATGGAAAGGAATCAGCAATTTTGTGTTTTCCCAGAGATATAATGTATCATAGATGGACTTGCTCTCCCCAGGAGGGTAGCATCATGGCAGGAATTTGCCAAGCTAATATACTTTTGCCATGTAATTCTCAGATTTAAATACATCACCTCTCTTCAGACCCTCCAAGGAAACCTAAAAGATTTACAGCTTTTTCTGTCTGAGGGATTTGGAGTATTTTCTGACCTAAATTCCTGGTCTATGGGAGATTACTTTGACAATATCTTAAATTTAGGATTTGTGAGTCTAAAAACCCATAAGACTTCCAGGAGCTAACAAATTCTCAGGGCTTTGTAACTGCGGGGTACCAAGTGCTTTGCTAACAGAGCCAGCAGCTGTACAAATCTTATATTACAATCCTGTCATAGAAACTCAGTAAAGGACCAGAGGAAATTAAGTGAGACATAAAGAGAGTACACTGATGGAATCAACAGAAGCATCTTTGAAAGTGAAAGTGAAAATGAAGTCGCTTAGTCGTGTCCAACTCTTTGCCACCCCATAGACTGTAGCTTACCAGGTTCCTCTGTCCATGGGATTTTCCAGGCAATAGTACTGGAGTGGATTGCCATTTCCTTCTCCAGGGGATCTTCCCAACCCAGGGCTCAAACCCAGGTCTCCCGCATTGTAGACAGACACTTTACTGTCTGAGCCACTGCTTAGCCATAAACCAAAGGAGTCCAACAACATGGCTCATCTTCAGAGCACTAGTAAACAAATGAAGCTCAGGTTAGCAAGATAGGTATCAAAAGATCTGGGCATCATTCTGCTTTAAAACCTTGTTATTTTAAAAATATTTACTGAGAAAGTCAAAATCAATAATATATACAGTCGGTGGAAAAATAAAAAAGTACCATTAAACTTAAAATGAAAAATAAGACCCAGACCAACAGTCATTATTTGCTACTTAAATACAATCTTGTGACTTTTTAAGCTGTTTCTTCTATTCTTAAGTCCATATTTCTATATGACACACTTATGCTACTGTTTCTTCAAGTCATTAATTTTAGGCATCCTGTTGTGACAGATGTTATACTACCTTCCTCCTACCCATCTTCTCTTACAAGCTACTATTTTAAATTAAATCAATATTTAGTGTAAAATCATTATAACCTTATAAATACCATTTACTGTAGAGCTAAAACATATGCTGTGATTCATTTTTCCATTTTGCAGCAGTTTTATACCCTGTCAAATTTTTTCACTTGTAGCACTTGCTACCTATGTATCTGCCCCAAACCAAAATGCTCCATTGTAAAAACTAAGCTATTGAATAGTTTTTTCCAGAAGACACCTGATTGAAGTCTCTGTTCTTTCACTCCAGTATGTGCTGCAGGGTCAGTTACCTGGAAGTCCTCTTTGATGGTTTATTGTTTCCATTTCCCTGCATATTTCATATATTTTTCTTTTTCATTTTGTCTCCCAACCCCTTTATTTTTTGGCTGGATGTCGTTCTTCAGTGACTCATTTTTGAGAGAGAGCATGGAAGGTAAATTGTCTTGTCCTCTGTATATCTGAATTTGTCTTTATTCTTATTCTCATCTTTGAATGATAATTTGAGACTGAAAATTATTTTGCTTCATCACTGAAGGTGTTGCTCCATTGTCTTTTAATTTAGGATGCTGTTTATTGAGAAGTCAATGCCACTCTCAGCCCCAGTCTTTTATATGTGACTCAAAGTTTGTACATTGAAAACTTTTACTATCTTCTCTATTTCTGGCGCATTGTTGTGAGTCATTTTCCATTTAATGTGCCATGCATTTGGTGACCTCTTTAAAATGAAGACTCATATCCTTTCACGGCAGGAAATATTCTTATATTGTTTCTTAGAGTATTTCTTTCACAATTTCCTCTGGTCTCTCAGGAATTCATCTCAGTTGGATATAGGCATTTTTTGCTTGAACCACTATATTTACTTTTTGACATTTTTATTTATAATATAAATTTATTTATTTTAATTGGAGGTTAATTACTTGATGGGGAACACTTATATACCTGTGGTGGATTCATGTTAATGTATGGCAAAACCAATACAATATTTACTTCTTTTTTAAATGTTTTCAATGTTTTTGCTTCTTTAAGGTTCTGAAAGTTTTCAATTACTTTATCCTTCTCTTCCTCAAATTTTGATAATAATATCTATAATTTCCAATATTTTTGTCTTTGTTCTTATGATTCTTTGCTGTTTTATGCGCATCTTGATTTATTTTTGGAAGATTCTAATTACAGGTTTTTTGTTGTTGTTATTGTTCTCTGCACACTGTTTTCTTTATACAATTTAAAAAAATATTTTAATTTTTTTTTTTTTTTACTTTGGAGATGTCTTAACCATCTTTCAGTTTACATTTCTATTTAAGAGTGAAGCATTACAAAATCTGACTAAAAGATTCTAAAATTGTGGGCATTATCTTTCGGCAGGTTTTAATCAAACAATCCAATCAAAAATGGGCCAAACACCTAAACAGACATGGATTCAAAGAAGGCATATAGAAGAACAAAAGCACATGAAAAGATACTCAACATCACTAATTACTAGAGAAATGCAAGCCAAAACTACAATGATGGTTGCCACACACCAGTGAGAATGGCCATCATCAAAAATTGTACAAGCAGTAAATGCTAGAGAGGGTGTGGAGAAAAGTGAACCCTCTTATGCGGTTGATGGTAATGTAAATTGGTACAATCATAGTAGAGAGTATCATGGAGTTTCCTTACAAAACTAAAAATAGAACTACCCTATGATCCAGCAGTCCTACTCTTGGGCATATATTCAGAGAAAACTATAATTCAAAAATATACATGTACCCCAATGTTTATTGCAGCATTATTTACAATAGCCAACACATGGATGCAACTTAAATATCCATTGACAGAGGAATGGGTAAGGAAGATGTGGTACATATATACAATGGAATATTACCCAGCCATAAAAAGAATGACATAATGTCATTTTCAGCACCATGCCTGGACCTAGAGATATCATACTAAGTGAAATAAGTCATATGGAGAAAGACAAATATCATGTGATTGGTGGAATCTAAAGAAAATGATATGAATAAACTTATTTACAAAACAGAAAAAGACTGACAGACTTAGGAAACAAATTTATGTTTACCAAAGGGGAAAAGTGAGGAGGAGGGGTAATTTAGGAATTTGGGTTAACACAGACACACTACTATATATAAAACAGATAATTACCAAGGACCTACCATATAGAATAGTGAACTCCATTCAGTACTCTGTATTAACCTACAAGGGAAAAGACTGAAAAAGAATGTGTGTGTGTGTGTGTGTGTGTGTGTGTGGGTGGGTGGGTGTGGGTGTGGGTGTGGGTGTGGGTGTAACTGAGTTACTTTGCTGTACACTTGAAACACAGCACTGTAAATCAACTATGCATGGGTGCCTGCTTAGTCGCTCAGTCGAGTCCAACTCTCCGCGACCCCATGGACTATAGTCCACCAGGCTTCTCTGTCCATGGGATTCTCCAGGCAACGACACTGGACTGGGTTGCCATGCCTTCCTCCCAGGGATCTTCCCAACCCAGGGATCGAAACTGCATCTCCTGTGGCTCCTGCATTGGCAGTTGGATTCTTTTTACCCCCAAGTCACCTTGGAAGCCCTACTTCAATACAAAATAAAAATTAAGCAACAGCAAAAAAGAAAGTGTTGATAAAGTAGTAGAAAGAAGAAAGCAATGGCAAAAAGTAGAAATGCTGGGCCAATGGAACTTTTATGCTGAAAGAAAATGAATTTTGAGTAGAGAATAAAGATAGATCCATTCTTTCTTGGACTTGTGTCTAGGCCATATTTTGAATGTAGACAATGCTTTGATTAAGGTTAATTTCTTTTATAAGATGCTTCTCTTACCTGCTAAGAAATGAATAGTGAAGGGAATTTTTATTTGCTGGTCTATCCAAGGGGCATACACAAGAATGATGGCTACCCAGGGAATTGAGATCTAAACCACACTTTATTTGTAATAGAGAAAGGAAATATATTCTTTGAAAGAAAAGGGTGAATATTTTCAGTGCTCTGGAAATAGAGTTCTAATTAATTTATAGATTTAAAAGGCCACTCTGACTTAGCCTCATAATTTGAGCAATAAAACTCTTCTAACGGCTTTACAACAGATTTATAAAATAAAAGAGCAAATTTAATCAAGCCACAGTGCTTGGCCAATACAAATGTTTCTGTTGTCAGCAACTTACTCTATCAATTGAGAGATTTAGCCATGAAGTTGGGTGGATACATGCCTTATATTCCATGAACATGCTTGCTAGATCTTTATAAATGCATTCTCTATAGTAAGTTAAAAGGCATACACTTAGTAATCAGCTGAAGTTTAAAAAATTATTTTTCTAAAATATTAAATAATTCATTTGAAATCCCATATACATATATATAATATATATATATTATATATATTTTATATATATATATATAATTATTTAAAAAAGAAACTCTAAGAGGACTTCCCTGGTGGTCCAGTGGTTAAGACTCTATATTCCAATGCAGGGGTTTGATCCCTGGTCATTTTACATGCCACAGTGAAGATCCCATATGCAGCAATGAAGATCCCACATGCCACAACTAAGACCTGGGGCAGCAAAACAATAAATTAACTAAAAAAGTTTTTTAAAAAAATCTCCAGAATATTATATTTAAAGGAGTTAATGTTTCACCATTTATAATCATGTCAATTGACTAGAGGAAGCATACAGAAGTGTCCATTTATTAGATACTTTATGTATTTGTGGTTTTTACCAGAAAACTGAAAAAGGCAGACAAGGTTATTGATTTATAATTTACGTTTAAAATTATAGAGCAGAAATATGTTTCATTTATGTCCTATAGTTGTTCTATAGTGTTTCCTTGAATAAGTAGATGCAGACTATGCAAGGGGGCTCTACTGTGAGGGAGAGGTATTAAGGAACCTCTCCAGCCCATCCAGCTCCACTGGAGCTGACCTAACCCATATGCACCTGACATTTATTCCATAAGCAAAAGTTGGTTATACGATTATTTAAGGGTCATGGACTTCTCTGAGAATCTAATGGACATCACAGACAGTCCATCTAGTATAATACACATATGCATATACACACATCAAGTCAGTTCAGTTGCTCAGTCATGTCTGACTCTTTGCAACCCCATGGACTGCAGCATGCCAGGCTACCCTGTCCATCACAAACTCCCGAAGCTTGCTCAAACTCATGTCCATTGAGTCAGTGATGCCATCATATATACACACATGGCATATATAATTTCTGAAATTCAGCTATGAGGCCCAGAATTTTTGGATTAGACTAAATTTTTTCATGTACAGAACCCAAAAATAGATATTTCCTTTAGAATATGTGTTGAAATGAACATGTAAAATAGACCAAAGAGGACACATAGATTAAGATACCTGTTTTATTTGGGAAGTCACTTATATAAAAATTGAAATAATTTTATTCACAAGAGAATTCCCTCTAATAAAAAGAGCTAGAAAGGAGGGGTGGGGGAAGCCACATTTATTTGGTGGTTGTGACATTTTCCACCACTGAGTCAAGGGAAAACTGGAGGGAGCAGAGCTGACCAAGTACCCCTCCTACCCTAGACGGTTCCAGCCTAGAGAAGCAGAAGACTTAGAGGATGGTGACAGGCTGTGTGGAGATTTAGGGGTTGGGGGCTCGAGAGTAGGAGAGATTATTTGGGGAAAGTCTGCAGCCCATGTGGAAACTACTGAGAGGGAAGCAAAGGAGAGAGAGAACTGGTGTTTACTGTGCATAAAGGACGCACTACATGTAAATTTTATATAACTTTGAAAATTTTTTTCAATGTTTAATAATTCTAAAAACGTAAGAATTCTAAGGATTCCTTGGTGGTTCAGCAGTAAAGAATCACTTGCCAATGCAGGAGACACAGGAGACATGGGTTAGGTCTCTGGGTCAGGGAGATCCCCTGGAGAGTCCAATATTCTCGCCTGGAAAATCCCATGGACGGGGGAGCTTGGTGGGCTACAGTCCATGGGGTCACAAAGAGTCAGACAAGACTGAGCGACTGAACAACAAAGGCTCTATAGCTTAGCACAGCTACTCCAATGGAAAGTCTTGTGAACATACACAGAAAATGTTTAGAGCAACATTGTCGATAGTGGCAAAAAAGTGGAAAGATAAATATCCATCAATATCAGTGAGCATAAATCAAATTGTGATGGTCACAGAAAGGAACACTACATACCAGTAAAAATTAATAAAATTTAACTATATATATATATATATATATATATATATATATATATAAACATGACACAATCTGAAAACAAAGAATTGAGCAAACAAAGCAACTTAATATACATATACACATATATTAAGTTTAAAATTCACACAACTGTCATTAGGGATACTTAAGTATGTAGTAAAGGAAAAAACAACGGGGAAACAATGGAAACAGTGAGAGACTTTATTTTTGGGGGCTCCAAAATCACTTCAGATTCTGACTGCTGCCATGAAATTAAAAGACACTTTCTCCTTGGAAGAAAAGCTATGACCAATCTAGACAGGATATTAAAAAGCAGAGACACTACTTTGCCAACAACTGTCCATCTAGTCAAAGCTATCGTTTTTCCAGCAGTCATGTATGGATGTGAGAGTTGGACTATAAAGAAAGCCAAAAGCCAAAGAATTGATGGTTTTGAACTGTGGTGTTGGAGAAGACTCTTGAGATTCCCTTGCACTGCAAGGAGATGCAACCAGTTCATCCCAAAGGATCAGTCCTGAGTGTTCATTGGAAGGATTGATGTTGAAGCTGAAACTCCAATACTTTGGCCACCTGATGTGAAGAACTGACTCATTGGAAAAGATCCCGATGCTAGGAAAGATTGAGGGCAGGAGGAGAAGGGGACAATAGAGGATGAGATGGTTGGATGGCCTCACCGACTTGATGGACATGAGTTTGAGTAAACTCTGGGAGTTGGTGATGGACAGGGAAGCCTGGCGTGCTGCAGTCCATGAGGTCGCAAAGAGTTGGATGCAACTGAGCGACTGAACTTAATTTAAATGAAAAGAGAAAAGCATGTGAACAGTCAGCATAAATTCATGAAAGGGGTTACTTCTGGGAGGGAGGAAGGGTATTCCATCAGTGATAAGTGCACAGGTAGCTTCAGCTTTACTAGTAGTATTTTCTTAAGATGAGGAGTGGGTACGTTTGGGTTTGTTGTATCAGTCTCTGTTCCTTTGTGTATTCATTACTTATTTTATAAGGAAAACTAAAGATAAACTAGTAGCACCATAAGATTGAATGAGAATTAAAAAGGAAAAAAAGAAAAAACAAGGAATTCTTTGGTGATACTTTTAACAACTCTGTGAACTAAGTCAACATAGACAAGTCACCATAATATAACTCACAAAAAGGTACATTTTAAGAATCAAGCTCAACAAAAAGAAAAGGAAGTCTTCAGGTGACAGACATGAAGGGAAAAAAATAAAATTTAAAGCAGTGAGCAAAGGCTGAAGTGAAACTGGAGCTGTCAGCTGGGCTTCTACTAACCTGTTGGAACACAAGCGGCCTCAGTTCTGAGCACATACAGAAAATGCAACTGACACTACTGGGTAAAGTTTGGACCTTGGATAAACAGATCCACTTGTTAAAAGAAGATCAAACTGCTGCCCACTGA
This sequence comes from Capricornis sumatraensis, assembly GCF_032405125.1. Lineage (NCBI taxonomy): Eukaryota > Metazoa > Chordata > Mammalia > Artiodactyla > Bovidae > Capricornis > Capricornis sumatraensis. The sequence continues at coordinate 61,939,946 of NC_091071.1, read as the reverse complement.
TTGAGGTGAAATAGTAAAGATGTTTCTATTTGTCCAGTACCTCAAGTGGAAAAGAAAAGGCATACATGAGAAATTATAATTCTAAGCTTGTACCACATCCAGACATGGAATATAAATTTATAATACTTCATGGTTCAGGAACTTAAAAACAGAAATGCCATAAAATTGTACCTAGGATCTTTGAAATCCATTGTATTTCAGGAGAAACACATACAAAACTATTTTGTAAGATACTTTCATGACAAAAGAAACTCCAAAATAACAGTAACAATTTCTCTGGAAATTAATTCACAATAAGAAATGCACATCACACAGAAAATAAGCTGAACAAACATCAACAAATGAGAACTGCAGACAACATAGAACAATCTAAAAGATTAAAACAGAATTATTCAAATTGTATAAAGAGATTTTATAAAAAGGAATTGGAAGTATCATGAATAAGGATATCATGAAAAAGAGAAGAGGTTGTAATTCAAAAAAAGAACCAATTAGGACATCTAGAAATTAAAAATATAGCCATGTAAATGGAAAACTCAAAACATGGAATAAAGTATCAGGTTAGACACAAGTGAAGTGATAATGGTAATCTGGAGATGAAACATAAGGAAAATTTTCAAGTAGAAGTAGAAAGGGGGAAAAATATCAAATGGAAAGTAAGGTAAGTGGAGAATAGAATAAAGTACAACTATATTGAATTTTGGGCTTTCTTGTGGCTCAGCTGGTAAAGAATCCGCCTGCAATGTGGGAGACCTGGGTTCGATCCTTGGGTTGGGAAAATCCCCTGGAGAAGGGAAAGGCTACCCACTCCAGTATTCTGGCCTGGAGAATTCCATGGACTGTAAAGTCCATGGGGTTGCAAAGAGTCGGACATGACTGAGCAACTTTCACTTCACTTTCATATTGAATATTAAAAATTATTCTGAAGTGATAAAAAACATGATATCCCAAGATTAAATATACCCAGGTTGTGAGCAGAATAGAACAAATTCATTTAAACACATCTTGAAACTATAGAATATAAAGAGAAAATTCACCTGAGAGAAAACAGATTATTCATAAAGACATAAAAAGTTGACAGCAGGTTCTCATCAACAATAAAAAATGATAGAAGGTGAAACAATACTTTCAAAGTTCTGAGGAGAACCATCAGCCTAAAATTCCACACTCAGCTAAACTACCATTCAAGAGAAATAAATACATAGAAAATGTATTTCAAGAGAAAGAAATTAAACTCAAAAAGGAGTGGAATGAAGAAGCAATGGTTAGCAAATACAGTAGTAATTCTAAAACATCTTCAACTAGAAATCAACAATAAAAAGAATAACTTAGACTAAAATACTAGATAACAACAATATGGAGGGGCAGTTATCAGTGTGACAGTATTTCTTTTCTTTGCAAGAAAGAAATTTTGAGAGCAAGAAGAAACAAACAAACAAAAATAAACACCAAAAACCAAAAAACACGAGTAACAGAAAAAATAAGACGGCAGAAGTAAATTCAAATGTATCTGTTAATGCAACAACTGTATAGCATAACCTTTAAGAAGCTAGAGCTCTTTATTTAGTTTTAAAATGTATGCTCTTATGAGAGACATATCTGAGGCAAAATAAAACAGGGAAGTTGAAAGTAAACGGATGGAAAAAAATACACCAAATAAATTCAGAAGGAAAGGACACTAGTGATATCAGTATCACACTCTGTTGTCGTCCAGTTGCTAAATCATGGCCGACTCTGTGCCACCCCATGGACTGCAGCACGTCAGGCTTCCCTGTCCTTCACTGTCTCCCAGAGTTTACCAAGACTCATATCCATTGATTCGGTGATGCCATCCAACCATCTCATCCTCTGTCATCCCCTTCTCCTCCTGCCCTCAACCTTTCCCAGCATCAGGGTCTTTTCCAATGAGTCAGTTCTTTACATCAGGTGGCCAAAGGATGGGAGTTTCAGCACTAGTCCTTGCAGTGACTATTCAGGGTTGATTTTCTTTAGGATTGCCTGGTTTGATCTCCTTGCAGTGCAAGGGACTCCAAGAGTCTTCTCCAGCACCACAGTTCAAAAGTATCAATTCTTCGGTGCTCAGTCTTCTTTACGGTCCAACTGTCACATCCGTACACGACTACTGGGAAAACTATAGCTTTGACTAGATAGACCTTTATTGGCAAAGTGATGTCTCTGCTTTTTGATTTGCTGTCTAGGTTTGTCATAGCTTTTCATCCAAGGAGCAAGTGTCTTTTAATTCCATATCTGCAGTCACTGTCCACAGTGATTTTGGAGCCTAAGAAAATAAAATCTGCCACTGTTTCCACTTTTTTTCCCGTCTCTTTGCTGTGAAGTAATGGGGTCACACTAAATAAACCAAGACCAAAACATTTTTTTAGGGCCAATAGGGTTACTGGTTTTTTAAAAAATAATTTTATCTATGCATTTGGTTGTACTATATGATTTTTAAAGGTATAAAATGTGATGATTTAATATGCATATACAATGTGAAGTGATTACCATGAATTAGCACACTTATCACCTCACAGAGTGTCATTATGTATGTGTGTTTAAGATTTGTAAAGAAAGTTACTCTTTTAAAATAAAAGGAACATTTTCCCAAGAAGTTATAAGATACCTATGAAGACTGTGTGGACCTAGGAATGCCACTGCACTTTGGTATACTTTTCACAGATTTAATGATTTAGTATGCTAACTATTACTTGAATGAAACATTGCATCTTGACTGCTTTTCCTTGGGCTCCTTGATTTATTTGTACTACATTTTAAAAGCTCTCATCTGAGATTTTGGACTTAGGCTGCCCTTTGGATTAAAATCACTACCGAATTCCAAACCAAGAATAAAATTTCACTGTGTCTATCTTAATTACCTTTCACATTCAAGTCTTTAATTCATTTTAATGGATTTTTGTGTGCACTGTGAGGCAGAGATAAAATTTCTTTTATTTTAAAGTGGATATCCAGTCATCCCAGTACCATTTACTGAATGGTTTATTCTTTCCCCAGTCATCTGCAGGACTGACTCTGTCACATCGCTTTCAAATATATGTTAGAGGTCTCTTTCTGGGCTCTTCTCTGTTACATTGTCAATCTGCCAATCATTCTTTGGCTTCCTAACAAATTTTGAAATGGCAAGTCTTCTACCACCTCCCTTTCTCCTCCTTTCCTTAGAACATCTAGGTGATCCCTGGCTTTTGACTTATCCTAGAAATTTTAATATTTGAAAATTTTCTAGAAAAATCCTTAGGGAAATTTGATAGTAATTCATGGAATCTATACATTAGTTAGATATTGTTGGGACTCTAGGATTTGAGTTTTCTTATCTACTAAGGTATCTTCTTTACTTTATGTTCTTTAATGATTTGTAATCAAGTTTTATAATTTTCTCCATAAAGTTTTAAACATACTTTATTAGATTAATTACTAGGTACTTAATAGTTTAAAGGTCTAATATGTTTGAAAGACTAATTGCTACAAAAATTAGTCTCTTCTAAAAATGCATGCTTTCTATAATTTTGGTTTTGTTGGCATACAGAAAAACAATTGATTCTATATCCAGTCATTTTGCTATATTCTCATTAATTTGAATGATTTAAGACCTTCTTATATTTTAATATCACCTGTGAATAAGCAGGTTTCTTCTTTTGCAGTCCTTATCTTTTAATTTTTATTTTTACTTTTACTTGCTAACTGGGATAAACAAAACACATGTGGGCTAGGATAGGGTATGCCAATGTACAAGAACAGAGGTACCACGTTGAATGTAAGTAGCTATAGTTGTCTTTTTCCCAATGCTGATTTTTCAAGTAACATTTCTAAAATTTCTCCATTAAGAATGACATTATTGTAGTTTTGGGTAGATACCCTGTATCAGATAGGGGAGAACAATTTTTTAATTAAGAATTTTCTAGTATCTGGTTTATTCTAGTGGTGTAGAGGGTGGGTTTTAGTCAAAACACTTGGATATTCATTTTTTTATTACCCAAACACCACCATCTAGTTCTTAAGGGAGTCATTCCTCTAAGGGTTAAGGAGGTCAGCGACTGAACTGCTCTTGTAATTTGAAGTCTCTGACCAGTCTCACTGCTGAGGACTGGATCCTCTAGACCCTCAGTGGTTGCTGTTGTCCCCAGAAATTGCTGCTCAGAAATTTTTGCAAGTAGCTTGCCAGGGACTAGAGAATTGGACTTTCTGTGGACAATAGAAACATCAATAAAAAACATGGTGGTGGAAAACCCTGATGATTAAGATATATTGACAGCTAAGTGAGAGTCTAAACTGCCCAATTTACAGCAAAATACTTTACTGCTCTAGAGAGAGTATATATGTTAGGGTGGTCATTTACTGGGATTCATATATCAAATGAATATTCAAGCTCAGAGAAATACTCCACCTAGGTGTTAGCAAGGAGAAACTGTTACATCGTCATCCACCAGGGGGCAATAGTGTGATGTTTGGAGTTCTGAAGTTTCTGAATGCCTAATGAGGGAAACTGGAATTGGGATCCAAGCAACAGTGGCACTCTGGAGCACAAATAAGGCTGGTTTTCCTTCCCTCCACTTGACATGACAAGAAAGCCTGGCGTGCTGTGGTGCATGGGGTCGCAAAGAGTCGAACACGATGAGCGACTGAAAAACAACACTTGACATGGGGCTCCCAGAAAATAGTGTCAGCCTTCATCAGGCTGACAGCGGGGCAAGATAGGTCACTGGGGGATTGTAAATTTCCTCACCGCTCCTTACCAGGCATCTTTCAAATCCTCCTAAGGGTGGAACTGATTCATTAATCACTCAGGCTGCCCGGAACTTTGGAGATGGGTAAACAGTCCCACGCTGGTTTTCACTGTGAAGAGAAACATGACCTACAAGTGTTAGCTGCGCAGTCGTGTCCTACTCTTTGCAACCCCATGAACTGTAGCCCGCCAGGCTCCTCTGTCCATGGGATTCTCCAGGCAAGAATACTGGACTGGGTAGCCATTCCCTTCTCTAGGGGATCTTCCTGACCCAGGGATTGAACCTGGGTCTGCCACATTGCAGGCAGATTCTCCACAGTCTGAGCCACCAGGGAAGCACAACAACTATAAGGAAACAACCAAATAACTTTCTAGACAGGGCTTGTAGGGCACCAGGACTGCTTCCTGGGAAGCTCCTTTTCTCCCAGATCCAAAGTTTGTGAGTTGGTGGGGTGTACTGGAGAATCCTAAAAGAATTCAAGAAACCTGAGGAAGAAAAAAAGAGAGGAACACAAACATATAGGTTGAACGTCCCTTTCTGAAAAGAACCACAATTTAACTGGGACACAGTATTTAATTCACCAGATGTTAGTTTTAGACTGAGAGTTCTGAAGGTTGTTTCTCTATTAGTCCCCGCACTAGGTGTGAGGCAGGACACACCTGCAGGTGGGATGGAGCACCCCAAAGGGCAGAAACAGAAGCAACCCAAGTATTTTATCTTTCAAGTGTACTATGAGTATGAGATCAAAGGGTCTGTTCATATTAGAATAATCCTAAAATGTAAATGTGAAGTCATTTAACAAACTCATTCTTTAAAACATGTCAATTACTTTACCATTTCGACATTAATTTTGTGTTATAATGTCTACTCCAGTATTCTGGCCTGGAAAATTCCATGGACTGTATAGTCCATGGGGTCGCAAAGAGTGGGACACAACTGAGCGACTTTCACTGTCACTTGGTTATGAATATTCCTTCCATCTTTTTCAGTTCCTCAGTAACAAGTTGAAACTAGATGATTGTGGAAGGATAAAAAACCGTGGATTAGTAAATAAAGAAAAAAGGTTAGTGCAACATGAAAATCTAGATCCTGTTGTTCATAAAGGAGGAAAAAAGTGTTGTAAGAAAGCACTGATAGAAAAACTTTCCCTTTTAAAAAGTATTTTATTACTTATTTGACATAATAGGGATAATCATCATTCTAAAAATAGAAATTTTTATTTATTAGCATGAATTTTATCATTCATCATTATATTGTACGGTGCCAATTTTTATGTTTTAAACTCATATGTGGAATCATCAGTATTTTATATTCATACTTACATATGTATTTTGTTCTTTCCTGAACAACTGAAATCACAAACTGCTTTATTCATTTCTTATTACCCACACATTATACCAATACTCACTATCTTTCGTTCACTAATTAGTAAGGAAGAATTGAAAGGAAAAGGGACTCTGGGTTGTCTTAGATTTTCTTTTCTTGTCTGTTGTAGCTTTTAGTTAAGTGGCATGAATAAGAAAGAATGTAATAGGTCTTAAAAATATATATATATATATATATATATTTGTGTCTCCTAGAATCCCATTACTTTCTTTCTCTGAACCAAGTTCTGGTTCAAATGAAAAGCATGAACTCTTGGGGCTGTCAAGGTGCCCACTTATTCAGTCTTGGATGTATGAAGATAAAACAAGCATACAGTTCTGGTGGACTTAGGATGCATGGGAGTTGAGTGAGACCCAAAGTCAGTGCATGTTAAATCTGTTGTGAAAGGTTAATAACAGTTACTAATACTATATGGAAATGGCTGGCAAAGTTCTGTGGACCCATTTGTGTCTATCTCCTTTGCTCCAGTGTCTCTTTGAACTTCACTCGCAAAGTGCAAGTTCAAAGATAAAATTGCTAAAAATTCAGAGCTTTTCAGCAAGTGCAGGACACTTCTGAGAGTGGGGCTTTGTGTAACTGCATTTGTTGCATGTCTGTGAACTGTCCCTGGAAGCTACAGATCCAGGCCCTATGTCATCCTTTCCTTATCTGATGCCTATAGATTCCATCCTGGCTGTTACTACATATGCATGCCAAGTCATTTCAGTTGAGTCTAACTATTTGCAACTCTATGGACTGTAGCCCTCCAGGCTCCTCTATCCATGAAATCCTCCAGGCTAGAATACTGGAGTGGGTTGCCATTTCCTGCTCCAGGGCCTCTTCCCAGGTTTCCAACCCACGTCTCTTTGTCTCCTGCATTGGCAGGTGGTTCTTTACCAGGTGCACCACCTGGGAAGTTCCTATGTATATGGGCTACTAAAAGTTAAGCTGCTTTCAGACCTGGCTCTTGGCATTGGTGTCCTTAGGGTGAGCACAGATGAAGAAAGTCAGTAGACCAGATTCTGCCTGGAATTTGGGGGATGCTCCACTTAGCGGTGTCTTGCTTCTCTCAGCCCAGAAAAAGGTCTGAAACATCGAAGAGGTCTTGTAGATGACCCATTGTCCCCTGTGCACAACTGATGTCCTCCTGATAAAGGAACTGCCTGCCAATGAGACAGAGCTGAACTTTTCTGGAATATCATACAAGTCTCACCAAAGATTTGGAACTTTCATGACCCTGACTATCATTTTTATGATGACTCCTAATTTTGTATCTCAAGCCCAGGGACTTTCTGTTTGAACTTCAAACCCACAATTCTAACCACATACGTGACTCTCCATTGGCATGCTTCACTGACACCTCAGACTCAAAATATCCACCTCAGTTTGTTGTGTGTGTGTGTGCGTGTTCAGTCACTAAGTCGTGTCTGACTCTTTGTGACCCCATGGACTGTAGCCTGCCAGGCTTCTCTGTCCATGGGATTTCCCAGGAGTGGTTGTCATTTCCTTCTCCTGAACCAGGAGGGGATCTTTCTGAACCAGGGATCCAACCCACATCTCCTGCACTGGTAGGCAGATTCTTTACCACTGAGCCACTAGGGAAGTCCCAATTTATTGCACTATTCCCCAAATGTTCTCCTGCTCCTTCTTCAGAAATTCCTATTTTGGTAGCAGCTACACAATCCCAAGCTATGGTGGAAGTAATGAAAATAATGGTGATCTCCCTCAAAAGATCCCATGCATGTACTGCTACAGACCATGCCCCAACCCTGCAGCAGGCCACCACTGACCCACACCTTCACCAGAGACTCCCAGACACCCACAGGCAAGTCTCCTGTGGGGTCACTGTCCTTGGTCCTAGTGCACAAGGTTCTGTTGTGCCCTCCAAGAGTCTATTTCCCAGGCCTATGTAAGTTCTGGCAGCTCTATGGTGGGGTTAATGGTGACCTCCTCCAACAGGACTTATGCCATACCCACACTCAGAGCCCCTGTCCCTGCGGCAGACCACTGCCGACCCATACCAGATGGAGAAACAGTGGAAACAGTGGCTGACTTTATTTTTTGGGGCTCCAAAATCACTGCAGATGGTGACTGAAGCCATGAAATTAAAAGATGCTTACTCCTTGGAAGGAAAGTTTTGACCAACATAGACAGCATATTAAAAAGCACAGACATTACTTTGCCAACAGTCTAGTCAAGGCTATGGTTTTTCCAGTGGTCATGTATGGATGTGAGAGTTGGACTATAAAGAAAGCTGAGCACTGAAGAATTGATACTTTTGAACTGTGGTGTTGCAGAAGACTGCTGAGAGTCCCTTGGACTGAAAGGAGATCCAACCAGTCCATCCTAAAGGCGATCAGTTCTGAATGTTCACTGGAAGGCCTGATGCTGAAGCTGAAACTCCAATACTTAGGCCACCTGATGCGAAGAGCTAACTCATTTGAAAAGATCCTGATGCTAGGAAAGATTGAGGGCAGGAGGAGAAGGGGATGACAGAGGATGAGATGGCTGGATGGCGTTACTGATTCAATGGACAGGAGTTTGAGTAAACTCTGGGAGTTGGTGATGGTCAGGGAAGCCTGGCATGCTGCAGTCCATGGGGTCGCAGAGAGTCAGACACAACTGAGCAACTGAACACAATCCCAGTATCCCCTCTGTCTTTACAACTCTCATATTCAGTTGGTCACCAAGTATATTGTAACCAACTTAAAAACTTTTTCTTAATTGAAGAATAATTGCTTTACAAAATTTTGTTTTTTGTCAAACCTCAACATGAATCATCCTTAGATATATATATATATCCCCTCCCTTTTGAACCTCCCTCCCATTTCCCTCCCCATCCCACCCTTCTAGGTTGATACAAAACCCCTGTTTGAGTTTTCTGAGCCATATAACAAGTTGCTGTTGGCTATTTTAAATATGATAATATAAGTTTCCATGTTACTCTTTCCATACATCTCACTGTCTCCTCCCCTCTCCCCAGGTCCATAAGTCTATTCTTTTAGTCTTTTTCTCCATTGTTCCCCTGTAAATAAATTTTTTTGTACCATTTTTCTACACTCCATATATATGCATTAGAATATGATATTTACCTTTCTCTTTCTGACTTACTTCACTCTGTATAATAGGTTCTAGGTTCACCCACCTCATTAGAACCGACTTGAATGAGTTCCTTTTTATGGCTGAGTAATATTCCATTATGTATATGTACCACGAGTTCTTTATCCATTCATCTGTTGATGGTCATCTAGGTTGCTTCTATGTTCTAGCTATTGTAAATAGGGCTGCAATGGACAATTTTGGTGAGACCAGCTTTTAATCGTCTGTTGCATCCAGGATCTGCTCTCCATTTTCAATGCCGTAGCATAATTCAGTTCTTCCTTAGCTTTTTCCCTGCCTCCAGACTCATCCCTTCCCAAATATCCCCTAGACTGCCAGAAGAATTTATCTTAGAAAAATATAAAATTTATGATTCAGTTCAAACATTGAAGAATTCTAAAGTAGTTTATAGTATGACCTATATACCCATCAAGCTTTGCTAAATCTTGACTTGTCAAATTTGCTACTTTTTAAAAAGAAATAAAGCTTTGCAAATACGGTAGTAGTCACTTGTGTACCTCCTTCTACCCTAGTCCTGTCCATTCCACCCGCTCCCCCCAACCCCGCCAATGATCACTACATTTGGTGCTTATCCTTTCTGTTTCGCTTTTCATATGTTTATTGTAAATGGATTTTATCTATAACACATTATTTTTGTTCAGTTGCTCAGTCGTGTCCACAGTCCATGTGGCCCCATGGACTACAGCATGCCAGGCTTCCCTGACTTTCACTGTCTCTTGGAGCTTGCTCAAACTTATGTCCGTGGAGTCGATGACCCTAGCCAACCATCTCATCCTGTCACCTCCTTCTCCTGCTGCCCTCATTCTTACCAAGAATCAAGGTCTTTTCCAATGAGTCAACTCTTTGCATCAAGTGGCCAAAACATAAGTTTAAAAAATTATACATAGATGTTACCATACTGTACATATTCAACTTTCATATTTCATTGACTATTGTATTTTTAATCATGTCAAAGCTTCCCTTTCAGTCATTTATTTCAGCATTTCAATTTCAATTTCTTATATTCTGACCCGTATTTTCTTGTGCAAATTTAAGAATTTTTCTAAAGCATAGTCCTAAAAATGGAACTAAATGTTTCACTTTACCCCATGTTGCCAAATTGCTCTCTAAAGTAACTGCACTCCAAAGTAATTGCACTGATACACATTTTTCTCTAGCACTTTTCACTCCTTTCCTCAACATTTCTGTTTACAAGCAGAACTGTCGAGTTACATTTCTTTTTGTCAAAGTGTACACTACTGTCATTTTAATTATTTTCTCTGATTATTAAGAAATATCTTTTCCTATGCTTATGGATCATTCAAGTGTTATTTTCTCTAAACTACCTGTTCGGTGGCATTGCTTTTTTTTAAAACTTATTGGTTTGTAGAAATTTATGAGGTATTTTGGTTAGGTGTATGCAGTGCAAGTATCTTTTTTGTCTTTTCATTTTGTTTGAGGCTTTGAGTTACTCCACCTCCTTGTCAATATTTGATATTGTCAGTCTTTCCAATTTTAGCCATTCTAAGGACTGCAATCAAGTGGGTTTTATATTTACTTTGTCTTATTCAGAGCTTGCTGGGCTTTTTCAATCTGAAGACAAACTTTTCATCAATTCTGCAAATTCTGTCCTTAGTTCTTCAAATATTGTTTCTTTCCTATCTCCCACAGCTTTCCTTTGGAACCCTTCTTAGATGTATGTTGACATTTTTCATCCTATTCCACAAGTATAAATGTTTTTTCACATTTTCAAATTCTTTATATCTCTATACTATGTTCTAGGACATGCCCTGAAGTCTATCTTCTAGTTAACTAGTTTTTCATTCATCTATGTCTAATTTGTTATGTAACTTCTCCATTCAGTTTTCTCCTATTTTCACTCCTTTTCTTCTGTTTTCTGTATTCAAAAAGTCTATCTTTCTAGGGGTGTCTATTTTTAAGTCTCTACCTATCCTTACATTTGTTTGCTGAATCTCACTCAGGGTCTGTTGTTACTCCGTTTATAAATTTGGATCGTGATCTATACCACAAAACCTTAACTGCAAGAATTCTATACAACTTGGTTTATTTACTTTTCCTTTTATAGAGGTTTTATAACTTTTAATGCCAGATTCATCCTGAGGAATGAAAAAAACTCCTTTTCTGGGTGTCTGAACATTACAGAGAATATGTGTTTAACCCCAAATTCATATCAGGGCTGGGCTGAAGTTAAAGACTCTTGGGAGAGATTTTACTCCTTGGAGATACTAGGAAGAGACAATAAACCCACTTTGCCATCCTCTTGGATGGGTATCTTCCAGTCTATCCTGAGAGTGAAGCCCTTCAGGAATCACAGCTTTCTGTGGGATCTCACTTGCAACTCCCTTGATGAAACTCAAACATTATCTCCTATGTTCATGTTGTTGTCAGATCCAAGCTCCATGTTGCTGGGACTAATTATTCCTTTCTCCTACGGCACTAGAATCATTACAGTACTTTTCAGTACCTTCCTTATTTTTGGCCTCTAGGGTTTCAATACTTTGTAGAGAGCTCAGATCATTATTTAATAGATGTTTCTTATATATTACTATGTATTTCTAGGTATTTATAGTAATTAAGAGTTTTAAAAATGTTATTGTGGCACACAGCCTCCAAATACAGCAGGCTACAATCCCTCCCATTCTTGTATGCTCATGCTGCCTCTTACATCAAGAAGCTGAGTTTATTTTCCCTCTCTTGAATCTTACCAGTAGGATGTTGTAGGAAGAATATTCTGGGACTTCTGAGCCAAGGTCTTAAGTGTTTGGCAACTTTTACTTTCTTTTTCTTGGAGTCCGGCCACCATGTCACAAGGACATCCAGGCTAGACTAATGAATGACTAGTGAACACAGTCAGAGAAGCCCTGGGGAAGGAGAGCGCATCTCTGGATGTTCCAACTCTGGCCCAGTTTCCAGCTAAATGCAGGTACATTAGTAACCCTAACTGACATCATGTGAAGCAGAACAAAACAGCTAAGCCATGCCAAATTTTTGACTCACAGGATTGTGAAAAATAAATTCTTGCTTTAAGCCATTAAATTTTAAGGTCATTTGTTCCACAACAATGGATAATGAGACAGAGCTACTTACCAGAAAATATGAAGGATCATTCTAACATTTAAATCTAACATATTATGTTTTGATGCATTTCATACCCATAGTATAGTGGAAAAGACAGACATGAGCACATGTAATTTAAATATGAGTCAATAAATACTATAATAAAAGCATGCACAATAATACTATGAGGCTCACCTAAGCCAGCCCTGGCAGAGGGGGAAAAGGGGTCATTTATATATAGAGTTATTAGCAATCTCATGTTAGACTAATTTTCCTGTTCTTTTTGGACAAGTTACTATGTTGCATCATTTTTGAATGTCTATAGCCTATTATAGTTTTGGTCACATAGTTGGCATATAATTGGTGAGTGAACTAAATGTGGTGTAATTTGGAAAAGCATGTAAATCACATTGTTCCTAATCTCAATTTACTAAGGGTATACAATTGATACAGCATTAAAAGAAATTTTCCATGACTCAGAGCCTGACCAGCCATAACTGAATAGTGACATGGTGTGATGTCAAGTGTCTTATGAAATTAAACCCCTTGCACTCATTCTCATCCCCTGGCTGGAGGCTCAGATTACAATATAAGTATGCTATTCCTTTAGCTAAATTCTTTCAGGCTAGCTGAAATCTACCCCTCTATTGCCAGGGGGAGAGTGTCACTCACATTAAGCTATGGTGAGTGATTTTCCCCTACTATGAATGGGTTTTATATCTTTCCAGAGAGGTTCTTTGAATGGAAAAAAGAGGCAAAGGAAATTTTAGGATCTAAAGGGAACTACTAAAATGATCATTGCCCACTTACCATTAAGCTGAGAAAATGGTCTGGTCCTCTTTTTAAAAATAAAACGGAAAAATAATAGAAAGGCAATGTATATTATCACACTGTGTATATACTCACACATTTGTCCAAACAAAGGACAGAATACTCATTTCTCCTAGATGTTAAAATCTACTATTTTGTTAAAAAGTACTCCCTGTACTCTTTCATAGTTCTTGGTAGGCTAATTTTTCAAAAAATTATTTTAAATGAATTAATGTTTTAAAGAAATTGTGATAAAATATATAACATAAAATTTACCATTTTAAGTGTACAGTTTGGTGGCATTAAGTGCATTCACGTTACTGTGCAACCATCAACACTGTTCATTTCCAGAACATTTTTCATCTTGCAGAACTGAGACTCTGCACCGTTTATATGATTCCTGGTTTTCCCTCTCCTAGCCCCTTCCAACCACCATTCCAATTTCTGTCCCTGAAATTTACTACTCTAAATACCCTATGAGTAGCATCATACAGTATTTGTCCTTTTATGACATATGACAGGTCTGAAAAAGCAGGAAGTCAAGAGACACCTGGAGTTAACAGGCCAAGTTTGGCCTTGGAGTAAAAAATAAAGCAGGGCAAAGGCTAACAGAGTTGTGCCAAGAGAACGCAAGGGTCATAGCAAACATTCTCTTCCAATAACACAAGAGATGACTCTACATATGGACATCACCAGATGGTCAATACTGAAATCAGTATGATTATATATTTTTTGCAGCTGAAGTTGGAGAAGCTCTACAGAGTCAGCAAAAACAAGACCAGGAGATGACTGGCTCAGATCATGAACTCGTTATTGCTAAATTCAGACTTAAACTGAAGAAAGTAGGTAAATCCACTAGACAATTAGTTCAGTTCAGTTAGTCGTGCAGTCCAACTCTTTGGGACCCCATGAACTGCAGCACACCAGGCCTCCCTGTCCATCATCTACTCCCAGAGTTTACCCAAACTCATGTCCATTGAGTTGGTGATGTCATCCAACCATCTCATCCTCTGTCGTCCCCTTCTCCTCCTGCTCTCAATCTTTCCCAGCATCAGGGTCTTTTCCAATGAGTCAGCTCTTCGCATCAGGTGGCCAAAGTATTGGAGTTTCAGCTTCAACATCAGTCCTTCCAATGAACAGCCAGGACTGATCTCCTTTAGGATGGACTGGTTAGATCTCCTTGCAGTCCAAGGGACTCTCAAGAGTCTTCTCCAACACCACAGTTCAAAAGCTTCAATTCTTTGGCGCTCAGTTTTCTTTATAGTCCAACTCTCACATCCATACATGACCACTGGAAAACCCATAGCCTTGACTAGATGGGCCTTTGTTGGCAAAGTAATGTCTCTGCTTTTTAATATGCAGTGTAGGTTGGTCATAACTTTGCTTCCAAGGAGTAAGCATCTTTTAATTTCATGGCTGCAATCACCATCTGCAGTGATTTTGGAACCCTCCAAAATAAAGTCAGCCACAGTTTCCACTGTTTCCCCATCTATTTGTCATGAAGTGATGGGACCAGATGCCATAATGTTAGTTTTCTGGATGTTGAGCTTTAAGCCAACTTTTTCACTCTCCTCTTTCACTTTCATCAAGAGGCTCTTTAGTTCTTCTTCACTTTCTGCCATAAGGGTGGGGTCATCTGCATATCTGAGGTTACTGATATTTCTCCTGGCAATCCTGATTCCAGCTTGTGCTTCATCCAGTCCAGCATTTCTCAAGATGTACTCTGCATAGAAGTTAAATAAACAGGGTGACAATATACTGCCTTGACATACTCCTTTTCCTATTTGGAACCAGTCTGTTGTTCCATGTCCAGTTCTAACTGTTGCTTTCTGACCTGCATATAGGTTTCTCAAGAGGCAGGTCAGGTGGTCTGGTATTCCCATCTCTTTCAGAATTTTCCAGTTTATTGTGATCCACCCAGTCAAATGCTTTGGCATAGTCAATAAAGCAGAAATAGATATTTTTTTGAAACTCTCTTGGCTTTTTAATGATCCAGCAGATGTTGGTAATTTGAGCTGTGGTTCCTCTGCCTTTTCTAAAACCAGCTTGAACATCTGGAAGTTCATGGTTCACGTATTGCTGAAGTCTGCTATGGGGAATTTTGAGCATTACTTTACTAGCGTGTGAGAGCATTACTTTACTACTGTGCAATTGTGCAGTAGTTTGAGTATTCTTTGGCATTGCCTTTCTTTGGGATTGGAGTGAAAACTGACCTTTACCAGTTCTGTGGCCACTGCTGAGTTTTCCAAATTCACTGGCATATTGAGTGCAGCACTTTCACAGCATCATCTTTCAGGATTTGAAATAGCTCAGCTGGAATTCCATCACCTCCACTAGCTTTGTTCATAGTGATGCTTCCTAAGGCCCACTTGACTTCAGGTATGAACCTATTCAGGTATGACCTAAATCAAATCCCTTACAATTATACAGTGGAAGTGACAAATAGATTCAAGGGATTAAATCTAATAGACAGAGTGCCTGAAGAACTATGGACAGAGCTTCATGACATTATACAGGAGGCAGTGATCAAGACCATTCCCAAGATAAAGAAATGCAAAAAAGGCAAAATGGTTGTCTGAGGGTGCTAAGTCACTTCAGTCGTGTCCGACTCTGTGCGACCCCACAGACGGTAGCCCACCAGGTTCCCCCGTCCCTGGGATTCTCCAGGCAAGAACACTGGAGTGGGTTGCCATTTCCTTCTCCAATGCATGAAAGTGAAAAGTGAAAGTGAAGTCGCTCAGTCGTGTCCTGCTCTTCACGACCTCATGGTCTGCAGCCTACCAGGCTCCTCCACCCATGGGGATTTCCCAGGCAGGAGTACTGGAGTGGGGTGCCATTGCCTTCTCCGGGTTGTCTGAGGAGGCTTTGCAAATAGCTGAGAAAAGAAGAGAAGCTAAAGGCAAAGGAGAAAAGAAAAGATGTATCCATCTGAAAGCAGAATTCCAAAGAACAGCAAGGAGACTAAAGAAAGCCTTCCTCAGTGATCAATGCAAGGAAATAGAGGAAAACAATAGAATGGGAAAGA
The DNA here is from genome assembly GCF_032405125.1 of Capricornis sumatraensis. NCBI lineage: Eukaryota > Metazoa > Chordata > Mammalia > Artiodactyla > Bovidae > Capricornis > Capricornis sumatraensis. The sequence continues at coordinate 61,923,833 of NC_091071.1, read as the reverse complement.
CTAGAGATCTCTTCAAGAAACACAGTGATACCAAAGGAACATTTCATGCAGAGATGGGCACAATAAAGGACAGAAAACATATGGATCTAACAGAAGCAGAAGATACTAAGAAGAGGTGACAAGAATACACAGAAAAGAAGAAAGAAAGTTAAGTCACTCGGTCGTGTCCAACTCTTTGCAACCCCACAGACTTTAGCCTGCCAGGCTCCTCAGTCCATGGAACTTTCCAGGCAAGGATACTGGAGTGGGTTGCCATTTCTTTCTCCAGGGGATCTTCCCAACCCAGGGATCGAACCCAGGTCTCCCACACTGCAAGCTGACTCTTTACCATCAGGGAATACACAGAAAAACTATACAAAAAAGATCATGAGCCAGATAACCAAGATGGTGTGATCACTCACCTAGAGCCAGACAACCTGGAATGTGAAGTCAAGTGGGCCTAAGGAAGCATCACTATGAACAAAGCTAGTGGAAGTGATGAAATTCCAGTTGAGCTATTGCAAATCCTAAAAGATGATACTGTGAAAGTGCTGCACTCAATATGCCAGTGAATTTGGAAAACTCAGCAGTGACCACAGGACTGGAAAAGGTCAGTTTTCATTCCAATCCCAAAGAAAGGCAATGTCAAAGAATGTTCAAACTACAGCACAATGGCACTCATTTCACATGCTAGCAAAGTAATGCTCAAAATTCTCCAAGCCAGACTTCAACAATCTGTGAACCAAGAACATCCAGATGTGCAAGCTGGATTTAGAAAAGGCAGAGGAATCAGAGATCAAATTTCCAACATCCATGGATTATAGAAAAAGCAAGAGAATTCCAGAAAAATATCTACTTCTACTTTATTAACTACACCAGATTCCCTGACTGTGTGGATCATAACCAACTGTGGAAAATTCTTGAAGAGATGAGAATACCAGACCATCTTACCTGCCTCCTGAGAAATCTGTATGCTGGTCAAGAAAAAACAGAACCAGACATGCAACAACAGACTAGTTCCAAATTGAGAAAGGAGTACATTAAGGCTGTATAGTGTCAATCTGCTTTTTTAACTTATATGCAGAGTACATCACACAAAATGCCCAGCTGGATGAAGCACAAGCTGAAATCAAGATTGCTGGGAGAAATATCAGTAGCCTCAGATACACAGGTGACACCACCCTTAAGGTAGAAAGTGAAGAAGAACTAAAGAGCCTCTTGATGAAAGTGAAAAAGGAGAATGAAAAAGCTGGCTTAAAATTCAACATTCAAAAAATGAAGGTCATGTCATCCGGTCCTATCACTTCATCGCAAATAGATGGGCAAACAGAAACAGTGACAGACTTTATTTTGGGGGGCTCCAAAATCACTGCAGATGGTGATTGCAGCCATGAAATTAAAAGACGCTTGATACTTGGAAGAAAAGCTATGACCAATCTAGACAGCATATTAAAAAGCAGAGACATTACTTTGCCAACAAAGGTCCGTTAGTCAAAGCCGTTGTTTTTCCAGTAGTCATGTATGGATGTGAATTGGACTGTAAAGAAAGCTGAGTGCTGAAGAATTGGTACTTTTGAACTGTGGAGTTGGAGAAGACTCTTGAGAGTCCCTTGGACAGCAAGGAGATCCAACCAGTCAATCCTAAAGGAAGTTAGTCCTGAATATCCATTGGAAGGACTGATGCTGAAGCTGAAACTCCAATACTTTGGCCACCTGATGCAAAGAGCTAACTCACTGGAAAAGACTGTGATGCTGGGAAAGATTGAAGGCAGGAGGAGAAGGGGACAATAGAGGATGAGATGGCTGGATGGTATCACCAACTTAATGGACATGATTTTGAACAAGCTCCAGGATTTGGTGATGGACAGGGAAGCCTGGCGTGCTGCAGTCCATGGGGTCACAAAGAGTCAGACACGACTGTGACTGAACTGAATGACTGGTTTATTTCACACTTTGCATGTCTCTAAGTTTCTCCATGCTGTAGCATGTGTCAGAATTGCCTATATTTTGGGGGAGAGATCAAGATGGTGAAGGAGCAGGTGGACATGGAGTGCATCTTTCTCCATGGATACGTCAGGAATACACCTTCAGACACAGAAGTGCATGCAGAACACCAGCTAAGAGTAGACAGGAGTACCTGACCAGTAGACAAGCATATATAGAATCACTCAAAATTTGTAGGATGAAGGAACTAGGGGGAAAAACAGGAGTGTTAGGACTGGACCCGCCCTCGGAGGGTGGGGGAACTGAATCAGGGGCTACGATCCCCACATCAGGGCAGTTGTCTGAGTCAGAGGAGAAACATTTAAGGCTGCGAGTGAAACAGCTGAATTGTGGCAGTCTGAATATAATGAGAATCAGGCAGTCCTTGCCACAGCCATACATACCTGGGACAGGAGTGCTGGTCCCCTGGAAGGCACAGTGTCTGGGAGCTGGGGCTTAGGGATAGTGGAGCAATCCCAGAGCGAGGGCTGCTGTTCACTGCAGAGAGAGGGATCAAGGGGATGTGGGGAGGAGATTCTGGGGGGAAATGCCTGTGGAGGAACGCCAGGCAGCCATGGAAGCAAGGCAATACTGCTGAGTCATGCATAGGGGTGGAAGCATCACCATAGCCTCTCTCCCCACATGTCAGCATAGGCAGCTGAACAATAGAGAGGCTGGCCCATCAAATGCCTGACGCACTGAACTACAGAGTAGGACCCCACCCAGGGTTCTCCTTTAAGTGACCAACGCACTGAACTACAGAATAGGGTCCCACCCAGGGTGCCCCTTTAAATGTCTGATGTGCCGATCTACACAGTAGGACCCCAGCCAGGGGGCCCCTCTGTGTGCCTGATGCTCTGAACAATAGAGAAGGACCCCAGGCACAGAACCCTCTAAGTGCCTGAATGGGTGGAGCTAAAGAGAAAGACTGGCCCAAGAGGCCTTCTGCTTGCCAGGCACAAGAGGCTGGAAAAAAGACTCTGATAGGGCCATAATTCCTGCAGCGGAGGCAGTCCATGTCCCTGCACACTTGGTGCCGCCAGGGTCCCCACATGCCAAGCAGCTGTGCTAACTTCATGCTCAATTTTCACTGGGGCAGAGCTGCCACAGGCAAAAAATGTCTTGTGTCTATGTGTGCAGGGTCACTTTGGTCGTGTCCAACTCTGCGACCCTGTAGACTGTGGCTTGCCAGGCTTCTCTGTTGGGGAAGGGGTTCTCCAGGCAGATATTGGAGCGTATTGGCCAATACTGGTTGCCATACCCTTATAGAGCACTATATTTCCTGCTTCCCCAGCTGCCAACTCCCCTGAGTACCTGGTGCTGTCAGAACCCCTGTGACCCAAGCAGCTGCACCACCTCCACACCTGGCCCTCACACAGGCAAACCCAAGTCCTCCAGGGCAGCCTCAGGAGCAAACCCCAGTGGATGACCCATATGTAGAGATGGAAATAAAACCACAATTGAAACCACCTTAGCAGTGTGGCTAAGAAATAAGACCCAAAACCTTTCCACCAGCTATATAAGTTGCAGATTAGATCCACAAAATCAACTAGGCAGACTCTGTATCTGTGGAATATATAAAAAGGTCATTGAGAACTCTCACAAAAGAAAATGCACTAGTTCTGATAGCTGTGGACATTGGGGGCAAGAACATACACGAGTAGGACCAGATTAGAATCTGAGCTGCCTCCACAGCACGTCCAGAGATCAGCATATTGGAGGGCATCCTAGAGAAGTGAGGTGGACTGTGACTCCCAGCAAGGGAAAGGACTCTGACAGCAGTGACTCCAGAAAAACATTTACTATTCCTATTTTTTGACTTGTCCTGTAGAATCTTTTGGATTTTTCTTTTCTTTCTCCCTTTTCCCCTCCTCTAGTTATTGATTTTATTTGCACTATGAAATCCAATTAAGCTTTTGAGCTTTTTTTTTCCGTCAGTCACATTTTTTATTTTTGTTATAAACCTATCTCTACATTGGGCTTTTGCAATTATGCGGAGTTTTCCTTTTTTCTCTTTTAATTTTTAAAACCTATTATTTTTTTCTAGATTTATTCCTTTGTTTGCTTTTCATTTTGTTCTTTCCCCTTGCAGTTAATCTTTAATGTATATAAATCTTTTGTATCTACCTCAAATATTTGACTTTGCATACCTATTTGTTCTTTCTTGTCTTTCTCTCCTTTCCTCTCAACATATTTGTTAGTTTTATTTTCATTGCTTTATTTCCCAATTGACACTTTGCTTTAGTTTTGTTTTCCAGTTTGTGCTTTAGTTTTGTTCTGGTAGATATTAATTTTTGGTTTCCTTTGTTTGCCAGGTCAATCCATTGTACTTTATTTTTGTTGGACTGTTTTGATTTTGCTTATGGGTATATATGTATATGTGTATATTCCATTATTTTAATTATTTGCCTGATTTTGTAACTGCCACTTGTCTGGGATTCATCGTTGGTTTCTCATTTTTGGATATTTGTTTAAATCTCACTTAATGCCATAACAAACCACTTGTGGAATCTTCGTTCCTGACCAGAGATCAAGCCCCAAGGCTTTGGAGTGGGAGCACTGACTCCAAGACCCTAGAATACCAGAGAACTAACCCTAGGGAGTATCAAATAGTGAGAACTCATACAAACAAAACCATCTGAATATAAGACCAAGCCACATCCAACTACCAGTAGCACCCTGGTGCAACCAAAAAACAAAAATACAAACTCAATCATCAGCAGACAGGTTTACCACCTCATTCAGCCTTGTCCATCAGAGGAAAAGCAAACAAACAAAAACTCAGCACAAATCTCACCCTATATGATGCTTAAACAGAACACTTGACCAACCTTAGGAGGACAGAAACCAGAAGGAAGAAATAGTTCAACCTTCTTCACAGAAAGAATTCAATCTTTCCTTGAAGGCCGGAAAAAGGAGAACTCAAACACAATAAGTTAAAAAAAATAATGAAAAGGCAGAGAAATACTACATAAATGAAGGAACAAACTAGAAACACAGAAGTCCAAAAAAATGAAGAGGAAATATGCAAACTACCTGCAAAAGAATTCAGAATAATGATAGTAAAGATGATAAAAAAAAAAACCTTGAAAACATAATGGAGAAAATGTAAGAATCAATTTAAAAAGACCTAAAAAAATTGAAGAATAAACATACAAAGACAGACAACACAATTACTGAAGTTAAAAATACTCTAGAAGGAATCAATAGCAGAATATCTGAAGCAGAGGAATAAATCAGTGAACTGGAAGATAAAATTGTGGAAATAACTGCTGAAGAACAGAATAAAATAAAAAGAATGAAAAGAACTCAGGACAGTCTCAGAGACGTCTGGGACCATATCAAATGTACCAACATTCAAATTATAGGGGTCCCAAAAGAAGAGAAAAAGAAAGGGTATGAAAAAAATTTAAGAGATTGTATGTGAAAATTTTTCCAACATGGAAAAGGAAATAGTCAATCAAGTCCAAGAAGCACAAAGAGTCCCATACAAAATGCAAGACACATACCAATCAAATTGACAAAGACTAAACAGAAAGATATTAAAAGCAGCCAGGGAGAAGCAACAAGTAACATACAAGGGAAACCCCATATGCTTAACAGCTGATCTTTCAGCAGAAACTCTGCAGGCCAGAAGGGAATGGCAGGATATATTTAAAGTACTGAAAAGGAAAAATCTACAACCAAGATTACTGTACCTGGCAGGGATCTCATTCAAAATTGATAGAGAAATAAAAAGCTTTTCAGACAAGCAAAAGTTAAGAGAATTCAGTACTACTAAATCAGCTTTACAACAAATGTTAAAGGGACTTATATAGTCAAGAAATACAACAGAAAAAAAAAAAAAGATCTACAAAGTCAACCCCAAACAGTTACAAAAATGGCAATAGGAACATATATATCAATAATTACTTTAAATGTAAATAGATTGAATGCTCCAACCAAAAGACAGAGACTGGCTGAATGGATACAAAAACGGGGAGAATGGCATTCTATCATGTATACTATCATGTAAGAATTGAATCGCCAGTCTATGTCTGACGCAGGATACAGCATGCTTGGGGCTGGTGCATGGGGATCACCCACTGAGATGTTATGGGGAGGGGGTTTCATGTTTGGGAACACATGTAAGAATTAAAGATTTTAAAATTTAATAAAAAAAAATATATTAAAAAAAAATAAAATAAAAAAATAAAAATTAATGAGAAAAAAAAATAAAAAAAAAAAAATAAAAAAACAAGACCCATATATATGCTGTCTACAAGAAACTCACTTCAGACCTCAAGACATATATAGACTGAAAGTGAGAGGATCGAAAAACATATTGCATGCAAATGGGAAGCAAAAGAAAGCTGGAGTAGCAATCCTCATTTCAGACAAAAGAGACCTTAAAATAAAGAAAATTACAAGAGATAAGGAAGGACACTACATAATGATCAAGGGATGAATCCAAGAGGAAGACATAACAATTATAAATATCTATGCACCCAACATAGAAGCACCTCAATACGTAAGACAAACACTAACATACATGAAAGGAGAAACTGACAGTAACACAATAATAGTAGGAAACTTTAACACCCCACTCACACCAATGGACAGATCATCAAAACAGAAAATTAATAAGGAAACACAAGTCTTAAATGATACATTATATGAGGTGGATCTCATTGATATCTTCAAGAAATTTCATCCAAATGCAGAAGAGTACACTTTCTTCTCAAGTGCACATGCAACATTCTCCAGGAGAGACCCCATTTTGGGTCACAAATCAAACCTCAGTAAATTTAAGAAAACTGAAATCGTATCAAGCATCTTCTTTGACCACAATGCTATGAGACTAGATATCAATTGAAAGGAAAAAACTGTAAGAAACACAAACACATGGAGATTAAACAACACATTTCTAAATAACCAACAGGTTCCTGAAGAAATCAAAAAATTTCTAGAAACAAATGACAATCAAAACCTATGGGATGCAGAAAAAGCAGTTCTAAGAGGGAAGTTTATAGCAATACAATCCTACCTCATGAAACAGGAAAAACATCGAATAGACAACCTAACTTTACACCTAAAACAGCTGGAGAAAGGACAAAAAATCCCCAAAATTAGTAGAAGGAAAGAAATCATAATGATCCAAGCAGAAATAGCTGAAAAAGATAGAAATAATATAAAGATTAATAAAACTAAAAGCTGGTTCTTTGAGAAGATAAACAAAGTTGACAAACCTTTAGCCAGACTCATCAAGAAAAAAAGAAAGAAGAATCAAATCAACAAAATTAGAAATGAAAAAGGAGATGTTACAACAGTCATGCAGAAATACAAAGGGTTGTAAGAGATTATTATGAACAACTATATGGCAATAAAATAGATAACCTGGAAGAAATGGCCAGATTCTTAGAAAAGTTCAATCTTCCAAGACTGAAACAGGAATAAATAGAAATTATGACCAACCCAATTACAAGCACTGAATGTGAAGCTATGATAAAAAATCTCCCAAAAAACAAAAGCCTGGGACCAGACAGCTTCACAGGAGAATTCTATCAAACATTTAAAGAAGAGCTAATGTCTATCCTTCTAAAACACTTTCAAAAAATTTCAGAGGGAGGAACAATCCAAACTCATTCTACGAGGCCACCATCACCCTGATACCAAAACCAGACAAAGACAACACACAAAAAGAAAACTACAGGTCAATATTACTGATGAATATAGATGCACAAATCCTCAACAAAATTTTAGCAAACAGAATTCAGCAACACATCAAAAAGCTCATACACCATGATCAAGTTGGGTTTATTCCAGGGATGCAAGGATTCTTCAATATATGCAAATCAATCAATGTGATACTCCATATTAACAAATTGATAGATAAAAATCATATGATAATCTTATTAGATGCAGAAACAGACTTCGACAAAATTCAGCACCCATTTATGATGAAAACACTTCAAAAAATGGGCATATAAGGAATCTACCTCAACATAGTAAAGGCCAGGTATGATAAGCCTACAGCAAACATTATTCTCAATGGTGAAAAACTGAAAGCATTCCCTCTAAGATCAGGAGCAACACAAGGGTGTCCATTTTCACCACTATTATGCAACATAGTTCTGGAAATCCTAGCTATAGCAATCAGAGAAGAAAAAGAAATAAAAGGAATCCAGATCAGAAAAGAACTAAAGCTGTCGCTGTTTGCAGACAACATGATACTTTACATATAAAACCCTAAAGACAGTATCAAAAAATTACTAGAGCTAATTAGCAAATTTAGCAAAGCTGCAGGATATAAAATCAATACACAGAAATCACTTGCATTTCTATATACTAACAATGAAAAATCAGAAAGAGAAATTAAGGAATCAATCCCATTCACCACTGCAACAAAAAGAATTAGATATCTAGGAATAAACCTACCTACAGAGACAAAAGAACTGTACACAGAAAACTGTAAGACACTAATGAAAGAATTGATGCTTTTGAACTGTGGTGTTGAAGACTCTTGAGAGTCCTTTGGACTGCAAGGAGATCCAACCAGTCCATCCTAAAGGAAATCAGTCCTGGGTGTTCTTGGGAAGGACTGATGTTGAAGCTGAAACTCCAATACTTTGGCCACCTGATGCGAAGAACTGACTCATTTGAAATGACCCTGATGCTGGGAAAGATTGAAGGCAAGAGGAGAAGAGGATGAGATAGTTGGATGGCATTACCGACTGAATGGACATGAGTTTGAGAAAACTCTGGGAGTTGGTGATGGACAGGGAGGCCTGGAGTGCTGTGGTCCATGGGGTCACAAAGAGTTGGACATGATTGAGCAACTGAACTGAATTGAATCAAAGAAATCAAAGACAACATAAACAGATGGAGAGATATTCCATGTTCCTGGGTAGGAAGAATCAATATTGTAAAAATGACTATACTACCAAAGGCAATCTACAGATTCAATGTGATCCCTATCAAATTACCAATGGCATTTTCCACAGAACTAGATAAAAAATTTAACAATTCATATGGAAACACAGAAGACTCCGAATAGCTAAAGGAGTCTTGAGAAAGAAGAATGGAGCTAGAGGAATCAACCTTCCCGACTTCAGATTATACTACAAAGCTACAGTCATTAAGACCAGATGTAACGGGCAAAAAAACAGAAATATAGACCAATGGAACAAGATAGAAAGCCCAGAAATAAACCCATGCACCTTATTTTTGACAAACGAGGCAAGGATATACAATGGGGCAAAGACAGCCTCTTTAATAAATGGTGCTGTGAAAACTGGACAGTTATATGTAAAAGAATGAAATTAGAACACTTACTAACACCAAACACAAAGATACACTCAAAATGGATTAAAGACCTAAATGTAAGACCAGAAACTATAAAACTTAGAGGAAAACATAGGCAGAACACTTGATGACATAAATCAAAGCAAGATCCACTATGACCCATCTCCTAGAGTAATGGAAATAAAAACAAAACTAAACAAGTGGGACCTGATTAAACTTAAGAGTTCATGCACAGCAAAGGAAAGTATAAGCAAGGTGAAAAGACAACCCTCAGAACGGGAGAAAATAACAGCAAATGAAACAGCTGACAAAGCATTAATTTCCAAAATATATAAGCAGCTCATACAACTCAATACCAGAGAACCAAACAACTTAATCAAAAAGTGGGAAAAAAGACCTAAACAGACATTTCTCCAAAGAAGACATACAGATGGTGAACAAACACATGAAAATATGCTCAACATTGCTCATTATTAGAGAAATGCAAATTAAAACTACAATGAGATATCACCTCACACCGGTCAGAACAGGTATCATCGAAAAGTCTACAAACAATAAATGCTGGAAAGGGTGTGGAGAAAAGGGAACATTCTAGCATTGTTGGTGGTAATGTAAATTGATACAGTCATTATGGAAGATGGTATGGAGATTCTTTGAAAAACTAGAAATAAAACCACATCATGACCCAGGAATCCCACTCCTAGGCACATACCCTAAGAAAACCAAAACTGAAAGACACGTGTATCCCATTGTTCATTGCAGCCCTATTTACCATAGTTAGAACATGGAAGCAACCTAGATGACCAACAACGGATGAATGGATAAAGAACTTGTGGTATGTATACATAATGGAATATTACTCAGCCATAAAAAGGAACTCATTCAATTCAGTTCTAATGAGGTGGATGAACCTAGAACCTATTATACAGAGTGAAATAAGTGAGAAAGATAAAGATAAATATTGTATTCTAACACCTATATACAGAATCTAGAAAAATGGTACTGAAGAATTTATTTACAGGGCAACAATGGAGAAACAGACATAGAGAATAGGCTTATGGACATGGGGTGAGGGGAGGAGAGGGTGAGATGTATAGAAAGAGTAACATGGAAACCTATATTACCATATGTAAAATAGATAGCCAACGAGAATTTGCTGTATGGCTCAGGAAACTCAAAAAGGGCTCTATATCAAACTAGAGGGCTGGGATGGGGAGGGAGATGGGAGGGAGGTTCAAAAGGAAGGGGTTATATGTATACCTATGGCTGATTCATGTTGAGGATTATATTATATCCTACATTTACTGATTTACTCATTGATGGACACTTGGGTTGTTTCAACCTTTTGGCTATTGTTAATAATGCTGCTATATAAGCATGGGTGTACAGATATTTTTTCAAGTTCCTGCTTTCAGTTCTTTGGGTATATACCCAGAAGTATAATTGCCGGATCACATGATAATGCTATATGCAATTGTTTGAAGAAAAACCATTTTACATAGTGGCTGCACCCTTTTACATTCTTACCAGCAATGCACTAGGGTTCCAATTTCTCCATATCCTTACCAACACTAGTTATTCTGTGTTTATTTTTTTTAAATATAGTAGCCTGGAAAATGCCATGGACGGAGGAGCCTGGTGGGCTGTAGTCCATGGGGTCACTGGGGGTAGGACACGACTGAGTGACTTTACTTTCACTTTTCACTTTCATGCATTGGAGAAGGAAATGGCAACCCACTCCAGTGTTCTTGCCTGGAGAATCCCAGGGAATGGGGGAGCCTGGTGGGCTGCCATCTGTGGGGTCGCACAGAGTCAGACACGACTAAAGTGACTTAGCAGCAGCAGCAGCCATCCTAAAGGGCTTCCCTGGTAGCTCAGCTGGTAAAGAATCTGCCTGCAATGTGGGAGACCTGGGTTAGATCCCTAGGTTGAGAGGATCCCCTGGAGGAGGGTATGGCAGCCCACTCCCATATTCCTGCCTGGCTAATTTCATGGACAGAGGAGCCTGGTGGGCTACAGTCCACAGAGTTGCAAAGACTTGGACATGCCTGAGTGACTAAGTATGCATACATGCCATCCTAAAAATCTGAAGTGTAAACTTGTGATTCTGATTTGCATTTCTCTGGTAGGTGGTTTTTATGATCTTGTTTCTAATATTTACCATTATTCTTTTAAAGGAGTCAGACATATCAAGACAGAGAAAGTTAATGAGCATAGGAAGATAATGCCTTTATATGAGAAAAGCAAAATGGATATTGGTGTCTGATGGCGAACACTTGACACACACATATATATATATCTAACGCAAGTAAGAGCGAGGCTCTGAGTGTCCCTTTAGAGCTCTTCAGAAATTAAAGATCCTTGCATGAAGAGGTATGCTACTGGCGGCCTCCAGGGAACACCAGAAGGCTGTGTGTTTGCTTGGCTCAGGCCCTGGTCTGTAATCCTTAGCAGTGGGTTCAGGAATAGTAGGCTATCTGGGTTCTGCTTTCGCTCCCGTTGATTCTCATTCCTACATAAAATTCTAAGCTGGGGAATTTGAGTTAAAAAACAGTTTCAGAGAATCCTGTTAATTCTGCTAGGATGTTTGGGGGCGGCAACCAAAATTATAACTCTCATATTATGTGAACTCAGTTTAACCCTCAAGAAAATGACGTAAAAAACTGAGGACTCTTGGATCACATCAAAGTTACTTTTCACCATAGGGCCATAGGAGAAGAAATATTTAATATGTGCTAGGCATTGGGTGGAGAAGGCAATGGCAACCCACTCCAGTACTCTTGCCTGGAAAATCTCATGGATGAAGGAGCCTGGTAGGCTGCAGTCCATGGAGTCGCTAAGAGTTGGGTATGACTGAGCATCTTCACTTTCATGCACTGGAGAAGGAAATAGCAACCCACTCCAGTGTTCTTGCCTGGAGAATCCCAGGGACGGGGGAGCCTCGTGGGCTGCCATCCATGGGGTCACGCAGAGTCGGACACGACTGAAGTGACTTAGCAGCAGCAGCAGGCATTGGGTTAGATTCTTTTCACATAGTAGCTTATAAATTGTATATTACTATATTTTACAAGCAAACAAACAAAAACCAAAAAACAGGTTAGTGATTTGCCAAGGTCACATGCTTAATAAGTGCTAGAAACTAGAACTAAAATCCAGGTGTATTCTAAACCATGCTACCTCTGGAAATATCTATTACAAATTGGGCATAATATGGTTATTTTTATATTTCCTTTAGTGACTAAAAGTAGGTTATCTTTGCAATTCACAGGTTAGGTTTGGTATCCTTGGAAGTATTATGGAATTTTGGAAAGTGAAAGTAAAAGTGTTAGTTGCTCAGTCGTGTCTGACTCTTTGAGACCCCATGGACTTTAGCCCACCAGGCTCATTTGTCCATGGGATTTTCTAGGCAAGAATACTAGAGTGACTAGCCACTCCTTTCTCTAAAGGACCATCACAACCCAGAGACTGAACTCAGGTCTCCTGTATTGCAGGCAGTTTCTTTACTGTCTGAGCCACCAGGGAAACCCATGGAATTCTGAAATACTCTAAAAATGGCTCAGTTGAGAAAAGATGCTGATTCTAGCTTGATGCTTATTAAAAAGTGAACAGCTGTGAATAGATATTCTATGATTTACTTACAAATGGTTGAGCTTATCCAAGTCACAGAAAAGACTTGGCATGGCCTTGTTTATCAGAGTCAGATTCCAGAAAATGTAAACCCCAGAAAAATTAGGTTTTTTATCTTTCAAACTCTTCAGACAGTGAATTGCATATAAAGAGGTAATGCAAGCCAAGAGGTGATTATACCACTGTTTCCGAGTTTCTGTTCTAACACCACTTTGTTTACCTCACTCCTGTTGACCAAAAAACCATTTAAAATATATTAAAAATATAAAACCTGCCCTATAATAACACTCAATTGCCTGCCATGTGATAGCAATGCTCAGGGGTATCTTTTATCTAAGGACTTCACAGGGCTTTATAGACTCATCAACTCACAACCCATCTGTTTTACTTCATTTTATAGCAGAGAAACAGAGGCATCATGTAAATCACACAATATGTTGTACAGCAGCTTAAAAAGGAATTCTTCAGATTCTGCGTCTTTGGCCTGTTCATTCCTGACTTAATAAGAATTCCCCAGAGATGGAGAGCAAGAAACATCATAGCTAGTACTATTGAGAGTTTATTAAGTTCTCAACTCTGTACTAAATGCTTTGTACGTATCAGTTTGAATGTAAGTTTCACCTTACAAATTCTATGAGGTGGAAGCTGTTATTATCAGGGAGAACAACTGAGGACCAGAGAGGTTGTTATTGCTGTCAATTTATAGTAAATGATGGAAACAGGATTTAAACCAGCCAGAGCCCATGTGCTAGGTCCTTGCATGACATTGCCTCTCAACATAAGAGAAGGTCTTGTGTTTTAAACATATTAAAGCTTAGTGGTTTCAGAGAAAGCAGCCATTTTGCTCTGAAACATACAAAGGTGTGTATCAGTGTATTAATTGATATTCTGCAGAGAAACAGAACCAACAGGATGTGCATGACTATAAATCTAAAAATATTAATAACAATTTAAAAAATATATAGAGAGATTGGTTTTAAGGAAATTGGCTTACATGATTGTGGAGGCTTTTGGTTTTTGGTAAGTCCCATATCTTTAATCTGGCAGGCTGGAGACCAGGAAAAAGCTGCAATCTGAGTCCAAAGGCAGTGTTTTGGCAGAATTCCTTCTTGGTGAGGGAGGTCAGTCTTTGATCTATTAAGGCCTTCAACTCACCAGACGAGGTTGACCTACTTTAGGGAGAGTAATCTGCTTTAACAAAATCCACCAATTTAAATGTTGCTGTTATCCAAAAAACACATTCACTGAAACATCCAGAGGGTTTGATCAAGTATCTGGGTACCGTGATCTAGCCAAGTCAACATGCAAGACTAATCATGACAACCAGACAGTATCAGGGAAGTTTTTCTGATGACTAATAAGCCATTATCTGATCCTCTAGTCAGAAGGGGACAGAGATTTCAGTTTCTGTATAAATCAGTACCTAGAACCTGCTTTTATAACCTCATGGGCTGTGTGAGATACAGGGCAGGTGCCAGGACACACTGTCTGCTGTTGGCTTTGCTATCTTGAGTGCACTGGGGATCTGACCCTGAAGTCAGGGTCTACCCTCCCTCAACTCCTCTTCTGTCATAGCTCTGGGTTACTGAAGACGTTCACTGTGGACTATCTTCGTCATCAGAATCATGTATTGATACCCTCCTTCATCTGAACTCCCCTCTGAAACTCACCTGGGTTTGGTTTCCTGATCTGCATAGTTGGTTCTCTGTACTTTTCAAGATAACTAACGCAACGCATCTTGAAATTCTAAATGCAATTGCTAACTTCCAAGGAAGCAAAGCTAAATTGTTAGCTCTCTTAAATTTAGGTCTTCTATTTTAAGTCCCTCTGGAGATCATACTGGGTACTTATAGGTTGCTCAGCAAATTGATGGCAAACTTTTGTAGCTTCTCTCTCTGTTTCCACCTTTGTAACATTGTGATAATACTACCATGTTCTTCAAGCTTATTGGGAGATACACATGAGAACATTTATATTAAAATGCCTTGAAAAGTAAACTTACAGTGTGTGTGAGATATTTGTAACTTCCAGAAGCAGTTCTTTTCTTATAGCTCCAAAGAGTGACTTATACCTTGTTCATCAAAACAGCCACAACAGGTATTTCAGACCATGCAGAAGGAAACACTGACTCTGGCAAGAGGATGAGGTGGTTAGAGGTTATAGGTAGTTAGTTATTTTCAGGTAGGACTCTTAGTACCTCTTAAATGTCACTTTACAAGTGCTCAGCAATTTCATTTTCACAGAAAAGTGACTTTGTTCTATGTATATGCTGATCCATTGGCTGGATTCTATTTATGAGCAAAATAAACTACTTAAGATATTATGGACATTTGAGTGGTATAAATGGGACAAAAGAACAGTTGCAAATGATATCACAGTGTCAGCTTCAAATTATCTCTCAGCCCTTAGCTAAAGATGCAATTAAGCTGGCTATTATAAACTCAAATTTGTTAGCCATATTAAATAATTACACAAATGATAAAATAGAGCCCTCAAGAGATGGATAATAAAACAGTAAAGAAATAAAACGAAAAATTAAAAGGAGGCACTTACCTAGTTATGGATTAAATTTAAAAATAAATACAATTAACACTATATTCACTGAGCAGTTATGCTATACCAAACAAATATGGTTTTAAGCTTATTATATGTGACAAGTCATTTAATCATCACAGCAATCATATGAAGAATTATCATTTCCATTTTACAGATGAGGAAAGATGCGCAGAGAGGTTACTACTTTGCCCTAGGTCACACAGCTGGTAAAAGGTACAGCGAAAAGTGGAACCCAAGCAGGCAGTCTGATTCCAGAGCCTGTGTTCTTATTGAGCAGGCTAGATTAAATGAAAGTGATTATCAAAGATCTGTACAAAGTGACTATCAAAGATCCATATAAAATTCAAAGTATTATAGTCATGACTATGGTTAGAAGGTTCATTTAAGATAATCTATCAGAGCCCCTCCTCTTGCATCTGAGGGAACAGGACTGGTTAACTACGCTGTTCAAGTTCACAGGTGAACTCAAGCAGAAGCTAAATTTGCTCTATTTCAGATATCAATACTGTCAGCACCCTGCATCACCCTCCCCCCATTACATTGAGTGTGGATTCTAGTAATTGGGTTGCAATTCTGGCTTTTGCCAATGCTATCTTAAGACAGTTCAGTGCACTGAAAGAAAAAAAAAAATGATGGCAAACTGGAGAAGAGAGTTAAATAAATTAAAATAGTAGCAAAAAGACAATAACATCTTAATTACTGAGACTCTTTTAGGGGCAGATTTATTTTTAAGATTCAGCAAGTCCCCATGACTTCCTGACACTTGAATGAATATCTGCATATTAAGTGATTGCCTCTCCAACGTTCCCCACTTACTCACCTATGTGTTCAGCCCCACACAGAATTCTGGAGTTGAAAACATTCATCTATCTCACCACAGATCTCCTTCCTGAGAGTTGTGTTCAAAGATGTCTCCTTCAAAGACTGCCTTCAATACTTATTTTAATCATTTTGACAGTATTAAATATACAAGTGCTAAAAATAAATTAGTTCAATAAAGTGGAGTTTTGAAAGCTTCCCTTTACTCCAGAAATGTTCCTGTCTTTTAGACTCACATTTTCCAGTAACAAACCCCAAATAATAATTTAAGGAATGTAATTATTAGGTATAACTTGATGGTTCCCAGCCTCACCAGCCTGTGGGAACAAATGAGATCACTGAAGTGTTTATACCCACTTTTCACTGGGGTGGTGCTTGAGTCCAAGCTCCTAAGGCTTTTGGCACCAGAAAAGCCTATTAACAATATTCAAGGGATAAAGATAAAGTCTACCTTTTTTTCCTTTATGCTTAGTCTAGTTTCACTTGCTCCTAGGGTGCTGCGTGCAGAGGCCATGCACACAGCACCACTTCAGACCAGAGTTCTTAGTGGGAAATGATTGTGCCTGACACTTCAGCTTAGTGGACCATGTGGAGAAGGGCTGCACCAACTCAAGATGGCGGTGGCACACTGTGTGTATTCAGCTTAGGGGTTCCCTGGGGATGGCCGAGTTTCTCTGCATCTCGATCTGTAGCTGTGATCTAATAGTTAGGCCTCTATATGAAAAGTTGAAAGGAAAGATGATGATCCTTTTGAAAAGAATTCAGAATGCAGAGGAGTCTTTTAAGAATTGAAAAAGCAGTTACTTCAGGTCCCTGCCCTGGCTTTCCCAGATTTAGCTAAACCCTTTGACCTTTATATTCAAGAGAGAAGGGTAATCGCCCTTGAGGTATTAGCTCAAAAACTGGGGCTGCTTGCTTGAGTGGTGCTTATTTCTTTAAACACTTAGGTCAAACTGCTAAAGGATGGCCTCCTTGCCTATGACAAGTAGCTGCTACTATAGCCCTGATAAAAGTGGCTGAAAAGTTAACATCTGGTTAGCCAGTCACTATATGGACTCCCCACCAGGTTCAGGCTTTAGTGAGTTCTAAGGGAGCAGGATGGCTATTTTCCATAAGGTTGACTCAAGTTCAGGTTATGCTTTTAGACAACCTAGAGGCTACTATAAACAGCTGTCACAAGATAAATCTTGCCACCCCACTGCCCACAGAAATGGGGGCCCCAAGAGTGTGACTGTATAGAAACCACTGGCGTGATCTATTCCAATTGCCCCAGCCTAAGAAATGAGCCTCTCCTAAATGCTGAAGAGGAATGATTCACAGATGGGACCAATTTTGTGAGAGCTAAAAAGGCTGGCAGGATATACAGTCACCTCCCAGGCCCAAGTCACTGAAGCACGCAACCTAATCCCAGGGACTTCTGTTCAAAAGGCCAAGCTTACAGCCCTCAACCAAGCCTTGTCGCTGATTGCAGGGAAGATCCTGAATGTTTATAAAGACTCCTGGTATGCCATTCTACATACACACAGGGCTATTTGAAAGGACAGGGGTATGCTTACTGTGAAAATAAACACATGAAACATGGTTGAGCATACTGAAGTTCTTAGAAGCAGCACAGCTTCCCAAAAAGGTGGCAGTGGTTAATGGTAGGGATCACCAAAAAGGGGATGGCAGAGTTAATAAAGGGAAACAAGGCAGAAGCAACTGCCAAAAAGGACAGCCCTAGAATGACTAACCTGGCAACTACCCCTCATACCCTGAAGGCTAGATCCATCCAGTTGTTCAAAGTCCCCAAAGGGGCTTCAGTAGAGATCTAGGAGGCCACGTGTACTAGTTAGTGAACATGAGCCATGCTTCTTTCCCCAAACTGTGGCTTATCAAGCCATCAGGAAAACTCATCAAGGAACTCACTAAGGGAGTGAAGCCCTACATAATTGGTTAGTTGATGTCATGGTAACTCCTGGCATGAAAAGTATCATCAGTCAGAGAGTTGAGACAGTCCCCATCTACACAATGAGTAACCCTAACACCAGGCCCCCAGAAGCCCCCAGATAAGGCCCAATGGTACCAGAGGGACATATATCGGGGAAGATAGGCTGATTTCATTGTCACGCCTGGATCATCAGGCAGCTTCAGGTAGAAAGATGCTGCCTTGGCATATGTTTCAGGTTGAAAACATTGGGAGGGAGGCTCAAGAGAGAGGGGATATATGTATACCTATGGCTCATCCATGTTGATATATGGCAGAAACCAACACAATATTGTAATTATCCTTCAATTAAAAATAAATTAAGAAAAAACTATAAAAGCTAAAAGTGTAGGGGGTAACGCAGAAGCATTAGGCCTCTAAAAATCACATAAAATACTGCCTTGCTCAATGTGGGATGCAGGTAATAATTCGCATAAAGTTTTGATTCCTAAAAAAAAATATCAAAAGTTAAGTGTATATGAACTTATGTATGGTAGACTCATGCCACAAGCAGAAAACCAATAAAAAGTGTGACCAGGGATATTTAAGGATGGAACTTCACTGATTATTGGATCTATCACTTCCAAGCTGAAACAGGAAAGGACCATTAGAAGAATAGTATTTAAGAGGAACCTCAAAAACTGAAAATAAAGCACTAAATACCACTCTCCTCCTAACAGGCCATCCCAATATAAACCCAACCACGGCAGTTAGCCTCAGCATCAGGGCACTCTTTTGCCTATTAGGCAAAAGACCTAGATAC
Source organism: Capricornis sumatraensis (assembly GCF_032405125.1). Classification (NCBI taxonomy): domain Eukaryota; kingdom Metazoa; phylum Chordata; class Mammalia; order Artiodactyla; family Bovidae; genus Capricornis; species Capricornis sumatraensis. The sequence goes on along the minus strand of NC_091071.1, from coordinate 61,904,856 downwards.
CTTCATTTTTAGGAAAAATTTGCAGGTCTTTAAAGCCACTCAATTGTTGCATACCCTGGTGTCAATCCTACCTGATAGGCAACATTTCCCTTACAAACTGGACAGTAAAACTTGCAACCTGCAATGGAAAACCATGTCCGAGTTCCAAATTGTAAACAGATTGATGTCAAAACTGGCCCCAGTTATGACACTTAGACAGTCCAAAAGAGAAAAACACAGCTAAGTAGGATATCTAAATGTCCCAGTAAGACCCCAGATATACCTATGTAGTTAGAATGCCAGGGTACCAGTCCTTCAAAAACTCAAGTTAATGGCACAGGGTTGGTGGGTTTATAAGGTGGGTTCTTAGGTAAGCACCCAAACTCAACAGGAAGCTGGGTATCCCAATGCTTGGACAATATCAAGGAAAGAAGCTATATCACCATTGGAACAGTGGGGCCAGATCCGAGGCTGATTCAAGTTTACAATCAGACCATTAACAAAAAGGGGAAGCCACAATGTTCCAAAGGAGCAGCAGTACTTTCAGGAAACATTGTACTCATAGGCATGCCAGTGACCCTGGCCCAGGAAAACAAATAAAACATTTGTCACCATAAAAAGGTAACAGCCCCCATGGAGACAATGGCCAATTAGCCTTGATTTTAATCCGTTATAAAAATCTGTTGACTCACTGTTCCGAATTGTCATGGAAAACAAAATTGCTCTAGATTAGCTGACCAGAAAAGGGTCTATACATTAGCCAATACGAAGTGCTGTTTGTACTTCAATGAAACTGGCCTGTCTTGCTGTATCTCACTGTTGGCAGAACCCAGGATAGGCAAGGCAAGAGTGTGGAAGTTGGAAGAAGATGCAAGGAAACATAGAAACTGCAGATACTCTTTATTCACAGCAGCAAGGCAGACATGCCTTACTCTCTAATGGCTGACAAAGAAACAACACTTAAGCAACTGGACTCAAGGCTACTTGCCTAAACTTGATTACAAGAGCTTTTCAGGTGGTGCTTATATAGGTTATGCGCAGTGCTACAAATGATCTCAGCTGTTACATAATCATTATTTACAAAACATGGGTCAAGAGCTGAGCGGATAGGGACCCAGAGAGCCTGACCACTGCCATCTTGGCTAATTTGCTCTTTCCTTACATGGCCTAATTAAATAAAGTGCAGACAGACTACTGGAAAAAGCCACTTGTCTAACAGAAATCCAGCAGCCTAATCTGGCTGGATAAATCTAAAGCGGGGCAAAACAGGCCCTCCCTAACATCACTTTGTTTCTACTCTTCCTGGGCCCCTTAATGACCATTATTCTCTTGCTAATATTTGGGCCATGCATGCTAAATGGTCTCCAAAAGCTTAGAATCCATAAAACTCCAAGTGGTGGTTGCTCAGGGATGTGAACACTTAGGGCTGAGGCCTGATGACAATCAAACACATCTAATGGAAGCTGGGGAGAAGTTCTGCTCCTCTACCGGGGGTTATTCCCCCCAAATCAGCAAGGAGTAGTTACTTAAGAAGGACCTGTGTCCCTCAGCGCCCCTCAAAACTCAGGAGCAGGACAAGATAACCAGTAAAGCAGCATTAACAATTCCCAGGGAACAAAAATAGAATCTGGATAATAAAATAAGAGTCCAACCTTTTTTCCCCTTTGTGCTTGATTTAGTTTCAGTTGCTCAAGAGGTGCTGCATGCAGAGGCCTTGCCCCAAGAACTTTGAGCTAAAGTTCCCAGTGTGAAAAAGACACCCACTATACCTCAATTCACGATGTCGGTAACAGGCCCTCTGCCGAGACCTGGACTCAACTGCACAGCCGTGCCTGTCCTTTGAGAACTCTGCTAGCCCCGCGAGAACTCTGCTAGTCCCGCGAGAACTCTGCTAGCCCCCGCGAGAACTCTGCTAGCTCTGCGAGAACTCTTCCCACTGCCAGCCCAGATCCCTATAAAGCGGCGCTATCCGCGTCCTGTCAGAAAAACCTGTGCTCTTACCTTTCGATTCTTTGATTAATGAGTAAATCTGTCCTTTGCTTCTGAACCAAACTGCATCTCGTTCTATTGATGCAAGTGACACTGAGGGGGAGGACCCTTTTTAGGCGTGGACTCGGGAGGGCCAATAACCCTTTGGTAGGCACTCTCATGTGTGGCACTTCTGTGGCATCTATGCTCTGCTGGGCACAGAGTCCAGTGCTTGTGGCTGTCCTTTAAGTGCCTAGGGTGGAGTGGGTGAAACACTTTCCCTTTGGAATGAGATACAGACACAGGAAGTCAAAGCAGGGTCACTTGGTGGCCAGCATGTTACAGAATTGAGGATGGTTAGCCTCCTCTGCCCAAGAGGAGGCCGGCATCCGGTGTATAGGGTGTTGGGTGCAGTGCCATTCTTGGTCAATTCTCAAGAAGTAGGAATGTTAAAGAATGCCTCCCTGAGTCCATGAAATCATAGATAGGTTTTCAGGACTCTGAGAATGCCTCTGGAATGTTGTAAGAAATTGAGTGTTGTGGGGGCAAGTGGAAATTTTTCTATGGAGAGGGTCTAGTACTTTCAGCAGATCCTCAAAGGGGTCCAGAAGCTGAAAGACCGTCTCCCTCGTCCAAACTTTGTTATGAGGTTATATTCCTTATCCCATTGCTCTGTCCTCTTTCCCAGAAGATGTTTTTATTTTCCTTTATTTTTTTTTAATTGAAGGATAATTGCTTTACAGAATTTTGTGGTTTTTTTGTCATACATCAACAAGAATCAGCCATAGGTACACCAATGTCCCCTCCCTTCCGAACCTTCCTCCCATCTCCCTCCCCATCTCACCCTTCTAGATTGTCGTAGAGCCTCCCAGGGAACTCTTTAGGCCCCTCCACTTGAGGCAGGCTTCAGGGAGAGAAGTCTGTTTGCTCTGCTCTGCAAATAGACTTTTCTCACGCCTCACCCCCTGCAAAACTCTCTAAACATGCTCAAATATGAGATATGACTATGTTCAAGACTATGGTCCTGAAAGACATCCTTGCTACATGAGTTTAATTAAATTTAGAAAAGGTAAGTTTGCACATCTTATTGCCAGTCCTCCTACATTTGTAGTAGAGGTTGTATTAACATTTTAAAACAGCCTTGGGGGTGAAAAAACCTCTTAGAGAGAGTGACAACTTATTCTGGGGAAATAGTAGGAGTGGTAACGGAGAGTGTTGATTTAATTAATTTTACTGCCTATCTGCATTGTTCAGGAAGAGGTAAAATAACCAAATAAAATGGCAACATTTCATTTTCATGATCCCTGCAGTGAAGTTCAGGGGGAACTTACTAAACTGCAGAAGCTGCTGTGGAAGGCACAATTCAAAGAATACGAATGAGATGGAGAGGTCCCAGCATTCAGAGGCAACTTGAGTCTCCTAAAACTGAGCTCACGTGGGATTGTGGGCACTGGCTTAAAGCAAAGGTATGGCCCTCACCTAGGAGAGGGTACTCTCAGGTTAAGCATGGTGGCGGGAGGGGACCAGGTAGCCAGTAGGGCATTTGGGAGGAGGTTTTATCTCCAGGGGAGCCTCATACTTCTTTAACTTGTGTTGATTCATACTTTATTCCATACTTTTCCTTTTTTTTTTTGCTCCAAAATGGTTCAATTAATTAACAAGTGGCCTGTATATCTTTCCTAGAACATTCCATTTTCTTCTAAGCATCTTTGGAGACAGCAGGAAGCTGCTCCGCTTTCTTCTTCCTTTGCATCAGTTTGTTGTCATGGTTCCCCTCTGCTCCCCAGAGAAGGAAACGAAAAACTGCGCTGCACTGGGCACACGGTGGGTCAGAGTTTCCCACTGCACTTGTGAATGGAGCTGAGCACGTCTGCAGTCACTCCAGACTGCTCCCTTTCTTGACAGAACTGTGCTGAAGATGGGGCTGTGTGGACTGGGCAAGCTTCCCAGCCTTGGAGCCCTTGCAGCTGAAGCAGCATTTGCTCCTCAGACTTCACATCTGGCCCCCCTAAATGCCAGATTGCTCCTGTCCTTAAGGGTTCTGACTCACTCTAAACTATCAAGTTTCCACATTGCCTAAAAGCTTGACTCCACTCGCTCTGTTTGCTTGTAACAAGCAGCATTTTACCTACTTTCTGAGATGCTGAGAATGGGTAAGCAGGCCATGAGAATCGAACTCTAAGTGCGGAGGGCTGTGGGCCACTACTTCAGGCCTCAGAAAGTCAGTCCCAGAGCTGCAGCTCCACCCAGCTGGTCACACCCACTGACCTTATTGTGCAAACCTGGTTCACCTCCTCCACACTCACAGATGGCAGGGCTTAGCTTCCAGGTGTGCAGCAATGAAAACATGTGCAGGAGGCCTTCCATTACCTGCTGGTTTCTCTCTTCAATGGCTAATTGTGACAGAGCTACGCAATGGGAAATTTGGTGAACACAATTGCTTTTCTGCCTGTAATGGAAGTTTTCCAGCTTTGCTCTGTTAAGTGTTGTAAAAGATGCAGAAAAGGGAGCTACGCTTTTCTTCTCTGAGATGTTCATGGTTGGAACACATGCTAGTATTCATCAATGGCAGCCCTAAATAAGATAGCCACACCACTTGCACTTGGCTAGCAAAGTAGGGCAAAATTCAAAAGGAGGAAAGAGAAATTAGGGAGCGCCTCCCTTCTTTTCTCTCTGCCATGGAATATGATTCTGGTTCTGTTGCCGTCTTCAGCTGTAGCAGGAGCATTTGATTCTGTGAGGATCCCCCTCTGGCTCAGTTTACAGATTCTGATCATAATGGCATATGAGATCTCAGAGGGGAAATTAGATGACAGTACACAGAAGAGCCTGGTGGGCTGCCCTTTATGGGGTCGCACAGAGTCAAATGCTCAAATGCTCCGTAGGTCCATACCTAAGTGGGTTAGATGATGGTTTGATTGAGAAAAAAAAAAAAAATACATCGCTTAACCAAATATTCTTCCGTTTCCCACTTAGAAAGCTGTTTTTTTGTTTGTTGTTCCTCAGACTTACAAAATACATTTGCCTTTAGTAGTGATCAGGACACTAAATTCCTCTCACAGTCATAGGTGTGGTCCCTCTTTAGCTTTAAATAATTAGTAATCAATTAATGTATCTAATAATAACAAGTAATTAATAATAATGTAGCTACATCTGGCTTCTCATTCAGGTCACCTAGAGAGTTTGTTTTCCTGTCAATGCCCAGGGCTCATCACCTACATTTTGCTTCAGTTGATGTAATGTTGAAGTCATGGCTTTGCTATTTTTTGAAAGCTCCTCAGGTGATCCTCGGAGAAGGCAATGGCACCCCACTCCAGTACTCTTGCCTGGAAAATCCCATGAATGGAGGAGCCTGGAAGGCTGCAGTCCATGGGGTCACTGAGCGTCGGACACGACTGAGTGACTTCACTTTCACTTTTCACTTTCATGCATTGGAGAAGGAAATGGCAACCAACTCCAGTGTTCTTGCCTGGAGAACCCCGGGGACGGGGGAGCCTGGTGGGCTGCCGTCTATGGGGTCGCACAGAGTCGGACACGACTGAAGTGACTTAGCAGCAGCAGCAGGTGATCCTTAGCCTGATTCATTTCAGTATTATCAGAAACAAAACAAATCAACTTAAAACAAATAGACACACGCGAAAAGGAATCTACTGCCCAATTTTTACACTCCTTGAAGGTCTTAATAAGCTCCTTTAGGGCCCAGTGAGAGTCTCTTTATTTTAGTATTCTTAGCACTAGTGTCTGGCACCTCATAGCTTGTAGAATGAAGATGATTATTTATTCCTATTGTGCAATAGTGGTTTATATGTTTTAGAAGTCATTTCTTGACAACCTCAACTCATAAACACTATGGAACATCTGAAAGTAAAAAGAAAAAAGAAAAAAATGCCACAGTTGAGCAGCTAAAACATATGTCAAAAAACTAAAAATGGTTCTAATACACTTTATTCCTGGGAGCATCCTTCAGGCTGCTCGGTGAGCTCTGTTCTTATTTTACACACAGTTCTACTGGTCTTGCTTCTCTGGTTTTTCATTCACAGAAACTTAGAGTGACTAAGGAAAATGACACATCACAAAAGTAAACAATGGAATTCAGAGAATGTGATAGTTGGGGGACTATTTAGGATGAAGGCAAATAGCTTTACATATCCAGCAGCCCATCATTCATGTATTTATTGGGACTCACGAGTACAAGGAACCATGCTGGATGTATGGGGATGACAAAGGTGAGCCCTTTCATTGAGTAGGAGTGAGTGAGTACCTTGGCTGCAGCTTCATTATTCTTGCTCTCGATTTGCTTAAAACACAGTAGTATCAAGCTGCCGCTGCTTAGTTTTCACATAGCATTTTTTGCTGTCCAGAGCATTTCATAATTTTTTATTACTGAGACCCTAGTTCAGGTCATCCTGTGGCTGCATAACTGTCTCTCTGGTCTACATAGCCTTCTCTAACCCGTACTTTATATTTCTACCAAAAAGCTCTCTCTAAATGCAAATCTGATCATATGACTCCCAGTTAAAATCCTGTAATGATACCACAGGCCCCATGACTTCACTCAGACTTCTGCATGAGGTTCTTCATGACTGATCCACAACTGTTTCCCAGCTGACTACTACCCTGTTTTTAGTATTAGTAATAGTATTATTATTACCATGTTTCCCATGTTCAGGTTCTATGACCTGCTTACGATTCCCTCCATACACTGTATTTCCTACTTCTGTGCCTTTGCTCACACCCTTCCTTCTTTTCAGAAAGCTTTTTCTTTCCCCCACTTTAACTATCCTGTTCTCCAGAAAGTCTTCCTTGACATCTACTCACTGTGCATAGGGGCCACCCCCACCCACTGGGCTCATTGTCTTTCATTTGCCTTTATCATACACTGAAATAAGGTTCACGAGTATTGTCTTCAAAACCAACTCCTCCCTTTACCATCCCCTGGCTTCCCAGCATTTTAAGTAACCTGAAGTCAGGAACTGTTCTTGTAATTTCACTGTCTTTCCAGAGTCTTACATCAACAATAAATGACTGCTACAGGAGAGTAAACTGAAAGCTCTTTCCCATCCATTTTCCCATTTTTATTACTTGGCTATCATGTCTCAGCAGGAACTTCTGTAAGCAGTTCACAAGCCCTGCATTGCTACAAATGGTTCCCAGGATTTAGATGAGAAGTCTAAAGCTCTGAAAGTAGTGAGCAATCTTAGAGGCTGTCTGGGATGAATGTGTGAGTTACTTCATCTCCGGAGCTTTGTTTCCTCATCTGTTTCCTGGGTGTGTGCAGTGCTTATCATGCCAACAATATATTAGCTAAAAATTTATTATTTATTGTTTTTATCAGATCTTCACAATATATTTTGATATTTGCAGGGCAAGTAGTATCATCCTCATTGTATAGATGAAGTTATTGAGTCTCACAGTTGCTTAAGATAAAGTGCCAGTAAGGGTAGGCTCTGGGGACTGGAATTTGGAGATTCTGATTTTTGTCCATTTTTCTTTCCATAACTATATGACATCTTCTGCATATGTGCCACAAATGATGGCTTTAATGATGAGCTTGAATCGTCAAGGAAATATTACAGACAATATATCATGTTTAAGAAGGCAGGACAATAGATTATAACTTTTAGAAAAGGTTCTCAGTGCACTAGCCCCAAGCATCCAGTATCATGCATAGAACCTGGACTGGTGATTCATTTCATATATGATATTATACATGTTTCAATGCCATTCTCCCAAATCATCCCACCCTCTCCCTCTCCCACAGAGTCCAAAAGACTGTTCTATACATCTGTGTCTCTTTTGCTGTCTCGCATACAGGGTTATCGTTACCATCTTTCTAAATTCCATATATATGTGTTAGTATACTGTATTGGTGTTTTTCTTTCTGGCTTACTTCACTCTGTATAATACATTTTAGTTTCATCCACCTCATTAGAACTGATTCAAATGTATTCTTTTTAATGGCTAAGTAATACTCCATTGTGTATATGTACCACCACTTTCTTATCCATTCATCTGCTGATGGACGTTTAGGTTGCTTCCATGTCCTGGCTATTATAAACAGTGCTGCAGTGAACATTGGGGTACACGTGTCTCAATTCTGGTTTCTTCCATGTGTATGCTCAGCAGTGGGATTGCTGGGTCACAGGGGAGTTCTATTTCCAGTTTTTTAAGGAATCTCCACACTGTTCTCCATAGTGGCTGTACTAGTTTGCATTCCCACCAACAGTGTAAGAGGGTTCCCTTTTCTCCACACCCTCTCCAGCATTTATTGCTTGTAGACTTTTGGATTGCAGCCATTCTGACTGGCGTGAAATGGTACCTCCTTGTGGTTTTGATTTGCATTTCTCTGATAATGAGTAATGTTGAGCATCTTTTCATGTGTTTGTTAGCCATCTGTATGTCTTCTTTGGAGAAATGTCTATTTAGTTCTTTGGCCAATTTTTTGATTGGGTCATTTATTTTTCTGGAATTGAGCTTCAGAAGTTGCTTGTATATTTTTGAGATTAGTTCTTTGTCAGTTGCTTCATTTGCTATTATTTTCTCCCATTCTGAAGGCTGTCTTTTCACCTTGCTTATAGTTTCCTTTGTTGTGCAGAAGCTTTTAAGTTTAATTAGGTCCTATTTGTTTATTTTTGCTTTTCTTTCCAATATTCTGGGAGGTGGGTCACAGAGGATCCTGCTGTGATTTATGTCAGAGAGTGTTTTGCCTATGGTCTCTTCTAGGAGTTTTATAGTTTCTGGTCTTACATTTAGATATTTAATCCATTTTGAGTTTATTTTTGTGTATGGTGTTAGAAAATGTTCTAGTTTCATTCTTTTACAAGTGGTTGACCAGTTTTCCCAGCAACACTTGTTAAAGAGATTGTCTTTTCTCCATTGTATATTCTTGCCTCCTTTGTCAAAGATAAGGTGTCCATATGTGTGTGGATTTATCTCTGGGCTTTCTATTTTGTTCCATTGATCTATATTACTGTCTTTGTGCCAGTACCATGATGATTGTGGCTTTGTAGTAGAGCCTGAAGTCAGGCTGGTTCATTCCTCCAGTTCCATTCTTCTTTCTCAAGATTGCTTTGGCTATTCGAGGTTTTTTGTATTTCCATACAAATTGTGAAATTATTTGTTCTAGCTCTGTGAAAAATACCATTGGTAGCTTGATAGGGATTGCATTGAATCTATAGATTGCTTTCAGTAGTATACTCATTTTCACTATATTGATTCTTCTGATCCATGAACATGGTATATTTCTCCATCTATTAGTGTCCTCTTTGATTTCTTTCACCAGTGTTTTATAGTTTTCTATATATAGATCTTTAGTTTCTTTAGGTAGATATATTCCTAAGTATTTTATTCTTTTTGTTGCAACGGTGAATGGAATTGTTTCCTTAATTTCTCTTTCTGTTTTCTCATTGTTAGTATATAGGAATGCAAGGGATTTCTGTGTGTTGATTTTATATCCTGCAACTTTACTGTATTCATTGATTAGCTCTAATAATTTTCTGGTGGAGTCTTTAGGGTTTTCTATGTAGAGGATCATGTCATCTGCAAACAGTAAGAGTTTTACTTCTTCTTTTCCAATTTGGATTCCTTTTATTTCTTTTTCTGCTCTGATTGCTGTGGTGCAAACGAATCACCAGTTCAGGTTCGATGCATGATACTGGATGCTTGGGGCTGGTGCACTGAGATGACCTAGAGGATGGTATGGGGAGGGAGGAGGGAAGGGGGTTCAGGATGGGGAACACGTGCATACCTGTGGCAGATACATGTTGATGTATGGCAAAACCAATACAATATTGTAAAGTAATTAACCTCCAATTAAAATAAATAAATTTATATTAAAAATCACTTAAAATTTAGTGAAAATAAGTTTGCAATTTTCTTGCAAAATGTGGTCTATAAAAGATGTTACAGGAAAGAGAATATAAGCCTGATCATGAAGTACTTTAGACTGAAAGAAATTTGAACTTTTGGGTGGGCAATGGGTATCATGCAGGTTTTGACTCAATATTTAAAGTCTGTATTATTTGTTGTGTTTTTCTCCTAAATTAATAAAGTGTGAGACTGAAAAAAAAAAGGTTATATGCAAAAGTTCAAATAAAACCAAGAAAATGTGGTTCTGAAGGGACTAAGATTTGCATATGTGAAAAATAAACTTATTTGGACATCATATCCCCTGGTTTATAAGTCAAGCATTATATTAGCTAAATTTTAATATCGAGGGATAGAGTTTCCTTGAGATGTATCCTAGAGTATTCCCCTATGTTTGCTTAAAGCCATGCTTTTCCTAGTCCATGACAATAATGGGTAAAATTTAGAGATATTGCTTTAAATGCCACCTTAAAATATCCTCTTACTTTTCTAGAATTGCTACTGAAGAACTAGGAACAATCTTCCATAAACACCCAAAACCTCTTTTCTCTTATTTCTTTTCTTAAATCAGAAGTAACTTGGTTCCTTTATTTGTCTTGAATCACTAGGTCCTCTTCCATATTACAGATGACTTCTGTTTTGTTTTGCTTTTTTGTTTGCAAGGAGAAAGACAAGTGAATTGATTCCTAGGGCATTTAACATACTTGTTTCACTAAAAGTATTTGATTGTTTGAAGATGGATCTCTTGGAGTCTTAATCTGAAGTCTGGTCTGAAAAGAAGTGGAAGTGTTAGTCACTCAGTCATGTTCAACTCTTTATAACCCTATGGGCTGTAGCCCACCAGACTCCTCTGGTCCATGGGATTCTCCAGACAATACTGGAGTGGGTAGCCATTCCCTTCTCTAGGGTATCTACCCAACCTAAGGATCAAATCCAGGTCTCCTGTATTGCAGACAGATTCTTTACCATCCGAGCCACAAGGGAAGCCACAGGTCTGGTCTACTTGGTGTAATCTTTGGAAATATTTATTGCTTTAATCTGGCTCAGATGGTAAAGAATCACCTGTGATGCAGGAGACCCAGGTTCAAACTCTGGGTTGGGAAGATCCCCTGGAGAAGGAAATAGCAACCCACTCCAGTATTCCTTCCATGGACAGAGGAGGCTGGCGAGCTGAAGTCCAAGGAGTTGCAAAGAGTTGGACAAGACCGAGTGACTAACACTCACTTTTCTGGACTTGATATGCAACACTGCCTAGAACCATGAGTCATATACATATCCTGAGGCCAATAATGCTTTTTTCAGTGTTATGAACCTGTCTGTCTTCTATCTTCTCCATGTTACTCTGGGGAGGGGGGTGGCAGGAGTGCGTACCTGTTAAGATGTAGATTACTGGGCATCACTCCTGCCCTCTGGAATAATAATCTCTAGAGAGAGGGGTGTGGTGCCCAGGAATATGCATTTTAACAAACTTTCCAGGTGATTCTTCTAATATTACCCTTTGAGGATCCATGATCCAGGTTGTCCTTTGCACCTCAGTGAAGACTCAGCAGTCAGTTCAAATTTTTCTCCTACAGACAAAGCAAAATGGCCATGAAATTAAAAGACACTTGCTTTTTGGAAGAAAGGTTTGACAAACCTAGACAGTGTATTAAAAAGTGGAGACATCACTTTGCCGGCAAAGGTCCGTCTAGTCAAAGCTATGGTCTTTCCAGTAGTCATGTACAGATGTGACAGTTGGACCATAAAGCTTAGTATTAAAGAATTGATGCTTTTGAATTTTGGTGTTGGCAAAGACTCTTGAGAGTCCCTTGGACTGCAAGGAGATCAAACAAGTCAATCCTACAGGAAGTCAACCCTGAATAGTCATTGGAAGAACTGATGCTGAAGCTCCAATACTTTGGTCACCTGATGCAAAGAGCTGACTCACTGGAAAAGACCCTGATGCTGGGAAAGATTGAAGGCAGGAGGAGAAGGGGATAACAAAGAATGAGATGGTTGGATGACATCACCGACTCAATGGACATGGGTGTGAGCAAACGCCGGGAGATGGTGAAGGACAGGGAAGCCTGGCTTTCATGGGGTTGCAAAGAGTTGGACACGACTGAGTGATTGAAGAACAAAAGCAAAACAACCACCCTATTACAAAAGCATTGCTTTCTGGCTTGAGACCAGTGCTACTTTCCTACTCTTGCTTGGTGTTCTGTCTTCAAGCCAATTTCAGTGCTTAACTGCTCAATATATTGATTTAAAATGGGCTCAGCCACGTTGTGAATTGTGAGTGAGAATTAAAGCCAGCCTTTTGTTTTAAAGAAGGTGTGAACTTGACTGCGAGCTATCTGTAATGACAATGCACCTCAGGAGAGCCTCCTATTACCTGGAGCTACACAGAGAAGCCTACTGATCTTTATTTTAGAAAGACAGAAATCAAAGTGCAACGTGTTCCTTCACTACATGGTCTTCCTATTTATCATGCAAGCTTTGATTTTAACGTTTAGTCCCATACGTTTCATGAGTTTATATGCAGTGGAAAGTGAAAAGGTTTTGGCATCCAAATAATGAATTCTCTTAAGGGAAGTACCTGCATGGGATTCCCACTGCCTGACAGGAAGGAGAGTTTGTGTTTTACATTATCCTTTTATCATTTGAAACTTCTGGGTTCTGTAGGTTAAATGCTGTCAGCTGCTCTTCAGAGAAATTTTGCTAGCTCTTCGCTCTTAGTTCTTACATAGTTTGCACATTTCATGCATTTGATTCTTCCCCTCTGCCTAAATTATAGAGGATGAAACATCAGATGATATGCCTAAAATGGCTGTCATCTCAGAGAAGGAAAAAGGGGACTGCCTTTTTTCAATTGGTGGCCTATTGATTAGATTATGTATTTTATAATAAAAATGCACTTCCAGTCAACAGTGAAAGGTGAATTCATTTTGATCTTATAATAATGTCATGGAGTTGTATGAATCTAGGCATTGGTTATGCAATTGCCATAGAATTGGTGTTTAGTAATAAAAGACAGAATTGGTTGAACAACAGAACTTAGAACATGAGATAGATGAAAAGAATCTATATGAGAGGCATTGAGAATCATAGATCGGAAGAGGCTATTTACATTATTTAAATTATTGAGTGTTTCCTTTTTTAAAGTAATCTTATTACAATTTATCAATATGTCAGCAAAATCGTCTTTCTCAAGGCAGAAAAGAAATCTGAAGTAATGGTAAAACTCCTTTTTTGGTTTTTATCATTATTTTTATTTGACATTTATTATGCATTTATTCTCCAATTATAATTTCTTAGGGTCTTTTAAAATTGTCCCTCTGTCATTATATAGTGGAGGTCATCTATTTTGGTTGTAACAGGGTAACTGATTATATTGACATGATCCTGAAATAGCAACATGTGTTCCTTGTTAAAAAAAAATGCAAAAATTTACCAAAAATTATGAATAAAATATAGATTTACATGAAAATCTACAACTCAGGGGTAACATCTATCAGTCTGGATAACTCTTTTATCAGACATTTCTCCAAGTATATATACAAATGAACAGATAGTTTTAAACTTTAATGCAGATGTGATCAAACTCAACATGTTGTTCTAACCTTTTATTTCCCCCATTAGGACACATATCATCAACATCTTTTCATAATTACAGAATTATGTCATTATGCGGTTTCCCACTCTGTAAGTTCCATAATTTATTTACTCGTCTCTATAAATGAACTTTTTTCCGCTATTTTGAAACATACTTCCAGACTCATAGCACCACTCTCTATATATCAGGTAGCTGAAAAAAGAATTTCAATGCTATTAAGAACTCTGCATCAGATTTAGTTAGATGTAAGCCTTAACCAACAGTTACAGTAACATCAAGCACTATGACACATGCTATCTCTTCAGCTACTTTTAATAGTCTTCTATTTTCAGCCTTGATAAATAAGGTTGTAAATTTGTGTTGAACCAGACTTAAACTATCATTATCCCATTATTTTTCATCTGAGTGAAATTATTGAGGCAGATATTTTGAGGAGATGAAGAAGGTTGGTATCTTTCAGAGCTCAAAGTGATTTTGGAATGTAAAGAATTTCCTTGAGTTGAGTTTCACTGAAGTTTGTAACTTACCCATGTTCCTGAACTATGAAACTATGAATATCTGGGCTAAGGAATAGTTTCTCTTGATAAACAAACAATTAAGAAACACTGTAGACACAAATCTTAAATTTACAGGGTTAATGTTCTAAAATAAAGCCTTGGACATGGAATTCCTGGGCCCAAGATTATGGGTAATTGACATAATGATACATATAATTCCAGAAAAGTCAAAGCAATTTTCATTAATACAAACAGTGCATGAATGTGTCTGTTTCCCCACTCTCATTGACATGAGGTTTAGAGAATTTATAATTTGTCAATATGCTAGATCAAAAAAATGTTGATTTAATTTGTATTTTTTAATGATGATAAACATCTCTTCATATTTAATAAGCATTGGTATATATTTTGCCTTTTCTGGGTTGCCTTGTTGCCTGTTTTGCTATTGAACTTCTTATCTTTCTTCTCTGAAAGAGTTTCCTCACTTCACTTTATGACTTCTCTGTATAATAAATATATGAAATTATATGTCACATTTATTATAAATATTTTCTTAATTTGTCTTGCATGTTTAAATCTTCCTTATAGGGTCTTTTAATTTTCTATATCAGAAAGAAGCTTATTTTTGTAACAGTAGTAATTTTTTAATAACACAAAGAAGATTTTGATTTTCTACAACCTGAAATTCTGTTTTTGTTATACAGAATACAAGATTTATAAACTTCAAACAACTCTGTGATATATAAACACTTTGCATTTATTTTGGCTCTATTATTTTAGTACTATTTCTTTTTGCATTATACTCTTGTGAATAAAAGCATCAACTTATAATGAATGGATTTGCTATTCTCCATTACAGACGTATTTTCCTCTGAGTCTAGGTTAACACTAAAATCTCAAAAATTGGCTAATCTGAGGAAATCTTAATTACAATTTAGAAATTTAAAATAAAAAAATTAATTTCATTTATCTACTTACTATGAAACCTTGTTTAGCAAACTGTAATTTACAGAAACATTTTTACATGTTTAATTTTATTTGCTTCTCAGAATTACCCTATGAGTTGGGTATCATTATGTCTGTTTTATATATGTGAAATACTGAGGTGTTGGGAAATTACATAAGATCATTTTCTGACATAAGGTCATAGAACTAACGAGTGTATGAAATGACCAGAGCTTCAGTTCAGGTCTTTTGAGTGCAGAATATGTATTATTCTTTTTAATTCTCCTCTAGTCTAACTTTATTTTTCTACTATAATAAAAATGAAAAACAGGTGCTTAATGACAAACTTGTCCAATCATCTGTAGATAAGTGACTTCTTAAAAATGAATAATGTGACATAAAGATATTTTCATTGCATCCACAGAAGGGATTGATCTGACAACCTGAGGTTTGATATAGTCTGAGCATTTAGTGAAGAGTAGAAGAACACATTATATTGTCATTCTGGCTTTGGAAATTTTAGCCAAAGAAATCAGGGCAGTTCCTGACAGTCCCTTTTGATAGTTGCTGAAAACCTGCATATCCCTGATGAATTCTCCTGGGGAGATAATTACCTGGAGGAAGGAAGGAGGCAAAGATGAGCATCCCCTGTGGACTTTTCTCTTGCAATACTCATTTTCTCCTCAACCCACCAAGGTATCAGAAACTGGCATTTTCTCAGAGAGGTCATGTCACCTGTAAAATTAATTGAGGGCCGACAGATTAACGAAACGAATATCTGGTAGAAAGAAAACTATCAGCAGAGACCAGAATCCACACAGCAGACCTAGAGAGGTGAAATAAAGTTCTTCTGCCTGTTACCTGAGGATGCTTGTGCTTATCAAGGGTGTATATCTTTATGTGAGTGTTTTTAGTTGTTGTTTGTTTTTGGGGCCACGCCATGCGCCATGCAGGATCCTAGTTCCCCAACCAGGGATCCAATCCATGTCCCTGCTTTGGAAGCTCAGAAAGTCTCAACTACTGGATGACCAGGAAGTCCCAAATGTGTATGTCTTGATGCTGACTTATCTATCGAGTTCCTGCTCATCTTCCCCCTCTTGCCATGATGCCTGTCTCTGATGGCAGCTCAGCCAGTGGGCACCCATTCCTCAAAACACTCCCAAACTCATTCTCCTCAGTTAATCTCTTTAGACTCCCAAAAGGAGACAGCACAACAGGATTTTTACCTGATGTTCTATCAGTTCTTTCTCCTTTTTTTTCCCCACAATGAGAATCCCTTGGTTCTCTGTCTCAGCTACATTAACTGTAGTGTAATTTGCCTTAAAGCACTTTCTGAGAGAAAAATTTACACAACCACAACCGTTTCTGCTCCAGAAAATAGGAATTCTCTTAGGGCAGAGCAGGAACAACTCAAGGGTGATAATATTTTGTGCATAATATAAAAGGATTTTTTATTTTTGCTTTCATAATACTTTAATTTTGTTAAACAGGTATCAAAACAGCTTTAAGTTAGAGGCATCTGCAGCTACATATTTCCCTGTCCTGGTCCTATCAATGTCAATATATCATTGACATTTACTTATCGCAAATTCCTTCCTCTATTTGTGACTGCGTTTCAGTGTGCCTTTAAAAATCTCACCATTTAGCTTTTAACACCCAGGAGGTCACTTCTCTCCTGAACAATTACGGTACTTGAGAAGAAGAGGAATACTCCTGAGACAAGTGTTGCCAGATTTAACAAATAAAAATACAAGCTGTCCACTTAAATATGAATTTCAGATAGACAACAAATATTGTTTGGTATACATATGTTCCAGATACTTATTTATGGAACATACTAATCTACGTGTAATGTTATAATAAAAATAAAAATTTTATGCTAAAAATTATTCATTACCTATCTGAAAATTTAATGAGGTATTTTTATATTTTATCTGGCAATCCTATGTGAGACCAGTTTTTAGGTGCTATAGAGACCAGAGGTGGACTATGTCAGCATAAGCAGCACATTTTTTAACTTTCTGAATAGGTAGGGGGTAGAATAGTAGTCTTCCCACTAGAACTGGCATAGGAAGGGGTACTAGTTCAAATTAATATACCCCTCAGGATTGATCCATTCTGCCACCTCAGAATCAGGGTGGATGATAAGATATATCTGCTTGATAGTGTTTTATAAATCATTGCTTGAAGCTATTCTTGGCTTCTTTTGCATTTTAATTAATTATTATTCTTTCATACTTCCTCCCTGAGGTGATTTTTAAAAACTTAGACTCTATAATAATCAGTAAATTCCTAGGTCTATTTGTATGTAGATATTTAAAATTTTTTGAGGGTTGGTAAAATTTAATGAGATTTAGAATGATACAAGAGAAATGAAATGTAATTGTCAATGGTGTCTATTAAAAAAAAGCTTCTCTAGAGTTGAACTAAAACACAGTTCCTTCAAAATATGTCTGAAGCTCCAACAAAGGTTCAATGTAACTACCAGTGGTGAGAATTCGAAAGAGTCATATTGAAAATCCCCCTCAAATTCTGAGGGCTTCCCTTGTGGCTCAGCGGGTAAAGAATCTGCCTGCAATGTGGGAGACCTGGGTTCGATCCCTGGGTTGGATAGATTGCCTGGAGAAGGGAAAGGCTACCCACTCCAGTATTCTGAACTGGAGAATTCCAGGGGCTGTACAGTCCATGTGATAGAAAAGAGTTCGACATGACTGAGCGACTTTCACTTTCACTTTCAAATTCTGAATATAAAACTGAAATCTTATAGACACTAACACTGACCTGATTATAAGTCTAGAATATTGAGGTCAACAATGTTCAAACAGTTGGAGTAACTCTTTGATAGAGGAAGTCTGTTGCCACATTTCACAGCTGCACAGACATCCACTGGCCTTAATATTTTAGAAATGAGAATTTAGCTCCTACTTCAACCCCTATTTTGAAGGGGTTGTGAAAAAAACTGACATAGTCTGGACTTAAGATGGAGGAAAACAGAATCTATAATAGCCACAGGAGGCATTAGTGGTAAAGAATCCACCAATGCAGAAGGCACAAGAGTTGTGGTTTCAATCCCTGGGTTGGGAAGACCCCTTGGTAGGAAGCGGCAACCCACTCCAGTATTCTTGCCTGGAAAATTTCATGGACAGAGGAGCCTGGTGGGTTACAGTCCATGGGGCCACAGAGAGTCGGACATGACTGAGCACAATAGCTATAAAGCTACTACCAGTTCAGTTCAGTCGCTCAGTTGTGTTCGACTCTTTGTGACCCCATGAACCTCAGCAGCCAGGCCTCCCTGTCCATCACCAACTCCCGGAGTTTACCCAAACTCATGTCCATTGAGTCGGTGATGCCATCTAACCATTGCATCCTCTGTCGTCCCCTTCTCCTCCTGCCTTCAATCTTTCCCAACATCAGGATCTTTTCAGATGAGTCAGATCTTTGCATCAGGTGGCCAAAGTATTGGAGTTTCAGCTTCAACATCAGTCCTTCCAATGAACATCCAGGACTGATTTCCTTTAGGATGGACTGGTTGGATCACCATGCTACTACCACTTCCCTCAAAATTGTATAACAGAATAGTAGATTAAAGATGGCCAAAAATTCTTTTCTCAAAGTGAATAATCTACTTCCCTTTGAATCTAGATTGATCTCAGGGACTTGCTTGATCAATAGAATGCAGCATAAGTGACATGCTGGGAGTTTTGAGACAATTTTATAGGAAGCCTTTTGACTTCCACCTAGAACTTCTTCAAATGCTCTCTCTGGGAGCCCTGAATTACTAGATAACTACCTGAGACCAATTAGCTGGGAAGACCACCCAAAGGCCCTTGAACTGTTCCAGTAGAGTCTAGCTTCCCAGTCCCTCCATCTAGGCAGGCATACGAGCAAAGCTATTTTGGCCTCCATACCAGCCCATCTACTGGCCAAATACTACCCAGGGATCTTTTATGGAGGACTCAGGAACAGAACAGCCCAGCTGAGCCTTGATAGAATTACTGACCCCCGAGATTGTGATATGATAAAATGGTTTTATCTTAAGTCACTATGTGTTAGAGCAGCTCATTAAGCAGATAACCAGAAAAAAACAAGGATGTATTTCTCTTTACACTTAAAAACAGAATGAAGTGGAAGAAAAGAAGGGTTGGCTGATTAGAGAAGGTCAAAGGGGAGAGTGGAATCAGTTTCTCTAAAAGGAGATCATTATTGTGTTGGACTTGAATAAAAGATGAGTTCGGGATTTAGAAGACTCAGGGAATGTTTAAAAACATTCAAAATGTCAAAATTTTTGGCAGACTGCTACTGTGATTTTGGGTCACACTTACAACTCTGGTCCAACTTCTTAGAGATTCAGAGGGAAAACAGCAGTAAAGTCTCACTTCATGCAGATGCTGTGAACAGTAATGAATAAACATGACAAATAAATATGCTGAAAATAAGAAGTGAAAATGCTAAATACGTTAGAAGCAATCTTTACACCTACTGAAAATCCTTCATCAGATGAGTTCAAATTGGAGGTGTCTCAGGAGAAAATAACTTTGAAAATACAAACAGATTTTATTTTTTGTACTTTTATTGAAAAGTTACATTTAAAAAAATACACAGACATTTTACCATTTACAGATTGCAGATACAGATGCTCTAAAAGAGTTCATTTTATTTTGCTGTCTTATACCTCTTGCCCCTGATATCACAAACATTCCAGTCTTGTTGATATCAGCTTAGAAACCGGGGCATGGAAGCATGACCTGCAACAGATTCAGTGAACAGAAACACAGATTGTTCAATTATAAATTTTTTTTATCTTCTGTACATTATTGCATTGGGGAGCCACAAAATTATGTAGCATCATTACAAATGAAAACAGGTTAAAAATGAAGATAATGACATAGAAATACATAGATTCATTGTCTTCTTGCAGAGTGCACGAGAGGTGCAAAAATGTGCAATTTAGGAAGCTCTTTTTCTGTTTGTATACATTTGCTTAGCAACTCAAAACTGGTGAGGAAGCTCCAAAATAAGTTAAACAAAAATAGCAGACAGGTAGTAATCAGAGCTATGTTATATGGCTTTCTATTTTGTTTAAATATCACCAAATAAAATGTAAAACAAAGAAAATACATTACTTTATCTTTTGTTCTCTCAAAGAGAAAATTCAAAGCTACTTTGCTTCCTAACATTTACACAGCAACTAAAAGTGTTAATTCAGACAAGAAATACAGATCTAGTACTACACAGGATACACAGCACTTGGGTCTAAAACAGTACACGATCCCTGTCAACAAGAGTACACCAGAAAGAAAACGCGGTGATCCGTTGGTAAGATGGTATCCACAAGCAAGCACTTGTGTTCATCTATTTTTGTTCCACACTAAAATGTGCCCAGTTGGATTCCAGGATTATTTACAGACGTGTGAGGAAGACCCTAGTTTTTCAAGTCTGTCAGGAAAATATTCCATATTGTTTCTAAGCCAGATCACACCCATGGAAAAATTGTCAGAGAATGATATATATGCATATATATATTTTTTTTCTGACAAACACATTTGCAAGAAACTCAGTATTTCAGATACACAAATTGAATGGGTTCGGGCAGGGGGAGGAAAGAGGGAGACAAAGCTTGTGCTGCTCAGATTCCGAAATTACAGGAGCGCCCCCCGAAAAACACTCTTGAATCTCAGTGACTTTCTCTTTGGAGTCAGGGCTCAGGGTGGGTATGCTGCATTCTGCAGCTGGGTGCGGCACTGCAACTCAAAATGCTCGAATTGCTGAATCCTTTTTTGGCTTTCCTGCTCTACTTCCCTATCGCCTCAACCGTCTGGGGGCTTGCGGAACATCAGTACGGGGCGAAGAGGATGGAGGCGGGGGTCGCGCGGATGGGGCCGTGGCCCGGCCTCAGCAGAGCGGGAGGGATGGCTGCAGCCTGGAAGAGCGAGGCCGAAGGCCGGGGCGGCAGAGACAGCGCAGAGGACACGGCCGCCGCCGCCGCCAGGGGCGAGGACAGGAAGGCCGGTGCCAGAGGCTTCATCATATCCTTCTGGAATGCAAGTTTTGCCTAGGAGAGGGAGAAAACCAGGAGTGGGGTGGGGAGAGAGTTTTGAATGATGGCAGCACTGATAAATTTTCGTAAGTAAAAGCCAACATTCAGAAGTCAAAATTTAAAAATCTTGACCCGTCTAGATTATTTTCACAAAGCTGGTTTCAGTCTCTTGGCATATCTTAACTATAATTTGTTTCCATTTCAACTCTTGCCCCTGGGCTCTAGGTTCAGGGGAAAGCCTCTATGAATAGATACTGAAGCTATTTTATGCTGCTGCTCATAAGGAAAAACCAAACATGCCCAGAAGGTTTCTGTGTAGATTGTGGAGGAGTTCCATTCAAAATTCTGGCTTGTCTTAACCCACAATGAGGCTTTTAAGAGAATGTGCCTTACCCTTCACCTCACATTAAAAAAGCTGCACTGGGTTAGGTAACTGGAGTTCGGGACACTGGGGACCCATGAGGAGTCAAGAAGATACAGTCAGTTTATACCTCTCTGGCCACTTAAAAACTATTCCCTGAAAATCTGCAGCTAACTCAGAGTTGTCATTGGTAATGACTGTAAGTGGGCTAGAAACTATCTATTTAAAAGGAATCCCGGGTGGAATCTTCCAGTGAAGTAAGAAATCAATCCTTAATCCCTCTCTTTTGCAATCAGGAGGAGCTTTGCAAGCTGGATTTGCTTAATGCTCGTAACACCTGCTTGCAGCATCCATGGAGCTTTGGAAAAGCTGGGGGTAATGTCAGTATCACCTCCAGCTGGCCAATCCCAGCTTTCAGCCTCAGACAGAACACCACATTGGGCTAAGTCCCAGGGAGATTAGGAAATCCTTCCATCTGGGTATTTATATGACATCTATTGGTGGAACCCATTGATATTTTTGCAAAGAAACTGAAAATAGCACATATTGAGAGCAGGTAAGAGGCTGACTCTCAACATGCCTGCTAGACAGGGAAAGAGAGACGAATATACACAACCCATGTGCTTTCTGGAAAAAGAGAAAAACATCCCAGAAAGGAGGAGGATATTAAATAGATGCACTTCGTTTTTGGAAAGCAGTCCCTTTCCCCAAGTGTAACATGCTCCAAGATTCCTCAGGCATCACTGCCCTTCTTCCCAAGACTTGACTTTTCTTTATATGCTAAAGAAGGGAATCTTCAGAAAATGTCCTGTGAACAGTAAGGTATTGGCCCTTAAAGAGGTTCAGTTTCTTTCTTGT
Organism: Capricornis sumatraensis; assembly: GCF_032405125.1. Taxonomy (NCBI): domain Eukaryota; kingdom Metazoa; phylum Chordata; class Mammalia; order Artiodactyla; family Bovidae; genus Capricornis; species Capricornis sumatraensis. Next base: position 61,882,750 of record NC_091071.1, on the reverse strand, counting down.
AAGCAATCTATCTTCAAGGTGTCCTACAGAAGGGACTGAGTTCCTTCTAAATTTCCTCTCTATGAGGGCTATTTAAAGTCAAAACCCTTTCAGGACTAATTAGTGCTTAGACCCTCCTTACCCACAGTCTCTGCCCCAGCCAGCAAGGCTGCCCCACAAGACAGGTGAGCAGGCAAGGTGAACTTACTGCTAAAATGCTTGGGCTCCGCTGCAGTTTGTTGTAAGGGCTGTATTTTGGCTTTAATGGCTTCCCAGCAACTCGATCCTTATGCCTTCGGCTAGAAATGTGCTGAAAAAAGTTTGATGCATTAGCTGAATCGGTGTGTGAGTTTTATGCTATGTAAAATGTATTTCCCAGACAGAAAAATATGTCTGGTTCCTGAAAATGGGACATGCTGAGATCAGGTGAAGAGCTGGTTTCTCCATTCCCAGTTCCAGGTCCCTGGTTCTGTGGTGGTGCGGGTAAGATCACCACACTCTCTGAATTAAGATTTGCTCCCCATTATATTGTAACGCCTCTCTCCCCTTCCTTTCTCTATGGCACTCCTTGAACTTTGCCTGGTTTTACCACTGTGACTAGGGGTTTCCCAGGTGGCACTAGTGGTAAAGAATACGCCTGCCAATGTAGGAGATGTAAGAGACACAGGTTTGATCCCTGGGTTGGGAAGATCCCCTGGAGGAGGGCATGGCAACCCACTCCAGTGTTCTTGCCTGGAGAATCCCATGGACAGAGGAGCCTGAGGGGCTACAGTCCATGGGGCACAGAGTCGGATGGGACTGAACAGGCATGCGTGCACCACAGTGACTGATGAATCTGTCTCCCTAAGCAGATTTTGGGTCCTTGGAAGACAGACTGAAGCTCTACTATCTTAGAAGTCCCTGTTCAGCTGTAAGCTCCAAGTGACCACGGTGCTCCTTGGTCTCTAACACCAAGCCTGGAATCTGATATGTAGTAATAGTAAGTGAAAAGTAAAAGCATTAGTTGCTCAGTCGTGTTCGACTCTTTGCGATCCCATGGACTGGAATGGGTTGCCATGCCCTCCTCCAGGGGATCTTCCCAACAGAGAGATCAAACTCGAGTCTCCCTCATTGCAGGCAGATTCTTTACCATCTGAGCCACCAGGGAAGCCTGTAGTAATAGTAGGTGCACAGATATTTAGTACTTTTTCTTTCACATAGCACTTGCATGTTGTATATCGTAGGCATCCCAAAAGGTCAGGAAATTTAACTATGAGCACAGTGAGAACCATTAACATAGACTAGGGATACGGTCAAAAGGATACCCAAGCAACAGTGACTACTAATTCAGGGTACATTACCTGTTTGAGTTGAATTTCTGAATTAACGTGAACATCACAGATTTCACAATGAAATGTCTTGTTTTGTAGTCCTGACCCCTTACTGCCATTCTGCATCTTTAATCTTGATCCAGGTCTTGGATAGGACTTAATTGGACCAGCCCCATTACGAGCTTCAACCATAGTCTTGTGTTTAGATCCTAAGACAGAAAGAAACATATAGTAAATAGCTATTTAAGAACTATATGAAGCTCTTGAAAAGTTTATCTTTAGGTTGAATGTCCCAAAACTTTTTGAAATGACCTTTTTAATGCTAATCTGGTGCTTCCCAGGTGGTGCTAGTGGTAAAGAAACTGTCTGCCAATGCAGGAGATGCAGGAGACTCAGGTTCCATCCCTGGGTCGGGAAGATCCCCTGGAGGAGGACATGGCAACCCATTCCAGTATTCTTGCCTGGAGAATCCCATGGACAGAGGAGCCTCATGGGCTAGGTCCCCACGGTCGCAAAGAGTTGGACACGACTGAAGCGACTTAGCATGCACATAGATTTAACATATTTTCATTGAAAAAAAAAGAGGAAACCATGAGTATATAATAAAGAAAATATGAAAATATAGAGAAGCATAAGAAAATAAACATTATGTCTATTTTTACCACCCGGAGATAACCACTGGTATCATTTTAGTATATTTCTTTTCAGTTTCTTTTTTTAGTATACTAAAAAAATATATTTTCAAAATTGGGATCATGCAAATTAAATATCCTGAAAATTTCACACATCAAATCATATTTTCTTGTAATTTTACCATAATGGCTGATAATATATTCTATCATCCTGGGTTACTATAATTCGTTCAACATTTCCCTGCTGAGGGACTTTTAGGTTGCTTCCATTTTTTTTTCTCTTAGGAGTGTGTGGCAGTGAACGTTGTGTATAGAGAGATATTTGTCTTCATTTCTGTCATTTCATCATAATGAGTTTGGGGAAGTACTAGACGCTTTTGAGAAAATAAAGAACAGAACAAATTTTATCTCCAAGCTGCTTCTGCCTTGCTGTTTCTAAAGTTGTTATACCATACTTTCTTAAAATCACTCCTTTGAATCAAAAAAGTAGAGAAGACTGAACAAACCTAATGTCTGAACAACAAAGGATAAGGTATTCTGATGGGAAAACTCGATCTTGTTATAAACATTATTTAAATTCAAACAGTAGCTGCTAACCTGTGTTGTGTGCCTCTAGCTGTGACAGGGAGTTCACAGCCACTTTGCATAGTGAACAATAAAGCAGTTTTTTGGCTTTTTCTTCTTCTGATTCAGAAACAGTACCAGGCGCTCCATTCGTGCTCTTGGAGGGAGAAGTGGCTGCTGCAGGTGGCAGGGCTGTTGTGCCAGGTTTGGGAAGAAATGAGCCACCTTCAGAACTTGATACTTGATTGGAAACGCTGCCTTTTACCTTCCCTTTTTCTTCTAAGAGAGACACACAGAGACAATGTTAAGGCCTCATACCATAAAGACAGACAAATTGACATAAAGGAATTAAAAATAGAAATCTGATTTCTGCATGTAGTTTTTGAAAAAATTTTATTTTATATCGGAGTATAGTTGATTTACAATGTTGTTTTAGTTTCAAGTATACAGCAAGTGGCAACCTACTCCAGTACTCTTGCCTGGAAAATCCCATGAACGGAGGAGCCTGGTAGGCTGCAGTCCATGGGGTCATGAAGAGCGGATACAACTGAGTGACTTCACTTTCACTTTTCGCTTTCATGCATTGGAGAAGGAAATGGCAACCCACTCCATGTTCTTGCCTGGAGAATCCCAGGGACGGGGGAGCCTGGTGGGCTGCCGTCTATGGGGTCACACTGAGTTGGACACGCCTGAAGTGATTTAGCAGCAGCAGCAGCAGCATACAGCAAAGTGATTCAGTTATACATATGCATAAATCCATTCTTTTTCAGGTTCTTATCATATAGGCTATTACAGAATACTGAGTAGAGTTTCCTGTGCTATACAGTAGATCCTTGTTGGATCTACTGTATATATATGGTATATATATATGGTATATATATGGTATATATATGGTATATATATATGGTATATATATGGTATATATATATGGTATATATATGGTATATATATATGGTATATATATGGTATATATATGGTATATATATATGGTATATATATATGGTATATATATGGTATATATATATGGTATATATATGGTATATATATATGGTATATATATGGTATATATATATGGTATATATATGGTATATATATATGGTATATATATGGTATATATATATGGTATATATATGGTATATATATATGGTAGTTTGTGTTTATGTTAATCTCAAACTCCTAAGTTATTCTTCCCTACCCCCTACCTTTCCCTTTGGCAGGCAGAAGTTTGTTTTCTATATGTAGTTTGTGTGTGTGTGTGTGTGGTACGGATTTTAGTTGAGATTGATTGAAGAAAGAACTCCATGGCTTCAGTTCCCAGATCAGATCACTGCAAGGTCATGATGACTCCTGAAACATGACTTTGTTCTCCCACTTGCAGCAGGTAACTTTCTGATAGCCCTGAGTTATAAATTTTGTCCCTTTAATATATAGGGAAACCAGCTACCTTCCAATCTGATTAAATGCTATGATGGTAACATGAAATAAGGCATGCAATGGCAGTTTCATTTGACTACTGATGTTTTAATTATGACACAGAGAACATAAAGTTAAAATTCAGTTTTTATACCAAGTTAAAATTTTAACCTTGGGGAATAGGGCAGAGGGGAGGGAAGAAACATAGTTAATTTTGGTTATGATTGGTTAAGTTTTTGCTGCTCTTTGAATAGCCATGCAGTTTACCCAAAATAAAAGACTCAAAGATTCTACTCATTATACTTATTAATTACTGCCAATCTGAATCATAAGTTTTAAATAATGACATTAACCACAAGCACAGTATGAGGATTAGCCAAATCATTTACAGATGTCTTGGCATTTTGATCATGTAGCTACTAAATGTTTATAATCCTCAAGGCCCATGTGCAGGCTATAAGAGGGGTCAAAGTGACTTTAACAGAGTCTAACACTTTGGAGTTCATTTGCTATTCAAGACAGACTCTGTTCAGTGGCTCCTTTGAGAAAGAAGCTGGAGCTTCTAAGGCAAATACAAAATTCATCACAAGTTTAATCCTAGTAGAGCCTTGCTCTTAGAAAATGTCTGTAGATATGCTGATAAACTCTCATTAAGAGAGAAAGGGAATTAAAACTGAAAATCTATTTAACTGCCCTAACCACGTACCATGGACTTGGATGACCAAGAAGGAAGGAAGGATGAAGGAATGATAAGGTTCTGGGTGTCTCTTCTGTATTTGGGGCAAACCAACACTTTCACACACATCAAAAATGACCGGAGATGGTATTTCTGCTTAATTGATTTAGGGATCAGCAGTTGATTTCCATTCCTTTTCCTGAGTTGGATTCATCAAGGTCAAGACTAGACACAGCAGGGATACTGTAGATAAATTTCAGCACCTGGGTGGTGCTGGAATAAAGGAAAGCTCAGATCCCTTTAATCCTTGGTCTCTACAATCTCTAGTCCTTTTTAGAAAGTTTATTAAAACTTCAGGATACCATGAAGTATGATGGAAAACATCTCAGGCTTTTACTACACTGACCTCAAATAGTATGAGTGAAGGAAGTAAATCAGTCTTCCTAAATGGTAATAGTAAGTAAGTTAGATTGAAGATTACTTCAGGCCTGGTATTCTCTTGTCTATAAGGATCCCTCAGATTGAATTTGCAATTTTCTAGAACTCACAAAGCAGTTATGCAGATGATAATGGCAGAGAGTGAAGAGGAACTAAAAAGCCTCTTGATGAAAGTAAAAGAGGAGAATCAAAAAGCTGCCTTAAAACGCAACATTTGAAAAACTAAGATCATGGCATCCAGTCCCATCACTTCATGGCAAATGGATGGGGAAACAGTGACAGACTTTATTTTCCAAAATCACTGTGGATGGTTACTGCAGCCATGAAATGAAAAGATGCTTGCTCTTTGGAAGAAAAGCTATGACAAACCTTGACAGCACATGAAAAAGCAGAGACATTACTTTGCCAACAAAGGTCCATAGCGTCCAAGCTATCCTTTTTCCAGTAGTCATGTATTGATGTGAGAGTTGGGGCATAAAGAAGGCTGAGTGCCAAAGAATCAATGCTTTTGAACTGTGGTATTGGAGAAGATTCTTGAGAGTCCCTTGGACAACAAGGAGATCAACCAGTCAATCCTAAAGGAAATCAACACTAAATATTCACTGGAAGGACTGATGCTGAAGCTCCAATACTTTGGTCATCTGATGTGAAGAGCAAAGTCACTGGAAAAAGACACTGATGCTGGGAAAGACTGAAGGCAGAACGAGAAGAGGACAACAAAGGATGAGATGGTTGGCTGGCTTCATCAACTCAATGGACATGAGCTGGAGCAAACTCCAGGAGATAGTGAAGGACAGGGAAGCCTGGTGTGCTGCAGTCCATGGGGCTGCATAGAGTTAGACATGACTTAGTGACTGAATGATACAAAGCAGTGAAATACTTCAGTAATCTTTTAAGATTTGTTTCTATGGTATTACTCAGTTTCTTGTGATGGGAGCTTAAGTTATTGTGTAGCAAAATCCTTCTTGGCTTCAAGCAATCCATAAAATATTTTATATAAATTCCTAAGGAATCTGACATGTTTTAGTCATTTAGTCATCACTCATTCTGTCTTTTATTTATATTATTTTAATTTCCCTTATGTTGACCTCCCTCCTATACTCTTACATAGAACTTTATAATTTACTAAGTGCTATCACTTACATTATCTTTTAATCTCTTACAACAAACTTGTGAAAAACATAAGGCTGAAGATTATTTCTACCTTAAAAATGTGGAAATGGGGGCTCATTAATATTCAAAAACGCCCCACAGATTATTAGGTAGCATCAATGAGCATGATCTTTTCTGTAACTATTCACCATGTAATGTATTAATCTTCCTGCACAGAGAGGACTTCACGTGGCATTAACATTATAAGAGGCATACATTAGTCACCTGGAGATGTGAAAAAGCTATTTCTTTGTTTTACAATTATAGCTTAGTTTTAAAGCATATTTACCTTAAAAATATTTATGGTATTCAATAATCATCTGATTCAGGGTACATTGAGAAGATGGACCAAATTATATCTTTTTCCTCTGTGTCCCTATTTCTTTAAGAAAAAGTACACAGATTTCCTTTTTACATCTCCTTTTCAAAAGAGGTCATTTACTCATTAACAAGGGCATATTAATAATATGCTAACTGCTGACAATGTGCTAGATACTGAAGAGCATAGTTCTGATAAATAAAGTAGGTATAGAGTTTAAAAAGGGCTTCCCTGCTAGCTCAGCTGGTAAAGAATCTGCCTGCAATGCAGGAGACCTTGGTTTGATTCCTGGGTCGGGAAGATCCACTGGAGAAGGGATAGGCTATCCACTCTAGTATTCTTGGGCTTTCCTGGTGGCTCAGATGGTAAAGAATCTGCCTGCAATGCAGGAGACCTGGGTTCAACCCCTGGGTTGGGAAGATCCCCTGGAGGAGGTCATGGCAACCCACTCCGGTATTCTTGCCTGGAGAATCCCCACGGACAGTGGAGCCTGATGGGCTACAGTCCATGGGGTCACCAAGAGTCAGACCTGACTGAGCCACTGAACTTCAAGCATAGCACAGACTTTAAAAAAGTAATAGCTTAGCAGAAGATATAAGAAATTCACTCAGAGATCTCTAATTTATGACAGAAACTGGCAAGAGGCATGAGAATCTAGAATTGAAAGTAATTATGTTTGGTTAGGAAGGGATTTTTCATTAAGGAAGTGGCATCTGTCTAGGTTTTGAAGATGAGTTTCGAAGGTCAGATTTAGAAAAGCATGGAATGGAGTGGAAAGGAGCAGGAAGTGAATGGTTAGAAGTGGAAATGTGAGGGAATGTTAGGTGTTGGAAAGCCTGGGGTTTCCTGGTGAGTACCTGGTAGGTCAGCACAGAAAAGGGCAACAGGTGTAATCGGAGATATGAGGGTGGATTGAGTCAGAAGGCAGAGAATAGTTTAAAACTATTAAAGTAGATTCTGCTGCTAAGTTGCTTCAGTCATGCCTGACTCTGTGTGACCCCACAGATGGCAGCCCCCCAGGCTTCCCCATCCCTGGGATTCTCCAGGCAAGAACACTGGAGTGGGTTGCCATTTCCTTCTCCAATGCATGAGAGTGAAAGTGAAGTCGCTCAGTCGTGTCCGACTCTTTGTGACCCCATGAACTGCAGCCCACCAGGCTCCTCCATCCATGGGATTCTCCAGGCAAGAGTACTGGAGTGGGATGCCATCACCTTCTCCGAAAGTAGATACTAAGGACAGCTGTTTCCCTTTTAAAAAGTTATGGAGTGTTTAAGATTTACACGGTTTCACATTTAGATAATTTATGTTTAGTTTGCATGCCCTAGATAGATCAGAGTCTTAAACTTTGAGAATATTAGGAACATATTGACTTTGGAAATGTGTAAATGGTTTCATCATATTCAGGGGATTATGCTGCTGGATTGATACTAGCTAGTCAATAAGACAGATTCTAAAATCGGGAAAGTCTCTGATGCAATAGTTTGTTTAAATTCTGACTTTCTTTCTGGATATGTATACTTATAAGCATCAAAGCCTAATTTTAATTGTTAGATATTTTTATCAAAGTCTGTTATTTCTCTTCCCTTACTGACATTTTTACAGCCTTCTTATTTTGTGTATTTGAAAGTTTAATTAATGAACTGTTTACTTCTGTTTCTTTTAATAAAGATGCATGTCATCTGGAACTTCTGGTTAATATGAATTCCAGTTTCAAGTATTCCCTCACCTAATGTTAATTAGCAGGTTTTCTGACTGTCTTAATTATTTTCTGATTACTCAGACTCCTTTCTTAAGGTTTTATCCTGCAGGATTTTGAAGCAAAATTTGCTAAGCTACATCAGAATTGCCCTTTATAACGAATATCCATAATTTATGCATCCAAATGAATTTAGTTTTTCAAAGTAGCTTTCTTGAAAGGTCCCACTCTGGTTCACTTATTTTCCAAAGCTCAAAACATTTTGAAAATCTCTCTTTTTGGAACATTTTCATTTCCAGTTGATAAACTAGGTGAAAGAAATCAGTTTTAAATATTTGTGTATCACTTTTTTTTTTAACTCCAAAAATTTTACTTGAATTGACCCAGCTTAACACTATTTTACTTATATATAGCCTCAGAGCACAAATACTCTGACATGGAAGATGAAAAGAACATGTAAGAATTCTGAAATCAGTTTTTAGAAACTAATACTGTTGGTAATTAGAAGAGTCATGTCCATTTACAGGTCTTGATTTTAAAAACAAAATAATATTCTAACTATATCGTAGATCTTATTTTGAAGTAGAACTTTGGAAGCTATAATCAACTTTTGATTTCACACGAGGTTTACTCTTGAGTTTAATGTTATAAATAGAAGTTTTTTTGTAATCAGGTGTCAATGGCTTCAATAACAGATAACAGATATCAATAAGATACATGCAGTATTTTATATGATAAATGCTTGATATAGAAAATAAAGTTAGACAAACATTAAAAAAAAATTAAAATCGCCCATGATTCTATCATCTAAAATAAAAGTCAACAAACTTTTTTCTGTAAAGCACCAGATAATAAACATATTGGGCCTAAAAAGGCCACACAGTCTCTGTTTAAACTTGTGCTAAACTTGCTGTAATAGCAGGAAAGTAGCCTTCTGTACATGTGATTATGGCAACCCACTCCAGTGTTCTTGCCTGGAGAATCCCAGGGACAGGAGAGCCTGGTGGGCTGCCGTCTATGGGGTCGCACAGAGTCAGACACGACTGAAGCGACTTAGCAGCGGCAGCAGCAGCACATGTGATTGAAAAAACTCAGAAAAAGAGGCAGATTTAGCCTGCAGGTATCAGTTTGCTGATCCTTGATTTGGATGGTTATGCTTTGATATCTATTACTCCACATTATTGTATATAATAGTATATATGAATAGACAGAAACATAATGTTCTATTATTAACATTTGTTGCTTAGCAATGTATCAAGAATATCTTTCCATTTCAATAAATATAGATAGAATTGGATCATGATTTATAACACCAAATGATGTATACTTACATGGATATACTATATTTAACAAATCTTTTGATATTTAGGTTATTTCTGGTTTGCACTTTTACTATTGTTAAAAAGATACTGAGTAGGAATTCTTTTACCTGGGAATGAAGCCCACAACCCCAAACTGAAAGCAGTTGGTATCAAGTAATTCAGTACCTTAGAGACAGTCCTCAAAGAACCCCCAGACACATACTGGTAGCATTTAAAAATAAGGTAGTAGACTTATCCTGTTACCAACACCCTATCACCTACCACTTGGACTGTATAGGGATTGGAGGACTTGCTGGCATTGTAAGTTTCTTGTCTGGTTGGAGGCTTCTGAATCCAGACAAATAAGTAAAGCTAGATAAGCATGTAACAAGGGGACAATGGTATTTCATTCCCCCATCATACAACTTTAGTGATCTGTCCCTCATGCCAGGTGAGGTAGAGGAAAGGAAGGCTGGACAGAGATGAGGCTGAGAAAAGGTGGCCAGGCTTGAGCCTTGCATTGGTACAGACACAAGAGGGCTGATCATCAGGACCCCAGCAGTAGGAGCCTGCGGAGTGGACCTTTGGTGGCCAGGACTGAGGAAGAATTGAACCACGTGGAGCCCTTACACATGGTCTTTGAGAAGCATCTGGATACCTGCCATGAAGAAGGCATCAATAATTGTCCTTAAGTACCAAAGTATTTGCCCTCCCTTCCATTCCTTCTCCCATCCCTAAAGATTGGAAAGGGCAAGAATCAGAAATGATATGATGGGGAAGAAGGAAAAGGCAAGCTATGCCTCTTCCCGTGGTCCAATCTGAGCCAGGATGAAGGCAGTGTTCAGCTGGATAAGAGCCTAACGTTGCAGATAAGACCAGACTTTCTTCTGATATCTGACAATGCCTTTGAGGAATGAGAAAGGAAGATTCAACAGAGTATATAGGCAATCATGTTTGTATGCCACTGAACTCACATATACTCAATAAACAGCACTGTGTACAGACAGCTCTGTATACTTGTATTATAGTTTCCTCAGGAACTAAACTTTGAAGAGAAATTTTGAGACAAAAAGCTTGTGATGCACATTGCCAAATTGCCCTCCAGATGGTTATACAAATTAATACTCTTAGAGCTTTGTAAGAGATTGCTGGCTTCCCTGTACCTTTACCAGCCTAAGCAGCCATTGTTTTTGGCCAATATGACAGATGTAATACAGTACCTCATTGTCAATTTGATTTTCATTTATTTTTATACTAAACAGGTTGAATATGTTTAAATAAAACTAATGATTTGCATTTCAAAGTAATTTTTTAAAAAATTCTTAATTCTAAAAGGGAACAAAACTCTTGAGCTAAATGCATTTTTAGGAGTTAAAATTTTTACACTAAATATGTAAACTTTACCATAATAACAAGCCTCCTCTTATATACAAGCAATATATATACATATCTGTGTGCTCAGTCGCTGATTCATGTCCAACTCTTTGCAACGCTATGGACTAGCCTGCCAGGCTCCACTGTCCTGGAATTTTCCAGGCAAGAATACTGAAGTGGGTTGTCATTTCCTACTCCAGGGGATCTTCCTGACCCAGGGATCAAACCCAGGTCTCCTAGGTCTCCTGCACTGGCAGGTGGATTCTTTTACCTCTGTGCCACCTGGGTAGCCTATATATATATATATATTTTTTTTTTTTTAATTGAAGCTTGTTGATTTACAAGGTTGTGTTAGTTTCAGGTGTATAGCAAAGTGATTTAGTTATACTTACATATATATCTATTCTTTTTCAGATTCTTTTCCCTTATAGGATATTATAAAATATTGAGCACAGTCCCCTGTGTTAGACAGTAGGTCCTTGTTGGTTGTCTATTTTACATGTAGTAGTGTGTATATGTTAATCTCAAACTCCTCATTTATCCCCCCACCTTTCTTTCCACTTTGGTAACCATTAGTTTGTTTCCTATGTCTGTATACGTAACTAATATTGTTAAGTTGGTTGAAGCAGTGTTCTTAGAAGCTGAATTCAGAGGCTCAATCCTTATTTCAAGAAGTTTACTTTCATGTAAAACAAACAAAAAAATGACCTAGTAGATGTTCCTGGCAGTTATAGCTTAGAGTGATAGCAAAAGCAGCCGTAATAATCACAAATTAAAAGCCAGTACTAGTTGAATACTCTCTATAGACCAAGCAGTATGGTAAGAACTTATGGTCATTATCTCATTTATTTTTCATATCCTCTAATGAGGTACTGTTAACTATCTGTACCTTTTTATTTTTTATTGAGGTATAACTTATATAAAGTACACACAGTTTAATGAATTTATACCTATGTATGTATTTGTGTCCCCTTCATGGATCACAGCCATGTCATGGTGAAGGGGCTTGCATAACTCAATGAAGCTATGAGCCATGCTGGGCACGGCCACCTAAGACAGATGGGTCATAGTGGAGAGTTCTGACAAAACGTGGTCCACCGGGGGAGGGAATGGCAAACCACTCCAGTTTTCTTGCCATGAGAACCCCATCAACTGTATAAAAAAGCAAAAAGATATGACACAGAAAGATGAGCCCCCGGGTTGGCAGGTGTCCAATATGCTACTGGGGAAGAGCAGAGGACAGCTACTAATAGCTCCAGAAAGAGTAAAAGAAGAGCGTGGCGAAGGATGAGATGGTTGGATAGCACCACCGACGCAGTGGGCATGAATCTGGGCAAACTTTGGGAGTTAGTGAAGGACAGGGAGGTCTGGTGTGCTGCAGCCCATGGGTCACATATTCGGACATGACTTAGTGACTGAACAACAACAAATACATTTATGTTAACCTAAGATATACAGAAGATATAAGATATTAATATATAAGATATAGAGATATAGAATGTTTCCACCACCCTGGAAAGGTCCATTGGATCCCCAATCAGTTGATACTGCCCTTCCCTCCAAAGATAACCACCATTCTCATCTCTATCAACTTAGATCTGTTTTGCCTATTTTTGAACTTCATATAAATGGAATTGCCCATATATATTATTTTATACTTGTCTTCTTTCATACAACATTATGTCTGAGATTCATCCATATTGTTGCACATATTATAGAAGTTTGTACTTTTCCTGATGGTTGGATAGTATTCATTGTATGACTGTGCCATAGTTTATTTATCTGCATTAGTATTAATGAGCATTTGAAATGTTTCAATTTTTGGCTATTTTGAGTAATGCTACTATAAACATTATTAGACCTGTTTTTGGTAGACAGAAATAATCATTTATGTTTCCTATCTATCTCTACACATATATATTTATCTTTAGTTGATTCTGAAGAGTTTTCCCAAATGGCAGTACTGATTTATATTTCTACCAGCAATGTATGAGAATTCCAATTGTTCTACATTCTCTCTAATAAACTGTATCACTCTCTTCAGTCCTTTTGACTTTAGCTGTTCTGGTGGGTGACTAATAATATGGAACATCTTTGCATATTATAGGCTAACTGTATATCTTCTTTTGTGAAATAGATATTTCCCTCATTAAAAAAAATAGATTGTAAGCTTTTTTCTTAATGATTGATAGGAACAGGAGTCCTTTTTCAGACACATGTATTATAGATTATCTCCTCAGAGAGTGGTATGCTTTCCTCTCTCTAATGTTGTGTTATAATTACAATTGTTCATAAATAAAAAATAACCGAGTCTTAGACAGACTAAATAACTTCCCACATTCATTCAGTTACTAAAACGGTAGAGCATGGATTCAACCACAGGCTTCTGATCCTAAGCCAGTGCTTCTTATTGCTCTTCTGTTTTGAGGGAGTAGGGATTAAGAATGTTCAGTCTCAGTAATACTTTTTTGAAGGCCTGACATTGTTGAATAAAGGTAAGTGAGTGGATGGAAATGTCTTTATATATCTTAGTTACATGATGCCATATAAACATAGCACATTATAGGCAAAATTTGCTGAGAACCAGACAAATAAGTCTGTTTTAATAAAGTTTCTTTAAGGTTGCAAATTTGCATGAAACCTAGGAAACCTTCTTAAAGGCATATCTGTTGCTTCCGTGTTTTCTTCTCTGAGTTCTCACTTCTTAACTAATTTCCTAGAAGGGTTAATGGACTTCCACAAGAAAGTTACGATGCTCTATGTGAAGTAAAAATGTCCTTGCATTTTTGTTTTTGATAACACGTGTTGGTTTATCAAGTTATACAAATAACAACTAAAAATATTTTCTGCCACTGAGAAATGGCAAAGATTTAAAGATTATCAGAGAGGGAAAGATAAGATCTAGTATCTGCTTGATTGAAATGTGAAGCAGCAGAACCATTCTGAGACATATGTGAAGTTCACACCACTCTACCAAGTAAGTCCCATCTAAGAATACATCATAAGGAAATAACCATCTACCTATCCAACTAATTTAATAATTATTGAGTACCTGTGACATTATCCTAGGCACTAAAGTTAGAGGTGAAAAGACCAGATCTTTGAATCAATGAAATTAATTATCTAGTGGTGGAGCCAGAAGTATGTGTGTGTATATATATATATATATTTTTATTTATACAAATACACATATACTTTTATTACATGTGTATACATTTATAAAATGTATGTTAAATACATAGAAGCAGGTATAAAACATGTTTATATTATATATATAAGCATATATAAAAATGTATATAATATATACATATATGTATATACATGCATATATATGTATAATGTGTGTGTATATATATATACATAGTCTCATAGTATTAAGGGTACTAGGAAAAATAAAGCATGGCATGGTAATAGAGTCATTTCAAGCCTGTCTAAAGAGGTAATATTGACAGACCCTCGAATAAAATAGCAGGAATTCTGGGAAGAAGAGCATTCCAGGAAGAAAGAGTAGCAAGTACAAAAACCTTAAAATGACATGAGCAAGATCAAGGTGAGTGAGAAGAGCGAATGCAGGCTGTGAGGCGAAGGAGCTGATCAGAGGCCATACAGTCTGACAGAACATGAGAGAAATTTGGATGTGATCAAAGCGTGATTTCTGAGTCTCCCGAGGGGTGATCTGAGCCAGGTTTTCCTAAGATCATCCTCACTGGTATGTGGAGAACTTGTGAAAGGATAACAGGGAGATGAGTTAGGAGACTACTGTAGTTGTCCAAAAGGGAGCCGATGGTTGCTTGGACCAGGGTGGTAGTAGAGAATCGAGCAGTATGTTTAGGATATATTTATGGGTAGAAACAACCAGACTTACTGGCTGATTAGATGTAGGGTATCAGAGAAAGGAATCAAGGATTACTACCAAGATTTCAGCATGAACATTTGGTGAATGGTGGGTGGTATCATTCACTGAGATTAGAGATAATGGTATTTAGGAGAGTGACCAAACTTCCTGGTCTCTCAGCCAGGAAAACTTCGGTATTTTTAGTTCTGTTTACTGATGAATAAACCTAAAGCAAGTGACTTAAGTGATTGGTGCCTTAATCTGAACATGTGCAAAATACCATCATTTTCTCCTTGGGCTCTAAGAAACAATAAGATTGTAAAGGTAAGGCAAGGACTTCAGGCAGAAGACACAATGAAAAGTTAATAGTTTTGGGGCCTATGCTCAAGTGATTCACAGTTAATGAGATCAAGGTCATGCTCTGTTTCACATTTAAGGGCTGTGGATATCTAAATCTGTGTCTTGTGTTGAGTACCGAAAAAAAAGTGAACCAGTCTTTAGAAGTAAATCACCGCAAGTGGACAATGCCAGCTCACACCCCAGGCCCCAAAGCAATGAGTTTTTAGGAGCAATAGTATTCATTCAGTTACATATTATTTTTATCATTATGCCTTCAAAATACTTAAATTTTGGATAGAATTTTAATATATGAATTTTGCTTTCAGTGAAAATGCAATAGGTCCTCTGTTTATTATGCAGTCATTTACCATTTGTCAGAGAGTTTTTGAAAAACTATGAGCCTTGCTCACTCACACCTATCAATGTCTTTCCAAGCCAAGCTTTCCAGAATAGCAAAGGAGTTCCAATTTCAGAAAGGTGCTCAGGAAACAAGACTATAATTTCAATAGAATCGTACTTTGTGCTTTCTGAGGTCACTGAAGGATACTGCTTGTCAGTTTTTGCAATAATTTCCCTTTTTACACTTGATACTGCACAAAAAAGATTAGGCACCAGAAGCAGGCAGTGTAAGGATGGCTGGTCATACTCTTTCCTGTTTTCACAAGTGCATTGTCCAACAACTCATTTTTATTTCAAAAAAACAAAAGAAATGCCCGGATTATAGCTTAACACTCATGAAAGCAAATTAGTTCACTTTGAAACAGAATTCTGAAATCATTCTCTTCATTTTATCGATTTCTCAATGATGAGAAATGAATGGGTGTCAGTCAGAGGACCTACGTTCTTTGTGTGGTCTTGTGAGGAATGAACCTGAAAAGCCCAAGGGACTCTGCACCAGACAAAGAAACATGGCGGACCAGTATGTATATCAACTTGTGTGCTGCAGAAGACTTCTTAAGCCTCTGCCTCACTTGTCTACTTCTTATCTATGCTCTGACACAGTACAGATGATAGAAACCACCAACTGATGACACGTTTTAAAGTTTAAGATAGAATTCCATTAAGACAGTTAATGGATGTGTGAGGGAAGGGAGGAAACAGCAGCATACGAACTGCAAGATGAAGCCAATTTGGTACCTTGGAGTTCTTTGCAAAACAAAATGTAATTAGAGATGTACAGATGCTGGAGCATCATCACTGTATCGGTAGATGCACAAAGAAATGAGGATTCATTTGTAGTCTAACAGGACTGCAGCTGTTAAAAGAGCAGGAAGAGAAGACCTACATTGCAGATAATGTTTGGATATAACAGTTTGCCTCTCTTTATTTATTAGATGTTTTCTTAGAAGGTGATATGCAAAAAGATCTTGGAAAATCTAGTAATAATCTGAATGCACTATTTGAAAGAATTTTTTTTGGAAAGTAGAGCTCTTTTGGTAATGGAATAACAACATACACATTTTTAAGTTCTGTAAACTTACAGATTAGATTTGCTTAATTAGAAATATATATAGTAGCAAAGTTATATACCTGGAGAAAATGTCAATAAATCAGACAAATGGGAAAACAAGTGATTCTATAAAGGAAATACACACAACCAGTCAGCTTGCCCAAGGCAGGTTTACCCTTTTTCTTAAGTCCTCTATTATAAACACTGCAAATCTCTCATGAGCAAATGTCTGGCCTTCCATTCCTGAGAAAAATGGCCCAGCTGGATGAATTTCCCACTGATGTTACAGTTTCTTCCCTCTGCACCTATTTTGTTTGCATCTCTGAGGAAAGGTAAGTGCTTCCACCTGGACTATCTATCTTTTAAATCTCTTCTCTCTTTCCTATAGCTCTATTTTGTTTCTATTAGGTTCTTTCTGTTTACAAAATGCTAACATTTTCATGTTCCAAAGCCTCTGACTTGGTTCTCTCATGGAGCTTTCCATTTATCTTTTCTTTGGCACTGAACTTGCAGTGGTCCTGTGCAGTGGCCCTTTCCCGTTCCTCTCTCCCTGTCCATCCTTACCCATCTGCAGAAGCCAATGGTCTCTCTTTAGTATTCTCTTGCACTGGGCATACAAGTTCCTTCCTGAAATGCTCTACCCAGTTGATGTCCACTACCCTGCCCTTGCCTGGTTCTCCTTCAGCCTCGATAAAAGCTCATCCAGGACTTGTTCACCAGTTCCTATTCTTCTGCCTGCCTCTAGGTGTTGACATCCCTCAAGGTCATTTGTTGTCCTCTTTGTGTATTATGTGATCTAATTCACTCCAGTGACTTCCTCTACCACACTGACAGAGACTCCTAAAATCACAGGTCAAAGTTCTACAGGTTCATAAACCACCCCTCTCCGTTTCCCTAACAGTCTGTGGACATATATTTCTGGGCATTTCCAACTCAACATGCCTGATACTGAATGAATGAGCTGCTCCACATAGGAACGCTTCCAAGAAGTGCCCGTCAATTGATGACCTTCCAGTTGTATTAGAATTGTCAGCAAACACTCCTGAATTCTTTCCTCTTTTATCCTCTACATTTAATGAATGACCAAAATTTATTGATACTACCTCCTAAATACCTCTTCTGTAGCCTTATTCACCTTTTCATCCCATAGACATTTATTCAGCATCTACCATCTGCCCCTGCCTCATTTCAGGCCCCCATTTTATCCTCCTTGGATCATCATAAAACTTCTTTAGAGATATTGTTACTTCCAGTCTACTCTCCAAGTCTTTCCCTCTCAACCCCTGCTCTACGTTCTCATAATCCTCTTCATATAATTATATTTTGATCTCACACTAACTACAATGTTTCACACTTAAATGTATTACCAGGATAGAGATATTCTTATGCTCTAGAACAATGTTTTAATTCATTTTTGTGTCCAATATTCAGAAAACCATAGGTGGACAATAAGTTTGCTGAAGTAAGGAATATTTAATTCATTGCAGTGTTTTCTAGCCTCACAAGTAAAAATACTAGAACAATCCACTGTTAACAGCCAAATCATAACTAGTGAAATGAATATAAATAGAATGGATAAATACATTTTAGCCATTGATTATGTAAAGTACTTGAATAATTATTTCCAAAGGTTTTATATATATGTTTATATATGCATATCAAATATCAATGCATATAAATCTTTAGGAATCCTACACAAACTTACATATAAATAATAAGCATGTACCTTTGCCAGAAAATTTAAAGTACATGTGAAAACACAAATATCACAAAAATATAGCCAGACCTCTTTGCAACTTAACTGGTATCTGGGTCTCAGGAAGATTTCTCATGGGCTCTTTGTGTTTGGAAACTCATCAGAGGTTTGTAGCCCAACAACCCACCTGACCAATTAGTAACCGTAAGCAGTCAGTAATAAATTACATCATACTATACTCATCTGAGTCTAACTCAACAGAGGAACTAAAAAGCCTCTTGATGAAAGTGAAAGAGGAGAGTGAAAAAGTTGGCCTAAAGCTCAACATTCAGAAAATGAAGATCATGGCATCCAGTCCAATCACTTCATGGCAAAACAGTGGAAACAGTGTCAGACTTTATTTTTGGGGTTTCCAAAATCACTGCAGATGGTGATTGCATCCATGAAATTAAAAGACGCTTACTCCTTGGAAGCAAAGTTATGACCAACCTAGATAGTGTATTGAAAAGCAGAGACATTACTTTGCCAACAAAGGTCTGTCTAGTCAAGGCTATGGTTTTTCCTGTGGTCATGTATGGATGTGAGAGTTGGACTGTGAAGAGAGCTGAGCGCTAAAGAATTGATGCTTTTGAACTGTGGTGTTGGAGAAGACTCTTGAGAGTCCCTTGGACTGCAAGGAGATCCAACCAGTCCATCCTGAAGGAATCAGTCCTGGGTGTTCATTGGAAGGACTGATGTTGAAGCTGAAACTCCCATACTTCGGCCACCTGATGTGAAGAGCTAACCCACTTGAAAAGACCCTGATGCTGGGAAAGATTGAGGGCAGGAGAAGAAGGGGATGACAAAGGATGAGATGGCATCACTGACTTGATGGACATGAGTTTGGGTGGACTCCAGGAGTTGGTGATGGACAGGGAGACCTGGCGTGCTGCGGTTCATGGGGTTGCAAAGAGTCGGACATGACTGAGCGACTGAACTGACCTGATACTCATCTGAGTTATCAACAATTACATGATTGATAAACTTACGCAACAATGCTCTTTAAGAAATTCCAAGTACTATGTCTTGTGGTATTATTTAACTTTCCTCACCCTTTTAGATATCAGATGCAGGTTTTGTATCCTAGTGATGATACCACTCATGACCAACCCAAATCCCTAAGACACATAATCATTAGCAGGTGGCCTGAGACTGACCCAGTATACTCTGAGTCCTATAATCACCCATCTAGGCCTCCTCCACCTAGGAGCCTCATTTGGACTTGATCTAATTCCAAATGTCCACAAGGGTTACCCATGTAGAATAGTATTGTCTGACTTATTTCACAACACCTGCTAGTTAGCTCACCTGCTTTGATAGTCACAAGACTTCTCATTGGAATGTTGATCTCAGTGCCCCACTTGAGGGTGAATTGTTGGACCAGTTTGAAAGTGGAAAGAATAAGCTATATAGAATTCTCCATATGGCTTATGATATGTAAAACGAAGCAAAGGACTTGCATGACAAGCTCAAAAACACCAAAAAGCTAAGTACCTACATGGAAATGAAAGCTAGTTTATGAAATTCTCATAGCACTAAAATATTATACATTGGGTCAATATGATGCTTGCGGGCCCTTTTCATCTCATGCCACGTTACCATGGCTCTAGCTAAATTCCAGAAATCCTGTCTCTTCAAGCATGGTTTATCACTGTGAAGCTTGCTAATTCCTAATTAACTATGTTTATGTCTAATTTTCATATCTTGGCCTTTAGACTAATCCTGGAAGCACAGGAAATTATCTATAAATAAAAGTGACTCTACTGAATCGGAATGTGCATGCACTTACGATTAAAAAAAAAAGCGTATTTAAGTAACTTAGGATCCATCAGTCAGGTGGCTAATTTTATAAGTTCAAAACAGGTCCTGTGCTGTAATTTTCTGCCAGGCTCAGTAGTGACTGAGGACATCCCTGCCCTTTCCATTTGAAAGCCTGTGTCAATCAGGTTCTGGCCAATGGGCTACACCCCCTTCAGTGATTTTGTGACCCAGTGAAATGATTGTCACTGCTCTCCTTGTCTGAGCACCATATGACACCTGCTCCATTGTCCCTTGTGCCACTTTATTGGAGAGTAGAAGCTGCCAGTCTTGCACTCAGATAAAACAGTTGCATCTCCAAATATCTCCATGCTGGAAGTTGGCAGCTTATACTCTGTATCAGTGAGCTGGCACTGATATAGTGAACTTGTCACTTCTAAGTGAGCACAAAAGAGGGCTTATTTGCTAGACCTTGAATCTAATGAACAGCTTTCTCCTATTTTGTATAGTTTTCCAGTCATTTGACTTATACAATAGAGAAATCATATTTCGACTTCTTCAGGTTAAAAAATTGCCCCTTTTCTGATTTGTCATCAAGAGGTGTGACACAGTTATTTCTGAGGCAGCTTTATTATGGAAAACAGAATAAGTAACTCATGTCACTCAAATCAAATCCCTCGGGGAGTAGGTCCAGTAGTGATTCAAAAGCCAGGAATAAGATTAAAAACCAATTTTCTAGGTGGAATGAGGAACAGGTTCTTTTTCTTCTAAACTAATGGCCTTTCACAGAGGAAACATTCACAAGGTACAAGGGGGACATTTGAATTCTCTTCCTCCCACCTTCTTCCTTTCTTTAGGAATGCAGACTTTAGGCTTAGCTTTGAGGCTCCAGGCAGGGTGAGGAGCACACTGATGATGGAAAGGTCAGCCTGAGAGATACTGAGGAAACTGAGTCCTCACCTACAATGTCTATCTTTACCTAATAGAGAATGTATAAAACATTGTCAGCCAACAAGTTTAGTGCCTTAGGCTGTTCCAAGGAGACAGGTACAGGCTTTTATTCTGCATGGACTTAGCTGGGTACTGCCTGCCCTAAGGAGACTGTGTAGACTTTCAGGGGCTGGACTGCCCAGGTTTACGTCTCCATTTCAAATCTAGCATTTGTACCTAAATTCAATCTGCTGCTTTATTGCAAAGTTGTCAAAACCAGCTTTATATTTAAGACATACAGGTTGCAGGAAAAAGTCTGTCGACCAGAGAAAGTCTCCTTTAAAAAGGTGAGATTGATTTAAGAAGCCTGATCTCTAAAGGGGTTTGTCTAGGGTGTCTCATCATGGTTAGGGGTACTGCAACATGGGGGCTTATGACTGTGACCACGATGAAATTGAGCAAGAAAGAGATATGACATTGTACTGCAGACTGTGAGCTTTCCAACTATAATACAAAACAAATGGCTAAGAGTTTCTTTCCTGCCCACCTGTGCCCCAAGGTATATAAACCTCATTAAGTCATTGGTTGTGGTGGTGGTTTAGCTCTAAGTTGCATCTTACTCTTGCGAACCCATGGACTATAGTCCCCCAGGCTCCTCTCTCCATGGGATTTCCCAAGCAAGAATAGTGGAATGGGTTGCCATTTCCTTCTCCAGGGCATCTTCCCCATCCAGGGTTTGAACCAGCATCTTAAACCCACGTCTCCTGCACTGCAGGCAGATTCTTTACTACTGAGCCACCAGTAGGACGCTAGAAAAGACATCATAGAAAGGACGCTCCATCAACTCATTAGAAGAAGTTCTTTTGCAAGTAATATGGTATGTGGAGAATAGAGAGAAAAACAACAACAACAACAAACCCACAATCCTCTTAAACACTAAACAGGAGTTTTTAACGTGGGGTCTGTGGACTTCCAAGAGGTCCATGAGTTCTCAGGATCCATGAACTTGGATGACAAAAAGATATATTTTCATTTATCTCTAACTGAAATTCACCATATCCTTCAATTATAAATGAAGGCAACAAACTACAGCAGTCTGGGTAATACATTTGCCTTTGTCACCCATACATGTCAGATATTTTTAAATGAGATATCACAGTTGTCATAGAAAGGTTAAATACTGTTTAGCAACACTTCAAAATTATGGCAGATATTAGACCAGCTGTTAGATCTTATTTAATGCATTATTGGTATAATACTGTATCATAACAAACATTGACAATGGTATTTTAATACAATTGGTTTCCTTTGTAAAACTATAAATTTCATTTTATGGGTTTAAAAACACCATTCAGAGAACAGGCTTCACTAGTCAGCCACAGGAATACAGTGGCTAAGACTCCGCACTCCCAGAGCAGGGAGCCTGGATTCAGTCCCTGATAA
The DNA here is from genome assembly GCF_032405125.1 of Capricornis sumatraensis. Lineage (NCBI taxonomy): Eukaryota > Metazoa > Chordata > Mammalia > Artiodactyla > Bovidae > Capricornis > Capricornis sumatraensis. The sequence goes on along the minus strand of NC_091071.1, from coordinate 61,860,406 downwards.
GGGAACTAGATCCCACATGCTACAACTAAGAGTCTGCATACTGCAACTAAAGATCCCGCATGCCACAACTGAAAGCAGCCAAATAAATAAGTTAATAACAGAATAAAAAATTAAAAGATTAGAAAAAGAACCATTGTGTTTAGGCCCATCACTTCATTGTGCCCATACTACCTTCATTTCTGTCCCTCACCATCATTTCAACTACTTTCTCACCGACATCCTGAATTCCTTCTCTTGTCCCCAAGTGTTCTTTCATTGTCTCAGATGTTTAAATAGGGCAGTCTCTCACATCTTCCACTGTATGCAGTACTGGTCCTTTTTCTGAGAATCCTCTTCCCTCCACCCCTAACCAGAGCCTCTGTGTCTCTCCCAACAGACAGAGACAGCTTCAGTCTCCTGCCTAAGCTTTTCCTTCGTTCCCAGACTAGGTCAGCATCCCTTTCTTTCTGTCAACCTTGTCATCATCTGTTCAGTAGTACCCTTCCAGCTGGATGCTCTAATGAGGGCAAAGCCCACACTGGCCCAGTTCACTATCATGTATCCAGTGTGTAGTGTCAGGCTGGATACCTATGGGAACTCAATAAATATGTGTAAATACATGCACCAAAAAACCATTCTCTAACTTATGCTTTAATATATTTTGTAACTTTTTGATTTAATGTATTGTTCTCTTGTTTCATGTTGTTACTTTTATTTGCTTTAAAGCGGCATAATATTCTATGGGGTATAAGTACTTTTAAAAAATAATTTCCCTAGCTGATCATCTTGTTTTCAGTTTTTACTAATGCTGTGATGAATTTCTTCATGTATATCATTTTATTTTTCTTGCTTTGTATTTAGGATTATTTCCTTAGTATAAATTACAGGAAGAGGAGTTAATTCATCTATGGGAATGAACATTTTTATGGTTCTTGATTTATTCTATGACATTGCTTTCCAAAAGGAGTCTCTCAATTTAAAATGCCATAAATAACATAAATAGAACGTTTGCTAATGATTTTTCAAAGTACTTAAAATGACATTTCCTAGACAGTCATCACTGGATTGGTCAGTAATGGGGTAACATTTTTGTTGAAAAGGATAACATAAAAAACTTCTCTTTAACTCAAAATGTAGTACACTAATTTCCACATGGAGGAAAATATTTTATTTGTTAACAGAGAACTAAGGACAAAGATATTGTGCTAGGGAAGACAAATTGTTTTACCTTAGATATAGTCATTTTGTTAGTTAAATGGGCAAAATTCATTGAAGACTCTATCTGAAGTTCAAATATTTGAAAGCAAGGAATAAAATAATCTCTATTATGACAAGAATTATGTCATTTCATATTGAAAAGACAAAGAACATACTTTCTAGAGGCTAAGTAATATATTAATAGCATACAAGAAACAAAAATTTAAATACTAAGAATTTTTTGCAAGATGTTAGAAATAAAATGTATGGGCTGACAGATTTCTCTTTATTTAAAGACATACATACCAGCAGGGACTTGTCAGGCAGGGCTGTGTTTCTCCTTCTAATTCCATGTTCCCTCCTACTCCTTTGGTCTCAGTAGCCAACCTGGGCTTCAGGCTAGGCTGCTTCTTCATGAGTAGTACTCAATTTTCTCCCTCAATACATGAAGTTGTTTTGGGTTGTCCCTTGTTTTAATATCCTAGCTACACATAGAACAGATTGTTGACTTAGGAGGTGGGGTGTCCATCTTATTGAATATGAAGAAAAAGAGCTAACCAGCTAACCAGTGTCTTGTTGGAGAAGGCAATGGCACCCCACTCCAGTACTCTTGCCTGGAAAATCCCATGGGCGGAGGAGCCTGGAAGGCTGCAGTCCATGAGATCCCTGAGTGTCGGACACGACTGAGCGACTTCACTTTCACTTTTCACTTTCACGCACTGGAGAAGGAAATGGCAACCCACTCCAGTGTTCTTGTCTGGAGAATCCCAGGGACGGGGGAGCCTGGTGGGCTGCCGTCTATGGGGTCAGACACAACTGAAGCGACTTAGCAGCAGCAGCAGCAGTGTCTTGTTGCCCTGTTCATATTCTTGGGGGGGGGGTACCAGAGCTTACCCCGTTAAATTCTTCTTAATGATAGTAGTCTAATATATGCTGACTATGTGACTGCTGTGTGCAGGATGCAATACCAGCATCTGCAGGGGACATAATGGATGATACGTTAACCAGTGGGAGACAGGTAGAAAGACATTTCCTGCATTACACAAATATGCACAGAAGAGCAAGAAGGGTCCTTCCACATCTTTAAATGTCCCACTGGGAGAGCTCAGGTTTATCAGACCCTAATGTCCTGGAATGAAGACAAAAATGCAAATAATTGAACTGAGCTAATAAATCAAGTGCTTCGCTATGGCTTAGTGGTAAAGAATCTGCCTGCAGTGAGACTCGGGTTTGATCCCTGGGTTGGGAAGATACCCTGGAGAAGGAAATGGCAAGCCACTCCAGTATTCTTGCTTGGGAAATCCCATGGACAGAGGAGCCTGGTGGGCTACAGTACATGGGGTTGCAAAAGAGTCAGACTAAACAATAACAACAATAAAACAAGCACATAAAGGGATGTAAGTGTAGGTCACTGTTGCATGGCATGAAATGGTCATAAACTCAAAAGGACAGTGTCTTCAGTGAGCCAGGCACATTTATTGACTCATTATTCCTGACAACAATCGTGGGAAGTAGATATCAGCTCCCCCATTTTATGGATGGGGAAAGAGAAGGTCAATGAACATTACTTAGTCAGAGTAAAACATTCAGTGAGAGGTAGAGATAAACAAGCTTATGCTCTTTCTACTACATGCTAGGCAGGTAAAGGTACTCAAGAATCATACCTTGGTTACTATATCTTTATCCAGAGCTACTCAAAAATTGATTTTTAAAAAACAGTTGTAAAGTAGAATGGGGAAAGAAATAACCCACATTTCTGAGATGTCAGACCCAGTGAAAAAGAATCTCAGTCTTCAAAAAGCATGTACAGTAAAGTTCATGAACCTTCATCTAAAGGCAGTGAATCATGGTAGAGAATTTGAGGGATCACCTGGGTGAGACCTTGAAACTACTTTTCATCTGAATGACTCTGAGCCATTATTTCCCCTCTCTGGGTCTCATGTTATAGTATCCCTCAAAGGATTTTTATAATTAAATAAGATAATCTATATAAAATGTTTAGACATTGGTACTTTGTGCAGATTACAACAAACTGTGGAAAATTCTTAAAGAGATGAAAAAGTTGGCTTAAAACTCAACATTCAGAAAACTGAGATCATGGCATCTGGTCCCATCACTTCATGACAAATAGATGGGGAAGCAATGCAAACAGTGAGAGACTATTTTTTTTGGCTCCAAAATTACTGCAGATGGTGACTGCAGCCATGAAATTTAAAAATGCTTGCTCCTTGGAAGAAAAGCTATGACCAACCTAGACAGCATATTAAAAAGCAGAGACACTACTTTGCTGAGCAAGGCCCATCTAGTCAAAGCTATGCTTTTTCCAGTAGTCTTATATGGATGTGAGAGTTCGAGTATAAAGAAAGCTGAGCGCCGAAGAATTGATGCTTTTGAACTGTGGAGTTGGAGAAGACTCTTGAGAGTCCCTTGGACAGCAAGGAGATCCAACCAGTCAATCCTAAAGGAAGTTAGTCCTGAATATTCATTGGAAGGACTGATGCTAAAGCTGAAACTCCAATACTTTGGCCACCTGATGTGAAGAACTGACTCATTGGAAAAGACCCTGATGCTGGGAAAGATTGAGAGCGGGAGAAGGGGACGACAGAGGATGAGATGGTTGAATGGCATCACTGACTCAATGGACATGAGTTTAGCAGGCTCTGGGAGTTGGTGATGGACAAAGAAGCCTGGTGTGCTGTAGTCTATGGGGTTGCAAAGAGTCAGACATGACTGAGTGGCTGAACTGAATTGAACCAGGCATATAATGATATACATTAATTATCAGTTGTACTGCTGTTAAAGTAATTTTTTTGCATATAAGTCTAATAAGCTTGGATCTGTTTTATCTGTTTTCTAGAATATACTATATTAGGTGCAGCATAATAAAAGATAATGATAGCTGACTACCACAAGGGGCAGCTCTCGCCTCTCATTGAAAGTAGCTGAAATAAGACCACACAGGAGGACCAAAAACAACCTCCCTCTCCAAAACTGTAAGAACATCAATAATAGTTGTTTTAACTATGCTTTACACTTTGCAAAGTCCTTTTGCAATCATTTCATTTGATTCAAGCAACATTACTGTTTTGTAGGGAGGGCATTACTCCCACTTTACCAATGAGAAAAGAGAGTCTCAGAGAAGGGAATGCCTTCTCTAGAATCATAGCTAGTCAAAAGAGCAAAGAGTACCACAGTCTATACATGTGCTGTGCAGTATGGTAGCCATATGTGGCTACCTAAATAAAATTAAACATGCAGCTCCCCAGGAGCACAAACCACATTTCAAGAGCTGAATAGTTCATGGCACTCGTGTTGGACAACCCAGATTACAGATCACTTTCTTCACCACAGAAGGTTTTATTGTTATGCTGGTCTATAGAAATGAGAGCACCAAACCATTACTGCATAATACTATGCCCAGTGTCCACGACAGTGAGCCTGATTCTCAGAGAGAGATGTCAGGGAAAAGGAAAATACTTTAGAAATGTTTTTATGAAAAACACTAAACTTTTAGCTCTAATTATAGAGTTAAATTTGTGTGGCACTAGGCTATAAGCATCATCAGAACTGCCCAGAATCCCCCAAAATACCTAGAACCAGTGCTCTGCAAACAGAATCTACAAATATTTATTTAGTTGTTCTATTTCATGATTGACTCATTTCAGGAAAATATGTCAGTATAAGAGAATTCTTCCCGAAGCAAATAAATTGAATGTCATAAAAATGTAATAATCTTTGTTAAAATCTCAAGGGAATTTATGTTTGTACATTTATAAAATTTAGTGTACATACAAAGTCTTTTTATATTTCAATATCTATTTGATGTAGAAAAATTGTAAATAAATGTAATCAAAAAGAGATGAATGCCAGTTAAAATAAATATGTTTGAAGATGAGAAATATTTTTAATAATGATATAAGCCTTAAAATAATGGTTTATAGCATATCCCCAGTAAGTCATAAGTTAACAGATCCTCAGTAAATCATACGTTGGTCTTAACTTTTGGTTCATTTTCTTAGAGCAACACTAGGAAATAACTTTTAGAAGTGGAGAGCCTGACAATAAGTGCTCGGTATTACTTTAAAGCAATACAGAATGCTCAGAAGTTTCAGAAGTTAGTTTCCAGAGGATGACAAATACTTGACTACACAAGAGTCATCAGCCTTGCCTGGCAGGATGGTGCTGTCAAATTCAAGGTGCACGGACATAGATGGAGGCAGTTTCATTTTTTAAATTGACTTTGAAAGTCTTAATGATATATGTACATTTCATGGAAATATGAGCTTTACTATAATGGTCTGTTCTCTTTAGACAGATGGGACTCAATTTATGTTCTACATGATTGTATCCCAGAATTTCAGCCTTAAGATGTTTGTCATAATATAGTTAATCGATTATTTTATGAGGGCTACTAAATCTTGGCCTCCTGAATTTGGGTAGATGCATGCCGAATTTATGATGGCGCTTGTCTAAAAATGACAGATGCTGCCAAAGCAGAAAAGTATCATTTTCTTCTACTCAACAGCACAAGGTCTTGGTGCGAGAGACAGAAATGGGGGAAAGAGGCATTTACAAAGGCCTTGCTGGCTAATCAATGGAGTCCTGCAGCAGTCTGTGGAAATGAGAAGCTGTCAGATGGGAAACTTAGCCCCATTTGTAACAACACATAAAAACTGTGAAACACACAGGGGAACCCATAAAAATGACGAGGCGAGGGTCTCCATTTGTATCTTTGGCAGAAAAACTCTTCGACAAAATTGAAAAATGCAGTTTCATAAAGTAATGGGATGACCATAAAAAGCTGAACTGTAGCCTTTCCAGGCAAATCGTACTGATGTACTAGTTGATAACTGCTCTGGGTTCACACCTGAGGAATTCCCACCATGCAAAAGCACATTATGCTGAAAACTAAAACAGGTTTTGAGATGTCCTCACTTCTTTCCTTCCTTCTTAGGTATTTTCTGGGGCTGTCATCTCTATCTCCATGTTATCGTCATGGGTATAGGATAAACAGGGCTTCCCAGGTGGTGCTGGTGGTAAGGAATCTGCCTGCTAATGCAGGAGACACAAGAGACGTGGGTTCAGTCCCTGAGTCGGGAAGATCCCATGGAGGAGGGCATGGCAACCCACTCCAGTATTCTTGCCTGGAGAATCCCATGGACAGAGGAGGCTGGTGGGCTATAGTCCATAGGATCACAAAGAGTCAGACAGGATTGAAGTGACTTGCACACACACATACACATAAGGGATAAACAAAACAGTGTTTCTGAGCCCAGTGGAAATCTTTTAGAGGGGTGGTCCAAATGCTACTGCAATTGTGGACAATATTCAGGAAAATCCACTGGACCCCTGAGGAGGCAGCCAAGGCTTTGCCATATTGGTGATGCTCTTGCCCTCTGCTGTCCTCTATCTCAAGGAGTGTGTCTGCCTCCAGTTACATAAAGTCAACAGCTGTCAAGCAGGAGCTTTGAGAATACTTGCCATGTACCTAAAATGAGTGTTTTCATTCAGACTTGTCCTTGAAAAAAATCTCTAACTCCTAAAGCTTTGGTCTCTTGCAGTTAAATGAAACAGACAACATATTGCACAGAAACGAAGGATTATCAATAAAACAAAGCCTTAATGGCCCTTTCACTGCCACCTCTCCTGCTGAAAAATACCAAGAGACAGCCAACAGTTTAAAAGTAATACATAGTCCTACTCAATAGTCCTTAAAAAAGTGGGTTAGTGGTTTCTGACTTTGCCCATTGGGACACTTGTATTAATTTTTCCAAGTCAGGAAAGTTTAGAAGTAATGGGAACAGTGGAATCTGCATGGGACAAGAAGCCCCTAGTTCCTACTCTGACTCTACTGGGATATGAGTGGTGTAAGCTCACAAAGCCATTTCATTTTTCTAAGACCCAGGTCCTTCAATGTTGCCATATTTTTGGGAGCAGCTTGAAGATGGCTACTGTACGTTATTTTTCTTTGTAGCCCTAGGAGACAATACGGTAAAACGAACAGAACCCCACTACTTCGGAAGCTCCTTGGGAGCAAGAAAGTGTCTTTCTGTTGATTGTTGTACCCTAGAAATGGCAAATGTTATAGATGCACTACACTACTTAGCTGGGAGGGATTGGGGGCAGGAGGAGAAGGGGACGACAGAGGATGAGATGGCTGGATGGCATCACTGACTCGATAGACGTGAGTCTGAGTGAACTCCGGGAGTTGGTGATGGACAGGGAGGCCTGGTGTGCTGGGATTCATGGGGTTGCAAAGAGTCGGACACGACTGAGCAACTGAACTGAATTGAGCTTAGCATAGATAATAAATACTTGCTGAGTGAATAAATGGATATAGAGTTTATTGTGTGCATGTGTGAAGGAGGGATACTAGTCTCAGCCTGACCAGTCACCGAGTTGTTGAGAGGGTCATACGAAAATAGTTACACGACGGGATTTTACAAACAGAACAAACCCAAGGTATTCCTATTGTTACATTTTAAGCAGAACATGTTGGTTCCATCATCTTTTGCTCTTAATTGCATTTATAAATATATTTATAGCATTTTGAATCATTCCATCTGCTTTCATCTTTTTAGACAGCAACTGATTAAAAGCTGTTTAGTTTTAAATAGCTTTATATACTTTGAGCTAGACGTGTATTTTCCCCATCTTGATACCTAATTAATTAAAAAAATCTTGTGCCAAAGACTAGACATATGGACCATTAGGGTGAATTGTCACAATATTTTATCTCTAGGTTGATTATCAAAATATTTCATTATTTTCACAAAAAAAGGTTTTCCAAAGGCTCTGTTTTTTGAGCCTGCTATGAGTGGTTAAATGCTGTCACAAAGAGCATTCAACTTGATATATGGGGCATATTATCACAGGGAAGTGTACTGTCATATGGCATTATGACACTTGAACTCCAGGGAGAAATTTGGGTAGAGTGTCTGGCCAATATGTTCTAGCCATTTTCCTGAAGTTGCCTAATGCTTGCTGTGTCTTGACCCCAATTTTCTCAAAGCACATTTATCCTCCCTCCTACAAAGTTTTGAACTCCCACTGATACATCGTGAAAAGTGGGGATAAATCCTAGAAGACTAGAAAGCTATTTCTTTGGATTTTATGTTTAATTCTATTCTAACTTCTAAAAAGTGAATAGGACAGCTATCCTTGCCTGAAATAAAACATATTTAGCTTTTTTCAATCATGTGGTCAGAGCTTCTTATAGTAAATGAAATTCCTGTTACTGTAGTTTAAACTCATTTTCTTTACAGACTTGAAAGAAAAAAAAAGAGAAAGCTTCCGATAATACCCTGAACTTTTTTTATCTGATAGTTTCATTATAACAAATCTCAGATCCAGACACAACATGATCAAATTATGTCTCCAAATGCATCATAAAAAATGTTGCCCCAGTTGCTAAAATAGCAGGTAATAAGGCTTTTCTAGCTCTTAGAAGATTGTTAGGTCACTTCTTAGAATAAATAATCTGTGTTCTCAGGGAGTAAAGTGATATCATCTGTCAGTCCCATACTTCTTGTCAGATTCTTTGAGATGATATTTTTTTCTTGACTGATTTTCAGTGAATCCCCAGATGCTGTACTCCCAGAAGCTCCCTCTCTTAAAAGCTGGCTATTTCCTCTTCCTCAGGATTTGCCCTCATTGAACAATACTCTATTACTAAGTTATTGATGCTAAAATGTGAGAAAGGAAACTGAATCACTAAATCCTTTGGATGCTTTGAATGCCTGGATTTTGAAATCTGGTAGCTGAGACATCATGTTACTAGCATATTCCCTTTTTACTCAGATATCTCAGAATCACATAGACACTGCTTAAACTCACTTGATAGGAACTCTTCATTCAAAAGAAAAAAATCAATGCTAGTGAATTTCAGTCTTGAAAGAATTATCAGTCAACCACGACTTCTCACTGTGACTGTTACTCTACTTTTTGGCTGACTCCTTACAGGCAGAGTTGTCTGAAATAAAACACTTCAGTCAGTTAAGTACCACACTCCTTCCTATTCCCTCCCCCTTCCCTCTGTGACCCACCTAGACTGTTTATGAAGGTGTGGTCCCTGGGTCTCCTATTCTCCTAAAGTGGGGTTTTAAACAAAATCAAAACCAGTTACCAAAATGTCATGACTGTCTCTCATAATAATGTTATGACAAAGGGAACTTTTTAAGGATTTAGAACTAGGTGGTCAACAATAGGTTTTGTATTACATTATTTAGACCAGATTTCCCATCTGGGCAAACTTTATAATTTTCTAACTTGGAAATTGTACAAGACACATGTGTAAATTCTTGCTTAGAAGCCAACATTTAGTTGAAGGAGAAAAAAAAAAACCATATATCTATTTAGCAAATATAACCCACTTTATTTTTAAATAGTGGCATTTTTCAACAGCTTTGGTATTGCTTTTATAGATATAATAGGACAAATTAAATGTTTCACTAGTATTAATATTTAAAACATGGAGAAACAAAAAAGTAATTGAATGACCTAACCAATGACTTGCCTAATAATTTATCAAGATTTTGAGTATGAAAAACATGGAAAAGTGAGGTAACCCTCAAATACATATAGCTTCCATGACTTTTAATCCAAGTCTGGACAATGACATGGTGAGTGAGGTCAATACTGTTGGACAACAGGTATTTTGGGGGATACATAGGGGAGTGGCAGAAGAAGCAGAGGATGTGGGATTAAAGCCCACCACACAGCTACTGGAGAAGAGACTCTGGGCTTAAGATGTTTTTCTCTCCCCACTGTCATCTCCTAGGGTTCTTCTAGATCTCAGTTCTCTTTCCTTGTTTATACCACTACTGTGCTTGATCTTGGTGTATTCCTATTACCTTCTAGGCAAACATGATTATTTGTAAAGTCTTAAATAAGCTGAAGGAATGGAGTGACAATAACCTCCACTGTTTTTATCAGTTTGCTTATAAGGACTACGGTGGATAAATAGCACAATTCAGGTAAGAAAACCTTTCTCAGAATATTATTTCATAGAGGCAACAATATCCTGTAGAAAATGAAATCAGGCAGGAAGTCAGAGATGATGGATCCTGGTCTTCCAAACACTGGGTAACGCTGGGCAAATAGCGGATACAATGTGGACCTCACCGTGGCTTGCTGTTTTATAAACTGGAGATAATATTTGACTCTAATAACTGATAAGTCTGGGTTAAAGATTAATTTGTTAATATGCAAAAAAAGGTTTTGTTCTTTAGAAGGGGAGAAGTGTGATGTAATAATTTAGTATTTATTATCTGTTCATCAGGTATCATGATTTAGTGATCCTATCACACAGAGAATAAAAGTCTTTTATCACCAAGTTTGAATCAGCTCATTCATTCCAGGCTTCAGAGCTTTGGGCACCAGCATCTATGGGACCTCACCAATAATGGTCCCTTTTTACATAGTCTCTTTGTCCGACGAGGGTTTTCTGAATCCTCCTCTTACAAATGGATTTGTTTTTCTCTCAAGCCCCTAGGAAACCACAGGAAAGCATTCTTAAGTCTCCTCCTGAAATTCTATAATGATTTGGAGAGCAGAAGGAAATCAGAAGGGCAGTGTGAGTCTGAGTGCTTCCAACAACAGAAACGTGCCTAAAGAGAGAGTCAAATGTAGGAGAAAAGGACCATTCTCTCAGTTTTCCTTCATAGGCAGTCACTGCAACGACTCCTACACCTTAGGTGCTGACAGGTGGCTGTGAACGTGTGAAAGCCTATTAAACATCCAATTTCATGGTACACCCACTAGAAATACAATTTTTTTCTCTTCTTCCTGAGTCATTCAGTTTGAACCTACTCAGAAAAACTGCTGATTCACTGGGACTATGAAATAGAGACTCTTCTTAAGAGGCCCTTCCATGAGTAGCCCATTTCCGATTATATAAAGTTCTTTTAGTCAGTTCATAACTGTGAAAAGTTCCTTTAAAATCTTTGAGTTCATTTGTAACTCTGAGGGGAAGTCTACAAAGACCTTAAAAATCAATATCTTTTATTACTGGACACATTTCTAGATTCACTTAATAGTGTTACTCTCTCAAAAAACTTTACTCTGTTGCCCTTCAACTCCCCTTTACTGGGGTAAGAAAATATTAAAAAATGTCTGTTAATAAACAAGTTTAAGAATTTCTTGACTGAAAAAGTCCATTGCAAAAACCAAACATAAAATGAATAGAGAGGAATAATAAACTCAGTATTTTAGACCCATTTCTTGATTTTTGTCTAAACACAATGTGACCAAGAAGCTTCCACTTATTTTCATGCATATATATATTTACACACACACATATATACTTAAAGGTATATATTTAACAACATGGAATGGTAACATATCAAATGCTCAGATTCCGTGCAAACACACAACCTTTCCTGGGAAGGAAATATATTCATATTATACAAACAAATCATGGAGAGTAACATGCAACAGTGGAGGGGAAGAGAACGGGGTAGGGACAGAGGACCAGGAGGAACACAAAGAATGTAAAGAACAAAAAGTGTCATTGACCTGATTTGTCAGAGTTGTTGCCTGTGATGGGAGTGATGGAGCAGCTGGGATTAGCCTTTGCGCTGTCCTTGGAAGAAACCATTTTGGGTTTATTTTTCGTTGCCTCTAGTGCTTTGACCTTCTTGGCATGTTTACTTCCTTTGTAGTGGGCCTCGGCCTGGCTCTACAAAGGAGAACAAATCAGGCTCATTGTTTTGCTACTTACAAACACCACAATGGATGATCATGCAGGAAAAAATACATTCAGTCATAGGCACCACAGACATTTATAGCTCAGCACTCAACTACGTTTTTGGCATTTAATGAGTAGCAGACCAGTATCTAAGAGATTTGTGCATACTGAGACCTTCTATACAACACAGAGGATCTGTGTCTTTCAAAACCAGACATTATACAAGTGGACAAAAGGGTTAGGGCAAAACTGGGATGAAGGTGAACTTTGTCATTAATGTCTTCCCACCACTGCCCATCGGGGTTGCTTGTCAAATGTTTGGCTGACAACAAGCACCTTGAGTGTCCTACCCCGGTAAGACCTTACACGACCACTCCATTTAGTTTCCCTTTAGCTACAAATCTGTCTTCCCTGCACCTATATTCCTCTTGGCTCTGCTCTGAGAGCAAGTGATGTAACAAAGCAACCAGCTAGTGAGTGGAAATGGCACTGCATTGTGGAGTCATCTCTGCGTGCTTAATGTGTCATTCTGATGACTCCAGTTCTAAGAACAGACAATATAAGCCACAAAGGAAATAGGGACAATGCTTGTTTATGACCTCAGATGTGATTTGGAAGTCAAAGCAGTTAGTATTACATTCATGTATACACAAAGCATAGGTGAAACTGCGACTTCAATACTAAATAAAAGAAAAGAAGAAGAGTGATCAAGGCAGGTGAATATTAAAAATTTTCAAAAGACAAAAACAAGTTATGGAAAAACAAGAAAACATTTAGTCAATTTGCTGATTTCTGGAAAATTTCCCTCTACCTAAAGAACAAGGATTTTACCTTTTTGGCATCTAGTATAATGCACATATTAACTGAGGAATTAAGTATACTTGCTCCAATTTCAGAGAAGGCAATGGCACCCCAAATCCAGTACTCTTGCCTGGAAAATCCCATGGATGGAGGAGCCTGGTAGGCTGCAGTCCATGGGGTTCCTAGGAGTTGGACACGACTGAGTGACTTCACTTTCCCTTTTCACTTTCATGCATTGGAGAAGGAAATGGCAACCTACTCCAGTGTTCTTGCCTGGAGAATCCCAGGGACGGGGGAGCCTGGTGGGCTGCCGTCTATGGGGTCGCACAGAGTTGGACACGACTGAAGCGACTTAGCAGCAGCAGCAGCAGCTCCAATTTCATTTAAAACAGACCCCAAACATATAAACAAACTAAAACATATATTTTATGTAAAAAACCAAACATATATTATATGGTAGATTAGCTTGGTTAGAAAGGTAAAGATGCTGATAAGCCTGTTATATAAAATAAGAAGCAAAAGCGAAAGTTTCTGTTCAAAGATTCCTAAAATAATAACTTTTTAAACTTCAGTTTTCCTTATATACACTTGTGTGTGTTTGAAGACGGTAATATTCATGTTTTCATCCATTTTCCTCAGCAAGCAGAATACAGGTAGTGTGTGTGTGTGTGTCTGTGTGTGTGTGTGTGTGCACATGTGTGTAGGTAGATGTGGCAATGGACAGAAGGAGCAGGATTTACTTCTACATTTCAATTAAATATGTGATTTTCCTAGCACATAACCTGGATCCCCCAAGGTCAACAGATTTGAATTGACTATACTTAGTCCCTAACTTTCTGAATATTTTTTCATAAATATCATTGTAGACTGTCACTGACTTATCATTGTTCTTAGTTGGTTTGCTCAAGGACTTCTCATGCTGTTCTCTGTCAAGGTAAAAAAAAAATCCAATCCTAAGGGAGGAAAAAGTGTAATATTAAGTTTTCTTAACATCTGAGAATGGTTAAATCCAGCAAACACTGTTGGGTAGGCATAAATTAAGAAAATACACAAATAAAAATTTAAAAATTGATAACATGAAGAAATAACAACAATGACCAATATTATTGAGCCTCTGCCAAGAACGGTTTTAAGTGTATTATATGTGTTTGCTCATATAAATATCATAATACCCTGTGAGGTAGGTACAATTATTGGACAACACTTTACAAATAGAACAGTGGGCATGAGAAGTTACATACTTTATCAAAAGTCACACAGGTAGGTGTAGAAGCCACTTTGCGGATCTGAAATGCTTCAACGTGTAACCCTATTTAACTACATGTTATTGTTGTTGCTTCAGTCACTAAGTCTTGTAGAACTCCTTTGCACACCAGGCGCCTCTGCCATGGGATTTGCCAGGCAAGAATACTGGAATGGGTTGCCATTTTCTTTTCCAGGGAATCTTCCTGACCCAGGGATCGAACCCATATCTCCTGGTTGGCAGGTAGATTCTTCAACGGTAAGCCACTAAAGGAGCCCATTTAACTATGTATCCTCACTTTAAACATATACATAGACTAAATTCATAATATAATTTTATTAGAAGTAAAAAATTACATGCAAAGCACACTGTTTTTAATGACTAAGTGAAGGATTATACTTCAGTAGAAGTTTCTGTGAGTAGGGAATATCTTCTTAATTCATGGAAATAAATTTATTGGATTGAAAAAGTTCATTTGGACTTTTATGTATGATGTTATGGAAAAACTCAAATGAACTTTTTGGCCAAACCAACACTAACATAGTACGTTAGGCCTGAACCTTCTGTTGAGTAGCCAAGAAAGGCCCGCTTCTTTGGTATATAACAACTTCTACAAGACATCAGGAGACCACCTAGTAATTCATCTTACCAAGTATACTAAATAGTGAGATGTTACTTTAGTGTCCTTGGGCTAAAGAAACAAGTTCTCTAAAAAAAAAAACCCTCCTAGCACAAGATAAGTGGAATGTCACTTCCTCATTATTATTTCCTGGCATCCTTGCAGAAAGCTAACAGCATCAATTAGCCCTTGGGATAAAGAGCCAGATAAGTGACACCTCACTGGATGCCAAGATGGAAAGAGCTCTCTTGAGCCGTGATTCACTTTCCTTTTGAGTTCTGGGGCCTTGAGAAAAGCGAAACAAGCCTTCTTCACCTCTGCTTGCTGCTGTTTGTGAAAGATCCTGAGTTAAGACAGTGGCAGACACCACTCACTCATGCTGGCATCTTCCCAGTTCCCTGTGGTATTCTCGGTAGCAGCACTTTGCTATCCTCAGTACTGTATCTGAGGTGTCAACAGCTTCTAAATCCTGGGCAGATCTTCAAGTGAAACTGAGACATTGCTAAATAGCAACATGATTAACCTGACTTCATTATCTGGGAATCTCCTTAATTGAGGAATGAAAGCAACAAGGACAAGAGCCAGAGAACCTATGAATGAGGCAAGACGATGAAGCCTGATCAGCGATGGTTCTTGTATCATTTCTGAGAGACTTGGCTAACCAAATGGACTTATTTTATACCTCAGCGACTAATCAGCAGACACCTATTTATCTGGCACTAATGGTTTGTTTTCTGATTCCCTTCCCAAAGTACCTCTATACACCCTAAACTGGCAGTAATCAAATAAACCCCTTGCCAAGAATTGTCAAAATCAGAGAGTTACCCAAAGCATCATACTGACTTTCACACAGGAATTCATTCTTACAGAGGTCACTCCAGTAGCTACCTGACCACCCAATAGTAGAGGAATAGCTTGGACAGGAGATGACATCCTGGGATTTTATTTTTTCCTTCCATTCATCTCTATTACTAAGGCCCCTCACTTTCTGAAGTCCTCCACTTCTCTTAGGACCCTACTGGTCCAAAGAAAAAAGATAAATAATGAGATAATGCATTACTTTACAAATAAAAATGCAATAATGAGAAATTCGATAATTCACTGAGCTCCCATATCTGTTTTTTACCTTATTTCTATTTTGGACTGCAGAGAGGTAGATAGGATCTTGAAAGAAGACACTGAACTAAGTTTTCTTTGCACAGAAAGAACAGCTCAAACACACACTGGCAAGTGGCTGGAGTAAAGTCACTGGAGGAAGTCCTCAACTATTTATTTACTAAGAGACCCAACTGTTTTGCATCTTAAAATGTCATTGGAACTGTTCCCTTAATTACAGAAAGTGTATCATTAAAACTGTTGGTATCCGATTTTTCTCAGACCTTAGATTTCAACGTGTTAAGCAGTGTTAGATGGGAAGAAGCAGAGGCCAGTTACTTTTCAAAAAAAAAAAAATGTATATACTCTATATACTAAAATGCCAAATCAAACAGATGTCAAACAAACTACCATAAAACAGCCTAAACTAACAAGGGGAAAAAAACCCTGATTATTTCACAGGGAGTTACTTAGCACCTGCCATATGCTAGACATAGTGAAAGATGAAAAACAAAGGCCCCTTGCTCACAAGAATGGTAGTTGGAAGAAAAGACGAACGTATAAATAACTATAACCCAACAGAGAGTGAAACTATAAAATGGAAGATAAACTGGAACAAAGAAGTATGGGAGTCAGAGGAGAGGTAAACCTCTTTGGATTGGAGGAGGACCGCGGAAGCTTCATGGAAAAGGAATATCAGAGCTGTGCCCCACTTCTAGGCTGGAGTTCTGAAGAGGCAGTGTGGAGGCAGAGGCATTTCAGGGAGAGGGACCAGCATGTGCTGGGGGAGTGAAGTCCTGTGAACTGTGCAGCATTTCCTGGGCATAGCTGCTTTTCAGTATCACTAGAACACAGACATATAAAAGAAACAATGGGGAAAGGCTGCCGCATCCAGCATTATTATCCAGTGTAAAACAGAAAATATAGCATAGTGTTCCACAAGTAAAAACAATGTTCTACTTGTAGGCATCTTTAATATAGATGGCTATAAGAACGTTGTTGCTTTTACATCACAGATTTTATCCTCTGCTGCAAACTATAATCTTATCCTCATAGCATAACTAAATTATTTATATAGAAGATTTAATAATTTGAAATAAAAGCATGACACTTAAAATACCATAGTTAGATATACTAGAGTTTACTTGAGTAGTAGCTAAATAATTCGGAGAAGGCAATGGCACCCCACTCCAGTACTCTTGCCTGGAAAATCCCATGGATGGAGGAGCCTGGTAGGCTGAAGTCCATGGGGTCGCTAAGAGTCGGACATGCTGAGCGACTTCACTTTGACTTTTCACTTTCATGCACTGGAGCAGGAAATGGCAACTCACTCCTGTTCTTGCCTGGAGAATCCCAGGGACAGGGGAGCCTTGTGGGCTTCTGTCTATGGGCTTGCACAGAGTTGGACACAACTGAAGAGACTTAGCAGCAGCAGCTAAATAATTACTTGAATTTCTGCTTTAACGTATAGGCTACATTCAACTCTAAAAATACTTTTTTTGGCACATATGTTGCATTGATAAGATCACATACTCTCAGAGACAATGCTACAACATAAGAAACATAAAATACACCCAAGAGAAAGGCTTACTTAATCCAAAGATAAGTCTTTCTGCTGATAGCTGCAATTTTAAGGCCTGCAATATCAGTAATGACATACTACTGGCTTTGATATTCACTTTGTTTAGTCCTCATCTACTGGGATCTGTTGAAAACAAAGTCCAAACAAAATTATAACCGTTAGGAGAGTTTCAGCTTAAAAAGATGCAGTGACTTTGCTAATTCACAATTTATAGCTAAGCGAAACACTCCAGGTGGCTATAGCCTGTCCAGGGTTGCCACGCTATACACTGTGCATGCTGGTGGGGTGAGGGGGGCTACCGGTCACATAGACTTAAATGTGAATAGGGTCCTCTGGATTCCTTCAAGGCCAGAACTCTGGCTATGGTGTTTCATATTTACTGGCTTTGTAGTATATATGTATAAAGGCCATCAACTCCAAATATTTCTATATTACTAAAGAGAAAAGTGGTTACTCCAGGAAGAAAATAATGTACACTCTAGATTGCTGATTCCCTTTGGGCCTAATTCAGATTTTATCAAAATATCATGAAACAGAAGTAGAGTTGTTGGATTATAGCTGCTTTAAAATGCCACTACGTGAATATATGAGCATTACACATGTATGTGTTTATGTTTTCCAAACTTTTGCATATAGGCAAACTAAGCCATTTCTTGAAATGCTAAGATTTTTGGTGGGCTTCAAGGTAGTTTCTCAAATGCACTCTCTTAGTCAGCTAAGAGTATTGAAGTTCAGGCTTCTGGTGCATAATTCACTGGTGGAATTACTTCACACATTGAAATATGGAGAAGCTATGTGGCGGCTGGCGCACTAAGCACAGGCGGTGGCGGTGGCCGAGAGCTAGCCCACGTCCCAGGTCAGGGACAGTGGCCTAGAATGCCAGGCTGCGACGGCGCAGGAATGGCCGAGAGGAGCTACCCCGCGTCCGAGGTCAGGGGCGACGGTTGGGAGGAGCCACCCCACATCCGAGGTGAGGGGCGACGGCTGAGAGGAGCCACCCCGCATCCAAGGAGTGGTGGCTGCCCAGGCGCAGGAGGGCCTAGAGAAGCCATCCCACGCTGAAGGTCAGGAAGGGTGGCGGGAGGAGATACCCCTCATCCAAGGTGAGGAGCAGCGGCTGTGCTTTGCTGGAGCAGCCGTGAAGAGATACCCCACGCCCAAGGTAAGAGAAACCCAAGTAAAATGGTAGGTGTTGCAAGAGGGCAGCAGAGGGCAGACACACTGAAACCATACTCACAGAAAACTAGTCAATCTTATCACACTAGGACCACAGCCTTGTCTAACTCAATGAAACTAAGCCATGCCCGTGGGGCAACCCAAGATGGGCGGGTCATGGTGGAGAGGTCTGACAGAATGTGGTCCACTGGAGAAGGGAATGGCAAGCCACTTCAGTATTCTTGCCTTGAGAACCCTATGAACAGTATGAAAAGGCAAAATGATAGGATACTGAAAGAGGTACTCCCCAGGTCAGTAGGTGCCCAATATGCTTCTGGAGATCAGTGGAGAAATAACTCCAGAAAGAATTGAAGGGATGGAGCCAAAGCAAACAATACCCAGCTGTGGATGTGACTGGTGATAGAAGTAAGGTCCGATGCTGTAAAGAGCAATATTGCATAGGAACCTGGAATGTCAGGTCTATGAATCAAGCCAAATTGGAAGTGGTCAAACAGGAGATGGCAAGAGTGAACGTTGATATTGTAGGAATCAGCGAACTAAAATGGACTGGAATGGGTGAATTTAACTCAGATGACCATTACATCTACTACTGCGTGCAGGAATCCCTCAGATGAAATGGAGTAGCTATCACGGTCAACAAAAGAGTCTGAAATGCAGTACTTGGATGCAGTCTCAAAAATGACAGAATGATCTCTGTTTGTTTCCAAGGCAAACCATTCAATATCACAGTAATCCAAGTCTATGCCCCAAGTAATGCTGAAGAAGCTGAAGTTGAACGGTTCTATGAAGACCTACAAGACAGATCCCTTTTAGAATTAACACCCCAAAAAGATGTCCTTTTCATTATAGGGGACTGGAATGCAAAAGTAGGAAATCAAGAAACACCTGGAGTAACAGGCAAATTTGGCCTTGGAATATGGAATGAAGCAGGGAAAAGACTAACAGAGTTTTGCCAAGATAATGCTCTCGTCATAGCAAACACCCTCTTCCAAAAACACAAGAGACGATTCTACACATGGACATCACCAGATGGTCAACACCAAAATCAGATTGATTATATTCTCTGCAGCAAAAGATGGAGAAGCTCTATACAGTCAACAAAAACAAGACCAGGACCTGACTGTGGCTCAGATCATGAACTCCTTGTTACCAAATTCAGACTTAAATTGAAGAAAGCAGGGGAAACTACTAGACCATTCAGGTATGACCTAAATCAAATCCCTTATGATTATACAGTGGAAGTGAGAAATAGATTTAAGGGCCTAGATCTGATAGATAGAGTGCCTGATGAACTATGGATAAGGTTCATGACATTGTACAGGAGATAGGGATCAAGACCATCCCCATGGAAAAGAAATGCAAAAAAGCAAAATGGCTGTCTGGGGAGGCCTTACAAATAGCTGTGAAAAGAAGAGAAGTGAAAAGCAAAGGAGAAAAGGAAAGATATAAGCATCTGAATGCAGAGTTCCAAAGAATAGCAAGAAGAGATAAGAAAGCCTTCCTCAGTGATCAATGCAAAGAAATAGAGGCAAACAACAGAATGGGAAAGACTAGAGATCTCTTCAAGAAAATTAGAGATACCAAGGGAACATTTCATGCAAAGATGGGTGCAATAAAGGACAGAAATGATATGGACCTAACAGAAGCAGAAGATATTAAGAAGACGTGGCAAGAATACATAGAAGAACTGTATAAAAAGGATCTTCATGACCCAGATAATCACGATGGTGTGATCACTCATCTAGAACCAGACATCTTGGAATGTAAAGTCAAGTGGGCCTTAGAAAGCATCACTACGAACAAAGCCAGTGGACGTGATGGAATTCCAGTTGAGCTATTTCAAATCCTGAAAGATGATGCTGTGAAAGTGCTGCACTCAATTTGCCAGCAAATTTGGAAAACTCAGCAGTGGCCACAGGACTGGAAAAGGTCCGTTTTCATTCCAATCCCAAAGAAAGGCAATTCCAAAGAATGCTCAAACTACCACACAATTGCACTCATCTCACACGCTAGTAAAGTAATGCTTAAAATTCTCCAAGCTAGGCTTCAGCATTATGTGAACCGTGAACTTCTTGATGTTCAAGCTGGTTTTAGAAAAAGGCAGAGGAACCAGAGATCAAATTGCCAACATCCGCTGGATCATAGAAAAAGCAAGAGAGTTCCAGAAAAACATCTATTTTTCCTTTATTGACTATGCCAAAGCCTTTGACTGTGTGGATCACAAGAAACTGTGGAAAATTCTGAAAGAAATGGGAATACCAGACCACCTAACCTGCCTCTTGAGAAATCTGTATGCAGGTCAGGAAGCAACAGTTAGAACTGGACATGGAACACCAGACTGGTTCCTAGGAAAAGGAGTATGTCAAGGCTGTATATTGTCACCCTGCTTATTTAACTTCTATGCAGAGTACATCATGAGAAACACTGGACTGGAAGAAACACAAGCTGGAATCAAGATTGCTTGGAGAAATATCAATAGCCTCAGATATGCAGATGAAACCACCCTTATGGCAGAAAGTGAAGAGGAACTACAAAGCCTCTTGATGAAAGTGAAAGAGGAGAGCGAAAAAGTTGGCTTAAAGCTCAACATTCAGAAAATGAAGATCATGGCATCCGGTCCCATCACTCCATGTCAAATAGATGGAGAAACAGTGGAAACAGTGTCAGACTTTATTTTTTTGGGCTCCAAAATCACTGCAGATGGTGATTGCAGCCATGAAATTAAAAGATGCATGCTCCTTGGAAGAAAAGTTATGACCAACCTAGACAGCATATTCAAAAGCAGAGACATTACTTTGCCAACAAAGGTCCATCTAGTCAAGGCTATGGTTTTTCCGGTAGTCATGTATGGTTGTGAGAGTTGGACCGTGAAGAAGGCTGAGCGCTGAAGAATTGATGCTTTTGAACTGTGGTGTTGGAGAAGACTCTTGAGAGTCCCTTGGACAGCAAAGAGATCCAACCAGTCCATTCTGAAGGAGATCAGCCCTGGGATTTCTTTGGAAGGAATGATGCTGAAGCTGAAGCTCCAGTACTTTGGCCACCTCATGTGAAGAGCTGACTCATTGGAAAAGACTTTGATGCTGGGAGGGATTGAGGGCAGGAGAAGAACGGGACGACCGAGGATGAGATGGCTGGATGGCATCACTGAATCAATAGATGCGAGTCTGAGTGATCTCCGGGAGCTGGTTATGGACAGGGAGGCCTGGTGTGCTGCGATTCATGGGGTCACAAAGAGTCGGACACGACTGAGCGACTGAACTGAACTGAACTGAAAAATGGACCTAAGGGCCACAACAGAACTTACATGGTGAATTTAAAAAATACTGCAATTTGAGTTTAAAGTTACCTAGAATATAGCGAAAAGTGGCTTTTTAAAGAAGGGGCTTTAATCTTTTAAATAAACTTGTTTATGTACAATTCCAAGTGAAAAGAAATTGGCCTCATCTTTCCATTAAGTTTTATATTTCAACTATGTGAAGGTAGATTATTAAGTTTAGATGATTTCCAGCAATCCAAAGTTCTGCCCCTAATTATCCAACTATACTTTATATTTCCAGTTTAGATTTGAGTAGAATGGGGCATAAAAGAGAGAGTTATTGGAGACTGATTGTGATCTGAGCTCCAAATCCTTTCATTTGCTGAATTCTGCTCTCTCCTCCTGTTATTTACTTTCTTTCAAATTAGGCCAAAATTAAAAATAATCTCCTTTTGAAAACAAATTTATCATATATATGGGTCAAGGTGAAATTTATCCCAGAAAATTAATTTCTTAAGTCTATCATGAATACTGTAGATTATAGAGGCTATTTTAAAAATTTATTTATTTATTTTAATTGGAGGCTAATTACTTTATAACATTGTGGTGATTTTTGCCATATATTCATACGAATCAGGCATGGGTGTACACATGTTCCCCATCCTGAACCTCCCTCCCGCCTCCCTCCCCATCCCATCCCTCTGGGTCATCCCAGTGCACCAGCCCTGAGCACCCTGTCTCATGCATCAAACCTATATTGGCGATCTATTTCACATATGATAATATACATGTTTCAATGCTAGTCTCTCAAATCATCCCACCCTCGCCTTCTCCCACAGAGCCCAAAAGTCTGTTCTTTACATCTGTGTCTCTTTCATTGTTTCGCATATAGGGTCATCATTACCATCTTTCTAAATTCCATATATATGCGTTAATATACTGTATTGGTGTATTTCTTTCTGACTTACTTCACTCTGTATAATAGCTCCAGTTTAATCCACCTCATTAGAACTGATTCAAATGCATTCTTTTTAATAGCTGAGTAATATTCCATTGTGTATATGTACCACAGCTTTCTTATCCATTTGTCTGCAGATGGACAGCTAGGTTGCTTCCATGTCCTGGCTATTGTAAACAGTGCTGTGATGAACATTGGGGTACATGTGTAGAGACTGTATTTTGAAAAAGACTTTTTTCCCCTCCATCAACCTAATGGAAATAGGTTTTAAGTGAAAATGGAAGTGTTAGTTGCTCAGTCGTGTCTGACTTTTTGCAACCCCAATGGACTGTAGTCTGCCAGGCTCCTCTGTGCATGGGATTCTCCAGGCAATAATACTAGAATGGGTTGCCATTTCCTTCTCCTGGAATCTTCCCAACCCAGGGATTCAACCCAGGTCTCCTGCACTGCAGGTGGATTCTTTACTGTCTGAGACACCAGGAAGCCCTGGAAGTAGGTTTAGGTAATTTTTTTTTCAATATATATAATGGATAATAAAATAAGTCTCATTTAATGTCATAATTTCTTTAACATTATCACAATTTAGTTAAGAATTAAGCAAAAAGTATCTGAGATGTTTACCCTAAGAAAATAAGACTGCTTACCTCTCTGATTCATTTACATTACAATTTTTGAAAGGTTTATTTACTTCGTATTTTGGGTGGGGGGGGTCAATATTTGAGTCAATTTAATGATAAGGTGTGTGCCAACTCCTAGTATGTGCACTAGGCTTTAACTGAGGCAAGATGGAAGTAAATGAACATAGGCAAAATATGCCTTTAACCTCTCTCCCAAATCCTAAGGGGAGTAAATAATGAACTTCACACAGAATACTGATGAAGCATATTCTCTAAGTTATTATACTCAAATGGGAAAATTAGCTCTCTGTATATGAACATAATCTTGAATATGTAATAATGGGAACATTTATAATTTATGAAAATACCTAATTGTCTCAAAGACTTTTGCATAGGGGACCTCATCTGTTAGAACTTCTAAATCTTAGAATTTTTATGAAATACATGGATATCATCTTCTATCTTTATGATACAATATAAAGCATTAAGGATTTACTAATAATTACTTAATATTCTTGAGTATCTTATTTTATGATTTACCCCAAAGTTCTCAAAATTATCCACTTCTCTCAAACTAATTTCAAATTCCATATTAAACTGGCACATTTTAGTTAATAATTTTCTACTACCTTGAAATATAAAGAAGAGTTTACAGTGATTTCAGAGTCATATCCCAAGTTCCTAAAGGGTTTGAGAGTGCTGCTATCTTTCAGTGGGGAAATGGATTGCCATTGTGTGCTTTCTAAGAGTGATTTTTGTTACTCAATGATAAGTAATGCAATATAATTCAAGTCTCCGCATTAAAGCTGTGACTCTACAGCTAACTAATTCGTCTTCTGATGGTCCTTTAAATTAGGCTCCCAGGCTTCCACACATTAATTTTTAATCAGTCTAGAAGGTATTACATTTACTTCCATTTCCATATTAAAGAAATTTACATAAATGATACAAAATAAGTCTAAAATTAGGATTTGCAATGTGTCTCCTTATATTTGGTATATAATATCCTTAATGTAGACAAAAGTGGAAAAATAAGTTTGAAACTGCTATGCTCAGAAAATTGGCTGAAGAATGGCTTTAGTAATGTTTTATAATATGTTTGATATTTATTTAGCAAGCATTAGTCATTGGAAAACCTCTTTTACAAAATAGGTTTTTGTAAAACTCCTACCCCAAAGCACTAAACCAATTTTTAAAGCCCAGTAGACATTTTATAATTTAAAATTAAGTAAAATATGTAAACAAGAAAATTAATACCATACCCTTTTCAAAACATATAAATAAAGTAAGAGAAAATAATAAAACTGTACATCTTTAGTAGTCACTTAGCTAACCTGAGTCATGTTAATGCTATTTTTACATTAAAGTATCAGATTGAGCTAGAAGTTTCCACTCCAGATTAAGCTGGTCAACCTTCCTCGCATATAAGAAACTGGTTTGCCAGAGGAAAAACTAAAATAAAAATGCCCATACTTTTGATTCATTGATAAATACCAAAATATTTCAATATAATCAATGAATGCTAAGTGGCCTTTCAATTTCCAATACCATGCAATATTGTTTTAAAAGTTCTGCTCAACAATAAGCATCACAAAAAAAGTCGCTCATATATGATAAGATCAATGTGAATTGTGTCTTAGTCATCTTTGAATCTTCTGAAGCACCTATTACATGGTATCAGTTCAGTTCAGTTCAGTCGCTCAGTCATGTCCAGCTCTTTGCGACCCCATGAACTGCAGCACGCCAGGCCTCCCTGTCCATCACCAACTCCCGGAGTTCACCCAAACCCATGTCCATTGAGTCAGTGATGCCATTCAACCATCTCATCCCCTGTCTTCCCCTTCTCCTCCTGCTCTCAATCTTTCCCTGCATCAGGGTCTTTTCAAATGAGTCAGCTCTTTGCATCAGATGGCCAAAATACTGGAGTTTCAGCTTCAACATCAGTCCTTCCAATGAACACCAAGGACCGATTTCCCTTAGGATGGACTGGTTGGATCTCCTTGCAGTCCAAGGGACTCTCAAGAGTCTTCTCCAACACCACAGTTCAAAAGCATCATTTCTTCTGCTTTCAGCCCTCTTTATAGTAGTCCAACTCTCACATCCACACATGACCACTGGAAAAACCATAGCCTTGACTAGACGTACCTTTGTTGACAAAGCAATGTCTCTGCTTTTTAATATATATTGTATCAGAAAGGCTTTAAAAGGATGAGTTTCTATTCTTTTCAACTAAAGGTTATAATATTTTGGAATATCTGCAGTCTTTGAACTTAAATCAGCCATGATTTCTACTGAATTTCATTTTTGTCCAATTAGCTATTACTTTAGTTTTTTTTTACTTTAGTTTTTAAAATTCAAATTGTATCTATGTTTTAATCCAAGTAATATAATCACACAGTTGAAAAGTATAAAACAAAAGACCATACACAGTGAAAAGTCTACCTTTCAGACTTAGCAATTAATTGCTGTCACTTTGTGTATCCTGCCAGAGATAACTGACATGCCTATCAAGAAAATATATATGTATGTATTTTTCCTTTCTTCCATTTTTAGACAAATGCCTACACACCACATATGTTGTTTTGCATTTTGTTTTTTCTATTTAGCAATGGATCTTAGAGATTTTTTTAAAAAGTCATTAATTAGAAAGTTTTCTAATTTTTAAAATAAGTATGTGTATTTACCCCATTACATGAATGAACCATAATATATCTCAATTGATATTTGACCTTCCCTTTCTTCGGGATTGGGATGAAAACTGACCTTTTCCAGTCCTGTGGCCACTGTTGAGTTTTCTAAATTTGCTGGCATATTGAGTGTAGCACTTTCACAGCATCATCTTTTAGGATTTGAAATAGCTCAGCTGGAATTCCATCACCTCCACTAGCTTTGTTTGTAGTGATGCTTCCTAATGCCTACTTGACTTCACATTCCAGGATGTCTGTCTCTAAGTGAGTGATCCCACCATCGTGGTTATCTGGGTCATGAAGATCTTTTTTGTATAGTTCTTATGTGTATTCTTGCCACCTCTTCTTAATAACCCTGCTTCTGTTAGGTCCATATCATTTCTGTCCTTCATTGTGCCCATTTTTGCATGAAATGTTCCCTTGGCATCATTAATTTTCTCAAAGAGATCTCTAGTCTATCCCATTCTATTGTTTTCTTCTATTTCTTTGCATTGATCACCGAGGAAGTCTTTCTTATCTCTCCTGGCTATTCTTTGGAACTCTGCATTCAGATGGGTATATCTTTCCTTTTTTCCTTTGCCTCTCACTTCTCTTCTTTCCACAGCTATTTGTAAGGCCTTCTCAGACAACCATTTTGCCTTTTTGAATTTCTTTATCTTGGGGATGGTCTTGATCACTTCCTCCTGTGCAAAATCAAGAATCTGTCCATAATTCTTCAGGCACTCTATCAGATCTAATCCTTTGAATCTACTTGTCACTTCCACTGTATAATCATAGGGGATTTGACTTCAGTCATACAAGAATGGTCTAGTGGTTTTCCCCACTTTATTCAATTTAAGTCTGAATTTGGCAATAAGGAGTTCATGATCTGAGCCACAGTCATCTTCAGGTCTTGTTTTTGCTGATTGTATACAGTTTCTCCATCTTTGGCTGCAAAGAATATAATCAATCTGATTTCATTATTGACCATCTGGTGATGACCATGTGTAGAGTCTTCTCTTGTGTTGTTGCAACAGGGTGTTTGCTATGACCAGTGCATACTCTTTGCAAAACTCTGTTAGGCTTTGCCATGCTTCATTTTGTACTCCAAGGCCAAATTTGCCTGTTACTCCAGGTATCTCTTGATTTTTGCATTACTGGTCCCCTGTAATGAAAAGGACATCTTTTTGGGTGTTCTACAAGGTCTGTAGGTCTTCAAGAACCATTCAACTTCAGCTTCTTCAGCATTAGGAGACGACAGAGTATGAGATGGCTGGATGGCATCACTGACTCGATGGACATGAGTTTGAGTAAACTCCGGGAGTTGGTGATGGACAGGGAAGCCTGGCATGCTGCGATTTGTGGGGTCACAAAGAGTTGGACACGACTGAGCAACTGAACTGAACTGAACTGTGATACTGAACGGCTTGCCTTGGAAACAAACAGAGATCATTCTGTTGTTTTTGCGACTGCATGCAAGTATTGCATTTTGGACTCTCTTGTTGACTATGAAGGCTACTCCATTTCTCTAAGGGATTCCTGCACACAGTAATAGATATAACGGTCATCTGAGTTAAATCCGCCCATGCTAGTTCATTTTAGTTCACTGATTCCTAAAGAAAGGCAAAGCCAAAGAATGTTCAAACTATCTCACAATTGCATTCATCTCAATTGAATGCATCTCAGTTGAATTCATCTCAACGCTAGCGAAGTAATGCTCAAAATTCTCCAAGCCAGGCTTCAACAGTACGTGAATCATGAACTTCCAGATGTTCAAGCTGGATTTAGAAAAGGCAGAGGAACCAGAGATCAAATTCCCAACATCGGATGGATCATCAAAAAAGCAAGAGAGTTCCAAAAAAACATCTACTTCTGCTTTATTGACTACACCAAGGCCTTTGACTGTGTAGATCACAACAAACTGTGGGAAGTGATAGGAATACCAGACCATGTTACCTGCCTCCTGAGAAATCTGTATGTGGGTCAAGAAGCAACAGTTAGAACTGGATATAGAACAACAGTTGGTTCCAAATCGGGAAAGGAGTACGTCAAACCTGTATATTGTCACCCTGCTTATTTAACTTATATGCAGAGTATATCATGTGAAATGCTGGGCCAGATGAAGCCCAAGCTGGAATCAAGACTGCAAGAAGAAATATCAATAACCTCAGATATGCAGATGACACCACCCTTATGGCAGAAAGCGAAGAGGAACTAAAGTGCCTCTTGATGAAAGTGAAAGAAGAAAGTGAAAAAGCTGGCTTAAAACTCAACATTCAGAAAACTAAAACCATGGCATCTGGTCCTGTCACTTTATGGCAAATGATGGGGACACAATGGAAACAGTGACAAACTTTATGTTTTGGGGTTCCAAAATCACTGCAGATGGTGACTATAGCCATGAAATTAAAAGACACTTGCTCCTTGGAAGAAAAATTATGATCAACTTAGACAGCATATTAAAGGTCCATCTAGTCAAAGCTATGGTTTTTCCAGTAGTCATGTATGGATGTGATAGTTGGACTATAAAAAAACCTGAGCACTGAAGAATTGATGCTTTTGAACTGTGGTGTTGGACAAGACTCTTGAGAGTCCCTTGGACTGCAAGGAGATCCAATCAGTCCATTCTAAAGGAAATCAGTCCAAATACTGATGCTGAAGCTGAAGCTACAATACTTTGGCTACCGGAAGTGAAGAACTGACTCATTGGTAAAGATCCTGATGCTGGGAAATATTGAAGGTGGGAGGAGAAGGGGATGGCAGAGGTCAAGATGGTTGGATGGCATCACCGAATCAATGGACATGAGTTTAGCAGGCTCTAGGAATTGGTGTTGGACAGAGAGGCCTGGTGTGCTGCCGTCCATGGAGTTGCAAAGAGTTGGACATGACTGAGTGGCTGAACTGAACTGAACTTACTTCAAATTCCTGACTGACTTCTGCCTATGGTGAGAAACCATGGACTGAAGCAGGGGTTACCAGTTGGTATGATTTTGGAGATCTGGCTGCTTGATCCACCTCATCGTGGGATGAACAGATTCCTAACAGACTAATTCCACAATTATTGGAAGACAGTTCTTATATACAGTGGCTCACTCACTTGTCTATCAAGATTGCCCCAGGTCAGAACACAAAATCAGTGACTTATGGATCATTTAGTCAATTTGATCAGTGCAGGAAACTAAACTGGATAAGTCATCCTTCAAAACAGTGCTTGTTTGGTCTGAATTATAAAACCTAGATACCATTTAAGTTCAAATACTTGACTCAAAAGAGTTCCTGGGAAAATACTAACCAAGTCATAGAAATATCATTTGCTTTTTAAAAAAGAGAATGGGATTAGGTATTACTAGATGATTATAATTTCAGAAAAACCTCAACAATGTGGAAAAATCTGGGTAAAGGGAATAATGAATGATAAAAAAAAAATAGAAAAGTTGAACATTTTGGAAGAAATGCTGTTAGCTACCAGAGATTCTTAGGTGATGTGTTAAAGTATATAAGAATTATTTTAAATTATATCATTGTTTGCATTTTAATCAGTGCCCTTAAAGTGCTTACATATACACGAAAGAATTGGTTCTGTTGGTATTCTAAATCTCTATGCTTCAACCTTCTTTGTAATACTCATTTGCATTATCTTTGAAGAACAAATTTGGACCAAACAAAAGTACAATTTAGCCCATACCTGAATTATCACAAATCCCTAATTAGTGTTATCCAAATTAATAAGAATTTACTGCATTTATAAAAATGGAAATTCATGCAAAAAACAATTATTCAATGTCTAGATCTTCAGAAAACTAGCTTGAAGAGAATGCCTTTCAGTTATTCAAATTTTGTATTTTTTAATCTATATTCGCACATTCAGTAATTCTTTTTGATATTTTACAAATAGAGACATCCATCATTTCCCCAACATTTACAGATGTTTGTGAATACCCCTTTCTATGACCATCTGTGTAAATGTATAAACTAGATCTTTAAAAGAGATTATTGGTATTTTTAGTTTAAAAGTGCATATAGGGTATTTTTTGGGCTTACATGATTTAATTTACAAAACTAATGAATAACCTAAGTCCCCTTTAATAAATCTGTTCTTTCCCATTCCTCTTAAATGGTATAAGAAAAAGCCAAAAATTCATGACATGAACAAATAAATCATCACACAAAAAAAGGATTCCATAGGTGTCTCTCAAATAATATAGAATGTTATTTCTTTCCAGAGCAAAAACCAGGTCACTTCAAGTTCACAGGTCAGAGATAATGAAAGCTACATTTCAGAGAATATGCAGTGGGCACTGTTAAAGATAAAAAAGGAAACTATTTGGAGATTACAAGTATAAATCAGCACAACTTTATCTCCATGCTAAGTTTAACTAGAGTCTGTGCTTCCCAGGTGGCGCTAGTGGTAAAGAATCTGCCTGCCAATGCAGGAGACATAAAAGACACTGGTTTGATCCCTGGGTTGGGCATGGCAACCCTCTCCATATTCTCGCCTGGAGAATCCCATGGACAGAGGAGCATGGTGGCTATGGTCCCTAGGGTGCAAAAAGTCAGACATGACTGAAGCAACTTAGCACACAGGCATGCATGGTATACTGGAGGGGAGAGAGGAGATGCCCACTTCAGCACAGGAAATAAGGAGTTGAACTGTGTGTAGATAATTTGAAAACAGTAATAAAACTAACTGAAAACAGGTCAGCTTTTTATCATTACAGGTGGTAATTCTAAACAGTAATAAAATACTATACCCTGAAAAAAAAAGTGTTGGTCTGTTTTAAACAATTGTTGTGATTATAGCTGAATTATAGTAATATGTATGTAAACTTAAAAGTAGCATGTATTTTTACTTGTCTTTTAATTAACTGCATGGAGTTAATATACAGAACTTGTAGTTATGTTATCAAACACCCAATTCACAATGGCTCTGCTATACTTACTCATTTTGAAAGTAAATTCCTAATGCTTAAGAATCAAGTTTGCAAGCTCTGTGCCACTCATATTTTAGCATTTCAATAACTGGTTTGAAATAAACAATGATAGCACAGTGATTACTAAAGACAAAGAAAACAGAACTTGAAATTCTTCAATTCTCTCATTTTCCATGACTGATTAGAATTTTTATTTGTGTTTGAACTTTAAGGATGAGACAGTGCTAACTATGACATGTATTATTTTTGTTTAGTAAATAAAAATTTTTGCTTATATGTGATGGATTTTACTGACTTTTGTTAATATCTTTGAAATAAAAATTTATGCTTCTTTTTAGGTTCTTCTGTGCTTTAAAACTAAGGAATGAAGAAGAAAATATCAGTGGTACAAGTCAGTGGGTACACAAATTGTACTTTTTGTATAATTTTGATTTTCTTAAAATTTACTTGTTACTGTAATGTTATGATCATTTCTCTGATAGAATGATATATAGGCTTATGTTTCTCTCATTTAAAAATACATGAATATACTTAAAAAGGATCAATCCTTTACTTTTCTTCCCTTTTTATATTGTTATATTAGTGGTATAGTAATATATTGAAACTTTAATAAAGTCTCTGAGTTTCTTTCCTGGTTTTCTTACTATTTATGAAATTTCACAATTATTTCTGAAAATGACTTTGTCATATAGATGAGATGTTAAAAATGATCTGCTCTTGGTGTCAGAAATATTAGGTATGCCACTGATAAGAGCTGAAATACATTATACCTGAAGGAAATACACATTAATAAAAGCTGAATCATATTCTCAGTCCCCCCAAATCAGAACCTAAACAGAATGAAGAATTCTTGGGAGTTCTTGTTCATGAGATCTACTTTCTGAGTAGTGAATACCACATTTGTTTCCCATGTGCCCTAGAAGACAGAACTAAAGTGAGGGGGAAAAAAGACCAAGGTTCCTTTTCTTTCTTTTTTTTAAATAAAGATTTAGGTAAGATGAAATACTAAAAATGATTAAATGCTAGAACATGTTGCCAAAGGAAGCTGTGGTACATTTCTCTCAGGAAATGGAAGATTCAGTCACTTCAACATCTTTCTAAGTGATTACGGTTTCAGATACACAGACAGATAAAATTGTGCATAATATTACACAGTTCGTGGACCCCCTGCAGCCTACCCAGAGACCACATCCTCAAGAAGCCCCATCTGTTTCAGCTCTAGTACTTAATAATTCTTCAATTCTCTCCTTTTCAAATGCTAACCATCTCTCAAGCCTTTCACAGTTTCATTTCCTCTTTGAACCTCACTCGGTACAAATACAGAAATAATATATGTGGAAAGAATCTATATAGAGCCTGGTGGAAGAAGAGGCATCTGTCAAATGCTAGCTTTCTGCTCATGATACTTCTAGCCTATGTGCTGTCTGCTTTCCTAAATTTATATTAATATCACCTTACAGCAGTTAACACCACACAGTTCAACAAGGTTTCTAAGTATATTCGTTTTGTTTCCCTAGCTAATCAGGTCTATGAGGGTAGGGAACCTGTATTATATTTCTTGAATTTTCCTTTCTAGGCATGAACTATTTTGACCCTCTTCTGTCTCTGGCTAATTTGACAGCTTCTTTACTCTCCTTGAAGAACTAAATTGAGCAGCAATACTATTTTTTCAGCAAAAGTTCCTAGCTTGAAATCTTAGACATTGGCTAGAGCAATACTTCTTCATATGCTGTCTTCTCCCCAGGGACTAGCCATGCCTCATAAAGCTCCTTATAGCTGGTCAGGCACTCCTGCCTACCCCACCCCATCACCCTTCAAAAAATTATCTTAATGCTGACCTATCATATCTAAAGGGCTTCCCTTGTGGCTCAGCTGGTAAAGAATCCGTCTGTGATGTGGAAGACCTGGGTTTGATCCCTGGTTGGGAAGATCCCCTGGAGAAGGGAAAGGCTACCCACTCCAGTAGTCTGGCCTGGAGAATTCCATGGACTGTATAGTCCATGGGGTCACAAAGAGTCAGACACAACTAAGCGACTTTCACTTTCACCATATCTAAAATTCTCTAGCCTCCAGGGCAAATGTTGTCACTTTATTTAAAAAGTTGCTTGAGAAGTAAAAGTAGTTAAAAGTTATCCCTTTCGCACAATGCTTTGAACTGTATTAATTTATCCACTTGCTTGAAAGCAATAGAGTAGGCAAGATTACTTCTTGTTGTATCCAGCTTTTCTGCTTCTGTCTTACATAAGTAATGCTTTTTTCCTTGTTGTAAAGACTGTGAAAATTATAGCCAATTGCCCACTCAAGCATACAAACGATAAGCTATGGGAAATCAAACACATACTAAATAACACCTGAATATAAACTTTAAGCCAGGAACTAATCATTCAGGAATCCTACAGGTATTCAGCCAAGAAATTCTATCTGATTTTCAATTGTATGCTGTGTATATTTTTTAGCTTAAGAATCTAGACAACAAAAATTGAGTGAAACATTATCTTATTGTTAAGGATTCCACACCCAATCTTAACTAAAGAAATCTGTACCAAAAAAAGAGAAAAATACACAAGCCTTCAAAGTCTTCCCCAACCCCAAAGTG
Organism: Capricornis sumatraensis; assembly: GCF_032405125.1. Classification (NCBI taxonomy): domain Eukaryota; kingdom Metazoa; phylum Chordata; class Mammalia; order Artiodactyla; family Bovidae; genus Capricornis; species Capricornis sumatraensis. The sequence goes on along the minus strand of NC_091071.1, from coordinate 61,827,003 downwards.
GGAAGATGACAAAGTCAGCAATAAAATGCTTTGGAAATTGTTTCAGAAATCTTTTACTTTTGTCAAAATAGTTATTAACACAGGAATTTTACACAGGGAGAAAAGAAGACCCATAATACTTTTTTAAAAGGTGTTATTAATGTTTGATCAGCAAAGCAACATTTAATGAATCCCTTAGAAAAAATGGAGTAGCCCTCAAAGTCAACAAGAGTCCAAAATGCAGCACTGGGTGCAGTTTCTAAAATGACAGAATGATCTCTGTTCGTTTCCAAGGCAAGCCATTCAGTATCACAGTAATACAAGTCTACGCCCTAACCACTAATGCCAAAGAAGGTAAAGTTGAACAGTTCTATGAAGACCTACAGGGTCTTCTAGAACTAATGCCAAAACAAGATGTCGTTTTCACCATAGGGGACTGAAATGCAAAAGTAGGAAATCAAGAGATACCTGGAGTCCAGGAAAGTCTGGCATTGAGTACAAAATGAAGCAGGGCAAAGGCTCACAGAGTTTTGCCAAGAGAACACACTGGTCATAGTAAATACCCTCTTCCAACAACACAAGAGAAGACTCTACACATGGACATCACCAGATGGTCAATACCGAAATCAGACTGATTATATTCTTTGCAGCCAAAGATGGAGAAACTCCACATAGTCAGCAAAAACAAGACCGGGAGCTGACTGTGGCACAGATCATGAACTTATTGCAAAGTTCAGACTTAAACTGAAGAAAGTAGGGAAAACAACTAGGCCATTCAGGTATAACCTGAATCAAATCTCTTAAAATTATACAGTAGAAGTAATAAATAGATTCAAGGGAATAGATCTGATAGAGTGACTGAAGAACTATAACAGGTTTGTAATATTGTACAGGAGGTGATCAAAACCATCCCCCCCCCTCAAAAAAAATGCAAAAAGGCAAAATGGTTATCTGAGGAGGGCTAAGAAAAGAAGCGAAAGGCAGAGGAGAAAAGGAAAGATATACCCTTCTGAATGCATATTTCCAAAGAATAGCAAAGAGCTAAGAAAGCCTTCCTAAGTGATCAATGCAAAGAAATAGAGGAAACAATAGAATGGGAAAGAGAAGAGATCTCTTCAATAAAATCAGAGATACCAAGGGACCATTTCATGCAAAGACAGGCATAATAAAGGATAGAAACGGTATAGACCTAACAGAAGCAGGGTTATTAAGAAGAGGTGGCAAGAATACACAGAAGACTATACAAAAAAGATCTGAATGACCCAGATAACTATGATGGTATGATCACTCACCTAGAGACAGACATCCAGAATGCAAAGTCAAGTGGGCCTTAGGAAGCATCACTACGAACAAAGCTAGTGGATGTTTGGAGGTGATGGAATTCCAGTTGAGCTATTTCAAATCCTAAAAGATAATGCTGTGAAAGTGCTGCACTCAATATGCCAGAAAATTTGGAAAACTCAGCAATGGCCACAGGACTGGAAAAGATCAGTTTTCATTCCAATCCCAGAGAAGGGCAATGCTAAATAATGTGGAAACTACTGCACAATTGTACTCAGTTCGCATGCTAGCAAAGTAATGCTCAAAATTCTCTAAGCTAGGCTTCAGTAGTATGTGAACCGAGAACTTGCAGATGCTCAAACTGGATTTAGAAAAGGCAGAGGAACCAGAGATCAAATTGCCAACATCCATTGGATCATAGAAAAAGAAAAAGAATTCCAGAAAAACTTCTGCTTCATTGACTACATTAAAGCCTTTGACTGTGTAGATCACAACAAACTGTGGAAAATTCTTAAAGAGATGCGACTACCAGACCACTTTACCTGCCTCCTGAGAAACCCATATGCTGGTCAAGAAGCACCAGTTAGTACCAGACATGGAACAATGAACTGGTTCCAAATTGGGAAAGGAGTATGTCAAGGCTGTATATTGTCACTCTGCTTATTTAACTTATATACAAAATACATCATGCAAAATGCCAGGCTGGATGAAGCACAAGCTGGAATCAAGATTGTCAGGAGAACTATCAATAACCTCAGATATGCAGATGACACCACCCTTATGGCAGAAAGTGAAGAAGAACTAAAGAGCCTCTTGATGAAAGTGAAAGAGGAGAGTGAAAAAGCTGGCTTAAAATTCAACATTCAGAAAACTAAGATCATGACTCTGGTCCCATAACTTCATGGGAAATAGATGGGGAAACGATGGAAACAGTGACAGACTTTACTTTCTTGGGCTCCAAAATCACTGCAGATGGTGACTGTAGCCATGAAATTAAAAGATGCTTGCTCCCTGGAAGAAAAACTATGACAAACGTAGACAGTATTCAAAAAATTGAGACATACTTTTCTGGCAAAGGTCCGTACACTCAAAACTGTGGTTTTTCCAGTAGTCATGTATGGATGTGAGAGTTGGACCATGAAAAAGGCCGAGTGCTGAAGAATTGAAGATTTTGAGCTTTGATGCTGGAGAAGACTCATGAGGGTCCCTTGGACAGCATGAGATTAAACCAGTCAATCCTAAAGGAAATCAATCCTGATTTTTCACTGGAAGGTATAATGCTGAAACTGAAGCTATACTTTGGTGCATCTGATGTGAAGAGCCGACTCATGGGAAAAGACCCTGATTCTGGGAATGACTGAAGGCAGGATAAGGGGATGACAGAGGATAAGATGGTTGCATGGCATCACTGACTCAATGGACTTGAGGTTGAGCAATCTCCAGGAGATGGTGAAGGACAGGGAAGGCTGGCATGTTGCAGTCCATGGGGTTGCAAAGAGTTGGACACCACTGAGAGACTGAACAACAAAACCACCAAAGCTTGAAGGAATTAAGCAACAGAAGCTTTATGTTTTTCTGTTGAAAACTTATTCTCATATGGGACAGTGAGTTTTGGTGCTTTCCTTGTCCAAACTTTCATATTTTCTGTTCTTCACATCACATTAAGTAGGTCATCGGAACTTTGAATATTATTAAACACAACAAATCTCTAAAGTAACAGGTCATACAAGGCACCTATGTGTTCTTAGAGCACCCCAAATGATTATTTGTTATATAATTTCCTATTAGTTAAATATATGTTTTGATGAGTCTTTATAAGTCATAATGCTCACTTAATGGAGTATTACTCAGCCATTAAAAAGAATACATTTGAATCAGTTCTAATGAGGTGGATGAAACTGGAGCCTATCATACAGAGTGAAGTAAGCCAGAAAGAAAAACACCAATACAGTATACTAATGCATATATATGGAATTTAGAAGGATGGTAATGATAACCCTGTATGTAAGACAGCAAAAGAGACACAGATGTATAGAAAAGTCTTTTGAACTCTGTGGGAGAAGGTGAGGGTGGGATGATTTGGGAGAATGGCATTGAAACAGGTATAATATCATATGTGAAACGAATCGCCAGTCCAGGTTCGATGCAGGATACAGGATGCTTGGGGCTGGTGCACTGGGATGACCCAGAGGGATGGTACGGGGAGGGAGGAGGGAGTGGGGTTCAGGATGGGGAACACGTGTATACCCGTGGTGGATTCATGTTGATGTATGGCAAAACCAATATAATATTATAAAGTAATTAGCCTCCAATTAAAATAAATAAATTTATAATAAAAAAAGAACCAGAAAAAAAATAAAAGACTCTCTTTATCCTGATCTTCCTTTTATTTTCAGTGATGAATTTAAAATAAGTTCTAAATGATCAAATGCCTATTTATAATAAGGTAGTTCTGAGAAAGGCTATAACATTTTGGTAATGTGACAGTGCTAATTTAAGGCAATTAAAAAAAAATAAGTAACTACTATAGGCCTTCAAAAGGCTGACTAAATTTCTTAAAGAGCTTTCTTAAGCAGCTGCTATTGAAGCAAACTTTTAGTTCACTATGTTCCTTCTCCCTGTAACCACACTATATTTCTGTCATGTTGAAGCAAAAAATGTTCATCATTTTGGCAGCTCTGCCTGCAAAGCGAGAATTACCTTCCCAAGCTCCTGAGATTTATGCTTTTAATTACCTACTATCTGCTTCACTACCCTCCGCACCTTAGAATCAATATAAATAGTCTTATTTATGGGAAAAATGTAAAATGTTTGACAAAAGCAGGCTATCATTTTCTAGACTTCCATTTGATGCTATTGATTCTTTACATCGTCAGTACCTTCCTTCTTGACAGAATCACTTGGTTTTTCAAACTTATAAAATTATCATTTATCTAATAATTTGTACTGTTTAGCAGCAGATATAAACTTTACAACTAGCTTTCACTTTCCAACTCAGCAATGAGATTATCATTTCCTTATTTAATGACCAACGGCAGAGTTTAGTTTGAGTGTGACTTTCTCCAAATCCCTTCATCATAAACTCGCTTTTTATGAGGACCAACTTCCATGGCTTATTGAATTTCTGAATGGAAGGCCACTATTAGCATAGGTGAAACTTAGCAGGCTAACTTCCAGTATTCTTAAAACTCTGCTGCTCACATTTTATCAGCATCAATTCTTAAAAAAAACACAAGTTACACATATATATTTATACATAATTGTGTATACTCAGTTTCTATGTGACTATATAAATATAGTATAAATTAATAGATTAAAAAAGCTGTGGTCCATCTCAAGGGCTTCAAGAGAAATGGAGTAGGTCTGCATGGGGAACAGGCAGTGACTGTATACGTATGGATGAGGGGGGGAAGAGTTAAGTTGATCTGTGGACCTAACATATGTAGATATTTGTTGGACATATCTGATGGTGGTGATGTGTGTGTGAGTTGCTCAGTTGTGTCTGACTCTGTGACCTCATGGACTGTAGCCTGCCAGGCTAATCTGTCCATGAAATTCTCCAGGCAAGAATACTGGAGTGGGTAGTCATTCCCTTCTCCAGGGGATCTTTCCAACCCAGGGATTGAACCCAGGTCTCCTGAACTGTAGGCAGATTCTTTACTGACTGAGCTATCAGGGAAGTCCAGTGATGATGAAGAGGGCCAGATATTAGAAAATGACTGTTCAAGGTTTTCCTTGACATATCAGTTATCAAAGGGCCTGAAAGTTCAGGAAATATAGGAAAAATTGTTTTAAACACGAGACTGGTTGGAATTTAAATACTATGTTCAGTTCAGTTCAGTTCAGTCGCTCAGTCGTGTCTGACTCTTTGTGACCCCATGAATCGCAGTACGCCAGGCCTCCCTGTCCATTACCAACTCCTGGAGTTCACTCAGACTCATGTCCATCGAGTCAGTGATGCCATCCAGCCATCTCATCCTCTGTTGTCCCCTTCTCCTCCTGCCCCCAATCCCTCCCAGCATCAGAGTCTTTTCCAATGAGTCAACTCTTCGCATGAGGTGGACAAAGTACTGGTTTCAACTTCAGCATCATTCCCTCCAAAGAAATCCCAGGGCTGATCTCCTTCAGAATGGACTGGTTGGATCTCCTTGCAGTCCAAGGGACTCTCAAGAGTCTTCTCCAACACCACAGTTCAAAAGCATCAATTCTTCAGTGCTCAGCTTTCTTCACAGTCCAACTTATATCCATACATGACTACTGGAAAAACCATAGCCTTGACTAGACGGACATTTGTTGGCAAAGTAACGTCTCTGCTTTTCAATATGCTATCTAGGTTGGTCATACCTTTTCTTCCAAGGAGTAAGCGTCTTTTAATTTCATGGCTGCAGTCATCATCTGTAGTGATTTTGGAGCCCCAAAAATAAAGTCTGACACGGTTTCCACTGTTTCCCCATCTATTTCCCATGAAGTCATGGGATCAGATGCCATGATCTTCGTTTTCTGAATGTTGAGCTTTAAGCCAAATTTTTTACTCTCCTCTTTCACTTTCATCAAGAGGTTTTTTAGTTGCTCTTCACTTTCTGCCATAAGGGTGCTGTCATCTGCATATCTGAGGTTATTGATATTTCTCCCAGCAATCTTGATTCCAGCTTGTGCTTTTTCTAGCCCAGCGTTTCTCATGATGTACTCTGCATAGAAGTTAAATAAGCAGGGTGACAATATACAGCCTTGACATACTCCTTTTCCTATTTGAAACCAGTCTGTGGTTCCATGTCCAGTTCTAACTGTTGCTTCCTGACCTGCATATAAGTTTCTCAACAGGCAGGTCAGGTGGTCTGGTATTCCCATCTCTTTCAGAATTTTCCACAGTTTCTTGTGATCCACAGAGTCAAAGGCTTTGGCATAGTCAATAAAGCAGAAATAGATTTTTTTTCTGGAACTCTTTTGCTTTTTCGATGATCCAGCAGAAGTTGGCAATTCGATCTCTGGTTCCTCTGCCTTACTATGTTCAACATACTGTAAACAAAACTATCTTCTAGGCAGAAACCAACACAATTCTGTAAAGCAATTATCCTTCAATTAAAAAATAAATTATAAAAAGTACATTTTAGGGGCTTTCCAAGTGAAAAGTGCCTCAGAATTTAAAGCAATGAATCCAGTTATTAAACTTGAAAAAGCTTAATAAAGACATTATGTCCAGGAGAGAAGGAAAGAATAGTGCATTTGTTGTACCTTTGTGCCAGAGAAGAGCTAGAGGAGAGGGAGAAAGGGATAGAAGAGAGAACACAGGAAGGAGGGACATGATGTGGAGAGAACATGTTCTAACGGGGAAAGACAAACATGAATGACTGCGCACAGAATTTCTAGAGTTAAAACCAGAGCTAGGCAGCCAAGGGCGAGATGCAAGTTCCCTAGGAGAATATTTTTCAAACAAAAAGCTTGATCCTTCAGAAAATTTAAGCAGGTGCCCTTGCAGTTGGGTGCTTATTCCGCTTTTGCTTCAAGGAAGGTCTTCCAAGAAGGTGTGTAAGGGGTTCCTATTTCCCTGCTGCTCTGACCTCCCAGGGAAGGAACCACAGCTGCTGTAGGGACTTGCTGCCTCCTGGCAGCTGGTGGAGAGATGCAGTAAGGCCTGGGGGCCAAAGGAGATGGAGGGTCAGCCAAGAGCACATGGAAAGGGCATTTATGTGGGACCCGAAATTGTTGCTTTCTCCCTAATCTCATGACTGCTGAGATCCCTGCTGGATGACAGGGAATGCCAGGGCCTCCAGCAAAAAAATACACTAAAGCCTCTTGAGTGGCAGATGGTGGATGGGGGCAGTTTGTTTATACAAGACAGAGAATTTGTACTGTATTACATAAACTGCAAAAGAAATCAGAAAGTGGGCATAAGATTAAAATTACAAAAAGAGATACAGGCAGAAAGGCCCAGGAGAGCATATTTAAATAACCTTGTCCAAATGAGAACTGCTAAATTGACAAAGATGCAAAATGCAGAGCAAAGAAGCATTGCAGATGTATCAATTACACAGGAACTGAGGGTGATTGTTGGATGATTGCACTTCCTAAAATTGCAGAGATATTTATAGTAAAGAATAAGAGAGTTAGGTCACTTACAGAAACGTTCACACAAACAGTTGGTCACTTTGCCATTTTAACTTCTGAGCAAATCCTTAATTTTCTGTCCGTTTGTACTGTATCAGTCTAATGTAAATCAATGAAATGGCATGAGGTCATCTATCTCCTCATCACTTAAGACATGAGGAAATAGAACATAGCAAGGGAAAAGAACAGTGGGCTAAAATGAGAGTGAGGAGATACTAGATAATCAAAACCCAAAACGAAGACAGAAACAACGCAACAAAAGTAAAACCTTAGAGGAGCCACAAGGTAAAATTTGTATAAAAATGAATGACAGATGATTTGATTTATAATTCTATTCAAAAAGTAATGCTGTAAATTAAAAAAGTCAAATGAGTTAGCTCCAAATGAGTGGGGTTAGCAGTTAGGGACCCTGCGTCTCATGCTTAATCAATTGTGATATTAATGCTGAGTACCAAAATTTCAGGGTCAGTTCCTGAATTAGAGTATATAAAACTTGATTAAAAAGATCATTATGCTCTCATTTCGATTTGCCCATGAAGTATAAAGGGCTCAGTCATATGTTTAGGGTATTTATGATTAACTCTGCTCTGAGATAACAACAATAAAAGAAGATCATCTCTATTTTTAAGCATTCAAGAGTATTAAGTTGCCCTGATTTTATGTAAAAATCTCTTTAAGGGTCAGTTTTCTTTATCCTTCTGCTACTATTCTCTAAGAAGTTAAAATTAATATGAAAATTAGAAATTATTTGGGATCTGCCAGCTTTCAACCTAGCCAAGAAAAGAAATGTTGGCCTCAAAAATATTTTAAAAGCTTTTGTTAAAAGTGCTAGTTTCCTGCTTTTCGTATGAAAACCGAAAGTCCAATAATTTTGAGAGTCTTTTTAAAAACTGACTATGGAACCTATGGAAGACCTATTTCCCTGGCAAGGCTTAACTCTAGAAACATATTTCCCAGCTAACAGGAATGATTCAGATTTAAGCTTATCAATTTATAGCCACCCTAGAGTTGCAGGGTTCTTGTTCACTGGAGAAGAAGGGGGCATTCAAGCCCAGGACAATTTCATTCAGTGCTTAGCCTAAACCATGTTATTCAGGAAAAAGGGTGGTCAAGAAGAAATAGGGATATGGGTGATGTACACATTTGAGCAAATGTCTAGGACTCAGTTGGAAAGACATATTATTCCTGGACTGCAACACCTGCCCCTTGGCAAAGTTAATGGTGTCAATTTGCAAAGGTTCACTTGGGAAATGTTTGTGATTAATGCTTGTTCATTTGCATAATGCTGTATTGTGTAAATAAAGCTGTAGCATTTTGCTTTCCAACAGTGGAGTTCTACTGAGATGATAAAAGCTGAACAAAGGGGGTTACTGGACACTTAAACTAGGTCACATTGAATTTTTATGCCTGAAGTCTGCCCTGGTACAGTTTATATGGGTAATGGAGAATGGCAGAATGCAGTCTGTTTAACTGTGCAAATCTGCCTCCCAGATTTTTCAATAAACATATTTTCTACACTGAAGAGGAAAGCCAATTCAGTCTTAGGCTGATTTAAAAATGTTATTAAAGAAAATAAAGATGAGCATCTTCTTAATTCTTACATTAAAATGTAAATAGGCTAATTATAAAATAATAAACTCTCCCCCAAATAAAGAACGCTCAGCTTCAGAGCTCAGTTATGCAGATTATAGCACCATTACTAAACACTGAGAACATGTATATGTCACACTTGTGAATTTGCCATCCAAACTTTGTGGCTTTCCTGCCCAGAGTCTAAGCATGACTCAGAAATTTACTTTCTTTCTCCATTATCAACAGAGCTTTAGCAATGAAAAGAAAGCCAGTGGTCACGTGCTCATGGGTACATCTGTCCATGTCTCTGTTAGTAAATTCAAAGAAAATTACTGACACTGAATGAAGCTCATGTTAAAGACGGATCTGCTCCCAGAGCAATTCTATGCTGTAGCAAGAAGATTGACATACCTCCCCTCACTCAACCCATGACACAAATAACAAATAAAATGCATAGTCATTCTTTCTAGGTCTTAGGTATTCCACCTGTAAGGTGGAAGTGTTTAAATCTCATCCTTCTAAAGAAATACCATGAAATTATTTTTAATCATAATGCTGGAATGATCCTCTCAAAGACCATGTAGTCCATTTTAGGTTATGTTACAGAGGAGGAAACTGAGGCCCACAGTGGTGAAATGGTTTATCAAAGTTCAAAATTAGGGGTTAAATCACATTCAAGGGCCCTTAATTCCATGTTTTACACTGTGCAGCATTTCTATGTATAGAATAATGAACATATAGAGCTGAAAACTCACAATATGTTCTGAGAGGATCCAATAAGGTTAATCCTTGAAAGCTTTCATGCACCCTGTTTACTAGTAAAAGTTGCTGTTGGATTCTGGAGTCTAGTATTTATGCTATGCTGTGCTTAGTCACACATAGCATAGTGTAAGCACTTTGCAACCCCACTGACTGTAGACCACCAGGCTCCTCTGTCCATGGGGATTCTCCAGGTAAGAATACTGGAGTGGATAGCCATATCCTCCTCCAGGGATTCTTCCCAACCCAGGGATCGAACCCAGGTCTCCTGCATTGCAGGCAATTCTTTACCATCTGAGTCACCAGGGAAGCCCAAGAATATTGGATTGGGTAGCCTATCCCTTATCCAAGGGATCTTCCCAACCCAGGAGTCAAACTGGGGTCTCCTGAATCACAGCCAGATTCTTTACCAGCTGAGCTACCAGGGAAGCCCCTAGAATGTATAGTGCTTGGCATAAAATAAAAATAGGAGCACAGTAAGTGCTAAGAAAATGAGTTAATTTTTAAGGCAACATAAGATAATGGGAGAGTTGTGGATCCATAGGCAAGAGACCCAAATTTATGTACTAGCATGCTATGCTAAATTGCTTCAGTCGTGTCCAACTCTTTGTGTCCCCATGGACTGTAGTCTGCCAGGCTCCTCTGTCCATGAGATTCTCCAGGCAAGAAAACTGGACTGTGTTGCCATTTTCTTCTTCAGGTAGCTTCTTGACCCAGGGATCGAACCCACGTCTCTTTTGAAGATCTGTCATTTATTGGTTATGAAAATCGATGTTAACTCCAAAGATAAGAAAAAACCTAAGTGTCCACCAATAAGGGACTAGTTAAAGAAACCATGGGCCATCTACACATAGACTACTGTATCAGTATTCTATTGCTGTTGTAGAAAATTACCACAAACTCAGTGACTTAAACAACACATATTTATTATCTTACAGTTCTTGAGGCTGGAAGTCCAACATGGGTTTCATTGGGCTGAAACCTAGGTGTCAGCAGGACTGCATTCTCTTTTGAGGGCTCTAAGTCAATTTCCTTGACTTTTCACTTCTAGAAACTTTCCATATTCCTTGGCATGTGGTCCCTTTTTTCACCTTCAAACAAACAATGGCCACTCAATTTGTTCTTATATCCTGTCACTCTAACCTTTCATTTTGCCTCCCTCTTCTACCTTTAAGGGCCTTTGGGCCTGTGGGATAATCCAGGACAGTTATTTTCAGGTCACTGATTAGTACTCTTAATTCCAACTACTACCTTAATTTCCCTTTGCCTTACAAGGTAATATAGTAAGAGTCCAGAGACTAGGATGTGGACATCCTTGTCTATCACACCAATGAAAAAACAGTGAGGGGGCTTGCTAGGTTCTGATAGGGAAAACTCTCTAGGATATATTGTTATGTTAAAAAAATGCAAGGTAAAAGTAAAGCATAAATAGTATACTACCTTGTATGTAGAAAAGGAAGGAGATTGAGTATGTATTCATACTTGGCTATATCTGCGTAAACAAGCCCAGGGAAGATAGGTAAGAAATATTAATGTAGTTATGATAGACAGAGAGAGAAAGGCACGGAGAGTAGGAGGATGGGAATAGGATGAAACAATATTCTTCAATGATTCTTTTAAAATTAATTTTCTTTTTGGACCATGTAAATAAATGTTTTCTTTTTTTTAATTCAAGGGATTCATAATTGCAAAAGTTTTTATTATTCACTTGATAGTTAAAACATGTTACTTTGAGCAGCCTGTCTATCATCAACCTTTTTTCTCTTGTTAAATTAATACTTCTAACAGGCAGATCCTCATTTGTCCGTGACTTGTGTTAAACAGTTCTGCAACATGATAATCATGACTTCATGAAAGTCTGCATCTTTTGCAAGATTTTTGCAATTTTACTTTGCAATCTCTTTGCTTTGTATTATGAGATGCTTCAACATCTGGCATCACTACAGTGGCAATGCTAGAATTAAATATGGAGCATGTCTTCACCTGTGCATTCATTTTGCCAGTGGCCAGTTAGGTAGTGAACATTTTCATTTTATATTCATAAAGTTACAAAGATGTTAATTTCCCTACATGGCTACATAAATTTGGATAATAACTGGGCAAAAATGTTAAATATACTTGGATCTGTTTTCGGTATCTATTATTCCATCTTTTCTTTAAAAAATTCCTTTAATTATTATACCTTAAATCTAGTAGTAATATTGTAGTTTAATATATTAGGTAGGTATGTTTCTATAATTAGTCTTCAGTTTACAAAATATTTCATGATTCCTATCACATTGATTTTGTTTTCCTAGTCAGGTTTACTTTACATACAGTAAAATTCCTTTTAGGTATTGAGTTCTATGAGTTTTGAAGGAAAAAACAAAACAAAACAGTTGTGTAACTACCACAGCAACGAAGATTTAGAGTATTTCCATCACCCAAAAAAGTTCTCTCATGCCTCTTGGTGATGACTTTCTCAACTCCAACTTCAGTCCCTATTAATTATGGGTCTGATTTCTGTCCCCACAGTTTTGTCTTCTGCAAAAGTTACATAAGTGTAACCATACAGTGTATAGCTTTTGTGTGCAACTTATTTTATTTAGCACACTGCCTTTGAAATTCATCCATATTGTGAGAGGCATTGGTATATCACTTCTTTTACCGCTGAGTCCATTGTAGGGCTATATTTCAGTTTATTTCATCATCAGTTGTTAGACATTAGGATTAATTTCAGTTTTGGACAATTATGAATAAAGCTCCTATAAAGACATGTAAATATGACAAATGTTTTCATTTCTCTTGGATAAATAAATACCTCGAAGTGGGATTGATGGGCTGTATGAGAAATGAATCTACCACTTTATAAAAATTCTTATAAATAGCCATCAAACTGTTTTCTAAAGGCTCTGTACTATCTTTTATTTCCAACAATAGTTAATGAGAGTTCCAGTTGGTCCTCATTTTTGCATTTGGTAATATCAATTGGTTTAATTTTTATCATTTTAATAGATATAGTGGTATCTGATTGTGGTTTGCTTCCTTACCAGCTAATGATGTTGAGAACTGTTTTGCATATTTATCTGTCATGGTAAAGTGCTTATTTAAGTCTTTTGCCCATTTATTATTTATTATTGAATTGTAAGTTATTTAAATATTCTGCATACAAGGCGCGTTTCTTATAAATATTGTCTCTCAGTCTGTAGTTTTTCTTTTCAATTTCTTAACAGTTTAATAGTGTCATTTGAAGAGGAGACATTTTTAATTTTGATGAAGTCCAATAATGAACACTTTTATAATTCACATTTTTTATTTCATATTTTTTTAGACAAAGAAATCTTTGTCTAACTCAAGGTCACATAAATTTTCTCTTATGTTTTTTTCTAGAAGTTTTATAGTTTCAAGTTTATAGTTATGCATATGATCTATTTGAATTAATTTTTGTATTTTGTGGGAAATAGCACACAAAGTTCTTTTTTAAAAATTTACATGTAGATATCCAATTGCACTATTTGTTGCAAAGACTGACCTTTCTCCATTGAACTATCTGCAACTTTGTTGAAGATCAACTGACTGTACAGGTGTGGGTCTATTTTGTTCTACTGATCAATGTGTCTACTACTCTTTCACCAATAATACGGTCTTGATTGCTATAGATTTTATAGTAAGTATTAAAATAAAAAAGTATAAGTACTCAAACTTTGTTCTTTCCTGAAAAACATTTTGACTATCATAGGCCTTTTCTATTACATTTAAGAAATGTCTTGGTATTTTCTACGAAAAAAGCCTTCTAGGATTTTTATCGAAGTTGTGTTAGATGTATGGATCAATTGGGGAAGAAATGACATCTTAACAATACCAAGATTTCTAGTGAATTGGTACTATACATCTCTCAATTTATTTGGGAACATTTTAATTCTTGAATATGGAATTGGAGAAAGATTTTATCAGGTACCAAAAAAATTCTTTGGATTTTTGGTTGAAATTGCATTAAATATACTTTTATAAGTCATGATAAGCATATCTTCTCTTTTCCAATGACTATAATTTTCATTATGTTTCCTAAATAGAATTATGAAAATATCATTTACTGGTATACACAAAGAAAGGTATTTACTATTTTAGTATTTCTGAAACTCATGAATCTTATAACATACTCTTTGCAAAATGATGTTGATGGTAAAATATCTTGGGAAATACCAAATATACAGTTGCCAGATTCAGATTTGCATTGGTCATTGGCTTTACTTGATAATTGAATATTATAAACATTCTAATATTATTTAATATGATATTGTTATCTTATTTCTATATTCTAAAATTGACTTTCAAAAAATATTAATGTGTATCCTTTTCTTATTATCATTTTTTTTAAACAGGATGGTTATGCTTGCCAGATAAGATAATTTACAAAGCCTTCCCTGTATTTCTATCTTCTGGGAAAATATAAACTGTGCAATAAATTATTCTTCAGGTGTTTAATATGATTTGGCACACACACTTAAATGTGATACTTGCTATCAAGAATAATAACAATGGTTTTCTTCAACATTCATTGCATTTTTTCATATTTTCATTGCATTTTAAACTTTAAAAAAATATTTTCTGCTATTCAAGTATTTCTGAAAAGTAAATATAACAGTAGAATTAAGTATAAAATGATACAGATGAGTCTGATTACACAGAGAAATCCTTGATTTTTGATATTAGCCACTCTGTGGTTCAAGTTTCTAATGGTGAATCTGAAGCCCTTTAAAATCTAGCACACTGAAATAAATGGGCCACCAACAGCCCACAATAAATGTGCTTCTAGAGAATATGTAATATGAAGAGATGTACATGTTCAGAACAATCAGACTCCAAGCTGACAGACTACAGAGAGCAATGGAAAGGTGATACTCACATCCGAGTTAAAGCGAAGCTGACAGACATTACAAGAAATAACTTGTTTCTTCTTTGGGGGAATGGACACTCCAAATGTGTGGTTAATGACTGCTTTTTGCACAGGATCCATCTGAGGAGCAAATGACAAAACAGTCAATTTATAGCTTCAAAGGACAGACAATAGTGTGTACAAGTAAAAGTAGCTGTATTATTCCTTGAAGTTTTTAACTTTTAGTTCCCAAACAAGGATCATAAAGAATCTCATTCTCATAAAGAATCTGATTCATTAGTAATATACTTATTTCCAAGAATTAAAAGCAAAAGAAAAATCTTTTTAAAATAAAAACACACACAAAACAATCACAGGAGAATCACATTTCAAGATATCTTATATTTATATAAGAAACCTTGAAAAATCTTAAAAGATTAATAGAACAAGAAAACTTAAGATCCAAACTAACTTGTTAATGTTTTCTCTGTGTGAGGTAATAATACTTAAGATGGTCTGAAATGACCTCAGTGATGACTGTTACAGATATATTTAAATTTCTTAATTTTCTATCTGTGGTAAAGTCATAAATGATAGACTTATATTACAGTACAGTTAGACAAATATTGATCTTTATTTTAAAATAATTTATTATTGTTTATGGACTCTAGATATTCATTTTATTGGAAATGCATGCTACTCAAATGTCCATAACAGAATGGTTAAGATGCAACACTTGTTTAAATATTCAAGGAAAGTTTTGACATATAGCCTGTGACTTTCCTCTCTTTGGTTTGCATGTACCATACATAGATAGAGAAATATGCAATGATAGTGTAGAAAAAGCATGGCACAAAGCCATGAAAATACTTGGAAAAAGAAAGAACACTATCTGCAGAGCCTATAAAAAGAAATGCAGCAGTGATTCTCCTGTGTACTTCAGATAATAATCCAGCATTAACGTCAGACAACTGGCAGTTCAAAAAACAATGCGCATGATGAACAAAGCATAACTTATCAACAGATGTAACGTGAACAAAGACAGATCTACTGATATCATCGTCTAGGAAATCTCCAGAGGTTAGAGCTTAGGACTGGATTAGTTGATGATATTTGGTAGAAAGGAAAAATGAATGCTATTTCTGATGAGGACATAAGTCAACCAAGTGTACAATTAGCAATTAGAAGAACCTAAATTCATTAGAAAGGAGAGTGGAGCACAGATTTATCGAACAGTACAGCAAAGTAGTTTTTTTTTTTTTTTTGCTACAAGTTTAGGACAATGTATTCCTACTATAAAGACAAGTTATATGGTTTGGAACACTTAGAAATTCAAAGAAGAGAGTAATAGAATTACTTTATACCTTGACTGAAGCGATGGTTACACAAACTTATACACGTATGGAAATTTACAGGACTGTGGGCATTCTCCAAAAGTCAATTTTATTTATGATAACTTAAAAAGTGAAAGAGGAAAAAAAACTGTTAAAAGTATTACATTTAACTATTTAATATAAAATATCATTACTGGAAAATCTGGGGATTTGTTTTGCTCAAGGTTGTAGCTGATTGTATTAAAATTCATTTAACAAGAATTAAAAAAAAACCTCTATGGGCAAAAATCTCGAAATATCGAAAATTAAACCCTAGTCCACTTCCTTAGTATACTCACAGTGTAAATACTTAAGTCTCATCAATTTGCATAACATGAACCTGTAACTTTCTGATTGTTACTAGAGATGGCAAAACAGTTTAGACAGGCTTAAAAATAAAACAGCCAAACTTTATTGGCAGGATGGGAAACTTTGCACTATTTTGCAAAGCTAAAAAAATAAGAGAATTTTATTGAGATATTTTTTGTTCTAAGGTTCTAAAACATACATCTGCTGCTGCTGCTGCTGCTGCTGCTAAGTCGCTTCAGTTGTGTCCGACTCTGTGCGACCCCATAGACGGCAGCCCACCAGGCTCCCCTGTCCCTGGGATTCTCCTGGCAAGAACACTGGAGTGGGTTGCCATTTCCTTCTCCAATGCATGAAAGTGAAAAGTGAAAGTAAAGTGGCTCAGTCGTGTCCGACTCTTAGCGACCCCATGGACTGCAGCCTACCAGGCTCCTCCGTCCATGGGATTTTCCAGGCAAGAGTACTGGAGTGGGGTGCCATTGTCTTCTAGTGACATGTGAACTAGCTAGAATAAAACAATGTGAATATTTCCTAAACACATTTCCATTCATCATTTTTGTAATATGCCTATACTATTATATATATTATTATTCTAACATTTTTCTTTAAACCATATTAAAATAGACTTTTTAAGAATGCAGCAATGATACTTATGAAATCATAGTTTCACTTCAGAAAATATATTGAAAGTTAAAGATTAAAACTTCCATCATCTAAAATAAATCTGCACATCCTAGTGGTTCTCATACTTCAATATAGAAACATAGACAAAGATACATCTACAAAAACCTAGTTCCAAATTTTTAGTAAAACAAGGTATCTGTTGAGATTTCCAATACAACCTTGGATATAAACATTCCCATTTGAATTTTTGAAACTGTTAGCTGCCTACATAATTTTTCAAGTAACTCCTAATACAAATGCATTCTACTCAAATCTCATATTTATACCCTATAACCTGAAAATACTGTTTATGTTCCCAAGCTGAGTGCTCTCTTCCTGAAAGGTGAGCTGTGGCTAAGCACCCCCATATAAAGGCGGGTGAGTTCCCACCCATCTGTTTCATGAGAAGCAAACTAAAGAGGTTCCTTCAAGACATTCTTAGCTAGAATCGACTTCTCTACTTTATACATATAATCCTACTTATCCTCATAAAACAGTCCTTTTACTCTATTCCTTTGCATCTGTCATTAACTCTGGCTTCTTTTCATCCTTTGAATGGCTTAACTGCTAATCACATGAAAATTTTATCTTTCATATTTCTCACTTGGAACAAATTTTCCCTATTTTCCACTTGATTCTCTATTTTGTTATAGGTATTTCAAGAAAAGGTCCACTTTTTTTTTCTGTCTCAATCTTGTTTCTTTTCCCCTGTTTATCATAGAATTCTATAATTATATTTCTTATTCATATGTCACTTGGGAGGACATAATTTAGTTGAAAGAAGACTTTAAATGGTATAAGAAAGAAACTTGCCAATTCATCCAATATTTTGAAACAGACACTGCCTATCTGATATTTTCAGTATTTGCCATCTGAAGGGCTGTCGGTTGTGCTGGTAGTAAAGAATCTGCCTGCCAATGCAGGAGACATAAGAGATGCAGGTTTGATCCCTGAGTAGAGAAGATCCCCTGGAGAAGGAAATGGCAACCCACTCCAGCGTTCTTGCCTGGAAAATCCCACAGAGAGGAGCGTGGTGGGCTACAGTCCATGGGGTTGCAAAGAGTCAGACACAGCTGAAGTGACTTAGCACGCAGTAACTACAAATATCTGGGTCATTTCAGCAGGATCCAGACTTAGCAACAACATAGAAAACACTTTTACATCTTTCTCTTTTTTTAAAGTATACAGTAGTAAAATCCTGAATTTTTTCTTGTAGTATTCCTAAAATACTTGAAAATTTAGATAAAAATCATAACTATAATGTTAATTTATATCAACTTAAAATTTTTCTTCCTCTAATGCAAATTCTTTTCTCTCTAATCATAATGATTTGTTCTTAGTCCCAGTCATGTTCGACTTGTTGTGACCCCATGGACTGTAGCCCAACAGGCTCCTCTGTCCTTGGGGATTCTCCAGGCAAGAATACTGGAGTGGGTTGCCATGCCCTCCTCCAGGGGATCTTCCCAACCCAGGGATAGAACCCAGATCTCCCGCATTGCAGGTGGATTCTTAACTGTCTTAGCCACCAGAGATATTTCATATTTCATAAAGAAATATTACATATTTCATATGTATAACTAAATCAATGGCAAGTCTTTTATTCAATCACCAATTTTTAAGATGAATAAAACAGGCTGAATAAAAACATTCTCATAAATCATAAAATGTGATAAATGAAAATTATTCAATTTAGTATAGTCAATACTATATATCAATATCATATCATTTTATATGTAGAGTACCCAGGAAAATTATTTAAGGTACTGCAATTATAAAACAAACTCTTGTTTTTAAAGATTCTATTGGATTTCATACACATTTGATTATTAAAAGTGCACAAATGTTTTCAAGTATCTTTATTAAAATGTTTATATCACTTTTAAATGAACAAATGCCTTGTTAAATACTCATTAAATTAGCTCATGTTAGTTCACATTGCACAAGAAACCTGTCTGTGAATTGAGAAGACTGATTCACTGGTAAACAGTACTAAAAAGAGCTTTTCTAGAGGAAAAAAAAAAACAAAAACAAACACTACCACATAGCTCTAGCTACCAATATTCCTTACCTGGCAGAATTTATTGGTCCCAAATAAGCCTCTTCTTTTCTAAAAGAGTAAAAGTCAGAAGTAGTCATCTGGAATTTTGAGGCTAGCAAGAATAGTCACATGAAATTTAAAAAAATCCATTTGCTTTGCTCATCTCTGATTAAAAAGTCTGAAATATGTACTAACTAAAAAGCAGCAAGAGTTAGCACTTGCCATTTTTTATAATGAAAGTCATGCAGAAATGAAAAGTAAAACCTATTAGTGCAATTAACTGGTAGGCAATAAAAAGGAAAGATGGGGTTGTGGCTGTTGCCAGGAATTGAGGAGATAATTAAGGGTATGTATGGACAAATTAACCATTTTATTACAGTACTTATAAAAGGAATTCATGAAGCTAATGTTATCATACCAACTATTATATTTTCAATATCAAAATAAGAATAAACAGGTATCTTTGGGGGTATTCACAAAGTTTATGGAACTACAAATCTGTATTTGTATGAATTCTTTTTTAAGAACTCATTTGTATGAGTTCTTTTTCACTGATTATTCCAAAAAGTAATTTATATCCACACAGTGTAAACAATCATATAAAAACACATGCAGTTGCAAATAAAACCTAGCCAAGGGGGAAAAACACACCGCAACACTTCACTGAAGGCAGGATGACGTCTAGGGGAGGGCAGAGAATCCAGGGGTAGGGAAGACATGAACAAAGAACTTAGTACTAGATGACATTTACATTTGAGATAATTTTCCTGGGTGGAATTTTAGGCAAATAAAATAAAATTACAAACCTTTCACCTATCTCAATAATTTTCAAGGGGATGAAGTTCAAATTGTATGAACTTACAATGAGTCTTACAATGACTTCACTGGCCATCACATGGGGCTGGGTAGAGGAGCAAACCATGCACTACTTAATTAAATAGCAAAAAAGACTGCTCCAGAATTATACCAGGGTTTCTCATATGTGGCTGGGTATCCATACTATTCTGGAAAATGAGGACATTTCATCTTAAACGTAGCTATCTGCTTTAACCGATGTTCTATGAAGCATTTGGCAACCACTTATTATAAGTCTAGCAAGCAGTACTAGCTTTTCTACTAAACAGGAGCAGAAATCAGGTTTTTGACTTTAAAAAGTTAAAGATCAGTCATTCAACAAACATTTCTGGAGGTCTAATATGTTCCAGATGTTGTCCCAAATTAGATGGGGTAAGATGAGTCAAACACAAGAAAGGACATTGTAAAAATGAAAAAGGGTGATGATTAAGCAAATCCGTGAGGCAAGAGAAGGCCCATGAAGGTCTGTCCCCTCTTGCCCCACCCTTACTTTGAACTTTCCCCCCCTTTTCTGATTTTCTCACACTTTAAGCATCCAGGATCCTCCCTTTAACAGTGACATCAATGTGTTTGTACTCCTGCTGTATTTGCCTTTTAATTTTTTTCTCTAAGCTGTAATCTTGGAGAAGGGAATGGCAGCCCACTTCATCCCATGGATAGAGGAGCCTGGCGGGCTTCAGTCCATGAGGTCACAAAGAGTGGGACACGACTGCATGGCTAATACTTTAAGCTGTAATAATAAGAATAAACATCTTAATAAGAGCAGCTTAGATTTACAGAACTCTTTGCATGTGCCAGGAACTCTACTAAGGGATTATCTCGTGCAGCCTCCACCATCATGTGAGACAGATACCACTGTTACCTTCCTTTTACAAATGAGGAATCTGAAGCTTTGAGAAGCTTAAGAACTGGTCACCCTTGAGTCTGTAGGTTTGAAGTCAGGATTCAAACTCAGGCAGCAGTCTCTCCCCCCACTCTTCCCCGCTAACGGACCACCAAGCAGGGTTATGGATATCGTGTGTAGCACTGCTGTAGGAGGTAAGAATTGTGAAGAAAGGAGGAGTGTTTCTAGAATTTCCTGCAGCCTGAAGGGCAGCTGCCCAGTCAAGCTACACAGAAGTCCTGCTTGGTGTTTAAGTAAGTTTCCTGGAGAAATGAGTCTCAGCTTTTTTTTCCTTCCTGACCAATATATGTCTTTCTGAGGATAAACCCATTTCTTCTTGGGCTACTTCAGGAAATCCATAAATAAAAATTGGGGCTGCCCTGTTCTCTTTCCCCATTGTAACTGTTGGGCTTGCATACAGAAAAAAAAATAATGAAGTTCCAGAAATACTTAGAGATTACACAGAGCAGGTGATGGCCATCATTTGCACCTGTCCTTGATTTACTACAAAACAGACCTCAGCTACTAAATCCTTGTGACTTACAGCTTTCCGGAAGTTTGGCAAAGGATCAGTTTTTTAATCACAATATTGTCAAATTACAGGAGTACAAAAAGAATGACTATTTTTCATCCTTTCCTTTTCCATTATTGGATTTTATGGAAAAGAATGAGACAATAGGGTCTCATTAGAACTTCAAATATTCAGGAACTGACATGTCTAAAAGTGATAGCTTATGTCCCTGAAGAGCAATTTATTTCTATGAAGTTACTACAAAAAAGGTTTTGCCTTTTATATTTAAATACTCTGACCATATGCCTTTATTATTACTGTTTTACTTGTTTCAAATCCTTAAAAACGTACATAGAAACAAAGCAGACACAACTATTGCAAGACAAATTCCTTTTCTCAAAGATCAGGAAATACAAACACATATCATTGGCAGTCTTATTTCAACTACACAACTCAGTACTGCTTTGGAGTTCAAATCAGAAGTCTCAATAAAAATAAGCCACATGGAACGTTACCCTGGCACAGCATGCTGTGAGGCCTGCATTTTTGCATCTGGAACGGGTAGAAGTTGAGACTTGCCGTCCTGTCACTGATTCTCCTACCCAGAGCATCCTGACAGGGGTCCACCTGAATGCCATCAGTGTCACTGAAAGGAAGACAAATGACACGCCGCACTCTCCCCAGACTGTTGATTCAACCAAGTGCTGTATTTAGCTTTTTGCTAAAACCACACACTGTGACTGGCAAACAAAATCAGCTGTGCTCTTGTACCACAGGGATACCATTACTCCACCAGAAAGTCAACCAGAATTGGTACAAAGGCTAAAATAACACACTTAAGAAAATAATAGGTCACACTGATCTACGTCTCAGACCCACTAAAGCTATTACTATGACTACTAGTACTATTACTACTATTTTATCAAAATGTTGCAGAAGTTTACATATTTTGAGACTGGTGACAATTAGCAGTGTTTTGATAGCTGCAGAAATTAAGTGGGAACCCAGGCCCTTTCCAGAGCCTCCCTAGTGGTGGTCAATATTCCTTGTAGAAAATGTAAGTGGAGCCAGTCCAGTGACTGGAAGCAACCAGAGTATAGATCAGAATACATTTTTTTCCTTTTCTTTCTTTTCTTTTTTCCCTTAAAATGAATTGAGAAAGTCTGACATCTTTCACTGAAATTCCATATTGTTAGGCCCTCTTTGAAAATCGCTGCTGCTGCTGCTGCTGCTGCTGCTGCTGCTGCTGCTAAGTCGCTGCAGTCGTGTCTGACTCTGTGCGACCCCATAGACGACAGCCCACCAGGCTCTGCCGTCCCTGGGATTCTCCAGGCAAGAACACTGGAGTGAGTTGGCATTTCCTTCTCCAATGCATGAAAGTGACAGGTGAAAGTGAAGTTGCTCAGTCGTGTTGGACTCTTAGCGACCCCATGGACTACAGCCCACCAGGCTCCTCCATCCATGGGATTTTCCAGGCAAGAGTACTGGAGTGGGGTGCCATTGCCTTCTCTATTTGAAAAGCTCTGGAATTCATCAAATAAGAATTATCCATTCCATAACACAGTTTGCTTTTGAACTGTGGTGCTTGAAAAGACTCTTGAGAGTGCCTTAGACCGCAAGAAACCAGTGAATCCTAAAGGAAATCAGTCCTGAATATTCATTAGAAGGACTGATGCTGAAGCTGAAGCTCCAATACTTTGGCCACCTGATGTGAAGAGTTGACTCATTAGAAAAGACCCTGATGCTGGGAAAGATTGAGGGCAGGAGGAGAAGGAGGCGCAGAAGATAAGATGGTTGGATGGCATCATTGACTCAATGGACATGAGTTCGAGCAAACTCAGGGAGACAGTGAAGGATAGAGAAGCCTGACATGCTGTAGTTCATGGGGTCGCAGAGAGTCGGTCACGACTAAGTGACTGAACAACAACATTCCATGACAAAAAGGATGGCTAGGGTAAGGAAAAAACACCCTGGGATCTATTTTGAAAGAAAACTAAACTGCGTTTTTGAGTACTTTTTTTTTTTTTTAATAAATTCCACCTTGGTTTCATTTCTAGAAGATTAAAAAAAGAAACATATATAGAATGTTAGAGATGTATATTTCTGCCATAAAATAATGTCCTCTTTCTAGAGCACTCTGATAACAAAAAAATGCAACCTTTTCAGAGATTAAGTGTTTCATATCAACCTAGACAGTTCTGTCCCTTGGGAATTTTTGCTCCTTTCCAACACACTACACTTTTATAAATGTATAATTTTAGTTTGCACATACACTGTACTTTCTTGAAAATTGATTCATTTAACAATAGTTTATTAAATGACCATCATGCACTGTTTTGGGAGCTGGACATACAGTAGAGAACAGCCTTCAAAAATACAACATTCTAGCTGGGGAGGGCCATACAGGTACTCCCTGCTTTATGAAAGCTTTGCTTTGCACCATTTGGTTTTAAGAAAGACCTGTATTAGTACCTGTTTTCACTAACTGAAAGAAATCCCAACAGGATTTTTGCTTTTATGATAAAAGCTGAAACTTGAAAATAGTGTTTAGCATTTCTTTTGAAATGCTTTTACAAAGTATTACCTATATAGAGAGAGGCAGTGGGCATCTACAGCAGTGACCATAGCACCACTAAGCACCTTCCCCAGGAACTACACTCAGCATCTCAGCGCTCAGTTGCCATAGCTTTGACTTGTGTCTGGGCTTCTGTGCTTTATCTGGATTTATTTTGTGCATCCATTAACAAGATGTGTCCTATGGAAACTGCTTCTTCACTTTACAACATTTCAATTTAGGGAAGATTTTATAGTAATTCTCTACTTTCAAATAGGGGAACAAGTATTTCTAAAGTTATAAATATGGTACTTTCAGAGTGTTTTACTATGAAAAAAATAAAACAGGTGAATTGGAAAGAAACACAATTTTACCATGGATAATTCCTAAATACATTTTCACTGGCTTGATACAACTGTGATTCTGATGATTTCACATGTAAAATCATACTAAATATGTAAAGATAAGGACATTATCCCATGATTTAGGGAAGTTCATATAGAATTCAGAATCATACAACTGTTGAAAACTGCAAAGTGCATGCTCTTTGGCCTTCACAGCCATCTGTGAGATCTTCACAGAGAATTTTCTTCAGCTCCCAAGTCCCAACACAACAGTTGGATCTCAGAGCCACCACTGTCATCATACACTCAAAGAGAAAGGGAAACTACAGTGATCTGCTTTCAGAGTTCTCTAAGGATGAGAGCTAAGTGATAGATGCATCTCATCTGGAGACCTTCCTAGTGGGTTTCTGGTACAGTGTAGTTGGCCTGGTGCTTTTTAGTGAATAACAATATGACCACGAGTTACTCCTAATCACTGCAGATGGTAACTGCAGCCATGAAATTAAAAGATGCTTGCTCCTTGGAAGAAAAGCTATGTCAAACCTAGATAGCATATTCAAAAGCAGAGACATTACTTTGCCAACAAAGGTCCATAGAGTCAAAGCTATGGTTTTTCCAGTAGTCATGTACAGATGAGAGAGATGAGAGTCCCTTACAGCAAGGAGATCAAACCAGTCAATCCTAAAGGAAATCAGTCCTGAATATTCATTAGAAGGACTGATGCTGAAGCTGAAGATCCAATACTTTGGCCACCTGATGGGAAGAACTGACTCCTTGGAAAAGACCCTGATGCTGGGAAAGATTGAAGGCAGGAAGAAAAGGTGATGGCAGAGGATGAGATGGTTGGATGGCATCACTGACTCAATGGACATGAGTTTGAGCAAGCCCTGGGAGATGGTGGAGGACAGAGAAGCCTGATGTGCTGCAGTTCACGGGATCGCAGAGTCAGGCACAACTGAGTGACTGAACAACAACACATATTTTGGCTAAACTCTAACAGTTTTTTTGTAAAGGTATTACAAGAAAATGATGTTTTACATTGTTAACACTTTTAGAACTTTGGAGTTTCCAAATGAAAAAGCTAAAAGGAAAGGAATGGGTAGTTTCACCATCCCCTCTCTTTAGTGGTAAACCAGCTTAACACTCTGGTGGATAATTTTTAAATGGTTCTAGGTTGAAGGAATAAATTTTGAGTTCTTTTCCAGACAGTAGTTATTTTGTTAGTGGGAGATGCCCTAAGGTTAGACCTGTGCACCTTACTGAAGCTGAATGTCTAACTCAGACAGTAGATCCTTGTATGCAATCATATGGTCAGTGCAAATGTACAATGTTCCCTTTTCCTGGCTGGCTCCACAGGCCTGGTGATTTTCCACACTGCCAGGGATCAAGAGAGTGGCAGCAAAGCTGTAGTTATGCTGCTGGGTAATTTAAGAAGCCGCTGCAAAGAGCATTTCAAAAAGTTCAGTTTAACAAATAAGATTTTCAATTTACATCTGCAATGGGTACGAGATTTAATTGAAGGTTTACTCATACCTCATTGCATGGACACATACATGCCCAGCAATGCTTCAGGTGCTGACGTTTCTATTCAAACATTAGATGAGTAAACTTAAGAACTGCAATTCAATGGCCTATGTACCCATATTCAGATTAAAAATGCATTTTGGAAATTCTAATTGGCTAATATGATGGATTAAGGAAGCCCAGACCATGCTCAATTCCAATTCAGCTGCTCCTTTCAATGTAGGGAAAAGCCATTTAGGTAATGATCTAAATTATGTCTCTTAAGGACATCCAGTGTTTTTCTTTGTTTGTTTTCATTCTTGAACAAATGAATGCGTAGACATGACTGGAAACCATGAGAAGAGAGAGGTATTTTTCCATCAAGACACAAAGAAAGTTCTTGAAAGGCTTTCACTTTATCCTTATTATCTGATGTTCCTATAACTAAAATAATTTTTGGCCAATGCATGCATACAGATTTGAAAGTTCAGTAACAACTGTCAAAGACAAGGTAACAAAAAGTTTCCATGAAATTATTAGATGCACTGTTGAGAGAATTTATGAGAAAAGTTATAAAATATTTAAGAAAAAGGAAAAACTACCTTATAGAGTATGAATAAGAATTTAGCTCTATTCTGAATTTTATAATAGCACGGAAGAAGAAATGAAATGATGACAAATGCTATTAATATATTCTATGGAAAAGTTACTACCTTCAGAATACTATACTTTATATTTCTCAATAAGGTATATTCATATTTCAAACAACAACAGCAAAGAGCCCAAGGTGTACATAATTGACAATGAACTATTTTATCCAAAGAAAAACACTATTCAGAGTGATGGGAACAGCAACTGGATCCACCAAGAGAAACTAAAATAAATGAGTCACCTGTTACCTGTTTTATTTAGTATTTTGTCTCCTCAGGGTAAAATAAAACCAGAAATAAACTATTTCAGGAATATGGGCTGAAGAATAGGTTTTCAATAGATGCTAAAGTACTAACAAGATAGGGATTCACTTGAGGAGAGCTTATGAGAAGTGATTCTTCTACAGGACATTGAAAGAAGCTACCCAGCTTTGTTTGGAAGAACAGGTTAGTATCTGAGATAGAAGATGGTCACCTGCCTACTGGCCTTTCCTGCTTTTCTTTTTAAAATAGTGGCTTGAGAACACTCCAAACTTGGCTCTAGGATTAAGCTTCTATAACATAAAATTCAGAGCCAAAAATAAGTCTGAGAAATATGTTTTTTTTTTTAAAAAAATAGAACTTAAAAAAACCCAAACAAGCAGAACTTTTTATTCTTAGGAAAAAAAGGCATACAAATAACCAAACAGTACTTGCTGATGATTATAAATGCAATTAAAAAAAAATTATTGGTGTTAAGTCTCTGAATCTAAGTAATAGTGATATATTTGCCTATTTTTCTGGTAAATGGGCTAAAAAAAATGTCACAGGGCCTTTCTCAGTGACTAGTGAGGTAATGGGAGAAGGTAATGGCAACCCACTCCAGTACTCTTGCTTGGAAAATCCCATGGACAGAGGAGCCTGGTGGGCTGCAGTCTATGGGGTCGCACAGAGTCAGACACGACTGAGCGACTTCACTTTTACCTTTCACTTTCATGCATTGGAGAAGGAAATGGCAACTCACTCCAGTGTTCTTGCCTGGAGAATCCCAGGGATAGAGGAGCCTGGTGGGCTGCCGTCTGTAGGGTCGCACAGAGTCAGACACGACTGAAGCGACTTAGCAGCAGCAGCAGTGAGGTAATAAGCTTTCTTGATTTAAAAACCAATATCCCTCCTCAACAGCCAAACACACTGACTGACATCCTTTCAAAACCCTTCTGTCAAAGCTAAGCTTGAAAGGATGTTCAGTAACTATCAGATACCTCCTGACACTGAGGCAAAACAAGTCCGTGACACAAATTAAGAGGGCTTAAGATGAAAAGGAAACCACACCAGGCTGGAAGAATTGCAAAATTGGAAATCTGGACCTGTTTGAATGTATTCTTCATTCTGTAAAGCAAAGTGGAAATGAAGTGCTTTCGCTCTCCAAATAGAGGACAACACATTCCTTACTCTTGCACTCAGGAGGCTGACAGGTGAGGACCGCAAGGCTCAGTGCAAGGCAGCATATCTGGAACGTTCCAATCCTAAGCATCATTGTGGGCTGTCCCATGTCACACTCTCACAGGACAGCAGTAGAATGTCAGGGAGCATCTATACTTTCGAACTTTAAATTTGCTTTGAGTTTTAGGACCTTCCCCCAACTCTACCCCCAAACAGAATCCTAACTGGAAACTCGGTACAATAAAACATTGAAAACAGGTCTGGTTAAAGCATGTAGGTCTAGTCCCGGTCTCACCAGTATTATTTTACTCCAACTTTCTCACTTGAAAATGAGAAAAGTCTTGGAGAATTTTAGTAACTTGCTTGAACCTCTACAGCTAAGACCAGAACCCAGATCTCCTGCTCTGGTTACCAAGTTTGAAATAAAAATCCCTTTTAAAAAATACAAATGATGTGCCAAATATTACATAGGGTATTCTTATATTAAAAATGCTTTGTTGTTTACCTGGAAATCAACTTTAACTGGGCATCTTGCATTTTATCTGTTCCCTTCTCCCATTCCCTTCCAAGGATGTCATGGCTATAGCAGTGTTGATTCTACTGGTCCTTCTTCTTCATGCAGGCTTACCTGCCACATTTAACATCTTAGGACTTCAGTTAGGAAAGTGGCTTCCCTCGTGGCTCAGAGGTTAAAGCGTCTGCCTGCAATGCAGGAGACGTGGGTTTGATTCCTGGGTTGGGAAGATCCCCTGGGGAAGGAAATGGCAACCCACTCCAGTATTCTTGCCTGGAGAATCCCATGGACAGAAGAGCCTGGTGGGCTACAGTCCACGGGATCGCAAAGAGTCAGACACGACTGAGCATTAGGAAAGTGGTCCCTGAGTGGTTTTGTGGATGGGTAACATAAAAACTATTATATATTATATAGTCATCTTGCTATTACCTTTTTGTATGGATGGATATGTATATACATATTTACTCTTCTCAGCAAAAAAAATTTTTGATTCAACTCTGTATTTCTATAATATAAAATATACCATAGTTGCAAACTAAAATAAAGAATTTTAATAAAGTGCCTTCCTCTGCTTTCTGGGGTGATAATTGCTTTATTAAATAAAGCTTTATTAAATAAGTATAGCTTGATATTTATTAATTTGATTTATAATTATTTTTATGAGATGCAAGGAGGCTACATTTAACACCAAAAGTAGTTTAAACTGAACTGCTTTCCTTTCTTTTGAATTTGTAAGGAAATGTAGTATTTTGAATTTGTAACAAAGGAACATTTACTTCTAGGTAAAACTATTTTATCCACCAAATTTATTTCAAATATAAACAAAGTCCTTTCTATCCCCATGTGTTCAGAGTAAGAGCATCATATATAAGAGAAAAATGAATATGCAAATAAAATAAAATCATCCATTTAAAACATGTCAATTTCCTTACATTTTGACCATGGACATGGCATCAAGATTTCCTAATCAAGCAAAGGAGAAAGACCTATAAGAATTACATAGCAAGTTGTCATGAATCACAAAGTCCCTTAGTAATGTTCATGAAGAGTCTTAATATCATGAAGCAAAAATCACTGGTGTTTTTAATCTATCTCTGAAGACTTTCACAAACATTTCTGAATTATTCTGTTTTCCATTCTGAAATTCGGTCTTTAAGGATGCTGGCTTCAAAATCTTCACAACACTCATTTGAAAATTTTTATTTACCCTTCTGTCTCCCTCAACTTCTAACACTTACTAAAATGGAAAAAAATAACGACATCCAATAGCATGAGAAGTTGATATGTCACTTTATTTAAAAGGATTCTTATAATTAGTCAGGAATCAGTGAATCTCTGCCTCACATCAGAACCATATCACACTAACAATTGTTGGCAGTTATCAAACCACTGCAGTCCAAGTGGCCTCCTGAAGCTGGGGTTAAAAGCTGGCCTCTGGAAATCAACTGTTCTCAGCAGAGAAGAATATTTCAGTGATATGGAAGCCGAAATGGAGACTATAATCTTTTGTGATTACCCTTGAGGCTGAAGCAAATGTGAAAAGGAAAGCCTATGAATTGCTGATAATTTCCTGTGATGATTGATTTCCAGGAAATTCTGATATTACTCTTGCTTGTAACCAAAATGATGGTTCCCCAGAAAGTGTAGCTTCAAAGAACTTCACATCTGGCTATCACAATTCTTCTTCAGAGGCTACTCATCCATTAAAGGGGCTGGTCTTGTGAAGTGGCAGCTCTCTCAGAAGACAATAGAGGGTCTGATTGCACAAGGAGAGATGAACTATGTGCCACAGGCTCTTTCTAGAAAGTTCTTTTATGAAGGAACTGATTGAAAATGTATCTGTTTTAATCCCTCCCTTCCTGCCCTAGAAGTCTACAGATTGATACATTTCTCTGCTATTCCTGACAGCTATGGAGCTAGAATATCTTGGCTTGTACATTTTTAAAGTTTTAATTAGGCTATTGTTTATATTCTAAGAAAGGACAGTTTTCATACATATGTACATAACTTTAAGGGATAGAGTATAAATCTACCAGTCGTTTTTTAGGAAGCATTGAGTTTACAGGTAGATGTCACACTGAATTTACAATTAGGTATTACTGCACAGGTTGCATGGGTTTTTCTCATATGGCTGGCAAATTTAATTCAAATTAAATTGGCAAATTAGATTAAAAAAGAAGGCAGTATGGTGAAAAGATTTCTGTAACAGTCAAAGATCCAAAGAATTTTTAGAATATACCTCCTTTATCAATACAGAAAGGATAAATGAACATGTGGACTATTTTGAGCTTAAAATGCTTTTAATTTCCATTTTAACTAATATCAATTTGATTAATAAATAATGTGAGAATAAAGGTTCTATATTTGAAAGTCAACAGTAGTTTGAAAATATAACAGAAAACATCTTTGTGTCTTTGGTGTCAATGGCCGTGTGTCACAGGTGCAAAGCTTTGGGGCTCAAAATATCTTTATACGTGGCCTTTAAAATCTAAATATTATTGAAGATAAATGGAGGAAAAAGGAATCCAGCCAAACTAGTTGTGGTTATTCCCAACCTCCACTCAATATACCTTCTCCCCAGCACTGCTCAAAATTCATTATTCCTCTTCATTGTGTTCAGGCAGTCAGGTGATTCTGGTCTTTAGGTATGCACTACTGTTATATCATTCAAGCTAATGTAAATTGAGTGCCTGCTTAGTGCCAGACATGACTTCTTCAAGCTGACTGTAAATTTAAAACTCACGATGAGGTCTTAGCCATATTCTTAGCATCAACCTTAGTTAGGATTGCTCTAATGCATAATTCTAGCTGCAGGGATAAACATATCTTGATTTATTTAAGGTAACTGGTTAAGAAGATGAGATCAAAGAGATAGAAATATTGATAAAAATATTTATATTATTTATAAGAATACAGCTTTTCTGTTTGGGAATCACCTCATAAACATCTCATTTGAAATTGATGGGTATTTTAAATTATTAAAAATAGGATGGTGGCATGTTATATTGTTTCGATTTTTTCACATTCACTAAATTCCAGAAATTTTCTAAATTGTCAGTCATATCCTCAATACTCCATAAATATAATAACTCAAATTTGCATGATGTCATGATATAGACTAGGAAGGTATTAATCATCCCCTAGTTTTAGATTGAGGAAAAGTAGAACCAAGTTGCTTTTTTCAAGATCACAGAAAACAAGTCCATTGTGGTGTTCTGACTCTTGTCAAGTGCTCCTTCCCTATGTAATGAAATAGACCGCTCTTGCTTTTGCTCCCCTCCACTCTGGTTCCTGCTCCCCAGGGTGGCACGAAGTAGAGTCCAAGGCCAGGTAGGACTGTTAGAAGACTCACTTTGGAACATGTCAAGCAGCCTTGTTTCTCAGATCAGAGGGGATGTTCCAAGTGGTTTGGGGGAGGAAGTGGGATATAAATGCTGAATGACTGACTGACTAAAAGAATGAATGCCGCTATCTCCTTTAGAACGTAAGTATGTCAAAGTTGAAACGTAAGTATGTATCATGTGATGATGGCTATTAGTAATCATTTTAACATCTAATAGCTTCAGCTCATTTTGGAAATGGAAATTTTGTGGACTTGATTATCATGACAACGAACCCTTTTACATATTATGGAAATTTGATGTCTATATAAGGAAAACAAAGAAATTAGACCCAGATACAAATTTTTAATTATTGGAGACTTTCTGTATATATCTAATTATTTGTAAATCACCAGCCTGTGAAAGAGAACACATATATTTCCCACTCTACCTCTCAGATCTTCACTTGGCTCTAGAAATGGTCCCTAATAAGAGAAAACAAGGATGCGACTGACAAGACAAATTCATCTTCTGAATGGAATATACTGCAAAGTCTGATGTTAGGAGCCACGGGGATTTACTGGATACTTTAAATAATATGCCCCACATGAACAACCTGTGAGAAATACACACATTTAAATTCAGGATACTGTAAGGGTGGAGAATCAGCTCTTGCCTGTCTGATAGTTTTTACTGCCTTCTTTTCATTGGCAGAGATGTCTATGGGAAGAAATGAGAAGACTAGATTATATTCTACAACCTTCTGCTCCACAAAAAGGATACCACAAAGACACATGTATGTGTTAAAAAAAATTTCATTGTAGAATGCCTTTAAAATGCACTAAAGCCCTCTGATACTAGAATTCCATGAAAATAAGGTATTATTCACATAATTTATATTCTTTCACATTGTCTCAAGCATCAGAACGTAAAAAGGAAGGTAAGAAAACTTAAATTGATAGCTAAACCTGGTGGAAAAAAAGTATTTTTCCAAGATCCCTACTGAGCTCTGCAAAGATGTTGAAACTTCACAGATTGCTAAATAGGACTCCAATTCATCTTTAGCACCCTCAAAAGCCACTATAAAAATACAGGGATTAGAATATTCCAAAACATGTTTTTCCCTTCCCCAAAGAGATTTGAGATCTAATTCTGAACATAAGAATCTAGAGAGAAGAAAAAAAAGTCTGTGCTGTTGATGGGTTCCCAAGCTTTTGATAAAGGTTTCTCAAAGGAACACTACCATCAGTGATTGTTTATAGAGCAACTGATTTAGAAATACTGTTTCTGGGCTGGAAGCAATGTTTTGTACAATAATATTCTGCCACATTTTATACTTATTAAGTTCTCCTACTTTACCACGGGCATTAAAAAGGCTTGGTCACTGCAAGAACCTAGGAACAAGGTTGTTGGTGGTTTCTTCTTTCAATTAGCTGGAGATTTGTTAAGAATAAGATACATTTTTTAAAAAGAGGGCCTGACACAGACACTTTTGCCAAGTTGACTCTACTCTAAAAAATGCTGACCTGGGACAGCTCCAAGACTGAAGATCTGTCTTGCCAGAAAATCTCATGTGCCCTCCAAGTACACATAATCCTTGAAACTCTAGCACTGAAGATGAGGCTCCAGAGCCATGTGAGGTTGAGGCTAGGATAATGAAAGGGACACGAAAGAGGACACAGCATGGTGGAACTATGGGTTCCTCTTTTCACATGCTCCTGAAACCTTGTGATTCCTGACCCTGTAAAGGTCCACCAAGGTCTTAATCTGATGTTTCTTCGCAGCTTTTATCAACTGACTTCACTATTCATTATAAGCAGAATCCTCTGTTATCTGATGACAAATTAAACAAGAGGAAGAAGTAATATCTATCAGATAGTGAAAGCAGCTTCTGTCTTATTCACTATTACTCCTCCTTAGCACAAAGACTGGCACATGTAGACATTCTACAAGTGGTTGTGAATGCATGTTTTTTCCTGGATGCCTTGAACAAATAATTTCATTAAGGACAGAGCACATATATGGCCACATATTATGTAAGCATACATGCATATATACATACCATATCAATAATATCTATATATTCTAAAAGGATTTCAAGAGTGAAAAGAGAACTGGGATATTTGAACACAATCTAAGGACTTCACTAAATTGATATAGATTTTAAAGGCAGGTAAAAATGGAATGTTCTAGATTACTTCAGGTTTCCTTACAGTAACATCTCATGAGAAGCATGGCATGAATTCACAGCAAAGTGAATGTGAGTTTGAGTCCTGATTTCTTTATTTTGGACATCCTTGATAAATATATGATTATCTCTACTAAAAGAAAGAAAAAAATTTTAATAGTTATTAAAATCACAAACTATGAACTATCCAAAATCTCAAAGAATTTAAAACAATAAAATAAATGGTAAACATATTCTCATTGTATAACTTGTTATGGATGATTCAAAGAATCATATAGCAATTTGGGACTTTATACAATAGAAATAATCTTTATTCTTCTCCACATGTTTGTTCATGAGTCAGGAAAAAAATAATTTCAAGGTAGGTAATAAAAATCCATTTTTTTTTTCACAAAAATAAGATCATTGTGCTTCTTGCAATAAAGTATCAGTGATCTTCATTGTGCATATCCTTTCCTGGAGGAGATGCAAAAACATGGCAGGACTCACAAAGACATCTGAAATAAACAGGCATGGAAAATACTGCCAGTCAGCAGAGAAACTGACAGATGACTGTGGTCTTACGGGAGCTCTTGATTATAGCTATAGCTCTGGAGCATCACACAAATATATCTGTGCATTATCTAATATGTGACTGTCAAAAAGAAACTTGAAAAAGTTGGACATGATTTAGCAAATGAATAATAACAAAAGCAATATATAGGCTGTACATGTGTCTTAGTCTGCTTGAGCTGCCATAACAAAATACCATGGACTGGGTGGCTGAAATAAGAGAAATAAATTTCTCACAATCTTGGAGGCTAAAAGCCCAAGATCAAGGGCACCAGCACAGTCAGGATATGATAAGAGCTGTCTTTCTGCTTGCAGATGGCTTCCTTTTCACTATGTTCTCACACGGTAGATAAAGGAATAGCTTTCTGGTGTCTCTACTTAAAAGGGCACTAATCACATTATGAGGGCACCACCCTCATGACCTCATCTAACTAAGTATCTCTCAAAGGCCCCATTTCTAAGTATTATCAGGTGTTAGAGCTTCAATACGTGAATTTGGGGAGGAGGACATATTCAGTCGATAGCAGCATGTATGTAGGTACGCCTACAAAATGGACCTGCTTTATCATATTAAGTTGACATGATCCATCATGGTAAGTATGCAACTTATTTAAAATTTGAAGATGTCTCTTATTAAGGATAACCATGTATTATCCAGGTATAGAATACCAAGTATTAAATACCAGGTATTATCCAGGTAAGAGAAAGAGAAAAATGGAATCTACAATAAATGATTGGGAGATTCCGATTCTAATAGGAAGAAATAATTATATACATTTGGCAGCTAAAAATAATCATGCGCAAAAATTAAAGGATGGCCATGAAGTGCTTTGCCAATTGAAGTAAAGTGAATAACAAAATAAAGAAAATAGTTCTATTGGGATGAAAAAATTCATTCTTTCGGGCCTTTCTTGAACACTATGAAGTTCAGTAACTATTTTCACTTTATCTATTTGTGGGGGGGGTGGTGGTTATTATATTATCTTGCCTTTTCTTACTTATTAATTCTATTTCTTATAAGTTTCTTGGGCACTATGATACTCTTGTTTAATTTTTTATTTATTTCCTTCCCCAAACCCAGTACTCTTTAGTTCATATATTATGTTTTCATATGGAATGTTAATTCCATAACTAATGACCTTGATTTTAAACTAAATGCTCCTAAGACTAGGACCTAGGACAAAGAATGCAGTTGATATTTGTAGAGTTTCCATAACATCCACACAGAGAAAGCCAGAACTATAGCTAGAGAATAGTTTCTATCTAATTACTCCTTTTAAGCTAAAAAAGGATGACAATTCTCAGGAAAATAAAAGTAAACACCTACTCTTATCACCTTGTCCTTAGGGCTCAGAAATGCTGAAATTCTCTTTGATAGATGGGGTACCAGGGACATTGAAAACTGAGGAACTAGGGCCCTTTCCTCCATCCTTCCTTCAAAAAAGTTTTATTGAGCAGCTGTGCCAGACACCAAGCATACAAAGATAAACAAAATATAGCCCCTGTACTCAAGAGTCTGACATTCCAGTGAAGACTGATAGTTAATCAGGGAGAATATGGTGCAATTGGGAGTTACTCTGGGAATACAGAGGATGGGCACTTAAGTCAGACTGGAAGAATCATAGCAAGTTTCCTGTGAAGGAGGTGCTATCTATGTTGGGCCCTGAATGACAAATAAATGGAGGCTGGGTAGCATGGTGGAAGTGAGCCTCAGTGACTTGCCTGGCAGGAAAGCCTATCAAATTTTAGATAAAAAGGTCAAGATCTTTAAAAATTTACATTTTGGTTTGCTCAGTCTTTCACCCGTAAGAGGCTCAAATAGTGCCTCTGTGAAGTACAACTCCTTAAGAGCAGAGTTAACATCCTCATTCTCCAGACACGCACCCTTGACATACAGTCCACCACAAAACATCAGTGAGCCAAACCCCATCTTCCCTAGCATGTCTCCTCAGAACTCTCCTTCAAAAGTGTTCTTGAATTTTTTGCTCATTCTCACCTATAAACACCGAGAGAGATTTTGTCAGTTGTAAGGGAAGATGGCCACTGTATGAATCCTGTGAAGCATGTATCTTCTTTGCATACAATTTAGTATAGAATAGCCACCTATTCTGCTTTCAGATATGACAGAATCCCATTTCACTCTTGCTGTGTTTATTGTGTAACAGTATCATACTCCACTATAAAAACAGGAGGAAATCATTACTTCACATATGTATTTTAAATCCACTTAGAGAAAACAGCAAAACTTGGAACTTAAAAAGCTTTCAGCTATGGTCTCAGAGTACAGTGTTCATTCTTCTGATAATAGTTATGAGTTAAAATATATTTCTTATATTTACTAATATTATTCTTGATTTAAGAATGAAGTGATTATGGTAGCATTTCATGTTGGTTCTCAAAGAGCGCATAGACTACTGAGTAGAATCTACTTTTTAAATTTGCTAATAAGAAATTATAACTTTAAAAAATACATCCTGGTTCATAGACATTGTTTGCAGAGGTATATTTTACACATTCAAAAAATCCTTTCCTTTTTCTGGTTAATGATTCTGCTGAAAATTGTCTACCAAGCTGCCAAAAAGAGCACAGAAGATTTCTGATTGAGCATTGTTCACACTGAATGAGGTGGGAGGTGACATGGAGCAAAAAAGCCAAGGACATGGAAGAGCCAGAACATCTGTTGTGAAGTTAGAAGATTCTAATTCAAGACTCAGTTCTTCCTTCACTCATGCCTTTGCCTCATGTAGACAGTAGGAATAATAATCATGACGATTAAAATGTTCTAAGGTCTGAGTCCTTTGAAGAATGTAAAACATCTCAAAATACAATAATCCAGTATAATTATCAGTAGTGATGTAAAACTATTTTCCTAGGAAAGTGTGGACAGTGACTTCTGTGAAATGGCCCTGGGAAGTCTGTTGGGTGAATTAGACATTGGAATGGAAAAGATGATAGGAAAAGGATTAGAGTAATTGAAACTTCAAATCAGTGAAAAATCATAGGTAACCCAATGATCCCATAAATTCAGGTTTTTTTTTGCAAGATGATGGAGGATCTCACTTAAAAATTAAATGACTTAATTTTTAATACATTACCAGAAGAACTCTCTATCCAATAAATGCCTTGGATATAACATATAGAGAATAAAATGATTATATCAGGCAGTTCTTTGCTATATTCTTCACTTTCATGAAAAAATATTTTCATTTGAAAGTTACAAGTTTATTTGCCTCTAAGAAGAAAAAACAATGAAATTCTACTAGTAGAATTATTCCTCGGATTTTCTCAAATATTAACATGCTGCTGCTAAGTCACTTCAGTCGTGTCCAACTCTGTGCGACCCCATGGACTGCAGCCTACCAGGCTCCTTTGTCCATGGGATTTTCCAGGCAAGAGCACTGGAGTGGGGTGCCATTGCCTCCTCCCAAATATTAATATATCTTATGGTTAATTGCTGTGGTGGCTCAGATGGTAAAGAATCTGCCTGCAATGCAGGAGACCTGAATTCGATCCCTGGGTCAGGAAGATCCACTCAGTATTCTTGCCTGGAGAATCCCATGGACAGAGAAGCCTGGTGGGATCTATGGGGCTGCAAAGAGCTGGGCATGACTGTGACTAACATCAGTGCATCTGTAAGCCCTTCACAACATTAACAAGCCACTATAAGGCTGGTTTTTTTTTAAACTTATAAAATATTCTTTCCACTGTTGGTTCACAGCCATTAAAAACAGAGAAGTATATGTAAGACATTTAGAAGTTCTCTAAAAGTGACTTAGAGAATAGCGCTAATCAGATGGTAGGTTCCTGTTATATATGTACATAACATACTTCTAGAAGGGGCTGGAAGAATGTATGCCAGCTGCTGAGAGCACTTTTCTCTAGTGAAGGGAGTGTGTCTACAGCAGTAAGGAACGGCGACTTTGACATTTTGCTTTGAACGTTAATGTTTTAGTTGAATTTTTGAAATAAGTACTACTTGTGGTTAAAAAAAAAAAAATACTCTGACAGTGACTGGACTTCTGCAGTGGTTATAAATGCTGTCTTTCAAAAGTACATTAATCAAAACACGAATATCTAATAAATGTTTTCAGAAGTATAGCTTAATTCAATTATGTCTGGAATGCATCACCCATGTTTAGACAGAGGATAGAATAGGCATGCTTCAGTTCATTCTCTAAAATGGCACAATGTGTTGCTGTGGCATGGCCACTCCTGATGGATTAATGTGAGCAGGGCAGGTGTGATTTACCTTACTGAGCTGCTCGACTTCACTAGAAACAGTGTTCACCATTTTAGGCCTTAAAAAAAATTGTGTGACTTGTGTCTGAAAAACCCCAAGAAGATGAAAACATTCAACCATTTACTTGCTAAGTCAAGGCCAGTGTTCTTTAAAAAGCTGGCTGACCAATGACCCTTTAATTACCTTACAAGGCCTAAGTTATGACAGAAGGCCTGTCAGCAGATTTTATTTACAATCCTTGAGGAAAAGTCCTGTTGCTGTTTTCACTTCATACAGAAGATAAATCTGCAGAAGGAAATATTTGGCAGTGCTTCAGATGTCCCCTGTCTGGTGATGCTGATAATGCAGTTCTTTTTCTTGATTATGGTAGCTTCTATTCTATAATGTTGGATCATTCATGTAGACCATCATGCCCCAACCGGCGGTATTCATTGACTGAACAGACATAATTTATGCAATTATCTGAACTGGTTAATCTTTTCTTTTACTGTAAGCTTAGAAGTTGGGTATGGACAGATTTGGGGCGGAATTCTATTGTTGAAGGGTGTCATGTTCCACATGGCATACCTATAAAAACTGTCTTTCATTCAGATAAAAGGTTAGCTGCCCTGAATAAAGAACATTGGCAATTACAGGTAATTCACTGATATTTATCATGTTTTAAAAGGAATGTCAAAGTATCATGTGGACAACTAACATGTAGATCCGAAGTGAATTTTTTCTTTTTACTAATAGCATCAGATTCACATAATCTACAATAGCTTCCAAATAAAATTTCTGTTTTTGTAAGAGTCTTTATCTAAAAAAATCTTCCAAATAAAAATGTCCCCAGAGAGCTGAAAAATAAACTTTTTTTTTCTTTCTAGTAGCAAGGAAAAATCAATGTGACTTGAGATCTCTAAATTTTGCTCCTGAGCATGGGAACAGCATCCCAGAAATAACATAGGTTCTGAAGTCCCTGAAAAGTCTATCAAAATTACACAAAGCAACAGGTGAAAGTTGCCTGCGTAAATATTTGTAAAGTAAATATGCTGGCTTTGTTTGGACTAATTCTCATGGGTGAAGCATTATCTTGCATAATACAGCTGAGTTGCATAACCAATATATGGTATAAAATTACACACTTGGGCACAGGTCACATCTACTGCCTATTCACAACTGCAATGAAAGAGACTGAGGAGGAGATTAATAAAATAAAAATGCATATACTCACTGTGTTAAAATTTGGAAAGAGCCCAACAGCAGAATTACTGTCCACTGGAAATGACATAAACGGTTTGATATCCAGTGAAGGCTGCATCATCAGGGTAGGTGCGCGCACAAGAGCAGGAAGGGTAGTAGTATGGCATGTACTGCCTGCCAAGAACAAAACAAAAATGAATGTAACCTCTTGCTCACATCCATCTCCCTCCCCAACTTAAAGCACATAAACAAGACTGCTGAGCTGCAACCTGCAAGCAAGAGTTATGCTAAGTCGCTGGACATGACTTCGCAACTAAACCACCACAGAGTTATGCTGGCAGTCAGCAAATGGTACAGGAGGAGAAAATACTGTTAAAAAGGGTCTTCTTGCTCAGTGTCTAAGACAGTGATACAGGATGCTTCCCTATGGCAAAGGCCAGGGCTGCTCAGACTCTGCTGAGACACACAGTACACAGACCCTGCTGGCATGTGGGGCAGAATAGCATCCTCTTGTTCAACTCTTGCCTCCAACTGGCCAAAAAATGCAGGAGAGAGGAGGGGAGGAGCCTCTTGAAGCCAGATGCTCTTTATTATTCATAATTATTGACTGGTCAGTGGGAGCATTTTATGCAAATCAGAGATAGGCATAGGGTTTTCACCCAAGGAAGAAACCTGGGACTCATAGTTACGGTCTACTTCCAAAAAAAGTTATCACTTGGACGATTTGTTCTCTAAAAAAAAAAATTAGAAGGTTGTCCTTAGTCTAGACACTGGAGAGTTAAAGAATCCAAACAGAGGGATGATGTGGCAGGGTTTTGGAGGGACACAGAGGAGGTGGAACTAAATTTTTTATTTCACCTTTTATTTCTAATGAGCCTTGCATTATTTTAGTAACTAGCCCTTTAACAAGTCTATTAGTTGTCTTTATATATCCGGTATAAGCTGTCTGTAGGAGATTTAAAACACTGCCATCCACCATAACACATGTTTTTCTTTAGTCTGCAGTCTCCACATACCGCAGATCAGTAACTGCTAGTGCAGGTGGCTCTCTGGGAGACAGGCTCTGATATCCCTTTTTAAACAAAATATGCCAGGCAGATAAAGAAGAAATTCACACACTTAGAGTGTACAACTAAATGATTTTCAGATATTCAGAGTCCTGTGCAACCAGGACCATAATCGATACTCGATTTTCATGATCCCTAAAAGAAACTCCATACTTATTAGCAGTCACTCTCACTTTCTCCCAACACCTCCAGCTCTTGGTAGCCACTGATCTACTTTCTGTCTCTACAGATTTGTCTTTTCTGGACATTTCACATAAATGAAATCACATAATATGAGGTCTTTTGTGACTGTTTTCTTTTACTTGGCATGCTTTTAAGATGCATTCATATTGTAGCATGTATCAGAATGTCAGTCCTTTTAAATGATTAATAATATTCTATTGTAGATGTACCATTTTTTATTACTTATTCATCAGTTAATGGATATTTGGGCTGTTTCCACTTTGGGGCCATTATGAATAATGCTGATATGAACATTTGTTTGTAAATTTTTGTGTGACAATGTTTTTAGTTCACTTAGATATACACCTAAAAGTGGAACTGGGGATTGTTGGGTCATATGATAGTCAAATGGTTTAACCTTTTGAGAACTTTCAGGCTGTCTTGCAAAATGGCTAAACCATTTTATACTACCACTGGCAGTATATGAAGGTTCCAATTTTCTCTGACATGCTGATAATGTGCTGTGCTTAGTCACTCAGTAGTGTCTGACTCTTTGGAACTCCATGGATTGTAGCCCACCAGGCTCCTCTGTCCATGGAGTTTCTCCAGACAAGAACACTGGGTGGGCTGCCATGCCCTCTTCCAGGGACTCTTCCCAACCCAGGGATTGAACCTAGGTATCTCGCATTGTGGGCAGATTCTTTACCATCTGAGCCACCAGGGAAGCCCAAGAATACTGGACTGGATAGCCTATCCCTTCTCCAGGGCATCTTCCCAACCCAGGCATTGCACTGGGGTCTCCTGCATCGCAGGCAGATTCTTTATCAGCTGAGCTACCAGGGAAGTCCTGCTGCTGCTAAGTAGCTTCAGTCATGTCTGACTCTGTGCGACCCCATAGACGGCAGCCCACCAGGCTCCCCTGTCCCTGGGATTCTCCAGGCAAGAACACTGGAGTGGGTTGCCATTTCCTTCTCCAATGCATGAAAGTGAAAAGTGAAAGTGAAGTCGCTCAGTCGTGTCAGACTCTTAGCGACCCCATGGACTGCAGACTACCAGGCTCCTCCATCCATGGGATTTTCCAGGCAAGAGTACTGGAGTGGGGAAGTCCTATAGGACCACAAATAATTACATGCCTAAAATCTGTTGACTTCAAGGAGAAATGAACAACATGGGAAAATGCTCCGACTATTAAAATTTCCATCAGTCTTTTTTCAGAGTGTCTCAGAATAGCTAAAATTTTTATTTCAGTGATTTTTTTGGTAATGAATTTCCTTAATAAACTCTGCATCATTTTTCAAATCATTTCAGAACATTATTGGCAATAGTGTTAAAAGACTGTCATACCTTATTTACATTGATCCTAAAAACAGGAAACATGAGAAGAGCATCTAAAGCATTTATCTCTAATGACAAGTCTTTAGGTCAATCCATGCATTAGGGAATATAGAGTAGGACTCAGCAAAAAGAGAATCAGCTAAAAGTATAGATCAAACAGAGATGTTCTTTTTTTCCCCTAACGTCAAAGTAAATACTCTATATATTTTTTCACTTAAAAAAAAGTTCCTTCTTTATTTGATATATATTTGACTGTCTGTGATGTGTAAGGCCCTACAAAGTAAATACTTTGATCTCAACCGGGCATTCACATAACCACCTTGCATTTAATTACACATCATTCTTCTGATTAGGTATGTTAGATTCCTTGCTAACTTCAGAGCTTGTAGATCCAAGATGATGTATTATATCAATGTGTCAAATGCTACAGAGGCATTTACTAAAATATTTATCTTAAAAGCTTTGCTTCAACATCTTAGCGAAGTTGAAAGACAGATATTTCTTATATTAGATCAATGGCCTTTTACAATTTATAGCTATTATAGTTGTCAAAAGTCTAAAGTATAAAAGTATACAGTATACTTATAGCTGCCTGTTAAAAAAGAAAAGACCTAAAATGAAGTCACTTGTGCTAGTACCTAACCTAACTGCAGTTACAACCTAGGAATGTAAACCCAAGAATGTAATCCTAACCAGTTAAGGTGGAATCTTCTGGTGAGCGCCAATGAGGCAACTGGTCATGTGGGCACTCTCCATCAACCAAAGGAAGATGCGGTAATCTTTCACACAGACCCCTTCTGTCCCCCACAGATAGGTTATTAAGGTTTGAAATAATGCCTTTTGTTTATGATTTGCTTGCCATGCCTTTAAAAATCATCAACTACAAATCGTCATTTGCCATTGGCACTTGCCATCCTCCTCTACAAGGATTAAATCAGGTGTTGCTGTCGCTGCTGACTTGCAGCATCCCCCTGAAAGGAGCTCAGAGTAGAGAGTAGAAGTGACATGCTCTGTGCTCTGAGAAAATCTGCCAGAACAGGTCTTCAGACAGATATTTTCAGGATCTGATTTTTTATAAGGACAATTCTTGCATCTCCTCATATCTAGAAAAGAACTAAAATCCTTTATGGTGATGCTGATTCCTCATGACTAGCAGAAACCTTCTGCAAAAAATATTTATTTGACTGCATGTACTCCCCCTTCACCAAAAGGACACACACACTGACTTTCCCCCATACCTCACTGAAGTAGTTTCTCAGAGCTATCTGAATTGCTATCTCCTGGGCTATAGTCTTCATTTTGCCCCCAGTAAAACTTAACTCACAACTCTCATGTTGTGCATTTTTTTTTAGGTTGGCAAAATCTTCCCTTTCTGTAGCCTGTTCACTGCGGGGATGCTGTCTGATGCGTGAATCGTTCAGTAAAACCAATCAGATCTTCAACATTTACTCAGTCGACTTCTGTCTTTTAACATGCCCAATGAACAAATGTATAATTATTTTGCCACTGTGGGTCTCACAAAGGGAAGCAAAATTCTTTCTCTAAGCCCACAATGGTGGCTCTGATAACACAGTAATACATGGCCCCTGAGAGCCTGCAAGAGTCACTTTGTACTAACAAACTCAAATCAAATAGACTGCAGCATGGAACTTGACAAACAGATTGCTCCATCCACAAAGGTCGGAATGCACAATGATCCCCCTTATCCAATCAAATCTCTGTGCTAATAAAGACAGGGCTTGAGAACTACTTAGCTGCCACCATTCATTAGCATAAAAAACTTAGCAGTTGTTTACCATTTCATTAGCATTTTAATGACAGACAATTTGCCATGTTAAACACAGATTGTTTTAAAGTACTGGTAGATCTTCTGAATAAATATTAACTATGCTTTCATCAATTCCCTCACCTCAACCCTGCTGTTTTCACTTTTAAAACC
The DNA here is from genome assembly GCF_032405125.1 of Capricornis sumatraensis. NCBI lineage: Eukaryota > Metazoa > Chordata > Mammalia > Artiodactyla > Bovidae > Capricornis > Capricornis sumatraensis. Next base: position 61,782,851 of record NC_091071.1, on the reverse strand, counting down.
TGCTCCTTAATATCACTTTACCAAAACTGATTGCTTCAAAGGATGTTTCTGCAAGTGGAAAATGAGTAGAATAAACTGCACATTTTGCACAAGTTAGTTTGAGCTTTGACCCCTCTGTCATCTTATTCCAGATTCTGCTGCTGCTGCTGCTATTGCTGGGGAACATTTCTCCTCACCTCAGGATGCCCAAAAGTCGGTGGGAGACACAAGCAGCAGTTGGGCCAAAATGCATTGCACCCTGCAAGAAAATGCTTAATTTTTCTAAAACTCAAGGACTCACGGAGGAACAAAAAGACTGAAAATATAATGAGCAGGTATTTCAACACAAAGGGTGGTACAATGTTCCTATTATGATGCTATTCTCATGGGACAGAGCTAATACTGTCTTTCATACCAAGGATTTGGCAATATTATGTAAAATACTTCCCGTGTGTATTTCTGTCTCAAAGCTTAGGATATTATCTTATATACATCATAATAAATCAAGTCATAATAGGGATCCACCTTATTTTATATCACTATAAATATACATTCATTTATTTATATAAAATTCCTTTGAACAACTCAAAGATCTAACAGTCACCATTCTCACTGTAGAAATTCCACACATCCATATATTCTCCCATAAGAATGCAATTAGCTCTCTCTCATAAGTTTCATTTTCATGGCAAAAGCCAAGTTGTATTCATTGTACTGTGAAACCAATAATATGTGAAAATCAACTCACTTACTGCCTCTGTAACATAATAGGTGCCTTATTATGTCCATGGATTATGCTATAATCCAGCACAATAAAATCTCAGTTGAGGACCAGGTAATACTGGAAGTGACTGCTGTAGTCTCTGACCTTTAGAAACAGACCACTGAAGGTCTATTTAGGTTTTAGCTAGAGGTTCTTCGTTATATAACAAAATACAAACAAACAACACACCTCGTTAAGAGGGTATGCCACAGTCAAAGAAAATCTGCATGGAGAAGCATTTACAGAATGAAATCAAATCTACATCTGTAGCCTGTAGCAGGAGTTCCTTCTGATGCCATTGTTATCAATATGTATGTTTGCTTTAGTGAGTACTGAAATAAAAGAGTTCACATACTATAAAAATCTATTAGGTAGAGACAATGTTGATTATAGAATTCACAAAGATTTCTTTAAAGAAATTAAAATGAGTGGCATTTCAGATTTTCCACTAAACTCAGATTTTTCTTTTCATTTCCTTTCTAGTTTTGTTGCCCATTATGTTGAGTAATTTTCCCTTTTGCCAAGACAATCACCAATCAACAGCTCCTCCTCTCCTTCCCTCATCATTTCCATTCTTTTATCAGTCTGTTATGTGAGAAAAACAAGAAACAAAGGGTGGAGGAGGGAACAATGTGAACAGTGTATGTGACTGATAAACGATTATGCTTCTGAAAAGGCCACACAGCGTAGTAACAGAGATCACATTTTTACAGTGTATATACTAGGCACTATCCTTAACACATTACATATGTGTGTATACATGTCTACACACATATAAGTATATACCATATCCATATATACTCATTTACATATAAAATTATGTACTTATATAATTTTATCACATATCACTTGTATATTAATATTATTAAATATATACTTAATGTATATTAAATGAATATATGCACAACTATGTACACAAAGGTACTTACAATAATCCAATGAACAAACTATTGCTAAGCCCTATTTTATAGATGAGAAGCTGAGGCACAAAGAGGTTAAGACCAATTTCACATAGTTTGTATAAAAAGGAGCCAGGATTCAGACCCAGGAAATCTGACTACTTAATTCTGCTTTTACTTCTATGCTATGGTAACAGAATTGAATATCTGAGGATATCTCAGTTGTATAGACACATTCTCTAGCTGTAGATAGAAACATCTTATCAGCAAACTATGAGATTTAAAATCTAGGATTTCTTTTGCATCTAGGAATGATTTAAAACTTTTATTTGAGCTCAATGTAGTATTAATACTGAAATAACAAAAATATGCAAGATTTTTTAATGCTTTATCAGTTCAGTTCAGTCACTCAATCGTGTCCAATTCTTTGCAACCCCATGGATTGCAGCATGCTAGGCTTCCCTGTCCATCACACATTTATCTAAAAATAATTTTCCCCAAATAACAGCATTATTTAATTCAGTAAATACTTATAGAAGATCAACTGTACAGGCATAGTGCTGATAGGGAGTATAAATTGAGTCAGACAGAATTTATTTTACTTGCTAAGAGATAATAAAAAAATAATAACTACCATTTAATGAGATTCTGCTCTATGCTGGGTACTGTGCTAGTGATTTGTGGCCCTTATTTTATGAAATTATAACACAACTCTATGAGGTTGGCATTATTATCTCCATTATACTGTTGAGAAAGGTAAGGCTTAGAGCGATTAAGATCATTTAATATGTGGTAGGGCCAGAGTCTAAACTCTTTGTTTAACTCTAAAGCCCATGCCGTTATTCCAAAAAGTAGGCTATTTATAAAGTTATGTGGAAAAGATTCTTGTCATCAAATATTTAGAGAAGATGCTGGTTTCAACAAAGTCTGAAATGGTTCTTTGCTAGAAAACATTTTGGAGTTTTTAATACACCAATAGGTACTATGAATGTCTAGGGAGATATAGCTTCTCCCCTCAATTTGAGAATGAATCCATCCTTTTTATTTTCACAGGGGTCTGGGATAACCACGATACTATGGCAAATCCTTTAGGCAACGCTGTTTTGTATACATTAAAAGCACCTATTCAGGAGAACACTGATGACTTTCAGGTCTACCATTTTCTTGCTGTATAACCGTAGACAAGTGATTTTACTTCTGTATACCTCTATACCTGCATTGAACGACTGGTAGGAGAACTAATGGAGATTGTTCTATGCAAGGTACTTAACCCTGTGCCTAACACCTGTCAAGTGTTCATTAAGCTTCAGTTACTGTAGTTAGGAACCATTCCTATTCCTCTGCTGCTGCTGCTGCTGCTAAGTCGCTTCAGTCGTGCCTTACTCTGTGCGACCCCATAGACAGCAGCCCACCAGGCTTCCTTGTCCCTGGGATTCTCCAGGCAAGAACACTGGAGTGGGTTGCCATTTCCTTCTCCAATGCATGACAGTGAAAAGTGAAAGTGAAGTTGCTCAGTCGTGTCCGATTCTTCGTGACCCCATAGACTGCAGCCTACCAGGCTCCTCTGTCCATGTGATTTTCCAGGCCAGAGTACTGGAGTGGGGTGCCATCGCCTTCTCCCCTATTCCTCTGACACTATGCCATATCTCTGGAGAGCATAAATAGTTAAATCCATCAGTACTTATAAAAGGCGAGATATGACAGTGGTCATATATTATTAACAAAATTTTAAGGAGGTTCCAATGAGAAAGAAATTATATCTGTTTAGGAGCTGGGATCATAAATATTTCCATAGATGAACTATATCTTAAGATAAACCTGAGGAATGGTTAATATTTTGAGAGGTGGGTATGGGAGAATGGTGAAAGGGACTGTATAAACAAAAAGCATAGAAATATGTGTTAAAATTTAAAACTTGCTTAGGCACTCAGGAATTCTTACTGTTTCTGGATCAGAAGGTCAACAGTAAAGAGAAAAGCAGAACATCTTTGTGACCTCGGAGTAAGCAAATTTTCTTAATCAGTAAACAAAAAAGTGATAATTATAAAAGAAAAAAGTGATAAATATATTTTATTCAGAATAAGAATGTAAGGATAAGACACAATCAAGGGAATGGGAAGACTATTCAGAGAGTGTGAGATAATATTGACAATATACACATTTTGACAAAGGACTTGAATCTAGAATAAAGAACTCCTACAGATCAGTAAGAAAAAGAACACAGGAGGAAAGCTGGGCATAAGACTTGAATGGACACTTCACAAAAGTAGACACTAAAACGTCCTATAAACATATGAAAGGCACCTGACTTTATTAGTTATTAGGGATGTTCATTAAACTATGAGATATTTCTTCATACCTCATTGTAACCATGGTTACAATGCTTGTTGTAACCATTGTTTCAATGGTTACAATGAAGAAAGAAGATTGTCAAGTTCTGACGAGGATATGGTACAACTAGAACTCTTATCTGATGTGTAAGTTGTTATAATTATGTTGAAAATGATTTAGCAGTGTCTACTAAAACTGAATACACACGCTATGAGTCAGCAATTCTAAGTATATACCTAATAGAAATGATCTGTACAAGAATATTCATAGCAATACTGTATATAATAGTCCCAAACTGAAAGTTCACCAATTAACCCATTAACAATAAAAAGAATGATTCTGGTATGCTCACATAACCTAACATTCACATAATGAAATATAGCAATAAGAAAAAATGGTATATGGTGATATGAAACAACAAATAAACCTGGTAAATGTCATGCTGAGAAAAAGAACTAAAATAAAGAAGCATATCAACAAGCTGTATGGTGGCATTTATTTAAAGTGCACAATCAGGCAACATAATCTATGCTGTTTGTTCGAGTCCTGGCTATTCTTGCAGGAAGAGTAGGATGAGGTTAGGGAAGGAGCATGAAAGGGACTTCTGGGGTGCTGGAGATGTTCAGTTTGTAGTTCTGTTTCTCAGCTGTGCATGTCTGTATACACTCATTCAACTGTGCATTTACAGTATGTGCACTTTTCTATATGTTACATTTCAATATAAATTTTTTAAAAGTAATGTGTTTGATGTTATAAATTTTAGTAAACTACTTTGATACATATAGGAAAAATTCCTCAATAAGAACATCTTCAAATACTGTCAAAATACTTTATACTTTTAGGATAAATAAGTTTTTTTAGTTATTTTTCCTACCACCAGCTTGATTTTACTCAAAATGATTTGTGAGAAAATAAAAGTTCCCTTTAATATCAGTGCTTCCTTGATGAATTTCATAAGTGGATAGAGGAGACTGACATAGGATCCAGTGATGCCAAAGAGAAAAAAATGTGTATCTTAGAACTCTGGGTCTTTAAAATCCTGACAATTGGCAGTTTTACGCCTGAATTTCCCTTGGGGCAGCTCAGGGTTCCCTCCAAAGTGCTTCAGTAGTAGCAGCATCCTGGCAGAATGGTGAGTTTAAAAATAAATCCTTCTGAGTACCACCTTGAAGTTTATAAGCAATAATGAAGTGCTGCATCACAAAATAGCAGTGAAGCCACATCATGATAGATTTTAAGCCACAATGTCCTTTGGGTTTAGTAGTAATGTGCCAGCTTCTACACAAGATGATGAATCTTGTACTAAGATGCAATGGATGACTTTTTGGATGTGTAGCAAAACAATACATACAGCTCAGGGGTGGTTCATTTATATCTGAGTATTTTGTCCATGCACTGAACATCTTATATTTAAACACTGAAAAAAAATCAGTAAGATTTATGTACTACACAGTACAAAATATAATTTGATTAAATGTGTGACGTACTTCATTAGCTGCAATCCTTTTTTAAAGCAGCATCAAAAAATCTGAGAATTACAAAATTTAAGTAAAGACGACAACTAATTCACAAAAAAGTCTTAAAAACCAATTGTCTTCTTTAAGCTAATTTAAATAATTTTTGCCCAGGTTATAGTGCTCTTCCATTGTAACCCACTATTATTAGCATGACCATGCAAAAAAGGAAACTCAAAGGATAACAGAGTCCTGACAGGTGCTTTGTCAAGGTTTTTGAAATAGTTTTTAATACACCTGACTTATCAAAAGGGAATGTCATATGCTTCATTCCTAAATTACTAAGTCTTTAGAGAAGCCAAAATTATCTCCAGACAGGGCTTTACTAAAATTGTCTGAGGTCGAGACTGGATTGGGAGGTCAGTAGCCTGACGAAATTTTCTGGCAAAAAAAGACGTAGGGAGATGGTCCTGAGCTCCGTTTGCCCAGTGACTCCTGTCTATGGTGTCAAGATGCTTTCATGAGGTCTGACGCCTTTTTTGGTTACAGGATACCAAGGAACTCCTTGCTCTCCCTTTATGGCATGCTAGGGACCTACTGGCAGTATGACTTATTTTAGAAACTTTCCTAAAAATACAAACTTTCCTAGGAAAGACAACTTACGTTTCTCAAACTGCTGAATATTTCTAGAGGAACCATATTTCATAAATTCTTAGCAGGAAACATAATTTAGGAGTCTATCCTTCATTTTACATGAGGAAAATGGGATTAGGAGAAATTAATCCAGCACGGTAACTGTCTAATGGTAGAATTTAGAGCGCATTGCCCAGAGACATTGTTTCAAATATTTGTCAGTACAAAGATGTACAGGAATCATATACTGAAGTCTTTACATTTTTTTACAAATTAAAATAGATTAGTGTTCAGGCTGTTTTGTTTTTGTATATAGACTGAAATGTAGAAGCACTCATTTTTAAATGAGATTTTAATTTTAATGGCTTTATGAGTATGAATAATGGAAGAAATTAAATGAAAGAGAAAAGCCAGTGTGGCCAAGAGCCAACATTTCTTCCCCTTTTAAAGAGCAGCAGAAGATTGGTTACAACACCTAATTTTAAATAATTATTTTAATATTCCCAATGAGGGGGAAAGAAGCGAACAACAAAACCCATTCAAACTATGCTTTAAATCATACTGCTTGGATCAATATAACTAATTAAAATAGCTTCATATAGGAGGTACACACATTTCTGCTGGTGGTTTTTATACTGAATTTCTAGCAGAATTGCAACAAAGATTCTCTCTGAAAAGACACATTTTTCCAAACAGTGGTGGCAACTAACCTCTATTGGGACAGATCAAAGCAGCAGGGCCTTGTGGCCTCTGGTTCTATCTTTAGGCCTCTCCTCTGCAGCTCACAGGATGGGCCCACCTGAAGGGGCTGCAAACAGCAACTCAGGAGGTCAACACACCGGGCTGCTGCTACAAATTCTATACCTCCAGGACACAAAATGTTTTGCCCTCCAGGTTCAGAGAATTTCAGTTCTTGCATTCAGTGTTTAGGCTATCAACAGGTAAGAACCAAAGAGGCGAAAAGAAAAGAATAATGGTTTACTTAATTGCCCTTTTTAAAAGATATTTTTCTCCCAGAATCTTGCTCGATTTAAAGAAACAGAGTTAATATTTGCTCTGCCGGTATTCTCTACACACACCTTGGTAGGAAAAAAAAAAAAAGGTTTCCTTAGCTTAACTATTAACCAAACATTTCAAAGCTATTCAAAACCCGGTGTCCATATTAAAAAAAAATAAGTTAACAGGCTCCTAGAAAACACAATTTGGGAATAAAGAGAACAGTAAAAACTGCACTAAAATCTTGTTCCCTTTTTGCATGTATATATCATGGCTGCCATAATTATAACGCACTGAAGAGAATTCAGAAAAAAAATTCTAGCGGAGTATTATAATCATGGTGACCATCATGGACGAGGCCACTCTTGGTCCTCTATCAGCCGGAAGCCATTTTTATCCAGGCGCAGAAGAGATGGCTTCCACTTGGCAGTATAAGTATTCCACCTGTGTAAGCAGTTATGAAAGCCACCGTTCTATCCCTGTGGGAACCAGTATGGGGTGACTAAACCTGGCCGCGCAAGGGATAGGATGAGCAGACACTGGGTAATGGGGCAACAGTGAGGTTAGCATAGGGAAAAGGATGAGGGGGATTTGGACAGGGAAGGAAGAGTGGTAAGTCTGGCTGAATTTTGCCAAGTGGACTAGAATTGACATCAATGCCTTATTTGGAATTTCCCAACATCTCACTCCTAAAATGATTTGATTCTTTGTTATCTTCAATTATTTGGCAGAAATCTGTAAAGAATGAAGGAGAGTGAGGCAAAAACTGTGTGAGCAGGAACAACCTAATTAAGCAAGGCATCTAAGTCCTTCAAACAAAGGAGCTGGGCAACTGGGAGACACCCTTATCCTGAGAAACATAGGGAATCCTCTGACCCAGGGGATGCTCGCTCTCCAAAGCATCTCTAGTACTGAACAGAATGGCAAACCCCTGGCCTGATTTCTTGAAACTGTGCCACTGTCCGGACATCCTAGAGATTGATGCTACTTGCTTCAGTCATGCAGGCAGCTTCTGGGGCCCAAGTGATATGCAAAACAGCAGAGCCCAAGGGGTTTCTGCACTGGCAGTGATTCATCATAAATGACTCTGACTGTCCCTGGGTGTTATGTTTATCCTTGTACCTTTATACTGCTTTCATTCTTTGGAATTTCTTTCTGGCTTCCCAAATGACTCCTCACTCCCCCAGTGAACACCGAAAGTCAAAGACATAACGTTCTGTTAATAAGGAGCCACACGGAAAGTAGGGAATTTAATCACAGGGCTCATCATTTTCCTTTTCGACGATTTGCTTTCTAAGGCAACAAAGGAATGGAAATATTTTCTTTTAGAAGAATATTTGTTTTGACTCCTGGTCTCTTTTGAACTTCAAACAGCCTTTTAAAACTCCCTTTGCTCTAAAGGACACAAATGGAAAGTAAACCTTCCTAACAATGGATCTGGCGTTCTATGCATTTAATATGACAAAGCATGTTGAAATTTTAAAGAAAATGCAAAAGAATCCAAAGTTCCCGAATTGCACAATCTCTATTTCCAAACCTTGATTGACTTGAATCTTTTTTCTCTAACACCCACTTCCTCTGTTGTTCTCTTATCTGACTTTGCTCTCTCGTCACCCCCATCCCATCTGTTTATCTTTTCTGCCTCTCACGTCTCTCTTAGCTCTCTAATGTCTCTGAAATTTTCTGTCTCTGTCTCTTTCATATCTCTCTCTCTCTCTCTCACTGCAATACTGCTAGAAAACTAGAAAGAGCTCATAAAATTTGTCATTTGCCTTATTTTTTAGCTGAAGCATATTAATTTCATTTTCAATATTTGCTTCTATAAATCAAAAGATTAATAGCAAGATTTTGCCAATATCAGGATGAATTTGCCCCCATAACAAGACAAAACAATTAAGGCTGTATCTCCAACTATGTCAAAAGCCGTCGTGTCAGTTGCAACAACTGAGGATTTTTTTTTATATGTGTGTACATGATGTTATCTGCCACCCACATGACAGAATGGGGCAAGTTAAGAACTTAAATCTAACACAGAATTTAATGATACATTTTTACAGAAATTCACCATGTGCCTTGGGTTATACAAATACTATAACTTTTCATTGAGAGGGACAAAGTACTTTTAAGTATATTAAGTAGACTTATAAACTGTTACATGGATTAAAGTATCCCATGTTTTCCTGATGAAAAAATGATCCTCAAGGATAAATAATTCCATGACAAAGCAAATATACAAAATGAAGCCAATTATGGACCCGAGCTAGAAAAAATTTTCTTCCCAAATCAGGCACTAACATATTAGTAAAAGGGACACTGAGCAATAGAATCTACTGAGTTCCCATAACACAGGGTCTCTAGGACCTTGGAAAGATTAATGCACATTGGTCTTAATCTACTCATTTTTTAGCCAGAGTCTATCGAGCCCTCAGTGTTTATCCCCCTAATCTACCAGTGAGGTAGAATAGAAGCAGCTGATGCTCTTTCACTATTTCCCAAACCACTTGAAATCCCACTGGGAACAATGAGATAAAAACACCTTCCTCCCACCAAATTCATGTTTAAAAAATGACAAAATTGAAAGAAAAAGGATTTTTTAGGTGAGGCAGAGTGAAGTGATAATATTAAAATAAAAAAGAGAATTTGACAAATGTCTACTGTATCCATACAAAATACATTTATTTTCATGACAGACAATAGTGCCTCTTGAAGAGTTAAACTTACCTGGTTTCCAGAGAGATTTCTATGCCCAATGGTCTAAATAAGCATGAAGCCATTGAGTTTATACTTAAACGAGATGGAACATTAAAAGTTTGAAATGTGCCTATCACAAAAATCATGTGACAACTGTACAAATCACTCATGTTACTCAATTTTATTACAGGCTACCAGACACTATTTTATCAATCTCAATGTGAATTCTTGAGCATGTACAATCATCTGCTTAAATATACTTCTTGAAGATAATAGGAAAGAGAGAGAGAAGGGGTTCTAACATACTTATAATATGAATCATATTTTTACCTAGTAAAAATGTGAAACCAACATCAAAAGAAAAAGAAAGCATAGGTCATCAGCACAAAGGAAGTGTGGGAAGTCTGTCACATCTTTATTTTACTTATCAAAGTGACCCTGCACAACAATTTAAATACAACAAGTTAGATATGCCAGGGTGATGTTGGTTGGAGGAGTAACAAAATTAGCACGTTACTCTAATTCGGATACATTTTTCCTTTTCTAAAGCTGGTTTTAACTGTTTTACATTTTTTGGTCATACTTTTCATGAGAAAGTTCCCAGAGGTGTAAAGGCAGATCAGTCGGCAATGCTTACCTTAGTTTTTAAGATTACAATTCACGTTCACTTCTGCACTCGAGCACTGTACGAGGTGGTAGACTGAGAGATAAATAATTCCATCATTTCAACCTGTGCTCCCATGAAATATGGTGCTAGGAAACAGCCAACACACAGTGCGTCTGAACAAATCATACGTCCTGTAATTGCTGCTTAGCTCTAATTACTATTGAGGGTAGTGTTTGCAACTTGATTCCAGGAAGAGGGCAGACTATCTTCTGACAACACTGAACCAAATATATCCTAAAAGACTGACACTTACTTTCTTTCCTGTAATTTTTCTGAGTATCTCCCAGCTACTCAGTAACTACCACTTTGCTATGGTAAAAATTAAACCAAATAATCTGACACCCACCTATCCTTTCCAACAAAGCAATTTAATTCTCTTAGAATATGTACTTATTGTAACAATTTGGAATTTTTAGTATCAGTCTGACTTGACAGGACTGTTTTTTATTTTTCTTTTCTAGGTGGGCAACTAAATCTTTATTTTGAAATTGCTTTTTATTTAAAAAAGGAAAGTGTTCTCAAAATATGAACCTTATTTATATTCTGCCAGTCCTGAATAATTTGTTTGCATACCATTAGACCTAGAAAATTTGTTTTCTTTTATGTGGAATTTTAGGTTTAAACTAAATATTCACAACATATAATTTAAAAAGACTAAAGCAGATAATTTGATGTGGATGTCATTAATAGGGATATTTATGCATTTCAACTAAAAAATCTAATTTCACTTATATGGGAGAATTATCATAATGAAATTAACAGTTGTGTAGGCTTGGAAATAAAATGATATATTTATTCGTATATCTAACTAATTCTATTCTCCCTCTAGTGACCTCTGACCATATGATCAGAAGAATAAGGCCTCTGATATGTCCAGGTTACACACTTTGGCTATGACCAAATGGTTGTTTTGCCTCAGCACCCCACTCCAGTACTCTTGTCTGGAAAATCCCATGGACGAAGGAGCCTGGTGGGCTGCAGTCCATGGGGTCGCTAAGAGTCAGACATGACTGAGTGACTTTACTTTGGCTTTTCACTTTCATGCATTGAAGAAGGAAATGGCAACCCACTCCAGTGTTCTTGCCTGGAGAATCCCAGGGACGGGGGAGCCTGGTAGGCTGCCCTCTATGGGGTCACACAGAGTCAGACACGACTGAAGCGACTTAGCAGCAGCAGCAGCAAGGTGATGGTCATTGATACTGTTTCGTTAGCTTAGTGAGCATTCGGCTGAATGAAAGAAACTAAAAATGACTGATGTTTGCAAACGTCAGGAAGGATTTTGCACCTTTCATTGTGCAACTTGTAGCACGTTTGCCAACCATGGCGAACACTCTAGTAATGATGTACAGAACAAATTACACCTACCCAAACTCAGAGATCTGGTGGATCTACTCAAGTCAGATTTGCACGGTAACTATCAGGGATAGGTAAACCCAAGGGAATAATTAGACATGGCAATCAAGTTGGTAATTATAAAACCAGCTCTTAGAAATGGCACGTATCTCCTGGCCTCAGTTGTTATGAATAACAACATAGGACTCTAAATGGAACACAGTACGCTAGCGCTATACTTACTTTCCCCTAAATAATAATTGTGGACTTCTTACTCATATAATACTTAGTTCTTCATGATTAAAATAAAATTATAGTCACCTCTGTGGTTTTCACTTTATTTTTTATTTTATGACATACTTCTCCTAAGAAAACTCTTTACTTGTAGCAATTATGTTGATGCTTCATTTAAATTATTTTTCTTTCATGAAGCTAGACAAAGTATTTCATTCTTTTTCTGCCTAATCTTAAATCTTGCCTGACAGTGTATTCAAAAGTGGAGACATCGCTTTGCCAACAAAGGTCCCTATAGCCAAAGCTAGAGTTTTTCCAGTCAGGTACGGATGTGAGGGTTGGACCATGAAGAAGGCTGAGCATTGAAGAACTGATACTTTTGAACTGTGGTGCTGGAGAAGACTCTTGAGAGTCCCTTGGACTGCAAGGAGATCAAACCAGTCAATCCTAAAGGAAATCAACCCTGAATATTCATTGGAAAGACTGATGCTGAAGCTGAAGCTCCAATACTTTGGCCACCTGATGAGAAGAGCTGACTCACTGGAAAAGACTGATGCTGGGAAAGATTGAGAGGAGGAGGAGAAGGGGGTGACAGAGGATGAGATGGTTGGATGGCATTATTGACTCAGTGGACATGAGTTTGAGCAAACTCCAGGAGATAGTGAAGAACAGGGAAGCCTGGCGTGCTACAGTCCATGGGGGTCACAAAGAGTTAGACATGACTGAGTGAGTGAACAACAACAAATCATACCTGATTCGTAAGAGTATTTTTCTAGAACGTTTCCAGATTTTGCACATTAGTCCACTGTAAGGTTCCCCAAATTCTTTATGTGTACCTCTCACAGGTCCTTAATTTAGTTCAGTCGTAATACAAAAAGTGGTCCCTAGATCAGCAACATCAGTATCATCTGAGAATTTGTAAACAGAGCAAATCCTGACTTCATCCCAGACCTGCAGAGTCACAAACTCTTGGTGTGGGATCCAGCAATCTGTGTTCTAATCAGCCCTCCAAGTGATCTGGAAGCACTCTGATGTTTGAGATCCGCTGATCCATGCAAGTAGGTACCAAAAGCAATAGGAGAAAGAGATAAGTAAAATCTAAGCCTCTGCAGGGAAAACTATAGGAGATTGCTGTTTAGTTACTGAGTAGTGTCCAACTCTTTTGTGACCCCTTGGACTGTGCCTTCCAGGCTCCTCTGTCCATGGAAATTTCCCAGGTGAGAATACTTCGAGAGGCTGCCGTTTCCTTCTCCAGGGGATTGCCTCGGCCCAGGGATCAAACACACATCTCATGCTTGGCAGGCGGATTCTTTACCACTGAGCCACCAGGAAAGCCCATGGGAGACATACAGACTTATTTATTAACACAGAGATAGAGTTTCAGTGGTGATCTAAAGGATTGGAAGAGTCTGGATGAATGTGAAGGAGGAACCAAGGATCCCTCATCTGCTAATCCATTGTTTGTGCCCTTGAGTTAATGCAGCCTCAGAGATTCCAAGATCTTAGTTCATCATCACCATTTTTCTTTAGTCATTCCATTCTTAAGGAATTCCTCGTTTCTTGTTAGCTGCTTACTGTACCAACTACTCTCACCTTAATTTTTAACTTCTTTTAGAGCAGCCTACACACTTTCATTTTCACTTTTTCTTTTTCTTTTCTTTTCTTTTTTTTTTTTTTTTTTACTATTCCTTCACTTCACAAATCGCCACTACCTCCCCAAGAGATTTCTCTCCTTTGCTGGTCTTTATTTCACTGCCTGGCACTATGAGTCTTCCAGGTACCACAGATGCTAAAACTTGAGGCTGTATTTGACTTTTTCCTCTTCACTACTCCTGATTTAAGTAGTTACCTTTATGACCTCTCTCACTTCCTTCCCCTTTTTATACCTATTACTTAATACCTCCATTTAGGTTCTTATAAGCTATTCACTAGTACAATCCTTTAATCATTGTGGTCCCACTGAGTCAACTGAATTCTTAAGAAGGGTAGTTCAAATCAATCATTTTTCTATTCAAATATCTTCCATGACTCAATTCAGTGAGTTATGGGCTTTGAAATCCAATACACCTGTTCAAATCCCTACTCTGCTACTTACCAGCTGGCAACATTAAAGGAATTAATTAACTGGCTAAGCCCCAGTTTTCTCAGCGGCCAAGTAGGAATAAAATAGTAATCATATCTCATGAGGAGACCAGAAGGAACTAATGCATGTAAATTCTTAAAGTGCAAAGAACCCTGAAGGACTTAGTGAATAATAAGGATTATTATCATCACCCCTAAAGCCATTGCTGCAGAATACAGTCCCAGCACCTCAGTTCAGCATTCATCGGCATCCGCAAGCTTAACTGAAAACCAATTCCTTACTCAGGCTTTTAATGTTAAACTGAACTATTCTTTAAGGACAAACACTAAGTCTTAGTTTTCTTTCTATCTCTGGCTCCTCAGGCAGTGTCTTATACCTGGTAATTGCTCCAGAAGTATTCACTGTATGAAACACTGACCTGTTCTTGTACAAACACACTTTCTTAGTTCTGTTGTTTTGTTTATGCTGCCACGCTTCCCCAGATGCCCCTTCTTCACTGTCCCCTTTCAAATTCTCTCCATTTTCAAGTGGCGTTTTAAATACTCTCTCTTTCAGGAAGTCTTCCCACTTCCATATGAAGGAAATATCTTGCTCTCCTCTGAACCTGCAATACATTTCATCTACACTTTCCTAACGGTATTTAAGACATTCTATTGTACATGCGTCTTCTTCCCCAAGGAGCTATAAGCTCTTCTTGGTTGGAGAGCAGACTTGACTCACTGCTGTTTGCCTATAGTTCCTTGTCCACAGAAGCACTCAATAAATGTGTTAAATGAATGAATGAGGTAAAAGGAGTATCTGCTGCTGCTGCTGCTAAGTCACTTCAGTCGTGTCGGACTCTGTGCGACCCCACAGATGGCAGCCCATGAGGCTCCCCCGTCCCTGGGATTCTCCAGGCAAGAACACTGGAGTGGGTTGCCATTTCCTTCTCCAATGCATGAAAGTGAAAAGTGAAAGTGAAGTCGCTCAGTCGTGTCCGACTCTTAGCGACCCCATGGACTGCGACCCACCAGGCTCCTCCATCTATGGGATTTTCCAGGCAAGAGTGCTGGAGTGGGGTCCCATTGCCTTCTACATTCTCGTTATAAGAACTGTGCTACTGTATACCACCTGATTAAAAGTTTTCTTTCTCATTGCTAATTATTATGGTCTCCAAAGAGTAAATGGATTATGAAAATCACAGAATTAAGAGGATTCCTAATAACTGGGGTGTGTTCCTCACTTTGGGTTTAGTTAGTATTCTAGAATGCAGAAGCATTTTTCATAGAAACAAAGTGATAAATGGTCACTGGATTCCTGGGATAGTCCTCAAAAGGTTGATTAACCCACAGAGGTGTTGGAATATTACACCAGCAATAGCAACTCAATGCCATCAATATTCTAAGGAGTTTTGAAAAACAGTCACTATCCTGTGTTTATGAAAATGCTCATTCTTCCATGCAAAATAGAAAACCTTGAATTTTGTTTCATTCTTTTACTCAGAAAGCTGTAACCAAAAGCCAGTTTTCTTGTGTATTCAAATGATTAACCTTCATTGCTAGAATGAATGTGATCTGGTTAGAGATAATTTTTAACTGTCAATTATAAACTGTAAATTTAGAAAATAGAAGTCCTCTCTATAAATTCGCCTATACGTTTGAAGTTTTAGAAATCAGAACTTATTTTCTTTTTTACTTACAGCTCTGAATTTCAGCTCCTTTGTCTTCATTTCACATAATTTAAAGTTGACTGTGGCCCCTGATACTCTAGCCTCAGTTCCTTTACCACATCTCCTAACAAATACATAATGACCTGTTAACAAACTTTTAATTACATTCATTAGGGGAGTCAGTTATTTTAAATTAACTCTTGAGTGAGTAAATAATTCCTTTTTAATGGAAAAATGATTGCTTTTCCAATTGTCTGAATGGCAATTTTGGATTTCCACAAATTTATTGAAAGTAGGCAGCTTATAAACAAGAAGTTGCCTATGAAAAAAGACACATTTTCACTCTTCCTTTTTGCTCCCTCCAGCACTGAGCTAGATGTTCTCGGGGTCCCTGGTCCTTAAGAAGTTGACTGTCTATTTGGAAAGCAAAAATAATGTATCTGAAATAATTAGACTAATGCAAACACACAAAAAAATTTAGTGTTAATTACAGGTGCTGATAGAGATGTAGTACAGAAGAGATACAGGGCACGGGTCTTTGTTCTGTTTACAAGGGGATCAAACTGGTCCATCCTAAAGGAAGTCAACCCTGAATATTCATTGGAAGGACTGATGCTGAAGGTGAAGTTCCAACATTTTGGTCACCTGATGTGAAGAGCTGACTCATTGGGAAGGACACTGATGCTGGGAAAAACTGAAGGTAAAAGGAGAAGAGGCGGCAGAAGAAGAGATGGTTAGATAGCGTCACCGACTCAATAGACGAGTTTGAGCAAACTCCCGGAGACAGTGAAGGACAGGGAAGACTGGTGTGCTGCAGTCCATGGGATCGCAAAGAGTTGGACAGGACTTAGTGACTGAACAACAATGTATCCTAAGCACCTGGAGCGGATTATGACTCAAAAAAACAACTCTGATACAGAAAGGAGAGACAAACAGGGATTAGAATGGCTGCAGACAGTTTCATTGTGAAGACAGGACACTAGCAAGATCTTAAAATATAACTGTTTCTTGGTACCTGCTCTGCTTGATACCAACATCCATGGGTACTCTTTATAAAATACTGTACTATTCTCATATAACCTGTGTGTACACCCTCCTGTAAACTTTGAATCATCTCTAGATTACTTATAAAATCTAATACAATGTGAATGCTATGTAAATAGTTGACAGCCTACAACAAATTCAAATTCTGCTTTTTGGAACTTTCTGTAATTTGTCTTTTTTTAAGAATATTTCTGATCAGTGGTTGGTTGAATCCACAGATGTGGAACCCAGGGATATGGAGGGCTGACTGCATTTGATTTCTTGGTTCTTCCTTTTACTCACTAACTTCATCCAAACTATTAACAAGTTTTGTTATTCCTACCTCCAGCATGTACTGCAAATCTTTCTACATGTCACTGCCTCATTCTAGTCCAAGTCATCAACATCTATCTGGACTGCAACTAAGGGCTCTTAACAGATCTTT
The DNA here is from genome assembly GCF_032405125.1 of Capricornis sumatraensis. Taxonomy (NCBI): domain Eukaryota; kingdom Metazoa; phylum Chordata; class Mammalia; order Artiodactyla; family Bovidae; genus Capricornis; species Capricornis sumatraensis. The sequence continues at coordinate 61,765,673 of NC_091071.1, read as the reverse complement.
CTGAGACAACTTAGGTATGCCTGCACTTGGCTCTCTATGCAACAGTCACACAAACATTTAAAACTACAAATTGTGTTACTCTAGTGCATAATGGTTCCTCACTGCACTTTGAATAAAATAAACACCTTACCATGGCCTGTAGTTACTGTACGATTAAGCCCCAATTTATTTCTAAAACCAACCTGTATCACCTCTCTTTATCACCCCTCTCCCCCATCTCTAAACTTCCGTTCTCTTTCCCAAACATGGCAAACTCATTCTTATCTCAGGTTTCTACCTCTTCTGTTCTCTCAGTGTGGAGCTCTCTTCTCACAACTCAATTATGTCTCAATGCAGCAGACACACAACTGAGGACTTCGGCAAGGCCTTCCCTCTATTACGCTGTTCTATTGACTCCACTCACTTATGTCTCTAAGACTGTCTCATCCTATTTGTGTGCCGGTTCAGTGTCTCCTTTCACTAGAATATAGTCTCCATGAGAGCAACAGCTGTATTCTGGGTGCTCTATTCCCAGCTTCTAGGGCAGTGCCAGGCCTGCGGTAGGCATTCAATACATATCTTAAATGAATGAGCGGCTATATTTCTCTAGCCTTTTCAAGCATGATCACACTTTTCAAGAACCAAATGATTTGAAGAACTCCTCACATATTATTACCACATTTTCCCCTTAGTATTCATTGATTATATGCAATACTATCATGAAGTCAGTAACATTTAAATAAAGGCACAGACGTTCTTCAGAGATACAGCAGGTTGAACTCCAGGCTACCACAATAAAGCAAATTTCTCAATAAAGTGAGTCACATGATTTTTTTTGGTTCCCCAATGCATATACAAGTTATGTTTACACTATATTTAGTCTATTAAGTGTGAAAGTCTTATGTCTAAAGAAGTAAATGTATATACCATAATTAAAAATACTTTATTCCTAAAAAATGCAAACCATCACCTGGGCCTTCAGTGAGTCATAGTGGTGACATCGAAGATCACTGATCACAGGTCATCATAATAAATTGTAATAATAATTTAAGAAGATTGACATATTGTGAGAAGTACCAAAATGTGGAACAGAGACACAAAGTAAGCAAATGCTATTGGGGAAATGGCATGGACAGACTTGCTTGACACAGGGTTGCCACAAACCTTCAATCTGTGAAAACAATATTATGTTTGAAGCACAATAAAGCCAAGTGCAATAAAACAAGGTCTGCCCATATTTCATTATCACCACAGGGCTGACACACATTTCGCAAGAATATATTGGATATGTGTGAGACATGGCATTTATTTAATCTACCAAATAGTTGGTACACATTCCATTTATTGGTACACAAGGATCCTCAGTCCACATATATTAGGGGACCCACTGATTGATATGGAGACTATGTAAGAGAGACGAATGGTAGCCATCCTAGTTGAAGTGTCTCGCTTAAGGTCACAAAGCAGGTGAGCAGCATAGCTGGGACTCAGACCCTCTGAGTCTGATTCCAGAGTTGGTATTTTAACCACTAAGCTACGCGGCCTCACTGATGTAAAGAGGAGGTACCTTCTTTACACTAGTAGAAAATCTCTTGTACCATACATGCCAAGTCAGAAAAGTAATATATTAGATGTCAGCTACTTCTAACTACGCCCATTTCACTCCCAAACATTTTAAAGTACAGTTTTTTTTTCTCATTACTGCCAAATAAAGTTCTGAAATGCTTAGCAGCAAGTGATTTCATGAAGCAATTCCATATCATGTGGAAAATCATAAGGAAAATCTAAATCAAATACCAAATCGCACTGTGCTTCTAGTATCACTGTGAAAACAGCATGATTTTCTAGGACATACTGTGAAGTCAGAGGTGATAAGACAGCCTATCTTAAAATGACTTGAAACCAAAAATGGATTTGCCAGTGTACTTTTTACCTTACTGAGAATGTTCTATTTTGACAGGTTAGAAATGAGGATATAGATCTCACCCTGATACATAAAGATTTTAAGTGTACAAATCTCAGTGATTTCTCCACAGTATAGGGTCAGGCTGTTTATGAAGAAAGTTCAACACCAGGTTACAGAAACAAGGCAGGATTCCAATAAGCCTCAGGTTGTTTGGGCACTCATATAAGGCCTGTCATTTATTTTGCCATCTATGCTCTCTGCTTTAAAGAGATTAATTAGCTATCTTGTGAAATGTGAATGAATCAAGGAGGAGTTGAGTCTACTGAGCATTGCACATGTTTTGCAACATGACCCTTACGTAATAAATCTCTTGGAAAGCAGCTCTTCTTTTCCAAATGGGGCCTGTCTTCACTTTTCTCATGTGAGACTTGGCAAGTGGGACATTTTGAGTCTGACAGGCCACTTCTCTGCTCTTGGGCTGACAACTCTTTTACAGGATGTCAGCTGAAACCTTTGCTGGGGCACGTAGGGGATCAGAACTTTTGAGTCACATCCAGTCAAGAGAATGCTCAGCTCTTCACAGGCCCCACCCCTTCTCAATAGCAGCTCAGCACTCCTGCAAGTCAGCCTAGCTCCAATGAGCCAGCACAGAAGCATGAGAGAGGGAAGAATTGGCTGTCAACATGGAGCTGTTTTAGGGCGTTCCCTTCTAACAAGTTCACCAAGGAAGACAAATCTCTGCATTTTTGTGATCTTCTCTTTCACAGAGATTTAGGAGCTTGGGGAGAGAGGTGAAGGAATTTAGGGCCTTATCATGGTGCTGGGCTTCCCTGATAGCTCAGTGGGTCAAGAATCCACATGCAATGCACTGACACAGGAGACGCAGGTTCAATCTCTGGGTTGGGAAGATCCCCTGGAGGACCGCATAGCAATCCACTCCAGTATTCTTGTCAGGAGAATCCCATGGACAGCGGAGCCTGGCAGGCTACAGTCCATGGAGTTGCAAAGAGTCAGACATGACTGAAGTGAATGAGCATACACAGTAGCTTTAGAGTCAGACTCCAGTTCAGATTTTGCTTCTGCTACTTACTAGCAATGTGACTTTGGAGAACTGCGTATTATCTGAACCTCAATTTTCTCATCAGAAATAATACCTATCTTTTTTACATTTGGAAAGGGAAGAACAACATAACACACATAAAATGCTTAGGACAATGTCTGTCATGGAGGATGCCTTCAATAAATGTTAGTCTTCTCTTGCCCTCATCCTGGAAAGGGCCAGGTGTCTTTAGGTCCAATTTCAAAAGTTCTTCCAATGTCCTTAGCACATTCCATTTTGTTCTTATTTTGGCTTTATGCCAGAGATTCTTAAACTAGGATCCATGGACCCCCCTCTCCAAAAATTACATGCAAATATTTGCAACCATGCTCCTTTTTGGGAGAATGGAATCAGAGCTAATCAATTCTCAAAGGCTTCTGTGATTCAAAGAAATTTAAAATATCTGCATATGTTCCTGAAAAGTTACAGGGAAACTCAATGTCTTTTGTAAATCAAATGTGATTTTTAAAGAAGAGCCAGTGAATAAAGGAATGCTACAATGAGTCACAAGTATTTGTTTCACAACTATACACTGAATCCAGGGTTTTGCAGATTTTACAAAAGATTCACATTTTCAATATCAGGTTATTTAAAATAGCTTATATCATGATATTATATGCAGAATAGATAGCATCTGTTAACAATTTACAATGTAGCCTGGAGGTCAAGTTCAGGTTTAATGTAAACTGAAGAAGAAAGAACTCCAAAAAGTCCCTTGTCTTAACTGGACAGAACCTTAGGTATCCTCTGCTCCAAAGACCTCATTTTATGTATGAAGAAATTGAGGTTCTGAGAGGTATACATGACTTGCCCAAGGTCATCTCAATAGTTATACACTGTAAGAAATAACAGCTGTAAAAATAATGACAGTGATTATGACGATGATGACAGCACTGTGATCTATTGAGCACTTACTTGATCTAAGCCTTTTAAAGACTTTAACCTTATGTACTTTCACTACAATCCTAGAGGAAGATTTTATTACCTCTACTCAGCAGATGAAGCATTCTGCCCAGGGCTCCACACCAGGAAAGGGACAACACAGGATTCAAACCAACGCACAACTCAGAGCCTTGTTTTAGCTTGAAAGACTATGTTCTTAGGCACTAAACTGCTTCCCAGAATATAACAGAACAGAGAGTCACGTGGTCTTACATAGACAATTAAAAGGTTACATAGGAAATATATATCTATGACCTTTAAAGTATGTTTATATACTTGAACGGAGTTTTAAGAATACAGGATTAGATAGTCCTTGCCAATGCTACCCCCTCACAGATGTATACAGCAGGAGTGTATACGTACTGGAATAAACCCAGGTCATCTCCTGCTTACGTCAGCCTCAGACACCACCTCTCCGGCCATGTTTCTCCCACGTCTGTGGGGCAAGGAGACGAGCCCAGAGGGAGCCTACGCTCGCTCACTGCCTCTTCTAGGCCACACACTGGGCACCTGGGATTCCATATGTCCACGCTCTGGCCTTGTGGAGGCCACCCCAAGAGGTGGCCTCTGGATGGCTGCTTTCAGGACATGGAGATTCATTTTCAGGAAATGTAGATGGAGCTTGGGAACTGTGGTGTGAACACTCCAGAGCCACTTCACGCTCCCATGTTCTGGTAAAGAACTTTGGCACGTCGGGAATTCTAAAATAATACCTGGTCTTCTCAGGTTTTTATGCGTATACATTTGTGAAGGTAGGAGGACAGAATATACTTCATTTAGCAGCTCAGTGGCTTGATCTTTAACTTTATGATAGACATAGGTGGGCCTCAATCTATATTCTTATCTGAGGCCTCACGAATGGGAGGCCAGGGCAGGCTTGCCTGGTTGCCTCCTTGCCGCTGCTGCTCTCTCTCAGCTTTCCTGGTCCTTCTTTCCCCTTTGTGTGATTCCATACCTGCTTTCCTTCCTATTTTCCCTTGCCTGTCTTTACTGGTGATCTGGTATGACCTATGTGAACATCTTCTGGTATCCAATTATGGCATGAGAAAGGAGATTCTTCAATGAGGCTCTCATTTATATTTCCTCTGTCAAAGATAATCATTTGTCTAAAACAGCCATCATAAAAGTTCCCAGGACAGCTCAGTAAATGACAGTGTGTCTGAATTTCTAAAATTATATTTGACTTGGGGTTGTCTCAAATATTATAGCAAGGATTTAGATTTAGTCAATATTTCAAGGTTTTGTCCTCAAACATTGATGTTAACCCAGTAAGTGTTGATCCTTTATAGACAAAGAAAATGAGACTGTGACTAATTCACATTCTTTTCTAATGTATCTTCTCAGACTTTACACATGCAACTTATAGTATATCTATACCAGAAATTAATACTTATCACTATATTTGAGTTAAAGTCTTTTATCAATCTTCAAGTTTTTACGTGGTCTATAAATACCAGGAGTAAAAATTTTAAGCAATAGCACTCAGATAAAAAATATAATTTTTATTTTTTATTTTTGCAAGGATAAATGTCAAATTGATATGCCAACCTTTGTAAAGGTAGCAGCTACCAGGAAAAATATAAACAAAAACAAACAACCTCTAAAGGATGGGTTCAGTTCTTAAAAAAAAAAAAAAAGAAAACTTAAAAGTAAATTATATCAGTTTTCTCAGTACTAATGGATATCACTCTTCATTACTCATTAGCTATATCATATGCCATATAGTTGGGTCTTTTTTAAAAATCCAAAATTTAGGTTTAAAGCCAAATTTAAGAAAGCTAATTTTGAACTTTTTCACAACTGTGCTGTGTGAATATTTGAAGTTACAAAAATAGAACTCAATACTATGTAAGGAAAAAAAGAAAAACAAATGAGAAAGCTTTCAAGGGCTCCATCAATATTTTAAATAAGCTTGGAGGAAAACCAAGTTGTGTCAGCAGTACCAAGGTCACTCAGAGCTAATGTCTATATGACTTTGAATAAAATATTTAATTTCTTTATGTTTCAGTTTCTTCAGACAGAAAAGAAACAGTCAAAACAAACTCACCACATGCCATAGAAAAGAAAGTTTATAATGAAATCTAACATTCACTTGATAAAAAGTATAGCATTGTTATCAGATCCATCTTACCTACTTTTTACTTATATCTGTGTCCTTATAAACCCAAAGGAATGATTTTAAAAATCACTTCGTTACTTTAATGATCTTTAAGATTGATAACAAAGCCTTTCCCCAGGATAAATGTGCAAATTTGTTGCTCAATCGTGTCTGACTCTTTTGTGACCTCAAGGACTGAGCCCACCAGGCTCCTCTGTCCGTGGGATTCTCCCTTCAAGAATACTGAAGTGGGTTGCCATTTTCTTCTCCAGGGGATCTTCCTGGCCCAGGGATTGAACCTGCCTCTCCTGCACTGGCAGGCAGATTCTTTACCACGGTACCACGAGGGAAGCCCCAAATGCACAAAATACAAATTAATAAAATGAAGGTCCTTTATAGAAATCCTACCCTTGCCTAGGTTAAGGGGTTTGAATCTTACATATAAACTGTATTAGGCAGTGGATGGAACACAGCTACACCACAATCTACTCAGGGAAAAAAGCACTGCACCTTTTTGTGGATTAAATATAGACCAAAGCTGATACAAATTGGACACGCAGCATTGTCCTTGCTCAGAATGCGGTACAATAAAAATGGACTTCTCTGTTTATCCTTCTAAAATTGTTAGTTCTCTTAGTGCAAACAACAAAGCAGAAAGTTCATAGAAGCAGAATCTAAACTATTTCTACTTGTCTCTGAGCAAGGTATTTATCTGTTTCATCCTGCACAAGGAGCAGAGTGGACTGAAAAATATCCCTTAGTAAACAATGGTAAAATCTGCTGGATAACCACAAAAATAAGAACCATTGCAACACTCGCATTAGAGTCAAATTAATTATATAGCTACTTACAGGAAAATACCATTAAAAGCCACAAAACCTATAAACAAAATAGATGGAAGTGATACTAAAAGGAGCTAATAAGAGTTATACTTGCACATAGTGGAAATTTTCTTTTTGAATGGCAGAAATGATTAACACTTATATGCACAGAAACAAAGAACCATCATCTTCTCTTATGGTGCAGAAGAGCTGGGTAAGAATGGAGGATGGTGCAGGAAGCAGGTTAAGGAGGCAGGTTGATAAGAGAGACAAACACGTTTTGCCCAGGAGCTCTTTGCTTTCTTGCTCTCTCCCTCTTTCCTTCTTTAACTTTTCTTTAGCTCTGCCTTCTGGGACATGACTCTCCTGGCTTCCGCTGGTCTCTCGATTCGAGTTGCCCTTTCTCTGAGGCTTCCTCTTGCTCTTCTGATTCTGTGGGTGTGGATGTTTGTGTTCTACCATTGGTTTTCTGCTGGTGGCCCTCTACACCCTCTCACTGGGTCATCCTCGCCTCTCAGGGCACTGCCTCTGCCAATAACTGCTACTCAGAGCCCCACCTCTGCCCAAGCCTCAGCTCTTCAGAGCCAGATATCCACTGGCTATTGCCAACTGGATACCCCTTAACCATGTCTAGAACCAAACTTATTTGGGCTGAGAGATATTACTCTGAAATAGGAGACGATGAAATTACTCATCCTAAAGGAATGTGCGAGTGTATGCTCAGTCCAGTCCAACTCTTGACGACCCCATGGACTGCAGCCCACCAAGCTCCTCTGTCCATGGGATTTTCCAGGCAAGAATACTGGAGTGGATTGCCATTTCCTCCTCCAGGGGATCTTCCCGACCCAGGGATTGAACCTGCGTCTCTTATGTCTTCTGCATTCACAGGCAAGTTCTTTAACACTAGTGCCACCTGGGAAGCCCCCTGAAGGAATATCCTGAGATAATAAAAGACCTGTTTAGAAGAGGAAGAGAGCTAGTGCCAAAGAGTAAGAAAAAAAATTAATATTTCTTACAAACCTTCACTGAACAAGAATTATATATTTTAACAATACCTTTAACCATATGAGTTCAAGTTAAACTTAACGTTATTTGAACTTTAAGTTCAAATGAAGGATGGTTCTTTGTTCTGGTGAGTTTGTTTTGCTCCTCATCAAATGTTAAAATCCGATTGAGAAACAGAAGCAGAAATACTGTTCATTTGGAATTTTCCCTGGCCTCCAAGCATTGCTCCTTTTCTATGCAAAGTGGAGAAGTTTTCAAAGGCTACTTGTCTGGGAGTGAGGCTCCAAGGTGGCAGCTGATTCCACCCCCAACTTCAATGGGGTCAGCCCAGGGGAATAATGCCAAACAAACAAACAAAAAAAGAGGACAGAATTAACATATTTCTCTACCAGAATTTCTGTATGAAAAATAAGTAGAAATTAGTTATGTCAAAATACTTTGGTGTCATTAAAATAAAAAAGAAAAATTTAAAGGTGAAGTGTTCATGTTTTCAGATTATGTTTTCCATGTAATGCTAATGTAATGTCCACAGGATATTTAAAAATGTTTAAGTGCTATAATATTGTCATTGAAAACATGTAAGAATTTCATCCTGGGTTCATTTTTAAAGTAAAAGTTGAAACAACTGAATTATGATAGGTTAGCAGAAAAACTTGAACTTGATTCCTCCCCTAGACAACTCCTCTCCTTATATTCTTCAAGTTAAATGATGGCATCTCTATGGTAACACTTGCCTCTTATCTCTCCTTTTCTCACAGCCACACAACCACCAGATCCTAGATGTTCAGCCCTCCAATACGAATCCACCAAATTCATCTCTGACTCTAGTTCAGACTCTCACCTCTTCCCATCATTACTAGTCACCTTCATTCCACTTTTATTCTTCTTAGATCCATCTCCAAGGCTGCTGCCAGAACAATATAAACTGAAACACACAACTCTTCTGCTTAAAATCTTTTTACGTTCATGTATTTAACAAATACTTGCTGAGGACCAGGACCTGTGTGTCAGATCAATGCACAATGTTGGGACTGTGGCATGAACAATACCATCCGGTCTCTATGCCCATAGACCTTTGCCTTCGCATGTGATTTACACTAGTAGGGCTTAAATGGTCCTCCATAGTGAGACTTTTATCATCTGAGCTTCATTTTGTACCATGCCTGTCTCAAACATTACATCAGCAACCCACATCTGTTTCTCGTCCTTTGTATCCATCATGCTAAATATTTCTCACCTGTGTGACTGTCTCCTGCTGAGACTTTGCTCTCTTTCTCCACTTTAATCTGCATATTTCTATCCATTTTTAAGAAAGGAAATCCCTCTTTGAACAAGAAAGGCTGGGTGAAGTATCCTTCCACTGTGTTCCTGTAACACTTCATTCCACATCACCATACCTACCACATCGTGTTGAACGTGCCTCTATCTATCTGTCCATCCACAATTGTGGTAGGTACACCTAGCTCTGTACAAATATTTATTTAACAACCACCAAACTCAAATATAATGATTTCAGAGAAAATCAGTGGCAAAGAAATGTTAGTAATACATAGAGTTATAATTTGGAGAAGAGGGCAGGTGTTTGGATCTCAGCTCCAATCCCATATCCATGATGGGTTAAAAAATTCTGGCAGTTCAACAAATACAGATTAAATCCCACTGACTGGATCCAGTAATCTCTGCTATACTAGCATGTTTGCCTTCCTGATGAAGGTATTAAGACTTAAGCTTGTGGTAATAAAGACTTCTCCTTTTGCCAGAGAAAAAGAAATTGAGGAAGAACTCTGTTAAAGATGACTTCAAGCATTCTTCATATGGGATATAAGAAGTCCATATGAAAATATACTGAGGCAGTAGAAACTAATCATTACCTATAAACGCACAAATATGACATGAAGAAGTCTTATACCACTGGGCTACTAAAATAAAATTAAGACTTTGTTTGAGGCCTTCAGAACATTCCATGAGACAATGAGCAGGCTATTCACTCCCTGTTGGATCAAGGGGATCCTGTTTTTAAAGGTCAGGATTAGTAAGCCAAAGCTCTCTCCTCAAATGAGATTTTAGAATATATATTTTTTTCCATTTAAGCTACTTCTAGTTCTAAATTGGGGAGAAGGCAATGGCACCCCACTCCAGTACTCTTGCCTGGAAAATCCCATGGACGGAGGAGCCTGGTAGGCTGCAGTCCATGGGGTTGCTAAGAGTCGGACACAACTGAGCGACTTCACTTTCACTTTTCACTTTCACGCATTGGAGAAGGAAATGGCGACCCACTCCAGTGTTCTTGCCTGGAAAATCCCAGGGACGGGGGGGCCTGGTGGGCTGCCGTCTATGGGGTCTCACAGAGTCAGACACGACTGAAGCGACTTAGCAGCAGCAGCAGCAGTTCTAATTTGAGTAGATAATATAAAGTTAATTCTATATAAGACACACAATTTCACAGTGAAACACAGAGTTTTTCTAATAATATACCACAAAGTATACATGAATATAGCTCTTTTTCCATCTGTAAGACCTACAACTATGATTGTCTAATTACACAGAGCTGGTGTCTACTTTAAATAGTCTCTGCCCATGCTATGCCAGTATAAAATGTGGCAACTAGACCTGTACTCTTTTATAATACTAAACGTGAGGGGTGGGAATCAGGCTAATTTAAGAGTTTATTAAATCCTTATAAGTTGTACAACTTCATATTAGAAAAAAGCCATAATTGATTTTTAACAAATGTTTGGATAATTAGATTTCAGTATTTCTCATAAATTACTAAAATGAATAGTATTTCTGTCCACAGTAAGGGAAACAAGTAACAAAATAATTGCTTCATGGTTTGAACTAAGTCTGTCTGTGTGCCAAAAACACCCCCAAAACTTGTGCCATGAATAAATATGTCAGTGGGCTTGAATTTCTGTCAACTTTCTTGGGATGATATATTTAACATTCATAATGTTTTGGAACTGACATATGTCTATTGTTATCACATTAAGAAACTAGAAAGTTCAAATTTTTTTCCTGCTTCATTATTTAATTACATATTGATAAGTTGTAATTGCTGGCTAAAGTTAATTGCTTAACTAGTGACAGTACTTTGAATATGGTATAAGTTTACGCATGTATACACATCCATACACACTAATACATTCTTCATTTTATGTTTTTATTTATGTATGTTGCAAATTTAAGGACCATAACTTCCATTCATAAGCTCAAAGCCATTTATACATTCACTCAAACATTCTTTAAGCATCTACTATGAACCAGGCTGTGTGTTCATCCTGAGTAAGACATGGTCTCTGCTCTCAAGAAGCTAGTAGGGAAAATACAATGAGCATATGTTACAAAGGCAATGAGTGAGTTACATACATCCTTTCTGGGTACATACCACAGATTAAACCATATCTTAAAACTATGACAATTGAACACAAAAACAAGCTGATGTCATAGGTTTATCTATCTTGCTTTCTCAAATCAAAACCATGGGGGAATGTGTGGCTGTCTGTGTGTGTACAGTCACCCTGAGGTCATCTATGAGGCAAAGAAAGAAAATAATTTTATGCTCTCATCCACCTTACTCATCCATGTATTCATAGTTGCCCTGACCAGAACTGAGACCCATTTAGGAACAACTCAAGCATCAGTACTATTAATTCTCAATCAAGATGATTCAGAACTGACTAACCTCTGTACCCAAGTCGAACCAGTTCTTTTACATTTCAAAGTCATTTATTCTGTTCCTGAAGCCTGAAAGTCACACTGGCCCTTCACTGTTTGTTTAGCTGATCACAAATCAGAGATAATGATATTTACATTGCTAATTGACTTTGCTCCAGCTGTTAACTGTGTTAACTCCTGGTTTGTTGTAGTTTCTTCTACTTGAGAAAAGCTTATTTGACCTGCTGCATGAAACTTTAACTAGAATTATCTGAATAAGAACATTCCCATACTCATACAACCACAAACATGCATACATATTAAATAGAGAAATGTATGAAATTCTCTAATTACCTATTCTGTATTCCTAGTCCATGAGAAACAGAACTAATGGGCAAAACAAATTAAAGTTTGTGTTACTAATTTACCCATATATATACATTAAATTACTTGAAAAATCGGGACATATTAGAGGAGTATCTTTCAGTCAATATGGTTGACCTAAGTCTATGTGATGATGACCTCTTACCTTAGGCTTGTAGAATCAAGACAAATAGAAAAAAGTGTATATTTCAATGGACGAAATCCTGGATAATGTGGAAAATAGTCACAAATAATCTGACTTTCCTATACAGCAAATTTCAAGCAACTAAATCTTTGCTTCTTGAATGTTTCTCTGATCTCAGTTATTAGACTATATTGACTATTACTGGTATGAAATGCAAAATGAGAATTCCAAACTCAGTTTCCTTTATTAATGAGCACTAAATGACCTGAAACCAAAGTCAGATAACTAAAAACATCCCACTGGTTTGCTTAAAGTTTAACTGGTAGAGTTTAAAATATCTGCTAATTGTTAACTGTTTTAATCTGTTGCTTGACCAGTCAAGAATAAGGATCAGTTCAGGTCAGTTGCTCAGTCGTGTCCTACTCTTTGTGACCCCATGGACTGCAGCATGCCAGGTTTCCCTGTCCATCACCAGCTCCTGGAGCTTGCTCAAACTCATGTCCATCCAGTCGTCCCCTTACACACAGATATTGAGGTCAGATTCAGATGCTCAAATCTCAATAAAATCCTTATTATGAATTTTAACACTTATAAGTTTGTAAAGTGTTTCGAGATTAGTCAATAGCCTACATAGTTTGAATAACATTTTATTCTAAAGTCTAGTAAAATGTATAAATCTGGTTTGAGTTAAATTCAATGCAACAGGATTTAATATGTGCTTAAAAATAATAACCAACAATTTGGAACAATTTTCTATGCATCAGGTGCTATGCTAAGTGATTTCTGGGCATTACATAATTTAATTTTCATTAGAACCCTATGAGATGGACTCTCTTATTTCCATGTCACAGAGAAGATTGAGGTATTTTAGTGAGTTAAGTAACTTGCCAACTTACAGTTATTAAGTGACAAATCTTGGATTGAAACCAAATCTAAGTGATTCTAGAGCCAAATTCAAACTTTTATTTGGCCTACTGTGGACTATAAATGAGAAGGCCTGGAATAAATTCTCAGTGTCAATTAATTATTAGCTCTGAGACCTTAGGAAAATCACTGAACTTCCCCAAACTTCTATTTTCTAGTATATAAGACAGAGTCAATAAAATGTTCCAAGCATTCTCACAGAGTTACTATGACAATTCAAGAACTAATGTAAGCAAGAAATTTGTGCCTTGTAGAGTGCTTTGTAAATATTTTATTACATTGCAATATCTTAGCATTTTATAACTCCTAAAGCATTTTGTGGTGCCAAAAATTTTCCTAAAGATGCAGTCCCACATCTTTAAGTATAAATTATTCTTAAAAGTTTAGAAGTGAACCCATGCTAAAACTTTCTTATAATCACATATCTAGTAAGTGGTGAGGCCAGGATTTTAATTAAGTGCCTTATCCATTAGATATTTTTTATAGTAATAGAGATAAAATGACTAATCTATAGAAAATTAGTACTGTGCCACTTTCTAATACCTGATCTGTTAATCTCGTAGGATTATAAAAAGGCTTCAGTTTCCTTGAATTAGACTCTGTAGTACAAACCTCTATTTTTCTGATAAAGAACCTGACAGTTACCAATTCCTGGTTATCTCATTAGAGAGAGAGACTTAAGGAAGCCCCTGGAACAATCTTTATTCTGCTATAGGAAATTTTAGGTAGATTACCTAGTATTTGAAAAAACATTCACCCTTTGTATGTGTCATGATAAATGAAAGAGAGGTCAGTGTTATGGACTGATACTTGTATTCTCCCAAAATTCAAATGTTGAAGCCTTAATTCTCAATGTGACTATAGTTGGAGACAGGGCCTATGGAGAGGTGATAGTTAAATGAGGGCATAAAGGTGGGGCCATAATACGATAGGGCTGATGCCCTTACGTGTGCTGTGCTAAGTTGCTTCAATTGTGTCCAACTCTTTGTGACCCCATGGACTGTAGCCTACCAGGCTCCTCTGTCCATGGGGATTCTCCAGGCAAGAATATTGGAGTGGGTTGCCACGCCCTCCTCCAGGGAGGGAGGGTTGCCATGCCCTCCTCCCAAGCAGGGATTGAACCCAAGTGTCTCTGTGTCTCCTGCACTGGCAGGCAGGTTCTTTCCCACCAGTGCCATCTAGGAAGCCCCGATCCCCTTCTAACAAAAGATAAACACCAGAGCACTATCTATCTGCCTTGTAAGGACACACAGAGAAGGCAACTACTTACAAGCCAGGAAGAGAGTTCTCACCAGAAAAACAATCTGTGGGAACCTTGACCTTGGACTTTCTAGTCTGTAGAACTGTGGGAAATAAATGGCTGTTGTTTAAGTGGCTATAGCATTTTCTCATAGCAAGCCAAGCTCATTAACACCGTCAGTATCATCTTCATCCTTCATACTGCTGATGTCAACTCAAGGGCAGGGCCAACCAAGCCGCGTCCAGCTACCAACTGGAGAGCAGTGTGGTCTGAGAGATCACATGAGGGTCTGACAACATACACTTGGAACCCATGAATGTAAGAATGTCCTAGGTAAGCTTAGCATGAATGGGGCTCTGTATAAACTGCTTTGTCTGGAACAAAACTGTCCAAGTTCAGCATGTTAAAGTAAATATCCTCAGGAAACCAATCAAACTAAATCAATAGAAAAATGGAAAAAAATTTCCTAAAGATGCAGTCCCACATTTTTAAGTATAAATTATTAAAAGTTTAAAAGTGAACCCATGCTAAAAGTAGAAAGTAGAATTCCAATTAACAAAGTTACAACTGAATAAATAAAAGAATTTCTATATAAAAACAAGTAACATAATTATACTTTGTATCTTTATTTTCTACCAGGACACTGTTCCTAAATTAATCTATCAGTTTCCTAAGCTAGAGGAAAAGCTAGCTGAGGCCATTACATATAAAACAAGTACACATTGAAATAATTCTGCAGCTTATTTTCCTTAGGATGAATATAAATCATTTCTTGGGAGCTGTGTCTTAATTTGAAGATGATAAACAAGTTTTCAAATGCAAACATAGCTTCCCAGAAAGGTCCATCCTAAATTCTGACTAACGGCAAAAGTCATAGTTGATAAAATGTTGCCACCTACCTTATCCTTTTACTCTCATCCTCCTTCAGATGAGTTAAATAGAATGCCATTTGGAGACATTCATTCCATGTAAGGCACTACTCCAAGTGCTTATGGCAGGCTCTGCTAATTTTCTTGTCAGTCTCCACAATATAAAAATACTAGTTTGGCCAAATAGCTTCCCAGCTAAAGAAAACATCTCCCAGCTTTCATTGCAGTTAGCTGGGGCCACATGACTAGGTTCTGCCCAATGAGACGTAAGTGGAAGTGATAACTTCCGGGTCATACCCTCGGAAGGAAAGATGTGTTTCCTTCAGAGTTTCTCCTTCCTGTGACCTGGAATGTGGAAGTGAGGGTGAGTTGAACATGTGGGGAGAAAAAAAATGGAATGCAGATCAGAGGTGGCTAAGCAACAAGATGGAGTAGCCTGAGTTTCCAAAAAACTGTTATTCCATTCATGGGTTGTTAGGTAAGAAGAAACAAGCCTCTAGTTTGTGAGAGTCACTGTATTCTTGAGCATTTGTTATAGTAATCTATCTTGTATTTTCATTAGTAAAGGATTGTACATATACTTTGTGAGGTACACTACCTCACTTTTATTAGAGATTGAGGGTTAGAGAGATTTAAAAACTTTCTTATAATCACATATCTAGTAAGTGGTGAGGCCAGGATTTTAATCAAGTGCCTTACCTATTAGATATTTTTTATAGTAATAGAGATAAAATGACTAATCTATAGAAAATTAGTACTGTGCCACTTTCTAATACCTGATCTGTTAATCTCGTAGGATTATAAAAAGGCTTCAGTTTCCTTGAATTCGAATCCGTGGCATAAACCTCTATTTTTCTGATAAAGAACCTGACAGTTACCAACTCCTCCAGGATCTTTCTCTCTTGTTTTCCTAATGGAACAAACTATTCCTGGACTGTCCAGTAGAGGGCTAATCAGAATGCCCTAATAATTTACAAAATAATACATTGGGAAATCACAATGACTCAGAAACAGATGAGAGGCGTTTTTCATGTGCATTTTCTTCCCTAGTGTTATCCTTAGGTTAACATATAAATTTTTTCTCAGAAGGTAATATGCATGTATTCATTCAACATTTAACAAGCCTACTCTATGTCAGGTATTTTAGATATTGGGGAGACATCAGAAAACAAACTAGACAAAGTCTATGCAAGCTTGGAAAATATACTCAATCAAATATACTGGGAACAATGTCCTATACAGGTGACTATAACAGCCTTTCAGTATGTGTCAGAAATTTGTATTTTTAAAATAAACTACATTTTGGAATAAATTTGACTTTATAGAAAAATTATGAAGTTAATACAGAGAGTTCCTGTATATTCCTCACCCAGTTTCGTCTAATATGAACACCTTATATTAGCATGGTACATTTGTCAAAACTGAGAAATAAATATTGGTACATTTCTATTAACAGAAGTCCAGACTTCATTTATATTGCACTAATATTTTTTCCGCATCCAGAATACAATCCCAAAATACCATATTATATTTACTTATCAAGCTTCCTTAGTCTCCTCTAGGCCCTGACAGTTTTCTCAGTTGTTCCTTTTTTTTTTAATCTTGAACTTGAAAAGTTTGAGAAGTACTGGTATTTTGTACATTTCCCTCAATTTGGGTTTGTTTACATGTTTCTTTCATGGTTGATCTGGAATTATGAGTTTCTTGAAAGAATACCACAGAGGTAAAGTGTCCTTTTTACCACTTCATATCAATGATGATAGTGATGACTTATTACTGGTGATGTTAGCCCTGATCTCCAAGGATGCCTACTTCTGTTTACTGCTGCTACGTCGCGTCAGTCGTGTCCGACTCTGCGACCCCATAGACGGCAGTCCACCAGGCTCCCCTGTCCCTGGGATTCTCCAGGCAAGAACACTGGAATGGGTTGCCATTTCCTTCTCCAATGCATGAAAGTGAAAATTGAAAGTGAAGTCGCTCAGTCGTGTCCAACTCTTAGCAACCCCATGGACTGCAGCCCACCAGGCTCTTCTGTCCATGGCATTTTCCAGGCAAGAGTACTGGAGGGGAGTGCCATTGCCTTCTTCTTCTTCTTCTGTTTACTAGAGAAGGTATTTAGAAATTCAGATCTGGACACTAGGTGTGCTCAGTGCTACTGAGGTATCACTGTTTCTACCCTTTTCTTAGTGAACAATATGATTGTAAAAAATTAAATAAGTTTTGAATGTCAGAACTAATGATCTCATTTATATATGCCTGCATCAAAAATAGTAAACTTATTTGGGAATATATACATATGTATGTACATGCATTACTTTGGAGGTGGTAAAATAATGTTATAGAATGATAAATGCATTCTTTAAATGATACATTTCTGTCCTTTAAATTCTAAGATACTAAGTCTTAAGGAATTTACACACTTAAGAAGTGTGTCTTAAGAACACACTTACTGTTAGCAGAAATGTGTTTTGGAAGGCTCCTTAAAAGAAAGAGGGCATGACTTTCTTCAACCTACCCTTTAGACTGCTGCCTGGCGAACAGAAGTGGTAAGTGGGGCTCTAGTAGACATCCTAAGTACCAGGGCCATATTTAGGACTGGCAAAATGTTGAGCTAAAAAGAGCCTGGTTTCCTTAATGAATTTTTGCAGGCATAATACAAATGTTGGATTGTAGACCTCCAGACTTCTTTTGTGTGGGCGAAAAATAAACTACCTTCATAAGCCATTACTATCAGAGTCAAGTGTAATTCCTAACTAATATAGGCAGTTTTTAGAAGAGGCAGAAGGAAATGTTTTCCATAACAAGGACTTTAGTCCATGTAATTATCAAAACAACACTATGCCTATAACTGAGAAAATGCCACTATTACACTTGCTTAGGTATATAAAACTCAGTATTGAAACTAAGCCAGAGTTTAAACCAAACCGTATTCTCCTATCACAACATGCTAAAACGTCTTGCTTACAAGTAGGTACCTAGAACTATGTCAGTTACTAGTAATGGGTACAAACATTTTTTATATCTCACTCAACAAGTAATATAGCACAATATTTAAATAAGTAAAATCAAATATATTTAAATATGCAACAAGACAGAAACATGAATCCATAGTTTGAGCCCTCCTACTGCTCTCCATGATCAGATTTCAAACAGTAGAAGTGGCATCAAGGCTATTTTTTTTTTTAATTTTTATTTTTACTCTATTTTACTTTACAATACTGTATTGGTTTTGCCATACTATTTTTGAAGTATAACCTCAGAACCTATTGCCTCTGTCCACATATGTAGTTTTTCTCTCTGGGTCTGAATGTGACACCATTCAAACCATCCATCAATCTATCCCACCTGCTTATGCACTTATGTTTACTGAGCATTTACCATTTGCCAAGCAGCTTTTACTTCCTGCATATAGCTTTTAGCTATTGTATGTACAATGTCGAATAAGACACAATTCCTCTTCTCCAAACCTTATAGTTTAGTGAGAGAAATCGAAAAAGAAATAGTATTCAGTTACAATACAATAGGTTTTCTCATCCTCAGCACTAGTGACATTTAGTACTGAATGATTCTTTGTTGTAGGGGCTTTACATTGTAGGCTATTTAGCAGCATCCTGGCTTCTACTCACCAGGTGCTGGGAGCACCCCAAGTCTTTATTACAACCAAGTATCTCTAGACATTGTCAAATGTCCCCTAAGGACAAAAATTACCCTCCTACCTCCCACTCCCACCCTTCTCCCTCCCACCCTAACTGAGAACTGCTCTAATAGAGTATAATCCACCATAAAACTACAAAAGATGGGTATTTAATAATGGAGGCCTGAGGTCAAAAATTTTTCTGGAGGAAGTCAGTCTTGCACGGAGGTTTGAATGTTCAGTAAAACTCAGACAGGTAAAGTAAATGATTGTATGTATATGTTTATTGTTATGTGTAACAAGAAGGTCTTCTAAGCATGTGCAAAGACTCAGAATTTATAGAGTACAATATATCTGCGAGAAAAAAATGAGGTTTCACCTGCTTAGCGTGGCAAGCAGGTTAAATGCCAGCAGATGAATGCAGAGATGTAGTCATGACAAGATGAGAGACTGTAATCAGAAAAAGCAAACATTTGAGGAAGAAGGAGTTCACTTTGGGATGTGTTAAATTTGAGTTGCCTGAGGGACAAACAGGTGAAGATGTTTAGTAGAAAGTTAGATTTTTGTTTTTGGAACATAAGGACATGACTCAGGCCCTAGAAGAGACACTAGCTACACACAGAAGTTGTGTGTATGGATGAATGGCCCAGGGAGAATAGAGTTCCAGGAAGGAGGAGCCCATGAGCTGACAGTGGCAAAGTGGAGAGAGGTGAGTGACAACAAGGGTGGTCATGATGTCACAGAGGGAAAATGAGAGAATTTCATAATCATGACATAAAGATCCAGTAGGCTGAGGAGGGAGACGCGCAATTGGAGCTGGCAATGGAGAAGACATGGTAGCCTTTGTGAGAACCAAGTTATTGGTATGTTCTTACAGTGGGCTGGAGTGAATGGGGTGGGATCAAGGAGAGATACCCTCAAGAAATTTGCTAAGTGACAAACACAGCCAGAGTGAAAAAACAAAAGCTAATGGAAGGTAGGTGGGGATGGGTAGGAGGGATTTTTAGTGTGAATTTTGACCTCAGGTTAGCTGTGGCTGCTGCTTACAGGCTCTGCTGTTGTTTCTGGCTTTCTGAGTCTCCTGGGTATTCATATTAAGCTATCTCATAGAATTTCTGAATGTGAGCACTTAACCGGACTGTTTTTGCCTCTTCACAATATGCCACATGATTCAGGGTGACTGAACAGTGCCCATTTACTTGTCTATGGTATGTCTTCTGAATAAACAATCAATTTTTTATACCCTACTTATTCGGTGCCAATATTATTAAGTTCCCTTCAAAGACACAATGATTCTAATAGTTTAAAAGCAAGACAATAAGCCATGTTATCAAGCTCTAAAATATATTTACATCAAGTATGTTTATGAAAATCTTCTCTTGAATCAAGAGGTTTTGACCTAGCAGTCTTGAATAACTGAATCATAGAAGGCAAAAGCTAACAGGGATTATAGAGACCTTCCTCTTCTTTCTTCATCCTCATCCATTCGGTGATTTTAGACAAGTCCCTTTCCTCACGTCTTACAGTTTTTTCCCTTCCGCTCCATAGCCACTACTCTCACTTTCATCACCTCTTCCCTGTGCCTCTGTGATAACCTTCTATGTGGGTTTCTTGCATCTAATCTTTGTCATATTTGAATAGAGTGGTCTTCCTAGAACACATTTATGAACAGCTGACAAACTCTACTTGAAACGGTCATGGCTTCCCATAAAAATCCAAACTTCTATTGCAAGTAAAGCCTTTTCCACCGGTTCTAGCTATCCCTTGCATGTTTTATCTCATGCTTGCATTCTACCCACACAGGCTCTCTGTAGGTCTTGGGCTTTATGCTGACTTAGTCCTATAGTCCTGTGCTCTTATACCTTCTGTATCTTGTTCATCTGGTGAATAACATCCAAATTCAGTTCAAATTTATATTGTGTATTATTCAGTTCAAATAATATTCAAATTCAAGCTCAGTTCAGTTCTTCTCTATAGAGTCTTTGTCAATCTCCTTTCTTTCCCCTAAACCCAGACAGAACTAACTATTCTTTTTGTGGTAACCCACCCCAAGAACAAAACTTGTACCTTACATAAATATCTGTTATTACTATCAAAACCACTTTACTGCAAGATACAGAAAAATTATTTGGGAAAATTCAACATCCATTCATGATAAAAATTCCTACCAAAGTGGGCATAGTGGGAACATATTTTAACTTTATGACAAACCCATGGCCTACATAATACTCAATGATGAAAAGCTGTAAGCCTTCAAACTAAAATCTGGAATAAGACAAGGAAATTCACTCTCACCATGTCTATCAATATAGTATTGGAAATCCTAGCCACAGCAGTCAGACAAGAAACAGAATTAAAAGGTATTCAAATTGGAAGGGAAGAGGTGGAACTTCTACCATATAGAGATGACATGATACTACATACAGAAACCTTAAAGAATTCAACAAAACTGCTAAAACTGATAAACATTCAGCAAGTTAGCAGGATATAAGATTAACGTGCAGAAATCTATTGCATTTCTTTACTTTAAAAGTGAAATATAAAAAAGGAAAGTAAAAAAAAAAATCCCTTAAAAATTACATTAAAATACTTAGGAGTAAATCTGACCGAGGAAGTGAAAGACTTCTATGCTGAGAACTATGAAACACTAATAAAGGAAATTGAAAATGATTCAAAGATATGGAAAGATATCCCATGCTCTTGGATCGGAAGAATCAATGTTATTAAAATGGCCATACTATGCAAAGCACTTCCAGATGTACAAGCTGGATTTAGAAAAGCCAGAGGAGCCAGAGACCAAATTGCCAACATCCTCTGGATCATAGAAAAAGCAATAGAATTCCAGAAAAACATTTACTTCTTCCTTGACTATGCTAAAGCCTTTGACCGTGTGGATCACAACAAACTGGAAAATTCTTAGAGACAGGAATTCCAGACCACCTTACCTGCCTCCTGAGAAATCTGTATGCAGGTCAAGAAGCAACAGTTAGAACAGGACATGGAACAACAGACAGGTTCCAAATCGGGAAAGGGGTATGCCAAGGCTGTATATTGTCACCCTGCTTATTTAACCTATATGCAGAGCACATCATGCAAAATGCCAGGCTGGATGAAGCACAAGCTGGAATAAAGACTGCCAGGAGAAATATTAATAACTTCAGCTATGCAGATGATGCCACCCTTATGGTAGAAAGCAAAGAAGAATTAAGGAGCCTCTTGATGAAGGTGAAAGAGGAGAGTGAAAAAGTTAGCTTAAAACTCAACATTCAAAAAATGAAGATCATGGCATCTGGTCCTATCACTTCATGGCAAATAGATGGGGAAGCAATGGAAAGAGCAACAGACTTCCTTGGGCTCCAAAATCACTGTGGACAGTGACTGCAGCCATGAAATTAAAAGACACTTACTCCTTGGAAGAAAAGCAATGTCAAACCTTGACAGCATATTAAAAAGCAGAGATATTACTTTGCCAACAAAGGTCCGTCTAGTCAAGGCTATGGTTTTTCCAGTCGTCATGTATGGATGTGAGAGTTGGACTGTGAAGAAAGCTGAGCACCAAAGAACTGATGCTTTTGAACTGTGGTGTTGGAGAAGACTCTTGAGAGTCCCTTGGACTGCAAGGAGATCCAACCAGTCCATCCTAGAGGAGATCAGTCCTAGTTGTTCATTGGAAGGACTGATGCTGAGGCTGAAACTCCAATACTTTGGCCACTTCATGTGAAGAGTTGACTCATTGGAAAAGACTCTGATGCTGGGAGGGATTGGGGGCAGGAGGAGAAGGGGACGATAGAGGATGAGATGGCTGAATGGCATCACCGACTCAACGCGCATGAGTTTGGGTGAACTCCGGGAGTTGGTGATGGACAGGGAGGCCTGGTGTGCTGCGATTCATGGGGTCGCAAAGAGTTAGATATGACTGAGCGACTGAACTGAACTGAACTGAACTGAAACTAGAGCTCTCAGCATTATACCAGGACACCACCTCATCTGTTTAAAAAGTAGGTACCCAGGGCCCAACTTTATAGGTTGCTACCTTGATTGAACAAAGTTTTAATACCAAATATTTGAGTAAATATTTGATGAGAAAATGGTACTCCTCTCAGATTGAGAGAGGAAAGTGAGATGAACAATTTTAAAGTGATGTATTTTTTCTCATTTTCTTTCCTACTCTCTGTCCCTTCTACCTGGTTGACCAGTTAACATCATTTACATATTTTTAAAGTGTTCAGAATCCCTAAGTACATACCTGCTGAAGAAAAATTAAGGATTACCCCCATTCTTGTTGACAGAAGAAAAATCTGTCTTAGATTAAGAATTTTCTGTAAGTACTTCACGCTAAAATAATCAAGAGTAGTTTGAAATTGTTTTGTTTGTATTCATTATTTAAAGGTATGCATCAAAAGGAGAGAGTAATAATTTCTAGACTTTCTTGGAATTATATGAATACATTGCCTTATCTGAGGAAACTAAGTTTGTATTAGATGACAACTTCTTTTTTCTAAATGGCCATGAAAATAACTAGCTTGTCCTTTTCATTCATGATCACAAACAAAACAGAACATTTAACTAGTGAATATGTTTTTTTGGAATGCTTTAATAGTTCTTAGTATGTAACATTAATATGTAAACGCCCTAAAGAGTCCATTAAAACTCTGCACAACAAGCTGCATTTTAATAATGCAGAGATGATGTGAGATGAAAGCCAATTTCTGCCATTTAGGTAACATAAACAAAAAAACAATTTCCTGAAAGAGCTGAAGCTTATAAGTAAGACACTTAAAATGAACATGTTCTACAGATGGCAGAATTTAACATTGGCCCCAAAAGCACAGGAAAAAGAGAAGATTAAAAAAGATTCCTTCCAAACCCAGCTTTTCTTTCAAGTCTTCTGCTCAAAAGAGGATCAAGGGTACTAATGAATATTCAACTTCTAGTTTCTTCTAATAATAAATTCCATTTCTAAATCTATTAATATGAAGTAAAACAAACTTGCCCTATATTTAGTTTCTCTCAAAAGATAAAGTGGTCTTTCATATCCCTTTGGGAGCTGATGGGGCTTGAACACGATAAGACTTGACTTTC
The DNA here is from genome assembly GCF_032405125.1 of Capricornis sumatraensis. Classification (NCBI taxonomy): domain Eukaryota; kingdom Metazoa; phylum Chordata; class Mammalia; order Artiodactyla; family Bovidae; genus Capricornis; species Capricornis sumatraensis. The sequence continues at coordinate 61,741,912 of NC_091071.1, read as the reverse complement.
TGGTGGTGGCGGTTTAGTCGCTAAGTCGTGTCCAACTCTTGCCACCCCATGGACAGTAGCCTGCCAGGCTCCTCTGTCCTTGGGATTCTCCAGGCAAGAATACTGGAGTAGGTTGCCATTTCCTTCTCCAGGGGATCTTCCTGACCCAAGAATCGAACCTGGGTCTCCTGCATTGCAGGCAGATTCTTCACCAACTGAGCTATGAGGGAAGCCCTGACTTTCTGCAGTGAGGTCAAAAGCTGGGTGCCATTTTCTCAATGCCCATCTCTAACCACCATTGGAAAGGTAAGCACTTTGCAGGCCCTTTTCTTTGGTTCCACAATGCTTCTGATTTAAATCAGAAATCTTGTTCTGTTTGAGCAAATTTTCATTTCAAAGAGGCAGAATGAATAAGGAAGATGGTTTTTCTCATCTCTGTATTGAACATCCCACAAGTCGAGACCCAGTCCTACCAACGTAAGAAGAGGGATCTGAGTTCTGTCAGACTTACCCACCATGATTGCTAAAATCATCTTCCAATTCAGTCTCTCTCTCTCAGGAAGGAGCCTGAGGGCATGAACACCACTCATTCATCACCTGCCACACCACAGTGATTCTTTGAGCAGACATCCTGGGCTGGCATTATTTGCTTGACAGCTCTGAGTTCAGCATGCCTAGTGACTGAAGCCTCTTTTCTTTTCCATATAAATGTTATAGCGCACTGTCCTTTCTGTACATGGATGATGTTCCTGACCCACCATCAATGGTGGTGAATCTGAACAGCAAAATGTGACGATACAGTGGGGCTGAGCTTGAGGGGTAGACAAAGAAGGAAAACTGCCGCAAAATGACAGAAACTCTTGAAGAACCCTACCTAGCATCTCAGAGAAAGCTCTACATTAGTCTGCACTTTAGGATTTTAGAACTCCCTACTTTCAGCCACTCTGGTATATTTTTCATATTTTGGTCTTAGCTTTCAGGCAAACTTCTATTATCTAAAACGATTTTATATGTTGACTGGGATACCCTATATTTAAGGGACAAAGTAGCATTAAATAATAAGCATACTCAAACACTTTGGGGAAAATGAAGGAAGACATGTCAACTTTAATTTTGAATTTTCTTGTTACTTGTTAGTTTGCTCTTCAGTCTTAATGCCAGGAGGAAATAAAAAAACCATCATTACTCTCGAGTTGCTCAATGGCTTACATGAAGTGAACAGGGGGCTTGCCTCTGCTCTAACTGTTTTAATTTCTACTTGTATTAGCAGACAGCCCAGCACTGAATGACCCAGCTTCCAGTTCATTCTCCCATCAAATCCAAACAAGTCAGAGCTGCCCAAATACACACATTCCACAGGGAAAAGTGACCAGTAGAGAAGAGAAGATTGAGGAAAGAGAGAGCATGTGTACATTTCTAAAGTGGGCTAAATGGGAGGCTGTATAGGCACTTCTTTAATCCATAGCAATTTCTTGCACTCCAGAAAAGCGGAGAGAAATAGCAGTTTTCTTCCACCACAATTAAAGTCCAGATTATATGTCTATTCCCTATTTGTTTATTCCCATTGAAACTGAATCTTGATACATGAAGAATGTTTTCTATAGAAAACATCCAAGAATTTAGAAATAATTGACCAAGCCTTACTCTACCTTAGCAGCTCCATGAACAAAAAGGAAAATGTCACTGAGACACCATAAGTTTAATCACTGGAATGTAAACAAGTTTAGAATTGTGAGACTGTCCTGTGTCAGTGATAGGAATTGATTCCTATGGAAACCTATGTAACAGGCCAATTTGGAAAAAACAACAACAACAAAAAAACAGATGTTACTGTGATATAAATATTTATTGCTAGTGTTGATCTGCTGATTTTTCTTTTGGGAGGCAGATAAAATATAGTCAGATATCTAACTCAAGATTCATTAAACTTTCACCATAAAGACAAAAGTTCTAAAAAGGGGAAATGTAGACTAGTATAGCAGAAAGCACATGTTTAAAAAGGGCTGGGTTAACTTCCTTGCTGTAGAATCTGTGTGTGACCCTAGAGAAGTCACCTAAACTTCCCCTAAACAGGGAAACGAATATCTACATCAGTAGATGATGCCCTATTCCAAGGTTGTCAGAACTGAGTGAGAGAGGGAACAGACTCTGAGGACAGACAGCTGGGGTTTCAACACAAGCTTCACAGCCGCAGTAGAGTCTGGCAAATGAATGGATCTGTGTTTTAGGTCTCTCATTTGTAAGATGGGGATCATGTTACGATTTATTAATATTTCATGGTAGGATATGAGACAATGTATCCATGGGTGTTTAGTGCAAAGCCTGGCATCTGAGACTTTTACCTGCATCCATTTACTTGTTTTATCTGTGACTGTTGTTACTGTTGTTGCTGTTATTATTACAATTGTTTTTCCATCCAGAATGTGGTAGTGCTCAATAAATAGTAGCTTTTATTTCTCCTTTTAAAATCCTCTTTCTGTCCCCTTTGAAGAATTTTACATGGTTACCATTACATAAATATCATTTGATGGTTTCAGCTTTCACTTTAGATACATGCTTTACCTGACACACTTCTGATGACTGATGGTAACCACAAACCTAGAAAGTAAAGGTTTACTGAGACTTTGGAGAGTTTCTAATTATCCAGCTACTTATCGCAAAGATAAAACATCTCAGTCCCAAAGTGGCTCATTCCTCACAAGAAACAATATATGAATATGTACTTTATATATTTAATATTTCAATATAAATTATACCTATATATAGACAATATATATCTATATATATTCAAACTCTTAGAAACTTTTTGTAATCATATGAATTTTTTATGCTAGTATTTTTTATTCTTTTCACTGTATATTTCCTATTTGTTCCATATAATTAAAAATGCTCACTCAGTCCTCTCTGTATTATCTGTATACTATAGCTCCAAAATGAAATTTCTTCAGCTTCCCTGTGGTTCTTGGATTAAGGAAAAATGAGAACATTTCTATTAGAAGATGTTTTACTTTGAGTAGAACATACTTTTGTTGCCTAGGAAAATACAGACTGCAATTAAAGTGCTTAGAGGGACATGACTCTCGAGCAAGCAGATAGAACTCGGTGGGATACAGGGGATTGGGCTGGCTAATGCTTTTCCAACAAACCTTCTTAAAAGACTTTGTATAATGATCATCCTTAGAAAGTTGCTCCCCCAGTGAACCTTTAACTTAATCCCTTCTAAGCTGGGTTAATTTCTTAGAAGCACCTCAAGACTGTTCTACCCAATGGTGACCTCAGCACCTGCTACGGCTTCAGAGTAGAGAATAAAAGCAACTGGCCCTTCTCCTTCTGCTGTGACTTGTCCGTTGTTCTGCATACTTTACACTAGGAACGTGTTCTCCTTGGGGTTCACATAGATTCTCTCTCTTGTCTTTGTAAATTGGACATGATGGAATCCGTAGATTGTCCTTAATAGGTAAACTGAGGCACAGGCAGAGCCTTTCAGTGATTTATCAAGCATCAGAGCTGTTAGGCTGAAGCTGAGGGTCTCCCTCCAGGTCTATTCCATAAGGCCACTTGGACCCCAAGGTCCTGTCCGCTCCAGCGACTCTAAGAGTCATACAGCTTCTTTTCTTTATCCTCAGTGGAAAACAAGTCCAAGAGCCTATCTCATGCTTCATAATGAGAAAATGTAGTCACGTTAGCCGCAGTGTGGTTAGTTATTTTGAGATTACCAATTGTGTAGGAACAGGATCTTTCCAAAAATTAAATCACTGAAATCTGAGCATACTCCATTTATGAAGAATAAAAAGTTATGAACGTTCTCAAAACAGAGGCAAACCTGAGGCTGGCGGATCTCTCTTTCTTCACCTGCTCTTCCTCCCTTTTTCTTTTCTTTTTTTCTGGAAAACACTTGGACCTTCCAGCAGTGATGTAGTTAAGAGGGCTCTACATTCTCTAGTTGTTCACACAGGCAAACATAATGTCTACTGTTTCCTTAAATAACTGCCATTTTATTAACTCATGAGTATAGTACTGGCCACTGTAATTTAATAGTCTCAGTAACTTGGATGGCTAAAACACACAATTCAATCACAACAATCATTACACCATCTCCACATTTTTTATAGAATGCTTTACTTTGGCAAGAAGTATACCTCATTAAACAGCTGAGAATGAAAGTATGACATTGTGATTAACTCCCTGTTACGCTGACAACAGCAGAACCCCACAGCAAATTTCATCTTGTAAAAGTGCTACTATTTGGTAACTGGGGAAAAAAATACTGAATGAAAGTACACTGTAAGATTGTTGGACAATTTTTTTACATAAAAATATATTATAAAATTCTTTGGAATTATGTCTTATTATTTCATGGTCCAGTTGGGGTTGCTGCATTACATTAATTATTAACAAGGTAACAAAATGTTAAACTGAAAGTATGTTGGTTCTAGCTGAAAGTTGTATGTCTAAACTACTTATGGAAGGGTTTTGGAAGTTTAATCACCAGATATTTTACTCTGCTATGTCTTCGTTTTTATTGGTAGCAGACTCTAATGCCCTCTCAAAACTCCCCAAAACCTTATACTAAGTATATTGTAAGTAAACATTGTGAATCTTCAAATGGGAATACTGTCTGTTGCAACCTACATGGGGATCCTAAAATCAGTTCTTTGCAGTAAGCTTTATTTATTCAACTCACCATAAATAGATATTATTAGAAGGAGAGACAAAGGAAATAACTTGTCAGGGTTCAATTAAATTTCTCTAAAATGTTACTATAAATTATGATAAAAAATGAGTTATTTGCTATTAGCAGGAATGAAAACCCTGTCTGGGATAAGAAACATTTTCTTTAAACTATAATAAACACTGAAACATAATAAAAATAGCCTTCAAATATTATATATGACAAAGAATATTAAACTATCTGAAAAAGACAGCACTCTATTAATTTTATGCTGTTTGCTATAGCATTTTAAATATTTTGCATTTAAACACTTTTTCTTCATTCCAAATTATCAGCAACAATAGTGTCCTCTAAATTTTTTTTCAAATCCATGATTTCATTTTATTAAAACTCCATTTATATTTCTGAAATATAATTTCAATAAGAATTTTTGTTAGGGATTTTTTTAAATTATTGAATGGAAAAATATCCTCTCATTTATTATAATTCTATAAGGACCTGGGTAGTTCAATTTTCTTGCATATAAACAAGAAAAAAATGCTTAAATACTTGAAAATACTCCTAAAAGATGACAAAGTTCTGTAGAGTACACAGAGACCCCAGTGCCAAGAAAGGCAACTCTGTCCTCACTGTTATTAAATTTTGGTTCTACCAAAATTTCAACTATTAAGTTCAAACATTTTTATATACCATCATTTAGCCCAGCTTAGTTACAGCTAAGGTGACTATATAATTTACCATTTAAACCAGGAGAGTTTTGAGAATGAAAGGAGAGGCTATTAATAGGCATAGACTGGGACTGTCCTAAGCAAACTGGGATAAATGATCGCCTTAGTTATAGCAATCTTACTTCAAGCTCTTTCTAACATCATTAAGTTAAAGAGCACATGTGTAGCTGTCATATTCTCCAAACATAATTTCTACTACCAGGTCATGTAAGTGATGATGGGAAAGGGAGGGGTGGAAGTAAAACAACCAGATGTATTTCTTTCAACTTTGAAAAGAAAAAGCTGGCAAAAAAGGACAAAAAGACCCAAGAAAATAAGACCATTTACTAGAAGAAAGTAAAAGTTAAAAAAAAAAGTCACTTTGCTGCTTGAGTGACTTACTTATTTTCTTTTGAGCCCTTTGCCCACTAGCATAGGTTAGTAGTTTGTTTAATTCATTATTGTTGTTAAGCAATTCTAATTTCAGCTTCATTTGGCAGTAACACAAATAAATCTGAATAAATATTAGAATAAGAGGTGGTTAATTCTGACAGGTTTCATTAATGAACAGAGCTCAAATCTGTAAAGGGTCCACTGCTCTCCAACGGCAGCTATGCTCATTTAGTCATTGTCATCTCATCAACATATGCTTTATCATACCTACTTTTTTTGTGTATGGTACAGCAGGGAAGATGGTTCACCACCACTGGCTTCTAGTCTTCTTTGTGACTGCCTACATCTAAGCCCCAATGTCCCAAGTGTAAGTCACAGAAGATAATATCCTAAAATATGACTTGAGCCAGCTACTGGCACTTGGCCTACGGTTGATTCAGTTACTAAAACTGCCATCATTGCTGCAAGCCCATTGTAAGCTGATGTTATTTTTGACATTAGTATTTTTTTATGTTACTTTTGACATTAGTATTTTTTGATGTTATTTTTGACATTAGTATTTTGACATTATTTTGAGCTAGTTCAGATAAAGAGGAGGTGTGATGCCAAAACATGCTTGTTAAGTAGCGCTCTCATCTCAGGACAACAATATCTTATTCAAACTGTGATACAAAGCCCTTGTCTCAAGTGATAAAGGTGAACTCTTACTATAAGTTAGAAATGACTCACAGACTGCAGATTTATGATATCACAATAAAACAACTTTTATACAAGCATAAAATAAATGTCAATGAAAAATAAAAACCTGATTTTTATCTTTATTTAGCGTTAATCACTAAACAGAGAACTTGTATTGTAAAAAGTAAAAACTACCATTTAAAAAATTATAAATCTGAAATTAGGACAATTCAAAGGAAAAATCATCCTTTAACTATCTGATCTTTGTTACTACTTTCAAAACAAAGAATTTGGCTTTTTTTAAGTAAAAAAGCTTTCCTCGGCTTTTTTAGTTTAAATAGTTAGGCCTCTGTGTGGGAAACTGTGGGCTGTTTAACAGCTGTGTAAACTTCCTTTATTCTTTCCTGGAAAGCTTAAAAGCTGCATTTCTATAGAAACCATATAGATAGTATAGCATTTAAAAGACATTTCCGGAGCAAATCTTTTGTAAACAGTTTAGGAGTATACATAAAATCTCTAGGAACCATTTTTTCCTCTCTTTTGAACTATATGAGCTAAACTCTTTAGCGTATTTTAGAGAATCTAGTGATTAATATCTGTATTAGGTTTCTATTGCTACATACCAAATTATCAACAAACTTATGGGCTTAGAACAACACTTATTTATTATCTCATTGTTCCACAGGTAAGAAGTTTGAGTGAGCTTGGCTGGATTCTGTGCTTGGGATCTGACAAGGCCAGAATCAAGATGTAGTTTCTTATCTAGAAGCTCTCAGTTCTGGTACCTGGATTACTGGTTCTGCCCTCTGAGTCATCCTCCCTTTTTCATGAACAGTAGCATACGTGTGCAACTGTAGTCTTATCAACCTACTTCCTATAGGTAGAATTTTGGAGTCCAATAGCCTCTTTTCATTTTGTACTCTCTTGTTTCTTTCCATGCAAATTGGTAGTGTCTCTGCTGATTAGACTTCCCTGGTGGCTGAGACGGTAAAGCGTCTGTCTACAATGTGAGAGACCTGGGTTCGATCCCTGGGTTGGGAAGATTCCATGGAGAAGGAAATGGCAACCCACTCCAGTACCCGTGCCTTGAAAACCCCATGGATGGAGGAGGTTGGTGCAGGGTACTATCCATGGGTTTGCAAAGAGTCGGGCATGACTGAGTGACTTCACTTCACTGCTGATATAATTTTCTTGAGAACGTTGTGGATTTCTTGTGGATGGCACAGCAATACTCTCCATTAGAAAGAAGCTACATCCACAACATTTTTTGAGATAATCCTTTCTCTATCTTTGGCTCTTTTTGAGATGACTGAGGGCCAAGCAGATTTCTAGAAGATCTCTAATTTAATTGATGTATAACATTAATCTGTTATGACTGAACACTCATCTTTTAATCTTTCAAAGGTTACAGCAAAGATGGTTGTATATGGTGGTATAGCCATACCTTTGGCCTTTTTTAATATATGCCGTACTTTCAGAGGTAATCTCTTAATTTTAGCATTTTTTTTTTTCATCGAATAGGATGAGAATATCCCAAATATCAGGCCCTGGTTCCTTTTTGTTTAAGTTCTTCTTTCAACTTATATCTCTCTTCTTGCATTTTGCTTTAATCAGCAAGAAGCAGGGCACATCTTCAACATTTTGCTCGGAATTCTCCTTAATAAGATATACCCACTCGCCTTTTACCAGTTTTTAATGTAATTGAAGGGCACAATTCCATTGAGCTTTGCCATTTTATAACAAAGATCTCCTGTCTTCTAGTTCCCAATAATATGTTCTCACTTCCTACTGTACCCCCACTAGCAACATCTTCAAAGTCCATATTTCTAAGAGTCTGTTCAAGGCAATCTAAGATTTTTCTACCACGTTCCTCAAAATTCCTCCAACCTCCCGCCACTTCCTTATTCCAATTCCATTTCTACATTTTCATTTAATTGTAATGGCAGTACCCCATTTCCAGGTATCTAATCTATCCCTTTGTACTAAGTCGCTTCAGTCGTGTCCGACTCTTTGCAGCCCCTATGGGCTGTAGCCTGCCAGGTTCCTCTGTCCATAAGATTCTCCAGGCAAGAACACTGGAGTGGATTGTTATGCCCTCCTCCAGGGGATATTCCTGACCCAGGAGTTGAACTCGTATCTCTTAAGTCTCCTGCATTGGCAGGCAGGTTCTTTATCACTAGCGCCACCCGGGAAACCCTAATCTATCCTTTCAGAAAGATCCTATTTCCCTTGGTTTTTGTTCTTGACTTTTCTTGGTTCTTGTGTTTTTAACCACATCTGGTGCTTAGTATTTTTATTGTGGGTTCAGTGCATCATCTTATCTTAAATGGCACAGCAACACTAACAGTTCAGTAGTAGTATCTATAAAGTATGTGCTACTATGCTTGTATTTTACAGATAAAATGTATACATTAGCACCTACGTTGGATATGGGCATGGCTTAATATGATGCTGATGACAGAAAATGCAAAGTCGATCTGTATCCTTCACAGTTATCTTGCAAAAGTCAGTACTACACTCTTGAAAATAAGCTTCTATTAGCCTTTCATGTTTCCTCCGTTACTTTTCCTGTGGCCACTTCATCTCAGCTTATCACACAATTAATATAAAGCTATTTTTGTGCCAGTCTTTCATGGGTTCTCTTGATAAAAACTAAATTCAAACAGCTTGGGCACACTGAAAATTTTCATTAAAAAAACATGTTTATGATTTTTTTAAAAATAAAATTTAAAAAATATTATGTTTCTGTCTTACAGTTAGGGGAAAAACTAGATAACTATTGCTTCATAAGCCTTTTAAAAAATATTTATGTATTTATTTGGCTGTGCTAGGTGTTAGCTGCGGCACTAAGAATCTTCATTGCAGCATGCGGGAGCTGTAGTTGTGGCATGTGAACTCCAACTTGCAGCATGTACGACCCAGTTCCCGGACCAGGGATCGAACCTGGGCCTCCTGCATTGGGAGCCTGGAATCTTAGCCACTGGACTATCAGGGAAATCCCCCATGAGCTTTTTTCTCTTGGTTTGACCAGCAAGTTCTAAATTTAAGTATCCTGATACAAAAAATTCAACATGTACAAAACCCTTTAAAAAATTAATTCAACTTTTCACAGTGTGAAAAGGTAAACATCATCTTCACTAGAGCTCAAGCACTGAAAATGTCAGTATGAAGAGAGAATCTTAAAAGAACCAAGTTAGTAAAAGAAAGAGTTATAATGTAGTTGCTATGGTAACTGCAGTATTACCCTGTTGCAAACTAGTATGTGGTTAGTAAAGTGCCTCTGTATTAGACTGTATTAGATTCTTTGGGATGGAAGGTATTCTATAAATCTAAATTACAAGAACTCAAAATAATATTGGTAAATCTTAAAATGTTTTCAAGAAGATATCTTAAAAATACAACAAAATCTAAAATCCATTACAATGAGCTTGTTTTCTTGACATGCCTGCAACTAACTCAACCGCCTCCTCTACCATGGCTGACTCACCTGTTCCAATGTGGTGATGCCACCTTGGGTGCAGTATTGGCTGATTTTTTTCATGAGAGATGTCAATAGTTGTTATACTATGGAGCTCATGATATTACACATTACCAAAGTTTTGAATTTGGATTGTAAAAAAAGCATCAAGTTGTAATAAATGCCATAATGAATCCCACGTACTTAAAGCTCTGTCTGCATAACAACTGGTATCTTCTAATATTGAGCTGTTTGGCACTTTGAAAAATTAGGCTTAGAATTAGTGTTCATCCTTCTAAAAAGAGTTTATTAATTCTTATGGTTCACAATCTTTATTTTGGGGAAAAAAAGACATATAGATATAAGCAGGGCTTCCCTGATGGCTCAGCAATAAAGAATCTGCTAGCAATGCAGGAGACATAAGAGATATGGGTTCGATCCCTGGGTCGTGATGATCCCCTGGAGGAGGAAATGGCAACCCCTCCGATATTCTTGCCTGGAAAATTCCATGGATAGAGAAACCTGGAGGGCTATAGTCCAAAGGGTTGCAAAGAGTCAGACAAGAATGAGTGAGTGAGCACACATTGCTATACGAAACAGATTTTTATGTTAAATGCCTTTAGTATTTAGAGTGTAAAGAAGGAAATGATTCCTGAGGATACTGTTGTGAAGAATTCTAAAAGACATGAAGAATCGTTGTTTATCTGGATTATCGGGAAGCACATTATTTGACAAAAGGTAGAAAGTACATGAGTAAAAGAATGTTTTAATAATTGTATTAGCAACTACTGTGTATGTGTGTATTGACAGATAACAAAACACCTCCATAGGAATGAACAGGTATTTAGACCTTTTGAGTAACAGATGGTATTTGAATTTTCCAACCAACCACCTTGCTATTATATGTCTATCTTCTATAGAATCTCTTGAGTGATCTAATTACTGGTAAACTGGTTTGTAGTTCAAAAATACCCACTTTATAAATTGAGAAACTGAGCTCCAGGAAGGTTAAGGGACTTGCTCAAAACTATGCTATTTCAAAGCTGAGACTAAACTCAGACTTTCTGATTTTTAAAAACCTAAGGTATTCACTCCTTTATATATCTTAGTGCCAAGTACATGTGGATGGAAAGTATTTAAAATAACAAAAATTAATAGCAATGAAATGAGAATTTCTGATCAGCTTATATTACATGCTGTCACATCAAAGACAGAACATCCAAATGTTTGATTTCAACTAATAGCTAAAATTTTTTAGTCACAGCTAAAGTAATGGGCAGAACTTAGAGCAATTCTTTTTAAACTTCTCTACCTAGTATTTTCCCCAAATAATTAAAAAATAGGAATATTTTTATTCCTATTTTTTATGGAATGTATAGAACTGTTTTCTACATAAACTTTCTTTTTTGTTAAAATACCTCCATTAAAGGAGACTCTATATTATTTAAATATTATGGCATTATATGTCAGTATAGTATTTTCTCCAGACTGGGTATCCAATAACTACTTTGGATGACAAAATCAACTCAGTTATTAAACCACAAACAACTATCCAGGTAGTGATTAAATCAACCACAGGATTCAGCAAAGTGGCCTCTTTGGAAATTTAAATACCATTTTGAAGACTGATTTCAGCTGTTTGATGACTCAGTAAAAAAAAAAAAGAGTAAATGATGGTGATTCAGGAAGAAATTCCTGCTATCTTGACAGATAAACACCCTTCTTCTAGCCTCACAGCCTATGAGAGAAGTTCTGACCTGGTCTGTCTAAGCAGATTCCTCATGGTGTGTGGACTGCCCTGACCACTTTGAATAAGGGGAAGCATCAGAAAATGTCTCCACTGACCTGTATCTCAGTCTCACGTTTGTTGTTCTGTTTGCTGGTTCATTAGAAACCTTAAGTGAAAACAATTCTAAACAGAATCTGTCTTCATTTCTGCCAATCTTCCAGCCTAGACCAGATTTATTGCGAGACCCAGCCACTGTCACTAATGAATGCCTTCCAACCAAAGGGTCAAGGAATAACAGATCCAGTCTGAACTGTAATACTGATCTCAAGAAAGAAACCCACTGGAGTGGGTTGCCATTTCCTTCTCCAATGCATGAAAGTGAAAAGTGAAAGTGAAGTTGCTCAGTTGTGTCCAACTCTTAGCGACCCCATGGACTGCGACCCACCAGGTTCCTCCATCCATGGGATTTTCCAGGCAAGAGTACTGGAGTGAGGTGCCATTGCTTTCTCCTACAAACGGGCAGAGCCATTTAAATTGCTTAACTAAAGTGACTATCTTGCATTTCTTGTTTTGTAGGATGCTGCTTGTTTTTATAGCAATCTTGATGACTACAGCAGGAGGTACTTGAAGGCAAGAACCAATCTTGTATTATTTCTTTTTCTTCCTCCATCACTGAAACCAGCATGTGGAGAATGCCCAACAAAAGTTTTCAGAATTATACCACTCTCACAGAAAAGACCCACATTCCATTTAGGGAAAATGTTTCCAACTTTCACTTTCCCTACATAATAACAGCATTTAAACTCCCACTGGAGAAGGAAATGGTGAACTGCAGCTAAGTTTCTCAAAAGATTCATGACTGTATGTGGATAGAAAGAAAAAAAATATATATGACAAGGTGAAGGTAAATTATAAACACGGACATTCTTGGATGAATGAAGGCACATAACCCACTTGGGTATTCCAGTCAGCACCATTTTCTTTGAATACACAAGATGAAACGGCACAGTGTTACGGTCCTTTGAGAGCATTAGAGATTCTGGGTATAATCCTTTGGCAACATTTAGAAACTACATTTAGGTCTGGGGATGCTGCCAGCTCATTTGATAACTTTGTGCTGAGGAAGGGTTAGGTTTTAGTCTGGATAAAGCAACAAAAAGATTCTGAAGTTCACTAAGTAAATTCTGAAACTATCCCAAAGCAATAATAAAATATTCATTTCATATATAAAATTCTTGGTTATTATCTAGGATTGCCATTTTTAAGCCTTTATGAAACTAGATAACAGGTATGGAATAAACAATTTTCTGACTTCCAACATAAGTTGTACATAAAGTTTCTAACTCCATGTATGATAACAGTTTTATATTGCTGATTCTGTTTTTTTTAAAGCTCTGGCATTATGTAAAAAAAAAAAAAAGAATCTGATGTAGAAATGTAATTTTGCCTTGTGTCTAAGTGATCTGAAGAATCTTGTTTCAAACTTGCATTCACCACTTGAATTTATGACACAGTTATGACAGATGTGAATAATTCTGAGTTACTTGAAATGTTGTATTAATTGAAATACATCCATTACAAATGCTTCTTGGGATCAATTGCTACAAGGTCCCTTAGAATCAACAGAGCCATCAATATTGTTACACTAAAATGTCACAATCAAAAGAAAAAAGTTTTTAAACATCTTTTCTCCCAAATATGCTATTAGGACTATTTGCTTTTTTATTATCTATTTCTCCATTTAAAGCTGTGAACTGCTATACATGACAAGGTCCAAGGAGTCAATGAGAAACAGATTGCAGGGCAGGATCAAAATGGTTCCCATTTTTACCACTCTTTTTTTAACCTGCAATTCTCATCACATTGATGAGAGGTATACATAAAGTCTATAGCAACAAATAAAACTAAATGTCTCTTTACAGTAAGTTCTAAAACAAAAAAGAAATATAACACAAGTATTGTACGTAAGGATTTATAGGATTGCTCCCCACTGACATACTGCTTAGGCTCACTAGTAGTAGTCGTCATTTTATTTTGTAAACTGTCTGAGACTTCATTAGGAAACATCCTGAGAAGATGTTTGAGCAATACTTAAAATAAAATGAGCAATTAGGATCACACCATTTTTATGTGCTTATTTTTAAGACATTGAACAGTTATGTATTCTGTCTCATTAGCCAAAATAAAACATGAAAGCTTTTTAATATTTTTTAAGTGTTACAATAATTATAAATATTCTACTTAGCAAATCACCTGGCTACCAACTTGGACTTGCAATTTTAAATGTTAGAATACATTTCTCTTTTAGCCCACCTAGTTGCAAATTAAATTTTTTGCCTTCTCTATAATGATAACTACTCTGCAATTTTTCAAGAGAAAATATCATACATATTGCCAATATATGAGAGTCTGGAAAACCAGAATGATTTTTCAACTGGAGTATTATTATTTTCTTAATGGAAGTGATCATAATTCAAATGTTACATTAGAGAATGAAATCCTGATATTATGACATAAATCACATATTTGGAAAATTCATGTATTGCTAACAGGCATGTCTTAAGTAATAACTCATTAAATAAGTTTATTTTGCTATTTAATTTTCCTCATTATTATTTTAAAAACTCTTTAAAGATGCCACCATTTTCCTTAACTACCTCTAAAGATACATGTGATTCCATAGATATCTTCAAATTAATTTGATATTAAATAATATAATTCTTACTATTTAATTTACTTCCTCATGGATTTGGATTGCTAAAAATTGATTGGGCTTTAGCTAATAGCATTGGCAGGCCCCAAAAGAGCAAATGAGCATTGGTTCAGGAGTAAAACAATTGTGGATTCAGGTTTGGTTCTGCACCTTTTGATCTGTATAGCCTTAAACAAATTAGTCTATCTAAGCTACAATTTCCTCACCTACACATTGAATTCAATAATACTGCCCACCTTTATAGGGCGGTATTGAGGATTAAATGAGATAATGTGCCCTAAACTGTCAACCCAGGGCTTAACAGAGTGCACATACTCTGTATGTGTTAGCTGATGTTCGTACAATCTTCCAAAGCAACCTCCTAAAACCTAGTTCAAAGTTTGTTGTTCTTTAGTAGCTAAGTCGGAGAAGGCAATGGCAACCCACTCCAGTATTCTTGCTTAGAGAATCCCGTGGATAGAGGAGCCTGGTGGGCTGCTGTCTATGGGGTCACACAGAGTCAGACACGACTGAAGCGACTTAGCATGCATGCATTGGAGAAGGAAATGGCAACCCACTCCAGTATTCTTGCTTGGAGAATCCTAGGGACAGAGGAGCCTTCGCGGGCTGCTGTCTATGGGGTCACACAGAGTCGGACATGACTGAAGTGACCGCAGCAGCAGCAGCAGCAGCAGCAGCAGCAGCTAAGTCATGTCCAACTCTTTTGCAACCCCATGGACTGCAGCTCACTAGGCTCCTCTGTCCGTGGGATTTTCCAGGCAAGGATACTGGAGTGGGTTGCCTTTTCCTTCTTCAAGAGAGCTTCCTGACCCAAGGATCAAACCTGTCTCCTACATTGGCAGGTGAATTCTTTACCACTGAGCCACCAGGGAAGCCCACAGATCAAAGTATAAACATTGGTGAATCCCAGATCTTTTACTTAAAAAATTTTTTTTCCTAGGGTCTCAATTTTTCTAAAGATAAAAAATTTTCCATTCCAACATAATGCAATGGCCAAGGACCTCAGAACGACAATATTATTTTATAATGTTCAGTGTGCCACGGTTAAGACATAGTGTAATCATACTGCCTATTTTTATGGTACTTTTTAGTACTCAACGTGTTAGCTCATACATTATCTCATGCGACTGTAAGCAACAGTCCCATGAAGCAGGCCAAGTAAAGGCGGGGAGACAGCAGCTGGTTACTTGGGAAAGCTCACAGGACTATTTTCTGATGGAGCCTACTGGAGTTCAGTTCTTCTTAGCCCAGTACTTCTTCCTTACTCCTTCCCTATCTGAACCACAACAACTCTCTTTTAAACATTCTGCAATATACACCAATATTTATCAGAAGTTAAATGTGAGTCTTTCTTCAGAAAATGCCTCTTTGGTAATTTGTGATCCATTTTAAAGCTGAATCCATCCAGAACTCTTTTATTGAAAGCTTTCTCTAAGGATTGGCACTGTGGGTGATATCAATGTGAGCTCACAGAGACTTTCAAGTTTAAAAATCAACTGGAAAAATTGCCAAAAGACACACACACAAAAAATCTTAAAGGTGTAGGGCAGATTATAAAAATGTAAATTAAAAAAGTGGATTTCTAAGAAGGGGTTAATTATGACTAGGAAAAAGATGTAATCTAAATAAAAGGTAGAACTGAAAGAAATAATAAAAGTGATTCTATTCCAATAAAAGAACTGCCCTATTAGCTAGAAATTTTGAACTAATTGACAAGAAATAACTAGTTAGAATCTGCTTCCATCAACTCTTCCTATAACTAAAAAGTATTTCTGTTGGTAATAATTTTTGAATTCTGTTCATCATATAAATTCAATTGCAAATAATAAACCAGCTGTTGTTGTTGTTCATTTGCTCAGTTGGTCCAACTCTTTGTGACCCCAGGGACTGCAGTACACCAGGCTTCCTTGTCCTTCACTATCTCCCAGAGTTTGCTCAAACTCATGTCCACTGAGTCAGTGATGACATCCAATCATCTAATCCTCTGTTGCCCGCTTCTCCTCCAGTAAGTCATAGCATCCACAGAGTTTTTACAAAGTAAACATTATTATATGTAAAAATCATATATAGTAAAAAAATTATTACAGTAAAAATTTATTACTATAACTAGTCTATGAAAAATATATAATTATTCTATAGGGTTTATTCTATACATATTTTAATTTGTTGGAAAGTAAAACAGCAAGATTGTTTCTGAGGAAACTTTTCTTGTCTGCTCTCCTTGTCAGAGTGGTTACTGGAGGGAATGTCTCAAAATTTCCAAAGAGTATTCTAACATTTAAAATTGTAAAATGTCACTGAGCCCGCACACATTTTAAAACTCAATCTAAAGCAGTTTATATTCTGCAGCAAAAGGGAAATAATATTTTCTTCTTGGACATGGTACATAATTGTGAGGTGATTTGTTTTCTACATTGCATATTTTAAGAAGTAATCATATTCTGTTTCCAACTCTGTATCTGTTGAAACAGTGTTCTTTATATCTTGTATATAACAAAGCCCCTTCCCGATGGCAAGTGCTTGATAGAAGTATGTTTAAAGCACACAGTACGATTTTTTAAAAAAATACAATCTATTTTGACATGTTAGACATAGTTATCTCAAATATGTAAATCTTTTAATTTCAGCACATACCATTTTACTTACCACTCTCAGGCAGGCTAGAAATACTTTATGATTCTTAATTCTGCAGTGTCTACTTTCCTTTTATTTCTCTTTTTAATTCTGATTAAAATAGGACATCAAGACAGACTCTTCCTGTGCTTTTTCATCTGTCATAGTGCTTTGGTTTATAAACAACTCAAGTTAACTATCTATTGAAGAGATATTTTCGAAACATGAAACAACCGAAAATTTCATTAGAATCACCAATTGTTAGTGCTGTTCAGTTGCTAAGTAGTGTCTTACTCTTTATGACCTCATGGACTGCAGTGTACCAGGCTTCCCAGTCCTTCAGATCTCCTAGAGCTTGCTCAAACTCATGTGCACTGAGTCAGTGATTCCAACCAACCATCTCATCTTCTGTCATCCCCTTCTCCTGCCTTCAATCTTTCCCAGTATCAGGGTCTTTTCCAATGAGTCGGCTCTTTGCATCAACTGGCAAAAGTATTGGAGCTTCAGCTTCAGCATCAGTCCTTTCAATGAATATTCAGGGTTGATTTCCTTTAGGATTAACTCGTCTGATCTCCTTGCAGTTCAAGGGGCTCTCAAGAGTCTTCTCCAGCACTACAGTTCAAAAGCATCAATTCTTCAGCCCTCAACCATCTTTATGATCCGACTTTCACATCCATACATGACTATTGGAAAAACCATAGCTTTAACTAGATGGACCTCTGTTGGCAAAAAATGTCTGCTTTTTAATATGCTGTCTAGGTTTGACATTCCTTTTCTTCCAAGGAGCAAGCATCTTTTAATTTTATGGCTGCAGTCACCAACTGCAGTGATTTTGGAGCCCAAGAAAATAAAATCTGTCATTGTTTCCATTGTTTCCCCATCTATTTGCCATGAAATGATGGGACTGGATGCCATGATCTAAGTTTTCTGAATGTTGAGTTTTAAGCCAACTTTCTCACTTTCCTCTTTCCCCTTAATCCAGAGGCTCTTTAGCTTTTTAGTTCTGCTTCACTTTCTGCCATTAGGGTGGTATCATCTGCATATCTGAAGTTACTGATATTTCTCCCAGTACTCTTTATTCCAGCTTGAGCTTCATCCAGCCTGGCATTTCACATGATATACTCTGCATGTAAGTTAAATAAGCAGGGTGACAATAAACAGCCTTGATGTACTCCTTTACCAATTTGGAAGCAGTCTGTTGTTCTATGTCCGGTTCTAACTATTGCTTCTTGACCTGGATACAGATTTCTCAGGAGGCAGGTCAGGTGGTCTGGTATTCCCATCTCTCAGAATTTTCCACAGTTTGTTGTGATCTACACAGTCAAAGGCTTTAGCATAGTCAATGAAGCAGATGTTTTTCTGGAATTCTATTGCTTTTTCTATGATCCAGAGGATGTTGGCAATTTGATCTCTGGTTCCTCTGACTTTTCTAAATCCAGCTTGTACATTGGAAGTTCTTGGTTCATGTATTGTTAAGGCCTACCTTGAAAAGTTTTGAGCATTTCCTTGCTAGCATGTGAAATGAGTGCAATTGCATGGTGGTTTGAATATTCTTTGGTGTTGCCTTTCTTTAGAATTGGAATGAAAACTGACCTTTTCCAGTCCTGTGACCAGTGCTGAGTTTTCCAAATGTGCTGGCATATTGAGTGCAGCACTTTCACAGCATCATCTTTTAGGATTTGAAATAGCTCAGCTAGAATTCCATCTTCTCTGCTAGCTTTGTTCGTAGTGATGCTTCTTAAGGCCCACTTGACTTCAGATTCCAGGATGTTTGGCACTAGGTAAGTGATCACACCATTGTGGTTAGCCGGGTCATTAAGATCTTTTTTGCATAGTTCTTCTGTGTATTCTTGCCACCTCTTCTTAATATCTTCTGCTTCTGTTAGGTCCCTACCATTTCTGTCCTTTATTGTGCTCATCTTTGCATGAAATGTTCCCTTGGTATCTCTAATTTTCTTGAAGAGATCTCTAGTGCTTCCCATTCTATTGTTGTCCTGTTTCTTTGCATTGTTCACTTAGGAAGATCTCTCCTTGCTATTCTTTGGAACTCTGCATTCAGACGCTTATATCTTTCCTTTTCTCCTTTGTATTCACTTCTCAGCTATTTGTAAGGCCTTCTCAGACAACCTATTGTTAGTAAGTAGCTATTTTTTCTCCCCCAAATGGAAGAGACCAAGAAATGGTCTTGGATTTGAAGTGTATTTATGGGAAGTCAGGCATGAAGGTGGGATATCATGCTCCATTTTTTAACCAGGGTGACAGCTGGTCCCAATGCTTAAAAAATGTGTGCACTGGCAAGTACCTATATAAATACTTATCGAGTGATTTGGTTCAATGTGAAAAATTGGGAATCTACTCCTTATCCCTTAAGATGCTTTTATTTTCATACATTATTAAATAAGCTTAATTATTACAGGGAGTACAAATGGCCATTACAAATTTATGTCCTTAAGTATAGTATTCTCAAGAGGAATAACTGTTTATACCTAGTAAACATCAACAGCATTAGAGGCCTGAAGCCTCTAGTGTCCCAGTAAACAAGGGCAGGAAAACAGTGAGAAAGTCAACTTTTCCTTCTTCTCCACAGGAATTTCAGCTCAAGATCTGTGAAATCTTCTAAAGAAAACATTGATATTTGGGTCAGGAGGCTTTTTAGTACCAATGAATTTTGAACTGATTTGTAAATCCCCTTTACAAAATAAGGATGTATTATTTTGTTAAGTCTGAGTAGAGACGATAGTTTTTTGTAATAGCATAAGAAGTATAGGTAGTAGCTGAGAATCAATAAATTCTTAGAAATAAACTAATATATCTGTTAAGGGCTTTGCTGATGACATAGTTGGTAAAGAATCTGCCTGCATTGTGGGAGACATGGGTTTGTTTGATCCTCAGGTTGGGAAGAGCCCCTGGAGAAGGAAATGGCAACTCACTCCAGTAGACTTGCCTGGAAAATTCCATGAACAGAGGAGCCTGGTGGACTGCAGTCCATGGGGTTTCAAAGAGTTAGATACAGCTGAGTAATTAAGCACAATCATATTTGTTTACATTTATACAAAATTACTTCTGATGTGCTGATCAAAACTGATCAAATTTTCAACTAGTAGAAAGCATATTTCAGCTAACTGTCGAGTCTATAAGTTGAAGTTAGAGTGTGAAGCGGAAATTTGATAAGGACTCTTCTTGCTCAAAACAAAAACAAAAACAAAAACCAGAACAAATAAAACGGTTAAGAGTATCCTGGCAAATAGATGGGGAAACAGTGGAAACAGTGTCAGACTTTATTTTGGGGGGCTCCAAAATCACTACAGATGGTGACTGCAGCCATACAACTAAAAGACGCTTACTCCTTGGAAGAAAAGTTATGACCAACCTAGATTAGCATATTCAAAAGCGGAGACATTACTTTGCCAACAAAGGTCCATCTAGTCAAGGATATGGTTTTTCTAGTGGTCATGTATGGATGTGAGAGTTGGACTGTAAAGAAAGCTGAGCGCCGAAGAATTGATGCTTTTGAAGTGTGGTGTTGGAGAAGACTCCTGAGAGTCCCTTGGATGGCAAGGAGATCCAACCAGTCCATTCTGAAGGAGATCAGCCCTGGGTGTTCTTTGGAGGGAATGATGCTAAAGCTGAAACTCCAGTACTTTGGCCACCCCATGTGAAGAGTTGACTCATTGGAAAAGACGGTGATGCTGGGAGGGATTGGGGGCAGGAGGAAAAGGGGATGACAGAGGTTGAGATGGCTAGATGGCATCACTGACTCGATGGACGTGAGTTTGAGTGAACTCCAGGAGATGGTGATGGACAGGGAGGCCTGGCGTGCATGCGATTCATGGGGTTGCAAAGAGTCGGATATGATTGAGTGACTGAACTGAACTGAACTGAAGAGTATCCTGTGACACTGGCACCTCCTTAAAAGGTGTTTGGACTTTGATGCTGACCACCATCACACCCTGACTTTTTTTTAAGGCTCTTCTCCTTACTGCAGGACTGGGAAGTATTTTCACCAGTACATGAGAGTCACAGATATTTAAGAAATGCTTCATTCATCATTTAGCATTTCAGTATTGCCTTCAGAAAGGATAATTTCTGCTCTCTGAGTCTTGATCTATTTCTTCTTTTTTTGTGGTGAGAAAAAAACATTCCTCCTTTGGATTTTGAGAGCTGGGGAATCTAGATTGCTTTAAACTCTAGACTGGAGTTTAGGAGATTTACTGAATGTCTATAAAATATGCAAATAATTTAAAATTTAATAGCTGCTGTGTCATTCTGGTTTTTCATTAATGTGTTCTTAAAAGAGTTGCCTTGACAAAATAGATTAATTTATAAAAATAATTGAAGGGTTTCTTTCTTATTATAACAGCAATACAACTTTATCAGAAATTTTGAAAAGCATAAGAAATGATAAAAATGAAAACTTGTATTTCCATTATTTGGGGATAACTACCTATGGCATTTAAGTATTGGCCATGTTTTCACAGTTTCCATAGGTTCCAGATGGAGTAGAATCTGGTTGACCTGGATGAAAGCTTCCCATACTGGAAGTACTCATGGAAGGCACACACCTATCAGAGCATGTACACCAGGCTCCCGGGTGTCTTATGGGTCTTGGGTCTGTCTTACTCTGGGGTCTGTGGTTTCTCCTTTGATACCTATTCTAGATTTACCGGCCCAGATTATTTGGTTCTATTTGGACTTGGTTTATATAGCTTGTTCAAGGATGAGGATATGGGCACAATGATATCAAACAGACATGTTTGTGGTGTGGGCCAATATGCCAGATGAGAACCAATAGTCTTGAATATTTGAGACCCAGAAGGTATTGATAAACAAACCACAAGGATCAAAAAAAGTGGAGAAGAATGACCAAAAATCCAGGGAGAGGAAGGAACTAATAAAATAACAGGTACGTGGAGATCCTGAGTGCCGGCAGAGCAATAGAAGGTCACAAAACAGGGAAGCAGAGTGTGACTAGTAAACGTTAAAAAAGACTTCAGTAACTGTTACTCATGATGACAAAATCTGACATTCAGACTTCCAACATTCAAGTTTCTGAGATTCTCCTGACTGACAATGTCACTTCTTTTCTCTTCTATTACTGAATTTTCCCAATGCATTGTCTTAAAGACACCAACCTCATGTCTTATTAAAACTCAACAGCTCCTTTCCTTTTTCTCTTTCTGGGTCTGTGCCCATGCCTTCACTTTCAGGCTTGTACACTGTAACCAAGAAGTACAGGTGTGGCACCTGTCGGGGGTGCATGCCTGCTAAATCACTTCAGTCGTGTCTGACTCTTTGGGACCCTATGGACCATAGCCCACCAAGCTCCTCTGTCCATGGGATTCTCCAGGCAAGAATACTGGAGTGGGTTGTGATGCCCTCCTCTAGGGGATCTTCCCGTTGCTGGCAGGTGGGTCCTTTACCACTAGCACCACCTGGGAAACCCAGTAGCGTGAACCTCAATCAGAAGAAAGCAAGAGTCATGAGGGATCCTGGTGTGAATCTTTCTGGAGAAGAAATTCCAAATGCACATGCCCAGTAAACCTAGAATACCTGCTGCCTGAGCTGCTGTGCCCCTTCCAGACTCAGCAGCCAGCCCAGCATCCCATAGCTTTGCAGCCACCCTTGCCTGTCTTCCCTTTCCCCTGGGCTTGAACTCTCAAATAAAATCAGAACTTTAATGCTTGCCTCAGGCTTTGTTTTCTAAAGCAGCGATTCTCAAATTTTAACGTGGATACAAATCACCTGTGGATCTTGTAAAATACACTACAGATTCCGTGTTGGGAGATTTGGGGTGTAGACTGAGAAGCAGCGCTTCCCAGCACTTCTCGAGTGACCCCTGCGCTGTTGGTCCTTGACACAGCAAGGTTCTAGAGGACGTAGAATAAGACAAAACTCATCACAACTATAAAGGACACTCCTTGATGGTCAAAGCTGTGTCTCTCTGTCTCTTTCTTTTCATTGTTTTATCCCCTGAACCTATGATAATGCCTGGGATATAGGAAGTGCTCAATAGGTATCTATTGACTGAGTGATAAATGAATGAATTCTCCCAGGTGACTTTAGTAATTCCCAGTTATGGTAAAAATTTCTAATTTTAACATGCAAAATTCTAGGGTAGTTTACATTGTCTGTCAGTGGTTTTCTGCATTTCTTGTTACTGACAAATGAATTTTTATATACTCTCGAATCCAGGTAATAGTGTTAGGAGATGGGGCCTTTGGGAGGTGAATAGGTCATGAGGGTAAAGCCCTCATAAATGGACTTAGTACCCTTATCAAAGGGACCCCAGGGACATTCCTTGCTCCTTCAACCATGTGAGATTATAGCAAAAAGACAGCCATGTAGGACACGGCTCTTACCAAACACCAAATCTGCCAGCACCTTGATCCTGAACTTCCTGGCTTCTAGAACTGTGAGAAATAAATTTGTCTTACTGCTAAAAGTTACATGGTGTTCTAACAGCTCAAATGGACCAAGACAATGTTGAATGCCAAATATAGATATACACTTTTACTGCCCCAGCATCAAGG
Organism: Capricornis sumatraensis; assembly: GCF_032405125.1. Lineage (NCBI taxonomy): Eukaryota > Metazoa > Chordata > Mammalia > Artiodactyla > Bovidae > Capricornis > Capricornis sumatraensis. The sequence goes on along the minus strand of NC_091071.1, from coordinate 61,718,441 downwards.
GGTTAAAGCTAAAAGCCATGAAATCTACGAGGTACGTGTCAGAAACTGGTTTCTGATTTGGAAGCCTGGATGGACAGTGCTGAGGTATCCAGTTCAGGAAAGCTGCTCTTGCCTTCCTTTTAAAGCTCCATTGTCTTCTGTCAGGTGCTAGAGTGCAAAGAGAAGTGTGCTTAAGATCCATTATATTGGTTGCCTCTCATGGTTACTCACCCAGCACTTCACTTTCATACAATGCTTTCTATTAGAGAGGGTAAATGGCAGTTTTCCACCGAATTTTAAAATGGTGCATCATGTATAATTCATAAAAACTGCCAGTAGCATCAACATCCTCCTCTGGTATCTGTCCTACTTAAGAAATGTCAGACATTAGCTTTCAGTGATAGGTGTGATACCTGTTATTGGATGTAACTGTCCTTGTCTGACTGTCCTTTCTGTGGCTACCAACGGTCATTTAGACATTTAAGATTTTTTAGCTGACAACCTCAGCAATTATTATTTTCATGTTACACTCGTACTGTTGTCATAGAGGCACAGAAACAGCTGAATAGTTTTCATATATGGAATTCCTGATGGGGTGATACTAAGCAGACTACTCTATGTCACTCAGTTTGTTTCTAAACAGGCAAGGTTAGATGTTTGCCCTTCAATTTTAAGGAATTTCCAGAGACCACGAGAGTTTTGCTGTTTTTTTTTTAAACCAGGAACTCTTGTTTGGAAGTACTCTCTATTACAGTAGTTCTCAAAGTGTGGTCCTGAACCAGTGGCATTTGCATCACGCTTGAGTTTGTTAGAAAATTTTGGAGCCCTGTAATGTTTCACCAGCCCAGTCAGCTGGCAAAACATTATTTTGAGGTGTATCTGTGAGCGTATTTCCGCAAGAGATTAGCATTTGAATCAGCAGACTGAGTAAAGAAAATCTGCCTTCACCAATATGGGCAGGCATCATCCAATCTGTTGAGAGCCTACACAGAACGAAAGCTGGAGGGAGGGAGCATTCTCTCTTCCTGAGCTGGGACATTCATCCTCTCCTACCCTCGGACACTAGAGCTCCTGGTTCTCAGGTTTTCAGACGTGGACTGAATTATATCACCAGCTGTCCTGGTTTTCCAGCTTGAAGATGGCAGATTGTGGGACTTCTTAGTCTCCATAACTCTGTGAGCCAATTCCTATAATAAATCTCCTCAAATAGATCCATATATATCCTATTGGTTCTATTTTGGGGGGAGAACCCTGACTAATAGAAGCCCCATCCCAGGCCCATTACATCGGAAACTGTGTTTTAACAAACACTTCAGATGTTTACAATGCATGCTGAGGTTTGAGAACCATTTCTCTACTAGCTATCTTCCTGTCTCTAAAAGATAGTTTTGATGAGAAATACAAAGGTACTCAAGAATTCAGAGGTAAACAGAATAAATGATGTTCTACTTAGGGGTATTTTAAAATAGAAGGTATAGAATAGTATTTTTAGAAGTGAGATTATACTATATACAATACCTTGGGAGAAGATTTCTTAAAAATAGGCACGTCTTAACTCTACCCAGATCTTTAGCTCACTGCCTTTTACAGGGCCCTTGAGATAGTTCTTTGGCTCCAGGTATGATAAACACAAGAACCAAGTGTAGCTTATGCTAACGTCAGTAATCTCTAGGTGATGGGACCAAAACTAATATATATTTTCAAATACTTTTTAAACTTTTTGAGTTGGATGCAATGATTATATTTTACTTTTATAATCATAAAATTGCAAGACAATTATTTAAAAAGGATGGACGCAAACAGAATAGCACTGAGTCATCTTGAAGACCCAAGAACTTGGGGAATGTATGTATTTTCCTTGCATTACACACATCAGAGTAGTGAAGAGCTCAGATTCTGAATTAGAACTTTCCGAGTTCAAATCCCAGAGGCTTAGTTATTAGCTGTGCAACCTTGGCCCAAAGCCTTAGCTTCCTCATCTCTTGTGCTGAGATAGTAATAGCAGTGTCTCTTTCCTAGGATTGTTGTGAAAATCAAATGAGAATACTAAGTACAGTGCTTAGCACATAATGAAAACTCCAACTGTTAGCTATTAGTAATGCAAGGATGTCTATGTTTCATAGTTATTCTTAGCTCTATTTTCTCTAAGAGTCACATGTTAACCAATCAATCAATCAATCAATTTTTATCATAATGCTTAAATTAAAAAACTGACCATGACTTCAAGTGGAAGATGTCCCTCTTCTGCCTCACCCTGGACTTGCCCTCCTCTCATCCGACTCTTGTCCATTGCCATGACTCTCATCTCTCACGCTCCAGCCTCTTGACAAAAAGCTGTATCTTAGTTCTTCTCACATCCACTGCCAAACATCTTCATTCTCTATTTTTCCCTTTTCAGCACGGTGTCTGTTACCTTTACTGTCAAATTTATTTGACCCCTAAAGGTTCTAATTGCCAGTTATCTCCATGCATTTAATAAATGTTTACTAAATTTTATTTAAGTTCAGCATCACTAGGTTTTTTTTTTTTTTTCATTCTGGACATAACGATTTGGGTGTTTGAAACTCTGTCAAATAGAACATTTCTGAGCCTTGGATTGAGAATTGATTTTTAAAAAATCATTCCTGAGTTTGTACGTCCAGGGCAGGGGCTGATGTGGTGCCGACGCAGCCCAGCTGGGCACTCCTGCGGCTGCTGTTCTGTAAAGCCAAAGCCACACTTCTCTTTTTCAAACAGAGATTCGTATGTGTCAAAGGCATAGCACCTGATTGGGACATTTTCTCCCAGAGTTCATCAGAGAATTGTAAATCATTGAGAAAGGGGGTTTAGGAGAGAGATCTACCAACCTTCTCCTTTCTGGAGTTCTTTTCATATTCAAAACAAATACTTTAAGGCAGTAGTTTCCAAACTTTGGGGAATCACCTGGAGGGTTGCTATATATTAGATGCTGTGTCCTCCCTTTCCCCAAATTCATCTTTTGAAATCTTAGCTTCTAAGGTGAGGGTGGCCTTTGGGTGGTTAGGTCATGAAGACAGAGCCCTCCTGGCTGGGATTAGTGCCCTTATAAGAGGGACCCCCCACTCCCAAAGCTCCCCAGTCCTTTCTGCCTTGTGAGGCTCCAGTCTGTGAAAGTGAACCCTCACCAGCAACTGAGTCTACCAGGGATCCTAGACTTCTCAGCCTCCAGAATTATGAGAAATACATTCCTCTTGTTTAAAAGCCACCTAACTAATGGTACTTTTGTTACAGTGGACCTAATGGACTAAGACAAGGACTTAATAAAACATTATTCTGTTTCTCTTTTTCTTTTCTTCCTCCCGTTGTGTGTGTTAGTTACTTGGTCATGTCTGACCCTTCATGACCCCACGGACTGTAGCCTCCCAGGCTCCTCTGTCCATGGGATTCTCCAGGCAAGAATACTAGAGTAGGTTGCCATTCCCTTCTCCAGGGGGATCTTCCTGACCCAAGGATCAAACCCAGGTCTCCTGCATTGCAGGCAGATTATTGTCTGAGCCACCAGAAATAGCCACCGTATTTCTTCCTCTTGCTTACTGAATATTCCTCAGATTTAGCCACTCCAACCTACAAAAGTGAACAGTCCTATCGATACACAGTAAACTCCAGAGGACCTTACCAAAGAAGAATCACAGAAACTTTTACCCTTTGCCTTAGAAAGTTGATGCCAGTTTCAGTAAGTGTAAATGTTGGTCGCTCAGTTGAGTCCAGCTCTCTGCCACACCATGCACTGTAGTCTCTGTCCACAGAGTCCTCCAGGTAAGGATACTGGGGTGAGTAGCCATTTCTGTCTCCAGGGGATCTTTCTGACCCAGGGATCAAACCCAGTTCTGCTGCATTGAAGTCAAGTTCTTTATTGTCTGAGCCACCAGGGAAGCCAAGTGATTTTTTGTTTCAGGTGTGTGCGTGCTTACTTATATCTGAATTTTTTGTGATCCTTTGGACTGTAACCCACCAAGCTCCTCTGTCTATGGGACTTTTCAGGCAAGAATACTGGAGTGGGTTGCTATTTTCCTCCTCCAGAGGATCTTCCCAACCCAGGGGTCAAGCCTGAATCTCCTGTGTCTCCTGGATCACACATAAATTCTTTACCAGCTGAGCCATCTGGGAAGCCTGATACCAGCTTACCGATGATTAGAATTTTAATAGAAAAATGTAAAATTTAGCTCTCCTGATGCCAGCCTCTGTACCTTTGCCTACATATTTATCATCTGAGCATTCCTTTCTCTAGTCAGTATCTGTGGTTCATTCCTACCTTAAGCTTTTGTACATGGAGCTTCCACTGACCTGAGTGTCACGTCATTTCCTGTGCCTCCATGTCCACAACTTCTTTTAAACCAGTTCCCTAAGATTCAATGCCGCCAAAATACCTTTCTTTAGAAATTTTGACTCACACAAATAATTCACTTGCTTTCCAGGGGATAAATACAGTTCATAGCTCCTATATGTATTTTCTATTATTTTCCAGTATCTTCTGGCCAATTTGTGCTCCTTATTTTTTATTTTGCTATCTTCCTCTGACCATGGCACTCCTCCCCGAAACCCAGGAGATGACAGGGAATCAAAACTAATGATAGTAGCTCCTTTCATTGCCTGAGCTGCTCTGCAAATGGCTCAGGGGGCAGGGGACAGCCAGGTTATGCTGGAATGGGAGAGAGGTGGGTGGGGCACAGGAAAGCACTAGGCTTGGGTTTCTCACCTCTAAGTCACCAAGTCCACACTCCCACTGCCAGCCATGGCAAGCCCCCTAAATATGCTGGCTTCATTGGTCCCCAGACCCTAAAAGTAACCTGTTCATTCTTCACTTCCACTTAGAGTGGTCACAATAACCATGCTCATGAAGGCCGGGCAGCCAGAAGGGCAGTGGCTTTTGTTTTATGCTTAATTTTTGCTTTGCTGTTCAGAGAATATATCATGCAGCTACTGGGAAACAGCACCTGGTCTGTTTATTAACAAGATATTATGAAAGTAAAACATCATTTAAAAAAGAAAAAAAAAAAAAAAGAAGAACTGAATGGCTGGGCCTCAGGACAAAACTCAACCACAAATTATCACATCACACTCATAATTACTACAATGATCTGAGTGTGGAATAGATGCCAAATGATTCAAGCCGGCTAGGTTAGATTCCCCTGCTGCGCCAGCAATGTTTCAGGTGCATCTTAACATTGCATTGCTGTGGGTCTCAAAAGCACAGCAAGGGTCCCAGGAAGCTGGCAACAGCCAGTAAACTCAGAGACCCATAGGTTTCCAGCAACAGCATATATTTAGCATTTGTTTTAGAGAAGTAATTTATTCTATTAGGTCAGTTGGTTTTCACATTTTAACTACATTCTTTAGTGACCTTTATTCTGATGTTCAATGTGTGTAACCCAAAGGGAACTCTGGCAGAAGCTGGGTAACCAAGCTTTACCTCATTTCTGTCCTGACTGTCAAGAACACTGTGAGGCTCTTGAAGCACCTCCTTCAAACTGTTCAGTTCAGTTCAGTTGCTCAGTCGTGTCTGACGCTTTGTGATCCCATGAATCGCAGCACGCCAGGCCTCCCTGTCCATTACTGACTTCAGGAGTTCACTCAGATTCACGTCCATCGAGTCAGTGCTGCTATCCAGCCATCTCATCCTGTGTCATCCCCTTCTCCTCCTGCCCCTAACCCCTCCCAGCATCACAGTCTTTTCCAATGAGTCAACTCTTCACATGAGGTGGCCAAAGTACTGGAGTTTCAGCTTCAGCATCATTCCTTCCAAAGAAATCCCAGGGCTGATCTCCTTCAGAATGGACTGGTTGGATCTCCTTGCAGTCCAAGGGACTCTCAAGAGTCTTCTCCAACACCACAGTTCAAAAGCATCAATTCTTTGGCACTCTGCCTTCTTCACAGTCCAACTCTCACATCCATACATGACCACAGGAGAAACCATAGCCTTGACTAGATGGACCGTAGTCGGCAAAGTAATCTCTCTGCTTTTCAATATGCTATCTAGGTTGGTCATAACTTTTCTTCCAAAGAGTAAGCGTCTTTTAATTTCATGGCTGCAGTCACCATCTGCAGTGATTTTGGAGCCCAATGGCCCCACAAAGCAGAAGTGAAAAAACAACAATGATAACCTTATTGATTCACAGCAAGTGAAAGTGTCTGTCACTCAGTCATGTCTGACTCTTTGAGGCCCCATGGACTATAGTCCACCAGGCTCCTCTGTCCATGGGATTTTCCAGGCAAGAATCCTAGAGTAGGTTGCCATTTCCTTCTCCAGGGGATCTCTCCAACCCAAGGATCAAAACTGGGTCTCCTGCACTGCAGGCAGATTCTTTACCATCTGAGCCACCAGATATAATCTCAAATTTTTCTCTACTCATTCACCTGAAAGGTAGATTTATTTATAGGGAAGGAGGCACACTCTTATTATGAATCACTTTGAACAGATTTTTTAATCAATTCTAAACATTTAGACCTGGTTCTACAAATTTTAAATAGTACATATGAAAATATAGAAAAAAAGTGAAAGTTCCATTAACCTTAGAAATTACTGTTAACGCATTTATTGAATACAATGTGTGTTGAAGCATAATAAAAGTAAAGTCAAAATAAAACTATGGAATGAAATTCTGGTTCTTTATTTACCAGATATGTAGCCTTGGCAAGTCACTCAATCTCTCTGAATGTCAGTTTTGATTTTTTTAAGAAGAATTTTAAAAATGCTGATAATAGTGTATTTCAGAGTAGTAAACTATGAGGTTTTGGCTAGTCAATTTCTTGTTCTACATCTTATGAATGATAAGCTAAGATTAGAGTTGCTTTCCCCTAGACTCTGGCTAGACACAGAGAAAAACATTCCTCTGACTAAGATTCTGAGATTTTCCCTGGCTGCAGATCCCAATGGTCTGCCCCTGACCCCATCTCTCACTCGTCCGTTCCTTCCTATAAAGACTAAGTGAAAACCCCTCTGCAGAGACATATTCTGATCTGGAGTCCTCTCTCTACTGCAATAGCCTGAATAAAATCAGTTTTCTTACTTTTCTGGTTTTTGTCTTTGGTGATATCATACATGTTAAAGTGCCAGACATGTAACTGGTCCTTGTAATTGGCAGTTTTTATTAAAGACCTTCTATAAACAGTGCTCTGCATATAACCTATGGAGGGCACACAGATAACCAGAATGCGTCTTCTGTATTGGCATCTGCTAAATCTAGTAACAATTCCATACATCTATGTCATTAAAATCTTATTTTTAAGTTTTCCTGACTCCCATGACAGTAAGCTTATTTTGGCAGATTGGTAAACAACATGAACTAACTTACAAATTACTTTGGTGTGAATGTTACAGTCATCTGCTCATAAAAGCTATAAATAGAGCTGAGCTTTAAAATGCATATCAGTTCTTTAAGACATGGTTTAAAAAGTCTCTGTCTCCATGAAGCCTTCTCTAATTTCTGCAGTCAGAAATAATCTCTAGTCTCTGTGGTCTGGCTTGCATTCTTTGCTTTTTCTAATATCATCTTTACCATTATTCTCTACAGTAGTCTAAACTGTATATATATACATATATATATCTGATTTTCTCCCTAGATTTTATATGTTTGAAACTAGGTACTGTGCCTTATTTTCTCTGATAATGTCTAAGACATCTGTGATGTCTTAGGCAAAGGCGATATTCAATTAGTGATTGCTAATTGAGTCTATAATACTCTTTGCTTGGATCATACTAACTAGGCACTGTGCATCTGAACACTTCATAAAATTTCTATGCTGAGAAGACTAAGTAATCAAGGCAGGATAATAGAAAATAGAGTAAAAAAAGATGAGTAGGTGTGCAGAGATAACTTACAACATATTGAGACATTCAACAAGGTAACAACATAGGAAACAGATCCATTCTAACTAATTTTAAATGGAACACTTTATTCCAGTCCTACATATCTCTAGTGCCCCAAGGTCTGGGTAAGACAGACTATAGTCAAGGTTGTTAGAAATATCAGGTACACAGACAAGTCAGAATCAGGAAGTGATCATAATCGTAAGGTTGAGATGAATAATGTTCCCTTCAACAGCAGGTCCCCAGAGGAAAGCTAGTAAATGTTAACAAGCTCTTCCTGGGGGAGACGGAGCCCTGACTGGCAGCATTGCCAGTTTCTCTGGCTTAAATATCCCCACCATGGCTGATTTTAAGCTATCAACATATTACTTTAATGTAAGTTTGGGAAGAGATGCACACAATTGGCTCTTCCAAGCGAGTCATCACACTACTGCCAGCTCCCTTTCTCTTCCCCTTCCTTCTTTCACTTCCTTCTAATGATGAGGAAAAGAAGTTACAACGGATGTAGTGGGAAGGACAGCCAAGGAACAGAGCTCCACATGGAGTTTTGCTCCTTGGTTTCCTCTTTGGGATTCTGTTTTGCATCACCTCCAGTTCATACCCTCTATCTCACTTTTCAGTGGAACCTGGAATTCCAAGAATCTCTTCAGAAATAAAATGAAAAGCTACCATCTTATTTTAGGCCATAGATGAAAATGTTAGAAAGACTTGCTTCATGACAAATGTTACTCTCAATTTGACAAAATGTGTATTTAGTTTCTCTGTCTCTTACAGAAGCTATAAAATTATACATGAAAAAGATTTAAATCACTGAATTCTCAGATTTTTTGCTTCTCCACTTACACTAAGCTGTAACTTTCTAGCTACAAGCTACAGCTCATCAGTTGAGCCAACATTTGCTTATCAAAAATCTATGTGCTTGTTTTCTCTTAACACACACACACACAATGCTGAAATAAAATTAGCATGGTTCTGAGCACATATGCAAATAAGTAGAAGCTCAAAGACCCACAGATAGGAATGAATCAGATCTCAAGATGTGCAGCTACTAATAAAAATGTAATATACAAACCCTTCGTGGAACTTATTCAGGGTTATCACTATCAGATGTATCATCACCCGGATGGACATCTTTCAGCCTAGCTTGGGATGATTGAAAAAATAAGCCCACAGAGTTTCCTGGATTTATCATCAAGGATATGCAGAGGAAATCCAGCTTTTTGCAGCACATGCTTTGTGGCATTAATGATGCTGAAACATCCCTTAAAAAAAAATCCTGGAATAACTTAGAGAGGCACCAAAGTCAAATATAAGTCTTACTTTCTAAATTTAGGCTAGAAAGACTTGGGAGGGCATGCTCCTAAGAAGGAATAAAGAAGTTATTTTGGCCCCAATCCCATATTATAGAATTTTACAGGAGTTATTTATGTTCCTATTCTGCATTTTCAGAACCTTGTATCATTTTAAACTACATATACAGGAATAAGAATTTTTGAAAACAACTGGTTGGATAATCTTTCCATGCCCTTGCTTGTATAACTGTCACACCAGAGTGTGGCCTGGCATGACTGTCTGTAACTAGCATGTCAACTAACAGGAGACAGAAGGAAGTCTGGTCTAGAAGAGCAGCAGCAGTACAAAGGACCCATGAAGAGGGATCTGCCTATGCAGTTGGCGTCTGCAAGGGCCAGTTTACGTGCTAGCATCACTGTCGAGGCTTCCCTGGGAGTCCGCAGACGGGCATACACATGGGAAACCCCCAAACATCTAGATTTATTTTTAACTATTCCATTTAAAATACAGTCACCAGCAACAGAATGAATTTGATGTCAAAATTTAAAACATTGGCACTCAACACCAAGAAGTTATGATGCATGAGGCTTAACTAGATCCTCAAATTGGCAACAGTTCTGGGAAGGTCTGAATCTCATTTTTTAAATTGGATCAGAAAATCAAGACTCATTGGGTTGTCTTTTCTAGGGTGACCTGAAGAATTTAGCTTTAAAAACCATTCCAGAACTCAATAATATATGAGGGTTTGAAAGATTTAGTACAGTTGTCTTCTCTAGGGGGATAAGGGAGCCCAGAATCTAAACCTTATGTCTCTTTGAGGAGTTCACACCTTACTAGTCTTGGCTGGAGGCAAAGTTTGCTCCTCCCTATAAGCACTTGCTATGGATTCAATGTTTATGTCACTCCAAAAGTCGTATGTTGAAACTGTACCATTTAATGCAATGGTATCAGTAGGTATCATATAGTCAAATGTCGGTATAGTCAAAGCTATAGTTTTTCTAGTAGTCATGTATGGATGTGAGAGCTGGATCATAAAGAAAGCTGAGCACTAAAGAATTGATGCTTTTGAACTCTGGTGTTGGAGAAGACTTTTGAGAGTCCCTTGGACTGTGAGGAGATCAAACCAGTCAATCCTAAAGGAAATCAGTCCTGAATATTCATTGGAAGGACTGATGCTAAAGTGGAAGCTTCAATACTTTGGCCATCTGATGCAAAGAATTGACTCATTGGAAAAGACCCTGATGCTGGGAAATATTGAAGGCAGGAGGAGAAGAGGACGATAGAGGAGAGATGGTTGGATGGCCTCATCAACTTGATGAACATGAGTTTGAGCAAGCTCCAAGAATTGCTGATGGACTTGGAAGCCTGGTGTGCTGCAGTCCATGGGGTCACAAGGAGTCAGACATGACTGAGCAACTGAACTGAACTGAACTGATCAGTAGGTAAGATCTTTGGGAAGTAATTAGGATTAGATGAAGTCATGGCAGTAGAGTCCTCATGAACAGGTCTGGAGGTTTTATAAGGGTCACAGGAGAGCTTGCTTCCTCTCTCTGGTCTCTGCCATGTAAAGATACAGGGAGAAATCTACCGTCTGCAGCCCAGAAGAGGTCTCTCACCAGAGTCTTACTAAGCTTGCACTCTGAGCTCAGACTTCCAGCCTCTAACTATGAGAAAGGGCCAGATTTTCATTTTCTTAGCCTTCCTTGAGGCTAAGACCATGCAGATTCCATGGCATGAAACTAAGCTCTGTTTCTAGCTCCTTCCATTTGTCCTGAACCTGGTTCTGCAGAATTTGTGGCAAGCCTGTGAGCTCCATGATGCTTTTCCAATAGGTTTCTTTTCCGCTGTAAACAGTCAGTTTCATGACTAGCAACTAAGCCCCCTATTATAAAACAAATTAGAGTCAAAAACTTAATTTTTCAAAACAGTTGTCTGTTAGACTTCCCCTCCCCCATACACAATTAAACAACTTTTATTTCCTTCCAAATGAGTCACATGCACCAATATTTAAAAAATAAAATGGCAGTCTGGTAGCTGTTTCAGGTTTTCCTGAAAATGACCTTTCCTTAGGTTCAGCAGAACCAGCCCAAAGATATTCTGTTTCATCATCTCTTCCTTACTCTTCCCACCTCTCATTTTTAAGAGTCTACTTTCCCTCCAAGTAAATGACGAGTAACATTTACCTTATCATTCCTAGATATCTTCTTTCATTCCTATTTGCCATTCTTTTGCTTCCCCAAACTGCTCTGAAGCCCCAGTCCAACTTCCTCTATTCCATCCCCTGTGTTTAATCACAGGTTTCATATGAGTCCTCCCAGAGCTGCCTGAACTCTTCCTTGTTACTCCCATGTTGTGGCCTACCTCTACTTGAGATAATGTTCATTATGGACTTTAAGTTGTAGAAATGATTCTTCTACCACTGTATGAAGCAGATGACTCATAAATATCTGAACATTCTAACAATCCTATTTGGTGCCCCCAAACACTAGGTCCTTAGTGTTTCAAATTCACTTCCAGATTTCTTGTCCACTTTAGTATGAAAACTAATAGCACTCCGTGACATACACAAAGCCTAACAAAATAATATTACTACTAGATTGAACAAAAGCTGGTGGTTAGCAGTGCCATAAAGAAAAAACAAGCAAAGCATAGACAAAAACTATTCCCACACATTTTGAAACTGCCTTGGAATGATACTGTGGATTTCAGCCTTGAAAACGTTGCACAGAACAGCCCATTATCGTGAGGAGATGAAGTGCGTGACTTGAGATAAGAACCTTGGTAAAGTTGCCAATTTCCATCAAAGAATATTGATTTGATCTCTTAATCATAACTTTTTCTAAAGCAGATGGATTTTTTTCAGCCAACAACCCTAACTGCCTATGAGCTCCATGTTTGCCAGAAAATGTAATTGTACACTCTCTACGATCCCATCTAGTTAAAAAAATGTTTGGGTTACTTCGCTCTGTATAATTGGCTCCAGTTAAGAAAAACACCAATACAGTATACTAACACATATATATGGAATTTAGAAAGATGGCAATGACGACCCTGTATGCAAGACAGGAAAAAAGACACAGCTGTGTATAACAGACTTTTGGACTCAGAGGGAGAGGGAGAGGGTGGGATGATTTGGGAGAATGGCATTCTATCATGTATACTATCATGTAAGAATTGAATCGCCAGTCTATGTCTGACGCAGGATACAGCATGCTTGGGGCTGGTGCATGGGGATGACCCACAGAGATGTTATGGGGAGGGAGGTGGGAGGGGGGTTCATGTTTGGGAACACATGTAAGAATTAAAGATTTTAAAATTTAAAAAAAAATAAAATAAAATAAAATATGTAAAAAAAAATGTTTGGGGTAAATGATACTCAGGGAGACTGCTTAAATAATCTTCTTATAAATAAATATTCTAAATATGTTTAGAACAGAAAAAAGATTAACTTATTGGACCACACTTTCCTGTCTTGTTACAGATTTAATTTTTGCTGGGTTTTATCACTGAGCCCTCCATCTTTATGGTGGAGCAGAAGTAACAGAAATAAAATCTATTGCCACAATTTCTTTAGGAGTGGTGGTGTGGATATTTTCTAGCCTGCACTTATTGTCTCCTATATGCAACTTCATGTGAGGAATGCCTTCTAGTCATGTTCTTGTGTATACAAAGAGACCTTTGTCTCCTCTGAGGGTGTCTCTTTTTCCTTAATAATTAAAATTAAGTAACTGACATAGTGCTTCCCAGGTTGCACAGAGGTAAATAATCTGCCTGACAATGCAGGAGATGGGGGTTTGATACCTGGATTGAAAAGATCCCCTGGAGGGGGAAATGGCAACCCACTCCAGTACTCTCACCTGGAGAATCCCATGGACAGAGGAGCCTGGCAGGCTGCAGTCCATGGGGTCACAAAGAGTCAGACAGGACTGAGCATGCATGCAACTGACATACATTCTTTTTCACTTCACCAACTGGGTAGTTCAGATGCAAGAATGAGGCTCAAAGAGAGAATTATGAAGGAACTCAGAGAGTCTGATTATTTACATTTTTCTTCTGACTTTACTTTTATTTATGATAATAAAATGCATATGTATGTGTGTGTATAAATATGTATTTACAAATGTGTATATGGTATATAATTTTTAATTTATAATTCAGCCACTATTTTTCTGTTCATGCCATAAATTGCAGTAAATTTTGTGGAAGATACAACATGAATAAATATATAAACATATAAATAAATATGGTCAAATACCATGTTAGGATGAACTTTAGCCATTTCCACTATTAACAGTAATTACTTAGGAAGCATCTGCTACTGTGTATGCAAGACACATGCTGGGTGAGAAGATAAAGAAAGCTTAAGGCAAAACTCCTGACCTTATAAGTCTTGAAATCTAATTGAGATAATAGGGCTGATACACAAGACTATAATATAATAAATGTACTCTACTATAGTAAATTACATATACATATATATACATGCGTGTGTGTATATATGGACAGGCCAGGTAATAGTATCCTTCCTGCTTAAGAGAGAAAGAAATGAAAGCAGACAGAAGGTTCATCTCCATAAGCACTTCCCCCACAAGAGCACAACTCCCCTCTCCTTACTGATCTGTGTTGTTCCCAGTAAGACCAGGGCAGAACTGGGAGACTCACAACTGCCCCAGACCCCACTAAATCCAGGGTGATTCTATTTAAAGCAACATCAACATTCCAAGAAGATCTGTTAATCTAGATACAGTTTGATATGTACTATAAGAGGAAGAGTTATTTTGTTTTCAGGATTTTTTTATTGTACATTTTAAAACATTTAAAAATGTTCTCTTTTTTACCACAGCTCACTGAAAAAGAAATTTTACTTCATGACTTAGAATGTACGCACACATACATACACAATGGAATCCTCAGTTTCAGAAAATACTATTCACACTCTATTTTCTACTCTATTTTGTTTCATTTTATTTCTAAAAGCATTCTTATTATGATCTATTAAATTAAATTTAGTATAAATAGCATTATTTTAAACAAAGAGGAAGTTCAAATTTCCAAGGGGCAAAGGTTTTCATTTACTGGAAGAAAACTATTCTTTTAAAGATCAAAGGAGATTGAGTCCATTTCAGATGGATAATACAACATACTGCTTCTTATCTCATAAGTATTTGCTCAGAAATCTGAAAAATGTAAAGTTATGATTCATGTAACTCTCCTTCAGAGGGGAAAACATACCCACCCTCAAGTTGTATTCCCATTAGAAACACATCACCCTACCCACATAAATCTCATTTCAAATGCCTTTGGTATTCTTGTCTCCACATTCTAAATGTGGTCTTGATTCATAATTCAGCTTCTCTCTAGCCTTTGTTATAATGAACTCAAAAAAGATTTTTACATATGCATATAATTCACGAATTCTGAAAACTGCATCATTGCTGTCTAACCAGTGATGACCTTAACCTTAGGTTTCTACACACAAAAAAATGAGGATTTCAGGAAACAATGGAAAAATTCCTCTTTCAGTAACTGATACCATGGTTAATTGTCAATTTAAATGAAGATTTTGGAAAGTAAAATGCTACTATTATTAATAACAAACAGTCATCAAAATTGTGAATGGAAACGTTTCCAATTTGCTAACATAACCCTTATGCGTATTCATGCCAAAACATCTCAGGATGTCTTAACATTCCCTAAGAGAAGATTAAGCAGGTTATAGACTTTTTACCATGCCAGTTCATAGATAATACTTAATTCTTCCCATGCGTCTGCAGTGCCAGATTACAGTGGACGGAACTACCTATAACAGACAGTTCTATTCTAGTCACGATCATCTCACATCAGCTTGCCAGCCTACCTAATAATATTCAACCAAATTAGAGCTTGGTGAACTTCTGGTAGTTTGTGACACTGCACCTGAAATCTGCAATTTTGACTAATTATAGAAATTCTGGGCAGGAAGCCCTCTGAAAAGATGATCCGCTTCATTCCTTTCTTTGGAAACTTTGAAACTACCCCAAGTCAGGAGTCCTCTGTTCTATTTTAGCTTGAAGAGAAGAAAGGATAATAACATGAAGGATTTCTCACTGTGTAACTGGAACTGCACCAGGTCCATTACATGTGTGAACTCTTTCCTGAATGCAGCAGGAATTACCATCTTCATTTAACAAACGGGAAACCAAGGCTCAGATAGACTAGTAAGATACCCACAGACAGTGCATGTTCATGTTGGCATCTGACCGAGAGCCTGACTCCAGAAACTAATGCTTTTCTGGCACCTATCCTAGTAGTGGGCTGCATGCAGCTGGCCACAGAGACAACTTATCTCTTTCAAAGTCCACATTCAGTGATGTTACACAATAGCTTGAAATCAGCCACGGTGGGCAGATTTACACTGTGCAAACTGGCAAACACTACAAATCAGGGTTTTCTTCTTTAGAAGAAAGCCATTTACCAGCACACCACTACCTGCAACACATTTAATATTTCACAAATGTCATTCTATTGGTCAGTTTTTTCATTTTCTGAAACAGTTAATAAAAGTATAGGTATAATATCTTCCAGTATGTACCTCCCACATTTGTTTCCTGTGTACATTTTCCTACCATTAAGGGAAAACTTCAGGGAAAGGTTTAAAAAATATAATAAATCCCCAAATCTCCACATCCAGATTTAACAACAATCAACATATATCAACTTTATATCATTTATACTCTCCACTTTTTCCTCCCCAGCTATATTATTTTTAAAGAAATCTCAGATATGATATACTTTTTAAATTTTATTTATTTTAATTGGAGGCTAATTACTTTACAATATTGTGGTTTTTGCTATACGTTGACATGAATCAGCCATGGGTGTACATGTGTTCTGCATCCTGAACCCCCTCCCACCTCCTTCCCCATCCCATGCCTCTGGGTCATCCCAGAGCACCAGCCCTGAGCACCCTGTCTCATGCTTGGAACCTGGACTGGCGATCTGTTTCACATATGATAATATACATGTTTCAATGTTATTCTCTCAAATCATCCCACTCTCACTTTCTCCCAGAGTCTAAAAGTCTGTTCTTTACATCTGTGTCTCTTTTGCTGTCTCATATATAGGGCTGTCATTACCATTTTTCTAAATTCCATATATATGCATTAATGTACTATATTGGTGTTTTTCTTTCTGACTTATTTTACTCTGTGTAATAGGCTTCAGTGTCATCCACCTCATTAGAACTGATTCAAATGCATTCTTTTTAATAGCTGGGAAATATTCCATTGTGTATATGTACCACAGCTTTCTTATCCAATTGTCTGCCGATAGACATCTAGGTTGCGTCTATGTCCTGGCTATTGTAAACAGTGCTGCGATGAACATTGGGGTACACGTGTCTCTTTCAGTTCTGGTTTCCTCAGTGTGTATGCCCAGCAGTGGGATTGCTGGGCCGTATATTTATAAACACATCATTTGTATCTCTGAGAAACAAGCTCATTTTAATAATGCCATGCTCATACATTAAAATTGTCTGTAATTCCTTAATATCATCTAATACTCTTGTCCATGTTCAAGATTCTCCAATTGCCTCAAAGCTGTATTTTACAAAGTTGCTTTGTTCAAATCAAGAACCAATGTTGACATATTACATATGGATGAAATGTCTCCCAAAAATTAATTCATCACCATATGTTAAATAATTTAATTTTTACAGTTTTATCTGCCTTTTTTCTCTTGATGTTTATAATAAAAATTGAGTCATTTGTTCTATAGAATATCTTACATTTTGGAATTTGCTTATTGATTCCATGGTTTCATATAACATGTTCCTCTTCTACATTTCTTAAAAATTGGTAGTTAGGTTTAAAGGCTTGAACAGATTCATTTTCTACATTTTGGCAAGTATATTTCATGGGTAGGATAGTGTACTTCCTACGTACCATTAGCAGGTACATAATATCTACTATCTCTATTTTTATAATCAGTGGGTTTTGGTGTTCCCAGTCTAATCCATCTCTTAGGAAGATCCTCTAGCAATCCTTCACCAAATGTTTTAGGCAGTGTTGATGATAATTCCCGAGATTCATTATTTCAGTAGGGGTTGCCAAACAGTGATGGCTTAGTTCTTTATTTCTTTCTGCATTTATTGACTGAAATGCATCTATAAAGCAGACATTTTTCTCATCAGCTATTCAGTTCAGTTCAGTTACTCAGTCACGTCCAACTCTTTGTGACCCCATGAACTGCAGCATGCCAGGCCTCCCTGTCCAGCACCAGTTCCTGGAGTCCACCCAAACCCATGTCCATTGAGTTGGTGATGCCATCCAGCCATCTCATCCTCTGTCATCCCCTATCCTCCTGCCCTCAGTCTTTCCCAGCATCAGGGTCTTTTCAAATGAGTCAGCTCTTCACATGAGGTGGCCAAAGTATTGGAGTCTCAGCTTCAACATTAGTCCTTCCAATGAACACCCAGGACTGATCTCCTTTAGGATGGACTGGTTGGATCTCCTTGCAGTCCAAGGGACTCTCAAGAGTCTTCTCCAACATCACAGTTCAAAAGCATCAATTCTTCGGCACTCTGCTTTCTTTATATTCCAACTCTCACATCCATACATGACCACTGGAAAAACCATAGCCTTGACTAGATGGACCTTTTATGGCAAAGTAATGTCTTTGCTTTTTAATATGCTTTTAGGTTGGTCATGGAGAAGGCAATGGTGACCCACTCCAGTACTCTTGTCTGGAAAATCCTATGGGTGGAGGAGCCTGATAGGCTGCAGTCCACGGGTTGCTAAGAGTCGGACACGACTGAGCGTCTTCACTTTTACTCTTCACTTTCATGCACTGGAGAAGGACATGGCAACCCACTCCCATGTTCTTGACTGGAGAATCCCAGGGATGGAGGAGCCTGGTGGGCTGCCATCTGTGGGGTCGCACAGAGTTGGACACGACTGAAGTGACTTAGCAGCAGTAGCAGCAGGTTGGTCATAACTTTCCTTCCAAGGAGTAAGCGTCTTTTAATTTCATGGCTGCAGTCACCATCTGCAGTGATTTTGGAGCCCAGAAAAATAAAGTCAACCACTGTTTCCACTCTTTACCCATCTATTTCCCATGAAGTGATGGGACCAGATGCCATGATCTGTTTTCTGAATGTTGAGCTTTCAGCCAACTTTTTCACTCTCCTCTTTCACTTTCATCAAGGGGCTCTTTAGTCCTTCTTCACTTTCTGCCATAAGGGTGGTCATCTGCATATCTGAGGTTATTGATATTTCTCCTGGCAATCTTGATTCCAGCTTGTGCTTCTTCCAGCCCAGCGTTTCTCATGATGTACTCTGCATAGAAGTTAAATAAGCAGGGTGACAATATACATCCTTGACGTACTCCTTTTCCTATTTGGAACCAGTCTGTTGTTCCATGTCCAGTTCTAACTGTTGCTTCCTGACCTGCATATAGGTTTCTCAAGAAGCAGGTCAGGTGGTCTGGTATTTCCATCTCTTTCAGAATTTTCCACAGTTCATTGTGATCCACACAGTCAAAGGCTTTCGCATAATCAACAAAGCAGAAATAGATATTTTTTTGGAACTCTCTTGCTTTTTCAAGGATCCAGTGAAAGTTTGCAATTTGATCTCTGGTTCCTCTGCCTTTTCTAAAACCAGCTTAAACATCTGGAAGTTCACAGTTCATGTATTGCTGAAGCCTGGCTTGGAGAATTTTGAGCATTACTTTACTAGCAAGTGAGATGAGTGCAATTGTGCGGTAGTTTGAGCATTCTTTGGCATTGCCTTTCTTTGGGATTGGAATGAAAACTGACCTTTTCCAGTCCTGTGGCCACTGCTGAGTTTTCCAAATTTGCTGGCATATTGAGTACAGCACTTTCAAGCATCATCTTTCAGGATTTGAGATAGCTCAAATGGAAATCCATCACTATGGATTTCCTAAGTCTGCTAGCTTTGTTCATAGCGATGCTAGTCTGAATTACAGTTTGTCAGGAAAGGCAGGATAGTTTGTTTCTTTCTCTTTATCAATTAATGTTTAGAATGAGTTTATGCCCTCATATCCTTCAAAAGTGACCAAGCTGTTTAGATTTTACTTTTTCCTATTGTTAATGCACTCATGGTTTTAATATATTTTATGTGTTATAATAATTTCAGTTGACTTTAAAAAATCCATCCAAATTAGCTATTAAATCTTTTTTTAAATATAACCCCATAGATTTTTGATTGCTTCCTTGCTTTCTGGTATATTCCAGGCTCTTGTACATTTCCTGCACCAGTCATAGAAACAGACAGTTTTCTGAGGGGCTTGATTATTTATTGTGGGAAATGGTTCTGCCTGCCATATAAACTGATTTTGTCTCATTCAAGAGAGATTCTGAACCAGAATTCTGAGCACTCATGGGATACAGAAGAAGTACAAAACAACTGGCAGACAGCATAAAAAAATTTTACTTCTTAGAGAAAAAGTTGCCATGTTATTATAGGATCTATTAGGTTAAATGTATACAATTTTATCTTTACCATAACCTAATCATAGATTGAATAATGAGTTAAGAATGTGAATGAGAATATTTATAAGCCCTTTATTTAGGGCTTCCCTGTTGGCTCAGTCGGTAAAGAATCTGCTTGCAGTGCAGGAGGCCCGGGTTCAATTCCTGGGTCAGGAAGATCTCTTGGAGAAGGGAATGGCAACCCACTCTAATATTCTTGCCTGGAGAATTTCATGGACAGAGGAGCCTGGCAGGCTACAGTCCATGGAATCACAAGAGTCAGACATCACTTAGTAACTAAACTACCACCATCACACTATATATTAGTAGAGATTATATATTATCAGCTTTTCTAGAACCTGAAGTCTAAACAATCGGGAGGGATCTCTCTTTTAGAAGATGAGTATGCAATTACAGAAACAAAATTAGATGAGAACGTGAACATTTATCATTTTCTGTTATCCAAACTTCACTGGTGGAATCAGTAGTTTATACAAATCTTTAGTTTATAAGAAGCTGTTTCCAGATTAAAAATACAGGTCATTTACAGAAATATATCTAGCCACTGTTGGCAGTAACCAAGAGTACTACAAGTAAAACGTAACAAGTCGTAACAAATAATTTCTAGTTATTATTTTGGTTCCTACTACAGTGTATCTACTAGCAAGAGTAGAAACAATACACTTGCTTTAGTTACAGTATGTGGCACTTCTCAAGCCAGGGAGTTGCCTGCAGGCATTTCATAAAAATTTCCAGAGCTATTATTAGATATAATACAGAAGACTTTCCTCCTAGTTTTTAGCCCTGAGTTCTCTGGCAGATGCCTTGGTGATTATAGTGGCAGTAATGCTTGGCATCCCGACAGACATTCTGCCCCAGGACTAGCAGCAGCAACTGACCAGGGTTTTGCAGGAGGAATTTTTATTTTTATTTTTCAGATACTTCAAAACAAGGACAAGGTCATTCCCAATGCCAGAACTTCTAGCTAAGTCATAACTTTTCCTTGTGTGTCAAAAGTACTGAGAGAAAGGAATAAAATTAAAAAAAAAAAAAAGAAAGAAAGAAAGAAAAAGAAAAACTCACAAAAACCCATTACCAAGAACATAAGCCTTTAAATTTAGTATTAGGAACTCTGGATATCCAGAATGCACTGTTTCAAATTCAACACCAGCATCACCATCAGCACCAGAAAAATCATAGGTAATATTCATTTTTGCACTATTCATCAGGCACTGAGCTAAGTGCCTTGTATTACACTTGGCAGAATCCTGATTTTATACAAAACAGGGAAAGAACCTGGTTATAACCCGTAAGTGTGGGGTGGGGACCAGGATTTGTCCCCAGACAATCTAATTCCGGAGACAATTTCTTAATCCTGCTCAATACTGCCTTGCAGTTTCCTCTACTTGAAAAAAACTTCTCTTGATCCTGAACTTTTAGATGTAATAAAAATTTAAATCTTATTATTACAAGAAAGAAAAATATTAATGCTTTTCCTCTTTTAGTTTCTAAACTGATCTTATATATGATGACCAAATCCCAGGGATGGGGGAGCCTGGTGGGCTGCCGTTTATGGGGTCGCACAGAGTCAGACACGACTGAAGCGACTTAGCAGCAGCAGTAACATTTGGGTTTAATGTTTAAAACACCAGCTGCTGTATATTCAAAAATACATTAACAAGACTGGAAAATAAATTCTTAAATCTATTATAGTAACAAAAAGAAGTAAACCTAAACTTCTATTGACTTTATTTCTCCAAAGAAGACATACGGATGGCTAACAAACAGATGAAAAGATGCTCAACATCACTCATTAGAGAAATGCAAATCAAAACCACAATGAGGTACCACTTCACACCAGTCAGAATGGCTGTGATCCAAAAATCTGCAAGCAATAAATGCTGGAGAGGGTGTGGAGAAAAGGGAACCCTCCTACACTGTTGGTGGGAATGCAAACTAGTACAACCACTATGGAGAACAGTGTGGAGATTCCTTGAAAAATTGCAAATAGAACTGCCATATGACCCAGCAATCCCACTGCTGGGAATACACACTGAGGAAACCAGAATTGAAAGAAACACATGTATCCCAATGTTCATCACAGCACTGTTTATAATAGCCAGGACATGGAAATAACCTAGATGTCCATCAGCAGATGAATGGATAAGAAAGCTGTGGTACAATATACACAATGGAGCATTACTCGGCCATTAAAAAGAATACATTTGAATCAGTTCTGATGAGATGGATGAAACTGGAGCCGATTATACAGAGTGAAGTAAGCCAGAAAGAAAAACACCAATACAGTATACTAACACATATATATGGAATTTAGACAGATGGCAATGATGACCCTGTACGCAAGACAGCAAAAAAAGACACAGATGTGTATAGCAGATTTTTGGACTCAGAGGGAGAGGGAGAGGGTGGGATGATTTGGGAGAATGGCATTGAAACATGTATACTATCATGTAAAAATCGAATCGCCAGTCTATGTCCAATGCAGGATACAGCATGCTTGGGGCTGGTGCACAGGGATAACCCAGAGGGATGTTGTGGGGAGAGAGGTGGAGGGGGGGTTCATGTTTGGGAACGCATGTACACCCGTGGTGGATTCATGTCAATGTTTGGCAAAACCAATACAGTACTGTAAAGAAAAATAAAGTAAAAGTAAAAATTAAAAAAAAAAGTTTTATCAACTTTTATCAAGTTGATAAGAAAAAATAAAACTAATCTACATAAAAGCTGACTGGTAAAAATATTCTGACTATATAGAGAGACATATATTATAAGGACAGAAAGAGCTGTAGGGAATTTTGAACATGCCACAGGAAGTGTGTTGTTGGTTAGAGGTGCTGATGCAGCAGATCTGAAACAATTTTGGGCATTGTGGGGCTGAAGAAAGCAGCACACAAATACACAGGTATTGTGGGGTGCGAGGATTCTCACTTGGGAAAAGAGAAACAGAAACATTCAATGGGGGAAGGAGAGGAAGAACCCAATGATGTTGGAATGGAATTAATGGTAGTAGTAGCAGTATAGCAGTATTATACTGCCTAGCTATGGCAATACCATATACATATAAGGGTGTGTGTGTGCGCGCGCACGTGCACATGAGCATGGATGTGAATGTTGGTAAACATTCTAGCATCTACTGAAAAGGCCTAGAAGTAAAGATACTCCTGTACTGATGAGAAAACCTAATAACCAGATCTAGGGTTTAGAACTAGATCGAGTTCTAAAAAGAAATAAAACTCTCAGAACAGGAAAATACAAGCCTGAAGTGTCCAGATGTGCCATTGAGAATGAGTTCATAGTGATGAGGACACATCAAAAAGAAACAGCACCCAACCCTGAAGAGGTCCCATTAGTCAAATTTGGAACAATTTGAGTATCAAAGGAATGGTAAGTAGAATAGATGATAATAATACTGAACTGAAAGAATATGTTCATAAGTACATAGTGATACTTAAAATTTTTTTAACACAAAGGAGAAGAAAAATAAAATCAACTTCTAAATGTAAAAGTTTTGATAGAAATGGAAAACCAGAATTTCACAACCATATAGCAATAATGAATTCAGGTAACAATCATCAGTGGATACTAAAACCACTAGGTTAAAAAGTCAGTAGTGAACTATTCATGCAATCTCAAAGTATCCCCGTGCAGACTGTATTTGGATTAAAAAGGGGAAAGGTTGCTTTATAATAGAAAAATCATGCAGACACTACCTTTACCTTAACATAGGCAGTAATAGCAGAGAAGGCAATGGCACCCCACTCCAGTACTCTTGCCTGGAAAATCCCATGGACGGAAAAGCCTGGTGGGCTACAGTCCATGGGGTCGTGAAGAGTCGGACACAACTGAGTGACGTCACTTTCACTTTTCACTTTCATGCATTGGAGAAGGAAATGGCAACCCACTCCAGTGTTCTTGCCTGGAGAATCCCAGGGACGGGGGAGCCTGGTGGGCTGCCATCTATGGGGTCGCACAGAGTCAGACACGACTGAAGCGACTTAGCAGCAGCAGCAGCAGCAGGCAGTAATAGAGTAGACTGAGATCCTAGTTCTCCTGAGGACACTGGGAAGGACACCTAGGAAGACAGTCTTCCAAAATTCTTAATCTGAATCTAATCACAAGGAAACAATCAAATCCAAAATGAAGGGCATTCTGTAAAACATAGAGACTGATGAACTTTTCCAAAACATCAGCACGATGTAGAATAGCAAACACCACCAAATAAAGTCGGATATCTGTTTCATTTAAAGAAGAATAAGGAGATAGGAACACTAACACAGTGTATAATCCTGGATTGGATCTTGGATTGAAAAAAAGAAGAAAATGGCTATAAGTGATATTAGCAGGACAACTGAGGAAATGTGAATGGACTGTGTGTGATATAATAGTACCCTATCAATACTGCTCTGGTAGCCCTCTCAGGTATTTTGCAAGGAATGTTCTGGTTCTTCGCAGTTGGTGAGCCAAATGAAGGCCAAGACTTTCATCCCAGGAGCCACAAGTAGAATGGATAGTGATCAGAGGCCATCCTTGCCTTAGATGCTTTTAACATAGGTGAGAAAAGGCATAACTGTCAATGACTACTGGTCTCCATTCATCCTGGGCATGAGCAACATCTGACTCCCTTAGCAGCACTGACAGTCTTAAAGAATTTGATTCAATTCTAACCTGCAAGTTACTAAGAACAGCATCTTGCAAGAAGCTCTCTAAGAAACCACATAAAACTGAAGACTGATTTAGAATGAACTTGAGTTTTCAGAGGTATGAAAAACTTTAGTCTGAAAAAAGCTACACGTTCTTTGGGACCACAAAATCATAACATTTAATTTGGAGGAACATCAAGAAATCATTTGATCTGGCCATCCGCCTTCAGATATGTGAAATCAGAGACGTTTTAAGAGAGAAAATAGGATCTGTTTTGAAGATCTCTAGGGCACATGAGACCCATTATCCTCCCTTCCAAAGGTCAGTAAGTTTCTTCCCTTTCACCCAGGTCTTTTTGTGCCTAAGCCAATGCTATCCCTCTTTTTTTCTCCTCATAGAAACTGTATTCCATAATGACCTCAGTTATTCTTCTTTGAACCAATATGAAGTATAATTTAACTGGCAACTCTCCAAGTGTAGTCTATAGACAGTATGGGTCCCAAGATACATTTAGGAGGTCTGTGAGGTCAGAACTATTTTCATAATAACATTAAGACTTCTCTTTTTCCTGCCTTTTTCACTTCATTGACATTTGTACTGATGGTACTAAAGCAAATAGTGTGTAAATTTGCTGATGAGTAAAGACAGTGACACTAAACTCTACCAGGGGTTCTTAACTTCACCAGCATACATTCAAGGTTTAAAAAAAAGAAAGAAAGAAAAAGAAAAAAATTATCTTGAGAATGTCTTTGATAAAGCAGTAAAAGTTGGTTAATTTCATTAAATCTCAACCCTTTGGTTGAGATTTTGAATGGCTTGTGTGACAAAATGAAAAGTATGCATAAAATCACCCATGGGTGATTGAGTTGCAGGCTGGACTGGCCACTTTTTTCATGCAATATCATTTTCATTTGAAAGAATGACTGGCAGATAAACTATAGTTATTCACACTTGGCCATCTAGCAGACATTTTCTTAATAACAAATGAAGTGAACTTATTACTTCAAGGAAAACTGATAGAATTTTTTTGCCAATTATAAAATTCAAGATTTCAAGTAAAAAAGTAAGATTTTTTTGAAAACTAGTGTTTACTAATGTGAGCTTGACAGCTTTCGAATACTTAGACTTCTGACGGAATTTATAATGATATTAACAAATGTAATTTTTTAAGTATTATATAAAGACATACATCAACATTTGAAGGATCTACACATCTCAGGAAACCAATATTTTTCAAATGACCAATGCAGATGCTACCGAAACCATTCATAGTTAAAAGACCCACTGAAATTACAGATGAATCAGTGTATTTCTCACAACAGCATGAAAATCAAAACTACAATAGTACAGTTTATTAGAAAAATGCAAATCAAAAATACAATGATGCAGTTTTGATTTGTACTTCTCTAATAATTGGCAATGATGAGCTTCTTTTCATGTGCCTGTTGACCTTCTGTATATCTTCTTGGGAAAATTATCTATGTAGGTCTTCTGCCCATTTTTTGACTGGGTTGTTTGGTATTTTTGTTATGGAGTTGTATGAGCTGTTTGCATATTTTGGAAATTAAATCCTTGTTAGTCTCATCATTTGCATATTTTCTCCCAGCCTTTGTTTTGTTTATGGTTTCCTCTACTGTACAGAAACTTGTAGGCTGATAATTAGGGAGTTTGGGATGGACAAGTACACACTGCTATGTTTAAAATGGATAACCAACAAGGAGCTACCGTATAGTGTAGGGAACTCTGCTCAGTGTTATGTGA
The DNA here is from genome assembly GCF_032405125.1 of Capricornis sumatraensis. Lineage (NCBI taxonomy): Eukaryota > Metazoa > Chordata > Mammalia > Artiodactyla > Bovidae > Capricornis > Capricornis sumatraensis. The sequence continues at coordinate 61,692,453 of NC_091071.1, read as the reverse complement.
CTGCCTGGATGGGCGGGAGAGAATGGATATATGTGTATACGTATGGCTAAGCCCCTTTGCTGTTCATCTGAAACTGTCACATCATTGTTAATCAGCTATACCCCAATACAAAATAAAAAGTAAATTAAAAAAAAAAAACTGCAATGAGGAATGACCTCACACTTGTCAGAATGGCCATCATTAAACAGTCTGTAAATAATCAGTGTTGGAGAGGGTATGGAGAAAAGGGAACCCTCTTACACTGTTGATGGGAATGTAAATTGGTGCAGCCATTATGAAAAACAGTATAGAGTGTCTTCAAAAAATCTAAAAACAGAGTTGCCATATGATCTATCAATCCTACTCTTGGGCATATATAATAAACTATAATTTGAAAAGATACATGCACCCCTATGTTCAGTGCAGAGCTATTTACATGAGCCAAGACATGGAAACAACCTAAATGTCCTTGACAGATGAACAGATAAAGATGTGGTTTGGAATCACAGTGGAATATTACTCAGCCATAAAAAGAATAAAATAATGCCAGTTGCAGCAACATGGATGGGCCTAGAGATTATCATACTAAACGAAGGAAGTCAGAAAGAGAAAGACAAATACTGTATGATATCACTTATACATGGAATTTAAAACACAAATAAACATATCTAAAAAACAGAACCAGACTCACGGACATAGAGAATATTCCTGTGACTGCCAAGGGGAAAAGGGGATGGAAAAAGAATGAACTGGGAGTTTGGATTAACATATCCAAATCAGTATACATAGGATGAATAAACAATATCCTACTGTACAGCACAGGGGGCTATATTCAGTATTATGTGATAAACCATAGTGGAAAATAATATGAAAAATAACATATATATGTATGACAATGTCACTTTTCTATATAGCAGAAATTAAATACAACATTATAAATCAACTGTATATAAATAAAAGAAAAAAGTGCAATACTCAAAAAAATGAAGGAAAAAAATCTTACAGCACAAGCAATGTTAGTTCACAGAAGACAATAAATGTTAGCCTTATATATTTATAAAACTCAGAATCCTGAAACCACTTTCAACCTGCTTATATAATTTGATTCTTTGAAAAGATTCTACAAACTCCCAAATATTTCTCCTGACGATACTCATGCTCCTATGAAAATAATATGAAAGCCAAAATCCTGGAGCTTGCTTCCAGTTCTCCTTCTAATTATAGATCTTCCTGGACTTACAATGAAGTTATGTCCCAATAAACCCTTTATAAGTTGAATTTATTGTATGTTGAAATGCATTTAATTCACCGTACCTACTGAATATCAGCTTGGCCTAGCCTAGCTTAAACGTGTTCAGAACACTTATACTAGCCTAAGGTTGGGCAAAATCATCTAACACAAAGCCTGTTTTATAATAAAGAATTGAATATCTCATGTAATCTGTGGACTGATGAACTGAAAGTGAAGAACAAAATGGTTGTATGGGTACAGAGTGGCAGTAAGTGAATTGGCAGTGTACCCTTGGGATTGTGTAGCTGACGGGGAGCTGGGGCTTGCTGCTGCTGCCCAGCATCACAAGAGAACCCTGTGTCACATATCACTGGCCTGGGAAAAGATCAAAATTCCAAGTACAATTTCTACTGAATGCCTATTGCTTTTGCACCCCCATAAAGTCAAAATCATAAATTGAACCATAGTAAGTCAGGGACCATCTGTATAGGAAAGGAGACATAATCCATTCTTTTACCACTGCCCTAGATATTGTGAAGATCTATTTGCTAGTGTTGCCAACATTGGATGAAGGTAACAATAACTGTTAACTTTTATTGAGTGATTGCTATCTTTAGGACCTGTGTAGAGATTTATACTCAGTTCTCTCACTTAAATCTCAGAACAGTCCTACCAGTTAGGTGGTATCGTTGCATGATCATGGAGCTCACAGTCAGATCACAAAATGTAGACATGTAGCCACTGTGCAGAGGAACCTCTACATCTAAGTTATCAAGGCCCAATATTTACCAAATAGGGATGTAACAGGAAAACTGACATTTGTCCTATATCCTAAAAGTCATAAATGTTTCAAAACTTAAAAGAGATTTCTATTCCAAATAATTTCTGGAGAAAGATTTACTTCCATTATGAAAATTCAAATCAAGATGCCAAATTATCCAAAGAAAATTTTGATAACTTTGTATTCCTATCATTTCCTGGATTATGAGTGATAGGGTTGGAACACTGGACTAAAATAAAACATGAAGAAAGTCCAAGCCCATCATCTGCTTAAACAAATTCACTCATTACCAATGGACTCAATCATCCTCTACATCTCTTGTCTTATTTTTCTAAAAGTTACGCATTTTGGCAACTTTCTCATAGTGTGTTTGAAATGGTAATTTAGAACCGCACTATCTAAATTTCCTGACTTAAAGTCTCAATTTGTATATATTTCTACAGCTTATATAGACCACAGATATTTTTAAACTGCAATTTTTAAAAAATGTAATAAATATAGCATGACTTCCCATGATTATTTACTGTCAAGAGAATGGTTTCATCTGAAACAATGTCATCTTTCTGTATAACTATTGTCAGAGAACGAGATGTCATAATTTTAATTATGTAATTGAGTAGTTTGTGAAAAATGTTACAACAATATGGATTGCATTCAACATTATCACTTTATTAAATCTACAAAAAGCAAAGGAGAAAAGGAAAGATATACGCATTTGAATGCAGAGTTCCAAAGAATAGCAAGGAGAGATAAGAAAGCCTTCCTCAGTGATCAATGCAAAGAAATAGAGGAAAACAATAGAATGGGAAAGACTAGAGATCTCCTCAAGAATATCAGAGACACCAAGGGAACATTTCATGCAAAGATGGGCTCAGAAAAGGACAGAAATGGTATGGACCTAACAGAAGCAGAAGATATTAAGAAGTGGCAAGAATACACAGAAGAGCTGTACAGAAAAGATCTTCATGACCCAGATAACCACGATGGCATGATCACCAACCTAGAGCCAGACATCCTGGAATGTGAAGTCAAGTGGGCCTTAGGAAGCATCACTTCAAACAAAGCTAGTGGAGGTGATGGAATTCCAATTGAGCTATTTCAAATCCTGAAAGATGATGCTGTGAAAGTGCTGCACTCAATATGCCAGTGAATTTGGAAAACTCAGCACTAGCCACGGGACTGGAAAAGATCAGTTTTCATTCCAATCCCAAAGGCAATGCCAGTGATTGATCAAACCACCACACAATTGCACTCATCTCACACGCTAGTAAAGTAATGCTCAAAATTTTCCAAGCCAGGCTTCAACAGTACATGAACCATGAACTTCTAGATGTTCAAGCTGGTTTTAGAAAAGGCAGAGGAACCAGAGATCAAATTGTTAACATCCGCTGGATCATTGAAAAAGCAGAGTTCCAGAAAAGCATCTACTTCTGCTTTACTGACTATGCCAAAGCCTTTGACTGTGTGGATCACCACAAACTGTGGAAAATTCTTAAAGAGATGGGAATACCAGACCACCTGACCTGCCTCCTGAGAAATCTGTATACAGGTTAGGAAGCAACAGTTAGAACTGGACATGGAACAACAGACTGGTTCCAAATCGGGAAAGGAGGATGTCAAAGCTCTATACTATCACCCTGCTTATTTAACTCATATGCAGAGTTCAGCATGAGGAATGCTGGGCTGGATGAAGCACAAGCTAGAATCAAGATTGCCAGGAGAAATATCAATAACCTCAGATATGCAGATGACCTCACCCTTATGGCAGAAAGTGAAGAAGAACTTAAGAAGCTCTTGATGAACGTGAAAGAGGAGAGTGCAAAAGTAGGCTTAAAGCTCAACATTCAGAAAACTAAGATCATGGCATCTGGTCCCATTACTTCATGGCACATAGATGGAGAAACAGTGGAAACAGTATCAGACTTCATTTTTGGGGGCTCCATAATCACTGCAGATAGTGACTGCAGCCATAAAATTAAAAGACGCTTACTCCTTGGAAGAAAAGTTATGACCAAACTAGACAACATATTAAAAAGCAGAGACATTACTTTGCCATAAAAGGTCCACCTAGTCAAAGCTATGGTTTTTCCAGCAGTCATGTATGGATGTGAGAGTTGGACAATAAAGAAAGCTGAGTGCCAAAGAATTGATTCTTTTGAACTGTGGTGTTGGAGAAGACTCTTGAGAGTCCCTTGGACTGCAAGGAGATCCAACCAGTCCATCCTAAAGGAAATCAGTCCTGAATATTCATTGGAAGGACTGATGCTGAAACCGAAACTCCAATATGGCCATCTGATGTGAAGGGCTGACTCATCTGAAAAGACCCTGATACTGGCAAAGATTGAAAGTGGGAGAAGATGGGGATGACAGAGGATAAGATGGTCGGATGGCATCACTGACTCAATGGGAATGAGTTTGAGTATACTCTGGGAGTTGGTGATGGACGGGGAGGATTGGTATCCTGCAGTACATGGGCTTGCAAAGAATCGGACACAACTGAGTTTCTGAACTGAACTGAAATCTACAAAATAAGTGGGAGGACTCTCCAATTTTATTGTGGCTCAGCATGGCAGCTGAAATGATTTCTGCTACTTCTAGGAGATGTGTACTGTGACACCAAATCTTTCTATGGAATAACTGACTGTAAGAAATGCTACTTTTAAAGGCTGGCTCTTAAACAGATTTTAGTCCTGAATCTTACACTGGTAATACCAGTAAGCTATACTACCAAATGACCATCTAACAATCTGGGGAAATATTAACACATCTCATTGCCTTTTATATATTTTGTTGTACTTAATAATAGTAACAACTTATATTGACTGAGGTCTAGGTATCAAACAGGCAAAATGCCAAGGGCTTCATATGCACCATCTGTTGTGTATTTGTTTGCTGTGAGCTGTGATTTCAAATCCACTTTTTTTTTTCACTTTGACCTAAGAATGAGACTGTTTTAAGAGTGAAGTTGTTTACCTTGAGGAAGCTGTATCAGGATGCTGTCATTAGCATCTGTTGTTGTAGAAAAGGATTCAGAGGCTCAATAGAGGGGGGATAGATAAATAAATAAATAAATATATATATAATTATGGCTGATCTGAGTTGCTGTATAGCAGAAACCAACACAACATTGTAAAGCAATTACTCTCCAAGTAAAAATAAATTTTAAAAAAGCTCAGCTATTGGCAAGTACTGCTGGGGGCTTATCGATAAGAATGAGTGGAGGAAGGACCCTAGCTAGGGGTCAGGGGACTTTTAAGCTTTCAACACCAAGAGGTTTGACCTGCAACTCAAGAGTGTTTGGTCTGGGCAAGGTGGCTCTTAGCCCAGCAGTTGTAGAAACCATGTAGTAGCTCCAAGAAGGAAATACTTTGCCTGCCAGTGTCTTCATTCCCCACTAATGTGCTCTAGCAACCAGAGACTTTCATTTTCTTGTTAGGCTGCTGGACATTAGCTCAGGGTTGGCTAAGCCCACTCTTCTGAAAATGAACTTGTAAAAATATCTACCTCCAGTAAGTCTGGATTTTATTCTGTTAAAGAGAAAAACACCACAGGCCCAAAATGGTGTCACTTGTGCTAAGGCCCGTGACACCAAACCTAGATTTAATACCTAACCTACTTGCAGTTTCAACCTTCACCAGAAATGTAATCTTAATGAACCAGTCTGAAATTTTCTGGTCAACACCAATGAGTTGCCACGTGAGTCCTCTCTATCCCCCAGGAAGAAGAGGCAGTCTGCATGATAAAACCCTTGCTGCACCCAGTCCTCCCAAGAGAAAATGTCCTGACCTGAAAGTAATCCTTTCTTTTCTTGGATAATAGTTCACTCGCCCAGTTTTCTTCCTATAAAAACCTTTCATTTTGTACAACCCCTCAAAGCATCCTTCTAGTTGCTAGATGGATATGGCCCAATTCATGAATCACCTGGTACAGGCAATTAGATCTTCACATTTACTTGACTTAATTTTCTTTTTCTCACTATTCCTTTCATCTTCCCCTTGCCTGGAACAATAGAGTGATTAATCTCTTACTGTTTTGGAGTATGTTAATTCTTTGTTGGTTTCTTAAGAGACATTATCCTGCATGTTATTGGCTTGTGAAATTACAATTCCCACAGTGAACCTGTGCTAAATAAATTATTGGCAAAGACAATCTGAGTCTCTGAGCATAATTTGCCCCCAAACAGAACATCATTACATAAGAGGAAGAGTTTTAAGATAGCTCCTGAGTACTAGTCACTTTTGAGACTCAAGTCTTAATAGTTCCCCAAACACAGTTCATGAAGACCCATTAAGTGCTAAAAGCCTGGAGACTGTTTATGCCATCTGCTTATTCCACACCCTCACCTGTCAAAACTCCCTCTTCCTTTCAGATCATAACAAATCACAATATAATGTGACTATATTGATCATTCAGATGACCAAAATATATTTCTCACATATTAGGTTGGCCAAAAAGCTTGATCAATTTTTTCCATAACATTCTACAAACTTTTTGGCTAACCCAATATTTGGTCTTCATCCACTGTTTCTGATTCACAGCTCTCAAATCCCATGGAATTTCCTGAGCTATGAGAACAAGATGAGCATCTTTGCATAACAATGATTTGAGAGAAACGTGTATATTATCATATGTGAAATGAATCGTTAGTCCAGGTTTGATGCATGAGACAGGGTACTCAGGGCTGGTGCACTGGGATGACCCTGAGGGATGGGATGGGGAGGGAGGTGGGAGAGGGGTTCAGGATGGGGAACAGATGTACACCCATGGCGGATTCATGTCAATGTATGGCAAAACCACTACAATACTGTAAAGTAATTAACCTCCAATTAAAATAAATAAGTTTATGTTTTTAAAAAGTTGATTGCATGCAGTACCAAGAGCATTATATGTCCAGTTATCTATTCAGAAGAGCAAACCTGTATTGACACCATGCATGAATTGATACTATCAAATTAATACAGCTCCATAAATTAAAAAAAGAAAATTGCTCTCTTGTTCTTTGAAAATACTTCCAAGCCCATAAAGGTGAAATGGGTGTCTTGATTAATTCCCAATAAGCTCCTTTCCAGTGCAACTGGGTCATTGTTAAGAAGGTGACCTTTGAAAAGCACCCATAGGTAGGGGCTGGGTGCCAGGGGATTCAATCACGTGGTTCAGTTCAGTTGCTCAGTCGTGTCTGACTCTTTGTGACCCCATGGACTGCAGCACACCAGGCCTCCCTGTCCATCACCAACTCCCAGAGTTACTCAAACTCATTGAGTCAGTGATGCCATCCAACCATCTCATCCTCTGTTCCATTCTCCTTCTACCTTAAATCTTTCCCAGCATCAAAGTCTTTTCAGATGAGTCAATTCTTCACATCAGGTGGCCAAAGTATTGGAGTTTCAGCTTCAGCATCAATCATTCCAATGAATATTCAGGACTGATTTTCTTTAGGATGGACTGGTTGGATCGCCTTGCAGTCCAAGGGACTCTCAAGAGTCTTCTCCAACACCACAGTTCAAAAGAATCAATTCTTTGGTGCTCAACTTTCTTTATAGTCCAACACTCACATCCATATATGACTAGTGGAAAAATCATAGCCTTGACTAGATGGACCTTAGTCGGCAAAGTAATGTCTCTGCTTTTTAATGCACCATCTAAGTTGGTCATAACTTTTCTTCCAAGGAGCAAGTGTCTTTTAATTTCATGGCTACAGCCACCATCTGCAGTGATTTTGGAGCCCCTCAAAATAAATTCTGTCACTGTTTTCACTGTTTCCCCATCTATTTGCCATGAACTTATGGGACCAGATGCCATGATCTTAGTTTTCTGAATGTTGAGTTTTAAGCCAACATTTTCACTCTCCTCTTTCACTTTCATCAAGAGCCACTTTAGTTCTTCTTTGCTTTCTGCCATAAGGGTGGTGTCATCGGTATATCTGGTTATTGATATTTCTCCTGGCAATCTTGATTCCAGCTTGTGCTTCATCCAGCCCAGCATTTCTCGTGATGTACTCTGCATATAAGTTAAATAAGCATGATGACAATATACAGCCTTCACGTCCTCCTTTCCCGATTTGGAACCAGGTCTGTTGTTCCATGTCCAGTGAGAGATTCAAACTTTAGACCCTTTCCCTTCTCCAAAAATCAAGGAGTGGGACTGAAAGTTCCAAACCTCTAACCACATGATTGAAGAAAGTAGGGAAAACCACTAGACTATTCAGGTATGACCTAAGTCAAACTCATAAGATTATAAAGTGGAAGTGAGAAATAGATTCAAGGGATTAGATCTGATAGACAGAGCACCTGAAGAACTATGGACAGAGGTTCATGACCTTGTACAGGAGAAGGTATCAAGACCATCCCCAAAAAAAAGAAATGCAAAAAAAAGCAAAATGGCTGTCTGAGGAGGGCTTACAAATAGCTGTGAAAAGAAGAGAAGCAAAAAGCAAAGGAGAAAAAGAAAGATATACCCATTTGAATGCAGAGTTCTAAAGAATAGCAAGGAGAGATAAGAAAGCCTTCCTCAGTGATCAATGCAAAGAAACAGAGGAAAACAATAGAATGGGAAAGAAAAAAGATCTCTTCAAGAAAATTAGAGATACTGAGGAAACATTTCACGCAAAGATGGGCTCAGAAAAGGACAGAAATGGCATGGACCTAACAAAAGCAGAAGATATTAAGAAGAGGTGGCAAGAATACACAGAAGAGCTATACAAAAAAAGATCTTCACGACCAAGATAATCACAATGGTATGATCACTCACCTAGAGTCAGATGTCCTGGAATGTGAAGTCAAGTGGGCCTTAGGAAGACTCACTATGAACAAAACTAGTAGAGGTGATGGAATTCCAGTTGAGCTATTTCAAATCCTGAAAGATGATGCTGTGAAAGTGCTGCACTCAATATTCCAGCAAATTTGGAAAACTCAGCAGTGGCCACAGGACTGGAAAAGGGCATTTTTCATTCCAATCCCAAAGAAAAGCAATGCCAAAGAATGATCAAACTATGGCACAAGTGCACTCATCTCACACGCTAGTAAAGTAATGCTCAAAATTCTCCAGGCCAAGCTTCAACAGTACGTGAACTGTGAACTTCCATATGTTCAAGCTGGTTTTATAAAAGGCAGAGGAACCAGAGATCAAATCACCAACATCAGTTGGATCATCAAAAAAGCAAGAGATTTCCAGAAAAGCATCTACTTCTGCTTAACTGACTATGCCAAAGCCTTTGACTCTGGGTATCACCACAAACTGTGGAAAATTCTTAAAAAGATGGGAATACCAGACAACCTGACCTATTTCTTGAGAAATCTGTATGCAGGCCAGGAAGCAACAGTTAGAACTGGACATGGAACAACAGACCTGGTTCCAAATTGGGAAAGGAGGACGTGAAGGCTGTATATTCTCATCGTGCTTATTTAACTTATATGCAGAGTACATCACGAGAAATGCTGGGCTGGATGAAGCACAAGCTGGAATCAAGATTGCCAGGAGAAATATCAATAACCAGATACACCGATGACACCACCCTTATGGCAGAAAGCAAAGAAGAACTAAAGTGGCTCTTGATGAAAGTGAAAGAGAAGAGTGAAAATGTTGGCTTAAAACTCAACATTCAGAAAACTAAGATCATGGCATCTGGTCCCACAAGTTCATGGCAAATAGATGGGGAAACAGTGAAAACAGTGACAGAATTTATTTTGAGGGGCTCCAAAATCACTGCAGATGGTGGCTGTAGCCATGAAATTAAAAGACACTTGCTCCTTGGAAGGAAAGTTATGACCAACCTTGACAGCACATTGAAAAGCAGAGACATTACTTTGCCAAAAAATGTCTGTCTAGTCAAAGCTATGGTTTTCTAGTAGTCATGTATAATGGTTTTCTAGTAGTCATGTATAGATGTGAGCATTGGAATATAGAGAAAGCTGAGTGCAAAAGAATTGATTCTTCTGAACTATGGCATTGGAGAAGACTTTGAGATTCTCTTGGACTGCGAGGAGATCAAACCAGTCAATCCTAAAGGAAATCAGTGCTGAATATTCATTGGAAGGACTGATGCTGAAGCTGAAACTGCAATACTTTGGCCACCTGATGCGAAGAACTGACTCATTTGAAAAGACCTTGATCCTGGGAAAGATTGAAGGTGGGAGGAGAAGGGTATGACAGAAGATGAGATGGATGGATGGCATCACAGACTCAATGGACATGAGTCTGAATAAGCTCTGGGAGTTGGTGATGGACAGGGAGGCCTGGCATGCTGCAGCTCATGGGGTCACAAAGAGTCAGTCACCACTGAGCAACTGAACAGAACAGAACTGAACTTGTCCTATGTATCTCTTCACGTGGATTTTGATTTACATCGCTTAATTTTTTTTTGTGTGTAATACATTGGTAATCTAGTGAATAAATGAGTTTTCTGAGTTATGTCAGCCATTCTACCAAATTAATCGTACTCAAAGAGGGGACTGTGGGAACCTCCAGTTTATAGCGAGCTGGTCAGAAGTACAGGTAACAACCTAGGTTTGTGATTAGTATCTGAAGTGGGGGGTGGTTTTGTGGGACTGAGCCCGTAACCAGTGGGATCTGATGCTCTCTCTGGGTAGACAGTGTCAGAATGAGGTGTCCTGAATTAAGTTGCAGGACATTCTGCTGGTGTCTTTGAATTGTTTGTGAGGGATGCCTCCATGCACACACTTTGGAATTGGGTTCAGGAGCCCAGAAGGCATACGTTTTCCCTTGCTGAAGATCCTTTTAGCAGGAGTGCTGCACAAGTATCTCCTGAGAACTCTAAGGCCCCAGGCCTGCAGCCCGCCTTCCTGAAGACCATGTGACAGCCCTTGTGAAACTGTTTGTATTCACGCCCATGTACATTCCTCTCTCTATGAAGACGAGCAAAGGTTTTCATTTCCTGATAAAGGGATCACAGTTCTGATGTTTAAGAACTACACTGGGTCTCATCCATCCCTCTTTTCACGCCACTGCCTCCACCCCATGTCAGCACCTTCCCACTGATTACTGTGGTTTTCTCTGGTCTGCTTTCTTGCCTTTTTCTCCCTGTCCTGTATTCCATCTCCCACAAAGCTTCCAGCAATCTAAAAACATAAACTTGATGTCATATTCAACTTTGTATCTGTTGGGGAAACACACTGACTGAAACTGCCTGCTCTGGCTAGGCACCATAGTAACTACTTGCACGACTAATTTTACAACAGGAGGTCATAGTAAGGAACATAGAACTAACACGCCACCAACAACCAGAAGAATTTGGGAAAGGTCAAAAAGAGATACTGTGTGTCCTATTACCTCCCAGAATCCTTCTCGCTGGCGTCCATCTTGGCTGAGCAATGCATGAGCCACCAGGAAGGACTCTGAGTCAGAATGGTTGGCCAAAGACAGCCTGAAAACTAATCCCATCACCATAAAATCTGAGACTGCAAGCCATGTGGCAGAACAGTTCTCCTGGGTCCCCTTACCCTACTGCTCTCTGCCCGGGTGCCCCTTCCCAATAAAGTCTCTCGCTTTGTCAGCTCATGTGTCTCCTCACACAATTCATTTCCAAGTGTTAGACAAAAGCCCAGACCCTTGAAAAGGGGTTCCACTTCCTGTAACATATCCTTTTAAACATACTTAACAGTAGGTTGAATACAGGAGGTGTTCAATAAATATCCAGTGAATAAATGCATTGATACATAAGCTCCTGCTGACAGCCCACATCCTCATCCTAGGACCCCAAAATAAACCCTGACTTGCTTCATGCAACACCCTAGGACCTTTGAGCCTAAGGGTCTGGCACTGTATTAGGTATAATAAAACATACTCCAACTTGCAAAATTAAAATTACAATCTCCAATTTGTGAAATGAGTACATTACAAAAATATGCTCTTAATGCACAGTCAGGTGAGTAGATATGTGTATGTGTATGAGCTCGAAATCAACAAGAGGTGATCAAAGAGGACTACAATCTACTTTGGTGGCTGTGGTACTGAAGTGAGGTTTCCTTCAATATACCAGAGACAAGAAAGGACCTGCCATTGAGGAGATGCCAGGGATGGAGGAAACCAGAAGAAGATATTCAGGTATATGAATGTTTATATAAAGCTTGTACGTTAAGGACTACCTACATTAAAGAGACAAAATAAGGGATAAGAGCATCAGTAATCACAGATGTCGTGGGGGAGGAGCAAGGATAGACTCAGGGAAGAGAGGTGACATACTCTATAATATTAACTAAAATATTTAGTGATCACATTTTTTTATTCCTCCTTTATAGTCATTTAAGTTTAAATATTGGCAGATAATTTTTTAAAAATTTACTCTTCCACCTTCTTGAATATTTTTTTTGAACTTTATTAGCTGGGGCAGGGCAAGGTAGAGTCTGCATCGGAGTGGGACTGGGAGAAATTTGGCAACTCAGAACAGGGTGTCAGAACAGAACAGGTGAGCAAAGCTCCTGTGGCTGGGGATTATCCAGTATGGGAAGCCAAGCCCCAGTAGAGTAATGAAGGTCCCCATATGGCCGCATCCCAGCACCAAGTGTTGTAGCCTGAGTGGGCGAGGATGGTATCTATACTGGTGCATGAACCCCAGCCTGCTGGGAGGAGGGGGCGGGTCATAGGGAGTGACTGGGGTGAGGAGGGCTTTCACATGGGCAGGAAGAGTAGGGGTGGGATGATTGGCAGCCCCTTGTGGTAGGCCAGAGCCCAGGTGGGTTGAGGAAGGCATCTGCATGAGGGAAAGGTGGGCACAGCGATGGGAGAGGGATTACACACAGAGGAAGTGATCAGATATGTAAATACAGCAAGAATGATGACAGCCAATTTCTCACTGGAGAAGTGAGCTACAAATAGGGAAGGGGAGATAAAAACATAAATGGAAATGTACGTGTGTGTGTGTGTGTGTGTGTGTGTGTGTGTGTGTGTACATTTATATGGTCCTTAGAACTGTCCACTGAGAGGGCCTGATAGCAGAAACATCCCCAAAGGCAGTGCTCATTTAGTACCCAGATCTTGGTTTCTAATACCATTCTCCACTGGAAAGGAACAGAATTCCTTGAGAAAAGACTAACATAAGGGATAGAGTAAGGAATATATGAAGAGCCCAAAATATTTTACTGTACCAGGGAGCAAGGAGGTGTTACAAAAATGACAAGTCTCCTAAGTCAAAAGGACACAGGAGTCAGCTTGAAAGAGCACCTCTGGCCTGATTTGGGATAATCTGAGCATCAGAATAAATGATTGAAGGGCTGTAACTCATTAGATAAAATAGGAAACCATGACCTATATGGATACCTAAGAGTACCTGGTGAATCTGATAAGAAATGAACTTTTTATGGTTTTTAAGCACCTCCCCCACAAAAGGCTTGTTAGTTGGAAAGGGTACAAGAGTACTTTATGGAAGGAAAGTCTAGACAGTACCAATTTTATCAAGAGCATCATCGCTGATGCAAGAAATTAAAATTATCTGAGACTTGTCAGGACATGATTAGAGGAAGATAGCATTGATTTCATGATAATCCTATACAAGACCTAGAACCTGGAGTTAATCAAGAGGAAGCATCAGAAAATCCAAAGTGGCCAGTACTCTTCAAAAGAATCAGATCTTGAAAATTAAAAAAAAAACAAACAAAAAAACACCAAGCAACTATTTCAGACAGGAGACCAAATCTACATGGCAACTAAATCAAGTGAAAAAGGTTGAAATAAAGCACAATATTAGGACAACTGCCAAAACCTGAATGGTATATAAGGAGGAGACACAGGAATACATCTATCTGAGTTTCCCAGTCACTCAGTCATGCCTGGCTATTTGTGACCCTATGGACTGTATGTGGCTTGCCAAGCTTCTCTGTCCCTGGAATTCTCTAGGCAAGAATACTGGAGTCGGTAGACATTCCCTTCTCCAGGGGATCTTCCAGAACCAGCGACTGAACCTGGGTCTCCTGCACCGCAGGTGGATTCTTTACCATCTGAGCACCAGAGAAGCCAAGATAGTAGCAGTATTTCACAGTAAATAAACAGTAAGATATTCTAGGGAAATCGGATAAAAAATGTTCTTGGTACCACATTGTAAATTTTTGTAAATTGATTTTGTTTAAAAAATTTTTAATGTCTTTAAAGAAAGAAAGAGGTAAATATATAAATTCTTCTATGGAAAAACCACAAGACATACTAGATATAACACTAAGTAAAAGCATTAAGGTATAGAAAGTATCATATGATACTATTTGTGTTCACACAGACATATGTGTATACATAAATATATATGTGTTTGTGTGTATGTATGCTTTATTTTATTATTTTGCTTTGTTTTACTCTGAAACAAAGCACAAAATCCCTTAGCAAAGTTTGTTTGAAGGAATAAGGATTAGGGATTTGGGGATTTTTTTTTTTTCACTTTTCATTGGATACTTTTCTATATTCTTGTTTTGCCATGTTTTACTTTAAAAATCTCAATGATCAGCTTAATTAAGTAAAATCAGTACCAAATAAATTTAAAAACATAATTCTTATCATAATACCTGTTTGCATTTCTGGATACCGTTATCCTTTCTTTCCATTTTGCAAGGCTAAGAGAAAAGAAATGGCACCACTGGAGACTTAGTAGGTAGCACAAATCCTGGTACACAGCAGACAATTATTAGCATGTGTGTGTGTGTGTCAGTCACTCAGTCATGTCTGACTCTGCGACCCCATAAACTGTAGCCCACCAGGCTCCTCTGTCCAAGGGATTCTCCTTGGACAAGAGTACTGGAGTGGGTTGCCTTTCCTTCTCCAAATTATTAGCATATTGTTGAATAAATGCATGAGGCAGAAACTCAAATACATAGGCATTTCACTAATAGACGATCTCATCATTTTTTGAGGTATAGGTCTGTGTTTACTGTTATGTCTGTAATATGTAGACTACACTTAGAGTAACAATGTTCCTCTTTATGAAGACTTCAGAAAACCAAAGAAGTAGCAGAGAAATCTTACTCAGAGAGATTATGTGTATGTAATATGTTTGGGAAAAAAGGAGTGTGTTTTAAGTATTAGAAAAGAATTAAATTCTGATTCACATTGTGCTCCATTAATCCAAAGCTCCAAGTTCAGGACACTTGTCTTTAGAAAAGTTTGGCTTGACAAAGAGCAAAACATACTCGGGGCACTCACAAACAATAACATATATGAGAGAAGGTGACATACACTATTCAAAATAAGGGATGCTTGAAGACAAATGAAAGCCCAACTAATAGATACTGCTAGGAGATCCAACCAGTCCATTCTAAAGGAGATCAGTCCTGGGATTTCTCTGGAAGGAATGATGCTAAAGCTGAAACTCTAGTACTTTGGCCACCTCATGTGAAGAGTTGACTCATTGGAAAAGACTGTGATGCTGGGAGGGATTGGGGGCAGGAGGAGAAGGGGATGACAGAGGATGAAATGGCTGGATGGCATTACCAACTCGATGGACATGAGTTTGAGTGAACTCTGGGAGTTGGTGATGGACAGGGAGGCCTGGCGTGCTGCAATTCATGGGGTCGCAAAGAGTCGGACACGACTGAGCGACTGAACTGAACTGAACCGAAATGCTGAAAGCATAACATGATAATCTTCCTGCTTGAGCTTGGTGCAAAGGCTTTGGGGTTTTGGTGTTGAAAGAGGAATCCTGTAACAAGCTGTCATTCTGAGAGTGACATTGTGCTTCTCTCAGTCTTTTGGCTCTATCAGTAACTCACATTTATTCCACACGCGGTAGCTATTTCATTGCCTTTATCAGAAGTAGAAGAAAAACAAATCAATAAGGTAGAGAGGTGAGAAATCAAGACACAAAAAACTCTGTGGTTATCTATATAACGTTACGAATTTTCTTTGACTTGAGTCATCACAGCACAAGACTTGGCTGACTGATAGTTAAACCTTTCCCTGTCTTACTAGAGAGTTAAGAGGCATTAAATCCACTAGACAACTGATAAAGTCATACCTAGAAACAAGTAAGAATTGATTAAAGCAAAATAGCAGCATAACAGTTACCTTCAGCATCAAAATGGCAAACATTTGGAAACAATGCCTATTGATTCCCCTTTGCCACTGACATTACTCAAGGATGAAAACACAAATATACACACAGTGATTTAGCTGCATAATATACAACAAATACATAGACTTGCTTAAATTATTTCGACTTTAATATTTTCAGAGTACATGTTTTATCCTACGATTTTTTTTTTTTTTTTTACCATTTGAGGAAAATCTGGCAAAAGGGTCAAATTATACAGGTTTCCTGCAAAGTTAGGTAACTAACACAGGATAAAATTATTTACTATTATTATTATTTTATTGCAATATAATTGACACCTATCATCATTTTAGTTTTCAGTATACAACATAATGATTCAATATTTGTAAGTATCAACCTAAAAAAATTTTATGTAAGTTATATTTCGAAACACTATGTTCATTAATGTGTTTTTAGGTGAAGGACCTCCATCTATTAATAAATGGAAAGCAATGCAATGGTTAATCTTTAAAAAAAAAAAGCTACTCAACAAACACACTAACAAAAGTCCAAAAAAGTTTATAAACATAGAGAAATAAAATATTTGTACTTTTTTAGATTAATAATTGGGCATATTGTTTTCCATTATAGGTACATTGCCTTAAATGTGGCTGAAGAAAAGTGCATGGAGTGTAATATTTTAAAATGTAGCTAATGTATACTATGACAATAAGTTTATACTCTTTCCTAAACTCATGGACACACTATATTATACAGTCCACATACACCACTCAACCCCTTTCGTCACACATGAGTACAAAAACAAAACTAAAATCCTAGTAAGACAGCCCTTGAGACTGCTCTTTATAAGAACTTCAAATATGGTCTTTAAATCTATAGGCTAATAAAGGAAGATGTGAATGCTGCTCTGTAGGGGCCTCCTAGGTCTTCGAGTGTGAAAGCATCAGCAGGGTACCTCCTGGATAGGCTGGTGTTAGAGCAGGAACTGAGATATGAACCCACCCCGTGAATACGGTGGGGAACCTGAAGACTGTCCTCTTCGTGGGAAGAGGCTAACATTGGTTTCTCTTCTCTTTATCAGGGACATTTAAAAAAAATATATGGGAAAAGAGAGTTAGGAAGCAACAAAAACCATGTTTCATAGGAGTGTTTCTTTCAATCATTTAGAAAAAAAGGAAGAGCCTCATTGGGCATGCCAAACTGTACTGCCAGGAAAAAGTTTCAGTCTTAGATTAAAACTAGAATTCTGAGCTTCTTTTTTTCAACATGTTAGAGTATCAGCTAACTTTGGCTTAGACCGAGCATTTTAAGGTATAGATTTGGAAACAGGACAAAGGCTATGACCAATATTGCTAGAGAGTCCAAGGTTAAACTGGTAAAATATAAAAATAAAGCCAACCATTATTAGGACATTAAAAAAAAATCATGTGGTTTCATTTTTCAATTTCAATGAGTACTTTTCCAGAGTGCAGGTATATGCTATTCATATAAAATACATGTTCAGTGATCTCTAAAACTGTACTTTCTACCGAGCCTCCTAATTCAGAGTCATGTGGTTTATCCTAAAACAGAGTTAACACTGTGCCTGGACCTGTTTCATGTGTGTTTCAAAGAGTTGAACAGTTTGTGCCCATGGATTCTGGGAAATGCTGCTTTTACAAGTGAGTGCTATGGGACTTCTATTAAATAAAAGCACAAGTTACTAACAGAGAGGCTTTAGAGGACTTGCCTGAGCAGTCAGGAAACTAGACGTTATGGTTATTATGGCAACTCTCACAGACACTCTCATCCAAAACAGTGCAACTGTTTGCTAGGCCCACAGCCCTTGACACCATACCATTTGCAGGTATTTGCATATTTGCTTCCCACTAGATGAGCAGTACTCTGAACACTAAGATATTTTCTTAATTTCTCAGTTGCTACATATACTAGCATATAGTAGATACACAGAAATTATTTTTTAAATGTATGAACAACACCACTAAATAGTGTACCATAAACACTTCACTTATTTATTTGGTAAACTCAACAGTTCAGAGTTCAGCAAAGCACCAGAAACTGTCTCCCATCACCATCTCCAAAAGTATCAGAAGATTAACAATTCTTAAGAGAATTCCTAAGGTCTCAAATAGTTAGTTTAGAAAAATAACTGAGGTATACACTCCTTTAGGGCAGGAACCTTTTTTCCTTTGCTTACCCTGATATCCTCAGGGCCTTTAAGGAGCATAATAAATGCTCAATAAAAATGTGTTGGGTGAATGACTACAGTAATGGATATCTCTTTCCTAAATGCACAGAAGAATGAAAATAATAGAATTCAGAACAAGGATCTGGAGCTGCTATGAACATGCACTGCTGTGATACATGCCTCCTGACACTGAAGAATACCAGTAGGCCATAAAAAAGCATGATCAGGAATGCAAAAGCATGACAAATTGGGATTATTTCTTTTTAGGGGCAAACAGATCTCAGTCCCTCACCAGCCCCGTGTACCACTGCTGCACAGCACAATAATTTACATGTGCATTAAGGATCCCAAGTTAACATAAAATTTTAAAAGCCAATAAATGTCTAGAACATCAAAGAAAGCACAGAGGAATATGATACATTAAAGGAAAATTCCCATAAATTGCTGTTTAAATTAAATACTGGGTGGGGAAGATGTTCTGAAATGAGTTCAGAAGACCATATGTACCGCTTGTTCTGTGCTTGCAGATCTTTTTTCTATTTGTTGCCCATTCTGTGTGGGAAAAAGAGAGTCAGACACTGGAGACACTGGAGTATTCCTTCCTTGCATGCTTTCTAGCAGCAGCTTCCTTCTATGCTAACCACTCTAACTGAGCAGTCTCCGTTTCTCTCTCCAACTTAGCCCACCAAATTTAGACACCTCCATTAACTCCCCTTCCTCTTCAAGAATGCAGACACTTACAGTTGGTCAGCAGGAACCCTGACATCTACTGTTGATTCCTTAAACCTTTACCACTCCTGTGCAAACAGGTCCTTGCTCAATTCTTTTTGAAAATACCAATTGATTACACTTTCAGTGTTCAATCAGAATTTCTTGATACACTATGGTCCGTCTTCCTTTGCATGAGACTTAGATCAAATATATTAGGCAAAAGTCAATTATCAAAGCAAATTGTCTCTATTTCCACCTACCACATGAAAGTACCCCAAAAGGCTCAAGAGAGAACATGTGATCAGCAAGGCAAGCATTATGTCATTTCAACAATATCCCTGCTAGTGAACAAATCCAGACTGGCCTGTGTGACTTCCCCACATTGGCCAAGGCCACTTTAACCTTCCTGAAGGGATGGAAAATAATTGATGATGGTTCTCCAAGTTATTTTGAAATATTTCCATGGAAAGAAACAGAGAAATGAACATGAGTAAGAGGAAACAAAGACAGTTTTAACAGAGAAATATAATGGATCTGGTTCAGCTAAATTTCAAGCAGATTACAGAGGAAGACCTTGGATTTGGTGATGTAAGGGATGAAGTAAGGGGCATTTCATGACTTCGCACCATAGGTGGACTGAAGCCTTGGGTGAGGGCTCATACCTGCCCTACCTGGAACATAGTTAATAGTAAGCATAGAAAGTGGATGGGAAGAAGAACTGGATTGAGCTCTAATTGCAACTTTCTTGGATGAAACATCTTGGTTAAGTCACTTTGGCTGTCTTATCTGAAACAGAGATCATGAAAAAGCCTTATTAATTCCTCATGTGGTTCCAAATATGTGAAGATTTTTCTAACTTCTTGGGGATGACACTTTTAGAAGTCTAGGTTTGGGGAAATTTCACTAGTCACTCCTCAAAAGGGCTATATTAAGATCTCACCATTTCTGCCAAAATATTTGCCTCCTACTGTCTTGATATCTCTCAGACTCTTCCAATGGAATGGCAGTAGGTAGACTTAAGATAATTCTCCATGGATTAGAGAATATCTGTTGGGCACCAGAACTTCCATGCTGTTACATATGTATTCTTAAATCAACTTTGAAGCCTAATGGCTTTTTAAAATCAAAGCTTCTTCCAAAATCCTCCTGGGAATATGATTTTTAAAGCATCAGAATCTGACCCAATGTATTTTAAATAAGGCTCTTTGATTTGTCATATGCTTTTGAAATATGGTGTTTGCCTACCTGTTCTCTCTAGCTCCCTGGAAAGCTAGGAAGACTCTTAAATAATTGTATCCTCAGTCTTCTCTGAATTCCACTGCTAGTGGACTATCTCCGTCAGATAAACATGATGTCCACCTAAAGCATTCTCTGATCCTCATATTGGTGTTTTCTGTTGTCAAAGCCAAGAATTACAAAGCCAGTCTGGAATGGAAAACATTGCTGCATGACTGCTGTGTATCAGAGGACTTCTCGCACAGAAAAGTGGAAACATGCGTGACAAGATCAATCACCTTAAAAGAAAGTGAAAGCGAAAGTTGCTCAGTCGTGTCTGACTTTTTGCGACCCCATGGGCTATACATTCATGGAATTCTTCAGGCCAGAATACTGGCATGGGTAGCCTTTCCCTTCTCCAGGGGATCTTCCCAACCCAGGGATCGAACCCAGGTCTCCCACACTGCAGGCAGATTCTTTTACCAGCTGAGCCATAGGGAAGCCCAAGAATACTGGAGTGTGTAGCATACCCCTTCTCCAGGGGATCTTTGATCCAGCCCCACCTGAAAAGAAGTTAACCTGAAAGGCAAGGGGGGACTGTACATGCATTTCCAAATTGTTCATATAGCCTATTTCACCACATCACAATCTGTACAATGACAGCCTTCTTCCTTCTCCATCAGCTGTCCATCTGTAGAGGTGAGTATTAGTCTTGCAACATAAAAGCAAGGTAACCTGGGAATAAGGTCAGCAGGTGAAATTTTAACAGATCACAAAAGCAGGGCAACTCCACTTTGGAAAGAGAGAACAGAGAGAAGAGAGAAAGGACAGAGAATGGACTGTAGGTCCTCCTTTAAAGGAAACAAAAATCTTCCACTGAGACACCAATGCAGAAATTCTCCCAACACTGCATGAATTCTCAACTTGATTCTCACTGGCTGATTCTATATCCTTTCAACTAACTACTCTATCCTAGAATTCCATACATGTTAATGAATACTTAAAAGCAAATACCACACAGAGAAAGGGAATGATGATATTCCACGTAAAAATGAAATCACAAACAGACCTGCATTCCAAATATACTGAGTCCTACAACAATGGCTGTACATCTGAGTAAGTCCAATGTAGTATTTAAAAAGAAAACATATTTCAACAGAACTGACAGAGCAGTGAATCATTCTACATTTAATAGACTATATTAGTATCTAGAGATGTTAATGTTTAGTTTAGCAAAGGACTGCCTCTGAGTAAAACAGAAAAACAGTTTAATTTAGATTTTATTTCATCTGGATTTATGTCAATGGGTGTGGTCACTGGTTTAAAGGAAAACCAGAAGTTTAGTTTTTTGGGTGTTTTTTTGCTTGAAGAATTCTTCATCTCATAGATTTTACTTTTTTTTTTAATTTAAATTTATTTATTTTAATTGGAGGCTAATTAATTTACAATATTGTATTGGTTTTGCCATACATCAACATGAATCCGCCACGGGTGTATGCGTGTTCCCCTGAACCCCCCTCCCACCTCCCTCCCCATACCATCCCTCTGGGTCATCCCAGTACACCAGCCCCAAGCATCCTGTATCCTGCATTGAACCTGGAGTGGCAATTCGTTTCTTATATGATATTATACATGTTTCAATGCCATTCCCAAATCATCCTACCCTCTCCCTCTCCCACAGAGTCCAAAAGACTGTTCTATACATCTGTGTCTCTTTTGCTGTCTCACATACAGGGTTATTGTTACCATCTTTCTAAATTCCATATATATAGACAGTATTAACATTTGTCCCAGAAAGACAAATGTTAAAAGACAAATGATAAAAATATCATTTCATGGATGATGATACTTCTATCTCCCAAATTTAAAAATTGCTTTGTATAATAATTTTAAAAGACAGTCATTGACATAAAAAGGCACAACACATAAAGTTATGGCTACTAATTGGCATGCATTTATTCCCTAGGCAATGTGCTGAAGGTTTTATGTACATTAATTCGATTAATTCTTATGATACTGGAATTCCACAAGGTGGGCATTGTACTTCAAGTTAGCTAAAGACAAAGGAAGTGAGAGTGTCAGTCGCTCAGTCATGTCTGAACTCATTGCGACCCCATGGACTGGAGCCCACCAGGCTCCTCTGTCCATGGGATTCTCCAGGCAAGAGTACTAGAGTGGGTAGTCATTCCCTTCTCCAGGGGATCTTCCCAAACCAGGCATCTTTTCAATCCAGGAACTGAACCCAGGTCTTCCGCATTCCAGGCAGGTTCTTTCCAGTTTAAGCCACCAGGGAAGCTCAAAGACAAGGAAACTGAGGCTTAAGAGGGTATGCGATTTGCCAAGGATCACAGAACAAAGAAGAGATGGAGCTGGAATTCAAATCCAAGCAAATTTTGTTCTTTTCTTTTCCTCTTCATTTTTTTGGTCATAATTAAAAAGAATAAAAGCTACAATAAATAACCATATTTGACTTACTAGAACATAAATACTAGTTTCAAATATAAGTACTAAGCCAGACTTTGCCAACAAAGGTCAAAGCTATGATTTTTCCAGTAGTCATGTATGGATGTGAGAGCTGGACCATAAAGAAAGCTGGTCACTGAAGAATTGATGCTTTTGAACTGCGGTGTTGGAAAAGACTCTTGAGAGTCCCCTGAACTTCAAGGAGATCCAACCAGTTAATTCTAAGGAAAATCAATCCTGAATATTCATTGGAAGGCCTGATGCTGAAGCTGAAGCTCCAATACTATGACCACTTTACACAAACAGCTGAGTCATTAGAAAATACTCTGATGCTGGAAAAGATTGAAGGCGGGAAGAGAAATGGACGACAGAGGATGAGATGATTGGTTGGCATCACTGAGGCCATGGCATGAGTTTGAGCAAGCTCTGGGAGTTGGTGATGGACAGGGAGGCCTGGAGTGCGGTAGTCCATGGGGTTGCAAAGAGTGGAATACGACTGAGCAACTAAACTGAACTAAGCCAGACATAAGTTACATTATACTAAAAAAAAAAAAAGAAAAAGAAAAAAAAAAACAATACAGTAAAATTCACACTCTACAGGCTTATGGAGTCCTTTGAGATCTTCACCTAGAGCAGTTTCTCAAGACTTTATTTTTTTTCATTTTCCCCCTATTTAATGAGTTTTCTTTACAATGTTGTCTTTAATGGGGTGCTTCATGAAATTTTAATGCCACAGATACACTGCATGTCTGTTTATGTACTATATTAATACTTCATAAAAGTAGCACAATTTTTTTTAACTTTTTTGCTTCTGAGAATGAATTTTTGCCCCTTGGCAAGCAATGAGAATGCTTAATCTAGAGGTTATATCTGTTTATCCCAAATCTTTCAACCCACTAGCTATTACTTAGCATTGGATGGGATTAGGGTTTTAAATTTTTAGCTTGAAGTTTTTCAGTGAATTAAAATGCAAACTCATAGACTATGTTGAGCCATTTGTACCTTAATGTGAATAGAAGAACAGAAAGCCAAAATATACAATGGAGAAAAGACAATCCCTTAAACAAGTGTTCCTGGTCAACCACCTGGAAAAGAATGAAACTAGAAAACTTTCTAACACCATACACAAAAACAAACTCAAAATGGATTAAAGGTCTAAATGTAAGACCAGAAACTATAAAATTTAGAGGAAAACATAGGCAGAACACTCTCTGACATAAATAACAGCAAGATCCTCTATGACTCACCTCCCAGAGTAATGTTGAACTGAACACAAAAATAAACAAATGGGACCTAATTAAACTTAAAACCTTTTGCACAATGAAGGAAGCTGTAAAGCAAGGTGTAAAGGCAGCCTTCAGAATGGGAGAAAATAATAGCAAATGAAGCATCTGACAAAGAATTCATCTCAAAAATATACAAAGAGCTCATGCTGCTCAATACTAGAAAAATAAACGACCCAATCAAAAAATGGGCCAAAGAACTAAACAGACATTTCTCCAAAGAACACATACAGATGGCCAACAAACATGAAAAGATGCTCAACGTCACTCATTAACAAAGAAATGCAAATCAAAACTACAATGAGGTACCATCTCAAGCAGGTCAGAATGGCTACCTTCAAAAAGTCTACAAACAGTAAATGCTGGAGAGAGTGTGGAGAAAAGAGAACCCTCCTACACTGTTGATCGGAATGCAAACTAATAGAGCCACTATGGAGAACAGTGTGGAGATTCCTTAAAAAACTGGAAATAGAACTGCCATACAACTCAGTAAATTCCACTGCTGGGCATACACACTGAGGAAACCAGAATTGAAAGAGACACATGTACCTCAATGTTCATTGCAGCACTGTTCACAATAGCTAGAACATGGAGGCAACCTAGATGTCCACCGGCAGACAAATGGATAAAGAAGTTGTGGTAAATATACACAATGAAATATTACTTAGCTATAAAAAAGAACACATTTGAGTCAGTTCCAACGAGGTGGATGAAACTGAAGCCTATTATACAGAGTGAAGTAAGTCAGAAAGAGAAACACCAATGCAGTATATCAACACATATATATGGAATTTAGAAAGATGGTAATGACGACCGTATATGCAAGACAGCAAAAGAGACACGGATGTAAAGAACAGACTCTTTGACTATGTGGGAAAAGGCAAGGGTGTGACGATATGAGAGAATAGCACTGAAACATGTATATTACCATATGCAAAATGGATGACCAGTCAGGTTTGATGCATGAAGCAGGGCACTCAAAGCTGATGGCTCTGGGACAACCCAGAGGGATGGGGTAGGGAGGGTTGTGGGTGGGGGGTTCAGGATGGGGGAACACCTGTACACCCGTGGCTGATTCATGTCGACGCACGGTGGAAACCACCACCATACTGTAAAGTAATTAGCCTCCAACTAAAAAAAATTTAAAAAAAAAGAAAAGAAAAGCAGAAAGCCAGTCTGATAGGGGAAAGGTGAATGTAACGGTCCTCCCTACTGGAGCAGGGGGGTGGGGGGGGGGAAGTTGGGGAGAGGAGGGGAGATAGAGAGCCTCTGGTGCCAGAATGCCTGTGTCACCACTGAGCTTCAGTGTAGTCCTGTTGGACATGTTAACATGAAGTAAGGACCTTAAGCAGAGATGCGAGCTTCCATTCACGATGAACAAGAAATCTTAGTCATAGCCACCTTAGTGACCGTCACCTTATTGATTAATGTGTAAACATTAGGTTTCCTGCCTAACAAGAATTTTCTCTTTGGTGCCATTCAGGTCTGTTTGCATATTCCCAACTGCTACGTGTCCAGGAACAAGAAAGTTTGTGTAACGTTCCAAAGAAACCACTCGACACCATGGCTCATTTTAACCCAGGTATGAATAGAAGACAGAGATGAATTCACAAATACTTCTTTCACATGCACTGTCAAATATAACTTTTCACTCCCAGAGGCCAAAATGGTCTTAACCATTGAAGTAATTATAGCTCACAACTATAATTTAGAGTGAGTTCTGGTTGACTCTACATTCACACAGGAAAATAATTCACTCGTCTTGTTGGAACACTGCAGTAAATAACTATATAAAACCTATATAGTCAGCAACCCTAGACAGTATGGTGAATCTAAATAGAAATCAATGGTTGATAATTTAATAAGACAATAATAATAATTATCTACCATTTATTGGTTGCCAAATTAAATGCTTAAATGTTATACTCGATCTTTTATAAATACTACCGATTTAATTCTTCCAGCAATCCTATGAGATAAACATTTGTATTGTCATTTACAGAGGAAATGAGTTCAGAAAGGATGGATGATTTTCCTTGAACTACTTACCAAGTGAGGGAAGAAGTCAAACTTCTGCCATCTGAAGTTCATGCTTTGCTACTTTAGCCACAGTGAAATTATCTCAGTGAAATGACAGAAAGATTCATGTCTGTAAACTTACTTCCAATCAAAAGGAGGAGTCTTGGGCAAGTGAAGAGGTAATAAATATGCTGTATAATATGTTTTGAGATTTTGCATGTGAGAAGCTACTCATGCAGATGATTTCAAATGAAGTATCATTTTTCAAAAAAATAAAAGTCTTTAAGATAGGTATTGGTTAGAATTTTCTGACTTTGAGGGTCATAAAACATATATTTGTGTATGTGTTTACCCTTGCAAATGACAAACAAAATGGCAGCTATTTCACAGAAGCACAGGTACCCTTCCCAGAGGCTGGGACTATTGTCCTAAATTGTCTGTATCACCCATTCCCTATTCATGGCATGGGACCTTATGATTCGAAAGAACTGGCCATGTGAAAGGATGGTCCTTGTTTAAATTTTTCAGCATACTTTACATTTTGTATTAGAGTCTCTGACAAGACAGGATAATGAAAACTAGGAAGGCAAAAGTGGAATTGCCAAAAAACAGTCAGGCTCTAAGAAATTATTTTATGGAGGAGGATACACAGTGATTAGGAGCCATGTTAATGAACCAGAACTCAAACTCAGGTCTCCTAATTTCTAGACCAGTAATTTTTTATAACAGTACACTGTTACCAAGTAGAATAATAAATAGGCTTGCAATTATAGCAAAAATTGACCTAAATATACATCATCGATTATAAGCTTCTCCATGCAGACTGATCTAATTAAATTATTTAAACACATGGACAACAAAGGAGAAATATAATTTATCTTTTAAACTACTAACATGATTATGCTTACTGTGTACCAAATGGATAATCAAACATCCCTATATAGTGATAATATGAGTAGCTCCAAAACAAAGGCTGAAATTGTTCTCACATGTGAAGTGATGTGTGCAACTGGTGAAAGTATAACCACTGCAATAAAAGATGTTTTTGCTTAATTTCCTGGAGATTTCAGATGTTTGTTTAGCCTTTATTAACTGGAAAATTCCTCTACTCATTGTACACTTACTGACATATTCTATTAGGAAAATGTTTATTTTCCAAAGAAATAATCCAAGCCACAAAATTCGGCCAGTATTTCACAATATTAACTTGACAATAAAGTATTTTATCAATAAAACATTTTTAAAATGTTTATGTAGCCACCAATGAAATTCTTACTAATTTAGAGGTTAGAAATTCTTACTAACTTAATTATGCTCCTCTGAGAAAGCTTCCTATATCAGATCTTTGAAAGATTTTACTAGATTTCTCTTAAACTAATGCATGCAAATGCTATATTTTAAAATATATTATATAATATATAATTATGAACACTACTAAAGAGATACAGCATACTAACTTTATCTTTTCAATGTTCTATTACTTAAAACTAATTCTATAGCAGAGAATCTAGGCATTTTCCATATATTTTAAACATTAATAAAATAATCATGTAGAATCATCCCTTTCTAGAAGACTCATCATAGCATTTTAACAACATATGGAAGTCCAGTATATTTTTAAACCAGAAGTCATGTTAGCACTTAGTTCATGAAGACTCTGTTGTCTATAACAACTACTGATTAAACCCCCAAATGTTGTGCTTATCTTAATAGAAGGAAAAACATACAGTTACGTGAGTCACGCTGCTTCCTTAACTTAGACACACATTTACAACAGTATTCTAAATTGCCAAACCTCATCATCCCAAACCCTAGGATGACAGATAATACTAATCACGGCATTGCTCAGCATTATATGAAACCTGTACAAATCTGGAAAATTACAGCTAAAACCAAGTATACCTCCATATATATTTCCTATCACTTTCAAACAAAAACACCATTTGTAAGTCTTGTTACTTACCTAGAAGCATGTTTCTTAGCAGTAGTCAATTCAGCCAGCCTGAAAACTTTGTATAATAAAGGTATCAAGAGCTGAGAAGGATGTTAATCTGCCACAGGTTTTATTATAGTGAGAGTGGGAGCCCTCACAAACTCTTCCTTGTATCCTAAGCCTCCTGGAGTACTGGACTGACTCCACTCACTCGCTGTGGACCTTGGTTGAAACTAACAAACAATACAGAGACTGTCAGTAGATGCTGCCTCCTCAGCCCACAGAGCCAAAAAAAATTATGGAAAAGTAGGTTATTTCACTGGAGTTGGAGATATAAATTTTGAATTGATCATGCTGTTTCTTTAAAATTCTGAGTAGCATTTTCTACTAAATTAACAAATAAAACAAGTGAAACTCATGCAAACAAGCTTATAAAATCATATTTAAAAAATCTAACTACCTAATTTTCCCCCAATGCTTTTTTAAAAATTTAAAATACATTTAACTCTAAACTAAAAAGAAATCCTGCAAAATAAGCTCTGCATAATATACATGTTTTCAGGGAAGACTGTATATTAAAATTATATCACTCATCAAGAATCAGAGAATGCAGATATTTTTATTATTTGGTGTTATGAGCTTGAGCCTCCAATGAGATTTCAGTTTGACAAAGGATTGTTTGTTTGATTCCAATACAAAGATAATTATTTCTGAAATAGGTTTCTCTTGAGAGAACAAACCTTACAGTTTTGAAAGCAATAAGGATATTGCAGTGCATATTTAACAAAGGAATATCTCATTTCTTTGTATGTTTCTACTGGCTGTGAATTAACAATTTAAAAGAGAAAAATCTATCTGACCTCAAAGGAAGAATACATAGCATGCCAGCTAACACTAAAGCCAGTAAGTTGAATGTGATTTCTGAGGCTATGTATTTTGAAGTAGAAAATAAAATGATAAATCCAAATATTACATATTTTAGCAATTGTTTTTAAATTATGTGCAGCAGATATTTCTTTTTACATATTATAATGACAGTGGACAGAAATTAAAGTATGTATACCTCCCTGGGATCCAGATCCTTGAGCAGTAAAGTTTTCCTGGTATTCATTCATGTTTCTTTATTTCCCTATTAAAGATAATTTTGGGATTCAACTTTTACATGATCAGCTACTTTTATTTTTATTAAAATAGGCTGAAAAGTTTAAGAAAAAGGAGAATCTGAGAAAGAGGTAAATGGGAAACAAATCTAGGAACAAAGAGAACAAAAGGAGAGGTGGTCAAGGATGATGATGACACAACAGACCAACATCTGGGGTTCTTCGGTGATTGTAAAATGTAGGCCTTGCATATATCAAATATATATATTTGGATGTAGTGACCTGAAGGATTATGCATATAAATTCTCATGGGATAAACCAAGTTTCAAGAGGGACAGGTGTATGCATGTGTGTATGTTTATACTAATAAACATTTTTCTATAAATGTGGAAGGAAGCCTCTCTCCCTGCCCTTGACACCCCATTCACTTTTACCTAGTGGCTGTCACACTTGAGCGGCATCAGAATCCCCTGAAGGCCTTGTTAAACCAGATTGCTGGGCCCAAGTCCTAGAGTTTCTGATTTAGTCTGTCTAGGGTGGGGCCTGAGAATTTATATTATAGCAAATTCTCAGGCGATGCTGAAGTTTCTAGTCCTGGGACCACACTTTGAGAACCACTGCTTTAGCTCATTATGCTATCCTATAATCTAGCATGAAGACATTTCCAGTGTAAATTGTTTATTACTATATTACCTAGATTCTAAAGGCTTCTTCACCTGCACATTTTCACAGCTCTGAATCAGGATGTGCCTATAATTAATTACAACTTGCAGAAGCTATGCAGAGGGCAGCGCCCACAACATGCATGTCAATGTCTGCATGGACTTGGTCACAGCTGTTCATATTGTCTCTTCAGTTGAGTGATTTCATTTTTGAATGATATCAAATGTTGTTTGCCATTTAAAAATAATTTTTTAAACCAATGCTTTAAAAAAGCACACTATGATTTTAAAAATAAGTCATTGCATACAAAGATGAATACAAACAGGTGTGGTGTGTGTACTTGTTGTTGGTGAATCAGATGTTAATTACTGGAGAAATGACAGCAACTTAAGACTTTCTTGGAAAGTAGCATTCCATTCCATTAGAGGATATAAGAATAGTAATCACTAGCAGAAGAAACTATGGTACATGTAAAGTTTTGCCTATCACAGGCCCAGAAATGCAGCTGAAGCTAGACAGAATCACCAGACCCCTCTGAACAGAAATTTAAATGTGATTTGCTGGTGTGAATAATTCACAGGCCCCTAGGGAATCTCTTTAAAGCTCTGCATCATAGTTTATTGACAGTTGCTGTTGCTGGGGGCCTACTCTTCAGACATGCACATTTCCACTCAGCCACACTCCTGTGGGACCAAGCTACGGAAGCTGATCCTCTCAGATGAGCTGAAGCATGCTCACCAAAAGAGGGAGCTGCCCTCCTTCAGCCCAGTCTCTGACATGGGGCTGTCTCCCTCTAAAAGGACCCACCAGCACTCTAAGTCAGATGCCACCACCAGCATAAGTCTCAGCAGCAACCTGAAACGAACAGCCAGCCACCCTAAAGTGGAGAATGAGGATGAGGCGCTCTCCTCCAGCACCAAGAGTATTGATAATTCATTCAGTTCCCCCATCAGACTGGCTCCTAAGCGAGAATTCATCAAGTCACTAATGGCGATTGGCAAGCAGCTGGCCAGCTCCCCACCAAGGAGCAGAAGACACAGCGGCGGATCTCAGAGCTCTCCCTGCTCAACCACAAACTCCCTGCCTGAGTCTGGCTGCCCCCTGCCGGCTTTGACCATCACATGGTCCGCGTGCCCCACACCCAGGCTCTCGTCCTCAACTCTAAGGACAAGGCTCCCTACCTGATCTATGCGGAGGTCCTTGAATGTGAAAACTTCGACACCACTAGGGTCCCCGCCCGGTTTCCCAAGAACCGAATTCGGAGCACCCAGTCTGTAGAGAACCTGCCCGAATGCAGCATCACCCACGAGCAGTGGGCAGGCAGCTTCAGCACTGTGCCCAACTATGACAACGATGATGAGGCCTGGCTGGTGGATGACATAGGTGAGCTGCAGGTGGAGCTCCCTGAAGTGCACACCAATAGCTGTGACAACATCTCCCAGCTCTCCGTGGACAGCATCACCAGCCAGGAAAGCAGGGAGTCTGTGTTCATTGCAGCAGGTGACATCCAACGGCGCCTTTCGGAGCAGCTGGCTCACACCCCCACAGCCTTCAAATGAGACCCAGAAGACTCTTCTGCAGTTGCTCTCAAAGAGCCCTGGCAGGAGAAAGTGTGGTGCATTGGAGAGGGATCCCCCTATGGCCATCTCCCCAACTGGAGGCTCCCGTCAGTCATTGTCAAGTGTGGGGACGACATTCAGCAGGAGCTGTTGGCCTTCGAGGTGTTAGAAGCAACTGCAGTCCATTTGGGAACAGGAGCGAGTACCCCTGTGGATCAAGCCATGTAAGATTCTCGTGATTTCGGCCGACAGCAGCTTGACTGAACCAGTGGTCAACGCTGTACCCATACACCAGCTGAAGAAGCAGTCACAGCTCTCCCTGCTCGATTACTTCCTACAGGAGCATGGCAGCTACACCACAGAGGCATTCCTCAGATCCCAGCCCAACTGTGTGCAGAGCTGAACTGGCTACTGCGTGGTCTGCTACCTGCTGCAGGTCAAGGACAGACACCATGGGAACATCCTGTTGGACGCAGAAGGCCACATCATCCACGGCGACTTTGGCTTCATCCTATCCAGCTCACTCTGAAACCTGGGCTTTGAGACATCGGGCTTTAAGCTGACCACAGAGCTTGTGGATGTGACGGGCGGCCTGGATGGTGACGTGTTCAACTATTACAGGATGTTGATGCTGCAGGGGCTGATCGCGGCTCGGAAACACAGGGCTAAGGTGGTGCGGATCGCAGAGACCATGCAGCAAGGCTCTCAGCTCCCTTGCTTCCATGGCTCCAGCACCATCCAGCCTCAAGGAGAGGTTCCACGTGAGCATGGCCGAGGAGCAGCTGCAGCTGCTGGTGGAGCAGATGCTGGACGGTGGCATGCGGTCTATCATCGCCAAACTCTATGATGGCTTCCAGTGCCTCACCAACAGCATCATGTGACACCCTGCTCCTCAGGCCCCAGCGTGATGGGGGTCTCAGGGGACCCTCCCTGGGAAGGCCCTTGGAGAAACCCTAAGCCAGGAATGCCCACCCACACGGCCATCCACCAAGGGAAATGGAAGGCAAGACATACAAAGGCTCATGTGGTAACCGTAGAGCTTGCCAGGGCAGGTGGGGAGAGCCAGCTGCAGGGTCCACACTGACTGAGGCTTCCTTGCCGCCACCCCAGCTGTGTCAGTATTACCACCTGATGGACTCCAGGACTCACTGCCCTTGAGAGGACAGAAGTGATAAATGTGAGGGACGCTGGGGCCTCGCTTCTCCCCACCAGGGTCCAAGAGGATCTTTCCACAGGCCATCTCTGCATGTATTCTGGGTCCCAGGAAGGAGAAGACAGTAGGTTCTTGGTACTTAGGACTTGATCCTGTGGTTGGCCTTTGGCCATGCTGCTGCCTGAATGTCCCCTCCCTGGAACTGAGCCCTAGCCCGAGTTCCCCTGGGTAGGTGGGCTCTGGCATAGGGTCCTGCCCTTGCTGAGGTCCCCCATCCCAGAAGTGAGGAAGGGAATGATCATGGTCCCTCCAGTCTGAGGGTACTGACCTAGCCTCGGGAATTCCTTGCCCTGATCCCTTCCCCACACCCAGAGAGATAGCTCTCAATTTTTTATTTTTGTTTGAAATAAAGTCCTCGGTTATACATTTTTTTTCCCTTTCCTAGTGATATGTAAAGTAATGATGTGAATGGACAATCTAGACTTCCGTGGTGGTCCAGTAGGTAAGACTCCATGCTCCCACTGCAGGAGACACAGGTTCCATTTGCGGTTGGGGAAATTCCACATGCCAAGGGGTACTGTCAAAAAAAATTAAGAAAATCTGAGGTTTGATAAAATGTGATATTATCTGGAAATAAAGCAATCACTCTTGGGAGAAGCTGTTTACAAATTAATGAATAATAAGTTGATTTAAAGCAGGTTTTTGTTGTTGTTATTAAAAATGTGGTGTGGAAAAACCTAAAGAACCACCCAGGATGTCTGCTAAAAACACATACATCTAGGACTACCAGACATCCACTGACTCAAGTATCTTTGGTCTAAAGACTGACCATTTCACATCTAAGTAAATGGCAATTTAATAAGAATAGCAATACTGGAGGACTCTTAAATGTTTGTGGTAATAATGTATTTCTGTAAAGCCAGCAAGCTACCTCTGATTCTAAATCAATTACAATAAACCTTGGGTTACTGCCTAAATGAGTAAAGCTACGTATGGATGCCTCTGTGATAGTTTATCCCCACAGGAACTTTTAAAAACTGAAACACCAAATTGCATACATATCTCAATGGCCCTTTGTGAAGGCAGAAGAGAAAAAGCCAGAAGCAAAGGTGTGTGCTCATCTGACCAGACGCAAAGCAAGTAATGCTTGATAGGAGGGCATGATACTAAAAAGGATAAATACACAGCAACACCACATCTCCAATAAGACTCCAACCTCTAGCCCAGGACTGAGTGGGGTCTCTATAAGCCTCCAGTGGTGTGAAGGATTTGAAAGATATGATAAAATAACCAGGATGAAACTGACCAGCTGTTAAGTTGCCAGTTGTAAAGCTGGTCACTAGTTGTAAAACTAGTCACTATAAAGTGACCAGTTGTAAAAGTAATGGAGGTGATGGAATCCCAGTTGAGCTATATCAAATTCTAAAAGATGATGCTGTAAAAGTGCTGCACTCAATACGCCATCAAATTTGGAAAACTCAGCAATGGTCTCAGGACTGGAAAAGGTCAGTTTTCATTTCAATCTCAAAAAAAAGGCAATGCCAAAGAATGTTCAAACTACTGCACAATTGCACTCATCTCACATGCTAGCAAAGTAAAGCTCAAAATTCTCCAAGTCAGGCTTCAATAGTACATGAACAGAGAACCTCCAGATGTTTAAGCTGGATTAAGAAAAGACAGAGGAGCCAGAGATCAATTTAACATTGGTTGGATCATTGAAAAAGCAAGAGGGTTCAGAAAAATGTCTATTTCTGACTTATTGATTAGGCCAAAGCCTTTATGTGGATCACAACAAACTGTGGAAAATTCTTAAAGAGATGGGAATACCAGACCACCTTACCTGCCTCCTGAGAAATTTGTATGCAGGTCAAGAAGCAACAGTTAGAGCCGGACATGGAAGAACAGACTGGTTCCCAATTGGGAAAGGATACATCAAGGCTGTATGTTGTCACCCTGCTTATTTAACTTATATGCAGAGTATATCATGCGAAATGCCAGGCTGGATGAAGCACAAGCTAGAATTAAGATTGCCGGGAGAAATATCAACAACCTCCGATATTCAGATGACACCACCTTTATAGCAGAAAGTAAAGAGGAACTAAAGAGCCTCTTGATGGTGAAAGAGGAGAGTGAAAAAGTTGGCTTAAAACTCAACATTCAGAAAACTAAGGTCATGGTATCTGGTCCCATCACTTCATGGGAAATAGATGGGAAAACAATGGAAATGGTGAGAGACTTTATTTTGGGGGGCTCCAAAATCACTGCAGATGGTGACGATAGCCATGAAATTAAAAGATGCTTGCTCCTTGGAAGAAAAGCTAGGACAAACCTAGACAGCATATTCAGAAGCAGAGGCATTACTTTGCTGACAAAGGTCCATCTAGTCAAAGCTATGGTTTTTCCAGCAGTCATGTATGGATGTGAGAATTGGACTATAAAGAAAGCTGAGCACTGAAGAAAAGTTGCTTTTGAACTGTGGAGTTGGAGAAGACTCTTGAGAGTCCCTTGGACAGCAAGAAGATCCAACCAGTCCATCCTAAAGGAAATCAGTCCTGAATATTCATTGGAAGGACTGATGCTGAGGCTGAAAGTCCAATATTTTGGCCACCTGATACAAAGAACTGACTCATTGGAAAAGACCCTGATGCTGGGAAAGATTTAAGACAGGAGGAGAAGGGGACAACAGAAGATGAGATGGCTGGATGGCATCACCGACTCGATGGACATGAGTTTGAGCAAGCTCCAGGAGTTGGTGATGGACAGGGTAGCCTGTCATGCTGCAGTCCATGGAGTCACAATGAGTTGGACATGACTGAGCAACTGAACTGAAATGAATTAAAAGTTGCCCAATATCAGTGCATCTGTTTCCTTAATAAAAGAATAAAGGTATGGTTAGAGTAGATCTCTATTGTCCATCCTAGCTCTAAAACTACATAACGTTTAAAAGCATTTAAAAGGCTGTGGCTCTTTCATAGTTTTATTAGGAAAAAACCTTATAAAAGTGAATGACTGATGGATCCAAGATAAAAGACATTTGTGATGGTTTGAATTATGTCTCTTCCCAGTCCTCCATTCATATTTTGAAGATACTAATGCCCAGTTTCTCAAAATGAGATCTTATTTGGAGGCAGATTCTTTCCAGAGGTAATCAAGTTAAGATGAGGTTGCTAGGGTGGGCGTTCATCCAATACGTCAGGTGTCTTTATAAAAACTGAGAAATTTGGATGCAGACCGGTACACAGGGAGATTTTGTAGAGACACAGGGAAAAGGCATCTGTCTGCCAGCCAAGGAGAGGTGCCTGAAACAGATCCTTTCCTCTGAGCTCTCAGAAGGTAACCCGCTCTTCTGACACCTTGAATTCAGAATTCTAGCCTCCAAGACTGTGACAGGATACATTTTTGTTGTTTAAGCCATCTAGTTTATAGTACTTTACTCACCAGACCTAGCAAAACAAATTGGCACTGTTACTAGGTCCTTGTTACTAGGTACTTAGCATGCTAGGTACATGCTAACTTTTCAGAAGTTGAGTAGTAGCTGGGGTGCTATTTTTGAAAGGTAGAATTCAGATGTTCTATATTTGCTCTTGTTTAATGTTTCTTTAATCAGGTTGGCTGTGCACTTGTCTATTTAAGTAGATTTTAAGTAGCTGCTTCGTCTTTTTTTATATATACTTGCTTTACTCTAGTCCACTAATATTTGCTTCTGTCTTTATTAATGTCTGCTTCCTAACATCATTTGACTAATTTTGATATTTTCTAGTTTTTAAGATGTATAATGCCTCATTTATTTTCAATTTTTGTTTTTTAATATGAAATCCCATTTAGGAGTACAATTTTTAATATTTTCCCTTCCATTAACTTTTAGATAATCTATCACTTTTAGTTTAGATTTTTCTCTTCTCACTTTACCTGATGGTTAATAGGACTGAGAGATAGAAACAACATGTTATCTTTATTCTAGATTTATTATTAATTAATTTAGCTTGGCCTTGGGCCAGTCACTAACCTTCCATGGGCTTCTGTGATATTGCCTGCGTGAGAATCAAACCAACTAAATATGATAATATTTGAGACCATAAATTGCTATACAAATTTAAGTCATTTAAGTCAATGTTTTAATTATTGTTGACCAACTCACTATTCACAAAGAAATTAGGATAACCCTGGGGATATCAGAATTGCTTAACTTTATAGTTTTAACTTCATTTCTGCTTGTTGTATGAGTAATCGTCTCTCAGATTGCCTGTAAGTTTATAATTTTATGGGAAAATAGCAATAATTCACCTATTAGCTCTGTTTTATTTATTTTTTATATGTTAGTTGATGAATTTATTTAAAGGAGAGAAATCATTTTAAAAACTCACCTCCTGAAATAATCTGTCATTATCATTTAAGAGTGGGAACAAAATGAACTAGCATTATCTAAATTTAGTTATGTGTCAAGCACTTTTTTAGGTGTTTTGCATTCAATTCTTTTAACAACCATTGCACAGATGAAGATACTAAGAAAGCATAAGCAAACTGCCGAAAGTTCTAAATCTTCTGATCCAGTCCTTCCCAGCTCCCTCCCTATAAAATGAGTCAATAAAGACAGCAGGGTTAAACTAAAGTTTTTATCTAACAATTTTCAGAGAATGTAAATTAGTTCTTTTTTAAGAAATTGAAAATATAAACCAT
The DNA here is from genome assembly GCF_032405125.1 of Capricornis sumatraensis. Taxonomy (NCBI): domain Eukaryota; kingdom Metazoa; phylum Chordata; class Mammalia; order Artiodactyla; family Bovidae; genus Capricornis; species Capricornis sumatraensis. The sequence goes on along the minus strand of NC_091071.1, from coordinate 61,655,517 downwards.
GATTAAGTAAAAGCAAATGTGGTTTTAAAAAGCAATGGTCCTTTTGTTTCTCTTTGAGTCTTTTCTTCAGAAGAGACTTTTATTTTTCCTTTTTGTTTCTTTTAGGGGAGAATGAAAGTATCTGAGAGCAATCATTTACTTTGAACTACACCATTGCTTCAGAATTTTCTATCATGCTAAATATTAAGTTCATCTTAGGTATTAATTCAAGAGTTTTTATATGTAGTATCTAAAATACATGTAAAATTCTTCAGTAGCATTCATTTGTAATATTTAGTTTTTTGCTTAAAACTACCTAAAGGCATTAACTACAATTATTTCTGATGAGATTATGCTTAACTGAGGAAAAATTGTAGCCTAATCAGTTTTGCAATTTTCTACAAGTACAGCTCTCTGTAGATGAAAGGTCATTACTACTAACTAGACTGGCACTTATTTGAAAAGAGTGAACATTTACAGAATTATGAGAGTTCTGAGCATCAGAATCCAGAATGTTCCCAGAAAAGAGAAATAGAGAGTATGAAGAAATGATTAAAACTGCTATATCAATGAAGATGCTCATTACATTATATATAATCACAAACATATAGAAACAGTCTTAAAGCTCAATAGAAGAGGAATGGTTGTATTGATAGTGTGAAATATTACAAAATATATTCAGTGACATAGGAAAATGTTCACTATATAACAAGTGGGAGAAAATACGTAGAACTGGATGTACAGTAGGTGTCACACATGTAAATAAAAAGGCATATTGCATATGCATGCGAACGCATATGTGCATATCTACAGAAACACACCTAGAAGAAAATACCCCCAAATATGTTAACTACTGCAGGTTTACTGAAAATTCTACTTTTTTCTTTTTTCTGTATTGTTACATTTTTGTACTAAACTGAAAGAAAAAAAAAAAAACCTTCATCTTAAACATTATAGTGGGAGGGATTTCACTACAAAAAAGAAAATTTATATAATTTCTAAAAATAGGGAGGCAGAACTAGCTAACTTAGATAATCTCTCTTTAAAAATTTATAGTAAGTTAATGTCAAGAACTAGTTACGTTCTCAAGTTTCTTTCGGGTCTTAACGAGCCTCCGATTCAACTGGAGTAAGGGCAAGCATAGGACTAAACACGTGCAGGAGGCTCACCTTGATCACTGTTATAGTGCAAATGCATAGTAATTGGAGTGAAATAAATAAGAGAAAAGGGAATGAGGGTAATGGTAATACAATATTTATAAGAGGCTTGAGCCATCAATTCCCAGAACTCCCCAGTGATTTAATCTCTTGGTCTGTAGTATCTGCATCCATATAGATGAGTGTCAAGAGCCTGCAGAGAGGTGATGGCAGGAATCCAGCCCACGGATAGTGTGTAAGAATCTCTTACATACATGATTTTTTCCAAAGCATTAAATCTTTTTAACTACTATAGTAGCATTGCTATTTTTACTCCAGTGTTTAACTTATATGAAAGGAATGATTTATATGCCCTTAGATAACATGGCTCTCATTAAACTATTTATTCTCTATCAATGTCAACAGAAGACTTCCATGACAAAATAGTGACATATAATAATTAACATGGTTCAGACATATCAGATCTCTGCACAACTGGACACATCAAAAGAATTATGATATCATCAATGATGCTACAAGACAGAGCGCCTACTCCCCTCTCACATTAGACAGCAGATGTTCAAATAATACCACAGAGATTTTCTTAAGCTGTGTCCTGAGATCTGTCAAGGTTTTCACCATGGTTAAATCAGAAATGTCACAACTTTTTCTTTTTTGTTAAAAAAAATTCCCTACCTACCTAATAGGTGCCCACCCTACATAGCTTATTTTTGTGTAAAGGCAGCTTGTCCTCTTAGAGGTGGGGTTTGCCTGCTGCTGCTGCTGCTAAGTTGCTTCAGTCGTGTCTGACTCTGTGTGACCCCATAGACGACCGCCCACCAGGCTCCGCCTTCCCTGGGATTCTCCAGGCAAGAACACTGGAGTGGGTTGCCATTTCCTTCTCCAATGCATGAAAGTGAAAAGTGAAAGTGAAGTCGCTCAGTCCTGTCCGACTCTTCGCGACCCCATGGACTTCAGCCTACCAGGTTCCTCCGTAACATGGGGTTTGCCTAGGGCAACAAAATGCGCTGTGACTGTTGAGCCCATGTGAGCGATCACCAGCTGGGAACAATGAACTTTTTCTAGTGTGCCTACAGCATATATTTGGAAAGAGATGGACAAGACCATAAAACTTTGGACAAGTTGGACAATTTTGAAATGAGATGATTGTTCAGCAAACAAAAAATGTCTGTGAACATAGAATATAAATAAATAAATACCACCAATGTGCTTTGCTCTCTTTCAACAGTTGCTTACAGTTAGTGTTTGGAAGAAAGTGAAGTCGCTCAGTGAAAGAAAGTGAGGTCACTCAGTCGTGTCCGACTTTTTGCAACCCCATAGACTGTAGCCTACCAGGCTCCTCAGTCTATGGAATTTTCCAGGCAAGAGTACTGGAGTGGGTTGCCATTTCCTTCTCCAAGTGATCTTCCCAACTCAGGGACTGAACCCAGGTCTCCTACCGTCTGAGCCTCCAGGGAAGCCCTTGAAAACAAAATTGAAAACCATTTAGAACATTCTGTAAAATGTGAATTCACTGAAATCAAAATGGCCAAAATATAGTTTTAGAGACAAATGAGTATGGCTTCCCCACATCTGATCTGTTATTAGATTAGCTGTAGAAATATACTCTTCCAATATAATTTACATATATAAACTCTAAACCATTTTAATGAGAAAAAGATAAAGGATTCTGCTTTGTCCAGGGGCTGAGTCCGCTTGCTTTAAAATATAAAACAGTATGGAGGTTCCTCAGATCAACTACCGTATGATCCAGTAATCTCATTCCTGAGCATATATCCAGGCAAAACTATAATTCAAAAACCTACATGCACCTCTGTGTTCAAAGCAGCACTAGGCCACAATAGCCAAGACGTGGAGACAACCTAAACATCCATCAACAGATGAACTGATAAGAAGATGTGGTGCATAAATACACTGGAATACTACTCAGCAACGAAAGAGAAAGAGATACTGCCATTTGCAGCAACATGGATGAAACTAGATATTATCATACTTAATGAGTTAAGTCAAAAAGAGAAAGACAAATATTACATCATATCTCTTACATGTGGAATCTGAAAAATGACACAAATGAATCTTTCTGTGAGGCAAAAACAGACTCAAAGACACAGAAAAGAGGCTTCCCCTGGTTGTCAAAGGGGAAGGAGGATGAGAGAGGGAACGGACTGGGAATTTGGGGTTAGAAATGGCAACCCGCTCCAGTGTTCTTGCCTGGAGAATCCCAGGGACTGCGGAGCCTGGTGGGTTGCCGTCTATGGGGTCGCACAGAGTCGGACACGACTGAAGCGACTTAGCAGCAGCAGCAGCAGCAGCAGACGCAAACTATTACCTATAGAATGGATGGACAATAAGGTCCTACTGCATAGCACAGGGAATTATATTCATTGTCCTGGGATAAACCATAATGGAAAAGAATATAAAAAAGAATGTATGTATGTGTATAACCGAGTCACTTTGCTATACAATAGAAATCAACACAACATTGTAAATCAACTATACTTCAATTTTAAAAAGTAAAAAAAAATATAAAAGCAGTTTTAGGAGGAAAAATAAAATGCAGTTTTAAGGAAAGATTTAACAAATGTTTTGAAATTTTGAATACAGGTCAGATAGCTTGTGGAGAGAAAAATCATAAGAATATGTATTAATCCTCCAAACCTTTGTTGAGTTCCCTTCTGCCCAAAGCACTGTTCTGAGTGCACACTATAGGAGCCCTGCTCTCAGAGAACTTACGTTAGACTAATGTTCCTGATCCTGATCTCAAAGCTCTTTTTCATTTGATCGCATATTTCTCTCATCAAACAGGCTAATCTGTACAATTTACAAAGAGATTCTCATGTCTGATAAAAATGCCTGTTTTTACCCCCACCTAAATTCATCTAACTATAATCTTTCTTAAAGATTTATCCATATTAAAACTTTATTCATATTACAAAGAAAACCAGCAGATCTTTATGTGTCTTTCAGTGGGCAACTTGCATAATAAGATTTGTTTTATGTTTTTTATTGGATAAATGTAACACATTTGAGATATAATTGTATAACTGGCAGTATTTCAATATTTTTCCTTGGGTCCTCCAGAAAGAGAAAAATTCTGAGATTCAGAGATGATACGCTAGTTCTTTTTCAATTTAATTTTAGGCATTTCTATTAACATTCAGCATTTATCATAGTATGATTCAAGTGAATGATTTAGAAAAATACCTATATAATATCGAACAAGCTTATATTAGTCTAAAACTACAGGGAAAAAGAGGAAGAATTCTAACTTCTCATTTTATCCACTAGGATTCTGCGGAAATTATGTGCTGCACATGTACTGCAACCTTTAGTAGGAAAAGCCTTAGATAACCCATTTCGTAATTAAGGCTGAATACAAAACATGTTTCCATGTTTCCAAAGCATGCTTGCCAGAGTCCAGCCTCTTCTGCCTAATATGAACCCTCTTAGTGTCACATGACTGTATCCTATTCCAGACACAGCTGACAAACCAGGACCAGATAACTGATTTAGGGGCAGCTAATCATCAAAGACATTCTTGGAGGTCTGGTTCAAAACATGACAATCCATCGTTCAGGAGTTGGGAAGATGAGAAACTAATGACATCAGTGTGGGAGACCAGGTTTGCTGGGGTCATACTCAAGCCTAAGTTTGTGACGAAGGACAGATCACTAAAGAGAAAAAAAAAGACAGCACAAAGGGCTGAAAAGGCAGAAGCCAGTGGGACGTAGAGATTGCCTCTGAGAGAAAAGATGGTTCCCTATCTTTTCCAATTGACACCCATTTTCATGAGCTCCAGCTTGTTCCAGTGATTGGCTTTGTGTTTCCTGAGACTGGCTGCTGTACCCTCACAACAAATTTCCTCTTTCCTAAGTTAGCCTGAGTCTCGCTTGCAACCAAATAAATCCTGACCAAGAGAAACAGCCTTTCGTGGATCTGCACTTAGTTTTTACCACAACAGAAAAGAGCAAAAGTCAGTCACAGGTGACAGACTCAATTCCACTTGCATCTCTGAAGGATCATCCTAACCGTAAGTCAATTTGGGGCAGTGGTTCCTATGTCATTAATTTTTAATGGCATGGTGGTATTTAGCAATTTCTACAACTTTCTAAATATAAAATCATATGAGGGTTAACATAGTACTGAACTGATCTTTTCCAATTTTCAACTTCCAAATAGTTTTTGATGATGCTCATCATATCTACTTACCTCACCTCTTCCCTGTTCTCTATCAAAGACATTGGAAAAAAGCACCCAAGGAAACCACAGTAAGAGGAGTCTGGTTTGCCATGGTTCTGATTCCCTTCTGTATGAAAATGTTGCTTTCTGGCTGTTTTCCCTAGTGCATTTTGCTCCTAAAGTAGCATATTCAGGAGGACTTTTTCCTTTATTCTCCATCTAATTAGTCATTGATTCTCCTTAAACTGAATGGATGAGAAAACATATTTTGTCCTATGTTTTACTTTTAAAGATTTGATCAAAGCATTTTTCACTACTTGTTCCTCTTTATCACACAGTTCCTATAGCAAATACAAGACTTCTCTTCTGTATTTGTTCTGTTCTTGCTGGGAATGGGGTCTATAAAAATTATTGTTACCACCTCAAAGCTTTATTCTTTATAACGTAAAGAAAACATCATTTTCAGCCAACGAAAATGCTTTAATTCAAAAGATTTATTAAAATGACAGAGCAGCTATTGTTCAGCTATGGCTTTGAGCCATCTAAAGCACTTTACTTTGTCTGGGATTTGCCAATTTCAGGAAAAATGAAAAAATTTTGGACAGTTAGAAGGGGAAATATCGATACGATTAAAAGCTAGAGAACAATAGAAAAGACAAAAAGTATAGGAGAAAGAACATACAGCCTTCAAGTATTAGGTTGGTCAATAAGTTCATTCGGGTTTTTCCATAGGTTGTAACTTCCCAGGTGGCTCAGAATGCAACCTTCCCAGTGGGTAAAGAATCCACTTGCAATGCAGGAGACATAGGTGATATGGGTTTAATCCCTGGGTCAGGAAGATCCCCTGGAGGAGGAAATGGCAACCCACTCCAGTATTCTTGCCTGGAGAATCCCACGGACAGAGGAGCCTGCCTAGCTAGGGCCTATGGGGTTGCAAAGAGTTGGACACAGCTGAAGCAACTGAACATGCATGCGTGTAATGGAAAAACCCAAATGAGCTTTTTGGTCAACCCAATGTATAAATGGCTATACATTATCAAGCATGGAAATGACAAACAGAACTACTAAGAAAGTGTTCTTTGTAGGAACAATACCAGCAACAAACATTTCAGTGCCAAATCCTTTTCTAAATGTTTACCTGCATTTACTAATGTAATATTACTCTAATTTTATACAAGATGGAATTGAGGCATGGAGACAGAAAGTCACTTATTTGAGGTTACACAGCTGGGACATTGAAGAGACGGAATTTGAAAGTGACTCTGGCCCTGCAACCAGAATCCATGATCACAGGCAGTTTGCCCTCTCTGTAAATATTCTGACCAGCTTTTAAATCAGTTGTACATTACAACCATCTCAAGAGCATCTCAAAGCATACTAACACCTAAGCTTCACCCCTAAAGATTTTCACACGATAGTTCTGTGTGGTAGACATTTTAAAAATACATTTTTAAAATGTATTTTTTAAAGTGCCTGGCTAGTCAAGGCTATGGTTTTTCCTGTGGTCATGCATGGATGTGAGAGTTGGACTGTGAAGAAGGCTGAATGCCGAAGAATTGATGCTTTTGAACTGTGGTGTTGGAGAAGACTCTTGAGAGTCCCTTGAACTGCAAGGAGATCCAACCAGTCCATTCTAAAGGAGATCAGCCCTGGGTGTTCTTTGGAAGGAATGATGCTAAAGCTGAAACTCCAGTACTTTGGCCACCTCATGAGAAGATTTGACTCATTGGAAAAGACTCTGATGCTGGGAGGGATTGAGGACAGGAGGAGAAGGGGACGACAGAGGATGAGATGGCTGGATGGCATCACTGATTCGATGGACATGAGTAGTGAACTCCGGGAGTTGGTGATGGACAGGGAGGCCTGGCATGCTGCGATTCATGGGGTCGCAAAGAGTCGGACACGACTGAGCAACTGAACTGAGCTGAACTGAGGTGATTTCAGATGCAGAGAGGCAAGACCACTAAGCCCCGGTCACCTTTTTTAGTGGTTGAGACAGGAGCGGAATCCAAGTGTCCTGACTTTTTCCTGTATATTACAGTAGCTCCTATCTTCAGCAAATTGAGAGAGAAAATAGGTTTTTACTCTGGAGTGACAAATTTGAATTTGATAAACCAAAAATCGTTGGTTCAGTGGAGATCATGAAACACAAGGATGGTATTTCTTTTAGTGGTTATTAAAATGAAGATGGATTCTCAAATTTCTGAAATAATAAATATGTTAATGAGAAACTAATGAACATTTTCAAAGTTCCTTTATTAGGCATTGCAACACTAACATAATTTAGACACCAGAGATCTTTGCTATACAATTTAAACTCTCAATATAATACAGAGTCTTCCTCAGAATCAACTCAAGGCAAAAAAGTTTTTAAAGAAACGATAAAGGGGATGGTGTAGTAAATGCTAAATAACTAGATCTCTGGGGAAGAAAGCTTTATTTGTAGTGTTTACCAAATCATGATGCCAACAACCCACCATTGCTAGTTTCAAGCTACCAATGTAATGGGCATTACTGAATGTAGAACTGGAAAGAATACTTAGCAGCATACCATTACATAGCACTTCCTTCATATACACACATAGATGTAAAAACCCTCAAGGGCACAAGTAATAGGAAAATGTAGTTAAAGAAATTATAAAGTAGTGAATTTTGAGTATTTATTAACTTTGTCTTAAATAGAATTCATTTGGTGTATATTTCTATAAACTTTAGCGATGCTATATTTAATAACTGGCTTACCAAATTCCTGAAAATGTAACAACCACCTCTTGCAAGCACACCACCGAAAAGGCATCCATTCAATCACACACATTTTTCTTGGAGAAAGGCAATATTTGATTTGAAAAATTGAATAAAGGGGAGGAAAAAAGCATTCTTAATTTATTCAGCTTTCTCAGGAATGAAAACTTCTGATTACTCCTCCAGCATAAATCCAACCTTCATTTTGAGCAACAGAACACAGGGGTTAAGAATGTGGGCCCTCCTGGAGAAGGGAAGGGCAACCTCCTCCAGTATTCTCACCTGGGAAATCCCAAGGAGAGAAGAAGCCAGTCCATGTGGACTAATTAGTTGCTATACTCATTGAAAAATTCAAAGTTTAGGAAAAGAATAGCCTTGGTGTCTGCTGTTAGTTGAATATTGTTTGTAAAATGAAGGAAGCTACGTGACTATAAAGACTTTTTCTTCTAAGAGTAGATGTGCAATTTTATTTAAATTACCAATTATCTTATATAGACAGATGGAATGATGAAGGAAGAAATGAAGAAAGAAAGGGACAGAGGGAGTGCAGAAGAGAAAAGGAAAAAAGGAAAGGAGGGAGGGGTGGGAAATTCTTTCCTTTTTTTAGGGAAGCATCTCTTTAAATATAGAATCATAATTGACATTGGTCTTAGCTCTGTTTTTGTGGATGTGCTCCAAAGGCAAGGGAAACAAAAGGAAAATTAAACAAATGGGCATTTACCAAACTAATACAACAAAGGAAAACATCATCAAAAGAAAAAAGCAACCTGCTGAATGGGAGACCATATTTGCAAATCGTATATCCAATAAGGGGTTATCTCCCTGGTGGCTCAGATGGTAGAGCGTCTGCCTGCTGTGCGGGAGACCCGGGTTTGATCCCTGGGTTGGAAGATCCGCTGGAGAAGGAAATGGCAACCCACTCCAGTAATCTTGCCTGGAAAATTCCATGGACTGAGGAGCCTGGTGGGCTACAGTCCATGGGGTCGCAAAGAGTCGGACACGACTGAGCAACTTCACTTCACATCCAAAATATACAAAGCACTCACACAAATCAACAATAACAAAAACAACCCAGTTAGAAAATAGGTAGAGGATTTTCCGGCAGTGAAGGAGATGGAGAGCAGTGGTCCTCAACTGGGCATGATTTTGCTCCTCGGAGGCTATTTAGCTATATCTAGACATTTTTAGATGTTAAGCTGGTTTTAGAAAAGGCAGAGGAACCAGAGATCAAATTGCCAACATCCGCCTGGATCATCGAAAAAGCAAGAGAGTTCCAGAAAAACATCGATTTCTGCTTTATTGATTATGCCAAAGCCTTTGACTGTGTGGATCACAAGAAACTGTGGAAAATTCTGAAAGAGATGGGAATACCAGACCACCTGACCTCCCTCCTGCAAAACCTGTATGCAGGTCAGGAAGCAACAGTTAGAACTGGACATGGAACAACAGACTGGTTCCAAATCGGGAAAGGAGTACGTCAAGGCTGTATATTGTCACCCTGCTTATTTAACTTACATGCAGAGTACATCATGAGAAACGCTGGGCTGGAAGAAGCACAAGCTGGAATCAAGATTGCTGGGAGAAATATCAATAACCTCAGATATGCAGATGACACCACCCTTATGGCAGAGAGTGAAGAGGAACTAAAAAGCCGCTTGATGAAAGATGACAGTGAAAAAGTTGGCTTAAAGCTCAACATTCAGAAAACGAAGATCATGGCATCTGGTCCCATCACTTCATGGGAAATAGAGGGGAAACAGAGGAAACAGTGTCAGACCTTATGTTTTTGGGCTCCAAAATCACTGCAGATGGTGACTGCAGCCATGAAATTAAAAGACACTTATTCCTTGGAAGGAAAGTTATGACCAAACTAAATAGCATATTCAAAAGCAGAGACATTACTTTGCCAACAAAGGTCCATCTAGTCAAGGCTATAGTTTTTCCTGTGGTCATGTATGGATGTGAGAGTTGGACTGTGAAGAAAGCTGAGTGCCGAAGAATTGATGCTTTTGAACTGTGGTGTTGGAGAAGACTCTTGAGAGTCCCTTGGACTGCAAGGAGATTCAACCCATTCATCCCAAAGGAGATCAGCCCTGGGTGTTCTTTGCAAGGAATGATGCTAAAGCTGAAACTCCAGTACTTTGGCCACCTCATGCAAAGAGTTGACTCATTGGAAAAGACTCTGATGCTGGGAGGGGTTAGGGGCAGGAGGAGAAGGGGACGACAGAGGATGAGATGGCTGGATGGCATCACCGACTCAATGGACATGAGTTTGGGTGAACTCTGGGAGTTGGTGATGGACAGGGAGGCCTGGAGTGCTGCAATTCATGGGTTCGTAAAGAGTTGGACACAACTGAGCGACTGAACTGAACTGAACTGAACTGAGACATTTTTAGTTGTCACAGCTGGGATGGAGGAAAGGACTACCAGCATGTAATATGTACATGTCAGAGACACTGCTAAACATCCTAGGATATACAGGATAGTCCCCCATAAGAGAATTATCTGACTCAAAATGCCAATGGTGCCCAGGCTGAGAAACTATAGACTACAGAAATATTTAGGAAGCAACATGGATTTCACTTTAGATATTAACTTTAAGTTCAATGCCAGATTTATTCAAATACAATGACATGACCACCAGAAAAACAACATAAGTGTCAGTAACTGCTTTAGAGATCACAAAATTGAAATAAACAGGTGCAAATCAAAGCAGTCATTAAATATTTATGTATATTTACTAAAGTGTTTAGAAGGGATGAGAGCTGTAAACTCAGCTTGACAGAAATACACAGTGACTAAATCGAGCATTGTCTGCAAAAGAGGTATGCACTTCACTCCGGTAATAGTCAGCAGGATCTAAATTTAGGTTATATTCTTAGTGCATTAAAATAGCATCAAGAAGCTCAGGAAGTCTAAAACCATCACACTCCAAGTTTCTGTCTATACGGTTAATAGCTACTTGCCAGAGATCCCTGTTGCCTGTTTGATTACTGTCTATTAAAAACATATTCTTTGCAAACTTCTCCCATAAGCCAGGAAATGGAGTTAAAGGACTGATTCTACATAAGATAATTGGAACACAAACATCATGATGTAGAGCATTCATAGAGAATATACCTTAATTTTCAAAGTTTTGTGAGAAACTTTGTGAGGCTTTTTTACTGGTTACCATGAAAGTAAAAATGCTTTCCTTCAGAGTTCCAGTGTCACAACGGGAAATGAGTAAAGCAAACGAACATTTTTAGTCGAACAGAAGGTCTATAATATTAATTGCCTATAGTCGGATTTGGATAAAATTTGAACTGGGGAAAGGCTGAGACAAGCCTACTATTGAAAATGGGAAGTGATTAAGATTGTGTCTTGGTACCTTAATTTATCTGTTTACTCTCTCTTCAATTGAAACAAACAAAAACCAGATGGACTAACTCAAAGATATTCCTTTTTTTTTTCACTCCACTTTAGAGGACCTTCTAAAATGTAGTTTGCTATTTTTAAAAAATTGCTTCATTTTCTGAAATTGTAGCTCAAAATATATTGCTTGTAGTAAAGTACTCTCAACTGTTGCAATCTAGAATCACCTAAGCAGATGCATACCACTAGAAGAACAAACCTAGAAAGTGTTCAGAATTAATGTCCTACAGCAAGGAAGGTGAAGATTTTTTTTCTTCTAAGGGGCTATGAGTCAAGAATAAAAAGAAATCAGCTGTTTCACAAAGTAAAATTAAATAATGCTAGATTTCTCTTTTAAGCAGAGTATATATAATGCCCCCTCTTGTGGCAGCTTCTTTCCCCATGTTAGATACATGAGATACAAAAGTATCTGCTTGAATCACTCTCTTCACACTTACGCTACCCTCTTCATGCTTACACACTCATCCCTATGACTATGTAAACTTTTTCAGTTAAGTACATGGCCACCTGGAAAAAAGTCTACCTTCCCTAGCCTCTCTTGCAGCTAGGTGTGGCCATGGTACAAAAGTCCAAACCGAGTGAGATTTCTGGGTATTTCCATAACGGGAGAGGAAGTCACTCTGCTTCTCTCCTCCCGCTGTCTGGGATATAGATGTACCAACTGATGCCCCAGTGGCCACAGAGGACATCAAGGTGAAAGCTGTGTGTTGGGGATGTCAGAGTAAAAGAAAGGAGGAGCCTGGTTCCTTGACACCATGGATACTGTACCAGATATGGATGACCTACAAGCTACGTTTCTATTTTGCTTTAACCACTGCTATTTTGTCTAAAACATGATTTTAATTCAAACTAATACAGTATTTTCAAAACCTTTCTTTTCTGACCAGCTGTATTCTCTCTCTTAAAGTAGTTTAGGGTATGTGTTTTTAAGAAACACTTTCAATTGCACATTCTTATAGAAACTACTCTCTACATTAAACTAAGACTTGTTGTCTACACATTTCCATGTGATCTTGAGCTTTAATAATATTGCGTATGAAAAGTTACTAATTTGAATATACCCTACACCTCCACAACTGTATGATAAATTATTTAAGGTTAGAAATTGTTCTTTCTATCTCTTTTTAGTTTCAATACATTGAAAGATTTAATAGATGCTCACATATTGATCTTCCATAGTTAAATATATAGGACGTGGAAGAAATGGAACAAAAAGAACAGGAAAGGAAGCAGAGACAGAAAAGGAGAAAGGGAGAGAAAGGATCAAAATCAGAGAAGGTATTTTCTTTCACCAAAACAATATGAAACTAGAAATCAGTCACAGACGGCAAAACAGGAAAAGAACAAACACATGGAGACTAAGCAACAATCTACTAAAAACCCAATAAGTAACAATGAAACCAAACAAAGATATCAGAAAATAACTCGAGGTAAATTAAAATGAAAAGACAACCTTTCAAAATCCATGGTATGCAGCAAAAGTGATTCTAAAAGGGAAATTCACAGTGATGAAGTCCTTGTACAAGAAACAAGAAAATCTCACAGAATCTAAACTACCATCTGAAAGAATTAGAAAAAGAAGAAGGATGGAAACAATAAAGACCAGAGAGAAGATAATTAAAATAGAGATAGAAAACAATAGAAAAGATCAATAAAACCAAGAGCTGCTTTTTTGAAAAGATAGGCAAAAGTGAGCCAAGCCTCACCAAGAAGTTTAGAGGAGGGCCCAAATAAACAAAACAAGAAATGAAAGAGGAGAAATAATCACTGATATCACAGAAATACAAAAAATTACAAGAGAATACTATGAACAGATATACGCCAACAAACTGGACAACCTAGAAGATATGGACAAGTTTCTAGAAACATTCAGGCTGCCAAAACTGAATCAAGAAGAAACAGAAAATTTGAACAGACTGATTTACTAGAAGTGAAATAGAATCTGTAAAAAACCTCCCTGCAAACAAAAGTTCATGACTGATTGACTAACAGCTTCACTGGTGAATTCTATCAAAGATACAAATAACTTATATTTATTCCAAAAAACCTGAAGAGGAAGGAACACTCTCAAATTCATTCTATGAAGCTACCATCACCTTGATACTGAAATCAAAGACACTACCAAGATAAATCATATGTCAAAATCTTTGATAAATGTAGATGCAAAAATCCTCAACAAAACCTTAGCGAACTGAATCCAACAATACATAAAAAGGATCATATACCATGATCAAGTTGGGAGTCATTCCAGGGTCACAGAAGGATGGTTCAACATACGGAAATCAATCATTGTGATACATCACATTAATGAAAGACAAAACTGCATGAACATCTCAAGAGATGCAGAAAAGAACATCTGACAAAATTCAATGTCCATTCATGATAAAAACTCTCATCAAAGTGGATATAGAGGGAACATATCTCAACATAATAAAAGTCATGTACAACAAGTCCATAGCCAATATAATATTCATATAAGCATCTGAAAAAATAAAACATCCATTCTTGACAAAAATCTTAGTAAACTATAGATAGATGAAAGTTCCTTAACTTGAAAAAAGATTATAATTAAAACAGTATGGTACTAGCATAAAAAGACACACACAGACCAATAAACCAGAGTAGAAAGGACAGAAATAAAACCACACATATAAAGGCAAATAATCTATGACAAAGGTACCAAGAATACACAATGGGAAAAGAATATTTTCTTTAAAAAACAGTATTGAGAAAACTAAATATCCACATTTGCAAAAAATGAAGTTGGACCTTTACACTGTATATAAAAATCAACTCAAAAAGAATTAAAGATTTAAACATAAGACTTGAAACCATAAAACTCCAAGAAGAAAATGAAAAGCTACTTGATATAGGCCTTGACAATGATTTTTCTGGATGACAGCAAAAGCATAGGCACCAACAGTTAAAATAAGTAAGTGGGACTATATCAAAATGAAAAGCTTCTGCACAGCAAAGAAAATAACAAAATGGAAAAGATAACCTACAGAATGGAAGATAATAATATTTGCAAACCATATATCTGATAAGAGGTTAATATTAAAAATATATAAGGAATTTCTATAACTCAATAGCAAAGAAACAAATAACCTGAATTAAACATGAGTAAAGAGTTGAATAGATATTAAAAAAAAAACAAACATACAAATGCTCCAACAGGTACATGAAAAGGAGCTCAACAGCATTAACCATCAGGGAAATGCAAATTAAAACTACAACGATATTAGCTAATATCTGTTAGAATGGTTATTTTCAAAAAGATAAGAAGCAAATATTGGTGAGGATGTGGAAAAAAGGGAACCCTTGTACACTGGTGGTGGGAAGGTAAACTGGTATAACCATTATGGAAATTAATATAGAGATTTCTCAAAAAGTAAAAAATAAAACATGATTCAGCAGTCCCATGTCTGGGTATATAACCAAAGGAAATTAAACCAGTAAAGTGAGTATGTTAAAGAGACATTTGCACTCCCATTTTATTTCAGCATTATTCACAAAAGCCAAGATATAGAAACTACTTAAGTGTCCATCAATGGCTGGATGGATAAAGAAAATGTGGTATGTGTGTGCGCTAAGTCGCGTCAGTCGTGTCTGATTCTTTGAGACCTGATGGACTGTAGCCCACCAGGCTCCCTTGTCCATGGGATTCTCCAGGCAAGAATACTGGAGTGGGTTGCCATGCCCTCCTCCAGGGGATCTTCCTGACCCAGGGATCGAACCCACATTTCTTAAGTTTCCTGCATTAGCAGGTGGGTTCTTTACCACTAGCAGCACCTAGGAAACCCCATATGTGTATATATATATATACACATATACACAATGGAAAATCATTCAACAAAAAAAGAAGGAAATCCTGCTCTTTGTGACAACATGGATGAACCTGGAGGACATGTTGCTAAGTGAAATAAACAGAGAATGCAAATAGTGCATGGTCTCACTTATACATGGAATCTAAAAAAGTCTATCTCATGGAACCAGAGAATAGAATCGTGATTACCAAGGGCTGGGCAGTGGGAAAAACAGGGATACATTGGTCAAAATATACAAACTTTCAGTGATAAGATGAATAAGTTCTGGGAATCTAATATATAATGTGGTGACTAGCATGCTCTATAAAAATCTAGCAGTACCAAATGTTGGTAAGCATGTAGAAAAACTAGGATTCTCAAACACTAAATTGTTTGATTTGGGAACTTTTGAGGAAATCTTGTATTGCGGAACTATGCATGCCTTTTGATCAAGTAATTTTACTCTGAGGGTATGTGCGTGTATTAAGATATAAGTCTGTGTGTATATATGCATGTGTATATATCAATCTAATAGAGACTTTTTTTCTTTATAGTAGTATTATTTCTAATAGTTTCAACCTGGAAACAACTCAAATATTTCTAAATAGATAAATTTTGGTATATATGGAATGTGGAATACTCTTCAGAAACAAAGATGACTATATAACTATATACAACATCAATTATAACTATATACAACATCTCAAAAAGTCCAATATTAAAAATATGATTCTATTTATAAAATTAAAAAACAGGCATCACTGAACTATATTATTAGATGTCATATGGCAGTTATCTTTGGGAAGGAGGGGGTGGTTATTGGTTCAAGATGAGCACAAGGAGGCCTTCTAGGTGCTGATAACGTTCTATTTCTTGGTCTGGGGAACAGTTACTTAAGTGTATTAACTGTTGTAATTCATTAACATAAACATTTTTTGAACTCCTCTGAGCTATGTGATACCTCAATAATTTTTATTTTAAATATTCATCTTTTGTTAATATTCTTCCTTTGTTTCCCTTCATCTATCCTGCTTTTTATTTTAGAGTATTAAATATTAAAACCTTAGGTCTTGAGGTCTTGAGAGAAGACCAACTGCTATAATTATTAAAAGTAGTTAAGTAATGTTACAAGTATGTAGCAGTGCAGACATTTTCATATCTAGTAGCTCAACAATAATCACAACCCTATGAGAGATAAGAAGCAATAAATGCTTTTTTTTAATTGATGGATAAATTGTGACTCAGAGGTGGTTACATTTTGTTCCCTAGTTCACATATTTAGAAGGTGGCAGAGTTCAGTGTAAGACTTCAGTTCCTAATCATAAGATTGTTACTCTTTCTACTCCACATGTAGTCATTTAAAACAATATATAACATGAATAAATAATCTATGATTCAAATAACTGTATTTTTTATTTGAATCTCACTAGACTCATTTTAAGTCTTCAAAACTACCATTGCTATTCTCTCCCATACCTCTTTTTTTTTAAATGCATTTATTGAGGTCAATAACAGAAGGATAACATCTACTTATTTATATTTTTCCACATCAATTAATGTACATGAAATATGTCATACCTTCTTAAACATAGATATTTCAAATGTGGATAGGTTTGTTTTAGATACTCTTTTAAAACTAAACTGTAGTTATATGTCTGATCTGTTCAGGGGCTTCACATTCTAAAGTTCTCCACTTGATTTTTCTAGTCTTCAGGAAAGGAAGAACTACTCATCTCCTATCTAGTGGTTATACAAATAGAAGAATGAAAGACAAAGAAATATTTTCAATTATGGTTAGATAAGTAGATTAGAATATTTTGCTAATACAACAATGAATATGATCACTCTGTATAGTTTAAATATTCTTTGATCACCAAATAATACTGCTCTAACTTCCAGCAGGTATTTTAAAATTGCATACCTTTGATCAAAATGAGTATCAGGGAAACGAGTTCATATGACTTAATTGAATTCACATACACTATTGGAAAAAACATAATCAGGAGGTTTATAAAACTGATGATGTGTTAAGAGTCTCACCCTTGAATGTGGGAAATGGTTGCTGTTCCATTTTTGCTGGTAGTGTACAGTGCTACAAACTTTATGGAAGAAAGTTTGGCAAGTGTTATTAACAGCCTAACATGGACATTCCCTAAGGCCTTAACTCAATTTACAGCAGTTATACAAGGAAAGTAACTAGTGACACACAAAGCTTTACCTACGAGGATATTTGCTGTAGCATAATTTATAATGGTGAAAAATTTACTGTAACATAAATGCCAAATAATAAAAGAATATTAAATCACTCATAGTATATTAACAAAATGGTACACTCTGGAGCCGTTAAAAATAACATTGTAAATGAAGAATTGCTGTGAAATGATACTTGGCTGAGCAAATTTAGTAACATTCAAATGTCAACCTCAACCAGTCACCTTTCACCTGTGATGCTATCAAAGGACATAGATGCATACGTGACAAGGTCAAACAAATGCATCATGGTAAAGTTCCTGGAACTTTTAGAACTTCAATGACAGCAGAAAGGGTTCTGACATATTTTTCCTGCACTAGCAGGAGCTGACTTGACCCCCCTCTCTTCCCTCTTGTGACCCCACTCCCTATAAGCAGATTCAGAACAGAATTTCTCAATGTCTGTCCCACTTTATTGGATGATTTTTTCCCTCTATTTCCACATACAAGGCTAATATGATTTGTTAGATCTTTGTGTCCTTCTCCTGGTTTCTTTCTATTTCCTACTATTCTTGTAACTACAAAGAAAACATCCTTTACTTTTTAAAAACTGGATCTCTTTTATCCCTTACTTCTGATTCCTTGTATTCTGACTCCAAATCCAAGCAATAGTTTTCACGTTCCTTTACCACATTCTGAAGCATTCCTGTTTTCTCACTGTGGTTTAACTCTATGTCTGAACAAGCCTATTTATTAGAATTTAGATGGATTACAGAACAGACCTGTATAGTCTCTTTTTTAGCCCTTAATATTTAGTGATAATTTCACTGAGTTTTTATTCCTCCTCAACTCAAGAAGAAAATATACCCACATTTGGAAGAGGTCCCCAGTCCCATTACCTATTTTTTTTCATATCATTAACTCCACGGCCCCCATGAGGTTGAATCAATGCTTTGGGTCTCTGAAGTTCATCGCCAAGGTCAGAGCTCATGTGCTGGAGGCTATGGGCCCGTGATCAGGAAGGAAAGTCCTCCCTACAGTGGTAGAGAGCAACCAGCTGCTGGAGAAGCAGGCTTCAGTGCAGAATCTCAGCTGCCTTCTCTCACATTCTCTCTTTGGAATGTCTTTCAATGACTTAAAATGCAAAACAAAAAATGACAAATAATTGAGACTAAAGGTACCTTCCAAATAGTAAGTGCAAAAATATCCCATTTTCGTCTTAAAAAAAAAAGTCACCCACAGCACACACAGAATGAGATGGGAAGCACCAGTGGCTAATGGCAGCCACCTGTGAGTGGCAGAAGCCACATGGCTCGAGTAGTTGCTTCAGTTTAATTTTTCTTATCTTTTCATTTCTCTATTTCTCACATGGTTTGTTTTAAAAAAACACACAAATATTTATTACTTTACCATTAAAGAACAGTAATGTTCATTTCTTTTTTTAATGCCCTTATCTTGAATGCCCTGAATAAACCATGTTAAGGGTCTAAGTGCTTTATTGGTTTCCAGTTTTCCCCGATTCCCCAACTTCTTCATCTTCTACTACCATTCTCATATGACATTTCTTATTTTTAATTTTAAAACAAGAAATGTTATAGATTTTAGAGTAGCATTGAAATACACACACACACACACACACACACACACACACACACATATATACATGCTACTGTGTGTAAAATAGATGGCTAGCAGAAGCTGCTGTATAGCACAGGGAATACACATCAGGGCTCTGTGGTGACCTAGAAGGGTGGCATGGGGGGTGGGCGGGAGGCTCAGGAGGCAGGGGATATATGTATACTTATAGCTGAGTCACACTGTTGTACAGCAGAAACCAACACAATATTGTAAAGCAGTTATCCACCACTTCAGTTCAGTTCAGTCGCTCAGTCGTGTTCGACTCTTTGCGACCCCATGAATCGCAGCACGCCAACGCCAGGCCTCCCTGTCCATCACCATCTCCCGGAGTTCATTCAGACTCAAGTCCATCAAGTCCGTGATGCCATCCAGCCATCTCATCCTCTGTCGTCCCCTTCTCCTCCTGCCCCCAATCCGTCCCAGCATCACAGTCTTTTCCAATGAATCAACTCTTTGCATGAGGTGGCCAAAGTACTGGAGTTTCAGCTTTAGCATCATTCCTTCAAAAGAAATCCCAGGGCTGATCTCCTTCAGAATGGACTGGTTGGATCTCCTTGCAGTCCAAGGGACTCTCAAGACTCTTCTCCAACACCACAGTTCAAAAGCATCAATTCTTCACCACTCAGCTTTCTTCACAGTCCAACTCTCACATCCATACATGACCACAGGAAAAACCATAGCCTTGACTAGATGGAGCTTAGTCGGCAAAGTAATGTCTCTGCTTTTGAATATACTATCTAGGTTGGTCATAACTTTTCTTCCAAGGAGTAAGTATCCACCACTTACAAATAAAAATAAATAAATGTTTGAGATTTTGGAGAGAATAGTTTTTTATGTTTCATGAGGCAGGACCTTATGACCTTCTAATAATAATGATAAGGCATGTATACTCTGGTTTTCAAGCCATTCACTTTCACTGTCTGCTAACAGGACTCCCCATTAGCAGACTGGAACCATGCACAGGGCCAGGGACTATTTCTAACCATCCTAACTGCTCTGTATCACCTTTGTGCTCAGACTAGAAATAAGTCCTGGACAGATACATACTCAGAGTTCAGCAAGTTGGTGGACCATGGTTGTAGAGCTGCTTCCATTTACCCTGTTGAGGTAACAGTTACATCTTCACTCTCTGCTTAGCAGAAAATCACAAGAAGTACTATGCCACAAACAAATGAAAGTCTGAGGTCACTTCAATTCACCTTCTAAGCTTCTCCCACTTTAAAATGGTAAAATAAAATATTCATGTGTTACCATTATGTGGTTGAACAAAGAAGGAGGCATTTCCTCTTACTTAAATTAATCCATGCCTACCTACAATCATTTATACCTACATCCATCCACCCCATACATGAATGAGGAAGGCAGAAAAAAATAACGGCCATGAAAACAATGCTTGTCAAATCACATTAGAATCGACAAGTGAGACAACTAATCGATCTTCCTAACAACATGGACAAATAGACTGAGTCACATTTCAAAGATTCAATGGCACTTTGAACAAAAAACACACTACCTACTTCAACACAGAATGACCTATTTTTCCAAAGGATGCCCAAGGATGCCCAGGGCAACCTATCCTATCTTCCCTGAGAATTTAGAAAACATAAATGAATACTGGATGCAAGTTTATTTTCTGAAGTAAAATTTCAAGCACTATAAATGGAATGGTAATACTGAAAGTAATTTAACATCTTTTAAGACAATTCAAACTGCTTAACTCATTTAATATAATTATCTCTTAACATTGTGATATAGTCTCTATTTTCCTAGTGCTCTTTAGAAAGGATAAAATACCCTCCCTTTTACCATAATTTCCCCCTTGTCTATATCTAATTGAAGAGCTTTCTATCAGAAAACTTGAAAAATGGATAATTACTGCTCTGGGGCCTCTCATCAACTATGAACTTGGGAATTAGAGTTTTTGGCCTTGCTTAATGAAAAGTGGCTGAATTAAATTTTCTTCATCTAACAAGTATCTTTCTTTTTCCTTTTGGTAAAAAGTTTCCCAGAGAATCTCTCTTAATAGCTACTGGCCAAGCCCATAATTCTACAATTGAAACAATGAGATCTATTTTCCAGATCATCAATCTTCATTCTCCAGACAGATACAATTGTTTGAAGAGTTGCAATTACATTATCCCTCGGCGCTTCTTCAGCCTCCACATTTGACTGATTCCACAGTTAACAATTAAAAGGCCAAAGGAATTCAGGATTAATTTTTATCTCTAATAATAAAACGTTCATTGCATTGAATTTCTTGGTATCAGCATCATTGCCTTCCTAATCAAAAGTGCAATGGTTATATAATCCTGCAAAAGGAGAAATGGAAGTCAATACCCATTCATGGACGATATACTTCAAGTGAAGTAACTGCAATCATCCTGACTCTGTGGACAGCACAATCTTTCACTACCTACAAATGAGTCAATTTACAGTGCTAGGCTTAGCCTATATTGCTTAAATTTCATCTACCCTCTGATGTTAAACATAACACGTTTTTGAACAGCAATCCGTATTTATCAAGAAATAGGTCTTGTAGATAACAAACCAAATGTAGATAACCAGTATGAATTGCACACAGCATCATCATGTGTATTGCTAAGCTACTTGTCATCAGAGGCCAACAGGATGCTGTGCCTAGTTGCCTTCTAATAATCAGGGAGCAGAGAGTTCTTCGTCTTCACCTTGCCTTCTCCTCCCCTTCAGCACTACTGTTCCCACATCTCACTGTGTCACCATCGGTTCTGTTCACGTTGGCGTTTCCTTCAATGGCTCCAGTGAGAGACGCCTCCCCTCCCCCGCCAGCCTCTGAGGTTTCCTATCCCGCAGGCCCCCTCTGGGACCAAGGAAGCTGAACTTTTCACCCGTAGCCAGAGCACCAATAAGGTATGGTCTTAGGGCGAAACACTGCCCCACGCTGTGAGCTTCTAGGGAACTTCATGGTCTCTGGGTTCTGAGCGGTTGGCATGGAACCTCAGATGTGATAAAAATTCATGATAACACTGAAGAAACTTTAGCCTGGAAAAAGCAGGATTTACATTAGGAACTATCTCGGGGAAAGGAAGGCTCAAGATTTGGTTCCTGTTAAGTTCCCTTTTACACACATCTACCCCTGAGTCTCAGTTTTTTCACCTGTAGAGTCTGGCTGTAGGAGAAGAGGTGGTTGCTACAGAGGACATTAAGTTGAATCTATAATGTAGGACAACTTTCTTTGATCTCAAGAGCACAGTCTCCTCAACTTGCCCTCCCCTAAAGACAGGAAAGAAAAAAATACTCCACTAAATCATATCAGAATTCACCCAACAGATAGAACATTTATATTCTAACATTAAAACTCATCTAAATTTGCTAAAAACTGGATGGCTTTCACCCAACACAATTGATGGATATTTTGTTTGAAAACATACAACACAAAAAATTACCTGAAGCCTGTAGAACAGTTAATCTGTGGGCTTCTGAGAATTACTTCACAACTATTTTGCCAATTTTCATGAGACAACTAACTAGTCATGCCAAAATTTGTTTAATTTTATCAAAACATCTCCACATTTTTATTCATTTCAGAAGAATCAACACAAAAACTAGCAAAGCCCTATTTTAAACTAGTTTCAGTACACATTTCCTTCATTTCCCATTCCAATATAATGTGGCATAATTAAGAGCTATCAAGAGTATCCATGATTGCTTGAGTTGAGTCCTACAATAAGTGGGAACCAATCACAAAGGAAAGAATCCAAACCATTGGGAGTCCCTTTAGGAAGGATGACTATTACGGGATTACCTTTTAAGGGCTAACTAATAAACATTAATTTAAGACATCTGAATATTGTAATCTGTCCCTTGGTTCCTGTTTCATAGGATCAGTTGCTATTTGTATTCTCCAGACTCACCTCATGAACTCTGAACTTCTCTGTTTCAAGATGGCCGGCAATGCTGTTCTGCCCCAGCACTGAGTGACTGCCCTGCACTGCTTCAAGCCATATCCCAGCAGGTCCTGCCAAGTTGATTCTTTCTCGCCTCTTAAAAATATCGCCCCGTCTTTCCACCTAACTCTCCAGAAATTTGCTAAGAAGCTATTATATTAATATAGAATACGTTCCTGCCATACAATGTTATAAAACAGGTATCATGGGACTATAGGCCAGTGATAAAAAGAACACATCTGGAGTCTGATGGACCTGGATTCAAATCGTGACTCTGATGAATACTAGCTGTGAAGACAATAAGGTGCCTTAGACTCTCTGACCCTCATTCATTGTTTCTGTTTAGTCACTAAGTCGTGTCCGACTCTCTTGTGACTCCACGGATTGTAGCCTGCTGGGCTCCTCTGTCCATGGGATTTCCCAGGTGAGAATACTGGAGCAGGTTGCCATTTCCTTCTCCAGGGGATCTTCCCAACACGGATCAAACCCATGTCTCCTGCATTGCAGGTGGATTCTTCACCACTGAGCTAGCGGGGAAGCCCGTCCTCATCCATAGAGTGGTGCTAACAACACTACTGCTCATCAGGTGTATGTGAAGATTGAAAATGCTGCGTGTATCATAGTACAGGACTGGTCGAAGCATCCATCCAACTGCTGGGTGCTTAGTACAATTATTAATGGAAAGGATACATGCTTTAGAGTCATCATTAGTTCAAACCATGGCTCTGCATTTCAGCTTCATTTGTAAAGTGGGGCTGATACCGACTCGCATACAGATTTGGTGTGAACATTACAGATGAATATATTAAAATCCTTGGTAAAATGCCTGGTGAAGAGCAAGTGTTCCACGGATGGCAGCCATTGCAAAATTACACGTAGAGAGTGACTTTGGTTGTGAGACATATGCCGCAAGTATCAAGTTGTTAAAAGTTTTAAAGACTTTTGACACCTTTCCGTGCTTCTGTCCTCACTCCAATACGATCTGAGAGCTGTGGAGGAGAATTTAGTCAACAGTGCAC
Source organism: Capricornis sumatraensis (assembly GCF_032405125.1). NCBI lineage: Eukaryota > Metazoa > Chordata > Mammalia > Artiodactyla > Bovidae > Capricornis > Capricornis sumatraensis. Next base: position 61,631,470 of record NC_091071.1, on the reverse strand, counting down.
GCAGCCTCTCTCATCCTCCATCTTCTAACAAGGCTCTGCCTCTATCAGCTCAGTTCTTTTCCCTTCTCTGTCTCAGAGCAGGGTTCTGTTGCCAGGCAAGTTCTCGGGGACTTTTGTAGTCCAGAAATGAAAGAAAGAAGGAAGATGCATGAGGGACAGTTGGGGGAGGGGTCTGGGGAAGACTTTAGAGCAAACATACTCGAGGAGCTGAGGGATGGTGGGGAAGGAGAGGAAGTGGGGAGAGAATTTCCTGAAATAATGTTTTATGTATCATCTTCTGAATACTCACGGAAAGTAACCACCTCAAATGAAAAAGAAGAACAGGAAGAAAAAGAAGGAGAAAAGAAGACTCTCCTATTGTTGGACCATGCCCTTTGAGTGCCAGTGCTCTGAGGCTGGGCCAAATGAGTTGTGGCTTCTGTGTGCATGCAGGCTAGGCCCCTCCAGTTGTGTCTAACCCTTTGTGTCCCCCTGGACTGTAGCCCACCAGGCTCCTCTGTCCATGGGATTCTCCAGGCAAGAACACTGGAGTGGGCTGCCATGCTCTCCTCCATGGGATCTTCCAGACCCAGAGATGGAACCCGTGTCTCCTGCGGCTCCTGCACTGCAGGCGAATTCTTTACTGCTGAGTCATGGGCTTCTACTGGGCAATAAATACTAGGGACTGAAAACATCCCCTGCTCCTAAGGGCAGAAATGCCAGAGGAAATCAGGCTCAGCATAGAGACAGGGGCTACTTGATCTCCTAAGTGGGTGGCCATCTGAGGGAAATAACTTTAGAACTCAACACTCTGGAGCAACCAGAGGCAGACAACTAGTTTGCCAATGGGTGTGACAAGGAAGAAAGGCCTCACAAGTAAAATCAGAAAACCAAGGATCCAGGTAACCAGGAAGGGACCTTTTAGTGGGTTGGGCCTCAGAATACATGTCCCTTGGTGCACCTGGAGAGGCTTGGGAAGCACCAGGAGCTTCATGGCTACTGGACGCAGTGCCAGGATAACGTGAGCTGCATACAGGAAGTAGCACTAGCCGCCCCAGTGCAGAGCAGTGCACGCAGCGAATGACTGCAGGAGACAAAACTTGGGAGAGCAAAGGAAGTGATGTGGAAGAGGGCAGGAGAAGGGAAGTCAGCTTCCTGAGCTGTGTCACCAAGGCAGGAGAAGGTTGTGCAATGGATATTTTCCATCTGCCTTTCCAGAGCCAACATGCTCCATTCTCCACCCTGTTGTGTCCTGGGAGTCTATGGGCTACATCGGTGGCTCTCTTGTCCCCAGGGTTCTGGTTGAGTTGAGTTAATGCTGGCTACCAGCAAGAGCTTGGGCTGCAAGGAGAGAGGGAGAGCAGCGGTTTGCTCCTTTGTCTATTCTGACCTTAGACTATGTTTGGTTTTGCTCCCCTCTGGTGACAACAGGTTGGCTGTGTCCTTCCTGGAAGACAGCAGCACCTTACCTGTTGGCTGTCCCCTTCCTGC